>NC_137461.1:213071395-214566395 GCF_964235325.1 Thermobia domestica | reverse complement strand
TGACCAAAATATGAGCTTGGTTTCTTTGTACACCGAACGCCTCATTTCACACATTTTTCTCTCGCCATATAATAAACAAATTAAAGCTCCTTCGTGGATAAGCGGATAGCGTACGCGCCTTCGACGTTGGAAACCCGGGTTCAATTTCTGATTGGAGCTCATGTGGTTCGGATTTCACGTTAATCAGTAGGTCCCGTCTCATTTACCCTCGCTGCTGAAAAAGACGTTAAACACAAATGAAACGCTTCAGAACTTTCTGCCAATAATTTTCTGCACATAAATTGATAGTGATTTATGAAATTTATGTAAAAACAAACTACAATCTTTTCTGTAAAATAATCAATCATGTGTAGAATTTCTGACTAAACATCTTATAATTCCAAAATATTATTCATATTTAATTAAAAATGAAGGAGAATGAGACACATATCACGCTATAGATCTCATTCAACTGAAAAACATGATATAGATGAATGTAGATTCTGATGCTTATTTTCCGAAGAAATCGAGAAAGACGAATTTCTATGGCGCAAAAGGTATGACGTCGATCCCTGATAGTAATTAATAGTGATTGTTTTTTGCAATATATTATTTATTTTACATATTAAGTATTTAAAAATACACCTATAAATAGCAGATTGCATGCAGTACAGATTCCAACAATCATTATTCTAGCAGGTAAACAACACGAGCCAGGCCGGGTGAGTCCATTCTGTCCGGGAGGAGGAAGGAATTAAATCGGCCAAACGTAGGCTGAACAACCTCTGTATTCCAAAGTAGCCTTAAAGGCACACACACACACACATTGATACATATTAATAAAATAGCAATATAGACGCCACATACATTTACTTTTAGTTTTCATTAACGATTTACCACCTGCTTTCAAAAATGCACAGTTGTTACTTTACGCTAATGCTCTAAAACACAATGAGATTAACTCAACTACTCATTTTAACAAGTTACAATATTACATACAATATAACATACATTACCACTTGGGTATAATCAATAACATACCACTTATTATCATATTAATAGATGCTCTGTTAGTAATAACTAATAAAACTTCTGTAAAATATGATTAGAGTACTAATCAAATTCAATTGATTGATTTTTTGTTAATGTTGATATTATATCTGATACTATAGTACTAACATTTAGTCAATCGAGAAACACATGATGAAGCAAAAAATGAAATGAAATCTTTCAGCTTTACGTTCCACTTTTATGCCGGTTAGTCTAAAGGAGACGGTAATGTTGACAAATGAATGAAATTGTGGAATGAAAAAAGTGGAAGGAAACGAGTGAAACTCGAGAAAACCCACAAGCACGGTGCTTGTACACCACAAAATCAACACTACGTGAGGTGGGATCGAACCTGGGACCCTAAGCTTCGGAGTTGAACGTTCTACGACTGAATCAACGCGCCCCCAACACGATGAAGCATCCCTATCATACACCATCATAGAAGTAACATATTCTCTGGTTACGGGGTTGGTTTTGAAACACGTTTTGGCTACTGATCCAATCACTGTCCTCACCGTTTGGGGTTCTCGTAGCAAGTTCATTTTTTTTCTCAGAAGTGTAATTTTAATGTAGAAAACTTTCCCGGTTATTCTGTATACTCAGAGACTGAACGCCTCCAGACTGCTATCCTTGCTAAACAGTGTCAACTTATTTTGTACCCTTATGTCTAACTTTATATTGTTACAGATTGTACAGAGACATAGAAATACTGTGATGTGATACATGCCTAACTTGTCTACAACTGCACAAATACTTCCGAACATTCTCTTTTCTGTTCTTCTTGATGACTTACATCGTTAACAATAATATACAATTTTCAGTGTTGTGCCAAAGACACGAAATTTCACAAATTAGTGGTGAACGGAGCGTTCATTGAATAATGTATTAGAACAGTGCTAAATGCGCAGAATGCCGCGATTTGCATTTATACAGAAAGATACTCGCAATTACATCTCCTCCAAGATACAATTTCACCAGATTTCTTTCAATATCCCTTATCTTCTGACCGACTCAGCTCCTTTGAGATGTATTTTGTAACATCCTATTCTTGATATCTGTTCATTCAGTGGTTATAGTACAAAGGCAGGTTTTAAAGCAGCCGTAAAATCGTAGTTCAATAGAACTTAACTAATATATTTCAAGCGAAATGTATTTCTCATCTTCGTTATAATTACCAATATATAATATATTTCTTCAATATCTTTTCATATAGGAAGGTCGGTCGATAAGATCTCTGCCCGACCCCCTTCCGAATGTACTACCCTGATGTAATTGACGTCATGTGAAATGTTGATCTTTTATATGTTTAAGTACCAAATTTCACGATTCTACTATGAACATTTTTTTTATTATTATTATTTTACAGGTAATTGAATGAACCATGGCGGAGCCAGATGTCAAATTCACCAAAGAGGAGTTGCGAGGTGTAATGAAGTTTTTCTTCCTGCAACAGAAGTCGCCCAAGGAAATCCATAGTTGCATGCTAGAAACATTTGGTGGACAGTACCATTCATACTCCACTGTGAAGAAATAGTGTGCGAACTTCAAGCGTGGTGAATTTTCAAAGAAGATGGTGCCAGGTGTGGCAGGCCAGTGTCAGTGTCAACTCCGGAAAAAGTGAACCAGATTTATGACCTGATTTTGAGGAACAGACGGATTTCGCTTCAGGAAGTAGCTGACAAAGTGCACATATGCAAAGAACGTGTTGGGTCAATAATCCATGATCAGTTGGACATGCGCAAGCTTTCTGCGAAATGGATTCCGAAATGTTTGAACGCGGATGAGAAACGGGAACGTGTGAGATCATCGCAGGAGATTTTACGGCATTTTGCGAACTCCAAGGACGAGTTTTTGAATCGGCTTGTTACCCAGGATGAAACGTGGTTGCATTACTTTCATCCGGAAACCAAACTGCAGTTATGCGAGTGGAGCCACTCAGAATCTCCAAGGCTCAAAAAATTCAAAGCACAAAAGTCCGCAGGGAAGGTGCTTGCCTCAATATTCTAGGATAAGGATGGTGTTTTGGTCTCAGACTACCTTCCAAAAAGCCAAACCATAACTGCAGAGTATTACAGCAGTCTGCTGGCCAAGGTAAAGGACGCTATTAAAGAAAAGCGCCGGGAAAAGTTGACACGAGGTGTCTTGTTCTTGCAGGACAATGCTCCCATCCACAAGGCTGGCAGAACAATGGATTTTCTGAGGGACCTACGGTTTCAGTGCATTGACCACAAACCTTACTCGCCAGGTCGTGCCCCTTCTGATTATTATACGTTTCCAAAACTCAAAATAGCACTGAAGGGACAGAAATTTCACAGTGATGAAGAGGTGATAACAGCTGCGAAACAGTTATTTGCAGACCTTGAGAAATCTTTTTTTTTTTTTTTTTTTTGAGGGGTTGGAGAAGTTGCAGCATCGAAGTGCCAAGTGTGTTGACCTTCGCGAGGACTAGGTTGAATAGCCTCACACTTTCATGCCTGCAGCACAAGTGCTTCTGGGTCGGCCCGAGAACTTATCAGCCCACCCTCGTACAGATCATAGAACCAATTAAAATTATAAAAAATAAGTTCACTAAGAAATCAAACTTGTGAGTCAATTTCTAGGATGCATAACATGACTAAGTGGTTACGTATTAAAATGATATATTAGGTCAAAATTCTAAAATTTGAGTTTGGCACATATTTGGCCATGAAAGAACACAAGTTAGTCCATTCAAATTTACAAAAGCTGTATACCCGAGTCCTAAGGAAAATTTTCAAATTTTTATATTTTGACAATTCAAAAATTTAATGGTGGATCAAATGTACTAATCCAGAAATTTAAGAAGACTGTCTCAAACTACTTATTTCGAAAGAAAGACCATGAATCTCTGCAGTCACCCATATGATCATATGTTGAAATTTATCTCACAGTACCCACAACATTCAAAATTCGAATTTCATGCTAATAAAATTTTACCGCCGAAGTTGAAAATTTCCGCCAAATATAAATTTTCAGCGAAGATCATCACTGTAACCATGTCCTACAAAACTGAACTGACAGAACAGAATAAGCGTGTAATAGGATAAAATCGCATCAAAGAAGATATAGTACGTTGAAAACATCCAAATCTTGGATTCTCGATCTTTTACCGATAAAAGTGAAAGAGATGAATGTACGAGTTCTAGAAAACGTTTTCAAATTTTGTTTTTTCACAATTCTCAATTTAAGATGTGATCCTGTGTGTCCATACCAAAGTTTTAGAGGGATGAGTCAATTTGCCAATGTCTTATTAAAAAGAATGAAATCTCATACTCAACTAAATGACTATATAATGTGATAAAGCCTCATCAAATAGGATAACATAAGGGGTGTCCAATACATTATCTATGTAGACAACGAGGAGGGGCGGAGCATAATGACGCGTGACACCGCACGCCAAAGCCACTGTGGGGAACACCACTGTGGAATTTACGGTCAGTCGCGGCAACGCAGTTTCCGTGGACACAGAGTTTGTATTACGCTGCGTAGCGAATTTTTCTATAACGCCGCGATCAATGATTTTGCATAAGTTGGAGCACCGCTCGGTCATCAAGTTTTTCACTGAAGAAGGGAATAGACCAAATAGACCAAAAGAGATCCACGAGCGACTAATGAAATTGTACCGGGATACAGCACGGCATTCTGCGGGGAAGATCATTGTTCAACAAGCTGTTTGCCAGTGATTTGCTGGCCATGATAAAGTCTACTTTATGTCTGGGATTTCTTCGCTGCCCACGAAATAGCGACAGTCCATAGACCTCCACGGGGACTACATCGGAAAACAGTGACGACAACGTGAGTCCATCTGCATTCCTTCTTGTCTGGGTAGATAACTTATTGGATGCTTATCGTAGGTTAGAAACTTCCCAAATTTGAATTCTTTTTTTTACTTTTTTAACCACAAAAGGGATCACGATAAAACCACACATTCTTACGAAGGCACGTAGCCCAGTCCTTTAGTACCATATCAAATATTTAGTTTCTAAATTTAAGAAATAGTCCTATGAACTTCTTCCGAAAATTTAGATATTAGGCCATCGTATCCATTGCCAAAATATTGAGAGGTGGTCCTATGCAATCCTTGACCATGATCCTGATTCACGGACGCCGGAGCACAAATGTTAGCCCACCTGTCACAAATAACTAGTAAAATTATCCAGTAGGAAGGTTTCGTTTATACGGGAATAAAATACCGGGTTTCTTAAAAATGATATGATTAATTAAAATTTAAGAACCAAATGTAAAAATTTAAGATATCAAATCAATAAAATACAATTAAAATTTAAATCTTTTGAAAATCAGCTGTATTGCAGGGAAAAATCAGCATGGGCTTCAATGTTTTGTCCTGCTAGGTAACTGTGTGAAGGCTAGGCATTCAGCCCGTCGTGGAAACTCCACGAAATGTGTTCAGTATTGGCAGATGGCTGAGGATAAAGTCGGAAAATTAATAGAAATTAGTAATTGTATGTGAAAAATTTGGCAAATTATAAGTAATAACTAAGTGCAGTTTTTCAAGCTAACAGCACATGAAAATGTCTAAATTTAGCCATAAAATGGCTAAATTGGTAACACCACGTAATACGTAGTGTTGACAGTTTAATTACCTTTGGGTAATATCTGCCTAAACTACAGACTAAGTAAAGCACTTTAAATACATTATTCTAGTGTCGTAATATGCATATAATGACCAAGGTGAACTGAGAAATATGAAGGAAGAAATAAACTTATGGGTCACACCATATGGAGAGCAATAATTCATCACTTTAACTGCTGATGGTGTTTATTGTGTCTTTTTGTACTGAATTCGTTGTAATAATATTTTAACAAAGAAAACAGATGTTTATTTTTTGTTTCAATGATACATTTTTCTGATAGTAAGTATAACGTATAACTATGGTGCGAGGAACAATTAAAAGTTTTGAATGGATTTGCAAACAATAGATGAAATAAATATGTTACAGGGTTCTTATTAGTTTTATTCAAAATGCTTAGTTAAAAGTTCTGGTAATAATAATATTTTTGCTAATAATTATTTGAACAGTAAGTCAGGGTTGAGATGTGCCCAATTATAAACGTCTTCCTGTGGTCATTTACAACGATTTTCATCAATTTCATTCCTGATCTCCTCTTACCTTACGAATACAAAGTAGAAACTGGATCCAGATGGCTAAGGATAGAAGTCAGTGCAGAGCTGTTGTGAACACGGTATTGAACCTCTGCGTTCCATAGGCCATAGAGTTACTTAATTAGTTAATGCTTCAATATTTGTCGTGACACGTAATCTAGGTATCAGGACTCATTCCTCTCAAACGTTATACTCTAGATCAGCGTTTCCCAACCGGTGTGCCGCGGCACACTAGTGTGCCGTGAATGGGCCGCTGGTGTGCCGCGAGGAATCGAAACAAAATTATTAATTTTATAGCAATCAAATTGCAAAACCTAGGGAAAAATGTATATTTGTATTTCACATTACTATGAACCTTTACTGTGAAACTACAATTTTAAGTTTCATACCGGGTTACTGTTCGGAACATTTCTAATGTTGAAAAAAATGGTTATCATTGTTATGACCCTTATTGCTTCTTTATTATTGCAGACTATTTCGTAACTTGAAAATTTAAAATATCATTCAATCCTTTCGACAAATTACCTACATTTGTGTTTTAAATGTAAAGGAGATTTGTTTGTTCGTTCATTATTTAGTGATCTTCCTTCTTAGTAAAAGATTGGATATAGTTTTTAAAAAAGAAAGCGTAATTTTAAAAAACCTGAGTCCAATATTTCATTGCAATTGTTTTCTATTTTAAAATTTGAATGAAAAATAAGCATAATGATTTACCACGGGGAAAAACCAGTGATAGAACTTTCTTCTCTGTAAGGAGATCAATAATCACAGAAAAATGCCACTGTGTTTTATATTTACAAATAATAATATCTATAAGTGTGCCGCGAGAATCCAAGTAACACCAGTAGTGTGCCGCAAGTTGAAAAAGGTTGGGAAACGCTGCTCTAGATTAACTGTCGAATGTTGAAATGTTGAGAGTTTTGTGAGAGGTTCGTTTTTGATCACCCTGCTTATACCACTGTATACGAATCGAAACTAAAAAGCTTTGAACCAATGCACCTAAAAAATTGAAACCGCGCAGCGCACAATTTAACTTAGGAATGTATGATCAGTACATCGGAAATCGCAACGCATGCATTGTTTTCTTTCTATTTGCCTATTTCAAAATGGAACTCAAAACACCTGAGAATATGTGCCCAACAATACAAAATGTGTAACTCAACTGTTATCATTCGTATTGAACGGTATACAAAACTAGCAAATTAATAAATACTCTTGTTTGATTATAACTCCCCTCTTTATGGTACTAGCAAAAGAAGAATAAAATAAAATGCTAAATACTGAAATTTTTATCATAAAAAATGAGATCCAAAAAATTGTAATTAGTATACACAGATATTTCTTTATCAGTGTTCAGAGAATAGAGGTTTGGTGTTAAGAAAATGTTTATAATGTAAGCTTAATCCACAAGTTACTTTATATAACAATAAAATTATCCTAAACACGACTCACAATTTTTGTTTTGTGTTTTATGTCATTGTGTAAGCTACAGGGAAGCCTACGGGTATGTCTTATTAAACACGTTGCGCCCATGAGAATATTAGGGACTCATAATTTTTCGTTGATAACCTCTTTTCAGAAGTTTCAGCCATCAATAGAGTAGCTAACGAACCCGCCAAATTAAGACGATGAAACTCATTAAATAAATTATTTATTAATATGAAATGGAATGAAACTTAAATAAAATCTTTCAGTTTTACGTTCCATGGTTATGCCGGCTAGGCTAAAGCAGACGGTGATAAGAAACGAATGCAATGATGGAGTGAATAAAGTGAAAAAAACGGACGAACCCCAAGAAAACCCACACACACGGTGCTTGTCCAACACAAGGTTCATTTAGCGCGAGCTGGGATCGAACCAGGGACCCCATGCACTAGATGTGAACGTTCTACCATTGAGCCACTGCGCCTCCTTATTAAAATAAGTTTACATCTGTCCCAGCGATTACAACATTTCAGTTTTCAGTAGGTAAGAGGCAATTTCTATAATTTGTTTTAGCCGCATTGAGAACAACGTTCTCTATTGTTTGTGATCGCGTCACGGGGAAACGATCGACACATTTAAGACGAATTTTGGTACATAATTTGTAGTGTTTACTTCAAGGTGTACTTTTAACATGTCACTTTTTTGAAAGGATGTATGCTAATAAGAGTCAATATGTATGCTAAAATATGTGGTGGATTTTTACTACTGCAGTTTCATTAAAATGAGTACTATATTTGGGAGGGTATTCAGATATGTTCCCTAAACCTATTTCCTCCTTGCGGGGAACTGATATACTGGCTGAAATATATATATTACTTAAAATATTTATGTACATTGACATGAATCACCTAGTACTTCTTATCACAATCAATCCAAACTACTAATAAAAAAAATGAGATACCGGCAAAGCTGTAGTTCATCTGAGGCCAAGATTTTTTATTATGGTAATCTCCATAAAAGAGATATTAATTACCACTGTAGATATAACATCCGTTGCAAGATATCCCACAGTTCATTTCTTTTATTCCTGGAAAACCGCTATGACTACCAGAAGTAGCAGCTGCTGAACTACATTCTATATAAACAACCATCTTCCTTTTAAAAAAAAAAAATGAAAAAACTTACCAGACCAGAGTATAACCAGTTTATGGCGACAATTGTCTCAGAGAGAGGCAATTTTATTAGAAGGTCACTTAGATCCAAAGGCAGTTCCTACTTCATCTTTTTTTTGGTTATTTAGTTCCTGTGTTTCCGTTTACGGCCTGCTTTTATTGTCCGTGCGCCTAGATTTCTCTTCCTACTGCTTCTTCCATAGTTGCAGAGCTATCGTTGTTTGGTGAGCGCGTGGCATAAGAAACGATGAGGAAGTATCTTTATTAAAAGGACTATAAACGTGCTGTGTTAGCAAACATATATTACATAAAAAAGGCACGGAGCGAGTCACATGCTCATATAACAATAGCATGTTCCCAAAAATACGAAGTCGATAGCACTTAAAGTTTTGAGTTTTCGTAACTCGAAAAATACACTGTTTATTGTGTAATTGTTTAAGGTTATCTTTCTCTAGTGCTACTAATAAGATAATGTATTATGGTATGAAATATGAGAATGTTAAGTAAGTCAAGGTTTATAAACCCTTTATTTCAATATCAGAAAAAAAATTACCGCTATTCATTTGAAAGACATAGTGGGAACCTAGGTGAATCTACTCTTAAAGAAATTAAGCTGAATTTCGAACTAGCGGAAGTCATTTCAAGATGATAAGGAAACCTCAGTTCAGGGGAGCACAATAGAAGAGGCTAACTAATTTTGTTAGATAACTGTCATTAACTAAAGTCTATCTGCCCCTTTCCGATGCATTTAATTGTGATTTTTACTATTACGTCCCACGATTATGCCGGTTAGGCTAAAGAAGACGGTGATGATGAGCTATTAATGAAATGGTGGAATGAATAAAGTGGGAGGAAAAGGGAGAGCCCGAGGAAACCCATGCACACGGCGTTTGTCCACCACAAAGTTCATTGGCAGGAGCAATTTTTTAATCTCTAATTAAATCTATTCCAGTTATTTTCAACTTTGGTAAATTCCTTTATAGGTGACTTCGGGAAAGGGTGGTACAGTACTAAATTGGGTTCAAGTTCGTGTCATCAAATAACCTAAGTCAAAATATTAGGTATGCTTTAAATGTTTCCGATGATCCTTACATAGTATTTTCAAGTGAACACTAACATTTCAGCTAATAAGTTCATAGTGACAAAAATAGACTTATGAGAAGAATGTGATAAATACATTTACTCGGAAACGATATTGTCAATTTTTCTGAAGCTTTTAGGATATATAGTATATAGAAAATATTTAGAGATGAATAGCCATTAACTCAGAAAGTATTTTATTCTTTACAATCAGATTTCGTTAACAAATGTGTAAATATAAGAATAAAATTAGAAAAATAGTGTATAAATTTTATTTTTTAAAATATGTAACAATAAGTTATTGTAATAATTTACTGTTTTTTATAAGTTTGGTATAGCATTCGAAACTACTCTGAAATATTTGATACACAAGTCAAATACAAAACTCATTGATTTTTAATTGTAAAAAATAAATAGATTTTTTGGACATCATAATAGATTGATTTCTTCTTGGACTCACTGTCAGAATTGCACTAATTTAGAGAGTACATATAAATATCAAAACATCGAAAATATAAAATTTAAACAAAGGTTCAAAAGTTTGAAATATCTAATAAATAATTAATTTCCCTACCTACACAAGAGGAAATCACCAGAATGGAATACAAATTAAAATTACCACGGAATGATCTAAAAGAAAAACTATTATCCAGGGAGCAAAATATATATATACACACGTGGAGAATTCAAAAAGTAAAGGCACATTTGAGAAAAGCTGTACTTAGATAGAATTCTAATGATAGAAAAGTGAAACATGTCTTATTTTTCTACGTAACCTCCTTGGACTTCAACGCTCTTTTCCCAAGGTTTCGCAAGTGTTTTGATTCCGTCAGAAAAAAAAGTTTTCGGTTGCCTCTAACCAATTTTGCACCGTATCAATGACTAGCTGATGGTTGATGTTTGAATTTCTTAACTTCTGGTGATGATGAGTGTTTCCAAACCATGCTCTCAGCCTTATTTTCGGTTTCCGGATGATATACCCAACTTCCTCAGTTGTTAAGGTCGATGGCCTGCCGGATCTTTCATTATCACACAAAAAAAGATCTTTCCAGTTTGAAACGCTCTATACATACGTAGATCTTTCTTCACGATAAACAGCTGTCACCATACTGTGCTTGCATTTGACGAATAATGTCAACAGGTTCACACCTTCCGCATATAGAAAGCCAATCACTGCTCTCATTTCCTCCTTGATGCAGATCGCCAATGGAGCTGCCATGTTTAACGCACTCCAACGACTAATGTAGGAATACGAGCGACTGCAAACTACACTCACTCAGCGCTGGATAGTAGCAGTGCTGCCAATGCCTGGAAAGAGAAATTGCAAATTTGCCTTTACTCTTTGAATTCTCCTATATCATCATCATTATCGGTATTCTACCCTTATTCGCAGGTTTCTTGCCGCAGCTGACCATCTTTCATGCTGCACGGTTCTCCGCTAACCTCTTCGTCTTCACGTATGAATATTCTGTTTTCATATCATCCATTAATTGTAGTCTCCTTCGACCCCCCATCTCTTTCCCGCCACCATATTCTCTAAGACGTCCCTCATGATACAACTTCTTCTCAGGCAATGTCCCAACCAGTTTCTCTTTCTCTTCTCAATAATATCTACAAGTGTTATTTTCTCCTCCACCACTTCTAACACCCTCTCATTCGTTAGATTCGTTCGATCCAACTAATTCTTTCCATTCTTCTCCACACACACATTTCGAAGGCTTCCAGTCTTTTTTCATCTCTTTTCCGTAATATCCATGTTACGGCCCCATACAGTACAACACTCCACACGAAACATTTTATGAGTCTTTTCCTCAACTTTTTATTCAAGTCTTCCTATATTCAAATCAAGTCAACTATATAAACTTTCCTTATTAGAGTACAAAAACCTCGTCCAGTTTCTTTCTAGGTGGCAAAGTATAAATATATATAATGTTTGAGAAAAGGAGAAAATAGAAGCATAATCCGTTATTATGCACTTTATTATGTAGTAAAAGCGCGAATGTTAAAAATAGGATATAAGGGGTAACATAATAGTACATCTTCCTCTTCTAGGTTGCTAGTTATCATAGTAAGTTAAGTGGATCTTCAGTGAGGTTAAGGCAAACACACAGCAATATACCAACTTGGGTGGTTTATCAATTTATCAATTTAAACTAAAACAATTGTGAAATATTAACAACAATACTAAGCATTCGATAAAGATGGGATGAATGAAATGACAGTATAACAAAACAACGTTTTTGACAAATTTAAGAACCTAGTTGAATTCTTCCATCCTTCCAGGACGCATCATGTACTTGGCGTAAAAGAAATTTGTCTCTATATCATTCAATTTGGAAACGTTGGAAAGCCAAACGATAGACTTCATATAAGTTGACTGTCACTGAGAAAGCCACTCAACATGCCTCTTTGTTTATTTGTTGTCTCGTTTAAGAAAGTAACTGTTTCTGAATACCCTGTGGAGGTTTGGTGAAAAATGCATTTTTTTAAATAATACTCCATGCAAACCTTGCCCTTGACATTTATTGGTACTACATGAAACCACTCTCAAACAATTAAAATCACTGAATCAAAAAGGTTTATGCTCTGCGATTGACAACTGGCCAGGATGATACAAATAATTGTGTATTTGCAGAAATTAAAATATATTAATAAATATTGAAAGCCTTGAAGCTGTGCTTGTGGGTCACATAAGTGTTATTGTGTGTCAACGGTACGTGAAGTCACGTGTTGATTAAATTATCCATGACGCTATTATCCAATTTGAATGAGGAATGATAACACATGTCCAAATTTTTTGGACATTAACCACTAGGTTGCTATTTCTCACATTTAAAATAAAACCATGTACAGGTACGACGCGATAGTTCAGAATCCCAGATGAGGTAATCATCCACTCAGCAACTCTGTCTACTTTGCTGTGAGTTTCCACAACCTTAAAAGTCTAGAAAAAGTGGGTCAAGGTTATAGCTATCTGTTCAAGGGATTATTTCTATATTTCCAAATACTTCTCACTAATATTCTTAAATCTAATAATAAAGTTTATAGTAGATATTCTCAATGATGGAGATGTTTACACCTTTAAACTCTCTATGCCTGCATAGACCCTATAATGCAAACGGTTATTTCAAGTATGAATAGATGTGAGGTATATATATATATATATATATATATATATATATATATATATATATATATATATATATATATATATATATATATACAATATATCCCAGATTGAAGTTATACACCATTTCCACTGACAATTCACATTTCTTCTCGTTTCATCATCTGTCCTGAATCATTCTGTTGAATTTTTCATTCATCTTATTCAACATATAACCAGTTAGTAAGACCAGTGCAAATATTCCATTTCACTGTGTTCAATAAAGAAAGTTGTTCAGTGTTTTAAGTTATCATAAATAGGAAAATTAGCATCCGCAGAAATTCTTGAGGTACAAAATCCGTGAGATAGGCAACCCAACTACGCCCACTCCAAGATTAATTACGCCTGGTACAGTAGCTAGAACAGCAACATAAAGTTGCCCCCAACTGTTAAAAGAACAAATCGTGAAGTGTACTTTTGTGCAGGAATAAGGCGAAACGCTGGTTGACGAAATAACAAAAGGAAGTCTTTGGATACTTGTATCACAGTACGGACACCAGAGGAGCCGATGAGAAGAAAAAAGTCAGTGGACTTAAATAATCTTATAATTAACTCCAATGAGGGACTATAAACACGTTAACTTACTTCAAATGACTATACATACATACGTATCAAATAATATACGGTAGATTATGCGGTATATGTAGTAGGCGGTATATGCGGTATATGTAGTGGTATGTAGTATGAATCGATCATCTGGAGAAAGAGCCCAGCTTCGAATGAAAATTTTCGGGGTCTAACAGCCTCTGATCTTCTTGGTTCCGGCGCCACTGATTGATACGTAATATTAATTCGAAATAACAACTTGTCCGACTTTATTATTCGTTAAATGACTTTTGAAATGCTAACTATTGGTATACAGTAATTTATTTGTAAATATTAAAAATGCAAAATTCGATAACACTCAAACGAGTTGGAAAACTTATCCGTACTAAGCGTATTTCCTCTTAAATTGGAAATATAACTGAGGGGTTTTGATTTATATAATAGTTGAGAAAATTTATACATTGAAATACAAGGAGAAAGGAGAAGAATATTATGTCAATAAAAAACAATTTTAAAATGGACGAAATCAATGGTTAATATCAAATATAGAACAATTAACATAATTAACTCTATAACTCGTTTGCTCCATTCATTTTTCTTCCTTTATTTTCAGGATTACATAATCATTGAATTTCTCCACTGGAGATTATGTTTCATTTAGCAGCATAAAACTGGAGCTCAGCATTGTAAATGAAACATTTAAAAAGTGTAAAGAGAGAGGGTGAAAATCGAACTCGGACCGGGAATTTAGAAAACTACAACTCTAACCATTCACCTAAAGTGTTACTTACTCTGGCTCGCGTAAATAGTCTTTTCTGTTTGCTCAAAACAGTAGCTTGTTTATAGTCAAATTGATTGGCGAAACACACGAATATGTAATTGAGTACTCGCAGGATATTATATCACTGTATTCACTAAATTACAAATTTAAAAAAACATACAAAACTACTTTATATTGAATCAAATACTGCGTGTATATTATACACGTAAACAAACTAAAGACGAATCAATTAACGAGTAGTAATCGGGGTTCAGTGGTCAATTCACTCGGCCACTAATCTGAAGTTCCGGGAAGTTTTGATTTTTTTTTTTAATATATGAAAACATTTACTTAATATACAGTTCTGTTTTAGAAGTGCTTGAAAAAACAAAATCAACTCGTTTCGAAACGTTTCAGAGCTTAGTCATATTTATTCACAATGTCCATCATTTATATATGAAGACGCAAAAATGAGGAGCGTTAACATTGTTACAGTGGGAACAGATTTCTGATTTGAATACCAACCTTAAAAAACACGTCAAAAATGAATATTATTCATGTTCCTGATATCTATTGCAATATACAGGTGTATATGTAGAGAAAGAGAGAGATAGAGAGTGTGTGTGTGTGTGTGAGAGAGAGAGAGAGGGTCCCAAACAGCACAATTACATAGCTGGCATATGCCTATCATGTTCCCTCAGATACATGGGAATGTGCCCACTATGTGCCTTATTTACCTATGAGAGAGAAATCACATGGATGGCAAATGAAGTCTACGTCCACCCTTAGGCACATGCCTGACATTTTCTTGAAGATATTACCTCCTATGTTCTTCCCATACCTCTAACACCAAAACTACATAGCAGGCATAGGTCTATCATGTTCCCTCAGGAATGTGTCCAGTATGTGCCTTATATACTTCGAAGAAAGCAATCACATGGATGACAAGTGATAGTTACGGTCTATGTCCGCCCCTAGGCACATGCCTGACGCATCGGGAACGTTCGTAGTATGTTCTAGGTATGTTTCCCATGCCGTAAACGTCAATGAACCACAAAATTACTCTCTCAAAATGTTAAATCGCCTATAGGAAAACTATTAAGCAATAAAAAAAAAAACATGAATGGAGTGTCCCAGCATCCCACTCTGTTTTGTCGTGTCTGGTTTTACCTTTGTTTTACGGGGTTAATAATAATAATAATAATAATAATAATAATAATAATAATAATAATAATAATAACAATAATAATAATAATATTTTAGTATCAGACTTGAAATTTTTGTGATACATGTATTCACGAAAATAGTCACTACTTGTTACCTCAGTTAGTCTGCCATTCCCGGTCAGACCTCATCTAGTTCGGATTCCACGTTAGCCAGTAAGTTCTGTCTCATATAACTTCTCTGCTGAAAGGGACGTAAATCTCTACAATGAAATTAAATCTTGAAGTTTTACGCCCTAAGATTGTGTCGGTAGGTTAAACGAAACGCTGATAATGAGAAATGAATGAAAGGGTGGAATGAAAAAACTACCCCGAGAAAACCCACGCACAAGGTGTTTGTCAACCACAAAGTTCACTTGGCGCGAGCTGAGATCGAATGCACCAGAGGTGAACGCACTACCAGTGAGCCGTTGCGGCCTAGTTTTTACTCTACAAGTCTAACATGTAACACTCCCCAAGTGTAACACATAAACGAATACGGTTTTTTTTTTTTTTTTTTTTTTTACTTTCTGCGAGAAAACGGTTTTAGGGGACAAAAGCACTCACCCAAAATTTTGAAACTTGACGTCCGAAAGTCAAGAAGAAGTAAACCGAAGTGAATGAAATTGTGCACAGATATTGTAGACGTAAAATCAGGGAACATATGATTCGCATTTTCCTGAAAAAAAAGTTAGATCGGGCACAGATTCCTCCAAACCTTTGGTCACGAAATATCAAAAGTGCTAATAACAGTTTGTCAGAAGTGCCTAAAAAACATGAAGAATTACAACGAAACTTTGTATAGGGACAAAACGCAATAAATAAACGAATACTAATACGTTTTTTTGTGTGTGTGTGTGCGGAGAAACGGTTTTAATGGACAAAAGCACCCACTCGAAAGTTTGATAGTTGACGCCCGAAAGGCAAGAGTGGACCAAAGTGAATGAAATTGTGTGCAGATATTGTAGACGTAAGATGAGGGAATATGTGATTCAAATTTTCCTGAACATAATAATAATAATAATAATAATAATAATAATAATAATAATAATAATAATAATAATAATAATAATAATAATAGCCATATGCATATCATGTTCCCTCAGGTACATGGGTATGTGTCCAGTATGTACTTTATGTATCTCTGAGAGAGAAATCACATGGATGGCAAGTGATAGTCACAGTCTATGTCCGCTCCCAATCACATGTCTAACATGTACCTGGGGAACGTGAATAGTATGTTTTATGTTCCCCATGCCGTAAGCGTCAATGAACCACAAAATTACCCCCCCCCCAAAAAAAATATGTTAAATCGCCTGTATGCGTAATGTGTTTACATTAAAGTGAATCTAAAAACACTTTTAAAAAGTAAAAAAAAAGCAAGTACTCGCGGTGGGCGCGAACTACCAACCTTTGGATTACTAGCCCCGTACTCTATGACTTGGCCAGGGAATGTATGCAGATAATGTCGCTTGTAGAGGGATAAATTGTTGAGGTCTTTTGAATTTGGTTAATCAGTGTGCTCCTTTAACCGCATATATTCGACGATAACCGTTTGGGATCAGATCAGATCTACTCGCTATGTAATTTTATAACAAAATGACGAGTGTCTATTTACTTTATTTCATGGTTCTTCCATATTCACTTTCAAACGATCGGCGACAGTTGCTATCTAATAAATTTGATGCGTTTATTGCTTCTAGTACACAATTGTTTAGAAAAAGAAGCAACAAATGCATCAAATGTTGGAGATGATTTTAGAACATCTAAATGTAGCATGCCTAGCACATCTTGTGCTGTTAGAGCATCTGAAACAGTATGTTCCTAAAGGACGTACCTAGAATATGACAGATATATGTTCCAAGTGACGACATAAAAGCAAATGACTGTTAGAGTGTGAAACTGAGCCAGATATATAAATGCTATATTTGTAGTACATAGTTACAAATATCAATTACGTGTAACAAGTACCTAAAACTGTATGTAGCTGAAGTACATACTTAGCACAGAAATATCATATGTGCCAAGTGTCGGGTACCTAAAAAGTACCTGAAACATATAAATGGCACATGCCTAGCACATCCTTGCTGTTAGGGCTATGGGATTACGCTTCGCCACTGTACGTTTTAAGGAATGTAACTGTAATAAAAATAACCGAATATCACTGAACAGTAAGGCAAATAACTAAGTTTTAGGATACGCAGAAGTAATTATAAAAGCTTTGCTACAAAAATACCGACAAGTATCGTAATAAATTTACTGAGCTCCAAAATACGAGGTGTGACAATTAAATAACGAGACTGCCCACCTCCTGTCGCGCAGGATCGTGGTGGGGAGGTAGCTAATGATGTGCTGTTGATCTTGAACCTTCGTGAGTAGCCACTGTTTGTTTGATGCTTCTGAAACATTTTCTTTTCTTTGCAGGCTTGCACGAAGAGGACAGTGTTCTGTAGTTGTGCCGGAATTATGGGAAACAGTAAAGTTTAACAGCGCATTAACATCAAAATTCTGGTGAAATTAAACAAAACACCAAAGGAACGTTGCGTAATGTTAAAAGAGGTGTATGGTGATAATACTATGTCACATGCGCTAGTTTTGGAATAGCACAAACGATTTTCAGACGGTAGGGAATGAGGTTGAAGATGATAAACGACCCGGCGCCCTTTGAGTTCAAGAACGGACGAAAATGTTCAAAAAATTAATGAACTTGTCCGGAAAGACAGACGTCTGAGCATTCGGATGATCGGAGACGTGACAAACATTCACAAAGAGACAGTAAGACAAATTTTGCATGACAATTTAAACATAACAAAAGTTTGTGCAAAAATTGTCCCTAGAAACCTCTCTCAGGAACAAAACCACATTCGAAAGACCATTTGCTGTGACGTCATGGAACTACTCAAAGCAGAATCAGACTTGCTAACACGTGTCATCACATGTGATGAAACATGGATTTTCGAGTATGACCCCGAGACTAAGCGTGAATCTATGCACTGGAAGACTCACAGATCGCCCAGAATGAAAAAAGAAGGAATGAGCGAGTCCAAAGTGAAGGCAATGAAATCGTTTTTTTTTTTTTCGATATCAGGGATATCATCATCACTGAACGGGTGCCTCATGATCAAACGGTGAATCAGACCTACTACAAAGAAGTCCTAATCAAGATGAGGGAAAGTATAAGGAAGAAGAGACCGGATTTGTGGAAAAACGATGCATGGATCATCCACCAAGACAATGTGCCTACCCATAATGCCCTTTCTGTGAAGCAATTTTTAATAGCCAAGCGCATTCCTGTGCTCGACCATTCTCAGTATTCCCCAGATGTGGCTCCTTGTGACTTTTATCTATTCCCAAAAGTGAAAATTACATTGAAGGGAACACATTTTCAGTCTGTGGAAGAGGTGAGAAAGAGGTGAAAAACGGCAGAATTGTTGAACAGGGTGACATCTGATGACCTACAGCATTGCTTTGAACAATGGAAGGCACGTATGCAGCGATGTATAGATAAGGGAGGGGAGTATATTGAAGAGGTCAACACTCAATTAGAACTTTCTTTGCAATACATCACATTTATGATAACAGTCTCGTTATTGAATTGCCACACCTCGTACAAAGGAACAAAATAGCGTATAAGATTCAGTCTACAAAGTAATTGTTACTTAAAGAATGGATATACACTATTTCGAGAATACAGATAAGACAAGAAATGTTTACGTTACTTTTCGTCTCGTCTTGATTCTCATATCCGAAGCCAGACGACAATTTGAGTTAGCTTTGTCCTGTCTCGAATGTAAAATATTAATTCTCGTCTCTATTTTGTTTTTTTTTCTTTTTTTAGAAACGAGATAAAAAAAACTCCTTTTCTCGTGGGCAACACTAAACAAAACCGAAATATTCTTGCCAAATGTCACGTTTCTACTTGTAATGGTATGGCCTGAGCGATAATAAGCTCTTAACTTTTAATATCCTACGAGTATAATTATTCCTGAAGATTTGGTAGTTCAAGTATTGAAACACCCAAGTATTCAAGTATATGAAGATAAAACGTGTGTCATCGCCGATAAATCGACACCAAAATTTCTATTAAAAATAAAAAAAAATCGATTGTTCGTGGGTTCGTTCGAAGAACCTTCAGATTACTAGTTGAGCGTTTTGACCACAGAACCACGATTACTACGCAGCAATTGATTCGTCTTTAGTTTGTTTACAAGTATAACCCTTTATTTGGCTTTCTTGCTCCTGAGCATCATGAAAGTTCTATATATTTTCTCACGAACATATTTATTGTATGTCTTCTAATTGGCGATAACGCCTACAAGTAACATCTCTTTTGTCGAAAAATTATTTTGCGCTCCGGAAATTCGAAAGTTAGCCGTATATGCCACTAAAGTACTGGCGTGTTTTCAACGTTTGGCGTCTTGTGTTTCCGTCTTGTTTGTTGTATTGTGTGCAGCACTGAAGAAATAAAGTTTCGTTTTGCGGTTTGACTACAAGCTAGGCGAAGGTTCACTTGATATTTATGTAAAATATTGTGGCAATATCTAACTCACTAAAGTAGTAATTACTCCTTTGAAAACTGTGTTGCTTTAGAGCAATAGTGGCAGAATATGATGTATTCAAAGACAGTATCCTTTCGTATGAAAGTGATATGGGACTTGTCTAAAAAGCTGGCGCTTTCAGAATCATCCCTCTCACGGCCTTGGAGGCAATCAACTATATAATCAAGGATGTAGATAGGGGGCATGGGGGCACGGGTCCCCCAAAATTTATCTTGCCCCCAAAATGTAATGGGCTTACTGTATATTTATTTGTAAACTCACAATATTTGGAGGGCCAAGCTGTTTCGATTTGCAAATATACCCCTTAAAATCAGAACTCGGGCTACGTTACTGCACATACTGTAAAATTAGTGCATTACCACAACTACCAGTTTTTTACGATTGCACACGGTCTGGTTTTCTCGGTTTGTCTATGGGGTTTGAGTCCACTACGACGATTTGTTGGAAAAACAAACAAACGTAAGAGAACTGTTTCAAATAAATTTATGATTAGCAGAATGATACATTACATACTTCTACTATATACATAATATCACCGGTGTATAAGTGAATAGGCTCAATTCCTTTTATCAAGGAGTCCCGGATTCGATTCCCTCTGAGGGCACAATATTGGTTCGTATCTGACATTGAATTGAAAGTTCCGTCCTTAGGACGTCATCATTCAATGAAAAGCAACGGCAAACCACCAGAGGTTCACCTTCCCCAGTGATCCGTATGTAATTGTCTGATATCGTCAGAAATATAGCTATAAGCAATATATGTGTTCCTGTGCATGTAAGAAAGTAATCAGTATGCAGTTGTTTCGTATTATCAGATATATAGCAAGAACTATATAAATACAGTATTTTATATGGTGTGTGTATTCCACATACAGTATATCTTTCTGTAAGTATGAACGAAATCAGTGTATAATTGTGTGGTAGCATCAGAAATGTAATCACAACCTACATGCCTCTGTATATTGTAAAGATCCCTACATCATAAAGAAGCACATGCTAATACAAAACGTGTTATTGATTATAAACAATGAAGCAGACGAGAAGTCAACACGGAAGACACCGTATGAAGCCGAAAGGTGACGGGCCTCACGAAAGGACCCGAAGAGGACAAACAAACGGAGGGACCTGGCATCGGTCGACCAACTGATCAACTAACTATCACCTTCTCTTAGGTCACATTGGACTAGAAGTACACTTTTCCTACACCCTATGTCGCACTGGACTAGGGATCCCATCTTTAACTGAAACCTTGCGAGGCTGCCGCGAGCTGACGGGGTTATCCACAATCTCACCATAAACCTTGCCAGTGTTCTGGATGCTGCCATGAGCGGAAGGGGCACCCGGCAAAACATCGATATCCCTTCATTTGGTCTTTAAGGAAAGACACTGTTTACTCTTTGTAATCAAAGACGTTTGTAATTAGAATTTCATAATAAAATCAGTGAAGGGAAAAGACTCGCCCGGACCGTAATTTAGTCTCTAGCTATAAAGTCATTGCGATATTTGAGAATGTACTCACAGTGTGTAGTTGTTTTGGTATTATATATATATATATATATATATATATATATATATATATATATACATAAATGCATGGCCAAAAGTAACGAAGTGATTGCTGACATACAAACAAGTAAAAATGTTCCGATAAACATGGGTCTGATGCCGCGTCGTTTCCGAGATACAGGGTGTTCAAATGTCGAATCCCTACAATGCCTTCCTATGGAAAAGTGAAATGTTCAATATTACAGGAACAATACTATCTAATGGAATTATACCTCTGCAAATACACTAACATACACTACATTTTCACTAACATAGAAAGTGATACTAACCAGCATTTGTGTCATTGGGTTATCAGTGGTACCAACCTGGTACAAAATGTTACTTTTTCAAACAACACTAAATGTCCACACGTTAGCATGGGAGTGCTGACATCAAAACATTCCTAAACATGGGACAGATCCCGCTACATTTTCGAAAGATAAGGCATCCTCGTGTGAAGACAATTAACGGCTCACAACGGTTTATAGATCACAACTGCTGAATGTTTCCAAAGATAAATAATTGAGAATGGTATTCGATCGATGACCCAGCGTTCATTTATGCCACACATAAACGTCGAAAGACAGTGCCTCATATTTAGGAACGTTTTGATGTCAGCAATCATATGCTAAAGTGTAGACGTCTACTGCTATTTTAAAACATAACACTTTGTAGCAGGTTGGCAATATTGTCAATCCAATAAGCTAAAATGTTGATTAGTTTCATTCTCTATGTTAGTGTCAATGTATTTGCACAGGCATCCCCATGCCGTACACGTCGCCAACAGCTACTTGCCGGTAAATGTCGATCGTCGCTATAGCGACGCGTCGAAGGACTGCTGCTAGTGTGCCACTGGCGGCAGCTTTTCATCGAGTCGAAAGAGATATCCGGAGTCGGAGTAGTGAAGTATCAGCGGCGAGGAATTCAGTTTGGTCCGCACTTCTTCGATTCACCGCGGAAATTCGCGAAGGGACCAACACGAACTATCGCCAGTCATGTGTATGCGGTTATTATTATATATTACTTTTCCTGACGAATTGTTCCTAAAGTGAGATTCAGAGGTTAAGAATAACCTTACCTTCACATCACGAAGTGAAAAATGTTGAGATGATTGAGTACAATTGTATGAATTTACATGACAACTGTAGCCGATCATTTGAAAGTGAATACGGGAGAACCATGAAATAAAGTAAACAGACTCGCGTCATTTTGTTATAAAATTACTTGGCGAACGGATTTTATCTCATCTCAAACGGTTATCGTCGAATATATAGGGTTACAGGAGCACTCTGATTACCTAAATTAGAAATACCTCAAAGATTTATATCTCTACAAGCGACGTTTTCTCCAACGTCTCCGTGGCCAAGTCGGAAGAACAGTCTCCTAGTAATCAAAAGGTTTGCGATTCGCGCCTACCCTGGGGCACATATTTTTCCTTTTACTTTTTAAATGTGTTTTTTAAACTCTCCTTAATGTAACAAATTACGCATATAGGCCATTTAACATATTTTGGGAGAGTAAGTTTGTTGTTCATTGGCGTTTCGTCGCGACTCCGCTGCTAGTGGTATAATTTTCAAAACGGAAGTGGGGTCACCTCGGATCGTCGTGCGAGGCCGACAATTCTTTTGCGAGATATCTCTAGTTGTCCGTAGGTGGTCCTCCTACGCCTACAGCATGGGGATAATTAGACTTGATTGTATTTTTCCTGTAATATTGAACATTTCCATTTACTTTCCCATAGTGAGTCAATGTAGGGACTCGACATGTGAACACCCTGAATCTCGGAAACGAAGCGGCATCATACTCATGTTTATAGGAACATTTTTACTTATTTGGATGTCCGCAACGACCTCGTCTCCTTTTAGCCATGTATTTATGTTACACCCTGTAAATATATATATATATATATATATATATATATATATATATATATATATATATATATATATATATATATATATATATATATATACAGGGTGTCAAAAAATTCCACCGACAAACTTTGGGAGGTAAATCCTCTCATACGAAGAAACAACAAAGCTCAGTAAACATGGGTCCGGAAACGCATTCTTTCGGAGATATAAGGCGCCGAAACCGTGGAAAATGAATCTTCAAATGCGTATATTTCAGAAACTATTCAACGTAGAGAGTGCGGTTTAAAAACTCACCAACGAAGTCATACCTGCTCTTGTTAAACATGCATGTTTCATAATCTTGCAATGCCTGCGGATAGGATTCCACAAAGGAACATAGGGATTCCCGGATAATCTGCAGAGTGAAGATGGCTCGAAAGGTGTATGGATGGACGACTTCCTCACCCGTTAACAGTACTTCCTGGTCCCAAGACGATAACTCAAACGGATACAAAATAATGGACACTTGTATACCTGCTGTGTGTGGTTGCATAACCGCCACATACGGATGGTGCCCAATAATGAAGTTCGGAATATGAAGTACTGTGAATATGCAGTCGAAGGTTCGTAGTGAGGCACGTGCGGTGTTGCTACAGCATAACACGAAGCAGAGTGCTTGAAATTGTGAAAACACTTGATGCAAAGGAAACCCCCAAATAGCACGATAGCGAATACAGTCAGCACATTTCCAGATATGCGTAATGTTTAGCAATGGCTACAAATATCGTTATGTCTAGTGAACTGAGTGAATGTCACTAATGAACGAGGCCCAATGTTAAGTACATTACATGAATGATCTGATTAAATGTATAAGAGATTTGTAATTTGAAATCATATGCATTATCTTAATAAGTCAGCATCCATCTGATTTCAATTGTACTTGTTCCTTTCAGTTGTTACATCGTTACGTGGATAAGCAAGGAAGCAACAGAAAGCAAGGTTGCACGTTGGCGCGCCGTGTCGCAGGGTCAATCCCCACTAAGAGTCCAAGCTTTGAACTCAACAACTAAGAGATGGATCGGATCGCATTTGAAACTTTGGGTCCCGTCTCCATATAGCGCCGCTGCTGAAAAGGGACGTTGAACATCTTAAAAAATAAACATTCAAACAATAAACAATTGTTATAAACGTACAATTGAATGATACTGTAGTGCGCGAATGTGATATGTAAATGAATTGGTTTAGCTCGTTAAATTAAACGTAAGTCCTGCTACGGTTTCGTTTTCTCTTCGGGTACCCAAGCCGCTCGTGTTAACGGATTCCAAAATATTTAAACAGAACAATAAACCACCTTCATATTTTATATCTTGTCTTTATTCCTCCATTTAAAGCTACATCAAGATTGTCTTCGTGTCCATTTTGTTAGGTCTATAAGGTGGGGACGTTATTATAAAATAATAATCATAACGCCATACTCTTCTCATGTTTATTTTTGCTTACAATGCAACTGCTGGAGCCTCAAATCTATACGCCTATTCCAGTTTAGCAACCACAGTAGATTAAGTGTAGAGAGAACCGGGTACGATCATTGTGTTCAGTAGCCGATCTTGAAAGTAAAAACTGGCGGGGGACGGGGTGTCAGTATTTTGGTATGTAAAATACGTAATTTGGACTGCGTTTTGGTATTTGTGACATTAGTGATTTTCTAGTAACGCAGCAAAATTGGGGCACCAAGGCCCCCCGACCCCACCCTAGATTCGCCACTCTTTGTTCAACCATTCTGAGTGGCTTTCTTCAGTTTCACAAGTCGAATGCCAAGATGGTACCTCTATAAACGATCTGGCCGCAAGATCGCCTGCGTTTGTGTCTGAATTTTAGTCGTCGGATGTCATTAACTCTCATAATGTAAACAGATTTAGCCTGCACTTAAATGCACACGCAGTCGAACTCTGTAGGGTATTGTCCATCTTGAAAAACAAAAACAACATTGATTATCATTTTACTGTGTGTAAGGAAGTTGGTTTCTGGTCTTCTTTAAATATTAAAACATGTAAGAGGTATTTCAGTTATACACGATAATTTTAACTGAGTCCAGAATATTCAACAAAAAGACATTGTCCTTGAAATGACAGTACATAGCGTTTGTCTTACGTCCAAAACTGTTTATAAGAACAAAAATACGATAGAAGAGATAAAATAAACGTTGATTAACAGAGTCATGCTGTTAGTGGGATTCGACTCTAAGCCATATGACAGACGAGCATCTAAAGAAGCTAGTCTACCGAAGACTGACGTGTATTTTGGAAGCGACTGTGCTTGTGTGCAGTGCTTACTGTCTGTGCTTTATAAAACACCGTAGTGGGAAATGGAGTTTACTTGGGCAGAATTAAGTGATATGCATCTGGCATATGGTGCAGCTTTGAGAAATGCAAGGGAGGCACAAAGACTGTATAGAGAACGTTTTCCAGAACGACGGTGCCCCCATCACACTACATTTACGTCAATTGATCGGCAGCTGCGAGAATCTGGTTCCTTACATATACACCGGCCTGATGCAGGAAGACCACAAACAGTGAGAACACCAGCATTCGAAGAGAATGTGTTGGACCAATTTGAACAAAATCCCTGAAAAAGCACGCAGGCCGTTGGAAATGTGTTGCATGTTCACCACCAGCAAATGTGGAACGTCCTACATAAAGAACAGTTCTATCCATATCCCACACGCGTGCGATTTGCCCGATGGTACCTGCGGCAGTGTGTGAAGAATCCGCAGTTCGCGCGGCATGTTTTGTTCACAGATGAGAGTAGTGTTACTCGTGACGGATGTTACAATGCTCATAATAGGCATATGTGGGCAGCAAACAATCCGCATGCAATGTTTCGCCGAGGTCATCAAGAACGATTCACAGTTAATGTGTGAGCCAGTATAGTGAATAATGTCTTAGTAGGATCTTATGTATTACCTCCACGAATGAACATGCATACTTACAGTGTGTTTTTTTCAGAGGTACTCCCGGAACTGCTAGAAAATGTCCCCCATGCAGTCCGGTGACAAATGTGGTTCCAGCACGACGGAGGTCCACCCCATCTGCCGCGGCGTGTTCAAAATGTACTTTCTGATATGTCTGGGAATCGATGGATCGGGCATGCTGGTCCTGTAGCATGGCCTCCTAGATCACCTTATATGACACCTATGGACTTTTACCTATGGGGACACATGAAGGAGTTGGTCTACCAGACACCAGTGGAGAATGAATTGGACCTTGTGGGCCACATTGTTGAGGCTTCCGCAAGAATTCGTGTTAACCACGACGTTTTTCCTAGTGTGCGAGACGAAGTGCTTCGACGCTATCTCTTGTGTATTGAAGTCAATGGTTCACATTTTTAGTAGATTTCGTGACGTTGTAAGATACAAGTGAATTACAAACACCATTTTCTGCATTGACTCGTTTTCTTCTGTCTTTGTGCTTTGTGAATTTTATTTGTGTGACTGGAGGTTATGCTTTACAGCATTGCACGGCACCAACTATGCTACTAATATGCGAATCACATTATCGCTATTCCCAGGAGGTCATTTGTCAGCTGCTTCTTACGTATGTTAATACTATACTCGACAATGCTGCATATTTAACATACATTTGTTCACGATAATTTAGGTACATTTTGATAGCGGGTTTGCATCTAGTTTCAACAGCTCTCAATCACTCTGCTTCGTGTGTTATGCTGTAGCAACACCGCACGTGCCTCACTACGAACCTTCGACTGCATATTACAGTACTTCATATTCCGAAATTCATTATTGGGCATCATCCGTATAAGGTGGTTATGCAACCACACACAACAGGTATACAAGCGTCCATTATTTTGTATCCATTTGAGTTATCGCCTTGGTACCAGGAAGTACTGTTAACGGGTGAGGAAGTCGTCCATCCATACACCTTTCGAGCCATCTTCACTCTGCAGATTATCCGGGAATCCCTATGCTCCTTTGGGGAATCCTATCCGCAGGCATTGCAAGATTATGAAACATGCATGTTTAACAAGAGCAGGTATGACTTCGTTGGTGAGTTTTTAAACCGCATCCTCTACGTTGAATCGTTTCTGAAATATACGCATTTGAAGATTCATTTTCCACGGTTTCGGCGCCTTATATCTCCGAAACAACGCGTTTCCGGACCCATGTTTACTAAGACTTTTTGTTTCTTCGTATGAGAGGATTTACCTCCCAAAGTTTGTCGGTGGGATTTTTTGACACCCGATATATATAATTTGTATATTCCAAATATATCTTTGTAGAAGAAAGTAATCAGAATGTAATTGCTTGATATTTTATAAGATCAGAGCCAGCAAAAAAATTATACACAAACTCTGAGAGATGTAACAAAGCAATAAAGATACCTCAAACTGGCATGGTGTCTTACGGGCAACCTATAATATTTTATTTATTGTAAACAATAAATTCATTTTCACCCCAAATTTCGGATTTTGCACCTAAAATATGCAAATCACCCTAACTTGATTTTTTAACACAACTCGTTCATGTTTTGCCAACTAAAGGGATAATATACGCGCCGTATTTGATTCGAAATAAAGAAGTTTTGTATTCTGTTTTTAAAAAATCTGTAATGTAGATAATTTAGTGAATACAATGATATAATATCCTACAAGTCCTCAATTACATATTCCTGCGTTTTGCCAATCAATTTTACTATAAAGAAGCTAGTGTTTTCAGCGAACAGGAAAGGCTCTTTATTTAGGCGAGCCAAAGTAAGCAAGGCTGTAGGTGAATGGTTAGCGTTGTAGTTTTCTAAATTTCCGACCCGCGTTCAATCCTCCCCTTCGCTTTACACTTTTTAAAATATCTCATTTACAAGGCTGAGCTCCAGTTGGATGCTGCTAAAAGAAGACAATCTCCAGTGGAGAAATTCAGTAATGCTGTAATCCTGAAAATAAAGGAATACAAATGAATGGAGAAAACGAATTACAGAGTTAATTCTATTAATGGTTCTATATTGAACATTATCCGTTAATTTCCTGCATTTTTAAATTGTTGTTAATTGATACTATATTCTCCCCTTTTCTCCTTGTGTCCCAACATGTAAAATCAGGAACCTTCAGTTATATTGGCAACCTGATGAGAAATACGCTTAGTACGGATAAATTCTCCAGCTCATTTGAGTGTTATCGAATTTTGCATTTTTAATATTTACAAATAAATTGCTGCATACAATATTTAGCATTTTCAAAAGTCATTTAACAAATTATGAAATCGGACAAGTTCTTCTTTCAAAGTAGTACTACGTATGAATCAGTGGCGCCGGAACCAAGGAGCTTAGTCGCTGTTAAACCCCCAAAATTTTCATTGGAGGCTGGGCTCTTCCCCCAGATGATCGATCTATACTTTAATTGATTTGCAGGTAGGACTATTCTTAATAGTTTCAAAACTCAGCGCAAGGCTTTGTGTTTACTTTAAAAAATAACCTACTGCATATACCGCATAATCAAACCGTATATTATTTGATACGCATGTATGTGTAGTCATTTGAAGTAAGTTAACTTGTTTATAATCCCTCATTTGAGTTAATTATAAGATTATTTAAGTAACCTGACTGTTATCATCTCATCGGCGCCTCTGGTGCCCGTATATTTTTCCTGGTATTGTGCTGTTTACTGTGAGTACAAATATCCAAAGACTCCCTTTTGTTATTTCGTCAGCCACCGTTATGCTCCGCTTCTGCACAAATCACTCTTTACGATTTGTGCTTTTAACAGTTGGGGGCAACTTCACACTGCTGTGCTAGTTACTACCAGGCGTAATTAATACTGGAGCTGGCGTCAGGTGGGTTGCCTATCCCAGGGATTTTGTACCTCATGAATTTCTGTGGCTCACTGTACACTCTTTTTGTAACAACTTGGCCTCCCACCTTTTCTTATGGTACTTAAATTACTCCTTTTAAAATCATGATCTCAAATATCATTTTCTCCCATTTTATTCTAAATGTTTCATACATTAGAAACATTTTTATATAGACTTGAGAAGACGGTTTTTGTTTTTGTTTGATTGTTTCCTTTTTTGTTGTGTTTTGTTTTTGCAAGACCGCGTGTAAGCAGTAGGATTTCTTTTTAATTTGTTATGAAATGCAGAATTAATAATTGAACGTATCATTTGAAGAAGGGAATCTTTCTAACTTTTGTCAAAATGAGGTTTAATAGCCAGCTTTTACACACTGACTAGGGATATATATTGCATCGTTGGAAATATACTTTAGAATCACATGGTTTTGGTAAGAATTTAAAGGGTTGATAACACAAATTTAAATATTTTGGTCAGTTGATTTTTTCCCCTCAAAATCAGTTAAATGGAAGGTTTCCTTTATTCAAATGCCATGTTCTATTTTGTTGTCTATTAAATTCCTTCGAGATAATTTATTTTCTATTGCAAGGCATGGGTACTCGATTTCTTACTTTACTTATGTGCATAACTGAATTCATTAAATATATTATCTTGGCAGACAGTCTGTCTCATCATTGTAACTGTATTTTTGTTTAGTAGGAAGTTAGTTCTCCTTTGGCACTTTTAGACTTAAATGTAGTATATTTGAATAATATTTCAAGTGCTGGAAGAGGTTCATTAGTGCAATAAACTTGTATCTTAATATATAATTTTTATTAGAAATAATTTAGAATATTTTATAGTACATATTTAATTTTTAAAAGTACATATAAGAATATTTTTTTAAAAGTACTGTACATATTTGCATCAATTACTATAAATAGACCAGGTGTTTCACATTAACATTGTCTAGTGCTTAAAAATGGCAAACGATAGATGAACAGGTGAATAAAAACGTGAGATTACAAACTGTAAGAGTGTGCATCAAATTGAGCACTCCACTTGCTCAATTGAGGGTCACCCGAAAATATTAAGTAGCAGTATGTGCAATGTTTAACATCATTAGAAAAATTATAGAGAAAATAAAAAATTGTCGTAGAAAAACATTTTGTGTGGGTTTGTAAGTTCTTGTGTTAGTCGTGAGTTGTAAGGCCTTGCATATTGAAATAAAACCCTCAACATTTATAAATCACAAATAGGGGCCATGATGGCTCAGCGGTAATGGGCTTACCTCTGGTGCGGGGGAGTCCTTGGTTTGATCCGCGGCCAAGCAAGCAAGTGGACAACATTGTATCGGTGAGTTTTCTGAGGGTACTCCCGTTTCATCCCATATTATCATTCACCCATTCTTCCATCATCGTTCCTTGTCCCAATCATCCGTTTCCATTAGCCTAAAGGACGTAATCGTGCGACATTAAACTGAAAGAATTATTTTCATTCCATAGATCACAAACAACTGGCGATAAGAGGTTAAATATAGGAGATAGGGAAATGACAGACTGTATCAAATAGAATGCTTCAATTGCACTACGGAGTCATCTACAATGGGCCATCTCTGGCATTTTCCTTCCCCACTTTTTGTTTCATTCTTTTAGCTTCAGCGTTTTCTTTCTTTCTTTCTTTCTTTTTTTTTACTTATATTCACAGGGCATTTCATCTTGAACATCAGTTATATATTCAGATGTTTCACAATTTGAATTATTTCTTTTTGCACATATTGTAAACACAAAATTAAAATGAACCTGAAATCTAAGGAGAAAACCCAACTCTGCGTTATTCTTGAGTTGTGGAATTCATGATATGCAGAAAAAATATCTACTTTCATACTACTTATTAAATATTGTTCCTGTAAAGTCAGTAGCTGTTGTGTTATGAGATCTCGAAATTGATTTTGACGTATGTTTAGTAAGCACATAAGAGATCGGAAACTAATTTCCACTTTACCTTATAGAAGTTTTGTATCCTTTTCTTTCTTTCTTTCTTTCTTTCTTTCTTTCTTTCTTTCTTTCTTTCTTTCTTTCTTTCTTTCTTTCTTTCTTTCTTTTTTCTTTCTTTCTTTTCTTTTTCTTTCTTTCTTTGTTCCTTTCTGTCCTGCTAAGTAGACCAACCATGGATATTCTATAACATAAACTGCCCAACTCTTGATATTCCAGAAATAGCTATATAATGGTTAAAAAGCGTTTAACGACATCTCGTGTGTTAGATGCAGGACTACATTTTCTCTTTTTCTCAATTATATCTGGCATATGTTCATCATCGAGAACGTCTTCGGTATGTCGGAACAAATTGCACTATCAAGATGAAGAAGGAGAATAGGTATTCAGTGAGAACAATCACTTCAATCTCGCACACAGCAATGATCTGAAAGCAGTACATACTCAAGTGCAACAAAATCCAATGTGTGAATCGCATGCGTCACCAGGACTCACGCCTTGTATGTATACATCTGGGGCCAATAAGGCATACATCAGGAACACCTTTGGTCTTCCTTCAGAGGAAGCATGAGTATTATGGAGTATATTAGTAACGTCAACACTATACTCTGCCTTATCTATACATTTTGATGAAACCCATCTTTCAAAAGTACGAGCGTAATTTAGATACTAGTCACCTTTGTATCGTACCGCTAGTAATAGTGGGCACAGAAGAATCGTTATTACATTAAGCAATCTGCGATTCAGTAAATTTCCAGTTGAGTTTGTGAGAGTTTCGTCCTACTGTACAAGTGCTGGTTATAAGGCCATAAACCTGTGCTGCCATAGAAAATCCTGGCAAATGCGACGCACACAGAATAACAACATTTGTCAGCTTCAGACATTCATCGCAAACAATGTGTTATATACAGCTTAAACATTATGAGTGAAGGTATTGTGTGTCACTGGATCAGACTTTTTCAAAGGAGCAGAGTAAATCAAGATGAACTGCAGAAGCTTATCTAGTTAGTAATGCTTACGTCAAGAAAATTAACGGTAAAGTTCGTGAGAACAATCGGTACAAAATCTCGGAACTTTCTCAACAATGTCCGAAAAATTTTCTAACTGTTTTGCGCGAGAGTTAGTCACCGAAAAACTAAGCTGCCGTAAGTTCTGTGCTCAGTGAGTACCGGATCGTCTAATAAAGATGCATAAAATCGATTGAATGGGCCCTGCTTAGATTTTCATTCCCAGTACAAATGGGATAGGAAGGGTTTTTTAACAGAATTGGACTATCGACTTGACTTAGTCTGGCGCGGAGACAAATCAACAGTCAAGGCTATGAATACATACCTCTTTTCTAAATAAGCCGAGAAAATATCGTAAAACATGTTATGCACCGCTTGTATGCGTGTCATAGCAAGTGTATGAACAACTTCACAAGTTGTATGATAATTGTTTTTCTAATGATAATCTATTGTGTTCAATTTGTTTACCATTCTAATTTCCTATTGCTTGTTTTCGTTTTCGTTTTCATTTTATTTTCCACTTTCTTTGTTATTAATGATTTGTCAGCAATGTATATGAAAGTTGGGAAAATACGACCCGCTCGGGAGAGTAATGCTCCCGCAAGTACGTTTTTTCGCGCGCTACTCTAGCCAGCTGTTTTACGCGCTATCTTAGCCAGTTGTTTTAAGTTGGTCACAAAATTTATATCATGAAGTATAAGGGGAACCAAACGAGCCCTGCATGGCTTCTAACCCGTTCCTACTACTATTACTACTTATCTGCACAAAAGTAAGTAAATCACATTTTTGAGTATTATTTTCATATTATTTTAATTTAAAAATGTTATAAAAATGTAAAAAAAAGAGTGTAATTATGTAAAAAAAAATCTTCGGGCCGGGTTTGAACTCACGCCAAAAGAGATTTTTGTTACTAGCATATTGCGCAAGCCCGCTCGGCCACGAAGACCAACCGCAATGATAGTTTGATTTTGCTATTTGAATGCACCGTTGCAAAAAAATGGATAACGCCAACCAATCAGAACTGAGTTTTTCGTTCCTACTTCCGGGAGCATTACTCTCTTGAGCTAGTCCTGGGAAAATTGTCCTACAATTTTCATGCCAACTTATTTGACTGCAGGAAGAAGAAAAAGTAAAAAGTAAAATCGTAACAAACAGAAGATCAAGAATTAGTTTGGGAGTTCAGCGGGATTGTGAAAGCGTAAACATCTCGTATAGTGAGCTGCCGAAGAGGAAGTGGTTCAAGTGGAAAATTCTCATCGTTCACCATTTATACACTTCACACATATTCATGAAAACATTTACATACATTCTCAATTACTCTACGCGTACTCTTTCATTTATTTTTCATTTTATCCAACATTTTCATACTGAACATCTGGGTAACTGACCCTCTTCATTCCCCTGGAACTCCTTCCCGATTTGGACTATTTTCACACCTGATTATGACTATATATCTTTCACCTAGATTCGACTAATTGTTCATTCTATATTTTAACCTTCATAACTAACAGTTTATATTTAAATACATATTTCTTACTATATATAACAGGTAATACGACTAGAAAGTCGACCAAAAAATGCATATGGCGGCTTCCGCCATTTCTAAAATCCGTTACAATTACAGTACAAGTAATTCCATTTATCCACATTTTTAGCATACTAGGCTTAAAGCTGATGCTCCTTTAAATAACACCGATAACGGTGAAGAAGACAAGACAAGACAAGAATTCGTTTTGAAACGATATGACTGTTAATATCACCATGAAGTTCTAATTAGTACCGGACCCAATCGGGTTCTTATATGTTTTCCTTGATTCGGTATCATGTCTTTAACAATATTTATGGTAATACTCTAAAATATACAAAACTAATCAAAATTCCAGTAGAAGTAAATAAGATTGCTTTTAAGTAGAACTCTGGTACCATTCTAGTTTAAACGTACACTAGGCCAAGCTTAGATATCAATGTTCTTTCTCTGCGGTCCGTAGTTTGTGAACACATTTCCATATTAATCTATGAAGGAAGTAAGAAATAAGTACAAATAGACGTAATTATGTCAAATAAGGAATTGAAATGAAAATGATGTAAGAATGATATAAGAAGAACATATGAAGTAACTAATGAAAGAAATTAATAAAGTAAATGATAAATGGAATTATAACAGATAGAGATAAGCTATAATATCTAAAGTTATGAATTAAATGGAGGTGCGCACAATCTACTTGTCCGAAGGCTCATAAAAGTAAATCAATTGAAGCTAATTATATGGCGTTTTAACCTACCTAACCTAACATCCAACCTGACCTAGTGGGAAACCACCTATGAAGAAGGGATTACTTACCTATGTATACATGAAGACCTTGAACATCATCTGTATAGCAGAGTTATGGTGAACATGAATGTAATTAATACTTAACCTTTTTTTTCTGAATAATCGACTTTAAATTAGAAATATCTTGATCTGTGTTATTCTGTTAATCTTTGAGTTGTTTTCTCTAATTCTGTAACTATATGATATTGTGTATATTATTCATTCGCTTTGTGTCAATTTGTCTAAAACTCTGTAAATTTTACCGTATTGATTTGTTATTTGGCTCAGAATAACAACATCTGTGTCAAGAACTTGGATCGCGTTATCCACAGTTCAAATTAATTAATTTCCAGAATACCGTTCTGATGGCGACCTAGGTATAGTTGTCTGTGTCGCCTCGCGTTTGTCCTACGGGTTACAACCTTCGGATCGCGTGCGGACACATAATAATGGACTATCGACATTGAGCCAAAGTTTCCAACCGTTATGTGACGAGGACTGTTTGTCACGACGAGCTGCAGACGTCGTGGAGATATTAAATCATCGTCATGGTGAAAAAGTAGTGAGAGTATTACATACACGTATTATGGTCACCATATTTTGGGAAGCTATTGGAAACGTATTTCTCTAATACATAGAATGTGGTACATCTATCAACTATGAAGTTTGCGTAACATTTTGAAGAAACTTAGAAGAGTGATCCGTAACAAAGTACACAGTCTGCTAACATCTTGTACTGTGTTCTTGCATGATAATGCTTCTCACGGTACTTGGAGAACACAAGATCGTTTAAGACAATACAAGTGAGACGTGTTCAGTCATTCGCAGTACACCCTGAGCTTGGCTTCTAATTCTCATCTATTCATTCACACGAAGAAGTGGTTTGGGGCACAGCTCTTTGCTGACCAATATTTTCAAAATGCTGCGTCATATTGGTTAAATTCTCAGGTGGATAAATTTTGTACAGAAATGATTTGTAAGTTGGTGAAGCGCTGTGCCAAGAACTTGAATTTACGTGCCAAATATGTTGAAAAAGAAAGGATAACTGCAAGTTTTAGTTATCTTTCATTTGTATGTAAAACCTACTTATCTTTATGTGGGATTTTTATTTACAGTCTAACGTAAGTTGCTTTCCAAATTACAATCGTACAATGCTCATCTTTATACCACCAGGATAACCTACCGTGTAAGACGTGTTGATACGGTGACTGACTGCCAGACGTGTACCGTCAGTACTATTATCCATATACATCAAAGTACACGGAAATCGTAAAATGCTGTAAACCAATCAGACATCCAGTATCTTTAAGACGGAACATTTTCCTGGCAACTCCCTTAGAGCTACGTACTATCTGTATCGAACGAAGTATATATTGTTTCTCTTGGGCGTGATATTGGATTACCAACTGCTTTAACCTTCTTTATGTATGCAAGTTTTGGGTCAGACACATGTAAGCTATTGATTGTTTTTAAACGTGTTACTACTTATGGTAATATATATATATAATATAGAAGTAGAGACTCGTATAGTTGTGTTAGGCTTAAAGTATTCAAATGTATATGTAAGTACGAATAATAGTTTTAACCACAAATTGTATATATTACGTAATTGATATTGTTTCAATTGTTTCATACTGCATATTTAAGGTTAAATTATTAACTAAGCAAATAAAGACTTGCTCCCAACTTCTGCTATTTAAATAAGCAAATTTCAAATTTCATACATAAGCTAGCAATTTAACATTTCGTTTGTATCCTTGTAGACAAACAAATAAATTCTCTGACAATGGTATTTCACACAATCATTTGAAGTACAACATAATACTCGCACAAATACAGATGGACACATTGATGCAGACAATGTCTTTAGGGAACACTGTTGTGTTGGTATTTAATTTTCCGCTATTCCTACTCGCCATTGTGTTTATTTAGTTGGTTCGTTTCGCATGATAGATGCATTGCTTGTTGTTTATTTTTCCCACATTTTTAATATTGTTTGCTATAGGCTTGAAAGAATTTGATTGTTCTAAAATGGGTATTTTATATATATATATATATATATATATATATATATATATATATATATATATATATTTTCTTCCTGTCTATATACGTCCAAGTAAAAATCCAAATTCAAAAACAATGTTTCAGGTTCACATATGTTTGTTGATTAATTTTTATGTTTTGCTTTCCGTAACTTCTATAGCTAAGCCATTTCATAAACATTATATCAACAATATTGTTAATAAAAACGAGATTACAAATTTCATGATTAACTGAATAATAGGTTTCTGTACGTGAGTTGTTCCGTAAATTCTTAGTATTACTTAGAGATAATAATAGTATCTAAAACAAACTTTAAAAGGTGTACTCATAAATCATTTTTGTAGTGAGTGCATGTATTGCTAAGCACGACTTTGTTTCATATTTAGCAAAACTTACAGTAGTACAATACATTTGTTAGTACAATACAATTAGTACAATATATTTGTTTAAAAAAGTTGAAATTAAAAAGAACTCCAGGATTAGTGATTAGATAATTATCTGGAGGAAAAGGATTACAATAAAAGAACTCTCATGGGAACATGATTACATTACAAGAAGGTTATCATTTCAAGTTATAGTAGAGAGACAGGTAGTTGGATTCAGTTCTAATTCTGCACACGCAAAAATACTGACAGAAAAAGTTGTAGATGTATTCAGCAAATTTATGAAGCGGATAAGCATGTGAGAATTAGATAAACCTAGTATGAATTGCAGATAACAAAAACAACGGTAAAACGTATTTGGCATTTCAACGTACTGAAATTTTCGCATACTAAGTCTCATTAATTATCAAAAACTAACAACAGACATGACGTCGGGAACGAAATTTGACTATATTTTAGGATGATCGAAAAGCAATTTTTTGGAACTTTCCGACCATCTGTGAAACAGAAGTACATCTCCTTACATTTAAGACAAACCAAAAGCTTTGACGTTAGAAGAGTAGCGGCTTCCAGGGTCCAAAACAGGCACAGTGAATGATGTCAGTTGAAAAGTTTTATAAGCATTCTTTGATTGCATAAAGTAAATTATTCGCGAAGGATTAAACCGTTACATGGGAATATTATGTTATACTATTTAATAAATTATGGAATGAAATGAATTTTAATCATATTGACAAATTCTTCAAAGAGTAATTATTAGCCAGAAAAATGTACTCGTTCACATAACCACTAACACCATTGCTGCCATTCATGCTTCTTCTTCATATTTCCGAAATCCAACTTATTTGCCTGAAGCTTTATTATTAAACTGTACACACGCCTTATCAAAAGCTTTCCTATTAATCACATGAATAATTTTTTGACTACTATTCTGTCAATCTGAAGTAAATTACTATGGAAACGGATTAGAGCATGGTAGAATAGTCGTCTAAATAAAAACGGGTCTCTTTTCATATATATATATATATATATATATATAGAGAGAGAGAGAGAGAGAGAGAGAGAGAGAGAATTAAAAGTCTGAACACGGTGGAATAACTCGAAATCTGAACTTCAGAGCAAAAAACAAAAAAAAAAAACACGTGTTTAGTAATATTAAAAAACTATCTGATGAAACCTAACTCGACCCTCTAGACCCACCCCCTGGGGGCTGGGGTGGGGTCAACTTTGAAATTTCAAATGGAAACTTTTTAATTGCAGATTTTTGATTGCAGAATTTTTAATTGCAGATTTGGGTTCTACGGCCCAAACTATGTAAGGTTTCATCAACACTTTTCCGTCGATGCATAATATGGCGCAGTAATCGGGGAAAATAAATGGCCCCTAAATACCCCTATTTCGTTCATGAGCTTGGTAGTATTTCCGACCCCTGTTCTTGTTCAGTGTCACTGGTTTACTTCTCTGTTCCTTGTCGTCACTGGATAGAAGCACATTACATACAGACAAATGACACAGAAAGGCACACCTTCATTCTTGCTTATCAGTGTTGCAAACCAAAAAATTCAAATCGGCGAGTATAGGACAAAAAACAAAACAATTAAAATTAAAAGAAAAATATAGCTATTGAAGTATCTGCTTATTCCACTAAGGTGTTTTTTGACTTCTATGTCTGTGATGAAAATGTATTGATATCGCTGTTTTTCAATCGCTTAAATATGACATTCATTAGGGTCGATTGTATCATTCTCTGATAAAGATAAAATATCGGAATGATCCAACCTTGTCGCGGTAGTAGATCTCATCTTACACAAAATAACACATGACCACTGCGACCAGTGTTATCTTATCTGACGATTAAAGGATATCAGGATAGTGTAGAATTGGCCCTATAACGTGCAAATGTTCGAATGGTGTGAAATTATCAAAAATAGCCTGTAACTGTCAAGCTAATTTATCTTTGAAATAACGGGTGAACCAAAAGTCTGGCCACGGTGGAGTAACTGCAGAAATACACTTCTGATCAAAAAAGCGCAAAAACAAAAACGTATTTAACATCTTTCAAGAAGCTATCCGATGATATCAAACGCAACACTCTAACCCCGCCTTCTGGAAAGGAGCAGGGCAGACATTGATTTTTCAAATGGAAACTCCAATGTTTTATTGAAGATTCGGAGACTACATCCCAAATAATGTAAGGTATAATCAAAACTTTTTTGTCGATATGTGATATCGCACTGTGATCGGCGAAATTAGATGCTTTACTCTTCGTTCATGAGCTTGATATTAGCTTCGAGCGTCTGTACACGGTGCAGTATTTTGAGAAATACGCGTCGGATCAACAAAGTTATTCACTGGTACCGAACACGATCCCGTACTCTACCGCTATGTGGGGTTAGCTGAAACATTTGAAATGGAAGCTTTTATTTCTTATTGAATAGTCGGATTCTGCGCACAAACCTGTATAAGATTTAGTCGAAACATCGTTGTCGCTGTGTGACGTGGCGCTACACTATGTAATGGCGAAATCAGGAGAACTTTCTATATGATCTTTAATTACCTTCAATGCTGTGGACACGGTGAAATAAATATACATGTGATCAAAAAACAAAAGAAAATGTGTGACTATTGGGTTTGTTAGGGTGTTTATCGTTCCTCTTGCGCAGCGAGACGCGAGAGGCGGGATCTAAATTTGAAAGTGGGATCCGAACCTCTATTAGGTTCTGGATCCGAGACGTTCCCCGTGAACAATTTCCGACGAAGTTAGTCGGACCATCGTCGGTTATTGGGTGGCAGCAGCGAAAAGAGTGTACTAGTGCTGGTTCAAAGCACTGCCCCAACAAGCCTTATAAGTTACTACCGTCTCGAATTTCTCATTTAAACATTCGTTGCATACAGCTGAGTAATGTTGCCACGACACGAGACGAGATTTAGGGGCTGTCGCGTCTCGTCTCGTGAAAACACTACCTCGTCTCGTGGCAACACTAAAATAAATAAATAAAAATAATACCTATTGAGTTGCATGCAAGCGGGCCAGCTGGTATTATTGGATAGGTAACTTGTCTGCCTGCCAAACAGCATTGGGTAGCTTGAGCGTAAGCACGGACTGTGCTCTGGTCGCTATTTTGACTGATATTTTAATTCGCCTCATTCCCATCAGACGAATTCCGGGGTGCAGTGTGCGCAATACGAGAGAGATAAAGAGCAATACTCCATGTACTGCTGAATAGGAATGCGCATCAGACGAGTCGAGACACTGCTCTTCCAATAAAAAAATATACCGGTACATTTTTCGAGTCGAGACGTCACTTTTACAGCACATTTTCGAGACGAGACAGCCACACATCTTGTCTCGTGCCCATCCTTACTGCTAAACATCTATCATGTTTTGAATTTTCCCATACTATTTTATTTTTCTCTGAAGTACATTTCATCCGTACTATACAATGTTCCCCTTATTCGCACACTGTCGGAAGGTGCCTTTCGTAAAGCCAGGGCACTGTCTTTCCACATCCATGCCTTCCCCAGCCTAAGCCTTAACTACCAAAGACCATCAAAATAGCTAGAAACTGTTATTTTGAAAGAGATAGCGACACCTGTTTTCGCGTTGCAACCATTTTTAGAATTTGCATTTATTCGCGGTTCTACAAATGGCTGCAAAGAAAGCAGTTAGGTGATTCGTGATAACAAGACTACAAACTAAATAATATTGTCTGGCTATCCTATAAAGCGTTTGCGATTATTTTGTTCTATTTTGAAGACATTACAAACAAAACGGTCAAATTAGCTGTAGTTTAAGGCGGACCATGCTGGGACTCAAGAATAATGGTTTGCTGTTTATATCGAGTGTTGCTAACTAACTGTTAAATCTCTCTGCCATAGCGTTAGGACACATCACAAGAATAAAAAAGTTCTCTTCAACTTTGGTCAAATGTCACTAGTTTCGAAGATAAATGGCGCTGCAACCGTGAGAAAACGAATTTCAGAGGCCTATATTTCAGACACTATGCAACGTAAACAATGTGGCTTACAATTTTACAAAAAAAGTCATATCCGTTTTATTAAAAAATGTGTTTCAAAACTCTGGGGTACGAGCCCAAGGGATTTTCTAATGGGGTTGATAAATTGACAATTGCTTTATTTTCGGCAGTCGCACTAGGAAATCCATTGCGCACGTATTCCAACGTTTTGAAACACAGGCATTAATTTTAAAACAAAATGGGTACTACGTTCTTTGAAAACGATTAAGTCGCACTCTCTACGTTGGAGTTTTTGAAATAGTGCCCTGTGAAATTCGATTTTTCGCACTGTCTTCGAAGCTAGTGTTTTTCTTCTTTTGAGTGAGAGATTTAAGAGTTATTTTCCAACACCCGCTTAAATACTCAGCATGAGAAAGTTATTTTTTTTTTTTTTCATATTTGTCTTGTCCTGGCTACAACAGAAAATAGTTGAATTTTCATTTCACTATCTTAAAAGTCCGAAGATAAACAAAAAGTATTGAGGTATTAACGAAAAGCTCTTGAAACAGATTTAGTTTTTACATGTCTATATTCTTTCTTTTTATTTTTAATCCTTTCATCCTTTAATTTTTAAATGTCTATAATGTGTCAACAACAAATTGATCACATCGGACCCTAGACAAGATTTGATTCTGTCGTTCCAATATAACTTCAAAACTAAAGGAGTTACCACTAAAGAGCATTGTGTGAACAGAGTGCACATTTTAATACGTACGTATGGTACCACCTTAATTTCGTGGCATGGAGGGCTCTTAAGTACGTTTATTGAACTTTCGTTCGGGATAGACATGACGAAGGTTATAGGCGTAGCCTGTAATTTAGGCATTATAGTGGAACATTTGTACAAGAAGTGATACCTGTGTGTGTGTGTGTGTGTATGTATTATTCGTTTCATTATTGTTTTCTCTTCTCACAATCATTGTATGGATGTGTGAATTATAACACGTTTAGTGACACATAACATGCAACAATGGGATGGGATTGCTCGTTCGTTTATTCACATGTTAAAGCATTGTTCACCTGAACGATTCGTGTATAAGTGGCAGATCTTTAACGGTGACGGATCTGTTGGTAACGATTCTCGGGCTAACAGCAAAATGTCTTTCTTTTTCACCCCAACAGCTAATTTACTTTCGCCGATTATAGCGCCATATTATGCATCAATGGAAAAGTGTTAATGAAACCTTACATAGTTTGTGTCGTAGAATCCAAATATGCAATCAGAAATTGGGGTTTCTATTTGAAATTTCAAAGTTGATCCCACCATAGCCCCCAAGGCGTGGGTCTAGAGGGTCGAGTTTGATTTCATTAGATTTTTTTTGGTAATATTACTAAACACGTGTTTTTTGGTTTTTCGCATACTGTTAAGAACAACATTTTTATACATACTGTTAAGAATAACAAAACAACAAAAAGCTAGGTGTACTAAATATTTTCAACAGGTGCATAGTTGTTTAAATATCAATCCAGAAACTCTAAAGGGGTTTCTGGCAAAAGGATGTGATAAAATGGGTTTTGTGATAGGAACCAGGTTGGGAACCACTGCTTTAGATCATTTCTATAGTATCCTATCTCTTCGATACACAAGATCAAACTCCACTGATAGTACAACTTATTCAATACTAAATTGAATACCAGTTCCATAGCACTTTAAAAAACGTTAAACTTATTTTTTCATGCTTCAGTCTTACACTAAAGAATATTTGCAACCAATAAGGTTCTCAATATTACAGTGGCATGGGAGACCCGGGTTCGCATCCCGGCGGGAGCTCATGTAGTTCGGATTCCACGTTAATCAGTAGGCCCACGTCTCATATAGCCTCGCTACTGAACGGGACGTTAAACTCAAAATCAACTCAACTCAGCTCTCAATATTACAGGTATTCTCACTTGTGATGAGCAAAATAAAAGAGTTCGATTCCTGGCTGAGAAGCTGGTAATTATCATAATTTGTTATTAATTGTTTCTTCTAATACCTTCTAGTATTTCAGTAATTATTTCAATATAATGCATTGCAATAACAGTATATTTCTTCTTTACGTAACGTTACTTCTTTACTATATTGCAATCACATTTTCTCTTATTTAGTAATTCTTGTGGATTAAATTCGTAATAGTAGAACATTTCTTTAGGAGAAATAGTTGATAATTTACTTTTATTCGTGATATTTTGAAATTGGAATTACGACCTTATCTTGGCTTCAATACTACACCGTTTCAAACTAGATTGCTTTTTTATATCCAATTACTTTTTGTATATATTATGTAAAATAATCATAATAGTAGTTACAAAATATTATTATAAAAGTAAATGAACTCGTAATAATAATATGACATAAAGTATTTTAATTTTATTTTATTTCCAACCTACAAATCTACTGAACGTCAAACTATAATTTCTTATCGCATGCATCGAATCTTCAATATTCATGATGACGTTTTAAACTTCTTTGGATGTTGCGTCATAAGTTATTTCAGACTGCGAAATTGTTAAATCATAATCATTAAATTTGAGATTTTATGCTATATATATATATATATAAAAATCCGTTCCTTTCAGTTATCTTATTTGTGAGTCTTGTGGATATTTTCATGACCTGAAAATGATACGAAACTTAATACTTCTCCAATTACATATAGAAGCTGCTGAAACTCTATCCACTAGCAATATAAACTTGTTTTGCTCGAAACAGTATTATAATTATAAATTTTATACTATATGATGGATGATTATTACTTGAATGAATACATCATTTGTAACAGAAAATAATAAAACAGTAATATATAAAATTGGATTACTTTAAGTTTGTAGAATAATTTCTGAGAAATTATTTTTGTATATTCATATTCAACCAGCTTATTGGTAGAATGCCTATTCCAAAGGCTATTGGGAAGGAATAGAAATATTTAATGTTCAACATTCAAGTTGTAATATTGAGTGTTGAAAAAAGTTTTTTTTAAAAAATACTTTCTTTTCCCACTGTAATGGCCTTTAAGCTAAAGGAGAGGAGGGTTATGAAACTGAATGGTTGCAGAAGTGATTTTATATGTTGTCCTAAAGTGGCCACCGGTTACTGTGTGGTACCAAAATGTTTACCGTCCTCTTAAGTGTTCATCAACACCAATATTATATCTCTATAACTTCCGATTCGTGAGATATGTCTTCTTAAATCTATCGAAATTCGAACTATGTCCTATATCTCGGGAACGGTAAGAGTGACGCGAAAAATTCCATCACTTTCCCAGATAGTTTTTGATGCTCTTTCGAATGGATGGCTCAAAATTGAGGAAAACAGGAAATAACATACACACACGGACGTAGGAATTGTTTAATCTCATTTAAAATAATAGAAATTAGTATGGTTTACATTTTTAACACGGACCTGTGAATTGCAAATCCAACACTTAGACCACTATGGTAAAAAGACATTTATTGGACCATTGCTGATTCAACAGCAACCTAGTGCTAATTTCAATTTTATGCTTTTGCTAAAATTTCTACCTCAAATTTCTCATCATTCTTTGAGATCGAGGATATCATATCGTTTTAATATATCCAAGAATAAAAACAAATGAAACCTGCATATCCGTCATAACAGGCATTAGTTATGTCAGGATACGAAGACCCGCTACTCTGTTGTCAAACTTTGCAGGTACAATACTGTCCTCTCATCAAGATGCTTATAAAGAAACATCAAAGTAAGAAGTATTTCATCCAATGGAGAGGTTATTCTTTCTCCTTTAATTCGTAGATACCAGTTTCATCCATAAAGAAGATGAATGGAGCCTGATTAAGATTTTTACGTCACTCTTCAGAGTAATAGTTCCATGGATTATTTTCCAAAAACTACATTAAATTCATACCTTACAAAATTATAAGATCGTATAGAGTTTCGTCGAAAGTGTAGTTTGCTTTAGTGGAAATATATTACCAAGATTCTATGTTGAACATTAACAGTGAAAATAATGAAATACAGTGTATTATAAGCCAGCAGCAAATACCGAACAATTCAAGAGTGTTGATTTTCATGTGTGGTTACAACGAATTACGTGAGCTTGTTAATGTAATTAATTCATATCATACAATTATGAACTTCTACATTTCTTACGATTTAACAAACGACTTGAGTTTAATTAGACGTCTCTACAATCAAAGCAATGTCTATGCAGTTCTCACTAAGTGCTAAACTAATGATGGAATTTGAGCTGGGATTTGTGGTTTTTACAATATACAAAAGGGTCAATATATAACACATCTACGCTTTGGTTTGCCATTACAAATATATGTTTATATTGACATCTTTCAATCTGTCGTCGTTGGAGATAATGATTTAATTGCTAGTTATTGAAGCACAGATTCCGTAAAAAAAAAATCATGTTTTTAGAAGTAATACTGTTCAAATATTTAACCCTGCGCATAATATCACAGTGAAAAAAAGATGAATGTTGAGCAATTACAAATCGCTATAAGATACAACACACCTCATTGTATGCCGATCACATTCGGAACAGAGTAGAGTTGCTGTGACTGGAAATTGAGTTGCAATATGATAGAAAATAGCCATGACTTGCACATCAACACAGCCGCTGACGACATCGCGATATTGCTCAAGCTGATAAAGATGAAAAATTCTTTACCATAAATATGAACTAATTTTCTGTACAGAAGTTTCATTTACTCAATGTTCTAGTAAGAAAATCGCCATTGCCATAAGATATAAACTCAGTTCTGAAAGTTCATATACTTACACGTTGAAATTATCTTCACAAAAACTTAATCCAGTGAACAAGTGAGTTAAATTCGAGAGCATATCATCTACATCATCAACATCATATTTATTCTGTGATTTGGCAGGTCACTTGCCGCAATTTAGAAGCTTCCATGCTCCGCGGTCATCCGCTAGCCTCTTCGTCTTCACCTACGATTTTTCTGTTTTAATATCGTATACTAATTGCAGTCTCTTTCACCAACTCCCTCTCTTTACTGCCGCTATTTCCTCATGATGCAGTTCCTTCTTAGACAGTGCTCTAACCAATTTCTTTTCCTCTTCTCAATAAGATCTAGAACTGTTCTTTTATCCCCCACAATTTCTAGCACACTCTCATTCACTTTCCGCTCGACCCAAGTAATTCTCTTAATCCTTCTCCACACCCACATTTCCAGAGCTTCCAATTGTTTTCCATCATTTTTGTGTAATGTCCATGTTTCTGCTTTGTACAGTACAATACTCCAAATGAAGCATTTTATGAGTCTTTTTTTCTGAACTTGAGAGTATAAATGTAAGGAAATGCCGTAGCTTTGTCAGAAACACATGACACACATTTCTGCAACGAATATTGTGCAGGATTATCTGAAGCATTTTTCGCATGTTTTCAACTCATCCACTTGCAAGAACCAATCGATAAAAGAAATTTAAAGGCAACAGAGAAAGAGAGAGAAGTAACAGACAAAAGAGAAGAAAAATAAATAGAGAAGAAAAAATAAGAACTACTTCTTGAGATCCTTCTTTGGTCCGGAAATGTCCACAGATTCAATTATAGATAAGGCATTCAGGCAAACGAATCACCACAATCCCACTTCCAAAAAAAGAAATCACAAGAAAATTGGAATGAAAAAAATGGAGGCAAAGAATGAAACGGATGTATAAAAAAGATATATATAAAAAGCTTCTTGATATAGAAATACGGAATTTTTTTAAAAAATGTATTTCTTCCCAAAAGTGTTGTTCGTAGATGAAACGACACAGTTAGTGTCAACTAATTCTGTATTTCTGTATGCTTTGCCTCTTTTCCCGAGTTTTGAAAACGTCATATATTTACTTAAAGGGTTCAATGAGTTTTGAAGTCCTATGAGCCCCTCTGTCCAAAATGTGACTTTCTTCAGATAAAATCTCACCTGAAATAGATGCTGAACCACTATTTCCCTGACCTCGTTAACGTCAACCTACATACGTTTTATACATACAATTTAAAACATTTCTTACATATCATTTTTTTAAAAAATAGTTATCAACATCATAGACCTACATATCAGAATTTAAATTACGCTTTATAATTTTTCAGTTGCATGGTCTTCCTTTCAAAATATATAGCTATGCAATTGAACAAAATGCCTTAGCTGAACAAAAAATATGTGTAATATATCATTGAATCACATATTGAGGAATCAAACGAATGTTAATAGACAGAAGATTATTTTGAAGTTTTTTTTTTCGAATTTGTTATAATGTTAATAATTAACAGTAATAGTACCTTACTGTTTTAAAGTTGACCATAGATTGCATTACCAATAGGTAAGCCCTTTAATGGAAAGCTCTTCTTTAGATGTGTTTAAGAACAAAAATAATAATAATAGTAATAATAATAAGTATCTCGAAGCATAATACGAAACTGCGGTAGGCTTCCAAACTATGCGAATTCAATACTCAAAGTTGATATAATACATATTTAATAACTGGTTCCAATAGAGCAATGCGATTAAAGACCGAGCCTGTTCCTTGGATGCTCAATTCTATATATAAAAAAGCCATTACTTGATATTTCTCACTCTTTTCACTTGATAAGCCGTTATGGCTGAGAGCTAGAGAGTTCACATCTGGTGCATGGGGTCCCTGGTTCGATCCGATCTCGCATCAAGTGAACTTTGTGATGAACCAATACCATATGAGTGGATATCCTTTGGGATCTCCTGTTACTTCCAGTTTCATTGATTTCTTTCTGGCTTTGGAGACCTGGATCCGATTCCTGATGGGAGCTCACGTGGTTCGGATTCCACGTTCATTAGTAGGTCCTGTCTCATATAGCTTCTCTGCTGAAAGGAACTTAACTCACCATCAACTCAACTCATTCATTTCTCATCATCACCGTCACTTTTAGCGTACCCGGCGTAAACGTGACACGTAAAACTCAAAGATTTCATTTTCTTTCTATTGTATGCAGATTAATGTTCAAACTGGAAGTGGTAATTGATATATATTATTTCCCGTTGCAATAAATTGCAATAAAAGAAAAATATCAGAGTGAAACATTCTTCCGGTACTAAATCCTGATTCCTATCGAGAAAATTGCTTGCCGCTATCTATTTCCATTTATCCACTATCAGATTAATAGGCCCTATTGTTTCCAGATATTTTAACCGTAACAATATCTCCACTATAGACCAGTGCCACAGAGAATAAATTATCGCGCTCAAGCCTGTCCCCTCCCAATAAGGTGATATTAATAATGGACTCTGTCAATATGAAGTACAGTATATTCTACTCATGTTCCCATATAATGCGATATTTCGTATAACATATCACAAGTATTTTGCATTCATGTTAAAGAAAAATTTACTTCCCAAAATCTCTTTTTAACCCCTAATAAGATTTAAACAATTGGTTATGTACTGTATTCTTCTTTCTTTGGAGGGGGGGAGGAATTCTTGTAGTTAGCATGTGCATCAAAACGTACCGTCTGCGGATAAGAGTAGAGAGCATGAAAATAGAAAGAGGATGCCAAAAATTTTATGTAGAAATTTATTGAATTCCTGCTTAGCCGAATTGTTAATGCACACTATCTCATACTGGTGGTCACTAGCTCTACTTCCGATCGGATCATTTATATTTTCAGAAGTTGACTTATCATCATGATCAGTGCAGTGGCTCAGTGGTAGAGCGCTCACCTCTAATGCAATGGTACTCTTAGGTTGATTCCAGCTTGCGCCAACTGAGTTTTGTGGTGGACAACTGTCATTACATCGGTATTCTAGGGTCCTGCCGTTTACTTCCACTTTCTTCATTCCACAATTTGGTTCATTACCATCATCGTTTCTCTTAGCCTACAAGGTTCAATCTTGAAATTTAAAACACAAAGATTTCATGCCTATGGTTTCTCAAACTAAGAGATAAACAAACTCAGATCCAGGAGAAATAATGACGCCTTAGAACTGATGTGATGGCCACGCATGACGTACTAGAACGTATTACATGTAGCTAACTATAGCCCTTCATGAATTGTAGCAGGGAAGAATTTCGTACCTCTTAAAACTTTTTACCCGATTTTATCAGTGCTTCAAACCCATATGGTTAGAGAAAATTGAAAGAATATGGCTTGTTTGTAATATGTATCTCTTACAATCCTGCTTACTTCTGTGTACTAAAATACAATATTTAGATATCGCAAGAGTGCATGAAAATCTGGCCGACCATGCGGCGAACATTTCAGCCGATGACGCGCTGTCGGTGCGTCACATACGAGGGTCACTTCGAAAGTTTTGAGATAAGCATTGTTGTGGCACAGAATTTGAATTCCAACAATTGCGTTTGGTAGTGGTATCCAGAGCGAAGAAGCGAACCAAGTTTCAACTCGCCTCGCTTATCGGCGTGGCCGTATCGCCTTCACTTGTTTGTTTATGTGAGCAGTATTCGGCTGTCTTGAATGGAGCTCGAAAGGGAACATTTTCGGCAATGATCCTTTACGATCTCAAAAGTGGTTTGAACCAGACAAAAAGCCTTGACCGTTTGCAAGGGCATTTGGGGACCTTGCTCCTTCCCGTGCTACAATTTTTCGTTGGTTTGGTGAATTCAGAAGAGGCCGGACATCGCTTGAAGATGAAGAGAGAGATGGACGTCTGGCAACAGCTGTGTCAGATGAAAACATTGCCGCTGTGGAACAAATGATTCGAGAAAATCCTCGAACAACTTTCAAGGACATTGAATCTACAGTCAATAATGGATCGCCAGCAGTAACAAAAATTCTTCATAATCATCTTCCGCTCAGAAAGGTTTCATCTCGTTGGGTACCTCACACTTTGACTGAACAGCAGAAGCGCAGGCGTGTGAAATGGTGTGAAGAAATGCTTGCAAGATTTGATGGAGGCAATTCTCGACGCGTCTCTGACATTGTTACTGGTGATGAGACTTGGATCTATCAATTTGACCCTGAAAATAAACGCCAGTCTACAGTTTGGATCTGTCCAGACGAAAATCCACCCACGAAAGTGAAGCGACCGCGAAGTGTGGGGAAGAAGATGGTCGCAACTTTCTTCTCCAAATCTGGCCATGTTGCAACTGTTCTAGTTGAAGAACAAAGGACTGTTACTGCTCAGTGGTACACCACTGTTTGCCTAACAAAAGTGTTCCAGTAGCTTCGGGAATGGCGTCCAAGAACTGGATTGCGTGGGATCCTGCTTCATCATGACAACGCGTCCGTACACACGGCCAACATCACAATTCAGCTTTTAGAATCTACGGAGGTCAAACTTATGACTCATCCGCCGTATAGCCCTGACCTGGCCCAATGTGATTTTTTTTCTGTTCCCCAGGATCAAAGATCGCATGCGTGGGAAGAGATTTTACAGTCCTGAAGAAGCTGTAGTGGCTTACGAGATTGAACTTTCAACGCTTGAAGAAAAAGACTGGCAACACTGCTTCCAAAAGTGGTTTTCGAGGATGCAAAAGTGTGTACAGTGTAATGGTGAATACTTTGAGAAAACGTAAGTGTTAAATTGATTTTAAGTATTTAAGTTATTTCACATCTCATAACTTTCGTAGTGACCCTCGTATACGGTACATATTGTATGTGCTCCTTTTTAACCGATGATGTTTATCTGACTCCTCCAACTTTTTTAAAAATCCTATCTAATATTCTTTAAGTTTTATCTTCATATGGGAAAATTAAGTTAGCAGCCATCTACCAGATTTAGTATTTGATTATATACTAAATAGCTTTAAGTATATATCGCACAAATTTCAGTATGTACGGATGCTGCTTTAATTAAGTTAGAGTTGGTTCAGGATACCCTTATCACTTTCTTAAAACACTCCACGTAAAAGAAATCTCAAGTAAAACAAGTACCTACGGCAACCTTCCCATGTGTCTGACCTCACTTATAATGAAAGAAATTAGTTCGTAACTTTGTCGCATGCACAAATAAATCAAATGAGTAATACAGGAGATTGCTCAAGGTGAAAACATATTTTCAAATATTGACGATTAATACAATATCCCTGCTTATTCTCAGAGATGAAAAAAAAACTTGAAGATCTAACGAGCAACATTTGGAATGCAAATGCGTGAAAGCACGTAAAGCATCACTGACAGGGCCGTAACTTGTGGGGGCAGGGGGCAACTGTCCCCCAGGGAAGCTCCCCGCCGTTCGAGGGAGGCCCATTTGAAGACAAAATTTTCTTACTTCATGTACGATACGAACATGAACTTATAAATGTTGCATCAAACAGGTTCACTACACTACATAAACAAAACAGGGCCGCGGTGGCTCAGTGGTAGAGCGTTCACCTCTGGTGCTTTGGGTCCCAGGTTCGGTCCCAGCCCCCGCCAAGTAAACTTTGTGGTGAACAAACACCGTGCGCATGGGTTTCCTCGGGGTTCTTCCACTTTCTCCATTTCATTCATTTCTTGTCATCACCGTCTCCTTTGGCCTAGCTGGCATGACCTTTGGCGGTAAAACTTAAAGATATCATATTTTACATAAAGAAAACAGCACACAAAAGGTGAATAAAACAAAAATGAGCCGCTGGCCCATTTCAGTTAAAATGTCTACTATTAGGGGCCTTAGAAATAATATTTATTCATATGGCTTTGAGATTTGTCAATATTGTCCCCTTAATTAATTTGTCATGTATGGAACAGGCTCAGGGGAGTAATTAACGCACCGCAGACCTTGCCGTGCGGGGGGAGGGCCATAAAGAGTAAGAGAAAAATGGAAAAAGAGGGGCCAAAAATTAGAAAATAACTTTTCTAGGAAGCCCAAATACGATTATTAATGCTTGCCCCTCCCTCAGAAGAAAGTCTAAGTTACGGCGCTGATCACGGGCACAACACAGATGAACGCAGGTGATCGCTGTAATAGCCACTTCTTCTATTTCAGTAGGAGTATCTGAAGAGTGTGGAAGAAAAGCGTTCATTCACCTTGAAGAGAGGTACCTGATATAAACAGACTGCCAGATTCCACCTGCCTTTGCCCTATATATGGGCTGCTTGGATGCCCAGGGCCATATTCTATGGCGGTTTGCGTGGTTGCAATACGCTCCGCAATGTTTGCGTAAGAGTTTTGAAATAAAGCCACTGGGGAAATAAAGTCCAAAATTGAAATTTTACAGGAGACAAATTTGGAGACGAATACCGAACTTCACTTTTGGATTTTATCCACTTGACATTAAGTGGTATATATGTGTTGATATAGTAGATCCATACGTAGGCAATATATAATGTATATCGTATATACTGTTTTGTGGTTCATTCACAAACAAATCCATCTAATAATTCAATTTCATCGGGACTGTCGGTTACCGTTATTTATCCAAGCCGCTTAGCACATATATATCTGTGCGTGCTTCGATCTCCGGCCGAGTAAGTAAGTTTTTAGTGGACAACACAATGTCCATTGGTTTTCTCGGGGTACTGCTGTTTCCTCCTATCCTCCATCATTCCAGAGATTCTTCCGTCAACATTCTCTTTCCTCAATAATACGCCTCTTTTAAAATAAAGAGCATGGGGCGTTAAACGGAAAAGTTTTACATTACTAATTTCTCATATATTTCCTTCTGTGCCATTGAGTTATGATTTTCATATTGTAAAATATTATTCACTGTGAATGTAAAAGAGTATCGAACAATTTGTGAGAAAATGATTATAGTTTGTAGAAATCGATCAAATTTCTATTGATATCAATTCATTTTTCAATTCATTGATTTCTATCAATTCATTTTTGATAATTTCGTAAATATTTAGAAATGGACAGTGATGATTTCAGATTATTTCTCCCGGGGTGGAATTTCAGTATTCAATGGGTTAGTTAAAGTAATACTGCGAAAATATTGGTAACCTTTATTGTGCATGATCAAAAATTTGCGCCGGAGGGCCTGGCCACCCCCTGAGATCATCATTGAATGTGGATAATCTGAATAATGTCTGATTTTTTTTTTATTTCTATCATTATTGAATGATTTATATATTACATTCAGTATACAAAAGCTTCCAAAAATTAAAATATAGAAAAGCGAACACACAAAAAATTAAAGTTACTCACTCCTCTTTCTAACGGACTAAAAAGCGCCAATAATGGTGCTCCGATATTGCAGATATTCCGCAAGTCCTGACCAAATGTACAGTAGCTAATATCCAAAATTACGTTACGAAAGAACGGGATAGAATACTGCACTGCAGCTTTACAAAGCACACTATCGAATCGTCAAAATAATGTGAGATACTATGCACATTGTGACTATAGACTATAATAGAATAAATAAACATTTTTACTTTAAAATTGGGGTTTTGAAATTTTAAATATATGCTATTATCTGATATGCCGGTTTTCGTGAGGGGAAAAGAGACCCTGAGAAATATCTGAAAACTCTTCCTTCACTTTGGATACGCATTTCAATTAAATTGTAATGATAAAAGCCTGTGAGGTAATATATATTTAGTATAAATTTTGTTCCGCCCTATTTCCTTAGGATGTATGTGCGCTTTAATCAAATTTACATGAAAAAGATCGTTCCAAAATTGAATTGAAGCAACTGACACATTTTCCTCTGATGTGATTACAAACAACAGACAACGCCAGTTTCAATGCGGCGAAAGTAATTTCAGAAAGTACCTCCTCCACCTCTCCCCCTTAAATCCGGAATTTTCGAAACTTGAAGAACATTTTACAGTTTATCATTCCATTCGAATAAACTACGGCTTGAATATCATTGAGATTGACAGAAATCAGCTTAGCAACCTCAAAAATTATGGATTCGACAGTAATGTCGGTTGTTATTGACAGTTTATTTTTCACGATGATGGAGGGCATCGAGCCGCCACTTTTCATCTCAGCGATTCCGAAAACTATAAAGTGGAGATAATCTCCATCGTTTTCGATTTCTATACATTACCCCTTCCCACTCCACTCCTAGTGTTATCTTACTCTACAAGTATTTTTTTCAAAGTTGGTTGAAATTGCTCTAGGCGTTCTAAAGTTATGCTGGAGCATACATGAATTTGTATACACTCTATATAAACACTACATAGAGATAATATAGAGAATTCAGTACTTTTAGTTTAAAATCAATTAAATCGAGGTAAGTAAAATCGAGGGATAAGTGTATTGACTAAAATTGACTTCGAACAATGTTTCAACACTCATCAATTGTGACCGGCTGAACTAACACAATATTAACACCTAATAAAAATACATTAGAAGATTCTGAAACATATGACATTATCTATTAGCTATTTCTGCAACTTCACACGCAGAGTACTGTTATACATAGATTGTACTTTAAATATATTCTCTCACCTACTTCCAATATCAGTTGAATTGTCAAAATGATTTCATTCATTTACCTTAACGAGTCTAATTTTGAGGAACATATTAACTGAACAATGTTTAACTATATTACTGAATGAGATTGTAAGAATAGCAACGCACTTGAGATTTATCGTGTGCTTCATTTGACACAATTGTCTTTCCACATTAGATCTGTGTGATGGTTTCTCTCTGGGAATGCTTCCAGACTCCAGACTCCGACCAACGTGGCATCTGAGGACACATAATTACACGGTCATGATTGATTACCTACGGCTCCGAAGGGAGCATATATAACGCACTGACCTTGGCTTGGATTTTATGAAGTAAGTAACATAGATAATGCTATTTTCTTGTCACATGTGCATTCTTGCTGACTACCCTAAATTTGATTTGCTAGAAATGTTAACACTAATCCTAATCATGTAACCCCAGGAGCTATAGAGACGAAAATAGAACACAGAGAGGTTCAAGATATAAGAGAAGAGAAGTATTACCATAATGATATTTTAAACATGTATACTTTTAGTTGTGTGGTTCTGGGTTCGACTCCTGTCGTATACCTATTATTTAAATGTGCTTGAACTTAGTTCATTCTTCAGACCAATATCCACATTCTTTATAAAATCATAAATGTAGAAACAATTTCTCAGTTATGCATCAAGGCGTTTATCCTTATGAGTAAGATTTTACAATTCCCATTCAAGAGGTAAATGTGTTCCAGTAAAAACATCTTCCTCAAATATGAAAGGGAGTTCAATTATACCTTTAAAAAAGACTTCATTAGTTTTCTTTTAACAAAATAGCATTTTATCCCTTAATTTGGATATTCTATTTCCATCAAATAAAATTACAAATTGTTCACACTTTTCTTATATAACTGCAAATATTTTGGTTGATTGAACATTCCGTTCCGTTCTGTTCTTCAATAGACGTGTTACTACATCTTAACATAGGATCAGAGCTACGCCAGCTCCTCCTGGAAATTAGTTCTCAATATGACGTGCCGTAGACGCGAACTCTAACCTGTAAATATATTGATTAAATTCTAATCATCTCTTGAGGCTTAGGTAACTGTTGTTAATTTTAGTCTTCACCTTATAGTATTAATCTGGAATTGATGAAAGGATAAACGAAATGAAATCTTTGAGTTTTACGTCCCACGGTTATGCCGGTGAGGCTAAAGGAGACGGTGAAGATGAGAAGTGAATGAAATGGTGGAATGAAGAAAGTGGGAGGAAACGGGAGAACCCCGAGAAAACCCACGAGCACGGTGTTTGTCCACCACGATTGAAAGGATAAGTCATTGTATACATGAAATCAGACATTTGGAAATCAACACTAAGAACGGAGATTGTCGGGTTAGGCAGCAGGGTAATCATAACATCAATAATTGATTGAATCATAGGCTGTTGAATGATAAAGTTAGTCCCAATGTTTTTGGCTTCCATTACGAAAGACCAAGATGGTCTATGATCATATTGTCATAAAGAGACTGTCAATCTAAGTACCAACTTCTAAAAAAGATTAAAGTAAATAATTTCCTAACTAACTAACTCTATGGCCCATGGAACCCGAAGGTTCAATGCCGTATTCACAAAAGCTCGCCATTGACTTCTGTCCTTAACCAACTGGATCCAGTCTCTATTTTGCATTCCTATTTCTGCGAGATCCATCTTAATATTGTCCTCAAGTCTGTGTCTAGGTCTCCCTAATGGTCGCTTCCCGATTGGACGTCCAGTTAAAACTTTGAAAGCGTTCATACTTTCTTCCATTCTAGCTACATGATCTGCCCATCTGAGCCTCCTACATTTCATTACCCTATCAATATTTGTTAAACGGTAAAATTTGAAGTTCTTCGTTATGAAGTTTTCGCCATTAAATACACTCCCGTTCGTATTGGGACCAAATATTTGTCTCAGGATCTTGTTCTCAAATACTTTCAGTCTACCTTCTTCCGTCAGAGTAAGTGACCATGTTTCGCTACCACACAGAATAACAGGATAATTAAGGATTATCGTTTTATAAAACTTCAAATTTCTCGACAGAATTCGCAACAACAAAATATTTTGAATTCAACAATAACACGAATTCCCTGCTTTTACTTGACATTTAATGTAATTTCTTCGTGCATATTGTTTTGGCCTCTTAATATATATATATATATATATATATATATATATATATATATATCGAGAGAGACAGACGGGGGGAATGCATGAAAAACAAAAAAATAACATCAGTAATACAACTAAACACGTTGAAGAAACTACAAAATCTAGTAACACATTGGTGAAGTCAAAGGCACAAACAGAACTCGGAATAAGAGGCACCAAAAACGAGGCTATGAATGACCAATGGCGGATCTAGAAGGTAAAAACTAAGGGGGGGGCAGCCAGACCCTACATATAATAGGTATATCATTAATTTATTATAAACTTTCAAAAATATATAAATAATAGCTTCAATTATTTTTGTCACCAAAAAACTGGGGGCAATAGGCCCCTGGCCCCGGATTAGATCTGCCACTTAACACGACTAATATCACCACTCAATCCAAAATGCCTTCTGACACCGAATATGAATAGAATACGAATAGTATTTAAAGAACCTGGGTGTAGAAATTCATCCTTTCGGCGCTGTGACTAGCCAAAAAGATGTCTGAAAGACGCAAAAAAGAAAAGTCATAACGAGAGAACAAAATTGTTCGTTCAAATTCAAGTAAAAGGCAATGTCCATTATTTTAACTTAAAATTTCGTTACTGAATTCTCTCTCTCTCTCTCTCTCTCTCTCTCTCTCTGTGTGTGTGTGTGTGTGTGTGTGTGTGTGTGTGTGTGTGTGTGTGTGTGTGTGTGTGTCTGTCTGTCTGTCTGTTATTTGCGATTTTTTTTCAATTTTGGGTCCTCCATTCGATAGAGCATGAAAAACTATCTAAGAAAGTGGTGGAATTTACCGTTCCCGAGAAGTTAGCCTAAAAAGTCCGATTTTCGGTCATTGAAGAAGCTATATCTCGGAAACCGTAAGTGATAGAGAAATTATATTGGTGTTGATCAATACCTAAGAGGATGGTAAACATTTTGGTGCCAAATAGTAACCGGTGGCCACTGACTATATCTGCATTTTCAGTATATATATGGTGTGATAAAAAGTGACAGCTCAATCTAGCTAATTCAATAGATCCCCTAATACACAGGTTCCTAATATGTAAGTGTATTATCTATTGAATTTAATGAAATAATATACAATTTAATATAAATTTCGAAAAAAAATTCTTTTTAAGTTTGTTCTCGCAATGCTCTTGGAGCATTCTCAACAAGTTAATCCTTGATTCCATTAATGCACACTTCACGTGATGCAGACGTGGCACAAAGATAACCCTCAGAGAAACTTATTCTTGGAGTATGTTATCAAATGTTGAATAAGGGAAATAAACGACAGTCAAATACAAAAGTTCAACAAATAAAAATGACAGTACAGCGTTGAAGTTAGAAGAACACAGATCTCAAAACAAACAAAGTTCTGAATGTTTGATTTACTTTGTCTTTGTGCAGAATAATCTCTCGGAGGAAAGACTCTCCCTCTGAGGAATATATCCTTTGAGTATATGATATATCATTTATGAAAGTTATTTAAACATGTATGATCGTGGCAGTTCGCAGCTTTTGTAAGTGTCATTATTAAGAATATCTTGTACTTTAAGAAAAATGTACCATTTTGATCTATTATTTTCATTCTTTTCTTTAATTATAGAGTTTACCCTTTTTGCGTTTATATTTCTGAACTAATGCACTATTGAACTTTATATTCTACGAGAGGCCACGCGTAGCTCTTGTCTTTGATGCGTACGGTACCTGATCAAAAAGGTGTAACAACTTTTTCAGGCAAGTCATCTCCAGTGCGTTTTTTCCTAGTTTTTTCTTACTCACACCAGACAAATACCGGATGATTCCTAATATACAGGTTCCCTGTAGCTTTCTTTTTCCCCTTTCCGGATAATGTACTTTCCGAGGGACATCGTCCCTCATACGTGACTGGCTAAAGGCCAATTTTGCCGATAATGCCCAAAAATATGTATAACTAAATAAATAATTAACGCTATTATACGACATTGTTGCTTTTGTTGTTACCTGACTGTCTTTCTCCCTCTTACTCTTAAAGTTTCCCTAGTTGAACTTTTATATCAAAATTTCCTCCGCGGTCCCCTTCTACTTTCTGCGTTCTTATACGTTTGCGATAGCCTGAATTACAAAAATGTCAAGAATGAGTGACAACACCCGAGACAGGAGTATAAGAGGGCAAGTCCTACGCCCCGTATCGACGCTTCCTCTTAGACATATTGTATTGTAATGCAGGTCAAGTAATATACTGTAAATCTACTCTTTTCAGTATACAAAGATTTCCTGCCAACAAAACTGTCTGCCTCTCTGCTTGCTCCTCCAACAAATTAAAACTGACGTCGCAGCTGTTAAGACTCCTTTAATGAGTTTTAATGAGTTCCTGTATCAATTTTCTTTCGAATTTAAATTAGTTTTCACTGAATATTTCACAGATTAAGAAATTGTGACTTAATGAAGCAATTTATACAAGGTAGTTCGCTATCGTTGACTACGTAGTTCTTATAGAATTGATCTTAAAACCTGTGTCAAAATTCTGAATATCGTAAGTAAAATATGCTCATATGAAAGGCGAAAACATACATTCTTACATAATCTAGACCTTATCGATATAAATAAAAGTTACTTGTATTATTTCTCAACGTAGTCCTCTGTCACTATAACAAATTTATTTTCCATTTGGCTATCAGCTTCTTACCTTAATATTGTGAAATTCTGTTTCTTTGTTCCTCCTCTATTAGAAAATTGTCTGAATCACTTCGTTATTCATGAAACTAGTAACAATACTCAGTACCCGTAAATCGAAACTATTGTATATCTTTATACGCTACTCATCCGACTTGTATCCTTTTACAATTGACCTAGAACAGTAGTTCTCATCCTTTGAACACCTTCTTTCTGATAGTCCCATGGTCCCCTTTCTCCTTACGAAGAATAAAAATATTAAAATGTATTAAAATCTACTTTAACGTCACTCATAGAAAAATGTTTCCGTAACGTATGGAGGGACGTTTCTCACAGTTGAGGATAAGTGATCTAAGAAACGTACTTACCGTTCCAGATGAAGAAACACTACAAAGCTTACATTTTGAGGTCAGTACTTTGTGCATTGATTTATCACACATAGTTTACTTTACCGTACACTCGAAGGTATCATACTTCCTCCTCCAAAGTGAGAGGGGACAGGTACTCAGTGATAGAGTGCTTATTTCTGGTGGGGAGATCTTTCGTTCGATCTCAGACCATGAAAGTTTGTGGCGGACAACATCGTGTCATGAGTTTTCTCAGGGTTTACCTGTTCTCTCCTACACTCTCATTCCATGGATTATTTCAAATAATTAGCTTTCATTTATCATTTGTCTCCATTAGCGTGAAAGCCATAACTGTGAGAAGTTAAAGTATTCGTTTCATTTCAGTTTTCTCTGCGAAAGTTTATTCTGTACTGAGACAATGTAGTTCAGTCAAACATATGCATCTCTCCCTCTTTTGAATTCTAACAGTTTTCTATCTTGAAAGATGTACTATAGTTTCTATTTGTTTAAATATTATACTTGATTATTGTTTATTTTTTCATACTGATTTTGATAAGATATTCAGGGAATTTTCATATTCTTTGGGGTCACTGTTGCGGTATCCCTGAACTACGTTCAATTGTGCATTAGGGGAATCTACGATTAAAATTTATGAATAACCTTTAACCCACCTTTGACCATACACTCTGTATAGGAGTTATGACTGTTTTTGCATTTTTCGACGAATCTTCGGTTGGTCATAACAACAAAAGAAAGTAGTTTTACACTTAGGTTGATTTCAACATTTGTGTTAAATTTTTATCAGGAGTCACCTCCAACATGTTATTGGTGTTGTTTGCAATCATCCTGCATAAATAGAGAAACTATTAATTAAAGGTTGCAATTTATTAAAGATCTAGGAGTTTTGTAGACAACTAACTAACATTCGATGATCACATGCAGTTTTCTGTTACCAGTTGATTGTGTGGTCAAAATTGTTGATAAACCAAGAGAATCAAATTGTTGGATAAAAATACTTCAAGTTTCAGTAAATGATCCAAATTACATTCACCAGTCGAATTTATCTCTTTAAGTTATTTCGTAAAAATGTCACGGTGGTGGCTCAGTGGTAGAGCGCTACTCACTTCTGGTTAATTGGATCTCTGGTTCGATGCCAGCTTCCTCTAAGTGGAATTTCTGTTGGACAATAGTGTTTGTATGTGGGATCTCAGTGTTTTTCTTTTCCTCAATTTTTCTTCATTCCACAATTATCATTCATCTCATTACCACTGTTTCACGTGGCTTCGGTGAATAATTGTGTTACCGTTAAGCTAGAATACTGAGTATAAATATACTTACCGTCCACTATAAGTAACAGCAATATCCTAAAAACAAAATGTTATCTTAGATATACAGTAGTTTCATATTATAGTGTATCTAATGTTTGTGAAATGTTTGTGAAAATTCAAATCTGATACATAATTTGCGAAATGCTTCTCTTGAGAGAAGACACAGGAAAAGTTAGAAATAATGATCTGCTCCTTATTAGTCAATTAAAAATATTCTTGTAGGTATTTGTGATTCGAAAATGAATACAGTTTTCTATAGAAACAATTTTCTTTAGTTGTCCTTCTCGTAGTACGGTGAGTTTATTGCAGATGAAATAATCGGAGCATCTTAAGTGATAAGCATTGAGGCGAGATATTTGACACACAGATGTTGATAAGATACAATATGAAGAAACAATTGACACGTCATTAGTAGATATAAAACTAGATTCAGTTAAAAGAAATGTGATCAGAAAACATCGGAGTGTGGAATGTTATGTAGTTCTACAGAAGATTGTTCGCTGTATAGCCAACCATTTTCTATTCGGTGCTGCCTTCATGCTTCGGTTTGCTGGCGGGGGTAACATTGTGTCTGACCTTGTAGAAGGGCGAGTGTTATCAAATGGCGCCTAAAATCAACCGGTATTGGGAGGGTTATGTAATGTCCCGTTTCCATGCTGAGTTTTCCTACATACGCATTGTGAAACAGTATCAGGAGAATGGGCTAACATTCGGGGTGACGACTGCAAAAGCTATTGTGGCCCGTTGCGCACAGCAGGCTCTTGCGAAACATTCACCTACTAAAACCACCAGGAGAATGATCAAGCAAACAGACATCCGTAGTGCTAAGGAAGATCCGTCGACTGGCGTGCCAAGAAAATCGTCCGAAGCAACGTGATATCGGCCAGATATTTTACCTCTCACCGTCAACTGAAAACAAAATGTAGGTTGAAGTGTATGAGTAAGGCCCGCATGCACCACCTGCTACAGCATCACTTTGCCGAACGTAAGACGAATTGCAGAAAACTATATGAAAAATACATGGCGAGTTCCAAATGGAATAAAATTGTCAAAATGAATGAATTACATGTCCATCTCACTGTTGGTGGTCAGATTTGGGCGATCACATACCGTGACATTTCAGGGGATGTTTCCGTCGTGGCATATGATCCGGATATGAGGGCAAGTTGATGATAAGCAATCTGGACAAAAACGTGAAAGTGAATGCAAGATATTTCAAAGAATACATTCGGATACCTATCTATCAGAAAGACATAACACAATTGTATGGAATGGATGCAAACCAGATGATGTGGACAAGCATTCGAGTCATCACTACGCCAGAACATCATTACGTTTTTATCAGGAAATGAAAGAGGAACTACGAATTCGTATCATTCCATTTAAAGACATTTTTGTGAAAAGCCCAGATTCCGGTCCAATGGAGTTTGGTGCATGTGGACTATTGAAACGACGTTTTAAACATCACCGTCTGTTCATCCTGGATCGTCTATGGAAAGCTTGCATGGAGGAATGGGACAGAATTCTCCTGTCTGCCCTGAGCCGGAGCTTAGTGCAATGGAAACTCCGATGCCGTGTGATTGTCCACAATGTTGAGGTCCAATAGAACATGATGGGTGGATGCGGAGTAGTACCCTTTTAAGATGAGTATCCATCAAAAATGGTCGGATGTAAATGGAACAGCTTCATGTAAAATTGATTCTTTACTGCTTTTGATTCGGTTATTAGTGCCGATTAAGTCTCCAACTTGATGTCTGATGATTAAAACTAATCTATCTGCCACAACATAGGTAGATCTTTCATCAGACTTTACAAACTTTATATATTCCCAGGAAACAGGCGGGATATCCAGATACCTAGGAGATAGTGCGTTATTGAACTGAGTTGTATAAAAGTACACAGTGAGAACACAAAATTATGAGAGATTTTTCTTTCCGATCAAGGTCATTCTGTACATCAATCCGCAAAATACATTAACAGTGCACTTAAGTCAAGAATAACAAATTCGCCACTGGTTTGTGAAATTTTGTTCCGGTAACAGCACTGGAATATGAGCCCCGTGAGCACCGACCGACATCAAGTTCGGACCAGCTTCCTGGGAATACTGTAGAAGCAGTTTCTCAAAAAATTGTTCATGTCATTCTAGACGAGTTAGGCATACGGCTGTCGTTCGGCGGCTCCGTGAAATCGGTAAGGTGAGAAGAAAGGACTCATAGCTGGCTGATGTGTTGATACGGCTAAAAAAAAAAAAAAAAAAAAAAAAAAAATCCACCTGTGAAGTTCTCTGATTGTACGGGGTAATCGAAAAGCATTCCTTAATCCGTTTGTCATCGTTGATGACAAAAGAAAATGTTACGACAATCGTTGGCTGTCAGAACATTAGTTGGATCATGATCAACGTACAGAGTGATTTCGTTGCTTGTACGCTGGTTTATATTGGGAATGATCCATTATATCTCTCTTCGTCGTGATGAAACTATCACTGCTGATCGTTACAGTACTGTACTCAATCAAAAGCCCTACAAAGATTGTTTTTAGGAACGGTCATTAGACGTTCTGTTCTCATGTTATATGACAATACATGCTTATATGTTGTTCAAAGGACAGTATGGAACTCTATCTCACCTACAACATTTTCCTGACGTCTCTCTCACCGACTACTACCTCTTCCAGTATCTCGATCTTTTACGAGGAAGGACCTTCCATGATGAGTATGTACGGCAAAGCAATGGCAAAAGTGTGTTGTTACATACGGCCACTATTTTGATTAGTTGTGGTTTCCGTTAGTAGTTGTACTTTTCTTGTTTCATTTCATTTATTATTATTACTATTATATTATTATTTTATTATTATATTATTATTTTGGCAATGATGAAACTGAATTGAGCATTTTATTTCCACCAACCTAATGCAATTTCAAAATTTGGATGATGTGAGTGGCATAAAACAATGAAAATAAACTTCTTTGTCAGTATGATTCGAACGAGGAACCACATTTTAAAAAAACGCGAGAAGTATCTTAAATGTTACTCAATATTAATAAATTAGATACATCTATGGACGTCGATTAATTCTTTATTATGTTACCACACAGTACAACAAACATGTTTTATGCTTAAATTAGTTATTTTGGTTACATGATTTTGCACTTATTTCTAATTTAATAATGTTGGATTACAAATAAACTAGCATATTTATTGCGTAGTACAAGTGGTTATAGAAATGGAATAAATTATGACAAATAATACAATGGCTGGAGAGAGACACAAAATAGTGTTTCTGCTAAATCGCATCATATCGACGTGCCTCTTTGTTCCCAAGTGGTTGTTATGCGAGCTTTCTGTACGTATGATAGCGAGTTTAATTCATGATTGGTGTGTTGCCTTGACACAAGTTCAAGAAGTGGTTCTAATCCCTTTATAGAGTCGGTTTCATTTCATGCGGCTTCTGTGCTGATTAGAGACCTTAACTTCCAGTAAACAAACTTGACAAAATATTAGCAGAATGGTAGAAATTAAGTTTACAACAATCGCAGTTCCTTATTAAATAAACAAATATACGATTGTAATAACTTAAGTATTAACTACAGATTTATCTTGTATTGTAAATGTTCTATGTTGCTCAGACTTCTACATAGTCTACATATTTCTTTGTTCATACAAACCAGTTGAGAATGCTCAAATAGCATCGCCAGAAGAAACTTAAAAAGAATGGAGATATGGGGCGGGTAGGATGATTGTGATTGTTCCTAAATGTAGAAGTAAATCTTTCTATCGACACCTTTTTCTTTTCTCGCAAAATTTAAATATCGTCTCTCTATGACTTACAGTTCCCGAGATGTGGATATGGCTCCTTAAATCTCTCGAAATTCGAACTCTTTTGGCAAATATCTGGGGAGCAGTGGCCAGCAGTCCAGTAGCCAGCGATTACTATTTGGTACCAAAATATTCACCATCCTCTTAGGATTGATCAATACCAATATCATCTGTCTACAACTTATGGTTCCCGAGATATGACTCCTTAGATCTCCGAAAATTGGCCATTTTTGGAAAATATGTCGGGAATGGTAAGAGTGACGCGAAAAATTCCGTCACTTTCTCAGATAATTTTTGATGTTCTATCGAATGAAGGTGCTCAAAATTAAAACAGTCGCAAATAACAGACAGACACACAGACATAGTGAATTTAATAACAAACTTTTCAAGTACGTGTAAGTACAGTGTCAAAGAAAATATCTTTGTTTATTTGTTGATTTAATCTTGCTAGAAAACTTAACATGAAAATCATGATACAAATAATCAAATGACAGAAACCAAATATACTTTCAAATTCTTGAACATTTCAATAACATTATAATTTAAGGTTCTACTTTTTAACTTTAACTTCATACTATATGCATTTTGGGTTCTCTTTTGTAACTTAGAAGCACAGTGACAAGAGATACAGAAAGCAAAGCTGAAAAAATGATTCACTTACTCTAGGTGGAAAAAAGAAGAATGCAACATTGCATTTGGATAGATAACACCAAAGAAAAGCGAAGAGAAATATCCGTTTAGAAACTCGCATACATTAGCGAATGATATTGGTAATCTTGTGCAGGTAATATTGTAGCGGCCCGTACCTTGGGGATTAGTGGCTTTTGGTGCGGCCACAGATTACGGTCGAAATGTTTCCGCAGGGAATTTCTTTGTTGTGAAAAATTGCAATGAACTAGATATTAGGATGGGGAAATAAAACTAGCTTTTAAATCCGACAGTTAAAATTATTCAAAGAGATATGAATGCAAATTACATATTGTATGCTAAAGTAAAAGTATTTTAATACGTGTATTCAAAAATATGCTTTACCCATTTCATTTTATTCGTCCTTTTGTAGGGATTTCATTGCGAATGCATTTAATTAAGTAACAAAATTAACACTGAAGTAAAAAGCAGAATAAATTAAGACAAATTTCCATTAAAGCATTTAAGAAAGTTAGCTAAAAAAATAATTTAAAGAACAGATATGCAACAGTAAAAAATTGGTGTATTAATATGAACAATAATATAATTATGAAATGAAATGTCCGAATTAACGCTTATTAGCATATTTTGTACTATATTGCATATAATGGTATTATATACACCACAGTGTGGGCAGGAAGTCACTTTACACCGGAACTAAATGTATGTAACTTGTAAAATGTTAAGATATTCAAGATTTGAACCTGCCATCCTGATCATTGATATGCCAACAGAGCTCGACAAATAAATTGCCACGTGATTGCCCCGTAACTGCCACGTGACTGTCCGCTGAGAGATATGAATAAGGTCTGTGCATTGTCTCGGCTTTCCGTGTGTCGTAAATAACAGTGGCAGCGCACTGACTTTACTTTGGAAGATCGCTTAGTGGCTTGTGTGTCAGTCCATCAATGAAAGTACAACAAAAATATTCCTTAGGTGATGGAAAAGTTTCGTAAACGGTTCGGCAAGGGGCCACCAAGTCTTCAAACTTTGACCACGGGGGAGAAAGAAGCTTTTTGCCTCTCCAGAAGCGTCTCTCCGGCCACCCTGTACATCTTTTAGTTGTTGTTGTTGTTGTTGTTGTTGTTGTTGTTGCATTATTACTGTAGTCACTGTTGCTTTAATATTCAACTTGAGTAACATACGCTTAGCAATATGCCATGTTGCATACACACTAAATAATTAGATGAGAGTGTTTTGGCGCACTCAACGAAATTCGAAACTTAGAAGTTTCTTGAAGACATATCCAATGATTTAGCATCTTCTTGATAAATGGTTAGCATACAGGCAGGAAAACAGGGTTTAATTCTCGGTGTACGCTCCACAAATTCCACTGACCCCTTGTTAACCTGTACATGTAGGTCTCAAATTTATGAAAATCAAAAACTTTTAAGCCAACAGATACAATTATCGTATTTGTGTGTATTAATAAGCATTTAGTAGTATTGATAAGCAATGGTTTCTTCCCAATGACTTGGAAAATACTAGAAAGCTCTTAAGATATCTTGTAGGTGAGAATATCATAAATCCACTACAATATGTCATCATTAAAGATACGAAGAAGACGGTGTACTTAATGATCAGTTTTGTTGGTTTCTATGTATTTTTAAAGTACAAAGTTAAACGTATCTGAGATGATTATTAATTCTTAAATGATTATTGAACATGATTTTTAAAATAAAATTCTTAACTTTGAAATTGTATGTCTTTACTGCAAATAAGAACTTTATTTTTAATTTATTGTCTATTGATTATGCACCAAGGCTAGGATAGATTGTGATGATGAGCTGGATAATAACAGTTGAATGACAAAAGTGGGACGAAACGGGAAAACATTGATGAAACCCATACACTACACTACAAAGCTCACAAGGTTTGACCTGGATTCGAAGCAGTGACCCCATATGCCAGATGTGAGCCCTCTACCCCTGAGACACCTAGGCCCACGAAATAAGTATTAAACCAAAAATATATTAATAACTGTTCGTCAGATTACTGTTAGGATTATATTTACAGTTCCAATCGAATCGGAGATTAAACTGACAAAATCAAAACTATTTGTAACAATAATGGTTGCATTTCTTGAGTTCAGACTATAAAAATAAGTTTGTATCATTTTGTGTGATTAATATGACTGAATGCATGTCATAGCTTACTTCCTATTAAACTTTCTACTGAGCAAAAAAAAAATTAATAGATATTTCTTGTTGTTTGATTCCATATATGAATACAATACATGATGTATTCATAAAATGAAGATAAACAGGTATTCTGAAGAACGCTGCATGGTATTTTTGTAACTAGTATAATAAATGCATTATAGTTAAAATTTAAAATAAAGTGAAATCTTTAAGTTTTGAGTACCACGGTTTTGTGGATAGGCTAAATGAAACGGTGATAATGAGAAATTAATGAAATGGTGAAATTAAGAAAGTGGAAGGGTAAGGGAGAACCCCGAGAAAACCCACGCACACTATGTTTGTCCACCACAAAGTGCAGTATGGGAGTTGTATTGAATAAAAATTAACTTGTATAGAAAGGAATTGATACGAGTCAGATATGAGAAGTCGTCATATTTTGAATTATATACATGAACATTCAAACTTCAGGGTAATTATATATTAATGGACTATTTCATAAGGCTATATTTTCACTAATACCAAACAAAAATACATTACCTTATTTTCATTGAAAACAGAAAGGTTTGAAATTGTATTCTGACTTATATGCATTCTATGTGAGTACTTGAGTTAATTTATGTTGTGCTGTTTCCGAGAGACGTGAATTTGTCATTTTTTTTCGAGTACACTATCACAAGAAACAATGTTTAAAGGTTGGTTAATGCCACAGCTCACGGAAGAGGACAAACAGAGGTTCATTTTCCAACAAGCTGAGGCCTCTCTACATTTGCATTCGAATCCGGGGATACCTAAATTAACACTTGCGATGGATTGGTTGTGCAACGGCCGCAACATTCTGTATATAGCAGCTATGTTCCTTGATCTTCACAATGTGCGATTTCTTCCTGTGTGCGATTTCTTCATCAGTGACAATGTTTACATCCCTCTACACTGTCAGAATTGAGAAGACACCGAAAATATCATATCTGACATGGTTGAGAGGATTTGGCAAGAATGGAATCACTGCGTACATATCTGATGCACTACACATAGGCTTACATCTTAATTTCCCTCTTTCCAATTATATTAACATCACGTATTTCTGTTCCGTATTAATGTTAAATCGTCTAATAATTTATAAACACCGTGCATAAAAGTACAATGATACACCACACTAAGTGTACATTTTGATAATTATAGAAATTGAGCTTTAAAAATAACATTTTAAAAATAAAATTAAACAAAGTTTTTAAAATTATGAACATGGTATTTAATGACTATCAGGGTTGTTTATGTATTGTCAAACTAAACGTATTGTATTGTCTTATACAAACATATAGTAACAATTCCATACTGTGTTTGTCTTATACGAAAACTAGGAATCTTCAATAAAACATTTTCAATCAAATGTACAGAAAATTTAATGTCTTAAGAGTTTTTTAAACTTAAGAATTGAATATTCTTTGTGTTTGCTCTAGACTTCACAAACATATTTGAACGTTTATGAACTAGAGGAGTGTACTCTAATCCTATTCTAATTGATCTTTTTAAATATTAAAAATCTATGTACGAGTCTAATAGCTAATTTAAATGAGAAACTGAAGGTGTATCAAATACTAACGACAGAGTGCTCATAATTAAAAAAAAATATTGCAGCATGTTCATATAGTACATCCACATCAAATACATTCCTATTATGTTCTGTTATACTTCCATGTGGTCACCTCACCTTTTAAAGAGAGATTTTTTTTTCGTTCTGGAATTGAACTCTAAAGAAACCATTTTCGAATCAATAATATCATTTTTGAGCTCTAAAACTGCTTTCAGGCACAAACGTGAATGTTCAAGTTAGGCAGTCTTAGAGAAGCAGAAAGGTTGCTGCCATAACTACATTGTCAAACATAGGTGTGAATAAATGGACTGATTTCATCAGACATTGAAAATGCTTTATATGTATCTCTGTATAGGTACTAGGTAGCGATTTTGTACTTAATGTTTTGCTGCTTTAATCCGAATACCAATTTGATTTTAAGCAATCCAATTAAGGTAGAAAGGGATTATTTATTTTATTTTTTCCCCCTTTTTTTTATTGTTTTCCTCAATTAAACTAAACCGATCAGACAGCAATTTAAAATGAGACGGGTGCGTTTTTTTTTTTTTTTTTTTTTTTGACGAATGCTATGTCATTTTTATATTTCTTTAGAGATAACCATTAGACTGCTTTCCTTGAAGCTGTACACCTCAAATACAAGCCACTTAGAAATCTAGAGTATCAAAAGTTGCTTATTTTTGCAAAACATATCTAACCACTTACTTAGCATTTCAAAAATCAATGTCCTTAAGATTCTTCACTACGTTCCCCTAAATCTGGTTTAATCGGTAGAGAAATAAGAAGTTCGGAAAATTAGAATGTCAGCTAACGAATATCTATACCAAAGAGAATTAAATAAAACAGTAGATGTTTGAAGTTATTTTCTTATAGATATGAAGTCTGAATATGACATACTTTTGTCTTAATGTTGCATACGTGAATTTATTGCGCATATAAAAGAACATAAAAGGAAAAAGTCTTGGTGGGGATTGTTGTACTCCAATTTCGTTATAGTGTGACATCTTCAAATCAAACTTTCAATAAGCTGTTGTACTTTCTTTGTATCTTTTCGTACTACGAATGGAAAGAAAACTGTATCATTGAAATAAACGAAACCAAAATTTGGCTTCCATAGTTAGCTGTTGTGTAGGATCTCTCTTAAATTCAAATTTCTAATATCTGCAGTCAAATAATACTCATGATTGCTGTCTACTATTTAATCCTAATACTGGTTTAGGTTTACCAATGCATTATCTAATTATTAGAAAGATATATGATAGGTTTACCCATTGCAGCATTTAGTCGCGACAGTATACTACGTAAATACTGTTATTTGAACAAATAATAACGAATCATTTAATATATGCATTTGTGAATGTACGTATGCTTTTTCCAAGACAATATTCATATAATGTATATTTTAAAGAAATTGAAGTTTGCTTTAAGTTTCATTAATGTTATGCAATACGTCTATTTCTTGAAGTTGAGACTGGACAAGAATAAGAGGCGTATAGGAGAGTAGAATTATATGCTAACTGGACGAAACTTTCGTCTGTCGATTGACTAATTCGAAATTTACTCTCTTTATGACACCGAAGTTGTATCACATCTTTAAAATAATAAAATTATGGATCATGGGAAATTTAAAAGATCAATTTGGGGAACATGCCTTCTTTCTTCTCTTTTCTTATAACAAAATACTTTTTTCTGTAAGAAATAATTTCTCATTTTTCAGACTTGTTAATTGTGATCTCAGTTTTAAATGTCAGTTTCAAAGAGTTACCTTGAGATTACATGGTTACCAAACGAGTACTCGCCGCAGGATCCTCCGGAATTGAGATTTAATGTGATGTGGATTTTACATTAACTTGTAAGTCCACATGTAATTCAGTTAGTTAATCAAAATAATCTTCAGTTTCATTTTAGACATTAACAAATTTGCTCTGTTATAAATGTCTAATACAGATTTTGTTCCTAAACGACAAATTACGGTTGAAATGGCATTTTGGAATTTGCAGATTTTGAATCATGTGTAGAGATATTTTAACACAAGCAAAAATTCAGTTTTATGGATTAGGGTAACTAGTAATCTTTCAGTTTAGCCGTCGAGTATAGCACAGTGCTTTATGTGGTAAGTCTACAAAACATGTTTTCCAGCAGTATAATTAGTGAAGTATTTATCCCCAGATGGGGTAGGCAAGGGTGCCGATTTCTCTGTAATTTATTTTTTTTTATTTATTTATTTATTTATTTATTTATTTATTTATTTATTTTTTGTTTAAGGGGTCCATTCCGATGCAGAAGGCATAAGAAAAATTGCATTCAAATTATTCCAAATATTGTGTATTCGTAAATACACTGAGAGGGCTCCACATGAGCTTTGGGCTGACCCGGGACCCCAGGATAGGCGCCCTTGGGGGTAGGAGGTATTTATTCCTAGATAAACGTTGAGAATATTGGAGCTTTGCTGCAGAGAAAATAACTTTCACGACAAGAAAATTTTAGATTCAATGTTTCACTATTAATTGATAGTGAGGTTATTGCGCTAAACGTCAATGTGTTACCATATTATTACATGGGATGCTGTATTAACTAGAAATATCAATAGTTAATCAGTCAATAGTTGGGTTTAACACATGACAAGTAGAAGCTTATAATGTATTATCTTAATACTATATGACGCTTTATCTACTATTCTTCGCGTGGGATATTATGTAATATGCTTTCCGATCGTTAAACGAATCTACAAAAAGCATTGGCTCCCTCACGTTTCTAATAAATCATCTTTAGTGAATTATCGGAAGACTAGTTAATTGTTTAAAATTTCTCGCAATTATCAATGATAAGAGAAGTGCGATAGGATATTTATGCAATTGAAAATCTCTGTAGACTTCTGCACGTATGCTACTAATTTGATTCTAATCCAATTTCTAAAGTCGATAAGGGACACAATACATGTGTGTTAGAATTCACGTTTATACGTAGTAATCATCAGCATGTGCTCTTCTATCCTTAGGGATAAGCTGTTCACTGTTTGTTATGTCAGAGTCGAAACCGCTAGTCCGATTCAGCTTGTACATGCTACTTATTGTTATTGTTCTAATAATGGGACACCGCTTTTCCACGAGTTACAATTACCTGGGATATATATATATATATATATATATATATATATATATATATATATATATATATATATATATATATATATATATATATATATACTAGCAAGTATTGACATAATACATAAATCCTATTCGGCATATGAACTATTTGGAATATGTACCAGCCTTTTGCAGTTCCCAGGAATCAATATTAACAATTTCAACGAGGTATATGGTTGTTTCAAGGCTTCAACTTCCTCACCTGCCAAAGAATTACTGTTTTAAAAAATAATTTGCAATTATTTATTATGAAGTTATTTTACAAATATCGAAAATAAATATATTGAAGTAAGTAGTAATATCAAAGGACAAACTAGTGAACTTTTCCCGCTGGTCTAGAGGCCTTTGGTCTACGGGATCTCGGATTCGATTTTCGGTTTAAAATCTCTGAAATTTGAATACGTTACAGTTATTCGGTAGGTTCACGTCTCATATAGCCTGTGTGCTCAAAGATATTCTCCCATCAACAAACTGTAGTGAAATAAATGGAAACTAATGAACACTGCATTTTATCTTTAAAAAGAATAGTGGTTGCTTTGAGACAGACAAAGAAAGATAGAAAGATGTTATCATTTAAAAAGTAAATCCACCCAAAGAAAAAACTGCGTATAAATCTATCGTAAACGAATTTCCTCTTCTTAAATGTTTGACCTCATTTCAACTTGATTGTGGTTCATGGGATTTATTTGGACATAGCCCCTCTAAAAACTATGTAAAGACATTTGCATCTACTTTAGTAGTCAAGGGGCTGGATCTATCCAACGTGTGAGGTCTTTGTTCATTGAATTGCCGACAAACACCATTGTAATCGTAGCAGATGCTTCTTTTGGAGGTGTCTCGTAATTCCATCATTGTGTCAATTAAGGAAGTAAGAAAATTGTCAATTTAATGTGACATATGGATGTTGCACAATACTTGAACCGTAGGAGGTGAGAAAGACATGTTAAATAAGTTAGTTTCATGTATTTAGAAACATGGGAAACTCTGGATAAAGCATAGCTATATGTTAGGTAAGAATGGTGTAGGAGCGAGGGAGCCCTTTGACGGAATAACGAACGTAACATAGACACCTGCTTGTATGTGTGTGTTCCAGGGTTTTTGGAGGTGGAGGGCGAACTGTGTTCTGGACATTGGTTAATTGGGAGAGTGTGACTTCTACTGCATGGAAACTGAAAAATATGTGAAAAAAGAAAGAAATAGGAGACACCTGCTTGTATGTGTGTGTTCCAGGTTTTTGGAGGTGGAGGGGGGTGTACTGTGCTCTGGACATTGCTTAATTGGGGGACTGTGATTTCTACTACATGGAAACTGGAAAATATGTGAAAAAGAAAGAAATAGGAGACACCTGCTTGTATGTGTGTGTTCCAGGTTTTTTGGAGGTGGAGGGGGGTGTACTGTACTTTTTTTGTGGACATTGCTTAATTGGGGGACTGTAACTTGCACCCTATGGAGAGGTACCGCTCATTATACTGAAGGAGAGAGAATGTAAGAAAGAGATAGTTACGTGTTACATTGCCCCATACTGAGAGACATGGCACAAGATTACATAGGGAAAGTGTAGTGTCCTTTTGAGCAAAGGACCAGTTTAAATTAACGTGGGAATAGTTAAAATTACTACAATAGAAAGCGAAACTTTTTTTGTGTGTGGATGAGAAAACGTCATGTTGGTTGCGACACACCTGTATGTCTAACTCTTTTTAGAAAAGAAAGAAAAAAGATCTTTTAAGTTGTTAGGATATAGAAAGTTATTTGAGAAAATGTATGTGACATTTATTGTTGAGGGATGAGACTCCCTGTAATTTCGACTTGAACGTAACTCTTTTTAGAAAAAAAAAAGATTTTTCTGACTTGTTAGAGAGAAAATTGTTTTCTACGCCGATAGAATGAAAAAAGAAAGAAAGAAAAAGTCCTTTTTCTGGAAAAGATTCTTGTTAACTTTAAAGAATAGCTTTGTACTTGTTTTTGTGAAAAACGGAAGGGTGTGTGTGAACGTTGGAACCACCCAGGTTAACGCATATATATAACGAAGTTTGAAATGAGAGCAGATTATATAGTGTGCTTTTGGCGTTGTGGAAACTTGCCTTGTGTATTTTTTCTGTGACTGTGTTGTTTGGAGAATAATTTTGGAATTACGTGAAGGGAAAAGGTAAGTTAAAATTTACCATTTATATAAATAAATAAATATTGAACTTTGATATTAAATGTATTTACATAAATTAAAATGACTTGTGTTTGCTTTTATTTATTGAACAAATGTCAGATAGAACCGTTGTTATGAGATTTTTTACGGCAAATTTAAGATTGAAATACGCAAACCAGAAATGCTGCGCATTTCCTGAATGTTTTTTATGAGGCGATTTAAAACACCAAGAAGCATAACGTGGACAGATTGCTTTCCTAACATAAGAGAGCGAGAGAGGGAAGCATACATAAACGCTGAGTGCAGGGTGGGGACCAGAGTGTTAGGTGTTGCGGGGCGGGAGGAAGGAAACAGCGGGAAAGAGAATGTTTGCAAGGTTGGATAAATGCGTTAGTGTGCGTGAGAGAGAGAGAAAAAATGCAGGAAGCATGGATACCTGTATTGGTGAGCGGAAGACAGGGGAGGTGCGGGGTTAACCTGCTTGAGGCCTTTTTTTATTCCTAGCTGAATGCAATGGAATTTACGGTCTTTTAAAAGGAACGGTGAAATCTTGTTTTTGAACACAGAAACTGCAAAAGTTCTCGTAAGCCATGAGAAAAGGAATACCAAATGAACGAAATCGAATAATTTATTTGTTGATATCAGTGGCGTATATGCGTGCGGTTTATTGAAATTTTAACTGAATATTTTTTCTTTAAAAATATGTGTGTCAATTGAAATAATAGAAATGGATTTATCAAATATGCATATGTAAAGCTACATTATACTGTATGGGAAACTACATGTGAAGTATAGAAATGTTAAAATGTTGATACTTACCTAGGATAAACTGTTTTGTTTGATGATTGAAGCACATACGAAGCACTAATACATGGCGGGAAAAAAAAGACGGGAAACGACAAAATGATTTCATCGGTAAACGAATGAGACAATCTCGGTTGTACAAATAAGACAAGACCGATACGGAATGATGCTAACCGCACAAAAGCATGTATGCTACTGACATGTGCTGGTATGTAGGTGGCGTTGATGCATAAAGACTAAGATTTTTTCGTATAATAACTTTAAATGAACATAAATCGTAAACGATTGATTATACGATAAAACGGACTACAGAAATCGATTTGTTAGGTCAAAATTTATATAGAAAGACACCTTACATAATAAAATTCAACAATTTTTTGTGGGGGCTAACAGTGGCGGCTGGGCATGTAGGGCTCTAACAATACATTTTTGGCTTTTTACGGCTAACTATTGGTCGTAGAAAGTAAAGAAAGGTATTTTCTTAATCGTTAGGACCTAAGGAACACTACTATATAGCTTAGAACAATGTAACTTGAAAATAATTTTAAATGGTCATAGCTCCTAAACTATTCATCGTAGGCCAAAATGGACAACGGAAATTGATTTATCAGGTCAAAATCTATATAGAAAGACACCCTACATGATAAACTTGAACAATTTTAATTTTTTCGATTTTATACAGTGTTCCAAAAGTATAGTTTTTTTATTTTTTTGGGTTTTTACGCCAAACTACTGGTCGTAGAAAGTAAAGAAAGGTATTTTCTTAATCGTTAGGACCTAAGGAACACTACTATATAGCTTAGAACAATGTAACTTGAAAATAATTTTAAATGGTCATAGCTCCTAAACTATTCATCGTAGGCCAAAATGGACAACGGAAATTGATTTATCAGGTCAAAATCTATATAGAAAGACACCCTACATGATACATTTGAACAATTTTAATTTTTTCGATTTTATACAGTGTGTTCCAAAAGTATAGTTTTTTTATTTTTTGGGTTTTTTGGCCAAACTATTGGTCGTAGAAACAAGAGAAAGGTATTTTCTTAATCGTTAGGACCTAAGGAACACTACTATATAGCTTAGAACAATGTAACTTGAAAATAATTTTAAATGGGCATAGCTCCTAAACTATTCATCGTAGAACAAAATGGACAACGGAAATCGATTTGTCAGGTCAAAATCTATATAGAAAGACACCCTACATGATACATTTGAACAATTTTAATTTTTTCGATTTTATACAGTGTTCCAAAAGTATAGTTTTTTTATTTTTTTGCTTTTTTGGCCAAACTACTGGTCGTAGAAACAAGAGAAAGGTATTTTTTTAATCGTTAGGACCTAAGGAACACTACTATATAGCTTAGAACATTGTAACTTTAAAATAAAAATTTAATGAATTTACATAAACAATATGGCGTCGATTTTTTTGAAACTTTGGAAATATGATTATTAAAGGATATATTTTTATATGAATAGGTAAAATAAATGATATTACTAAAATAAATACCATTTTTGCGCGTTTTTTACCGCGACCGGTACGCGCCGCGCGGTATTTGCGCCCGGAAAAAGGTTTTCGCGACGCGGGACGCGTAAAATATTGCCGCCCGGAAACTGCGCGGGGTATTGCCGGTTATAAAAAACAAACAACACTCGGTAACTTGCTATGGCACATGTACACACACGCACAGTCTTATACACACTAATGTGAATGTTATGGTACAGGTGGCGCTCTTTCAACAAACAAATATGGCGGATAAATTTTAATGTGTTTTCTTTGCATTAATCTAGTATACATTATTTTTAAAACACTAATAATTAAAAATTTAAACAAGTTAACACGAACTTAACCGAACTTTTCCGAACATTGCCGAACATAAACCTAAGAGTTTATTTAGAATTTTGTACATATTGGTTAATGTAACACACAAATGGTTCCGAACTTAACCGAAGTTTCCCGAACATTGCCGAACATAATCCTAAGAGTTTATTTACAATTTGTGTACATGTATTACACAAACTTAATCGAACATAAACATAAAAATGTATTATGATTTACCGTACACGTTTAGTATACGTATACTTTGCATGAAATATAATTTAATTACCGTCCAAAATAATAATTATAATATTAACATGAAGTATAACACTATCACCTGTATAGGCTACAACACAGTTTGTAATCTCGTACCCAAACGCATTTCGTTTTGTAGTCTCGTACCCAAAAGCATTTGGTTTTGTAATCTCGTACGCAGGTGCTTTAACATATTTTAAATTTAGTAACAGTAACAATATTACACAATATGATGTAATTTGTAAATGCACTATTAAAGCTTGCAACACTTTAAATAATTATAGCTACTTGTTTTGTATGCTTTTCCACTGTGTTATCGGTCTAAAAAAATTCCTTTGTTAGTAGTGCTAGAAATTTCTTTTGTTTGCTTTGCTACAGGTGTTTAAACTGGTTTAAACTGGTTTTGTTATTTTTTTGTTAGCTATTGTGTATATATACCCCCGTTGCTAAGGAAATATTATCATATGTATGCTGGTAACCGTACCTTCAACACAACATTTACTTAGTGAATAAATTCATAGAAACATATAATAAAAGAAATATTAAAATATTATATTTAGAAAAGAGTATTAATATTAACTGTATTGTTGCAGTTGTTGAAATTCAAAACAACAAAAGAAGAAAAAAACAAAAGAAGAAAGGAAGGAAGGAAGAAATCCCGATTTTTTTCAAGTTTAGAATACATAGCAGATTTACATAGAAGATCATCGTAAGTATATTTACATACTATACATATTTGAATGATTATGTTTTTATACTCTGATTAAATATTTGTATATATAGTATTATTTTTAAAAATTGTACTGTTAAATATTTACAATAATATTTTATTTAAAACATACGAAATTTGTTTTACCGTTGCACAAAACGTGTTTTTAATACGATTACATTGTATTTTAACAACAAAGTTCATGCAGAATTTTAAAAATGTTTACACTCCATTTTAAGAACGAACTTTTTGTTGAATTTTAATGATGATTACACTCCATTTTAACAATGAAGTTTTTGCAGAATTTTAATGATGATTACACTCCATTTTAACAATGAAGTTCTTGCATAATTTTAATGATGATCACACTCTATTTTAACAACGAAGTTCTTGCAGAACTGAAGAAATAAAAAAAATAACAGAAAAAAATAAGTAGAGCTTCTTAGAAGAAAACTAAATAATATTGTTAAATGAATAACACTATATTTTTATATATTGTTGTATTTATTTTAATGTATAGTAATTTTTGATTTTATATTTTACAGATGGAATTTCTCGGTGCATCATACGTAAACGAGTTTAACGAAATTGATGAAATTTACCTGGCTGGTGTCATAGAAGGCCTGAATACAAAGGAACGCGTGTTGGAGACCTGGTGGAGAATTATGGATAAGCAACGCCAAGGATTTCGTGGCAGTGAAAGGTATGATACCTTGTTATCAGCTCTTTTTAATTTTTACCACGATAATCAAGCACTTATATTGCAATATGCAATGTCTAGTGCTGACATTGTTGAGTTATTTGCACACGGATTTTTCCGTGAACAAATCATGTACCAGTGGGCACATGATAAATTCATTCATTTTAATTATTTTAATTGCGCACAAAGTGATAGGATGAATGCAGCAGAGGTAGCCGAATTTTGTAATTATGGATCGCGTTTTATTTTGGTTCATAATAATGTGTTGCCATCTGTTGAAAATTCCGTAACCTCGGTCCACCAAGAAAGTCAACCCTTGGAAAACATACTTCAAGAAGAAGATTTTAATTTAATTGATGAAATTATTAATGAACAAATACAAAATGAAACAGCAGATGGTACACAAACAAATCAAAATTCCGCAGTTTTAGTAAATTCCGATGAGTTTGGAACATCTGATTATGTGGAGGCTTTACTAAACGAGTTATGTGAAAACGGACAAAATCCTGTGGACGTTGTAAATAATGAAGTACAGGTTTCAAGTGTACAATGTTCACGGGATACTCGTGGTTACGGAATGGGGTCTCCACAACCTAGTACTTCCGGTTACGTTCCTCCAAGTGAACGTAGCGGACATACAGATGTTCAAAATACAGGGGAAGGTAATTTCGAAGTAGTACATGAAAGCAGAAAAAGTTTCACTAAGTTTAACTTGGTGGGACATGAAATTGCGGTAAGGCCAATGGGAAATGAGGAAATTAGAAATCCTACGGCCTATATTGAAAACCTAATGAACTTCGCATTGGATAATGTATTGAACAATGCGAGACCTAATGATTTTGTTGGAATGTACATTGATTCGTCCAATAGTAAGGATAAGAAAGCAGTGTATGTTCCATGGAGACGCCGCAAAGATATTTCTGCTAAGTCCGTATTAGCTTCCATTACTAGAGTGTTAAATAGTAATGAAGACTTCCTTTTAGGTAATCATGTCCTCTTTCGATTTCATATAGTAAATTCCATGTTTGGTGCTGGAAGAACACGTGATAATAATTCCACACTAAGCAAATATATACCTTTAAATGAATTTTTAGTACAACATTTGGTTGAGCTCCCGGGAACCGATAATGATAAACTTTGTTTACCTAAAAGTATTGCTTGGGGTATAGCAAAGCATACTGAAACGCATCAAAATTTGAGTCATTTAACAGATCCAACTAGAGATACATTGAAAGGTAGAGCTACTAAGCTTTGTAGTGAGGCAGGTGTTAGCGTTAAAGGTGGTTGCGATTTTAATGACGTAGAATTGTTTCAGAAACATTTAACTCCAAACTATCAAATTATTATTTATGAAAAAGTACCCGAAAGCAAACGTGAATTTAGAGTACGTTATCCGGAAACACAAATACAAAGACCAGAGTTACAAAATGCAAAACCCATCTATATTTATTACGATGAAAGGGGACGTATTGGACATTTCCGTCCTATTCGTACTATAACGTCATTTATAAGAAAAGAAAAGTATTGCTTGCATTGTTTAAAAGGATTTAAAGGTTTGAATCGTTATCATAAGTGTGAGTTAATGTGTTCATTTTGCGAACATATGCACAAACTTGATGTTACGATGGATAAAATGAAATGCAATGCATGCAATAGATATTTTACTAGGGGTGAATGTTTCGACAATCACTTAAAAGGTAATAAAATTGGCAAGAATGTGTGTGAATATGTCAAAGTTTGCATCAACTGTAATGCACTCTATGATTTAAGAACACGTAAATCTGATCATACATGTGGTGAATACTTTTGCAGTACGTGTCGTGAACATGTACAGGAAGGTCACTCATGTTATGTGAAGAAAGTAAAACCTACTCATATCAAGAGGTTTCTTTATATTGTCTTTGACGTAGAAACTATGCTCAAACCGGAAAATGAGCGTGGGGAGCGAGAGCACGTTGTTTGCTTGGTATGCGTTAGACATGTATGCCATAAATGTATGAATAACGGCATTGATAAAGCCTGCAGTACATGTGGTGATGAAAACGGTAACCGCTCGTTTTCTTTTAAAACCATTGATGAATTTATTACACATATTTTATTAGATAGACCCCAATTTAGTAAAGTATGTGTCATAAGTCATAATGGTAGTCGATTTGATAGCATTTTCTGTTTGAGATCTCTCATTGAGTCCCAGCATATCATTCCAAAAACTTTAATTCAGGGTCAAAAGATTTTTAGTATTTCTATTCATAATAAAATCATTTTTAGAGATAGTTATTTGTTTGTTGGTGTAAAATTATCAAAATTACCTAAGACGTTAGGCCTTTCAGAAAATTTAAAGAAGGGAGATTTCCCATACTTGTTTAATACAGTAGGGAACCAAAATTATGTAGGACCATATCCGGGAATAGAGTACTATGATCCTGAATCGCGATCTGCTGAAGAAAGAAAGCGGTTGGAGGGATGGCACCAAGAACGGGTGCAATTGGGAGAGCAATTTAATTTGCAAAAGGAAATGCTGGAGTATTGTGAAAATGATGTGAGAATTCTCACAGAAGCTGTTATTAAATTTAGTAATATCATAGAAGAGAAAACGGGTGGATTACAATGTTTTCTAGTATCGTCTACGATTGCAAGTTTAGCCATGCAGACATATCGTACATCATACCTTCCAGAAGAAAGTATTTCTGTTATACCACCTTTGGGGTACCATTATAAAACAAAAACTAGTGAAAAAGCAATGAAATGGCTAAAGTATATGGAACACCAATTGGGTATAGAAATCCAGCATGCTGGACGAAACGGAGAACAATCTTTTGGAAGGTATAATGTTGACGGATACAATGCAGAGCTTAATGCCGTGTTCGAATTTATGGGATGTTACTGGCATGCCTGTAAAACGTGTTATCCAAATAACCGTAATGCCATAATAGATAATGCATATGGTCCGTACAACACATTTGAAAAAAGATATGAACATACGGAAATCCGGCGAAAATATTTCACAGAAATTCTAAAAATGAATTTGTATGAAATATGGGAGTGCTCTTGGGATAATAAAGTACGCACAGATGTAGATTTACAAAAGTTCCTTAAAGAACAATGTGATACTACTGCAGACTTTCTTATTCCTAAGAGTTGCTACAACGGAGGCCGTACTGAAGTATTTCGTTCTTATGTGAATTGTGCGGACGATGAATCCATTCTTTATTATGATATTACATCGTTATACCCCTACGTCATGGCAAGGAAACCTCTTCCGGTGGGGGCACCTAAGGTGCATAAGGGGCCGGTTTTCCCAGATGTGGGAAAAATTCATGGGATTGTAAAATGTACTGTATTGGCTCCTAAACAACTCTTTTTTCCCATCTTACCGTATGTAGCACAAAGCCGATTAATATTTGGACTTTGTAGGCTATGTATGGAAGGAGAAACTATTGATAATTGCACACATAGTGATACTGAACGCGCATTAACTGCAACTTTTTGTACACCAGAGCTTCACCGTGCTCTTGAAAACGGATATAAAATCGTCAAAATTTATGAAATATGGGAATTTGAACTCATGGGTTCTGAAGATCGGAATTCACCTAGTTTATTCCGGGACTATGTGAATACGTTTCTTCAGATGAAGCAGGAAGCTTCAGGCTATCCTGCTTGGTGTAAAACTGAAGAAGACAAAGATAAGTATATTGACGATTACTATGCTCACGAAGGCATAAAGTTAAATAAAGATAATATTAGGACGAACCCTGGACTTAGACAATGCGCGAAGTTGTACCTCAATTCCTTATACGGAAAATGGGGACAGCGTACAGATATGACACAGTGTGTGATTATTGATAGTGGGACAGAGTTCCATAGGTACCTTGCTACACCGAGATATGAGGTTCATAGTGTTATTCCAGTTGGTGATGAACATCTTATTCTAACATATAAAGACTTGGAAACCGAAAATGTACCTCTGCAATTTTCCAATGTTGTCCTTGCCGGTTTTATTACTTCATGGGCCAGGCTACAATTATATGATTTACTTGTGACTGTAGGACCTGAAGACGTAGTTTATTGTGACACAGACAGTATTATGTTTACGTGTAAAAAAGATAGGGAACCTCCGTTGAAGCTTGGAAGCTATTTGGGTGATCTTACTGATGAAATTGAAGAAGGGTGGGAGTTTGTAACGTTTATAGGATTAGGGCCAAAAAATTATAGTATGCGGCTTAAAAATGCCGCAGGGGAATTTCGGAATATTTTCAAAATTCGGGGAATTACACTAAATGATAGGACCTCTCAAAGAATAAACTTTGAGAGTTTCTATGGATTAGTGACAGGAAATATTAATTGTACAATTATAGAAAATCCAAATAGCATTGTGCGAAAACAGGGCTTCACTATCTTTTCACGTAAAGAGACAAAAACACACCAAGAGGTAAACAAAAAACGTAAACGTATTGACGATACACAAAGTGACGAACCAATACCAAAGACAAAAAGTTTACCTCATGGATATGTATCATAATAATTTTAGCTTGGCTTATAAGTGATTGTTTTTATTTATTTATTTATTTATTTATTTATTTTTAACAAATCATTAGTAGAGTATGACTATTTATTTATTTATTTATTCCATCGTTTGCTGTGCAAACTTATAAATTGTAAACCAAAGTATACATTTCATTCTAGTCATTCATTTATTCTAGTCATTCATTCATATTTTAGTCATTTCAAGCTTTAATATTTATTGTTTAACTTATTCTTAATTTATTTTTAATTTATGTTGTTAATTGTGTAAGTGAGTGTGTGAATGAGTGTATATAAAGTAAAGTATCTATTGTATGCATTCAGTTTAATACAAGATGTTAAAGTTTCAACATCCATCAACCATTTTAATTGCTGGTCCTTCACGTGCAGGTAAAACATGTTTTGTAAATCGATTATTAAATGAACGTGATCAAATGTTTACTATGAAATTTAATGAAATTGTTTGGTGTTATGGTGCAGTCATACCAAATTTAGATGCAAGTTCAGAAATTCGATTTATAGAAGGAATTCCAGATATGAATAATTTTGAAATACAAGAAAATTCATTATTAATATTAGATGACTTAATGTCTGAAACCAATGGTGATGTTGCAAACTTATTTACAAAATATGCACATCATAAAAAATTAACAGTAATATTTATTGTTCAAAATTTATTTCCAAAAGGAAAACATGCTCGTGATATAAGTTTAAATGCACATTATATTATAGTATTTAAAAATCCTCGTGATAAATTACAAATACAATATTTAGCAAGACAAATTATGCCACGATATAGTAAACAAGTTGTGAATGTGTTCGAAGATGTAACACGTGAACCTCACACTTATTTGTTATTTGACTTAACTCAAAAAACACATGATGCATTACGATTACGTACAAATATTTTTCCTAATGAAACACTGCATGTATATGCAAATGTAAAAGACAGTAATTCAGTCATTTACGTTTAGTTTAGTTCAAGATGTTGAAGGTGAAACAACACTTTGATACTCTCCGTGCTTTGTGCAAATGCAAAAGCGCAAAGCGAAAACAAATTATACGACATGCATCTGGTGATTTAATACGTACTATTTCACAAGTTGCTAAAAACACAATAAAAGGAAACATTCCATTGAATTCGCGTCAGAAGCAACGTTTACGTAGACATAAAAAGATCTTGCGTGCTTTATCTGCACAACGTACAGCACTTAATAAGAAAAAGAAAATTTTATTACAGAAAGGTGGGGCATTTTTACCATTAATTTTAGGACCATTACTTGGTGCAGTAGCAAGTAGTTTGTTTGGAAGATAAGTATGTCGGAATTTCGTAAAATGATATTAGTGCCTGAAAATGCAATGCAACAAATGCATGCAAATATAAAATCAATAGATTCACATCAATCGCGTTTAGATGAAGAAATGAATAGTATTTTACATCGTCGTAATCTTAGTATTGAAGAAAAATGGAAATTGTATCAGCAAGCATTACAACAATATTTAAATTATACTTCATCAGTTTCACAAAATCCAATTACATTACCTATTATTGAAAAAGATGTTCCTCAAACATCATCATCATTATCTCAAGAAGAAGAAAAAAATAATTCTATTTTACCCTTTGTATCAGACATTTTACAATCAGTACCAAAAACACAACGAAGGAAAACAGATCTATTATTAAAACAGTTAACAAGTTCTGATAAAATTCATTGGGATCAATCAGGAACAGTACGTATTCAAGGAAAAATAATACCAGGTTCTAATATTATTGATTTAATAAATGATGTTGTTCGTACACGAAAATATTCAAGAAATCCGATAGGCATTCACGAGTTTAAAAATTTATTGGATGATCTTAATGTACCACGTGAATTTATTTCTACTCCTATAGTGAAATCACATAGCAAAGTTAAAAAATCACAAAGTCCAACACTAGTAACAAATATTTTTAAAAACTGGAAAGAATATAAAATGTAAATAAAAATGGGAAAATTGTCAAAATTATATTATGATTATACGAATCCTGCTTCTTTATCAAGTATTAAAACATTACAAACAAAAACAAAATTATCAAAAAAGAAAATTAAAAATTGGTTAGCATCTCAAGATGTATATACATTACATGCACCAGCACGTAAAGTATTTGAACGTAAACAATATTATGTTAGTGCACCAAATGAAACATTACAAATGGATTTAGCAGATATGCAAAATATTGCCAAGTATAACAAAAATTATAAGTATATATTATGTTGTATTGATATTTTTTCACGGTATGCGTATTGTGTTCCCTTAAAAACAAAAACAGGTCCTGAAATGGCAAAAGCAATCAAAAAAATTTTTAAAAATTTTAAACTACCCGTGTTTAATGTACAAACGGATTTAGGTACAGAATTTTATAATCGGCATGTAAAACGTTTATTTAAAGAATACGAAATTAATCATTATAGTGTACATTCAGAAATTAAATGTGCATTAGCTGAACGCTTTATAAGAACATTAAAAGAAAAATTGTATCGTTATTTTACGGCTAAAAATACATACCGTTTTATAGATGTCTTAGATCAATTTGTAAAAAATTATAATCATTCCTATCATAGTAGTATTAAAATGGCACCGGCAAATGTAAATTACTCTAATGTTGATCAAGTTTTAAATACGTTGTACGGTGATAAAACGAATAAAAAGAAATTAACATGTAAATTTCACCTTGGTGATTATGTGCGTGTTAGTAAATATAAACATAAATTAGAAAAGGGATATTTACCAAAATGGTCACAAGAAATTTTTATTGTTGATAAATGTATTCCGACAAATCCTATTACATATAAATTAAAAGATTGGAATGATGAGGAAATTAAAGGAATATTTTACACAGAAGAATTACAAAAAGTAAATGTAAATTCAAACAAAACATTTTTAATTGAAAAAGTACTAAAACGAAAAAAAGATATGATGTATGTAAAGTGGTTGGGATATCCATCAAGTATGAATTCATGGATTAAAACAAATTCTGTTCAGTCTTCAAAATGAGTTCAATGATAGAACATGATTTCTATGTTACTCTTCCTTCAAATGCTAGTAGTGAAATTTTTACTAATAATACAACTTCTTCATTTATAGTAAAGTTAGCACAACCTATTCACTTAAGTGAAGGAGAATGGTATGTTGCCTTAACACAACTTAATGTTCCTTTTAGTTTTTATAATGTTGGTAAAAATGAAAAAATTGTAATTGAAACCATCGTTAATGATGAACTTGAAATTGTAGATGTTGATATTACACCAGGATACTATACTTCTATTTCATCCATTTTAGAAATGATTCCTGAAGAATTACGCATGTTAAAATATTATAAAAATAAAAATCGAGTTGGAATTAGACATTCTTTAAAATTAAAAGATTTTTGTGTTATTGGAATGACACGCGGATTGCAACATTTACTGGGATTTATAAATGAAAATACAACAGAGTTTACAGATGCTGTTTTTGTAAAACCAGTTAATGAAGATATTCCAACCGTAACACGCGCAAAATTTCCATGCAATTTAGAATATAATATACCAAACGTTTTTAATGTTTGTGTTGATATTGTAAAACAACAAGAAAATATTGGACCAGTACTTCGTAAAGTTAGTGCATATAATATTGAGCACGGGGATGTAAAATGTTTTCTATTTCACACACCACAATATGTTAAAGTTGTAAAATCTTATTTTAACACGATTGAAGTAAACTTAAAAGATGAGCACGGTTTAAAATTGCCATTTCAATTTGGAACTTCAAACTTAACACTTCACTTTAAACGAAAATGATTTCTGAAAGTATTGATGATAGTTTTTACATTACACTTGTATCAAACGCAAGTACTGATGTATATCCTACAAATAGTCCAACACATTTTATTAATCAACTAAAAAATAATATTCAATTATCAGAAACCGATTGGCATGTAGGAATAAGTGAATTACATGTTCCTTTAACATGTTATAATGTTAACGATGGAGAAAATGTTATGTGGTATAAAATAAAAAATGAAGAAGCACAAAAAGGTAAAATTGTAAGTGGATATTATCACTCTGCACATCATATCATTGATGAATTAAATAAAATATCAAAAGACATAAAATTTTCTATATCAAATATTGTACAAGTAGATTGTAGTGATCGTGTTGAATCGGCCTTATTATCAGCAACATTAGCAATGCAATTAGGACTTCGTCAACATAAAGATCTTGTTTTGTATAAACGTGGATTTAAACAACCATATGTTGATATTGGATATCCACATCAAATTTTTATTTATACTGATATCATACAATATCAGTTTTTAGGTGATACAAAAGCACCTTTATTACGTATTGCAACAATATCAAATGTAAAATACGGTAAAGTCAAAACATTAACATTTCAAGATATTCATTATCTTCCACTTGTAAAGTTTTCATTTAACAGTATTGAAATACTATTAAAAGACCATGCAGGACGAAATTTGCCATTTCGTTCTGGGACACTAAGTGTTACACTTCATTTTAAGCGCTCTCCTAATAAAAAGTAATTAATTAATTATATTTTAAAAATGAAATTTAGACGACATTACGGACATGGTATCCCATACTTTTCAGGACCTGTATATCAACGGGGACATGGTATAGGTAGTTTCTTTCAAGGATTATTTCGTTTTGCATTACCATTTCTTAAACAGGGTGCAAAAACTTTAGGTCGACAAGCATTACAAACGGGAATACAAGTAGCGGGTGATGTATTAGAAGATAAACCATTTAAAGAATCTGTTCGTGCACGTGTAAAACAAGCTGGTGAAACATTAAAGACAAAAGCTGCTAACAAAGTTGGTCAGTTATTAACTGGAAGTGGTAAGAGACGGCCACGCAAGCGTAAAGCTCCGGCAATTGTTCGCTTTGGACCTCCAACTAAACGTAAGCGTACAAACAAAAGCAAAAGCAAAAGAAAAGTAAAAAGAAAAATAAGTCGTGTTACAGATATATTTTCATAATGGCACTACTTAATTCAAACAGTGTGGAATGTTGTACCAATGATTTCGATTTATTTAGTACTCCAATGACACAAACTGCAATTGAATCTTGCTTTAATGCTGAATACCGTCCAATTTCAACATTAAGTTCTGATGGACCTATTGAATTTTTTATTCCAGGTGAAACAGGAGAATTTATTCATACTGCATATCTTTATCTTTACGTACGTTGTAAAATTACAAAACCTGATGATACACCATTAGCTGACACTGATGTTGTAGCACCAACAAATAATTTCCTACATTCATTATTTAGTCAAATTGACATTTCATTAAATGATAAATTAATTACTTCTTCATCAGGATTTTATCCTTATCGTGCGTACCTTGAAACATTATTAAATTATTCCCGTGATGCTTCTGATACACATTTGAAATTAGGTATGTGGTATAAAGATACTGCTAAACAATTTGATAGCATTGGTAATGCTAATGTAGGTTTTCAACAACGTGCTAATTATATTTAAAATAGTAAATCGTTTGAAATGTATGGTCGTCTGTATACAGATATTGCTGGATTACCAAGAGCACTTGTAAATAAAGTAGGTCTTCGTATAAAATTACATCGTAGTAAAGATGCTTTCTGTTTATTATCTCCTGCAAATACTTCTTATAAAGTAAAACTTGAAGATGTTACTCTACATATACGTCGCATTGATGTTGCACCTCATTTGGCAATGGAAATCAATACTAATATGAATCATGAAACAGCAAAATATCCCCTTACAAGAGTACAAACAAGATCGTATACTATTCCTGCAAACGTTAATTCATACAATCTTGATAATATTTTTCTGGGTAACGTACCTAAAGGTGTTGTTATCGGGTTTGTTTCCAATTCGGCATTTAATGGAAAATCTGAACTAAATCCATTTCATTTTCAACACTTTAACGTTAACAAACTGCAACTACAAGTTGGATCAAAATCTTTTCCTCCCAGCCCCCTCACCCCCGATTTTCAAAACAATTTGTACCTTCTAAGTTACCATTCTCTGTTTTCCGGTACTGGTTTATATTATAAAGATGATGCACATACTATTACTCCTGAAGAATATCCACACGGCTATACTCTTTATGCATTTATTCTATCACCTACAGCAACATTAGATGATTGTACGTGGGACCTTGTGCGTGATGCGCCTGTAAATATTAAAGTTTCCTTTTCTGAAAATTTAACTGAGCCTATAACATGTATTGTTTACGCTCAGTTTGATTCTTTAATTCAAATTGATAAAGATAGAAATATATATACTGATAATACTTTTTAAAAGTATCATTTTAATAAAAGAACTATAACTGTTCACTTCTAAGCATATGAATTACATGCGCCCTACTGGTACAAAGTGTGTTAAACATTGTATATTGTAATATTTTTGCTTGATTATTCAAAGAGTTGCAAGGTATCATACTATGAAGTTTCTCAAAAGTATTTTTTATGCGTTAGCACCATTCATCGTTATTGGTAAAGTTATAAAAAACTCTGTCATGAATATTTTAAACATATTATTTCGTTTTATGAAAATATTCCATATACGCCACTAGGTCTTCCAACATATACGCGTATAAAGTGATGTAAAGTGAAGTGAAGTGATATAAAGTGAAGTTATGTACACGGATGATTTAATAAAAGTGTTACTTCGTGATAAAGTTACTGGTGCGAATGTGCATGGCATTTATCCTATTGATAGAATACCAAAAACTGTGCAACCACCGGCTGGACTTATTATAAATTTAAGCAATTCATCTTCAGGTGGCACACATTGGGTGTGTGTATTCATTGATGAAAATCAAAGAGGATACTATTTCGATAGCTTAGCATTACCATTTCCAAAAGAAATAAAAACTTTTTTAAATAAAAATTGTAAAATATATTTTACAAATAGTTCCGCATATCAAGATGATAATTCAATCTTGTGTGGACAATTTGTGTTGTACTTTCTGCATCATATTGTACGAAAGAAAAGCTTTAACGAATGTTTAAATTTGTTCAAAAAAAATAATCTTAAACAAAATGATAAAATTGTATTCAATCATGTAAGCAATATAATGAAAAAGAAAAAACAAGAAGATTAGTTTAATAAAAATTTTTTATTTACAATTGAAAATCTTGTATTTTTATTTACAAGAACATATCATATTCTTTTTACAACTTTGCAAATGCATTAGTTAATGTTATAGTACGTTGAAACTTCCACCAATAACATAACTGTTGTGCATTACGAAATGCACATCCTGATTTTTTCTCAAGTTTAATATTTTGTTCATGAAAAGCACAATAATCATTAAATACGTTTGCATGCATTGTGTTAATGGTGGACACTGTTTACTTTCCAAATCAATAACATTAGCTAGTGCAAAAATATTTTTAATCCAAAGTGTTTTTTCTGCACCTTTACAATAAAAGGTTGCATCTTGTTTACAAAGTTGATATATAAGGTTACGTATGTGTGATACAGTATAACCGCATTTATCATTCCAAGTTAAACCGTGTAAGTTTAATGTTAACCATTCAATTTGTTTTTGACAACCTAATGGAAGTATATTGTATTCTACTGGTGATTTTATTAAACAATGCAAATTTACTGTATCATCACACGCAGTTAAACAAAATTCACGTATAATAAATTCATGATTTGAAATCTTAAAACCTTGTATGTCAATAATGTATTCATTAACACATGGTGAAATTTTATGTTTACGTTCTAAGAAAAATGGTATAATTTGTCCAACAAATTCAGTGTTCTTTAAACATTCACGCGTTTTGCGTATTAAGTTTATACTTGAAATTTCACTATGGTGTTCTTCAAACACTTCATATAAATCAATAACAGTTATGTCGTTGGATAAATATCCTACAGCAAAAGTTCCAATATCATCGTGAAATAAACATTGATGTTCAAGATGCAGCAAGCAATGTTCACAAGAAATATTATTATTAAAGCGTAAGTATGCACTTATAGTTTTTAAAACACAAACTTCACTAATATGTTCTTCACTACATGATACACAAAAATTATTTTCGAAATACATTATGTACAGTACGTTTTCTTAACACACCTCACTATAGTCGTTCGATCTGTCTTTTTCAAGGAAAATACTTAAAAGTTCTTTGCGTACATTCACATCCACTGATAGTTCACCAAATGTAATATTAAAATAATCTCTTGTTAATGTTGTAATAACTGTATGTGTTTCTGCATAAATATCAAATAATTCCTCCTGTACACGAGGATTCACTAACACAGACCAAACACGAATGTCTAAAACGTCTTCATTACAATAAAAACATTCATGCGACCATTCACATGTATCGTGCCAATAACATGCATAGCATATTAAATAATCATTTGGTTTCCATTTCGCAATGCAATCTCTTACACAGTTCACATCCACATAGTTAACACCACATTCACAGTTCCAACTTAATTCTGATAAATCAGGTGAACATGGCGGCGTATCCACATTTGATACCACTTCGTCATTTGATTCCGCCTCAAAATCTGAATTATCTTGCGAAAATTCATACACTTCATTATTTATTCCAGCATCACTATCACTTGTATAAACTTTTATATTTTCGTTTTCATATTTTTCTAATTCATTTTCATCAAATGTACAATCTGGAGAATCTGGATATTCATTCTCAGCGTCTAACTTATGCTTCACATCAATGTCTTCTACAAACTGACGGTTCTCCATCGCTAACAAAACTATACATGTCTATTTTTTAAAACCAATATTTAAATAAAAATTTCAAATGACGTCACGCGCTCGCGCCCGCGCACGCGGGTATTTTCCGTTCGCGCCCCCGCGCCTTCCCGCGCCGCGTCCGCGTTTTCGCCGCCGCCGGGTTAAAAACTCTTTTTATAACAATCCGTTATTGTTCATCACCTAAATTATTATTCTTTAAAGCATACAGCTGCAAGGTTTCTCTTTACATACACCTGCAAGGTTTCTCTTTTATTATTCTTTATAACAAAACACCCTTGTTCAATTAATTTTCCCAAGGTTTCTCTTTTATTATTCTCTTTTATGTCAATACTATACATACAATAGTACAACAACCATTACCTGTCATCATATGTCATTTAAACAATAGTGTATTTCTATACAACTATACTCTCTTCCCATTGTCTCCGGGCGCCCCGCTGGTACTTCATTATTACGAATACAATGGTATTTGTCGGCAATCCAATGAACAAAGACCTCACACGTTGGATAGATCCAGCCCCTTGACTACTTACTTTAGTTTAAGATCTTTTTACTGTGATGTCGCATTGTCATTGTTTCTGGAACACAGACTAAGAGTAAAATAGCTAATCGTCTCCTATTTTGCGCAAGACCATGTGTATTCACGACAGGGCTGGATTAACTCATCTGGAGGCCTGGGGCTGGAAAAAAATATGTGCCTCCTGCTGAGTTCACCTAATACATTCCTGTGAAAGTATAGTGGGAAATTTAAGGGAATATGTTTCATATTTTTGGTCATATTTAATTGTATTGTGATGATTGTATCTTCATGATTCTTGTTAGAAGCCAGTTGAAATTTTGATCTGAATGGAGACCCCTGTCCAACTGGAGGCCCGGGGCTATACCTCGCCTAAGCCCCTCCTTTAATCCGGCTCTGATTCACGATCTCATATTCGGTCTGTTTGTTGAACATTGCTTAGTATTAAATTACTTTGTTACAAGCATTTGTCATATATTTCATGCTCGTTATAGAAGTACTCGGTTGCACGATGGATCAGTGCCATGCCGTGGAAAATCAGCGCCCGCGGCGAGAGTATACGACGGCGTCCCCCCCCTCCTGCGTACATATGAGTGAAGTCGACAACCGCGAAGCGCCACTATAGTTCGCATGAAGAGTAAAAGAATTTTCAAAAGTACACCCTGCTTTTCCTTGATTTTGAACAGCTTTTATTACTTTTTCCTTCCATTTTATATATATCTTTTCTGTTTATTTCCAGAATTTTGCGCCCACTCTCCCGCTCGCGCCACCCCACGGCACGGTACTGCGTTGGAACAATCTTAAAGGATATACCATATATTTCTGAATGAAAGACGGATTCCATTTCTTAAAACAAAAGATTAAAAAAAATCTGCAGCCCGCACTAGGTCTATTGCAGAACTTCCTATAAAACTACCCTAAAAACAAAATCAGATGCAGCCCTCTTACGTTAGTCTTTCTCATTGTAAAGGTCCACTGAATCTGCGAATGTTCAGGGTTAAAGTGATAGGCGAGGAATACAGTACAGTTCAATGGAGGTTCCTTGTATCTATTCAGTAAAAAAAATGTCCACATCGTATGTCGTGAAAGCAAGATGATCCGATCCTTTTGGGCACGAAATTGCGGCAAAATGTCGTCTTAGATTCAGAAATATATGACATTTCACTCGCAACCTGGGTTACTTATAAGACTACATATTCGTAAGTCGATGATACACTGATGGACACAGGAATTACAGTATGTATGATTTGTATAGAAATAATATGCTAAAATATTTCTGCAGACAGGAACTACTACATGATTCATTCTCTTGTAAGTAGCAAATAAATAAAGTCGCGATGCCATAATAAATTAGCAACGTTTTCGATGACGGGAGAAATTTTAAACAACTAACAGCTATAGTAAGTATCTATCTAGATGTAGAATCATGAGGGTGAACGTTTTACACTTTTTAATATAACACAATAAAAATGAGAATGTTCATTGAATTTAATTTAATTTAATGCAGGCCAGTTGTTCCAGCAAAACTGCTTTTGCGTGCTATTTCAACAATACTAAATTTTGAGAAAGATTGGGGCTCAAGCTAATTTTTTAAAAAAGTTATCGGGCCGGGGTCGGGCCAAAAACTTTTAAAATTTATCGGGCCCGGGTCGGGCTTGGGCCAAGAATTTTAAAAAAACTCATCAGGCCGGCCGGGCTCGGGCTGAAAATCTCCAAAACTTTTCGGGCCCGTGCTGGGCCGGGCCTAGGTACGTTCGGGCTGGATTGGGCTCGGGCCGAAAAATTCGGCCCGTGCAGGTCTCTAGAAGTACGTATAACCTTCAGAATAAGTATTAAGTCTGTTCGTCTGTCTGTCGAAATAAATATAATCAAAATCAATAAGAGGTATCATGAAATACTGTATTATATTTTGATTCAATGTTACTTGTAATTCCTCGTATATCCAATTGAGACGAGAAGTGGTAGGTATTTCGGTTTGAATATTATGTTACTTTCATCTTTAGTGTAGACTCTACTTCCAGTTTCTGTATTTAATGCTCATAATTTCAAATGTATAATAACTTCATAATTTGAAACGAAAGTAACTTATTTTACGAAATAAATATATTTTGTCAATAAAATAAATTTTCAATAATTTGAATAAGTGAATTCTTAAAAATGGGAAGTTAAGAAGTGGTATAAGAACAAGTATTAAAATTAAAATCTTAGAAAATATCTTTTACAATAAATTTAGAATGTATGAATAAATTTTAGTACTATGCATCGCAAATTAGAGTATAATCTTCAAAAATAAACGTGTCTTAATAGAGATAACATTGATGTCTATTGAAATTAAGCATTTCTTTTCAGCATCACAGATTATGATATGTGGATTTACAGGTCAAGGTAAAATCCAAACTGCCTTAATGCGCTAAAAAATCTCAATAGTCTTCTACCAAGAATCGACCCAAAGGCCACCAGACCGGAGGAAGGAGACATTACTTTTGAATATTACTATATAATCCTTCCGCTGTTTTACTAATTCATTTAAATATCTCAGTAGCAGATAAAGTAATTTACTTGATATTGAATTGGTACTATGTGAATACAAAACTAATGATATTAAGCTACTCAGAGAAATGTTATAACAATATTTCTTGTATAAGAATAATACACAAAATTAACGGACCTCTAGTATCAACTTGGATCGTTTCATTTATCTTTCTTTATAAGAAAGTCATGACTTATCTGACAATTTAAAGCCTAATTCCTTAAGATATCCAACAGAAGGTCGGCAAAGAACAGAAGTGTAACACACACACACACAGACGCATGCATATATATATATATATATATATATATATATATGGTGGGCGGGTGGGTGTAAAGAGAGAGAGAGTCTCCTAAAAAAAAGACAGAGAATCAATAAAGTGTGGGACAGTTACAAAGAGGAGGACATCAGCTTGGCGCTCCGGATTTCGAGATGGGGTCTGGAAGATCACAGATGTCACCGAAAACTACTGCATCAATCTAGTTCATTCGAGGAGCAAGCCTTCTGGACCACGTCTTAGAGCACAGAAAGGGTTAAAGGCGATTAGATGGATATATGAAAAAGGAAGGTTAGATGGAAGACCGACGAAGGAACATTTTGGTAAAGAGAAAATATTAGGCAAGTACTGATGACTCACCGTGATGGATGCCTCTACTAAGGTTCCGTGTTGGTTGTCATTCGATGTTATATTTCTCTTAAAATCATTTTGGCCACTCAAGCTATTTGGCGACGTAATCCCATTAAAACATATATTTACTTTGAAGGATACACATTGACTAGATTTGTAATTACGTATTGTTCTTTTTGTTAGTATAGAATACTCATACATAGCATAACATATGAACAGAAATAAAATAAGCCATCCATTTCGTGAATCATGAAATTATTAACTTACAGTCAGTAAAAAAATCATGTATGTTTCACCAAGCTGTCAATATATTTTCCTTTGATCAAAAATGATAATTCTAATATTTATTATTATTATTATTATTATTATTATTATTATTATTATTATTATTATTATTATTATTATTATTATTATTATTATTATTATTATTTCGTCTTTCCCACTACTTTCAGAAGTGGCAAAAGGAATATCACAAACCCTTCCTTCCATAGGAACCGACTATCGTATATATTTTCTTCAATATTTGTTTGAATATATGACAATGAAACACACGTATCTGAACGGATCCTGCACATTTATATAGAAATCGGCACCGCTTCTGTAGTATGCATAATTTTACGGTTTTAACTAACGCCTTTGAAATGAAAGTGCACAGGCAGAAACGAATTTAAGAATATCCCACATACATTGTTCGATTGGGTTAACTTTGAGTTTAATGTCCCTTTCAGCAAGCAAGGCTATAAGAGACGGGATCTACAAATTAACGTGGAATCCGAACCACATGAACTCGCGCCGGAAGTCGAAAGAAGGTCTCACACATCGTTTGATTGAAATGAACGAAACAACAAAGAATAAGTCTGTGGACATCATGCTGGTTTCAGCTTGAAGATCATAGCACAGCTAAAGACAGAATGTTGATTATGTCCTAGTTTGACACTCATATTACAACCAAGTGTAGTTTGACACTCATATTACAACTAGTGGTGGGCACAAAAACCGGTTTTTCGGTTTTCGGTTTTTAGAAAAAACGAAACCGGCTTTTGAAAATTTTCTAAAAACCGGTTTCGAGTTTTCACCGAAACCGGTTTCGGTTTTCTTCAAAACCGGTTCGGGTTTCACCGAAACCGGTTATCGGTTTTCTCCAAAACCGGTTAGGTTTTATAGATGGACCGGTTTCGGTTTTCTTCAAAACCGATTCCGGTGTTTTTCCAAAATTTGTTCTATTTCTGACCAAAATGGTGTTTCTTTGTTCTCCGGAAACCGAATCTATTTCCACAGAAATAGTTTTATGTGTTTTCGAAAAGTTTTCACCGAAACCAGTTTTGGTTAAAACAGAAACCGGTTTTGTAGAAAACCGAAACCGGTTTCGGTGAAAAACCGAACCGGTTTTTGGAGAAAACCGAACCGGTTTTTGGAGAAAACCGAAATGTCGGTTTTTCGGGTTTCGGTTTTTATAAAAACCGGTTTTGCCCATCCCTAATTACAACCAAGATTTCTAAGATCTTGCAGCTACTCTTCTACAATATGTTCGTAGTAAGGACTCCTTGTATTACTCAGAAAGATTTTCACAACATTTCTGAAGCTTTGTAATGCTTTCTTCTCCATTTGGTTCATGATATTCTGAAAAAAAAAAAAAAAAAATCGGCCGTTGAGAAATTTTCTTATCTGTAGACCAGTAAATACACCAGCTCTGAGTTTTTCGATGTTCATAGCACTAAATACCTAGCATACGTACTTAAAACACTTTTAATTTAGAACAGAACTAATTGTGTCACGATATCTAACTTAATATGCAATGGAGGGAATAAAATTTTTCAACACTGCACGAATGGTTCATGTTCAAAATTCTTCACGCCAGGTGACAGAGATTTTCGGGGCCATTCTTTCGTAATCTAATGTTTACCCTTTGTATGATTGTCCCATTCACAGAGATAACAATGATGTTTGGTGTAACCTGATTCACATAATCTAACATAATCTAACTCCCACTTTAATCGACAGTCAACTAATTTTTAGTATTCAGATACAAACCGCCTATATTCCATGTTTATACACGGTGTTATAATAATAATTAGTTATAGTAGTAGTAGTAGTATCATGGATAATTATATTGTCTATGTAGGATACTTGAAGAGAGTAGTACTTGGAACTACACAAAGGATTTAGCTCGAATTGGCTCGTTTTGGCTCTACTCGACTGGAAACTCGATCCGAATTGAGTCGAGTTGGGGGAAATTTTTCGAGCCGAGTTCTCGAGTCGAGCTCAAAGATGTCTGCTTCGAGTCGAGTCGAGTTTTAAAGAAAACTCGCTCGAACTCGCTCGTGCCCATCCCTATTGTATGCATGACGGGCATATAGAGTTCTTTCGAGGGGGATAGAATCATAAACATAATATGTTTTTAAAAAATCCTTAGTTTTACGGCTTTCTTCCCAGGGGGGTGAAAGGAATGGTAGTTATCCAGCATTTCTTATAAGTACCTTTTCTGAAATATGTAAAACAGTAACAAGTGGAAAACACAATATACACATATCTTTTTGTCTTCAGTTTTAATTGCTGATTTCAATTGCAATTAACAATTACAAGTTTCAATTGTCAATTGCAATTAACTATTAAATGTTTCAATTGCACTCTTTGCGATTGACAATTAACAAATAAAAATTTCAATTGCCTGGTGACCAATTAACAATTAACAATTGACAAAAAATTAATTCCAAATTTTATGACTGAATTCAAGTGCAATTGAAATTAATTGTCAATTACAAATTGAAATCAATTGCAATTGATTTTCAGAGCATTACTTTCAATTGATTGATCAATTGCAATTGATTTCAATTGATTTTGCCCTACACTGGTTAGTATAAAGCTAGGGACACCACATATGAAAGTAGTATTTGGAAAACAATCACCATTTAGAAGGTAGAAATGTTTAATTTTGAATTCCTTTTCTTATGCGATAAAAGCGAATATAGTGAAAGTATAGATAGCAACATGGAATAAAAAGGAAGAGCAACGTGTAACATTATGAATAACCAAAACGCTAAGGGGCCGCGGTTCCTCAGTGGTAGAGCGTTTACTTCTGGTGCATGGGATCCTTGGTTTGATAACAGCTCGCGCCAAGTGAATTTTGAGGGAGACAAAAACTGTGTATGTGGGTTTTCTCAGAGTTTTCCCGTTTTCTCCCACTTTCTTCATTCCACCATTCCATTCATTTCTCATTACCACCGTGTTCTTTACCCTAGCAGGCATAATCGTGGGACGTAAAACTTAAAGATATCCTTTCATTTTTCTTCCAAAACGCTAAAAGAGAATTTCACTTACTATGTATGTCATACATGTTTTAGCGTATTTTTCAGCCATTTATGTTAAAAACTGGTGTATTGCACGTGTCCTAAAAGTCTTACGTAAAGATACATTGTGTAACATGAAGTATCTGGAAGGACCGGAGTACAAATTTCTCTGTACTGCAAGAACACATGTAAATTGTGTGAAATGAGTATTTTGTTTATGGGATCTATACAAATCCATGGAATGACTGAGTTTGTCACTCCTACTCCGAATCGAAAGAAAGGATTCTATAGAGTAAAGAAAATACTTAAACTCTAAGATATCAGAAACATTCTATCAAACAAGGACATAGAATTCTTTTTGAAGAGATGGAAGTACCAAAGAAACGTTAAAGAAATAATAATATGGGAAGCAATGAAAATTAAAATAAACACAAACATTAATAATAAGAAAATGGATATATTTTGAGTGGCAGTTGGTCTTCAGATATTAAGATTATATAAGAACAAGAAATGCATAGCCTAGAAGAAAAGAAAATTAGAAACAGTAATAAGCAGACACGATTCAAATGCCCAAAGTTACAAGTGCCTTGTAAAAATAAAGTATGATTTAAAAAAAAAAAAAAAAAAGCTATTTCGAATCAAACGATATTTCGGACTGTCTCCTCTGAAAAAAATATCGTAAAAGTGTTGTCTCGTCTTAAGAAGTTTCTGTATGAATTGAAAGGCGCGTGTCTCATCTCGAATTTCGTCAAGATAATTGTCTCGTCTTCTCTCGTGGCTCACGCAGCAGCTCTGGTGCGTGAAGTTCCTGGTTAGATCCCAGCTCGCACCAAGTGGACTTTGAGGTAGACAAATACCGTGTGAGTGGGTTTTCTTAAGGTTCTCCCGTTTCTTCCCACTTCATTAATTCTACCATTGTATTTATTTCTCATAATCACTGTTTCTTTTAGCCTATCCGGAATAATCGTGGGACGTAAAACTGAAAGATTTCATTTTCATTTCTCTTGGACAACATTAAAATTACATATCCTTCAATAGAATAGCTTAACAATCCACTACTTATCGTAAAGTTTCATTTCGCATATTCTCAATTCCTCCCTTGACAGATGATTATTTTATTTCATTTCCTGAAGCATTTTGAACAACTAGAGTAGTATCATTTCGTCTATTCTCCGCCGGAGGCTACGTGATTCATTTTTAATCATGCGACGTTAAGTAATGCTTGAACAAGTACAATATTACTCCTTTTGTACCAATTTATACGATCTTCAAACATTTTAATTAGTGTACAACTGATACATACGATTTAATTTAGAATAACACACAAAATTCTTTATATTACTAGCTCTTTATTAAATTTTAAATTGCTCATTAAAATTATGTTTTATTGAAGGTCTGTCCATGCATTATTGTTGCTTGAGCAAGTACAATATTACTCATTTTGTATCAATTTTATATCAATTAATGATAAGCAATTTACAAGACATTTAAACATATTAATTACTGTATAACTGATACATAACATTTAATATATAATAATAATAAAAATCTTCACATTAAGAGATATGTATTAAATTGTAAATTGCTTTCTGATTATTTAATTTACTGTAGGCCTATACATGCATTGTTCTATGCTTATCATAATAAGCGTCTCTGATAAGTATTCTTTTGAAGAAAGTGGGTTTATTCTATGTGCATAAATATTCAAGTAAACTTAAATTTAAGGACTTACAGTTGAGAGAAGGATCAATTTAAAATCAATTTATTTACATAAAAATAGAATTTTCGTAACCTTGTATGAGAAGATAAAAACTTGGGGGATCAGCAAGATCCCAGACTATGATAGGCATATCATGAGTTTACTATAAAGTTTCAAAAATATATAAATAATAGCTTAAATTACTTTGGTCACTCAAACAACTGGGGGACCTACGCTGGGCTAGGTAGGCCACTGAAGAGTCAAGTAATAATAGCTATTCCCTATATTAGCGGCCACATGCGTGTATTACCTATCTGAAGAGTTCATGCGTTTCTTTTGCGGAGGCCCTGCTGTGTATTTATGTGCTGTTATTGGTTGAAAGCAGGGCCGCAACTAGGGGGGGGGGGCAGAGGGGGCACGTGCCCCGGGCGCGTGGTTGGAGGGGGCGCCGGAAAGAAGATATATCAACTGTTTTAAAAATCGCACCCTTTCCCTTGAGGAACTTATTCTAGAGGTTAAAAGAAATCAAAAGTTTACTTGGCCTTTTCCATGGGACCTCTTTTCGTTGATTATATATATATATATATATATATATATATATATATATATATATATATATATATATATATAGATAGATAGATAGATAGATAGATAGATAGATAGATAGATAGATAGATAGATAGATAGAGAGAGAGAGAGAGAGAGAGAGAGAGAGAGAGTGAGTGAGTGAGTGAGTGAGTGAGTCTCATCTAAATAGGTGTAATGTCATACATTAAAAACCTAATATTGCATGCATTTGTTCCCTTGGGCGACCAAAGAGAATCCGCCCCCCTTTCCTTTTCCTACCACAAGGAGCTGTTTGTTTGTATAATTCCATTGAGAACAGCTCTGAAGTTTAAAACGCTGTTATCAATAGGGGCGGGGGCGAAAAGTTCCCGATTTTTGTTGCTTGCTGGTGGTTGAAGAGTTTAGCTCAGACGCGCCCCCTGTAATGTTACGCAATTGCTGTAATGTTTTTAAACTAGAGGGCAGTTTTGTGGCGGAAAAGATAATTTACACGCCTCGGTGTATTTAATTGTTTCTTGTACGCCTACCAAGAGATTTTGCGAGTGAAGGCTGTATGAAGCTTTATCTATTAGTTTTGCTTGAAAGCTTTTCGAGGCATTTTGAATTGTTATCTATCAGTCCAACTTATGCTTTATTATGCTTTATTGTTAACTTCAATCATTTTTTTTACATTAATCGTGTATAATGTATAATATTTACTACACATTAAATAATCTAAATATCTTGATCTATTTATTAATATTTTATGAAGCAATTTCTTTCATATTTAATGAACTTTCTAGTTAATGCACTGTAAAGAGAGATGCTTTGCTCGAATCAGTTTTTTCTATCACTTGTGTGCACCTTAGAGGTGCATATATACAGAAAGAGAAAGTATACAGAAAGGTGCCCAAAAGGGGTACAGAAAGTGCTCAAGTTCGAGAGGTACACATAACAATATAGTGTGGAGTTCTTGTGTGCTTCATTGTTGATGGAAAGTTTTCTTCTTTCTCCACATCAAAGGATTACACCGAAAAATTTACAGAAATAAAAATAAGCTTTTCATTGTTGCATTGTTATGTTCTCAATCATTTTGGATCGTAAATATTGGTTTTAAAAACATTTCTCATCAGAATTGGCATTTTGCAAACTCATTGACCATCTGATCAACACTCAAACTATAATGAGAAAACTTTGACGCTTAGGAACACCCGTGACATCAATAGTCGCACGGGCTACAGATGTAGCCCATGAAACTTTCAAGCAGAATAACAATGAGATCCTTTCGATTTTACGTTTGACCACACCCTAAACACGTAGAATGATAGTTGATAGATAGGTACACAGACACCCTTTGAGTTACCATCTCGAATTACTTTGCGGCAAGGAAAATAAAAACGATGGGCTACAATGGTAGCCCGCGCGCGTATTGGAGGGTTAAAGTACTTAAAAATCGATATAACTGGTTTCATTAAGAATGTTATTTACAGTTGCAATCCATAAGTGATACTTTTCGACTAAACCTGGCGGGGGGGGGGAAGGCGCCGAATTGTGTGTTTGCCCCGGGTGACAGAAACCCTAGTTGCGGGCCTGGTTGAAAGAGTTGTCAGGAAAGAAAATAAGAGTATTTTTCTGCTTTACTTACAGGGTGACCAGAATATACGAGCACTAAAAATCTATACACAAAGTCCATTTCTTGGTTTGTTTAACAGGGCGGGGCAAAGCAACTTGCTTATTTGAATTTGGTATCCTGAAGCGATTGTTGCTCAGAGGAGGGTGGGACTAGGCACATTCGAGAGGGCGAAGACGTAAAGATGCATTTCCTCTTGATTTAGTTAGCATAATGGAATGGAATAAGGTAATGCGTCCGGTCGCTATCGAGAGATACTTTTCTAACAGTCCCTTAATAATCGCCACGCAACTTGCAGTCCGTACCCAGTTCAATGTTGCGCCCCATGGTCGTGCTCCTGACTAATAATCGATTGTTTCATATGTGAACAACTTCAGGGAAACTGGAGATGTGAAGAAAAAACTGGTCTTCCACGAATAATAAGGTCACTCCAAAGCACTCACACGGTAAGGGTTTCTGATTTGCAATCCCCACAGTTCTCTGCCCGCAAGCATGCAGCTGCTGTTGGGTTATTTCCTCATTCTGTGAAGCGAATCCTTCATGAAAAACTCAACTTTCATCAGCACAAATTGACTATGGTGCAGAAGCTTAAACCATGCGATTTTGTTTGTCGAGAAAATACATGTGAGGCGCTTATTTGCACGCCTGGCATCCTGGCACCCTGGCTCACCTGAAGAACAACATTCGTCAAGCTGTCGCAACATACCCGTCGATGTGCTGGAAAGAGTTGAACGAAACTTCCAAGTTCGATTATTGTAATGTATTGAGAATAATGGACGCCATCTACCATGATTTTTAAAACTGTGTAAACATAAAAGTTAAATATTTTACTTAATGCTGTTTAAAGAATTAAATAGATATCTACATTACTTTTTTTTAATGATTTTCTAAATAAGCAAGTTGCTGTGCCCAGTCTGTTATAATATTGTTAAAAGCTGTTGTGATTTGAAGTGGAAAACGAAATTTAAAAAAAAAAGAAAGAAAATTACGCATTCCGATATTAGAACTACATATAAGGTCTTAACACTTTGTTGTAGGACTAGCAATGTGGACTCATATTGCATTTAATAAAACAACTGGCACATATATTTGTGCGGTATATAGAGGTGTGAGAGCTGTTACTCAAATTGGTATATTTTATTGAACTAATGATAAATTTTATTCAAATCCACATTGTAGACTAGTGGTGTAGGGAAGGGGCTGACGCGTTTTATCCTTGGTATAATTATACCAAAGATTGATTCTGCTAACATCCAGTAAAATTCTATGTATGATCCTTGATAAGAACTTTTCTTGTAATTTATCACGGTGTATTGTTCAGTCATGTTAGAAAGGAAACTTACATCCTAGAAGCTCTCTTGGAGCCTACATAAGGTTTTAACAAATTTATTGTCTACTGAATTATCTTCTCTTTTGGAGTAGAGGCTCTTTCTTGTCACCATAAGCATCAAAATATACCATCTGCGGGTTCGAGTAAGAACATAAAAAACAGGTTGCTAAAGTTTATTTTTTTAATTTATTGACCTGCTTAACTGAATAGTTAGTGCACACGTGACTCCACAGCGTGTTCTTGGTTCTAATTCTAATTGGACCTCTAACATTTTGTGATGTTGATCCATCGTCATGAATGGCCGCAGTAGCTTAATGGTACGTCCCTCTGGTGCGTAGGATCACTAATTTGAACTCACACGGGAAGGTACACCAAGTTATAGCTCAAACCCCATTGCCACATAGCACATCTGATAGAGTATCATGACAAATGAAAATCAGCAAAATTTAAGGTGCTATGGACCAGAAGGATAGCTACGGGGCTTCAAAATTTGAATATCCAAGAAATTATATTATGGATTTATGTACATTTAAAGTAAATATCTTTAAAATCATTAAAGCAATCAAAAGAAAAGTTGCATAATATAATGAGAACAAAATACCCTATCCAAAACCACAAACATAATTGCCATAGGTAAATCAGTGTTGGCAACTCAACATAAAAGTATTTTGTTTGAAATAGCGCCATGTACAAGTGTGCACAGATTTAAAATGTAGTATTATCACTAAACATAACAGTGAAGTGTAGTGGTACGGTGTTGCACACTGTTGGAGCTAAATGTGTAGGAAATGTTCAATGGAAAAATCTGATATGTAGCGACAGACGATAAGAAAGGAATGAATTAAAAAGAAGTGAGGGTTTTTCATTATATTTCTGTAGCCCTGGTGAATAAGCACACAACTTGCGAAAAATGTTACACGCGAGGAAAGAAACATGTGTTTTCGAATTCTGTAAACTGATTCTCCACATTATCTTATCAATACTCGGAAGAGTGATTTCTTGGTTTATGCCTTTCGTGTTAAATAACATATTCTTTTACTTCCTCTCCTACATACCACATGATTATGTTTGTACACTGTAAAATTACCATATTCACATTGAAAATATAATTATTTCATTTCTACCTCATTTCGGTTTTAGTCGGCCCGGAAAGCCGTGTGTTCTAGAAGGCTAGACAACCGACATATTAGGAATCGCGGGTTCCAATCCCGCCACGGACATGTTTTTGTTGTACTTTTCACTTTACATTTCATTGTTATCTTTCTCTTTCATAGTGGTTCGGATCCCACTTTATACTATAGGTCCCGTCCTATATAGCTTTGGAGCTGAAACAGGACGTAAAAGTGGCATCACTCAATTTCGTCTTTCAAATGCTTCAATATTTTGTGACTGCTGACATTTTGCTATGTAATACTATCGGTGTTATGCATTTGAACTAAATTCATAATATCAGACCCAGATTCCTTTATTACCATTTGTTGCCACATATCAGACTTCTCATTGTACATTTTCAGCACACGTAGCTCCAACACTGTGCAACGCTGTAGCACTAGACGTCATATTATTTAGTGATAATAGTGCATTTTAAATTTGTGCACACTTGTATATAGTGCTGTTTCAAACAAAATACTTTTATGCTGAGCTGGCAACACTGCATCACCTACGGCAACACTTTTTGTAGTTTTCGATAGGGAATTTTGTTCTCATTATAGGCCTACTATTGTGCAACTTTTGTTTTGATTGTTGTAACAGTTTTCAAGATATTTACTTTAAACGTGCATAATTCCATTATATATATATTATGGAATATATATATAGTTATATATATATATATATATATATATATATATATATATATATATATATATATATATATATATATATATATATATATATATATTTATTTTTTTTTTTTTTTTTTGGAATATTCAAATTTTGAAGCCCCCTAGTTCCTATCCTTCTGGTCCTTGCACCTTAAGTTTTGCTCATTTTCATTTCTCATGATACTCTATCAGATGTGCTATGTGGCAATCAGATTTCAGCGACAACTTGGAGGGCCTTCTCGTGTCAGCCAGCCCTAAAGTAAGTCTTGGGGTGGACAGCAACCATTGCGTGGGAATTTCCCTCTCTTCTCCTACTTTCTTCATTCTACAATTTCGTCCATCACCATCACGTCTTTTAGCCTGCCAGGCATAGTCTTGGGTCATGAAACTGAAATATTTCATTTACTTTTTCATCGTCATGAACTACGTGAATTAAGAAGTAGCGAACTCAGGTTCACAAAGTCAAAAATAATGACACTTCAGAGCTGATGCATTGATCACGTATTACAACGATAAATGTGCTACATATAACATGCCATAACTCCTCATGGATTGTAGCGGCAGTGAGTTAATACTTCTTTTTATCCATTAAATAATTTCATTGGTATTTTAAACCATGTGACTACTATGAAGAAAACTGAAAATAATTTTACTTGTTTGTTATAAATCTGCCATGCAATTCGCCTTACATTTGTACTGAAATAAAATACTTAACGTGATATCCCAAGAGTACATGAAAATCTATCCTATCGTGCAGCGAACTTTTCAGCCGTTGAAGCATGATCAGTGAGTGCATCGGTCTATCTATATCTATTCTATATACAGGGTGTTTCAAAACAACACCGACAACGTTTGTGAGATAATTCCTGACACCAAGATGAGACAAAATAGTTAGACCAACCGGGTGTACAAATGCTTTCTTTCGAAGTTATAGGCTGCCGAAAACATGTAAAAACGAACTTTAAACGCCCATAGCTCCAAAACTATGGGACCTACTATACTATCTGATTATGGCAGTTCAGTTACACAGTGAACTTGCGCAAAACATGGGACCTCCACAGAATGTCACAAGAGTGTGTATGCTGTACGAGTTCAAACTGAGGTCAAACGCCGCTGCAGCGATTCGGAAGATATGCCAGGCCTTTGGTGAGGGTATCGTAGCAACGCGGACAGTGCAACTGTGATTTAACAAGTTTATGGATGGTGACGAAACACTCGAAGACCGCATCACATGCTGGAAGACCAACATACGTAAAAAATGGAGATCTTCAGGCAGCAATTGAGGCAAACAGTGGCCACATATATGAGGAACTGGAACTATAATTCAATGTGAGTAGAGAAACCATTTGGCAGCACCTCCTTCAACTTGGGAAGCACTACAAGTTGGGTCGATGAGTCCCACATAATTTGACAACGGGGCAGAAGGCAACACGAGCAGACACCTGTGTTTCTTTGCTGTCTCGTCTGAAGAAGAAGCCATATCTGGACAGGATGTTGACATATGATAAGAAGTGAGTCCTGTACGAAGCTCCACGTCGCTGTCATCATTGATTAGTGTCCCATGAACCGGTTCCAAAATAGCCGAAAAGAACACTTCACTAGAAGAAGGTCCTGCTGTGTCTTCGGTGGACTGCTCGTGGCATCGTGCATCGGGAACTGCTACCAGCTGGTCAGAGCGTCAATGCAACTCTGTGCTGTCAGCAGTTGGGCCATGTTCAATAAAAACTCAAAACTCTGGAACCAACACTTCTGAATCGCAAAGAGGTCCTACGCTAAGCCCCACGTGGCTAGTATGAACCGGAAGACATTCTACGCCTTGGGTGGGAAACACTGTTGCATCCGCCATACTCCCCGGATATCACACCATCCGATTATCACCTGTTCCGTTCCTTGGACAATCACGTTAAAGGACGCCAGTTCAAATACCTAGTAAAATTGCAAAATGCACTTGATACCTTCTTCGCTTCACGGCCCACCAAGTCTTACTACTATTGAATCCGTGTCGTTCCAGAACGTTGGAAGAAAATCATCAAAGCTGATGGGGACTATTTTTGATCTTCCATGTACGTCTTAGGTGCCATATCGATGCTCGAAGGTGGTGGGTGAAAAGCCGACAGAACTTTCTTGGTTATCTTTATACTTCCTGTGATATGGATCACGTCATCGCTGCTTGCATTCTACTAGAGCACAAACTCAAGAAATATCTTACGTACCTTCCTTGCAGAGACCATATTGATAAATTGGTTTTAAAATCTGTATTTGATAACCGTGGCATTATCTGGACCGGAAGTTCCATTATTTAAGTGTTTTCAGAGTGAATAAAATTAATCGAATAACTTTATTTAAAAAATTGCGGTGTAAGAAGTAAAGTGCTAAATTTTGTTTTAAAATTGGTAGAAAGAGAACATCGCAGAGGATATTAAAGGAAATTGTAAGAACTGACTACCGCTTTCCTAGCTGCGATACATTCTTGAGGTGTTTCCTTTCGCTTCCCTTGTGGAATTCACCATGTAAGATGGATAGGAAAAGTAATCTACTACTTGTAAATATTTATCTTTCGCCAAAAATTTAATTATGCGTGGCAAGAAGAAAGAAGGCTTCAAAAATTACGTATTTTTCTAGTACTACTGTATGTGGAAGTTTAGTCTATATATTCTCAAGCATTCATTTCACCATTACAAGATCTGTGATTTTTGAAAGGAGTGAATAGTTATAGAAGAATAAATACTCAATTATCTGAAGTCACCTTTGTAATTTTTTCCATCTTTTCTGGTATTTGACGGAAGAACATGTAGTGTTAGCATTTTTGACGATAAATTTAGTATAATGGAAAAACGAAAAATGGTTCAGAAAATTAAAATTGTTACGGAAAACACTGAAACAGTATTCCTGCATGTGATGAAAGGAGATTATGTAGCAAACAAGATTTAAAAATCTGCAGCGAAACTCCTGCAAAACGTATATAAAGGAAGTTTCAATGTTGAGTTGATTTTAGTTTAGCGTCCCTTTCAGCAGCGAGGCTATATGAGACGTGGACCTACTGATTAACATAGAATCCGAACCACATTAGCTGTCGCCGGAAATCTTGCAATAGACCAACTTTGTTATAAGTGTTGAATCAAAACTGCAAAGTGTTGAATTTTTTTGTCGGACTAGCAGTTTGGGCTCTACGCTGGTAGTCGTTCCAAAGGTAATTGGAGAAACAAGCTTGCTAGTCATAGTGTTACAATAAAACAAGAATACTACAAATCTCAGTTTAAGTTTTCAGCATCCTGGGGTGCAGAGCAGGAGAATAAAATTCGTAACACGTTTAAAATTGGTTCGGACAAAAGTATAAAAGATGCTGTGAATGCAACTATTCCTACGTATTACTGCAACTAAGAGTATTCCTCATCTTGTTACATAGCAAGTCATACTAACATCAAAAGTCTCGTACCGTTACTTCGGGTATTACTATCTCGTAATGGATTGCAGCCACGCAAGAAATAATGCACTAATATACAAAGTATATATTTCTGCAATTATCATTTTCGAATCTTATAAGATCGATCTGGCATGATTTAAGTTATTTTATCAGTGGTCTCTACAGCACACTATTGTAATTGTCCCTTATTCCTGTATGCTTGTCTTACCCCCCCCCCCCCCTTCTGTCACACCTCCACTATCTTGAGGACAGTGATAGATAGAAATATATGATCTTCGACACGCCATTCCACATCAAAAACTATACTTGTCAGACAAATTTTAAGCCACTGATCCCAAGGAACCACTTTCGGTCAAGAATCAAAAATGTAATTTGTTAACAATTCCTGTAGGGACCACCTGACTTTGTATCAGATATACAAACTCAAATTAACTATCCATATCTTTACCATTGTAAAATGCTTAAGAATTTTAAGAAAAGATGTCAGCACTAGCCATGATGCTTAAAATGGCAGATATCTGCCTGCAACGCGGAGGGCGCAGGTTTGACTTCCAGGGTGATCAGAAACAGATAAATTTTCCGTCGTTGCCATATCCAGGAAATTTGGGCCCCACTCAGCCGGAATAATGTGCGTACCTGGAGGCAATCATCGGGGAGGAAAAAAGCCTTCGAATTGTTTTGACCACCATCTCCAATATAACCGAAGTGAAGAAAGTGTGGAGCTCCACACCCACCACAATGGTATACTGTATGCGAATTTATCTTCAATCGAATTGGTGATGGGTGAACTAGACAGGAGAGTGAAAAGTCAATTTCTATATATTGTCAAAAAGTGGAAGACTAATTACAGTCCGAACGGAGACAACTTGATAACTACTACTAAAATTATGATCATTTTGACGAAGTAAGAGTTTAATTTCTCTATTTAAACAAGTGAGATTCACTTCCAAACTATCGAATTGAATATTCAAACTTGAAGTAGTTTATATACTATATATCTACTAGTTTCAACAGACTAATAATATCAGAGATAGAACCTGCTCTTTGGACTCTGAATCCATATCGGAAAGTCATTACTTGATATCGGTTACAGTTTTTCTTCAATGACGATAAAGATTTAAACTGCAAATCCTTAATTTGAGCCACTTCCGGTTTCAATACAGGATAACAGGGGAGATGGAACCTACTTTCGGGAAGAATAATCAGTATTGAAACCGGAAATAATAATAATAATAATAATAATAATAATAATAATAATAATAATAATAATAATAATAATAAATTTCAAATACTTCTGTCTTTGGTAGTGTTGTGGGTTGTAATGGTATGTTCTCTTGGCACCCTGAATTTACTGCAGAAAACCTATTGTCGCTATCTAATACCTTCTTGGTTCTATGGTGTTAAATATTGAAGCCGGAAATACTTAATTTGAGCCACTTAAGGTTTGAATTGCGGATCAACGCAAGGAATTTAATCTATTCTTTGGAAGGTGAATTTATTGCAAGAAATCGCATCTCATACTCCCTTACAATTTCTGTTCTATCAAAATCAGTATTGAAAATGGAAATAGTAGCACCTTGTAAACACTTTAGATTTTGGAAAAATTTTGCAGGTTGTAATGATATGTTTTCTTGTCACCCTAAATCGATTACAGGAAACCACTTGTTCGTATCAAGTACCATTTTGGTTCTATTCCAATAAGTGAAGAAGTCGGAAATGGGTAATTTGAACTACTTCCGGTTTGAATAGAAGGTTAACCGAGATGATAAGACTTATTTTTTGGGAAGCTGAATAGATTGCAAAAAAATCGGTTCGGCACATCTCTTACTAGTTTTGCTCTACGGAAGTCAGTAATAAAACCGTAAATGATAATAAACTTGAACCACTTTCTGTTTGGTATATCGTTGGAGATAATCACGATATGTTCCCTTGAGAAGTTAAATCGTTTCCTCCCCCCCAAAAAAAAACGCTTCTCATTGTCTGTTAAAGTTTTCGTCCTATGGCGATAAACGTTAAAATCAGAAATAGTTCATTTGAACCACTTCCAGTTGTAACATAGGATTAACTAGGAAGATGATACTTGTTCTTGAAACAATGAATCGGTTGAAAAAAATGCATCTTGATATATATCTTATCATTTTTGAAAATCAGTATTGAATCCGAAAGTAATAGTAAATTTAAATGGCTCTCGGTTTGGTAGAGTGTTGCGGATTTTGTACACACTGAATCGTTTACAAAAAGAAAAAAAAAAAAAGATAAACGTTAAAACCGGTTTAAATATAGGGTTAATAGATAATAATGAACAAATTGTGAATATAGGGTTAATGAAACACTGATTCAAAAAATGATCATTTCTCAATATCTGTTACTGTTTATGCTTTCATACCTAAATAGACAATCGGACTGAAAAAGGCGTTCTATAAAACTTCCAACACATTTATAGCAGAGAGTTTTTGACTTTATTAACTTTCTTGAAGTAGTGTTTTATCATATGGAATTATTATTATTATTATTATTATTATTATTATTATTATTATTATTATTATTATTATTATTATTATTATTATTATTATTATTATTTTAAACTTTTGATCGGTAGAATACTACTAAAATAGTCAAGAAAGTAAACAATGTTGTGATGTAGAATATATTAAACAAATTACTATTGTGTCAATTGATCTCATCAACGGAATACTTGGTTTAACTTTCAAATCTCTTTCCATGTTTAAATTAGTATTAGTTTCTCGGTAAAATTTCATTTGAGCATTATCTGAAATGTTAGGCAATGAAGAACTGAAATACAAAAGATATATATATATCGTGCGTTGCTTATTTGTTCTTTGTAGTTTGTACGTAGAAAATTAACAATATTAATTGATTAATTATTCTTATAAAGTTTCAGGTCGTCTAAAGAAAATATAATATTTAGGAAAGATGTGTTATATATTACGATGGTATTACAGATAAACCCTAGCGTAAAATTGGCTGCAAAACCGTGCTTCATGATAAAGCCCTATCCCTGAAGAGCAGTGTAAATGTTACAAGCTCTCTCATTGGATGCTTATGATAAATTATCTCCAACACTTGTTTCTGAAGAAGCTAGAGGTGATCATTGCCATTTCACAGCACCCTCTTTACTTATCAGGAATGGTTTCACTCACACTTGTGCTTTTCAGTGTGAGTTTGTGTTTGTGTGTGTGTATGTGTATACGTGAGTGTGTGAGTGATCTCTGCATACGCACTCTTAACGATTTGACAACGTCGTACATCTCGCTGAACTCCCTTAAGGGGCTTGTGTATTACTCCTTCTTATTACGATTTGACGACCGAGCAGCACCAAGGAAAGGAGAAAGTTGGCAGTTATCAATCACGGGATTTTAATCACTGACAAGAGGTGATTTATTAAAAAAGACTTTTACTTCTTCCAACGAGGCTTGGATACACACCAGCACCATAAATGATCTCTCGCAGATCGATAGAATGAGAGGGCAAGATAAAGAGGAGAAGAAGAAGATAGGTATGACGCTGAAGTAAGCGAATACTAAGAGATGCTTCTGTTTGTTAGCTTTAAGAAAAATCAAATGTTGAAATTGTATTTCCTCTTTTCTCATTTGTAGTCTACGTTGCTTGTTATAATGCTTCAGTGATGGAATACTTGAAGATATGATTTCTTAATAAGTACGAGTATATACAACGGAAAAAGAAAATCGAAACCTCCTCAAAAAGACTGAATCAATTTTTAGAATCGTCTTTACTTATATACTCATTTCCTCCAACGTACATAAGACAAAACAAGAGAGGCAACTGAGGAGAAAACTAATAGAGTTCACCATTATTTTTAACATTCTTGACGACTATTATATATTGTGGAACCGCCTATGGTCGGCCTACATTAGTTTATTGACTGATTCGTCACGGTTCGACTGGATCGTGTCAGGATATGTAAAACTACAGCAGAAGGCTGAAAAATTAAAGAAGAATCAAAAGGTTCCATAATCCTGACGAAATGTCGGGAAAATGTAATTATGGAAATAAGATCATAACTTATTCAAACTTACTGGTGTAAGAAGCTTGTATAAGATTAGTGGTTTTTTATAATATTCGAAAATATTTATTTTTTTCAATTTAAAGACAAACAATGGGATGGCCGACTATTGTGTTCTTGCAAATGATCATTTTTTTATAGTCGACCAGGGTGGTCGACTATTATGATTTTGTAGTTTTATTACAAATCAACTAGGAACGTATATGTCGTTGAATATGTGCAGTCAATATGTTGTTTACATTGCAGAAGTTTAAAGGTAAAGAAAATGAAATGGTAGGCGGCCGGGGAGGTCGACTATGGGATATAAGTCGACTTTAGAAAAGATTAACATTTTTGGTAAGAGAGTGGTATAAAATGAATTTGGATAACGTTGAACAGACCTATGAAAATTATGAGACTATAGCAACAAAGAGAGTGCCATGCCCGTCTAAAAATTGCTATTACGTGTCAAAGTATGACAGTGCAAGCCGTGTATGCTCTATTCAAACTTGGCTTTCATTTCTCTGATTTTAGGTGTTGAAGAATGTGAGGTTTTCTCTCCTTACAGAATATCAACTACTCAACTTACTAAAAGTAAGGAAAAAACCTATCCAGATTATGAAGGCACTTTTTCGTTATTTTTTTATTTCTTAGACCAAAGGCTATAAGCCTACCCAATCTTGTTTTCTCGTTTGCAAGTCTGATAAGTGTAAATGACAACCCTTCACGCGATTATTGTAGCCCTATTACTGCAGTTAGTTTACGTAAGATGGTGTGTGCCCAATTACGTTTTATTTTAAAGTTTACAGATAACCTAAGTAATGATAGGTCTGAGCTCTACATACTATACGCTCAAGAAACATCAGTGCGCTTAAAGTTTCAGCAATACAGGTTCAGATCCTACTGTGTGCCCAGGAGAACGTTACTCGGTAAGCGGTGTGGCCGAGTAGTCCAGAGAGTCGACAAATGGAACCTAAAACAATATGTTCCAAATAAAAATAAAAATTAAAAAAAAAAAAAAGAGGAGAATATCAGTGGTGAAATTGGGCTTCACAAAGAAGGACGATTTGCGTATACCGTTCGACACAGTTCAGCAAATTAACAGAATGAGAACATCTGGCGCTGGCTGATATCATGCCTGTCTCAGAAGACATCCGAAATGACTTTGTAAACAGATGACAGAGAACATCGTAAACAGTATCTAAAGCACGTGCGTGCTTTACAAAAACTGTAATTATATGTTGGTTTCGTTAACTGAAAGAGTACATAAATAGTGTTAATTATGAAGGTTTGTTGCGCGATTCAGAAAGAATTCTCAACGCCAACGAGGCAAACGTTTAATTATGTCTATGAAATGGGGCAGTTTTTGGACTCAAAGATTAGACTCACCTGAATTCAGTGCTGCAGTGTATTTTGCCAACTATGATAGGTTGTTGTATGTGAAGCACCTAAAGATTTGGTAAATATTGTACCAGCAGAAAAAGCAATAGGGTATAGGATTATTTGATACAGGATGGATCAATTCTAACAAGGTAAGACATTTTATGAATATATTGATAGCGTTTTACTCTCTTGAATAAGAACAAAATTTCGAGGTTCTCTGCTTTTCCTTGTTGGCGGAGACATAACTTGTTGTCTGAGAATAGATTGTCTGTATGCCTTATACGCCAATGTGAGCCACATATTGCCACTGGCCATATAGGGTCCTTGGCCAAAAATATTGCAAATACATCTTCAATGTATTTTCAGAATTCACGAAGAGTTTTTCCGTGATTTGGAACACCCTGAATGAGGTTTTCATGGGTTTTCCTCATTCACACCAGGCAAATGCCGGGGTGGTACCTAACATATAGGTTCCAGGCTGCTTCATTCCTTCCCTCTCTCAGGTAATGTGCTCGCCGAGGGGCGTCATACCTCAAACGTGACTGGCTAACATGGCGTTACATGCCGAATTCCCAGAAATCTAAATCCTAAATTCCTAAATCTTTGATTTGGAAACCGATACTGCTGAACAGTACGAAGACTTCCAGTGCTCAGTGTGTTTTTGTATAGGGAAAGAAAGTGACAACACGCAAAGGAGATTTTTTAGTGAGTTCATATGACCCTACGAAATGAATAAATAGTTACGCTTATATTTATTGTAAAAGATCTTTGTGTCTCTGGTAAAAAGGTAAAATTATTATTTACAATATTTTAAACTATTTATAGTTTTTCGTTCAACTTCATAAATTACATGCATACATTTAGCTATAGCTTGCACGAATTGGTCAAGTACAGTTTAACTACATCGGGCTATATTTACTAAAAGAGACTTTTGTGGTTATGATAGGTTTAGGTACAATTATTTTTACAATATTTTTACATCAATTTCTAAAATTAGCTCCACATGTCTGTAACTTGCAGGACTGCAACTACCGACTACCGGTATACGTAGTGGTCGAACTTAGTTTTTTGTGCGGTCCACAACTGTACAATTTATCACATTTTGTATTAAAGTTTATAATAAATTGTTTTAGTAAACGTTTTGATAATAATCTAATTCCTATTATTTCAGAGAGAACACGGTTTATAATACATATTTCTTCAGGTCTGTGCCGTTATAAAAAGAACGTAAATTAACGACACAAGTACGTTGCATTCAAATCGGTCGACTACTGTGTGGTAGACCCTACATGTTTATATATTTTTCGGTTTCTAATGTTGTGTAAAATATATTTACTTAATTTGTGCTACCAATTGTTTGATTGCCAGCTTTCTGAGAGAAGTTATTCTAAATTAGGTGTTTAAATGAACTAAACAATCATTAGGTTAAAATACATAAAAGGTACGAAATATAGTTATCAAACTTCCCAATTAGTCTGATCTGTATAGCTTTCTCGTGCTTAAAAATGTTATTCAATACATCAATTATTAACCCATTCCCACTTTCGTCAAAACGAAGGAATTAAGAAGTAAATTCTATAGTCAATGACTCCAACGTATGAAAACTATTACAAAAATGCATTTTATTGTACTAATAGATAGTTATAATTCTTTTCTGAACTATCGGGAACTCGGAGTTACATTTCGAATCTTTTGACTATATGAAAAATATCAAACAATTATTTTTTAAACATGGTGTGTTGTACAATCTTAATAATATCAAGTATCATTCTTGCTAGCTGAGGGCCTGAGGAAACTATGAAGTGAGGTTTAACTCTGGATCATAGTATTTCCTAACACAATTATTTTATTTCCGTCTTTCTGATATAAGTATACTAACTCTTACTCCCTTTATCTATAAACAAGATGTTTTATTATAAGGAATATTTCCTCGGTTCATGCTGGATTCATTAAATGAAATATTGTATCATTTGTCAACTCAAATTGTTTATTCAGTGCATAAACAAATGTACCGATACTAGTTTAAATTATACTGTGACAAAAATTTACGTGTCAGTATGTTTACATGTATGCACCATTCACAGCACTACATACGTCCAAGCAATACTCCACGATACTGTAGAGCACGGTTTCTCAACCTGGGGTCACGAAGATAAGGGGAAGAGATAAAAATAATGAGAATCTAATACCGGAAGCTATTTTTAAATATTATTTTGAATTTTGTTCTGATAGGAATATTTTTATTTTTATATATAGGGCCTACTGTTAAGAACATCAGAAAATATGTCTACTAAAGATTTTCAACAGGTGCAGAGTTGTTTAAACATTAATTAAAATGAAAGAGGCGCAATATGAAACTAATAAAAAACTGCATATTGAAATGCCAGAAAAATTCAAATGCAACAAAACATACATATTGAAAAACAATTAAAATTGACAACACTAATCCCCAATAGCTGTGTTGCGTTCGTTGATAAATCCAAAATGGACAAATTATTCTGTCGGCAATAAAAGAGATTGCTTTTGTTTAGGATCATTTGTTGCTCTTTGCAGAATTGAAATGGAATCTTTGAGTTTTACGTCCCACGATTATGGAGGCCGTGATTATGAGAAATGAATGAAATGGTGGAATGAAGAAAGTGGGTGGGAACGGGAGAACCCCGAGAAAACCCACGCACACGATGTGTTTGTCCACCACAAAGTTCACTTGGCGGGGGCTGGGATCGAACCAAGGACCCCAAGCAACAGAGGTGAACCTTTGCAGAATTGTACACGTATGAGTGAATAGTCCCTTTTCCAGCAAGCTGCCTACAATGAAAGTATATTTTTGGTGCGAGGTTTTATTTCTTTCCCAAATTTTAAATGTAAACAAGTTGCTTTTAACAGTTTTTGGTGATACTTAAGGTTAGTGTAAAGGGACAAGTTTTGCCGATAGATGTCACTACTGGCTTCGTATCTGTCCCATGTATTTTTTACCTTTCACAAAAATTTACAATTTCTTTTATAAATTTCAACCTAGAGACTTCAAATTTCTAGAGAAGGAACTTCATAACCTATTAAAGGGAACAATCCGTGCCGATTTTTTATTTAGAATTTTCTTCATTGTTGAAACAGTTCCATTTTTAAAGGTTTGGATATCCATTTCAACAATCAAGCCATTTCAACAATGAAGAAAATTCTAAATAAAAAATCGGCACGGACTATTGCTTTCGATAGATTATGAAATTCCTTTTCTAGAAATTTGAAGTCTGTAGGTTAAAATTTGTAAGAGAAATCGTGAATTTTCGTGAAAGACAAAGATACATGGGGGAGATGAGAAGACTGTGGTGTCATCTATCGGCAGAAGTTGTCCCTTTAAACCAACCTTAACAGAAACACGACAATGTACCAAATTCACAACAATATGAAGTAACTCAAAGTGGCAGCCTCTCGAATATTAAAATATTGGATAATTTTTTAAACAATTGTCCAAGTTCTTTTAAAAACAAAAATTAGAAATCACTTTATTTTTTTTTCATGTGACCCAAAATTATGGGAGTAATGAAGCTTCAAAATTTTAAAACGGCGTTCATTTTGAAACAGTTTGACGGACCGGATTCGATATTTTTAATATGAATGAACTGACCAAATTTGTTTTTAATGCGTTCACTTTCAGCGAAGTTACTGTATCCAATCTATATACAAGATATGGATTCTACTATAATAGAAATAGATGGATATCGTGAGATCTCCGCAATACGTATATTAAAAATCCCACAGAAGCTTGTTACAAAAGAGAAATTATAAGGGGGTCGCTGGCAAGCGAATGTGACAAAATGGGGGGCGTGATAGGAGTTTGGTTGAGAACCACTGCTGTAGAGCATGCCTGGTGTGCCAGTTTTCAATTATCACGTCGATTCTTGATTTCAGATGATTCTCCATTTATTGATTTTAACCTAATATACAATGTCTTCAATGAAATCCTAGAGCAAAAAAATCCATTGAAGCCAAAGAATGGGTCGGTGACGTAAATTCCATTGTTCTTGAACACAAATATCCAAAGTACTGCGAGGGAATACTGGAGGGTAAAATTTCGTTTCAAAAATTATAGCTTTTTTTTAACCAATTTAAGAGGAATGCATCTGGCTTTAAATTGACATTTTATATGGCTACGTTGAACGAACAGACTATAGGCGATTGAACACATTCACATCAGGATGAATGGATGAACGGACGAAAACATCTCAAATTTAACTTATTCTCTCTTACAATCACTCGAAACTAAAAGATAAAAATTAAAAGCAAACAAATTTCTTGATTTTTCCTAATTAGGAAGATGATCTAATTTTGGACAAAGTGTCGATGAGCCATGGTAGGTAGGCTCTTTACAATATTGGATGATTATGTTGTCATTGGTTCGCACCACATGAATAAAAGCTCATACAACTAAATTTTGCTCACCACTGCATCAACAGAAGATAGTTGAACAGCCCGTTTTATTGTGCATCACAAAGTAATATCTAATTACATGATCAGCTCAACTTCGTACCCGTACCAATTGTAAAGGGTAATGGGCTAGTGCTTGAATCGCAGAAGTGTTATTTTACTTCAAAAACATTGAGAAGTAAAATGTGGAGAAGCTCACAAGCAAGTGATACTATTTTCAGGCTTGGTTGAAAATTACTAATTAATTTCTCATATTTCACGTACACTGGATAACTGTTTGTACCATTTGTTTGATAACCATTTCGGACAACTGTTATGAATCCCCGATGAAGTAACCCATACCTAGGATCAAGGGCGCCGATCCTTGGGGGGCCGAGGGGGCCCAGCCCCCCCAAAGCTTATGTGGGTCCCCCTTATCGTATTTAAGAATATACAATATTAGGCATAATTTGAATGCAATTTGTCTTAAAATCCTCATATATGCCTTCTGCATCTAAATGCCTACCCCAATTTACAGAGAAATCGGCACCCTTGCTAGGATGGCTACTTTTTTAAAGTAAATATTTCCGCTGACTTGGTATCCGTAGTCTGTCCGACTATTGCAGGCAGTTCATTGTTGCTGAGGGGACTGTTTGTTTTTATTTTCTACTCACCTCTCACTTCATATTTTGTCTTATTCTTTGTAGGGCCAGATTGTGACAATTTCGTTGGCCACTTTTAAGTTATCGGATCAGATATACGTTCATTACACGACTTCCTACTTTCCCTCCATGTATTGAGAAGTATCGCTTACATCTACACGAATACGTGACATAATGTTCAAATTCGTTCCCTCCTAAATACAAAGTTACATAGTAGTTTAATGTTTCGAAAGAAAGCTAAATAATTAAATTAACAAAAGTCCTCTGAAAGCATGTCACTGTAAAGGAGTTAGGTCTACACTGAGATACACTAAACGTTAGTGTGTTACTATCTTTATAGTTTACTTACCTCTTCCGAGGATAATTACCGATCAACAAACATATCCCGAATAACTTAATGAGAACATCTGAGGAGAAAAAAGGTGCAACTTAAAAGGTTTGTTTGTCATTGGGCCAACTTCTGCACTTGAAACAGTTCTGATGCGACGAAAAATAGGGTAGTAGAGATAGTGAAGGTAGGAGTGGAATATTACATCATTTCACGTGCACTGCAGCACCTCTGTTGCGCCGGACTCGTATTTTCAAAACGGACCACAAATGTTCAGGGGATTTGGCGGGCCAAGGGGATGTTCAACTTATTCCGATACTCCTGAAATCACAACTACAGTTGTGTTAAGGGAGCACTATCATGCTATAATTCCCCGGAAATAATACCTGGACTACATGATCCCGTAAAAGACAATATAATCATAGGAGTGACGTGACCGGTAAGCATCAATACAGAAACCACTGGAAACTAGGGTTTGGTGACCCACATCATTAAGACTCGATGCCATGTTTCACGATTTAGTAAAGTTACTGTGGATCATACGCTTCTTTTGGGGTCCGCCACACATGAACACAGAATCTCTAATAGCAACAAAGCTTTCTTCCAGTTGGCGTGTCCTTGGCTTTTGTCTTTCTACTCTTGCACTTTCAACGCGTAATTTCATACAATCTGTCTTTTGTTGTACTTGCAAGAGATGTTTTAGTCCTCACACAAAGCCTCGTATCATCACTGGCCGTTTATTGGCTATTGACTTGCGCCAGTATAAAACGCTTACGTCAATCTTGAATAGAACACTGAATGCAAGGTTGCCCCTTGTAACTTCATTAGTGGAATCCAGCTTGCTGCAGAACTCCCTCGTGGCAGAGCGGTTAGCGTACACGCTTTCGGCGGGGGAGACCCGGGTTCGATTCCCAGTGGTAGCTCATGTGGTTCGGATTCCACATTAATCAGTAGGTCCACGTCTCATATAGCCTCACTGCTGAACGGGACGCTAAACTAAAATCAACTCAACTCAACTCCAGCTTGCTGCATGCTTGCACCATTTCCAATCAAGCTGGATGGAAGTTCGGCTGACTTGCAATGCAAGCTTATAGCAACCGGTTTGCAAGTTGTATCTGCTACTAGGTATGTGGTTTGAATTAAGCAAAAGATGATCCACCTGACCATATCGCATGTTTTCAATCAGGGGGCCATCTTCCATGTTAGCGGTGTTATTAGTGTCAAACTAAAATGTTATGGTCCTTTCCAAATTGTTTCCCTTTTACAATTCGACCGTGTATGACCGTGTATGTCATGTAACTCGTGGCAGATTTTAATTGTAGACAGATACTCTGAAAGGTGCTCCTTCAGTTTCTCTGTCATTTACAAAATAAAAGTGGGGGAAAACGGGAGAATCGCGAGATAACTCATGTACACAGTATTTGTCCACCACAAAACTCATTTGCTACGATCTGTGGTCGTATTAGGGACCCAACAGGCTAGATTGGGAGCTCTGTCTTGCCAATCCGTCACAACTGCTAACAATAATTAGATTCTGTTAATAATGAATTAAACAAAGTAAAAACTGCATATATTATTGGTTCAATATGTATTTGGGCATAGTTTCGATACTAGTTGCAATAAATGTTTGAAATTGTACATGAAATATTTCTGTATGAACTTTTTGAATACTTATATGACTAAAACCAATGTCTTTTTTGTGTTGTTGAGAAATATTCAATAATGACTCAGATTCACTATATATATTGATTGACGCTCGTTTACTCACAAACTAAAAGAGTCTTCTTTGGAGTAAAAACATCTACACGAATAATTCATCATTGATATCACCTGACATGAAACCAAACATGTAAGTTTCTAGTTTAATACTATTTGTAAAAAAAAAAAAAAAAAAAAAAAAAAAAAAACAACTTTCTTAAATGATGTCCTGAAATGTCTTACACATAACAGAACGAAAGAGTTGTCTTGAAAGTCTCTCTCAGCCATTAACGAAGGCAAAAAATATAAAGCAAAACCGAATGAAATGGAAAAGAAGAACGACAAGCGAGCAAGAAAGGAGAGAGACGATTTCAATAGATTAGAATGTGAAGTGAAGTAATATATCTGTCGCATCTTCTGAATTTATAATATCGGAAATATCACTCCTTCCTTCCTCCAGTCTACCTCCTCACTCTGCGTTAGAAAAAAAAAAAAGCTCTTCATTCAACCTTTTGCTTGAATATTGCCCTACCAATCTTTCTCTTCGAACTTTCGACCGTTGGAATCCGTGCGTATCGCCTCTTTATCATTTTAGATTCCTATTCTGGCGATGGTCCAGAGATTTTTATTGAATGAGTGAGTCTCTATTTTTCATGATAGCTGTAACTCAGATGTATTTCATTGAAGTTCTGCTTGAAAATTGGAAGAGAGTATATATATATATATATATATATATATATATATATATATATATATATATATATATATATATATATATATATATATATATATATATATATAAAGACAATAAAGTGAGTGAAATGGTGCATGAAAAGGTAGAAAACTTCTAGACAATTGAGAGGACCGTTTGAATTGTTTGTGTTGTCGTTCAATTTTTCATTTTTCGTTTAAAAGAAACGTAGCACAAAAGAGAAAGAATATTAATGTTATCTACAGTGATGACAATCTTGTTTATTCTAGCAATTCATTTCTTTTCTCTATGGTGCATTAATATAAAATAACATCGGGAAATTATTCTGTATTTTCGCGCGAATTTCACTATTTTCGTCGCCTTCATTGTATGTTTCGCACATTCAAAATGCCATCACTACGTTTCTAAAACCCTCCGAGAGCCGTTACACCTTTTACAACATCACAATTTCTTGAGTGGTTTATAACGACTACAAAAATATCACGTATAAATGGACAATTGCCTATCCTTATGGTACATATCTATTTATTTCTCCATTCTTATATACATAACTAATAAACCTGAGTTTGGTGTTCATTGCAATTGATATTTAATATATGGAATCCAGCTCATCTGCATCTTCTATGAACATTGTTTATATGTTTGTGTTATTCGAGCAGAGGTTACGTAAGCAGATATATAAATCTCTTTTAATAAAATTCAGGCCATGCAAAAGCTTGAAATGTAACTTGACGTTACAACTCATAGGAAGCAGTGCTCTCCACAGAAAAGCAATTAGCTAACCATTTAGTATTGGATGATCCACATATACGTTTATTGGTGAAGTAGCTGTCATTGGACCGTCCTCCACGAACGGACCAGTTCTATATTTACAAAAGAAGTGAGTATACAGATACAATATAAGAATTAGCAGTAGAATCGAATTGTTATTTGTTATGCAGTATATAAAGCCAAGCCCCCATGCGAGACAGAAACATTCGAAAGAAATTCAAAAAAGTTAACACGTAGGTTTATGTTGTTAGAGTTATTATTTTGAGCTCATATATTTTGATAATTGATTTCTGACTTTAAAATAAACATATAGGTATGAAATATTTTTATTTACACTAACATTTAACAAAAATCTTGAGCACTTACGTCTTTTAGAAACGCATTATTCACATATAAGATTAGCGAAAAGAAAGCACAAAGGTTTTTTTTTAAATGTATATACATAAGGCTTTTTCTGCAAAATAAGCAACCTAGGAGTGCAAAAGAAAATCTTTTAAAAGGAAAATGTAAATTGAAAATTCTCAAAATACGTGCCACCAAAATATTTTTCTCTCCCTAGCTAAAGATCGGTGTCTAGTTTAAGTGCAAAAAAAAAAAAAAAAAAAAAAAAAGTCCGCTCACTGCTACACCTTTGCTCTGTTGATACATTCGTTGTTTCTGAATGGTATTAAGATTTTCAGTTAAGCGTCTCACGTCCGATGCATTTTTCTTCTCTTCTATACATCAATAGCTCTTGCCTTACTAACCTCAGTAACATGCTTAATCATGCTATATATACTGTTTCATACAATGCACAACTTGAGACCAACTATTTCGATTTATCTAAAGGCTTGGATTCGATTAAAGATTCTAATTAATTTACAAAATCTCCGACAGACTCGGTATTCATAGACCACTTTTATCTTTTTTGAATACCTACCTACAAGATCTCACCCAGAGCGTCGTCTTGGTAGGATCAATTTCTATCTTGTAACATCCGGAGTAGCACAAGGAAGTGTACTTGGACCACTCTTATTCATATTGTACATGGATGAGCTGACTAGTCACTTCAACTCAACTTCCAGCAGAATCCTGTTATTTGTAGATGACTGTAAAATCTTCAGGGAAGTGAACAGTACAGAAGATTCCGACCTACTTCAAAACGACATAGATAAATTTTCCTCCTGGTGTAAAACATAGCTCTTTAAAGTAAATTCCAATCAATAACATTTTTTCTAAAGGAAAATATTGTACAACTGTGAGCAAAATAAATGACGCGTCTCTTTATTCTTAAGTTTTTTTTGAAAATATCTCCGTTTTCTTTATATGTTCGAAATTTCGGAAGGTTTCCCCAGCAGGACAGATTAATTACAAACCAGGTTTTAATATTTGTGTTAGATATTAGCTTAAAATAAATAAATTAGAAGCAAAAAAATATTAAATCGACAAAAATATCGAGACTTACCAACTCTGCTAAAGTGGGAAATTTTCAAAAACGCGAGGGAATTCTGCAGTTCAACACGAAGCAGCGACATCTATGTCATTGAGAGAAACGTGGATTAGATCTACAAACGAAACTTTTAACGAAATATTTCTAATATGTCTTATTATATGCATTATCAGCGAACTCCAAATATATGAATCTATGCTTTAGGCGGCTGAAAATACGGTTTAACCCTCAAAAAGTTCCTACAAAAGGTTTCTCAACGGTTTTTTGTGGTATCGAGTGCACCCAATAACATACTAAAAGTTTACCCAAGTTTGATCACCGGAAAGACCCGATTTTCAAGATGGCGTCCAAGATGGCCGTCAAAATAGGTTAAACTCTCAAAAATTTCCGACAAAAAGTTTCTCAGCGGGTCATTGTGGTATCGCGTGCACTGAATAACATACTAAAAGTTTACCAAAGTTTGACCACCGGAAAGACCCAGTTTTCAAGATGGCGTCCAAGATGGCCGTCAAAATACGGATTAACCCTAAAAAAGTCCTACAAAAGTTTTCTCAGCGGTTTTCTGTAGTATCGAGTACGCAGAATAACATACTAAAGGTTTACCTAAGTTTGACCACCGGAAAGACCCAATTTTCAAAATGGCCGTCAAAGTAGGTTAAACCCTCAAAAAATTCCCATAAAAGGTTTCTCAGCGGTTTATTGTGGTATCGAGTGCACTGAATAACATACTAAAAGTTTAACCAAGTTTGGCCACCGGAAAGACTCGATTCTCAAGATGGCCATGGAAATACGGCTCAACTCTCCGAAGATTTCTACAAAGAAGTTTCTCAACGTTTTTTTCTACAAAATTTTCTCAGTTTACCCAAATCTGACCTCCTTAAAGACCACAGTTTCAAGATAATGTTCAAGATAGTCGCCAAACCCGACTACAGTTCTCATCGTATGAAGGTAAAGCTAGTGTTTACACTATGTTTTCAGGGTTTTGCAATACATTTATGACACCTATATTACCAAAACTGTTTTCTCTAAGGTTAGTTTACCTGAACATGTTGTTTTCTTAACATTAAAATATTTACAGTCATTGTCACATTTCTTTTCGAAAACAGTCTCATTGAAAGAATTTCTAGTTTTCTTTGACACGAAAATCGGTGATTTTTTGTGACGTTTCTCTTGTACTATAGTTTGCGTTGACTAACATACTAAACGTTTACCTAAGTCTGACAACCGGTAAGGCCCAGTTTTTAATGTGGCGTCCATGATGGTCATCAAACACTTAATTCATAGAGTTTTCATTCTATAAAAGTAAAATTAGTGTCCACACTATAATTTTAACGATCTTAGATAAAACAATTTTACATCTGATTTTACCAGTAATTTTGCTTATACTTAATTTACGAAAAATATCAAAATTCTTCTTGAACATTGAAATAATTACAAATATTCATTCTCCCATTCTTCTTCCGAAACAGAATCATTAAAAGTATTTTCACAGTTTTCAGTTTGACACGGTCCACACGCAGACGTACATGGTAGTCCATATCTCATGCAAGTGCATCGTTTCGTTAAGCATCAAGTCGTGCAATTGCAGTGGGTCATATGAAGAAGACTTTCTGGAGCAACAGGTATATCACTCATAAATGGTACATAATGATTGTGCAACAGCTTCCAACCCCAATCAACTGCATTCATATCACTGTCCTTCCCAATCCAAACCATGATTTGATACTATGCTCGAAAGCTGTGATATTGGTCGAAGACTCGGTAGGAGGAAGGTGCTCTGCAGTGACGAATGACGTTGCAGAAACAAGTTTTTTACGGAAGTGTTGGTGGCGCAAAGAAGTAAGAGAGTCAGTATTCCTGCCCCCAAATAAAACTACCATTACCTTCCTTCCTAGTCTCCCTATAATAGGTTTTGTTTGTCGTGGCTGCAGAAACACATTTGCACAGTTCTGAATCGTTTGCTCACTGCTAATAAGTTTTTGGAATGCTGGCTTCTTGCCTACACCAAATATGCGCGAAGTTGAATCACATCATGTGTAAGCATGAATGAACAGTAGTTGCGAACACACATTACTACCCAGAACTCGCTTAATCTCTGTGATATCATACTTTATGTAATGCAGACCTGTCCGAACGAAAATATAGTCCTTTATTATTTAGCTGTGCATAGTATAGGAGAAGGATAAGTAAATCTGTATCTTCTCCTACCAACGTTGTTGGATGTTGTTCTGAAGATTTGACAGCTGCCTTGACAATGTCCATGTCTGCATCCCCTGACGCATTAATAACACTGCATCCTCTTATCCGCAGTTCTTCTGTGACCATGTGAATAAATGTCTGTTTCTGGGAGCATATAGAGAGAAAATAATCTTTATTTCCTGCGAATTCTGTTGTTGCATTGAAGCTGATGGTCGAGTGGGTGATTTGACCTCGTTGATGATGAGCATTATCCTTGATAGAAGGACCGGCTTCGTAACCATCAAAAATAGCAGTTTCGTCGTCGGCAATTCAAAACCTGCTATGTGCATTTTGCAGGAGAAGCGAAAAACAGTATCCTGGTTAGATTTTTCGCTTTATAAAAGTGATGTTATAAGTAATATTTGATGCTGCACGTAACTTGATACCTTCTCAAGTAACTTGAGAAGATATCAAGTTACGTGCAGCATCAAATATTACTTATAACATCACTTTTATAAAGCGAAAAATCTAACCAGGATACTGTTTTTCGCTTCTCCTGCAAAATGCACATAGCAGGTTTTGAATTGCCGACGACGAGTTGCTTTTCCGTAATGTTTTATGGTAAATTCAGCGTATGAGAGTGCAATAGCACAATACGTGTCGTTCTTTTTCCAAGGCAAGCGATGAAGAAGGGAACCACATAACACATAATGTTCAGTTCTGGGATTCGAATCCATTATGGCTTTTTGGGATTTCTTGATAACATGCTCCTCAATTGTATGAGCCAGTTGAGCCTTGTCACTTTTACGAAATATTTCTTTGGCTTCAAACAGAGCTGCTGGGAATGAACTGAGCTCATATCTCAAAACATGCTCCAGAGAAAGGTTTGACATAACCAAAAATCGTTGATAGAGAAGAGCAGGATCAATGGTTCGGTCTTTGTCAATTTTAATGCTCGACTCGTCGGCAAGAGTTTTTGCACGGTCTTCTCGTTTAAATGATATATCAAAGATTGGCTTCCCGACCATATGTTGTACAATATTTTTCCCAACAATCTCTGCATTATGTACATTGACATCGTATGGCAACTACACCCGTAACAATGTTTCTCAAAGAAGGGTCTGGTGAGAATGGTGTACAGGTTACAAGTTTTCCCTTGATCTCCTCCAAATCACAGTAATCTCTCTTAACTCTTGACGTTGTTGTTTCTCGATGCTGATGGCTGGTTGTGTGGGTAAGGGCATTGAATGCCTGCATAGCATCGTGGAATTGAGATGTTATAGGTGTCGACATGGTCCACAAAGCACGCATTTCTTCAGTCATCCCACTTCCGTGGGTTAAACCGCCACTACTCTTTAAAGACCTCATCAACGTCTGCTCGATTACTAGGTCTGAACTAAATCCTGCCCAAAACTGGTTACTGCGGCGAATCACATGGAATCCCTTGGAGAAAGCAGCATATACATCAGGATGTGTGTTCCTCAAGTGATCATTTCTTGCACATAGAGATATGCAGATTTTAAGTAGTTATAATGTCCACCAGCGGCAAATATTGGTAGATAGTCTGACACTGCTTGCAAGTGAATCATCCAAGACCCTGTGCGGTCTGCTTTGATGAGTGATCGAGCAGCTTGCAGCATTCCTTGATCGTTTGTCCTAAGCAGGCTTGTTTGTGATCTGTGGCCAAGTTCTCCCCTTCTTGTATCAATCAGTTGTTTTGCTTCGATCAACGCATCTGACTTTATCGCATTTTCAATCGCGATTTGTTTTAATATCAACGATGAATATAATTTTTCTACTTCATTCACTAGTGACGCAAATTGTTTGTTATTTTCCTCCAGATCTGAGACAATTATATGATTCAGACATTTGTCTATTAAGAGATGTCCACGGAAGGCTCTCTCAACTGAAACTTTTTGTAGGAGCATCTGAAGGTTAACTCGTATTTCATCGGCCATCTTGGACGCCATCTTGAAAATTGGGTCTTTCCAGTGGTCAAACTTGAGTAAACTTCTACTATGTTATTCAGCGCTCTCGATACTACAAAAAACCGTTGAGGAACCTTTTGTAGGAATTTTTTTTAGGATTAATCCGCATTTTGACGGCCATATTGGACGCCATCTTGAAAATCGGGTCTTTCCGGTGATCAAACTTGAGTAAACTTCCAGTATGTTATTCAGCGCTCTCAATACTACAAAAACCGTTGAGAAACCTTTTGTAGGAATTTTTTAGGGTTAATCCGTATTTTCACGGCCATATTGGAAGCCATCTTGAAAATTGGGTTTTTCCGGTGATCAAACTTGGGTAAACTTTTAGTATGTTATTCAGCGCTCTCGATACTACAAAAAACTGTTGAGAAACCTTTTGTAGGAATTTTTTGAGGGTTAGGTGGGGTTTTTTTCATATCTGCAGCCGCCTACTAAGTATTAACGTATAGATAGAGCTAATAGTGGAAATTACCTATGGAAAAAGACGAATTGTATGCACAATCGCAATGAAAAATCGTCTTTACTGTAGAACAAGTTCAATTCACGTAAGAAAACAAATAGCTCAGTTGGTTAAAGCAACGAGTCTGTATGCCGAAGGTAGTGGGTTCAAACCCACTGAAAGTGACGTTGTCACCTTTTTACTATGGTTATTTTATTTATTTTTTATGTGGGAAAGAATCAAATTGTAACATATGTGTAAAACTCATGACGATATCAAAAAAGAGAGAGAGAGAGAGAAAAAAATGTCGTTGTCGCACTTGTCTCTAATTTTTGTTTGCAAAAAGTTCCGTAATTATTTCCCCTGTGCTCACTGCTCACTACATGCTCACTGGTGCAAAACGAATGTTTTCCAGTAAATGCTAATTCTAATTTGGAGAATTTTATAAAGCTTTACAATGTTTCTTACTAGATAGTCTTTTATCTTTTGGACACTTTGATAACAGATGTCCCTATTAAATGTTTAATTTTCCATAGATGTTTAATTACGGAAAAGTTTTACAATGTATTTGTATTGACTTGAAATTGTTTTGAATTTACCACATAAGGTAAGTAGCCCGAAGGAGGAGAACTCAAGTAACTGATATTCTACGTAAAAGCAACTATTGTAGAATGATGATGCTTCTTACCTTCAGCACATAATCTTTACGTTAAAGAGTCAGACAGAGAAAATTCCTGGTTTTTCCTCCCCTATGACTCATGTTAAAGTTCTACATGTAACGATTCGTGTCACATAATTTCGGCTGTCCTAAGACATTCATATTTATTATTATTATTATTATTATTATTATTATTATTATTATTATTATTCCTGAATATGCCACCCTTACATAATGTAGTAACTTTAGACATCTTAGGTTAAAGTACTTTCTTAAGTAATAATTTGAGCAAGCACGTAACAAAATTTAAAATGTATGAGGGGGCACGACATTTTATTTCCCTCCTCTCTTTTCAGTACCCTCCCAACAGAAAGTATATAATTTCTGCCAAGGTAGGCAGACAAAATTAACAAGAAATATATTTAGAGTATCCTTTCCTTATTCGTGAATGGAATATCACGAAGCATTTTTTATTCTGCCGAAGACGATCCTAGGCCGTTATGGTTAGATAACAAAAGAAATATCTAATATATTTATAGCGCCCCTTGACTGTAATATTACCTCTTCTTTATTTGTTCGAAGCCGCCCTACACAACCAAGGGTGACAAAAAGAATAGAAAAAGTGTCTAAAGATTACAAAGCACTTTATATTTTGTCAGAAACAAGGCAGTGTATACACAGCATTGCTTTCGTTAACAAGTGTTTCACCCTTGAGTCGCTTATAAAATTAGGCACAATAAACTTTTGCCGATCATTGTTACAGAGGGATTTGTCCAGGATGGTTTGGTGTCGGGCTAATAACGATGAGTATGTTTATTTACATCACCGTTAAAGAAATAGCAAACTTTCTGAAAGGAACTTATTTAGGAAACATCAGCTCCTCCTTCTACTTAGTCAGAGGCCATTCTGAAAAATTACATCTGGCGTTCTGAGTGAAAGTTCTATGGGACTATTAGAAAAATATATATTCTCGTTTCCACGCTGATGGTAGAATTTCTTAAGCAGTTATTAAATTACATTCGAAGCATAGGCGTGAATAGCGGCCCCGCAACCCTGTGGCGTGGGGACCTCACAAGCTGCAAGGCCAAAAAATATACAGAAAGTACGCAGGGGCGGCCAGACCAAATTTTTACCCGGGCAAAGTGACTTTTTGGCGCCCTCCCCCTAGTACTAGCATATATTTTAGATTTTATCATAATGTTATTAATATTTTAAACCCATTCTTCAAAAAGACATTCATTACCTAGAAAAACTTCACTAAGAATATGGCCCGCTATAAAAAATACGAACTCCGCCCTCCCCCACTTGGTCTAGTGGCTAGCATGCCTGCCTTCTGTGGTACCGGATCCAATTCCCGGTGGATTACTGTTGAACGATAAAAGTTGTTCGGATTCCACTATAATTAGATATACATCTCCTTTGGCCATTAAGGCATAACCGTGGAACGCTAAACTCAAGCAAACAAACAAACAATACTTACTCCCCCGTCACTCTTTATTCTACATGCCATCTGTCCATTTTTCGATACAGCCCCCTTAGTACTATGAAACTCTCTTCTTCCACGGTGAAATGGAAAAAGATTGTGTAATTGCCACTACTTTACAAGAATATAAACCAAAAAAGTCAGTAGAAAACACATTATAAAAGTTAGTTTTTGAGGCTCGTTTTGGTGCCCTACTTTCTCTGTCGCCCGGCCCTTAGTACGTCCCTGAAAGTACGGACGCATAACTAAGGACTGCGGAGGAGAGGTTAACCTTCATGTTATGCCACTGGTTTGACGTGTTTGAAATGTTCAGTGACTGATCGGTTAGTGAAATAATTTCGACGGCTACTGATGTTAAAATTTAGCTAAGACAAAGTTAACTAACCAAATACATTTGATATCGCAATGTCACAATTTGATTTTTCCTCACATACAAAAGATGAAAACAATAGTAATAAAAACCCTTACTCGTACTGGGCTCAAACTAACAACCTAATTCGTACAGACTAGTTACTCCTACCAACTGAGTTTCGATTTCTTACGCGAAAGAAGTCTGTTATATTACGAGGCATGCTTTTCATTATCAAAATTGTTCGAAGTAATAAGTACATGGTTTAAGAACACAGACTGAACTGAATTACCACTCGATTGACCTTGAGGGCAAATCACCAAAAAGTAGCTATAAACGTAAGTTCAGCATGCATTTCTGTGGAGTTCTGTTCAGTATTCCTATCTGAAAATCACGCTTGTTCGTACGAGTAATATTTTGCAAACCTAACCTTTCGATAGAGCATAATGGCAGAGAACCAAAGGGAAGGAATTCTTGCCCTTGTGAACGTGGGATACCACCATGTGCAATGAAACTGTCGCATCTCCTTGAAGTGATATTTTATCGAAAATAACTCGTTTTCTTTTATATATTCGAAGTTTTTGAGGGTCTCAAAATGAGAAAACTTTACTGACAAACAAGGAGGCATTTAGGGGTGGGTCCAGGGGGTCCGGACCCTCTCTGAAATCCCAACTTTTCTGTAAATTTAGCCTAATTTTGGGGATTATCTTTTAAAATTTTATTATAATTTATCCTAATATTGAAGTCGGACTCCTCCCGAAATAAATTACTTCATACGTGCCTGCTGACAATTTTCAATATATTCGTTAAATAATAAAGTAAAATAACTAAATTAGGAGCAAAAAGCTTCAACACGGGCTAAGTTTTGTCCACTGCCAATATTGTTAGAAGGGATATTAATAGCAAAACCTGCTAGTCAATGCTGAACCTTGGAACTTCACCCCGAACAATAAGCCTATTATTGAGAACTACATATGAAACATTTTATCAAAACTTATCCAGGTTTTATCTGGCATGAAATTATTATATACACCAAAATGCACTCTCCTAAAATGTGTATCTAAACATTGCTCTACGTATCTACGAAGTAATCAATTTTTATTATCGAAATATGTGAGAAAGGAACTCTAACAGCCAGCCATTTTATTTAAATCGTAATAAACCCTGTAACCATGCGTTACCGTGAAGACAAAGCTTGGTCCAAAGTGTTGGAAGAATGAAAATTCAATATTCGTAGGTTCGAATCTATCCACTCACCACAATATTTTATTCTTATGTGTAACAATGAAATAAGAAAGAAAAAATGTGTAACCGTTAAGACAAAACTTCAACCAAATCTGAAGAGAACAATACTAAAATAGTAACGCAATGACGTCAACCAAGAATTATTTCATGTAGCGTTTGGACGAAATTACAGCTGTCGACAATTTCAGAAGTAAAAACAGGCTGATATGCGTAATACAATCTAGACTTCTGAATGCATTTACTTCCTGAAAACTTCCATCTCGTCATTGGTATGCCGTTAGTCATGGTAAAACCTTTCAATTGGAAGTAAAATGAAGGTGAAATGACACAAACTAACACAGTTTTATATCAATAAATGTCTCTGTGTAAAAGTAGGTGTCTCTTATCTGTAGTTCTGAGTTCCTTTTGCTTTAAAGTGACAAATGAGAGAAGAAAGTATGGTGATCGAAAAAAAAATCAAATTTGAGATTTCAACGAATTTACACGTATTATAGCCACTAATACCGAAAAAGTTATTTTTCGATACATGTCCATCTGTTCGACCGTCCGTTCGCTACACTTTTATGTGCACTCGCCTAGAGGCCATACCGTTCAACTTATCTGCACCAAATTTTAGTTTAAGATTTTCATAGTATTTCCTATAGTTTTTTTATTTCCCTCCTAATCCAAAACAAGGGTACTTTCCTGTACGATGAAAATAGAAAAAAGATATTTTCTCATAACTGGCTCTAACGATCTTGTTTTCTTTATTTTTTTAAAAAATCAATATTAAATTAGCAATCCTCTTTTGTGGTATAAGGCATTTATCTGAGAAAAATCTACAAGAGGTAGTTTATACTTAGGGGTGAGTTTCTGTCAGTGATTTTCTCAAAATGGACTCAAGTGTTTTCGTTCATATTCCATAAATAAATATTTCATTAATAACTTAACAATATGGCATAACTCGTTTGTCCTAAAAAAAATGCGAGGGGTAGTTTATTTTTGGTAGTGTGTTGTCTGGACGATTTTCTCAAAAGCGATTCAAAAGAGTTTATTCATATTTCAAAAATAAATATTTCGTTAATAACCGAACAATATGGCAAAACTCGTTAGTCCTGAAAAAAATATGCGAGGGGCAGTTTACTCTTGGGGGTGTTTTTCCTCCACGGTTTTCTCAAAAATGAGTCAAGCAATTTTGTTCGTACTCAGAAATAAATATTTTACTGAAAACCTAATAATATGAAATAACGCGCTTACCCTGAAAGAATCCTCAAGAGATATTTTTTTTCGGGGAGTTATTTTTCCCTCACGATTTTCTCAAAAATTACTCGGACAATTTTATTGATAATTCATAAATAAGTATTTCATTATTAACCCTATATTTTAGTATAAGTCATTTCTATGAAAAGCAATCACGACGGATAGTTTATTTTGGAAGTCAAGATTTTTCCCGACAATTTTCTCGAACGCCAGTGATTTTGTTCAAATTTCGGAAATAAATATTTCATTAATAACCAAAAGTATATCTTAACTCATTGTTCGAAACAATTCACAAGAGGTAGGTTACTTCTGACGTGTTCTTTTTGAACGATTTTCTCAAAAATGACTCATTTGATTTTTTCATATTTCATAAACAATTACTGCGTTAATTGCTCTATTATATGTCTAATGAAAATGCGCTCAAAGCTTGAGTCAGTTTTGTAGTGTTGATTTTCTTCAATCGATTTTTTTTATTCGATAATCTGACATTCGATGTATTTGAATAATACGATAATTTTATTCGTATTATCCAAATACACACTTCAGTAACCACTGTGACCTAACACAGTTAAGCAATTGAATTTAAAAAGTTTAGTGCGGTGGCCCTGTACTTGAATATTTTTTGGTAAACTCCCTAGCTTTTTTGTGGTAAACTCAGGCTTTTTTCGAGCGACAAAAGAGAGAAGAAAATATGGTGATTGTGAAAATGTTATATCAAATTCAGATTTCAACGGATTTACATACTTCATGGCGTCTACATGCCGAAAATGTGATTTTTCGCTACCCGTCCTTCCGGTCCGTTCGTTCGGTACACTTTTCTGTGCACTCGCATAGAGGCCATACCGTTCAACGTATCTACACCAAATTTTAAACTTAGGGTTTACATAGTATTCCTACAGGAGATTTTCCAATTTTTTTTCCTACCGCCTAAAATAAGTGTGGTTTACTAACAGCCGAAAATCGAAAAAGCTATTTTCTCCAAAATGCTATTAACAATTTTGTTTATTTTTCATTAATCAATATTTAATTAACAACCCTATATTGCAGTATCAGATATTTCTCTTAGAAAAATTTGCGTGGGGTAATTTATTCTTTGAGGAGACTTTTTCTCGACGATTTTCTCAGAAAAGACACTGGAAAATTTTGTACACATTTCATAAATAAATATTTAACCTTGCAACATGGTATAAGTCAATTGACCTGAAAAATATATGCGTAGTAGTTTATTCTTGGAGTTGAATTTATTCCCAGTGAGTTTCTCAAACACAACCAGTTCGCAACCCTGTATCTCGACAACGAAGCTGAATTCGAAAACTGCAAGAGGACCATTTGTCTCCTTTTGATGTCACGAATCATCTCGCGAAGTTTGTGGACATCTTTCAGGTTCACCCTTGATGAAGCTTGTTTTCGAAAAGTTAACTATTTACTTTAGGCATTGTTTAACTTTTTTAAATCACAAATACCGTTATTAATTTTAAGGCAGAGAGCTACTTTTGAGAGAATAGATTTGAAAAATTTTAAAACTTAGACTTTTGTTTTCGAGAAATTCCAGACAAGACGAAACATTTTAAAAGCTATCTCGTGTCCAAAACATTTGTCACGTCTTATATTGGATGTCACAAAACGCGTCTCGTCTCTTTCTCGAGACATGCCTTATCTCATGCGCATTCGTTAACACTTGGAAAGGATTAGCTTTCTACTCAAAGCATTGTTTTTATAATGATTGAATATTTATGATGATTGTCGTCAACATAAATTACAGTCCTTTCAGTTAAATTAATTGTTTTTTATTGTCGAAATTAAAATTAAACGGAATATCTAGTTTAACGTTGCACGATTATGCACCTACGCTAAGGGAGAATGATGATGAATGAAATGGTGAAATGAAGAAAGTGGGAGGAAAATGGAACATCCCAAGAAAACCCATACCCATGCACACGGTACTTGTCCACCTCAAATTTCACTTGGCGCGAAGTGGAATCGAGCCACGGACCCCATGCACCAAAGGTGAATGCTCTATTATTATTATTATAGTATTATATATTATAATAATATCATTATTGTTATATATATAATAATTGAAGCGAGCTTAACGAGTTTCAACTGTCCGATTAAACCAACCTGTTCGTTCGTCTGCTCCATGACAACTTCTCATAAAAGACACTACTAAGTGCCTTCTTTTAACTTTGCGAAGTAACTATTGCGAAGTAATTTGAATCTGCAAAACATAAGAGGTAAAATTAACCAAATGCAAGTTTCCACTCATCTATACAAAACAATTTTGCAATATCAACTACGTGAATCTTGTCCCATAAAGAAGCCGAAACCCCTACACCGAAGAGCCCTCCGAGATTTGATCATTGCCCACACGAATTGAAATGTCATTTGAAGCTAAGACTTTAATACGAAGCAAGACATTTCTTTAAATTAGACGAAAAATTCGAAAGTTATAAACATTTTAATATTTTTGCCTTTTCTCATAAGGGGGCCGTATTAGCCTACACTGAAGAGTCTCACGAAATTTGATCATTGACCACAACTTCAAAAGAATCTTTCAATCTTCCCCCCCAGGCGTTCGTGCTGGATCCGCCACTGGAATCAATAGACACTTTTCCTATTTTTTATGTCACCCTTGATTGTGTAGGGGCTCCCTCATACAAATAAAGAAGCGGTAATATTACAATCAAGGAGCGCTATATATTAGGTATTTCTTTAGTTACCTACACCTATCCGCACAGGGCCATGCTTTTACGTAGAATATCAATTACTTGAGTTTTCCTCCTTCGGGCTACTTATCTCATGTGGTAAATTCAAAACAATTTTAATTCAATACAAATACATTGTAAAACTTTTCCGTAATTAAACATGTAGGGAAAATTAAACATTTAATAAGAAAGTCTGTTATCAAAATATCCGAACAAGTAGATAGAAGACTATCTAATGAGAAATATTGTGAAACTTTATAAAATTCTCCAAATTAGAATTAGCATTTACTGGGAAACATTCGTTGTGCACCAGCGAGCGTATAGTGAGCAGAGAGCACATAGGAAATAATTACGTAACTATTTGCAAACAAAATTAGAGACGCTAATGCAAGTGGTACAACGACATTTTTTCTTATTTTGGTATCGTCATGAGTTTTACACATATGTTACAATTTGATTCTTTCCCACAAAAAAAAAAAAATAAAATAAATAAACAAATAAAATAACCATAGTAATAAAAATGGCAACGGCACTTTCATGGGGTTTGAACTCACTGCCTTCACTATACAGACTCGTTGCTTTAACTAAATGAGCTATTTATTTTCTTACGTGAACTGAGCCTGTTCTGGTAAAGACGATTTTTCATTACGGTCGCGCTACCAATTCGTCTTTTCCATTTTTTGCTCTATCTTTACGTTAATACTTGGCATATACTCATATATTTGGAGTTAGCAGATAATGCACGTAATAAGACATATTACTAGAAATATTTCGTTAAAATTTTCGTTTCTAGATTTAATCCACATTTCTCTCAATGACATAGATGTCGCTGCTTCGTGTTGAACTGCAGAATTCCCTCGCGTCCTTGAAAATTTCCCACTTTAGTAGGGTTGGTAATTCTCGATATTTCTGTAGATTTAATGTTTTTTGCTTCTAATTTATTTATTTTAAGCTAATATCTAACACAAATATTAAAAACGGGTTTGGAATTAACCTGTCCTGCTGGGAAAACCTTCCGAAATTTCGAACATTTAAAGAAAACGGATATATTTTCAAAAAACTTCAAAATAAAGAGACGCGTCATTTATTTTGCTCATAGTAGTACATGCCTCATACAACATAAGTGGTTCGCCCATCACAAGAGTCAATAGTCATAAGGATCTCGGAGTTACTTTTGACACAAAACCGTTACACAACATATAAGCACTATTATTAAGCAATCGATGTGCATTCTAGGGCTTCTGTACAGATTAACAGAAACACGAACCTTTTTTCCCTAGTAACGTTTCACAAGGCAATAATTTCTCCTAAAATAGAGTATTGTTTACCTACCTGAACAATGGCGGCTCCTACAAACTTATCATTGCTAAGCTTCTTCCTTGCAATAGTATGCTTTAGAGCAGGGCCGTCAGGTGAGTTGAATGCGCCCTGGCGGAGAACTCCCAAGCGCCCATCCTTTCAGCGTGTTATGAAAAACAACCAGAGTTTATTATGCACTCCTAGGTATAAAATATGGAATGTAATACAAAACAAGTTAGTATTATGTCAGATTTTTTTAAAAAAGTGAATGGATTCTGTAGTTAAAACAAAAGTTAACGAAAACGTGGTTTTTGAATTATTGAAATTGAGTACTATATTTGCTTATTTTGAACTTGAAATAAACATCAACATAGTAATAGCACAGAATATACAAATAATGATACAAATATTACGTTCGAAGATTTTAAAAAAAACTTCTCAGAGAGGGCTGGAGAGAGTTCCAATTGAATAATCCTTGACGATGTTTTACTTTACCGGTAATTTTCAACTTCAGTGCTCTATCGGGAGTCCCTCAAGGATCTAAACTACGTCCCCTGTTGTTTCTTCTTGTTATTAATGATATTCCTCTGTGTATTAAAACTTCTCAAGTGCTTCGTTTTGAGGACGATCTCAAATTATTCTCCAAAGTAAGTTCAATTGATGACTATCTGAAACTTTAGGAGAATCTACAGAGAGATATAATATGGTGTAATAATAATAAATTAGTCCTGAATGTGTCGAAATGTATACCTATATCTTTCACTAAAGAGGGAAAATCCAATTAACTTACAATAAGTGGCACTTCCTTATCTACCCCAAATACTAACAAAGATCTAGGAGTTATATTTTATATCAAATTAACCTCTGTTCAACAGGTTGACGCAATAACGAGTATTGCATATTGAAACCTAGGTTTAATTTATAGAATAGGGCAGGATTTCTACAAAGAATTAATATTTATAAGGTTATGTTTTTCGTATCTGATATCAAAATCAGAATACTGTTTTACTGTTTGGACACCAAATGTCAGTAAATACTCTGATGCAATAGAAAATATAAAGTTTATTTATTTTTTTTAATGCTTGTATACAAGAAAACCGGTTTCTACCCAACGTATGTCCCCTAGTAACGAATTTTAGTTATCAAACAGTAGAAGAAAGGAAATTTGCATTCAATCCGCTGTTCTTACATAAATTATTAAACGGCAAAATTGACTGTCCAGAATTAGTTTCAGAAGTGTTATTACGAGTCCCAACAGGTAAGACTAGAACAGCAAACACTGGAATATTTTGTCGTAGAAAAGCATGAAGTAACATATTACTTAAGTCTCCTCTGTGAAGAATGTGTGCTTCATATAACAAAATGATTAGATTTCATGTTGTAGATGTATTTAATATTGTGCGAAAAGAAGTTCAAAACAATTGTCAGACAGTAACTTCTGCATAATTAAACGACATATATTTGTGTATGTGTAAAAGTGTATGCTAGATAAGTATGTACACGATAATATAACTGGGTATTAAGTCTGTTGTGTTGTCCTTATGAAATAAATAAATAATAAAGTTTTCTTAGCTGTGTCCTGTTCTTATTAAAATATCTGAATTAACATTACTTAAAACAACAATTCATTTACCAGCACGATCTAAATTCCTTGAATTTTGTTGATTTGTTGTCCCGGCGATCGCCCCGCCCACGTGACCGTCCTGTTTTAGAGTACCTCGAACACGTGCAATGACAAAACACAAACTGTTACTAAATATTCAGTTACCTGATACTCGTCATAAAATCAGTGACCTTAAATATCTGTATAAACTCACATGGTCAACTCAGGTCCGAAATGCTACTTTCAAAAATGTATTTCCGAATTCCATTCAGACAATCACGTAACATGTCTTTTTCATATAATACGACCTAGATTAGCAATAGTTCAGCGTTCTCTGTTCTACAGGCTTCCTAAATTATACAATGAAATGCCATATACATCCATAGATCTATTTAATTCTAAATCTACATATAGTTCTGCACTATGTCATCTTAGTGGATAAACTGTAGTAAGCTATTGTCAACCTTTCTTGTTATTACTTACATGTTGGTATTTATTATTATTATTATTATTATTATTATTATTATTATTATTATTATTATTATATTACCATCTCTCAGATTTGTTAGATATTCCAGTATAAATTGGAGTACAGCTATATCTGTAATTATGCTTGTAAATACACTGTAAAAAATAATTTCTTAAATTTGAAAAAAACGTTTCCTATCTGTGTACCAAGACAATATTTTCTTGGAAATGAGATTCAGCAAACAGTGTGGTGTCTCATTCTGCTTTATACAACCTCCTCTACTTTTCTTCATTTCTCATTAATGATAATTTCAAACTTATTTCTAAAAGACGATATTCTTAGTGCACAGATAAGAAAAAGTTTCTCAGATTTAAGAAAGTATTTTTAACAGTGTAAAAAATAAATAAAATAAATAAGTTAATCCAGTCTCTATGACGAATTAAATAATTATACTATTCCAACTTCTGTATACAACTATCATACTATAACGAACTAGTGTGTTTTAGCTATTGAAATGTTTCTCTTGCATCTTCTTCTTCTTAAGGACCCACACAATTTTTTCTTCTTGCTTAGCATTCTCTACAGTTATTTTGGTTTTACGAACTGCCTATATATATGAGCTGTACATAACAACATATCATATATTATATCTACTGAATATGATGTTAACACATTTCTCAGCCGCAGTACTTATTTATTTTTTCCAAAAGTCTATCCGAGTTCCATTTTCTTACTTTTACAATAATATATGGTAAACTCTACAGAAACAAAAAAACATAAAGTAAATAGTTGCTTTTTATTACTTGGTGTGACGTCGAAGTATATTAATCATAAATTTCTATGAACCGTTTAGTTAAGGTTTGGTTATGCATTGGTATATATGCATTAAGAATTTTGTTACTTACTTTTTTGAGCAAGACCATATCTTGTCAGTTTCCATGAAGCTGAATAAAAGAGAACAAGTAATTTCATCTATTCTTTGATATTTTGATATATTCCCCACCTTGAGAAATGGAGATAAATTAATGGTCCAAGACGAATTCTGCGAAAGCGCAAAAACAAGTTCCCCCCAAAAGGGAACAAGGAAGAAATGAATGTTTTGGCACCACCAGGCATTGAAATTTTTTTCTGAATACAAACAGTTTCTCTTCACATTAGGATTGCCACTCGTCGCTATTTTATCGGGAGAAGTCGTCAGAATAACTTGCAAAAGTTCTTAATGATGTTCAACTTCGGCTTATCAGTACTTATTTCATTTATTGAGAAGGTGTTCGAAATGTAGTTACGCACAAGAATGAATAGGATTAGCTGAGTGGATTGAAAGCCCAATAAGAGGATATTAGTTAAATTTAAAAGAAGAAAGTAATATTAGAGAGAGTTAGAAACAAGTAGAGAATTTTTTTTTTGAAATATTGTAGATAAATGTTAAATTTGCAATTAATTATTTTATTCTTGGTTAGAAACGATTTTATCAAATTGTTAGATTATTCAAAGAGAGTTGTCTAGTCATGCATTTCGTTTCTCATCGTACGAATTTCGTTCAAAATATTTACTTTGTACTATGCTTATTCGGAAAGAAGTTCTTGCTCCGGCATTTCCTTTTAACTGTTTCTGTGGGATCTCAAGGGCAAGCTTCTTCTCCCATTGGATATTTGGTCAGTTTGGTTAAACGTTTAATTGAATAAGTTTGATCGTTGAAGAGAAAGCAAAATATAAGCTAAGATCACACATTCCGCAAGATCAAAATATCACTCTGGATTGGTCGATTTAAGGTCACTAATTGTTGAGGACAGATTTTCAGTGATGGTGATGTTGGAAGTGTTTATTGGAAACAAGAGTGCGTCTTCTGATACTAAGGCATGATCACTGTTCTTCGCGAAACCACAACTTATAATTGATTTGAGTGAGTATTGTTAATTCTTGTTAACAAAAATGCTTTTCAGTGCATTGAAACACGTACGAAACCTGTATTACTCGTTGTGGATACGCTTAGACAAAAAGCAAATTTTCAAGTAAACACAAGGTCTAATTTCTCAGGAGAAACGTAGTAACTCAACACTGAGACGACACCAACGGAGATTTGAATTCAACACGTTCAAAATACGAAGCCAGGAAATGACCCAGACCAGAAGGTCGCTTTTCATCACCCAACGTCGGAATGCAAGAACTGAGCACAGGACGTTATATTTACAAGACATCTCCCAGTGGAAGTAACTCCTCTATCTGAGTGCTTAGTGCTTTTAGTGTGGTGCGTGAAGACACACATCTACGAAAGGTTATTTACTGGATCAATGAAAGGCATCTATATCAGCAATACTGCAAGTATTTACACACGGTAATCATTGTTCTTCTTATACAGTACGACTAAGTTGTGTCGATCTAATACTCTCATCCTCTCACTATTCGTCCCGATCAATAACGAAAGTTATTCAATTAGTATCCTATGCTAAATTTTATTGCCTAAAATTCGTCAGAGCAGACCACCTGCAGTAGCTATTATGAGTACTTGGGGCAAGCTAAGGTGTAAATGCTTTGTATTTTCATTATGTTAAAAGCTCTATATTATGCTAAGATTAATTTTAGGGCCAACTGCTGTGAGCTTTGATAGCCATATAAATGACATAGGAAGTTTGTCTAGTCACAAATCGCGAATTCGACTACCTGTGGACGCGGTCAGGGCTTGATCAGCTTTTCAGAGTAATTCCGACTACTAGTGAAGCTCCAATTTTACACATTTTCCGAATGCTTGTTGAAGCGAGCTTGTCTTCCGACTATTTGCTTCCTCCCTTCGTGGAAACTTGTGACTACATCTTCTTAATAATGATTTTGACTGCCCTCTCAGGTTGTTAATATTTTACGGACATCGATCACGTTTAATATGTACGACTCTTTTTTGCTTAATACCATTGTACCTAGAGACGTTTGATTGCTAGTATCAATATTGTTTGAGAAGAATTTGTCTAGTTATAGACGTGGTAGATGAGGCAAAATACAGAAAAGCGAAAGAAATACATTACAGAGATTGATTCATTTATATTGAGCCGAAGTCAATGAGGATCTATAGTGCGCATGTGCAACTCATTACCGTGAGATTGCTACGAGGCAAGCAACAGTATTGCGTTAGTCATGCAGTAGAGCAGTGTGTCGAGCGTAGTCTGACGCTACCGAAACTGGACAAATTCTTGGAAGTCCATTGTTTCCCTTTCTAAGTTCTCGCGCATAACGCATCGTAGAAATGTGTCAAATGCGAAATCTTCGTGTAGCTCGTGTCACTGTGCATCGTATTATAATGCACAAATCCCTGGTTCTACCACACCGGTGCGAGCACCGAGAATCGTTTCCCAAAAGGGTTCATGATTGTGGCTGGTTTCTGGTACAGAGACAAACTGCCTTTCCAAAAGATAGAGCGATACATTGAAATCAGTATTGCGTAATACCAGACTCATGTCCTGATTGAAATGTGCAAGCATTGTGTGGACAAGACGTGCACCAGGTTAAACTGTACCGAAATAAGGCATCCAGTCATAAAGCAAAATCATCGCTGAAATTATATCAGCGTACGGAACAGGAAAGTAGAATTTCGGCAGTTCTCTTTCTGACATCTCTGTCAAAAGTTCAGATGCCAGCTCAATGGATTATTGCACTTTTGGGGTACTCAAGAAGCGACGCCAGTTTCATCGTCGAGTCCACACTGTTATCAGCCTGTGGAAAGGTGGTAAAGAGGAGTGGGATGCAATATCCATAGTTCAGCTACAACAGAGTCTCCTGCAATGTAAATTCTGATGCCGTTCAAATAGTCAGTAGATTGAATAGAACCGATGGTGGAAACACAACATTTCCCAGGTAAGTGGAACATTCAATTCGGCTCAATATAAATGAATTAACCTCTGTACAAATTATCCATTAGTTTTTATGTGAAAGTGAAAAGATTATTGGACTACCGTCGAGTAAGGCTTTAAGATTTACTGCAAGTGATCTTCCAAATATGTCAGAATGTTTACAGCAATTATTACACTTAGAAAACAAATAGAATGTTAACAACAAAGAAATCACTTATATTGGACTTCGTTAGTCTTTTGTTGTGTCCGAAAAGTGAAACTGCAAGTATTCCAATTGAAAGGCAAACAGACGTCTTGATTTAGCACGGTTCCGCATTGACCAAAGAAAATAGAGCCAAGGTAAGGTAGGAGATGATGCGGAAAGGAAGGTCCAAATGCATTAACTGTGAATCTGAATAGTAACGTAGGGAAGGACTTTGTCTACGTACTTGGGGAAATTTGCGGAACGAGTATTTGTTGCATTGCTCATGTACTAAACCTCGGCTCGACTGCCCTATCCTCTAACTAATGTGCGACCAGGCTTAGTCAACTATATCGAACATCATTTATGTTTTTAAGACTTTTAAATATTGCTGTGCACAAACATAGGAAAACATATATCAGAGCACGTACGCGTGAGAAATAAGAAATCATTTTGTATGAATTCCCAAAAATTATTACGCTATTGAACAGAAAGATTTCATTTCAAACGTTTAATAAGTTACATGTTACAAAACCAATATATTACGAAACACTGATGCTCGAAAATCAGGACTAACGGCTATTGAGGTCTATCCTGCATGAAGTCAATTCAGTGCCCGAAGCAGTAACTTGCATTAAGTTGATTTTGGGTTTAATGTCCCTTTCAACAACGAGGCTATATGAAACGTAAACCAATTTATTAACGAGGAATCCGAATCACATGAACCATATCGGGAATCGAACTAGGGACTTCTACCCCAAAGACGCGTAAGCTAACCACTTAGAAGCGTAGGAGTTTTGTGGATCAGTAGCTTGAACTTGTAAGCCAGTTCTGTTGAAGGCAATATTGTGTGGTGCGGAACGGTTTAAACTGTGAGGTTTGACCTTACATGTTGGTGTGTGCCACTGCCAACTCAAACAGATTCAGGTCACCATTTTGTTTCGGAGCCTACATTACTAGTAAATCCCATTATTTGTATAACAAAATAAAACACAAACATTCCAACTAAACTAACTTAATAAAGATTGTTATGGTCTACTTTCAAACCGTTTTATTATAAGTATTATTACAGTTAATGATTTATTTTGCATCTCTTTAATTTTTAATAAATTTTAATTAAGTTCGCTCAAATAAAGAACTAAGCAGACTGAGAAATCCTCAGCAATTGTATTTAATACTAGTGGTACTGACTTTTCACTTTGATAAGTTGGCAATCCTACTTCACATGCATCCACAGAAGAATGAGAAAGATGGAGAAATGTCTGAGAATGGTTCAACCTACTTAAACGTATTATACGTTCTCCAACTGAACTCGGTTGTTCGTGAAGTGATCGATGGAATCTGACAGGTTGAGTTGTATTCGGAAAGATAACAGACGGAATGACTGGAAGGAGGAGCAGGTGGCGATGACAGCTCAGCCGAAGCCGCCATTCCTTTTCTTAATCACTTCCTTTCGGCCGATGTTATATTAGCACTTCTTATCTGGAAGACCAGCTCTCAGCAGATGCGGAAATATCCTCACACATACACACATAGAGTGAGTGATAGAGTGAGAAGATTTAATCAACATCCACGTGATGCAAGTGTGTATGAAAGAGTGCTATATATATATACAAGGACTTGTGAAAGAAGAGAGTGTTGTTATGTTACTGTCAATATACACTTTATATCAAATTTCGTTTTGATCTACTTCTTTTCTAATCTAGATGTCTTTTACATATTCCTTTTAAATCAATAACTCACAATCTAAATACCGTAAACTGGGATTACTTGGAAAGTTTTTTTTTTTCTTTTTCATACTATCCCTTGTTACTTATTGTAATTATTTTTTCTTCTTGTGATGTTTCTACTGTTTAGTCTATGTTACCTTTCCCTGCAGTCATAACAAAATTTTACTGAGATTGAAGCCTCCCAGCAACTAGAATGTGCTGTTTCCAAGAAGCCCCAAAAGTGGGGCTACTTGGAAAATATGTTTCTTTTCATAGTAGTAAAAGCTGTGTGAAAGATAGGACTATGCAGATAGAACCACTTGCAAGATGACACTTTCCTGAGAAGATTGATATGCAACTTACCTATGTTTCTTTCGTAGTACTGTATTCCTAGGCTGTTTTAAATAAAAAAGATACTTTTTTGCACAACCTTTTAGTTAAACACAATAAATTATTTAACCAACCTCAACTAACTACAGTGGTAAGCTTGCACTCCTGAAGGCCTACAGAACCAATTAAAAATGTTTTTCGCAATATACAAAGGAAATTTTGGTAAATGTCAATACACGCATATGCTCTTGAGGCTTTTTTAAGACAACAAAGCATGTCCTACATAATTTTATGAACTTTATGTATGTATCAGATCAGTAACTGCATTACATTGGTTTTCAAAATTACCTCATACCATTTTTACAAGTATACATTTATGTTAACTCCTTGTAAAAATATTATATGGTACTGCTATAACAATAATATAACAAAGTATGATAAGGACAAAAAATAAATGCCAAGCTAGGCCCTACTGGTAGAGATTCACATATTGAAATTCTTTGCTACAAAGTCATATGGAAACACAACTTGTTCTCTGCGGTTGTATGTAGGTTCAGGCAAAAATTCAATAATGTCATCGTTATTTATCCCCTGATCAATATCATCATTTTTAGTAGAAAAGGAAGAAAATGACCACAGATTGTTCCAGAAAGGAAATGAAAATGTAAAACTAAATCATCTCATTACGAAAGGTCTGAAAACATTGATATTTAGCACAACCAGGTAAAATTCACTTTTCATTACGGAAACACAGGAACAATTTTATAGAAAATTGTAGAAAAATACAAAAAGTATCAATTGCTGTGAGACTTTTTATACCAGTCTATAAATAAGACACAACACTTATGATCACCCACTTTTAGGTGCCTACTCTTCATTGGTCTGGAAGAAAACGATATATCTGTCATAGTTCTCTTATTATTATACCATGTAACAAAAATAATGTCAGTTTTCCAAATAGCCCTAGATTTTCCAAGTAACCCTGGTTTACGGTACCTAATACTATAAATAATGAATATATGTCCGTTGGATTATAAGCAAGTGAATTGTTCTCTAACTCACAAAGAACAGTATAAGAGTTAACGAAAAAAACACAATAAATAAATATTTCGTACCAGTAGTAAGATGTAGACTAACAATTTACTTGATATCTAAATTAGAAATAATATTCCAGAGCAAGACATGAATACATAGGGTAATTTTGGGTAATATGAGCGGAACTAAGGTTTTCAAAGTACTACTCATACCAGAATTAATTGAAAACTGAATTTGTTAGTTGATAACATCGAGTACACCAGTTAAAAGATTAATAAAAATGTGCTATAAGGTTGTGCTGTTATTTTGTGTTATTTTGAAGACAAAGGCGAGGAGTTGTCGTTATTTAATTTGCAAATTTTGTTGTTTGTAAATTTCACTCATGGATAAAAGGAATTCGTGCATTATAATCTCTTCAATACAAAAGTTAGCTCATTTATTGTAATCTACTTAGCAAAGGATTACTAAACATTGCCATTACGTGTAATACGGGCATATTCATTTTGTAGAAAATGGGCATTTTTAATACACTTGCATTGAACAATTATCAGATAAACAATGAAACATTTTCATATTATACATGCCTTTGTCATCTTAAAAGAGATTTTTTTTTTAACATTATAAGCGCAAAAATTATATTTTACTTCAAAGTACGCCTGTGTCTAATTTTAAATAATTGGCTACAACCAACTGACAAATCTCTCTTAAGACCACTGAAAGAATACATATTAAAAGTTTGTGCTAAGTATTTAAATCCATGATCACAATGTTCTACCTTTAACTAAACCTGGGCTTTGCCACATTTTATCACAAGCGCAGTGAAAACCGTCAAATATGACAAAGGCAGTCAACTATTTCCTCACTCTGGTTTTCTAACTCTAATGCAATAGCAAATGAAGCTTACGTTGAAAATAAACTGAAACATGTGAGCAAAAACTATATTTTACTTCTATCATATCATATACACTGAGAAAAAAAATGTAGGTGGCGTACTTAAAAAGATAGGTTACATGCGTAATTCCTGTAGTTTTTGGACTTAACGTACAGCAGACGTATAACTGAAAACGCATGTTTTATAATACTTTCTGTGTAAGTGTTCCATCTATACATGCTTTCTGTATGAAACAATGTAGGCGGTCAGGATCTCACATACAAATGGACGTATATAACATATAGCTGACGAAGGTAACATAAGTATATGCATGTGATATACGGAAAACTGTTAGATGTCAGACATCCTGCAACGGCATGATGTAACATCTAAGGGCAGTGATTATGTAGCATACGGATAACGTATGCTCCGTACTGATTTCTATAGTAAGCAAAAGGATACCGTATATTTGTACAATATACCGCTGTCCGGAGAACGGATTTTTCTCTGTGTACATTTGAACTACTAAATACATAGAAGTTCGTCGGGATCGTAATACAGCAAATGATGGATGCTTTAAAATATTAAATAATACTTTTAATAAAGTTTATACTTTCACATATCTAGGATTAATATTAACAGACGACAACCATATTAAATGTCAACTAAAAGAAGGGAATTCATTTTATTATTCAGTTCAAAATCTCTTGTCGTCGCGAACTCTGTAGAGGAATTTGAAGCTTAAAATATATAAAACGATAATCATGCCTGTTGTTCTGTACGGTTGCGAAACATGGTCGCTAACTCTGAGGGAACAACATCGACTGAAAGTATTTGAGAACAAGATCCTCAGACGAATATACGGACCCAAGGGGAACGAGAATGGGGAATGGCGGAAACTTCATAACGAGGAACTACATAATTTATACGATTTACCAAACATTGTTAGGGTCATCAAATCTAGGAGGCTTAGGTGGGCGGGTCATGTAGCTAGAATGGAAGAAAGTAGAAACGCTTTCAAAGTCTTGACTGGAAGACCAATCGGAAAACGACCATTAGGAAGACCAAGGCGCAGATGGGAGGACAATATTAAGACGGATCTCGTAGAGATTGGAATACAAAGTAGAAACTGGATGCAGTTAGCTAAGGATAGAAGTCAGTGGAGAGCTTGTGAATGCGGCATTGAACCTCCGGGTTCCGTAGGCCATAGAGTTAGTTATATACATTTAAATTTATCACATTTGGTTTCGGTGTCTAACATCGTAGTTTTGAAGTAGTTAAGAATATTATAATGCACATTGGTATATTCTTTTTAATGCTTTCATGTATTTTATAATGTTCTTTACGGTTTAATTTGTTCAGTATTTAGTACCATTTCATCCATTATTATATTTTGCTTTTAGTTTCTTATGGATAATTTAAGTACCAATGAAAGCCATTGCTCATTTTGTCCATAATGCCTGCCCATATTACACATACATTTTGTTAAATATGGGCATATGCAGTTAGGTTAGTATTTTTTTTTTTTTTTTAATTTTCTCGACAACCATTCAAATATTTTTGAAAGCAAAGTCTATGAGAGTAAATACAAGGTATGAGTCTACATTGCTATAATATTTGTTGTCATATTACATTATATTATCTATGAGAGATTTTAACATTTTTCTTTTACTGCCCATATTATCCAAAATTTTCCTGTAGCCGTTATTATAAGGATGTAAGAGTTGTTCTCTACAAAAAAAAAAAAAAAAAAAAAAAAAACAGAGTTTAAGAGTTAACGGGAAACAAGATTTTTAGGAAAGCCAAAAAATGGATCAAAAGATCGCAATCTTGGCCAATAGTTAGTTTTTCGGATCAGGAGTCACAAAATTTTTGAACGGTCCCTAAATCGAGTTTACGTATTTTCTACGGAATAAGCACATCATACTGAGTTAAATGATAATTTGGGTTTGGCTGCACTATATGTAGTTCTCCATACGTAAGGCCTATAAGAAAATTTTTGATTGAAATATATTGGATCTTTTGATCCAAAAAGCAATGGATAAATATTGTACGAATAGTATGAATAAATCTAATACCACACCTACTATCTAAATTAGGAGTATCATTCCAATACAAGACACAAATATATGCATCTTCTATTATAAGGAAGTGAAAATTGTTTTCTAACTCACAAAGAACAGAGTTTTGAGATTTAATGGGAAAATGGCAGTGAGTAAATATGTAGAGCTAGTCTTACGTCATATGAAGTGTCTAAATTTACGAGCAGCATTGTACTAAAATACGAATGGATACCAGTTAACCATAAGGATATAAGAATTGATCTTTAGCACAATATATGAACAATTTGCAAGTTAAGAAGGGAAAGAATATGAATAAATATTTGATACAAATGTACGCTAGTAAATGTGTGAATAAAATAAGTGAGCAAACCAGTATATGTTAATAACTACTGTGCACAAATTATATAATGGAGACCTGGAGAGAATGCATCGGTTAATGAAGAAATACAGGCGAGGATTTGTCGAGTTATAATCGAGAAGCATATGATAAGGAATCAGCTTTAAACAACCTCAATTGATAAACCGTTCACCATTCAAAGGTAATTGAAAATAATGCCCACTGATAGTGTTACCTGATTAGAAAATGTCCACTGTTGATTCTACGTATAATAGGTACTAAACCACTAGGGGCGTCGGAACCGGGGGGCAAGGGGGCAGATGTCCCCCTGAAATTTTCACTGAGCGCAAGATACTCGTTTTGCCCCTCCACTTTCAGACTAAAAGCATAACACAAGAGTGATTGTATGAACTATTTTTTTTTATGATCCTGTGAAACAAGTACCTATTCCAGATTCATCTTTCTCCTTTAAAGATGAAGCTTTGAGCTTTTTCTGACCCCATGTTACACAGAAAATTTATGAAAAAGATTGAAATATTACTTTATTTGAATTGCTGTACATTCTCAAAACACTGTAAATTCTTTCAGAATTGTTGTTTAAGTAATCGTAGGTCTGCAATACACAACGAGTCGTTGAGCGAGGTTTTAAAGTTTAAAAAAAGATAATAGTTTAAATGCGTAACAAGACATTTAAATATATTTTCTATAAATTTATATTATTTTTACGAACAATATTCAGAGTGCAGTAAGTTTTATGGAGAGGAGGGAAAATGTATCCCTTGTGAACACTAATAAACGAATGACAGTACTTAGGCCGTTCTTGGTTAAAGAGAGGACAGGGCGGAACACGTTCACAAACGTCAGCAAGGACACTTATGACAGGGATGTATACGGGGTGGGTTCTAGGTGTTCGGACTTCCCTCCGAAATCCCGACTTTTCTGTATATTTAAATAATATAATCTATCCTCGTGTTGGATTTTGACCCTCGGAAAGATTTGGACCCCTTCCGAAACAAATTCCTGTGTACGTGCCTAACTTTCGAAGAGAATTTACAGCGAAAAACCTTGATTTCGTGAAAGGGGGCGGGCGGGCATTTGCATGTTCCAAGTCCCGTTCTTCTGTGTAAATATATATTATCAACATTATGTCAATATCGTAATATTGGTAATGATGTTTGCTGAATAATTATTCAACATTTTTATATTAAAAGTGCAAGCATGAGATAAAACTTAGGCCATGACTTTTGGACAAAGAAAGAGTAAAATAAAAATACAGAACTGGATGTAATTATTTTCAGAAAAATGAGTAACCTATATTCATTCTTAGGAAAGTAGCAACAGTCTATTATAGCGTTTAAGCAAAAGACTGTATTTAATCAGTAATTGTTATCTCTATGACCTAATTATGTAGGAGTAGAATGCAAAAATATCAGAATCAATATTTTTCATTATCATTGAGTAACGCTAATGGAATAATTTCAATAATCATACCAGAGTTCGAGAGTACTTTTATTTTATTTTTTTATTTTTCTTATTTTTGTTTTAAGTAAAACTCTATAGCATTCTTAAACAAAAAGAAACAAGAGGGTGGGAATCCGACATTGGCATTACATAAATATATACAGTACAGATGTTTTTAAAAGAATATCGTAACACTTATAAATTATATACTATACTTGTTCATAGATGAGTTAATGTAATAATACCGTTTGTTTTGGTGTTCCTCTTTTATTAATTTCGTTTTCCCCATGTTTGTGTGCCTTTTTTATGCAAATACGGTATAATATTTTGAGGCACAGAGTGTCCTATATTTAACAAGAAAATTATTTTCTTCATATTACCCAAGATACACTAAATCAACATTTTTTTAACAGATGCGACAGCTCTTCTAAATTATAGAGCAAGTAGAAACATTTCCTTCATGTTTAATTCCTTGGATTAAAAATCAAAATATAGGTATTTCTCTAATTAATTGTTCGTTTGCTGTGAACCTAATGATTTGTGATTATAGAATATTGCAAGCATTATTGTTATTAGTTTATCTGCCCTACAAAATCGATAACGAGCAACGTAGCGCAGTGGTAGTATTACGGCTCTGTATTAGGGGGGTCCGGAGTTCGATCCCCGAGGCCTGCCATCGTGACAGGTTATTTCACGGTTTCCCTCAGGGTAAATGCTGTGATGGTACGTTCTTTAGAGACCGTGACTTCCTCTTCTAATTACTTCTTCCGTTCATTCCTCTGTTGCTTTCCCGGGTTCTGTGCTTGCCGAGGGACGTCATGTCTGCCACTTGAAGGGCCAATATAGCCAAAGTTGCTGAAGGGCCCATAAAAATTCAAGTCCTATACATCCACAAAGTCAATGATCTAATTACTAGTTGGCAAACCTTAGGAACATTTTTTCAGCGCACAATTATTATTCACCTAGTTGAAATTTTGATATACGTGATATTTGTGTTTGAGTATTAGTATTTGTATTTTATCGTTGCTTTACCAGCACAACAGAAAGCAAAGTGAACACTGATTAAATTCTCGAAAGGAGCACTCAGTGTACGCATTAACGATCGCCTGAACCCCTAACTACCCAAATCACATAACGATCACTTACGCCTTCTAGGAGAGAGCGCTGAAATCAGTAAATCAGTTCGATATTGAAATAAAAGAGTTAACTTAGCGTTTCTATATCGTTTGCTGTTTATGTAGGGATGCAAGAAAATGCATGTTACACATGTATTCCTTACTTTATGTCTAACTGAAAAAGAACCCTTCTTGACACATGGTTAACATCATTAACAAAGAAAGTTTCGAAAAAAACAAGTCTTCCTGGTGTTTATGAAAAAAACTTTACCAACTACCAGTGACAGCATTGGTACAGTAAGTTCACAACAAAATACATCTCAGAATTCTCTGCAATGTGCTTCACTTGAAGTACAGGATTCCACGAGCACCTCCAAGCAGCAAATTGAGCAAAGTGTCAGGCAAATTGCGACGAATTTCCCCAATTCTCCCACACAAGACTTGCCTAAAGAACTTGATAAAAGATATTGTGTAACGGATCACGGGGAAAAGTTTGAAATTCCTGTTTTAGGAAATGAAACTGAGCCGACTAAGGATTTCAATTTTTCACGATGTGCACGCCGATCTTACCGCGCGAAAAGATTTAATATACCCTGGTTACCTGGATTCCCTGGTTACTGGTTACATTATGATACAGTCAGAGATTATGTTTTGTGTTTTTATTGTATAAGGCATATCATTTGACAGGTAAAATGCTGATGCAAGGAGCTGAATTGACTTTTCTCGCCATAGGGTTCAAGAACTGGAAAAAGGCACAGACTAATTCAGGGCACATTAGAAAAGCGAACTCCATTGTCCGAATAATGTCGGTGTGGGCATTTCCAACACAGGTAAACATAGTTAAAAAATACTGTATGTATATAAAATGGTAAAAATTGTAGTTGCAAACACCTCTTTTTTTGTAAGTAGTGCAATTTTTCCTATTTTAATTGTTTTTAACTGTGATTTAAGTGATCGAAAATTTCTGCACCATACCAAAATCCAGCACAAAACTGGCACTGGATTAATTAAGCTTAAAGATATAAACCAAGATGCTTCTCGTAGGGGGAAATTTTACCCTCACTAAACTGTTTACAGCTGCAATATATTATTATTATTATTATTATTATTATTATTATTATTATTATTATTATTATTATTATTATTATTATTATTATTATTATATTATATTATATAACCAAATCCAATTATTGTTACATTATGAACATAGTATATTCGTATTATCTTACCTATGTTATATTCCCGCGTCTATTTCCAAGACAGTAGTTGAAAATCAGTTTCCCCCTCCCCCCAGCTGAAAGATATTTCCGACGCCACTGTAAAACACTCTGGGACAAAAGCATCCCTGAGATTTTGGTAACTGGAAAATAAGTTTCCTTAAATAATGGGTGACTTTATTTTGATAATATACTATTCACTTATTTTTGTATGCAACATATCTCCAAACCTTCTTAATTTAAATCCTACTACTTGCCTCGTCTCGTTTTAGAATTCGTTTAAAAATATATTAACTCGGAATAAATTATTTGCCTTCGAAATGTATACCAGCGGTTATTATTTCAAATGAGGACTATCATAGAAAGAATAGGGAATACCCAAAGTTATTTTTTTAAATAATTTTTACGAACAGCTTTCATTTACATTTTTCAATCGATTCCAGTTTAATTATTTTGTGATAGTGCTCCAGATTCAACTACAATATTAAAGCATTCATCAACATCAGTGTTTCAGAAGATTTCATTTCGGGGGCTAATCGGGGATATCTATGTATAATAATCCAGTTATACAAGTACAAGTTCTCTTAATGGCAGTTTTATCAGTAACTAACCATTGTTCTCTGGTCTTTTTCGTTCCGAACAAAGGCAGAAACGTGTCAGCCTCTTTTAGTACTGAGTTTTGAAAGAATGCTGATTTGATCATAAAATTTTGTTTTTTTATTGTTTTATGATGTTATTCGAACCTAAGCTATTTTTGAAATCGGAAAGTCACATAGGCCTCCTTATTTGTTGAAGTAGCGCCAGAGGTTCTGATAAAAGTATCCAATATAAGTGGCTAAGGCTTGCCTTGTGACTGTACCGACGGTATTGACAAATATTACTGTCGTGGTTATTCATTACTCATTCAGTCGAAACTAAGCAGTCATTATTGGAAGATTGTAGTCATGTTATGTGTTGTGATCTGTTAACCAAAGCAAAGTTGGTTAAAAACTTGTAATTGTAATCAAACGATATAGCAGCTCTTTTCGCGGGTCTCAGCCGCTCTAATGTTGCCACGAGATGATATATTTCTTGTGTTTTTTCTCGTCTCGACGAAACAAACACATCTTGACGAGACGAAGCATGCTTTGCACGAGACGAGACGAAACAATCTTAAGTATCGTCCCATCTTGTCTCATGGCAACACTATTTAAATCAGGCGACAGTGCTACCCTCTTACTGAACAATTCTATTATTTTTACAGCCTTTATTAAAATCTTTGTCTTTTTTTAATTGAGGTTATTCAAATGAACTACATCTAGTTGCATGCGTAACTAATAATACACTCGTGTAAATTCTTCGTTGAAATAAAAAATTCTAATTAACAAGGTTGGACATGATATTTCCATTCAAAAGACACTTTCTCATTGCAAACTGAATAATTCAATGATTCTTTTTGTATTGAGTGTACTTTCATGTAATGAAGAAATCCAACTTGCCTTCATTTTATAAAACTAATTATCCCATCCCTTATAAAAATCCTTACAATTTGAAAGCTCTCGCAGGCATTTACGTAGTTGTTATTAGTACTAGTTTTCCCCCTCCATACCTTCCTTCGGGGAAAGTTATAGGTTAAAATAGTGCTTAATTAAGAGTTACTGTTATTTACATTTATTTTTTTGTAGACTGTCTACCAACTAGATTATTACACAAAAATTAATTCTCAAATTTAACAAAGTTATTGCTTAAACGCCGATTGACAACTGCTGCATCAAATTTTTAAATGTCAATAGAGCAGCCTCTAATTAACCTAGGAAGATAATTTTGGCATTACTGTATTCCTGAAGGATGAAGCTTTCCGCTTATATGAATTTTGTGTATGTCGGGGGTACCACGGCGGAGAGGGGAGAGTAAAGTTCATGTTTTGTCTTCTTCATCAGGTTTATTGGAGGGCTATTCCCTCCTTTAGGCGTGCACTCTTAAAAAATGAAATGCATTACTTAGTATTAATATCCCACGTTTAGAGCCTTTAGGGTAAGGGAGACAACGATTAATGCAAGTGAATGATGATGGAGAATTGGTGGCATGATAATGTGGAAGGAGACGGGGATGTACTCTTAAAAAGTGGCATACAAAACAATGAAGAAGTCATACAAGTATGCATACAGAGTATTACTACATAGTAATACTCTGTATGTGTACTCGTTTTTTATATGGGGGAGGATTGAGCGGCAATTTTTTGAGTTTCAGTTTGCTATGTAAATCACATTTTTGTTTCTTCTTCTTTTTCTTCTATGAATAGGGTGTGAATTGCACAAATGTGTTCCATAACCTTTACAACTATGTATTAATCATGTGTCTGGAATAATTAGAAGGGGGCCAAGACCGCCAACGCGAAGATATGCAACAGTCCTTCGAAAATTGTATGGTTCTACTGGGCGTTTTTACAGGAATTTCGTTCTGAACTTTTACCTCGCTTTCTATTCCACCAACGACTACAATTTTTAGTATTACTATTACAAGTGTATTGCCTATACACTAGTATCATTTTATTAGCGTAAGGTGACTGCAAGGGTTGACAGGGCCTCCAAATTCTATTTTCTTAATACTTTAGGACTTTTTGTTTCTTCTTCTTCTACCTCTACATATAGGGCAGGAATTGCACAAATTTTAGCTCGTTGAAGCCTGTGTTTCATAAGTGTTTCAACGATATGTCATTCATCACTCTGTAATTATTAGGGGAATCAACAGAATCCAAAACATGAGAGTCTACGATTACGTTCAAACTCTTGGCGGCCGTATAGAAAGGTTAATGGTAGTTTGGGTTATGTGAATTGATGATAAAGCTGGTTAAACATTGCAATTTTCTAAAGATAAACGGTACTAATACAGAGTGATTCAAAACAACACCAACAACGTTTGGAACGTAATTCCTGACACAATACTATGGGATCCACCGTACTCGGGTCAAAACTTCACTTAGGAACTAATAAGTGCTCTGTCCAAAAATACATGATTCAGAATTCTGCGGTACTTATGCAAAAATTTTTATACAAGGGAGTTCTTCAACGGGCATACAATTTGAAGTACTCACCATAAAAATTGTTGCGGAAGTACCGCAGGATTCTGAAACATGGATACATGGATAGGGCACATCCCACTTCCTAAGTAAAGGTATGACCCCGACTACGGTAAGGCCTATAGTATTTGAGCTATAGACCTTTAAAGGTATTTTTTCCATGTTTCCGGCAGCCTGTAACTCCGAAAGAAAGCACGCAGGTTGGTCTATAATAGTACCTTTTGTCTTACCTTGGTGTCAAATCACGTTGCAAACGTTGTCGGTATTGTTTTGAAGTATCCTGTATACTGTGTTCATGTTGCTTAGTTACTAAATTATATTGTGCTTAATATCCAATGAATACTTGTTGATTTTATAAGTGTTGACATTCTTATTGATATTTAATACGGTTCTTGGCTTAATAATAAACAACAAAGCACGTTCATGTTTAGTGCCATCGTTGATAAATTGTCAAATAATTAAATTGAGACAAAGTTTAAATTGCAATTAAATTGTCACAATATATTACCAATATATTATATGTATTATATATTATATGCATTCACCATATATTATGTGTACTGTATACTAGTACATGTAATGGTGTCAGACAGGTAGCGTAAGTAGTTGAGTAGCGTGTTTTAACTGTTAGGGATTAGCAGTAAGGACATGAAGTTGTATGCTCGAATCCTACCATTGGTGTAAGTTTGCATGTTATACACCCAGCACGTAAGATGAACCTAGATGCAAAGTCCGGCTTCGATTCAAGGTGAGGATATTTGGTCGAAAACGTGTAAAAAAGCTTTTTCAAGCCAATTATCCTGGGTGAGGATTTCCTCATTCACACCAGGCAAATACCGGGATGGTACCTCGTATAATGGTACCAGGTCGCTTTCTTGCTTTCCCATCCCTTTATTTTTCCCCAATACCTTAGGCAGTATGATCGCGAAGAGACATCGTCACTCATACGTGACAAGATAGCATTGCCTTAGAAGTCGAAAGTCTAGAAATCTAATTCCCAATCCTATTTACACGAAGCAAATCAGAGCGTATTTCAAATATCCATAATTTCGTTTTCCATGGAGATAGTGAAATGAAAACTGATTTCGTTACAAATTTACATCATACCATGCCTGAAAAACTTTAAATTTTGAAACTAACTGACCGAAATTACAAACCCAATAGAACACTTTTTGCAAATATGAAAACTTGAAATGTAGTACAAATGTGTGAATAGTGATATAAGGGGAAAATACAAAAAATGGAAATTTTCTACCTCAAGAGAAAAAATTTGGGAGCAGAGGATAATTACTCATTGCTAGATTACTTATGACAACGATTCAAAATCTATAATGTAATTCTTGTGAACACAGAAACTTGAAATTTAGCATAAATATAAGGTTTATGATTCAAGAGCAAGAGAGAGCGCAAGAGCGCAAATCGAAGTTCTCGCTCACTCAAAGCTGGATCACTTCGTGTGTCTATTTTTACGAAGCAACTCATCACTAACTTGCTCCACATTATGGTCTACTTAAAATTCCAAAGTTTTGCCCCGAATAATTTACAAGATCTGAAAACCTCAAATTTTGGAACTCAAATGGTGAGTTATGAAACCCATAGGGTATTTTCTGTAAATATTCGACACAAATGCAGAACTTGATATAGAAGTAAAATAAAATATCCGAAAGGTGGGATTGTGCTAGATAAACACCTTTTGTGTGGGTTTCCTTGTGGTTCTCCCGTTTCATCCCACTTTTTCATTCCACCATTTCTTTCATTTCTCATCACCGCCGTCTTTTTTAGCTTGACCGGCATAACCGTGAGACGTAAAACGTAAAGATTTCGTATCATTTTATTTTTTCCAGTCCCAGGGGTAAAATTAGAAGAGCAAGAGCAAGAAATAAACAGCAACCTTTTTTCCTTGTAAATGATTTTTGACTTGAATTATTGAATTATTACAGCTTATATCATTTGTTTTTTGTGCAACTGGCTAAGTACCAATGACCTTGCATCCCGCTCTCACACTGTGTTTAGATTATGACGTTACAGTTAGGTATTCCATCAAAGGTTTATAATCAAAGACTTCATTATCCAAGTAACCTTAAAAAGTGGATCCACAAGATGTAAAAGGTAGAAACTGACTTAGGCTGTCGATTCCCAACAGTCATCAATCAGTGCAAGTGGAAAGAAGTCTTGATGTCAATATACCTCAGGAAGGTTATCGAATTGAATAGAATGTCGTTGTAGAGTCCAGTTACGTAATACTGTCTTTATCTTTTTATTCATGAACTTGAATTCACTGTCAAGTCTATATACTTTAATTGTAGTTGTGCAAGCTACTTTTCAAGATGGGGAATTTAGTTAATGAAAAACTGATGTCGTAAAGTTCGTGTTATTTTATTCAGAATCAGAAAATACACTTTCTGTTATCTTGAGTCTCCAGATGGAAACCGCGTAAATTTCCAAGAGTATTTGTGAATGTACTAGCAAGTTTGAGTATATTGGAGTGTCTGAATGAGTGTGGAATGTACTCGCACATTTTGGAGTGTTTGAATGGTATCCTTTCGTAAAGAAACATTGTTTGGAATGTTTTCTAAACTTCGTAGTAGAGAAGAAGCAAGATATGATATTCCGAGTGGGATTTATTTGTTTCCAAGATTGATAAGAACTTTCAGATACTTCTTGCCTTAGGATTAGTGAATAGCTAGACCGTAACAAACAGTGATCGGCACCTGTACTCAAGAGAATGTTTTATCATCTTTGCTCAACTTTCCAGTTATTGGATGGATGGGTTGAAGTTATAGGAAAGTCGAGGCCCAGTGTAGTTTGGGAACTCAACTTGGGCCAGATGACATTCCTGTTCTTGCTTAAACTTGGGCTTAAATGTCATAGAGACTCTCAGAACCCGGGACATGGACAGTCAATAACAGACAGACAAAGAAACAAATAAGATCTTAGTGCCATTTGCTGTTTCTGGAAGATGAATAAAGCCTTGGAGAAGTCAAATGTACTGATTGCAAGCAACTGGAAGATTTTGCCATAAATTTTGACAGTTTTTTTTAAATAATTAACTTTCTAGCGTAGACTGAAACAGTACACAAACATTTGAGATCAAGCTATTGTTTACGCGTGCTCTTTACTAATATTATATTAATGCATTCTTCAATACTTTACTCTTGTGCAGTGCTATTCTGTTTATAATTAGGAAAACTTTTGAAGTTGCAGTTTCTTCGGGGGGAAATGTTTCTATTGCAACACAGTAAGATAAAAAGATTTCATTTTCTCAAGAGATTAAATAAAGAAATTTATATTGAGTGTAGGTAAAGGAGGAGATATAATGTGCTGATTGGTTACCGTGATAATGATATAGTGACTTTCTGTGATATACTCTTTCTATTACAATAAGTAGGTTTCAAGTTAGTCAGCAAAACTTCAAAACTTTGATGTAAAAATTATTATAAAATGTTTTATAGTATATGATTATCCTTATAAATCAATAATAAGAATCATGGTTAATATAAATATTTTTCTTACTTTTCATTTTTTTCTTTGTTTATTTGTTTGTCAATAAATATGTTTACATTATTCTACAGCAACTACAAATAGTGCAACACACACTATAAGGATTCCTAGCTTAGACTATAAGAAATCCTGGAAGACCAATATGCTTTTCGTACTCGTAAACTGCAACGAGTTTTGATCACTTCTTTTACTTGTATATATTCGTGAAAGAGGAGTGCATATTGTGTACAAAATGTGTGAGAAATATGGAGGAACGTCCAAGGGTGCAACTCGTGCACATTTCTCACACGTTTTGTACACACTTCGTATTCCCCCTTCTTGTTCACCTCAACCATAGATTGGTGGGCAACATAGAAATTTTAAAACTTATCTCTCCATTGAGAGAACTATTTTGTATTTCGATAAGATCTCTTCTTTGTAACTGCATCTAAATATTCTATATTTGGTCTTCCTCTTCCTGGTTTTCCTACTGTCTTTCCCTCTATCTGCACAGTGACCCCATCAAAGTGCCGAATAAGATGGCCAAGCATGTTGTTTCTTCTTTTTCCTATTATCTTCATGATCTGTCGTCCTTCATTAACTTCCTTTAGTACGTCGTCATTCCTTTTCTTTTCATTCCATGATATGCGCCGCATTCTGCGCCAACACCATATTTCAAATGCTTCCAGCTTGGATATTTTTGCTCTTCTCAATGTCCACATCTCTGATCCGTAAAACGCCACGCTCCATACCATAGTCTTAATAAACCTTTTACGAATGTGTAAGGAATTATTTCTTGATGTTAGTAGTCCTCTTTTCCTATTGAAAGCTTGTTTAGCCTGCGCTACTTTGGTATTTACGTCTTTTTCATTTCTTCCGTCCGAGGATATTAGACTTCCTAAATAGGGGAATGTCTTAATGTCTTCGATTTTCTCTCCATATAGCCATACATTTGCCTCTTCCTGTCCTGCACTTGTACAGTTTATTACTTTGTTTTCTTTTCTCATTTATCTTCATTTTGCATGTTTTTGTTTTCAGTTGGTCGTTCAAGTTTGAAAGTACTTCCTGCAAATCCTTTTCGTTCTCCATTATCAGTGTTATGTCATCAGCAAACCTTATTGTGCTGAAAACCAGGCCCTTTACTTTTACGCTTTTCTCGTTTTTATCAAAGAATATTTTCATACCTCTTCTATATGAACGTTGAACAGCAGAGGTGAAAGTCCACATCCTTGGCCTTCCTCCTGTACTTATTCTTGCTTCCTTCTGGTCTTCTTCTATAACAGCAGTCTGGTTCCTATAAAGCTGGTTTATTATTCTTCTGTCTCTGTAATTCACTTTCTGATTCTTCAACGCTCTGAACATGATATTCCAATCTACATTGTCAAATGTTTTTTTTCTATATCTGCAAATGCTATCACAATTGGTTTGTTTATTCTGATGCACTGTTTCATAGTCAACCGTATGCTCAGTACTGCTTCTCTTCTTAATTCACGTTTACTTAGTATGTGTGTATTTCTGGGCATTTTTCGTTACGTGTTTCCACGCATGTGAATCACCCTGCTACACCTGTTGTTCTCTACCGACACTCCAGATGTCTTTCAAGAGCATTTGAGAACAAATTCGCCACATTTAATACTCAGAACGTCACTGTTGGCCAGCATCCGTACCTGGCTATTATGCAACCACACACAACGGCCATTTTGTATTTGTTCCAGATATCGACTTAATACAAACGAATTATTGTTACCTGGTAGAAACCCTATCAATTCATATCCATTTAGACCAATTTTCATTTGGCAGATTATCCGGGACTCCCTGCGTTCCTTTGGGGAATCCCTTGCGCGTGTATGGTAGGATTGTGAAACATGCAAAAGCAGTGAATTTTTTACCCGCCCTCTTTACGTTGGATAGTTTCGGAAATATTGGCGTTCGAAAGTCATTTTCCCACGCTTTCGGCACCTTGTAGATCCGAAAATATGTCCGATAGCCGAAAGTTCAAGAGAACATTTTTTTCTTGTCTCAGTGGCAGTTCAAGAGAGCATTTTTTTCTTGCCTCGCAAGAGTTGTAATACTTATTTCAACACCCGATATATATATATATATATATATATATATATATATATATATATATATATATATATATATATATATATATATATATATATATATATAAATTCTGTGTATTCAGTATTAGCTTTCTTACGACTACAAGTAACCTACTATAATAACAGTTTCTGCCAGTCTTTCAGGTTAGGTGGATACTTAACAGATGTCTATTGGATATAAAGATGCACTATAACCCATAAATTGACAAATCAATTGTAATCCTTAAATTTTTATACCGTACCATTGCATCGCGAATGATATTCCATAAGCAACAGACATTGTTGGGAAGCGTCGGGCAAAGTGGACATGTTGTATTACTTGAAATTATCAATAATTACTCCGTAATGCTTCTTCAAAAAAGTTTCATTTAAATATATGTTGAAACTTAAGGACAGAAGTATATTTAGAAAAGTTTCACTTACTTGCTAGCATGTCTCTATACGACTGAAAAATATTAAAATTCCTTAGAATGGCCGCTTTACCCACCCTTCCCCTATATATATATACAGAGAGAGAGAGAGAGAGAGAGAGAGAGAGAGAGAGAGGAAGTGTATCAAAAGTGGGCCCCCAATTTGGTTTTTCGATATATCTAAGAAAATATCGATCAGAAAAAAATGCTATTCAGGCTGATATGTAATTGCTTTGCTTGTTTCTTCCCATAACAATCAAGGAAAAAATAGGTTGATAACAAATGGATTTTCATATGGAATGCATTTCTGGCATTCGAAAAAACTGTTCCAAAACCGGGCCCTTTTAAATTTAGATAAATTTCGCAAAGCAAAAACCTGTATTACTTTAAATGAGTTACTTATTTAAGCTAAAAACCATATCCTAAACAGTGGGATTGAAATAAAATTAAATATGAATGTTTAAAAGTCTTTATTAGAAGAAATTGAGACAAATTCCGAAAAGTAAACAACACATTAAATTGAACTTAAAACAGATATTTCACATTCTACTGGCCGAAATGCAATCTTAAAGTTTTTTTTTTTTTTTTTTTTTTTTTTTTTTTTTTTTTTTAACTTTAGCACACCTTTCAAATAGATTAAACTTGTAAACTGAAAATGTCTAAACTTAAATATTCCACATTTTACTGGCGGAAATAGCAAATCATAAAGTATTTTTTTAAGCTCCAGAACAATCTTTCAAAGACTAAACTTGAAAACTGAAATATTCAATATTCTACTGGTAGAAATAAGACATCTAAACATTCCTCTTTCTCCAACCTGCTTATTTGGCACTTAAAAAAAGAATTCTCAAACTTCAGAACCAAAACTGCCAAATTAAATGTGATAAATGAAATGTTCCTCTTAGTTAAGATTGCTACTGGCAAAGGCACAAATATAAATGACTTTGTCAGTCCCAGCAAAATCTTCATGGGCCCACTAAGAGCACATCACAAAATGGACCCAGAGTTCAACTCTCGTATCACTCGTGGCGCGGGAGACCCGGGTTCGATTCCCGGCGGGAGCTCATGTGGTTCGGATTCCACGTTAATCAGTAGGTCCACGTCTCATATAGCCTCGCTGCTGAACGGGACGTAAAACTCAAAAACTCAATCAATCAATCAATCAATCTCGTATCACTCGAAAAATTTTCAGTGCAGAACATGCACGTGGCTCGTCACCCGTGGACAGTGTTTTTCCTGTGAAACGTTTAAAGTTGAGAATATTGTTGATGCTTCACTTATATCAGAGATTGATCCACTATCAGAATCGTCTTCCTTGGCTCCTTCTTTCAGCTTCAGCGGTGTATTTTCCTTTCCTGGATCATAGAATCTTGATAATCACCTAATACTACCATGCCCTCGACCACGAAATTGTGTTGTTAATTTTGTGTTTGTTTTGGGTATTTAGGTCATCTTGAAAATTGTAAATAAATTGCGCCTACGTCTAAATTACTAGCTAATTACATAGAACATACCTCTTACCATTAAGATTATATAAATAAATAGTTGGCTCACTTACCTCTTTACTAACTATGGAAAACAATACTTGCTCGTCGGAGCTTTAAAACTTTCCACTACATGAAAACTCGTCAGGTGCTGATTGCAGAACAAAGGATTAACTTATCAACACAGAAACTAGCGCTGCATGCAAAAGTAACCGCAAACTACAATTCAGTGTATTTCTGGCATTCTACGCCAATACCCGGAGCAGCAATTGAGGGGGCCCGCTTTATGGACCCAGGCCCGGGTTTGGTACAGTTCCTATATATATTACTGTTAATATGTTTATGGGTGCCAATAAGGGGTAACGATATAAAATAAGGGGTTAATATGAATAAACTGTGACTGATAAGCGGGGTTACTTTATTACTAGAAAATACTTTCTTGATGGCATGTGATATTGGAGGTCTTTCAGATCAGTTTGCGTAAAAGCATGTATCGAGATTTAAAGTTAATGGTAAGTTTTTATTCAGCTCCAGTTCATGTGTTTTCGCTTCTCTATATTCTGTATTTTTAATTTTGCAAAACAATGTTATTATATAATTATATAATTAGTTTAGCAGAATAATAATAAGCCCTCCTTTCTTCTCACGGAGTGTGGTATTTTATTCTGTGTTACATTATAAGAAAATGTCCATATAGCCATCAAGTAAGAATTTGTTCTTGAATCTACATAAAGCGATTCAAAACGTGCAATATTGCGTTTGTAAAATTAGCGAAGCAAATTAAATTTCCAATAAAGTAACTGTCCACATGAATGGATGTAGCAGTGCTACTATTATCAATTCACAGTTCTAAACATTTACGATGATACGGGAAAATCAGAATGAGCTATAATAATAATAATAATAATAATAATAATAATAATAATAATAATAATAATAATAATAATAATAATAATAATAATAATAATAATAATAATAATAGTAATAATAGAAAAAATTTAAATAATAAGATTTTTTTTTTTTTTTTTTTTTTTTACATATTCAAAGTTTTGGACCTAAAAGTATCGCGTTCCCTTACGTTACTTTCAAACTTGGGTAACAGTCCTTTTCTGGGACAAGTAACGCATTAGAAACGCGTTACATTTTAAGGGCAATAAAATAACTTTAACGCGTTACGTTTCCACAAGTGACTTACCCAACACTGCAAAAAATACGAACATGTAGCGGTTTATTGCTTCTGCGGTGATTTCATTGCAGTATTCCTGCCTCTATTTTAGTGATAGAATTGTATCCATACGTCGATAATCATAGGTACACATTATGGATCAAAATTAATGTTGCTAAAAATTTGTACCGTGTATTTTGTAAATGTTCTGGATAACTTGGTGTATCGCCATGTATATATCTCTCTTAAGCATAGTTCGGGACGCTGAAACTTTTCTTCTGGCGGGTAATTTGGAACAGATCACAAAATATCTATGGCTAAACTGCGAGACAGTCGGTTACTATACTGATAAACATGAGTGTGCAATCCTAGACGAAGTTATTGTAAGATTTATTGAAAATGCCGCGTTTAATATTCGGCGGAAAACGTTGCAATTGTGGCCAAGATGTGATTTTGTGAAAATATCTCCGGGATTTTATTTACCTCAAGATACTCACGGAAAGTACCAAATGCTTCATTTTCATTTAAGCGAAATTTTAGCAGCTGCGAAGGCAATCGTGTAGATCTAAACAAGTGATAGAAAATAGGTGAGGTAGACTACAATTGTCTCAAGCTGTTACTTTTTAAATGATATAATATGTTGTTGATCCTATTCACAAGTGTTATTGAGCTCTACAAGTCACAATTGGAAAACAAGCGGAATGGATAAGCTAAGCATGGCGTATTTTCGTTATTACTTTATGTTGATTTGTTTCCGATATATTCCAAAGGCACGAGATAACTGTCTTCTTGTAAGAATATAATTTGATAATGATTTTGAAGGGTACTTTTAATACTACTACTATGTGTATAATCGAGAAATCTATATGAAAATTAGAATAAATATGAAAATTAGAATGAGTAAAACAAAATGTTGCTACCTGGACAAGAAAGTTTTATTTTCGGTTTTTTTTCTCTCTTATTTACTGTTCTTTTGACATGAAATTTTCCACATACATCTCTTTTTCGATTATAAACACACTAATATTATAAGAAATACCGGGCGAATTCGTTATCAAATTATATGCCTACAACAACATATTTATAGACATGCTACAATAACTTTGGACATCAGTGTTCATGGATGTTACCATGGTTATCTTTTGCATTGAATTATGAGTATTAATAAAGAAAGAGAGAATTCAATTCTTTATTTATTTCTGAAAAAAGAAACTTTAAAGAGCAAATAGATTAAAGATAAATGAGGAAAAAGAACGTATTTACATGAAAATAAAATGAAACATAGAGCGGCCAATGCTTTCTTTACCTAGCAGACGTATTGTTTGGAACCGAAAATTTGAGTATTAAATCCTTGCATTTAGATTCAGAGCTAAAGTGACGAAATCACTTGACTCACGCATATCCGCAAACTTATAATGTATCAAGGATGGAATCGATTTATATTTTCTGCGCACTTCACCAATATGATATATTTTACACTCTAATATTATTTGATCCTAACAAACATTTTCAATTACATTTCTTAACTATAACAAACAAAGATTATACTACAATTTACTAATACTTTTAGATATAACTTCACGCTTTAGTATTATTTAGACCAATAATGAATGTTTTTTCTACTTAATATAATCTATTGAAATACACGAAAATGTTTATTGACGATTTCTGACATGGAAGATACATCTACTAAGACTCTGGTTTCTTTATGCTATACTAAGTTACATCGTACACATATAACATTGGGCAATTTTGTTAGTTTTAAGTAAAATGTCTCTGTTTTAGTATCCCAGTTCTCAGGAGGGAACAATGGCTCAGTAGTAAACTCATTATCTCTAGTACGACAGGTCCTGATTCAATCTCCGACTACATGAGATTGTGGTGAACAACATGAAATTCCCCGTGCCTTTTCCTTCACATTGCCATTCTACCAATTACTTTCTAATTATTCACTGTAATAAACAGTTCATTTCCGATTATCCTAAAGGAAAATGTAGAACATGGAACTTAGAATTTTCATTTCATTTTGAAGCTGCATCTCGCACGATGAACGAATATTTGCTAACAATATAACTTGGAGAAACACTTATATTGAAGGAACATTATCGTACTTTACGGACTATAAGAGACACACCTTAATTTTTAAGCATTGTTTTAAATACGGTAACATTTGTACCATTTTTATTATTAGATTGAAAAAACAGACTAAAAAAACGAATTCTTAGTTTATAAAATCAAACTGACCTTTAAAATCCCTGATCCCACAACTCATATTCGTCGCATCGGTGCACTGGTGCTGCCAGTTGAATACAATGTTGCCAGATAGAGATAAGTTTCCCGTGGCATTGAATATACGGCCATTTTTAAGACTGGCGGGAATTTTAAATCAAACATTGGAAATTTTTACATTAATTTCTAGCATAAGACGCACCTGAGTTTTGGAGGCAATCTTTTGGAGAAAAGAATTGCGTCTTATAGCCCGTAAAATACGGTAATTGACATCTATACGGGAATATGTAGATAGTGACTGCTACTGCTGCATACTCCATTCTTTTATAAGTAATATTTCTATTAATTTAGAGCCCTCGCCAAGCTACGAAAGGTAAATGGGCTAGAAAATAATTTCGAGAAACGTATTCAGGTGAGATATATCGTAAATTAATGAAGTCTGTTTGACTTGATCTTTACCTACAAGCGACTCTAATTATCAGTGATGGGCATGTGTTATCTGTACTAAGAGTCAGTTAGGGCCATGGGACTTCATATTTGACACTCTTCAATTAAAAGCTTCCTCGTGCTTAAGCAGTGTGTATACGTGCTTTCGGTGTGAGAAACCTGTGCTGTATTTCCGGCGAGAGCTCATATGGTTCGGACTCTACGTTAAGCTGTTAAGTTGTAGGTCCATGTTTCATATAGCCTCAATGCTGAGAAAGTCGCTAAAATCAAATGAAATCAAAATTAAATCTTCAGTAAAAGTTGAGAAAATAACAATAGTTCGATTCTTCTGATGTATTATATTTCAACAGTAATCACCAGTAGGTCACATAGTGTTGTCTGAACAAAAATAAAAACACAAAGGTTACCTTCATCGAAGGTTATACTTCTGGTGAAACCTACAAATACAATTACTCTGCAATAATAATAATAATAAACCACATGACAACAGGATACTGGTTATTTCCATAAATGTTAATAGTGGACTGTGCCTGAGTGTTAATTAAGCTAAACATACATAAATAAGTTACGAGGTTAATGAGAATTTAATGTGTTGAAAAGAACTTAATGAAACGTGTAAATTGAATGGAAATTAGATTGTAACGGAATGAACTTGTTATGAGTTAATACTTAAAATGTTATTATATGTTAAATGCCTTTGCATTCTAGTTTAATCCTAAATGTACATGCTCACAAAACATGAGCAATATTGAACATTTAATATATTTCAAATAAACTTGACTATAGCTCAAATATGAATAAAATACTTTTCCTGGCTTTACGAGTTACGAAAAATGTAATTATTCAGCTTTAACAATGGAAAGCAGTAAAAACAAATTAAAAACTAAGCATATTTTGAGATAAAACATAATATACTAAATGACAGAAGGTAAAACAATATGTAAAACAAGTATTATCTAATGTAGTAATCAAGACAAAATTAACACCTGAGCTTCCAGATATGATTAAGGGGGAAAATGTATAATAAACATTAGCGGAAAAATCAATTCTTACACTGATACAGTATGCCCATAAATTACAACCGTTACTGTTTCAGAAAATACTGAAAATATGTATGAAATCCAAGACATGTGTAAATTTACATTACTTTGTATTTTCCTTAACCAGTTAGCTAAGTAGTACGTACATTCCACAATCCATAAAGGATCGCATTAATAAAGTCCTCTCAACTGCTTTAAACTGACAAAGATCACAAACTACAAAAGTCGACGAAACAGTGATTATTTTTTAAATAATTATTTCTTTAAAAACAATTAACAATTAGTTTATACCGTTAAAATATTAACGAATGTCAAATTAGACCAACCACCAACACCAAAACGACCGAAACATATCTCAGAATTATGGGCTATTTATAGGCTAATTAGTTGATCTAATCCCAATTTTTGGGCTCCTACTGTTTAGTGGGAAATCGGATTCAAAATGGGCAAGTCTAGCTTGATATCAAGCTAGAACCGACCCATATGGTAACAATGATCCGATTGAAAAAATTCAAACGCCAGAATCATGGGCTATTTATTGGCTAATTAGTTCCTCTAATCCCATTTTTGGGCTTCTACTGCTTAGCGGGAAATCGGACTCAAAATGGGCAAGTCTAGCTTGATATCAAGCTAGAACCGCCCCATATGGTAACAATAATCCGATTGAAAATATTCAAACGCCAGAATTATGGGCTATTTATGGCCTAATTAGTTGCTCTAATCCGAATTTTTGGGCTCCTACTGCTTGGCGGGAAATCGGATTCAAAATGGGGAGTCTAGCTTCATATAAAGCTAGAACCCCCCATATGGTTACAATGATCCGATTGAAAAAATTCAAACGCCAGAATTATGGGCTATTTATGGGGTAATTAGTTGCTCTAATCCAAGTTCTTGAGCTCCTACTGTTTAGTGGGAAATCGGATTCGAAATGCGCGAGCCTAGCTTCATATAAAGCTAGAATCCCCCATGCGGTTACGGTTACAATGGTCCGATTGAAAATTTTCAAACGCCAGAAGTATAGGCTATTTATGGGCTAATTACTTGCTCTAATCCCAATTTTTGGGCTCCTACTGTTTAGTGGGAAATCGGATTCATAATGGGCGAGTCTAGCTTGATATCAAGCTAGAACCCCCCATATGGTTACTATGGTCCGATTGAAAAAAATCAAACGCCAGAATTATGGGCTATTCATGGGCTAATTAGTTGCTCTAATCCAAGTTCTTGAGCTCCTACTGTTTAGCGGAAAATCGGAATCAAAATGGGCGAGTCCAGCTTGATATCAAGCAAGAACCCCCATGCGGTATCAATGCTCCGATCCAATAAAACTCAAACGCCGGAATTATGGGCTATTTATGAGCTAATTATTGCTCTAATTCCTAGTTTGGGGGTGTTACCGTTTAGCAGGAATTCTTCATCAAATTGTAGGATTCGGCTTAACTTTTAGCTATATAAGTAGTGCTATAATACTCCGACCAAATAATTAAAATGCCGGAATTATGGGTTATTTTTGTGTGCTAGTTAGTTACTCTATTGTCGATTTTGTTTCTTCTATCGTTCGCAAGAAATCTCATGCAAGGTTGGTATTTATTTATTTATTTATTTATTTATTTTTATTGAACAATCACCAGATACAGCTCAGAGGCCATTTTACACTGGGTATCCAACAACAACAATAACAATGGAAAGGATTTGGGAAGGTATCGGCCAGGGCCTGTTTTAGTAGTTACCATCCCGACGACCAGCTTGATGACGAGCAAGACTCGCCCATTTTGATTCCGATTTCCCGCTAATCACTAGGAGCCCAAAAATTGGGATTAGAGCAACTAATTATCCCATAAATAGCCCATAATTCTGGCGTTTGAATTTTTCAATCCGACCATTGTAACCGTAACCGTATGGGGGGTACTAGCTTGATATCAAGCTAGACGCGCCCATTTTGAATCCGATTTCCCGCCAAACAGTAGGAGCCCAAAAATTGGGATTAGAGCAACTAATTAGCCCATAAATAGCCCATAATTCTGAGATATGTTCCGGTCGTTTTAGCGTTGGTGGTTGTTCTAACTTGACACGCGTAAAATATTATCACAATAAAACAGCATGGATAATTCAGCTGAACTATATATTTTAATCACTAACATACGTATATATTTTAGTTCCAGCATGAATCATCAATTTAGTTGTACCGCTCGCGCGTCACGAGAAAATCTGTGACGTATCACATGTTCTCGAGCTAAGGATTTAACTGTAAGGGCCTGTTTTACTCGGGCAAAAGTCTTAATGTGATGAACATGCTATTTTCGAAAACAGATTCAAGATTGCCACGTTATGAACAATTGTTGAGATATGAAAAAATAACTATACCGGTGTAGACCTTGAGCCAGCGGGGAATAACTCCACACTCCGGGAAATCGTTTGCTGCTACATTATTAACGCTCCTGAGGGCTTTTAGAATAAAAAATAAATTGTTGGTCATGTAATGTAATGCTGTGTGTTATTGCATCCAGGGAAAGGGATACGCAATAATAATAATAAAGGTTTCCCCCTCACCAATTATAATGAGTCAAGTCTGTTTAATAATAATAATAATAATAATAATAATAATAATAATAATAATAATAATAAATGCAGTTATTAACTGATTATTACTCCAAATTAACTAATCTGAGGTTTTGAATATCATTTTTGTCCAAAGGATAATTTCATAAATTACTTTGAGAATATATTTGTATATTTTAACAATAAGGGTTCCAACAAAATTAACTAAGCAAAACATAAAACTCCAGCAATAAAATTAATTACAGGAAGCTTTCCTCAATGGTATTACAACTACATATACTTAACAGACGATACTAATTTAATTCCATTGTATTTCGATGGGTCACTAGAGCGGGTTACGAACCAGAAATGCCTTGTGACACAACAGACAAAAAAGCTACGTAAAAAAGGTACCAATTGTGCAAACCAAGAGACTAGTTAAAGTAGATAATTCATTTGACAAAAAAGGAAAAGGTTATACACTCACGTTTCCTGTCGGATCACGTAAGGCATATGACTGACTAATCCGTGTAATGCCGACACAAAGTTACAAATATCAAACCAATACTCTTGATAATTCCTTCACTTAAATATTTTCAGTCGAATACCATCCAGAATAAATGAATCATAATATATCCACACAAAATGTCACAGAAATTAACCACCCACTTTACTTCGTGCTGCTTACAACGAAAAGAAATTAAAGACTTGGATCATATACACTAGACCGAAAACAAATCTACATGTATTTTTCTTTCGGAAAATAGGTTAAGGAGGCCAAAAGACCCCTTTTCAAAAAAGGGTTCTCTTGATTAAAAGAGTCACTTTAAAGAAACGAAACTCTGCAGTGCAAAGATAACTTCAAAGTAGGAAATACGGGTTTTCTCGTTTTTTCGAGAAAAGGGTTGCAGGGAGCAATGGTCCCCTTTGAAATGACAATGGACTGACTCTGCACAATTCTTACGGAAATTGATTTCGGTGAAATTGCTTGAAACCGTGATATGTTGTAGATAATGTGTTCCTAAGAAAAAGTCTCAATGGGCACAACCAATCATCACTGGCCGTTTGAGGGCCACTTTTTTTGAAAACAGCCAAAGATAACGGCATTCTGGATTTTGGTAAAAATGACTGAAACTGTGATATGTTGTAGATGTTGTGATCCTGAGAAAAAGCCTCAATAGGCATAACCACCAATCACTGGTGTTTGGTCACTACAAGGTCGCCTTTTTGGAAACAGAAGGTAACGTTATTCTGGATTTCGGTGAAATTGCTTGAATTCATGATATGTTGTAGATATTGTGTTCCTAAGAAAAAGTCTCAATGGGCACAACCAAAAACCACTGATCGCTTGGCCATTGCGAGGCCACTTTTTCAAAGCAACCAGAGATAGTGATGTTCTTGACTTCTGTGAAAATGACTAAAACTGTGATATGTTGTAGATATTGCGATCCTGAGAAAAGGTCTTAATGGGCACAACCACTAATCATGACCGTTTGGCCACTATGAGGCCACATTTTTGAAAGCAGCCGAGCCGAAAATAGTGATATTCTGGATTTCGGTCGAAATGACAGGAACCGTGATATGCTGTAGATATTGTCATCCTGAGAAAAAAAGAGTCTCAATGGACGCAACCACAAATTACTAATCGTTTGGTCACCACAGGAATACTTTCTGGATTTCTTTAAGATTGAGTAAACCTAAGATACGTTGAAGATCTTCTTATCCCGTAAAACAGTCTTAATGGACGGAACCATCGAATGATGACTGTTTGGCCAAGATTTTTTAAAATAGTCAGGTATAGCGATATTTTTTATTTCGGTGTAAATGAATGAAACTGTGATATGTTGTAGATGTCATGATCCTGAGAAAAATTGTGTAGGCCTTTGCAGGGTTTTTCTTATCCCGCAAGATTAACATATGAATGTTGTCTATGCTTATATGATATTTTTCGGTACTCTCCCCATCCTTTTTCGGGTTGTGGAAGAGGTTTCTAAAGAGTTTCATCAATTCTACCATAATTCCAGAGTATCTTTACATTGTGCTGTTTTAAAAATTGTGGTCCCGTAGTTGCCAAATGGTCACTGATTGGTGGTTGTGACCATTCAGACTTTTTCTCAAAATCACAATATCTACAAAATATTGCAGTTTCAAGCAATTACACCGAAACCCAGAATACCATTACCTCTTCTTCCTTTTACGAAAGTGGCCCTATAGTGGCCAAACGATCAGTGATGTGTGGTTGAGCCTCTTGAGACTTTATCTCAAGATCACAATATCTACAGCATATCACGGTTTCAAACAATTCCACCGAAATCCAGAATACAGTTATTACCTTCTGTTCTTTTATCTTTTTTCTAAAAAAAATGGCCCTGTAGTGGCCGAACGGTCATTGATTGGTGGCTGCGGCTGTTGAAACTTTTTTCAGGGTTACAATATATACAAATATTACGGTTTCAAGCAATTCCACATTCAGGTCTTTACAAAAGAATAGTTCTGTAGTGGCCAAACGGCCAGTGATTGGTGGTGGTTGTGCCTATCGAGACTTTTTCTCTGGATCACAACATCACAACATATCATAGTTTCAGTCAGTTTCTTCGAAATCCAGAATATCACTATCTCCGGCTGCTTTCAAAAAAGTGGCCCTGTAGTGGCAAAACGATCAGTGATTGCTAGTTATGTCCATTAAGACTTTTTCTCAACATCACAATATCTACAACATATCACGGTTTTAGTTATTTTTAGCGAAACCCAGAATGTCGTTATCTTCGGCTGTTTTCAAAAAAGTAGCCCTGTAGAGGCCAAACGGTCAGTGATGAGTGGTTGTGCTCATTGAGACTTTTTCTCGGGAACACAATATCTACAATATATCACGGTTTCAAGCAATTTCACCGAAATCCAATTTCTATAAGGATTGTGCTTAATCGGTCCTTTGTTATTTCGAAGAGGGCGATTGCCCCCTACAACCTTTTTCTCGCAAAAAACGACAAAACCCGTATTTTCTACTTGGAAGTCATCTTTGCATCAACAGAGGTTCATTTCTTTAAAGTACCTTTTTGAAAAGGGGCCCTTTGCTCCCCTTAACCTATTTTCCGAAAGAAACAAAAAAAAAGTATCGATTTATTTTCGGTCTAGTATATATGTTCCAATTTCGAAGGAAATCTGATGAGGAGAAACCCTTGTGAACCTATCTCCTTTACACTTTCACTTTTTGGACTTGACGGGTTGTTACCCTAAAGTCTTCGATTGCTCCCGTCTTTCAAGTAGATTTCATGGCTTCTAACCTGTCATGGATGACAAGGGCAAGAAACCATGAAAAATTCCTACCAGAGAGCAATGCAATAGAAGCTTACTTAGGATACATTCATACTCGAATAACAAGAAGCAGCCAAAGTGCATAAATCCAACTACTCGACATATTTACGAAAAATATTAAAGAAAAATCACAAGGATATAAACTGAATTTGTACCAGACCTAGATAACAATAATAACCTGGTAAACAATAATAACAATACCTACGTCACAGTCAACATATAAGTGCAACACCTGGGTCATGGGTCCCTTAAATCCTTTAGCATCCGCGAATTTTTACATACATCGATGAGATCTCTTTAAATACACGTAGATTAGTCTGTTAGTGTAACATTGGAACAAGCTAGACCTCGATCGGTTTGTAATAGTGTAGCCTTTCAGTTTACGTAATGAATGTGACATTTCTACGTACAAAGGAAAAATTATAGAGGGATATTTTAAGAAAATTTCCCTTCTCACGATTGTTTTAGTTATTACATGGCAACACTGCAATGTCATATTTTATGTTCAACTTAAAATGAAAATTTCATCTTGATCCATCAAGGAGCAGGAGAGGAAAAAATAGATTTTACAATTTTCACGGGGTTTATAATCACCAATTTTTATGAAAACACGAGTATCACTTTCTGTCACTGTTCCGTATTAGGTTTCTACCGAAAAGAAGTGATATAAATTATCCTATTTTCTTTTTCACATTAGTTACATTATATGACAGATTCCCAGTACCAAGAAATCCCCCAGGAAGGTTTTATGGTTTGTTGCTTCATTGTATAAAAGAAAATATTTCAAAAGAATAATTTTGCTGTTATGTGGTTACATTATACACTTTCGAAAATACTTGGTGTTCTGTAATGAATACGACTTCCAAACATGTCTCTGGTCTGTGAAGTTAAAAAAAAAAAAAAAACTCTCGAAGCTATTGCATGTATTCTTATTGCACATTACATGTATTCTTGTTGAATATGGACAGACAAGCGCACATAATATAAATTTTAATATGTAGTTTTTTGATTGCCGTAATACTAAACAATGTTCTTTTTGTATGTTTTTTGTTTCTTTGTAGGTTGATAATAGTACTCGTAGCACATTTCTCCTAAAATCCAAGTCATCTGAATTATTCTGAAGAAGAATGGCAAACAGATAGATGACAATTGCAACAACAATAACAATAAGAAAAAAGGAATCGTTGTGAAAAATCGAAAAATCTGTATTATACACTACACTAGGCAAAACCGACATGAGGATAAGAAACTTCACAAAAAAAAAAAAAAAATGCATAAAATCTTTCAGGTCAAAAAACTGCGACAAGATAGTAGCACTGCCAAACTGTCACGCTTAACGTCGTTTTGCATCCGGATTCCAACAGAATACGATACCAATAATCACGGTATATCGCTCGGGCTACTGAAGTTTTACAAAATTACTATGATTGTTAAGTCAATTTGCTCAATCGTGCCCTCCTGGTGGACAATTCACCCTATTTGGAGCATACTGCTTCACGAAATATAAGGAACAGTACGTATTTTGCCAGAAACAACGAAAGTGGGGAACACGACAAATTGAATCACTGGTGACATGTATCACTAGAAGTGCTGAACATGCCATTGAACAAGTAGCTAATTATTCAAATGGAAGATGAATCACTATTGTCACAGATTCGAGATGTAGATCTCATAGCAGCCTAAATGAGGTACCGCAACTCGTAACTTAAAGACTATACAAGAAATGACTAGACACAAACCTAATGAAAATGAAACATTCTAAAAACGCTTACAGGGCTCATAAAAAAGCTTTTGTACAGGTTTGTACATATGTCCAAAGGAGCATAATTAAGGAGTTCAATGTAGAAATGTCAAGTTCTACCTGGCAAAAATATCTTCTGTATGCTCAAGAAGAAGACTCAGACAGTGTTAATTGGGAATGCAAAATGTGTAAACTGAAAGTTGTTGAAACCTTTCCTACGAGCGTTACAATTTGTTCTTTAACCAGGTCCTGAAGGTGAAATTGTTTATGACAGAATCATATCTAAAAATTAATCCGTTGAAGGCGCATTCCGTGCAGGTATGTCAGTAAGTGCTTTGGTTATTGAAGCAGATTTACTGTTAAGGCGAGCTGTTATTAAACACCATCAACAGGCATCAGTTCTTTCGTGAAGACCCACTACAGGCATGCTACCTTCCAAGAGCTTAGACTTGCCTCATGTCCTCATGCAGTTTATAATTATCCACCCTTTTAACTGGAAATGATACAGATGCAAGTCATTTCTGATAGTTTGGGACAGTATTGTATAAACACGTGATCTCCGTCAACACATTGCAGGCAACCTCACTCGTATTTGTTACATTAGATAAGTGTTGGAGACCGCAGTAATACAATAATACATTCTTCAAAACAACTCCGGACGATGTATTTCAGCAAGGTTATACCCGACTGTACGCATCCCGGAATGTGCAAGTCGAGGAGCGACAGGTACCACAGCTTCCCTAACTTGCATGGTCAGTCGCCTGACATGTTGGTTATCAAACGTGTGTGGAATATGGTTCGTTGCAACCCATTCGTCATGGTCTTTCTAGCAGACAGTCTCGATCAGTGTTGCCACAGTCCTAGGTCTGGAATGGGCTGAAAAATAGTACCAAATTGAAACAAAAAGGTCTGAATTCATTATTTTATATTAGTGCAATACATTGCTCTATAACACGAAACCAAATAGGTAAAGTTCTAGAACCCCCCCCCCTTCCAAGAGTCCAAATAAACAAAGTGCTCTTTTTAAAAATTACTTTTTATAAAAACATCCAAATAGGAGGACCCCGAACAAGCGTGGTAGTAGATGAAACTTATTTCGCACGTAGGAAGTATAACAGAGGCCGCAAATTAAAATTTCCACCACACAGCTTCTTTCTCGTCTCCTTTATGCGGGCGCAGATGCGCCCATCTAGCGCCATTTGCTTCCCGATATAGTTCGAATTACCAATTTTCCACACAAAGTTCGTAGCATTATGCGGTGCAACATTACAGAGTGAATGTTCAACAGCATCTTTTAAGAGTCCAATACACAGTATGAGTAACATGAGATGCAGGAAGTCTTACTGACACTTTTGAAAATGTGACAAGTATTTGTCAAATGGTGCTGAATTGGGTAGAATTGTACCAACTTTTTCACAAAAGGGCTGAAAATGCCAGCTTGGTACCAACGGGCCGATGAATGACAAAAAGGGCTGAATTTGGTACAATTGTACCAAGTGTGGCAACACTGGTCTCGATATCTGGTTTACTATCATTTAAACAGCATGACAGACGTCTTCTCTGGAATAAATCAAACATCAATAAATCAAATCAGGAGAACAATCATAATTTAGTAATAGTGTGCAACTAGGATATGAAAATATTGTGATATAGAAGAACTACGAAGAATGACTTTGAGACACCAATATTAAACGACTAGAGATAGTCTCTGACATAGAGTTTAATGAAATTAAATAAAATCTTTAGTTTTACGTCCCGGTTAGGCTAAAGGAGACGGTAATTATGAGAAATGAGTGAAATGGTGGAATGAAGAAAGTGAAAGGAAACGGGAGAACCCCGAGAAAACCCACGAGCACGGTGTGTGTCCACTACAAAGTCCACACGGTGAGAGCTGGGATCGAACCAGGGACCCAAAGCACCGGAGGTGAACGCTCTACCAATGAGCCAGCGCGCCCCCAAGTAGAGTTGAATGTTTCTCTAATCAAAGTAAATCTGTACTTCCAAGAAAGACCATTGTCATAAAGGATTAGTTTAGTATTACACTCTAATAGAAGTAATTTCTATACGTTTAAAACACTTAGATAAAAAAAAAAAGGTAGTTCAAGACATAATATCTAAATGACAAGCTGTATTTCCCTTGGGACAAAGGAAGAGTCATGAAATGTATAAGCAGAAGACAGAGGATAGCTGCTACTGAAAGAAATAAAAGAACAAGAAAAGAAGAAGAAGTTAAGATTACAATTCCATTATCGAACGTTGAGTACTGAGCCAAATTGAAAGAAGAACAAGAAAGCTAAGATATAAGAAAAAAAAAACAAAAAAGAATCAAGGGAAAAGTTATCTAAAAAGGATTTCGTTTTTCGAATTATCGTCTAGCGGAGAATCGATACCTGGATAACAGATAATCGGATAAGGACAAGGTAGAAGGGAAGAAGAGAGCGAGAGAGAAGTCAAATGTAGACCAATGCTGCAACAGAAACGAACCGAAAGGAGATCTCAAAAGAAATACATCTGAAACTCACTCAAAAGTATATTGTGTTCTAACTTATATGAAATCAAGCATGATTTTCCATGTAATTGAGCATTACAAAATGCGCAGACTTACTCGTTTCATTTTCTCGTTCTGTACTTATGAAACAATAATACTCTAATATTTAATAATAATAATAATAATAAAAAGAAAATATATTGAAGTAGTGGAGAAAAGTGATATAGATAACCTGATAAAATGTAATAAAATTCACAATATAGTGCACGTAATGGTAAAGCTACCAACGTAGTTGCTAACGCTCTTCCCTTTGGTGCAAGCGGTCCCGGGTTCGATTTCCGGTGGGGACACTCGGTCTAAAAAGTGTAAAAAGCTTTCTAAGGGCAATCATCTTCAGTGAGGTTTTCCTGGGTTTTTCTTATTCACACCAGGCTAATGCCAGTGTGGTACCTAACATATAGATCCCAGGCATCTTCCTTCCTTCCCTTTTCCCCGGATAATGTATTCGCCAAAGGACGGCATCCTTAATATGTCACGGGCTAACATGACCTTAGATGTCGAAAATCCAGTAATCTAAATCCTAAATCCCTAAGGCTACCAGACGTCTCCTTTAGCAGTAACAGCCCTTTCTTTTTGACCGTAGTCCCGATTTCCTTTCAATTGAAATTTAAACGTAAAAATGTCTATTTCTTTTCTTAACACTTATTTTATTGAACACTTTTTTTTTTTTTTTTTTTTTTTTTTTTGCAAACTTTATAAAGTTCATTCGTAAAGCAGATAAATTGTGAATAATTCCTATACCTTTTTAACTTCTTATCATTCAATTGGAAAGTTTCAAAAAATGTCCCGATTTCACGCTCTGAAAATATGGTTGCCTTGCGTAATAGTATATTTTAAAGTAAGGAATTTTCTGCTCTAACAACTAACACGTTGAAAAGTATGTATTAGAAACTGTATAGCAACGAATTTTTACGTGATTTAATTTTCAGTATAGCGTCCTGTTCAGCAGTGAGGCTATATGTGACGTGAACAAAGAGTTTAACGTGAGGTTCGAACCACATGAGCTTCCGCCGTGAATCGAACCAGCTTCTCCCACGACAGAGGCGCGTGCGTTAACCTCTTAAACACGAGAGAGTTTTGTAGCGACGAATCACCATTGCACACAACAACAAAATATTACTATTGCAACTTGATTATCTCTTCTTACCTTGCTCATTATAGACTTTCTCACTGCGCTATACTTAAGTACGGAAAGTTTTACAGACGAATGTGTCATCGTAAATTTTATTGGATTCTCACCGTAGCAGTCAGGTACCTACTTTCTTGGAACCACTTCCAATGTTACCCCACAGTGTTAACCCCAATGTGCATCATTTAGTGGCGTGAAAAAAGAGCTTCAAAATATAAAATTTTCTACTTCCATATATGTGATAAAAATTTAAAGGGCATGTGTATATTGAAATGTGAAGTGTAATTTTGTATTTATTGAAGTAGTTAATTATCCACATCCATACCAGTGTTTCATGTGATTATTTTCTTCTACATAATTATTTTTTTATACATACGTGTAGTGCTCTAATAAATAAGTGTATTATTATTTTGTTCAATGTGTTTTAGTCTAATGTGTGAATAGTATTTTGTGTGTCGCGGTGTAAGCGATTGTCTTGGGTGATCATGAGGATTTCGAGACGGAACATCCGAACCTATCGATGCTTTATGCTTATATCATTGCCAAAACTTGAGAGCGATCCGAAAAAAGTTCTGAAATTCCTTCTTGGAGATGTTCTTCACCGTCTTAAACAAGAAGCTAAGCTTCTTCGAAAGTATCAAAAGGCTGGACGACAGGAGCAGATCAGGGAAGCGGTTACAAATTTCATAGTATTTAAAAATCCATATTTTTCTGATTCAATGATGTAGTCTTATAATAATAATAATAATAATAATAATAATAATAATAATAATAATAATAATAATAATAATAATAAATTTAAGTCTTTTTTTCTTAAATTAATACAAGTTTGTTAATTCAATATTATTATTATACTTGTAATAGTAATCATATGATAGGATTTTGTTTAAAACATAATATTAATAATAATTAATTTTAAAGGTTTTAGTTTTTTCACTGTTCCTATCATATTTAAGAAAGATCCCTATAATAATGAATTCAAATACGAACTTCTTTCTTTTATTTAAAAACAGAAGAGAAAATAGTTAATCCGTTTCTATGTTGACAGGTATAAGACTTTGTGTTGTAAGAGAGACGAGAAGTGTTTTTTATATGAAAGAAGCTGAAATTCCGTTCTTCGAAGGGAAAATATTTGAATCTCCTTACCCCTTATAATATTTATCAAAATAAAAGTGCAATGATAACAATTCAGAAGATACTGTAATTTTGGCATAAATATTGAAATATTTTTCTCTTAGAACACGCCGTTAATCAAATTGATATTAATAAAAATATCATCTTGAAGTGGGTATTAACTATTTCTATGAAGAAAGAGTTGCAATGAACCATATACCACACTAGTTTGATAACCAATATGTCAGGAGACCGACCATGCAAGTCGAGGAAGCTGTGGCATCCGTCGTTCCTCAGAAAAGAGACTTGCACATTCTGGGATGCATACAGCCGGGCATTACTTTGCTGAAATACTTCGTTTCAAAAACGTGTATGACTTCGGCCTCTAACATTTTTTTAATGTAGCAGTTACTTGTGAGGTTGCTCGTAATGTGTAAGACGGAGATCGCGTGTTTATACAGATGCAATATTGTCCCAATCTATCACATCTACAGATGTGACTTGCATCTGTGTCGTCTGTGCCTTCCCCATGAGCAAGACGTAGTCGGACCGACCGCAAACCGCGGCAGCCTGCCGTCGAAAATTTGGCGCGCCAGATGTTTTTCCGCCCCGAAAATCATGAATTCGTCATAAATCTGTAAATTTAACTTTCTTCATCTAACTCTCCCTTTGGCAATAGGAATGAACTTAAACGACATTCGGAGCGTCACTGTACATTTCAACGACCTCGAAAACTATGGGTTTCAGACTAATATCGGTCGTTTTGCGTTAGTTTTACATGTCCCTCCTTTCAACTTCTACCCTTTAGGGTGTCTTGTTCCCACAGTATTTTTTGCAACTTTAATATAATTTTTCTACCACGTTTGGTTAAAATTACTCCAAATGTCTCGAGATTACTGGCTTATTCATACGAATACGTCCAAAATTTTATAGATGTGCAAGCAACGCCTTCGGCGTTGCTGCTGTATATTCCCAGTTCAGCTGACATGCTCGTTGGTGCCTAAACCTAGAATTAAATGTTATCGCGATTGTACCCTAATAATCTGATGATCCCAAATATGAATACAACACTAATCTCAGTCACTTGAGACAGTTAACTTTTCATCCCTTCTCACCCTCATGCTGGTGGGGCTGAACTTGAACTTTAACGCTACCGGTATCTCAGCGTCACCGAGAACTATGGATTCGACATTACCGGTCCTTTTTTAATTATTTTTATATGCCAACCCCTTCCTACCACCTTAGGAGTGCTAATGAGTTCAAAGTTAGATTTAAATAGTATACGGATATTTACCAATCAACTTAGGGAAGCCGGAAACTTTGGTTTCGACACTAATATAGGCTGTTTTCGATTATTGTTATATGTACCCATCTTCTGTAGGTGTACAAGAGGGTATCACTGGTGGGTTGAACCTGAATTTAAGAGCATCGAAATTGCCACGAATCAGTTCATGGACCCCGAAAACTATGGAAAACTCGCACCAAGGACAAGAGTACCAACAACTTCGCTACTTGATGACAAACATTTTATATAGCTACAATACCTCAAGAACTTTCCGTCCTTCATCTTTACCCTCTATTCAAACCAGAAAAGGTATAAATATACCATTTCCGGTTTTACAATTGATCGTAACATAGCGTAAAATGGTAGTGGATAGCGAGAAGTGAATGATTTCAACGTCCCAACAATATCTTCCAATTAGGCTCTTATCTCACTATAATAAAACCGGAAAGAGTTAAAATCTACTACTACTTTCGGTTTTAGTATTAATTTTCGTAGATTAAAATATTGTAATAGATAGTGGAAAATAGTTATCTGATATGTAATAAATGTTCCTAGGACACAACTCATCTCCTACCTTATATCTTACTATTGAAACAAACATTTATAAATATAGTATGTACTTCCAATTTGTAGATTCTTTATTGTTTGTGAAACTTTTTATAGTATTTGTACAAGTAAAGCGTAACCTGTCAGTTTCTTATCCTTGTCGCATACGTTAGTTAAATTGTAATTTCTACCGCATGCTTTTACTGTAAACGGGGTTGTTAGTTCTAATACAATTTTTCAATTTTAAATTATCTTCGATGCGAGCGGTCTCGGGTTCGATTTCCGGAGGGGACACTCGGTCGAAGAAGTGTAAAAGCTTTTTCAGGTCAGTCATCCTGAGTGAAGTTTTCTTCATTCAAATAAGACAAATGCCGGGATGGTGCCTAACATACAAGTCCTACGCCGTTTCCTTCCTTCCCCAATCCTTTCTTCCATCCCTCTCCTCGGATAATGTGATCACTGAGGAACGTCATCCCTCATACAGATGGGCTAAATGGCCATAGATACCGCAAACCCAGAAATCTAAATCCTAATCCTAATCAAGTTTAAATTAGTGTCCCTATTTCAATATTTCGACGTTAGCAAAATCTACAATATAAACCTTAAAAGTAACTTTTCTGCAAATAAGATTCTACGATTATTTTTTCCTTAGTATAGTAAATATTATAGTAATTGCTCCAAAACATAGTTTGGTATAATTTCCTTAATGTCTTATTTTGAACTTGGCACAATGATTCCGTTCCGGTGTTGAACACTAAACGTCAGATGCCATCTCAAATCAGATACGTCATATATAACATTTAACTCTTAGTATCGCGCACGACATGACATACGTCTTTATTCTACTTACAAAAAAATAAACGATCTGTGCCGACTGCTTCACGCCAGCCACAAATTCCATATACAATTAAATCCAACGATACATCACTAACATAGAATCAATTAACAGCAGTTTATTCGCAATTTTCACCTCTTTTCTAAATACGTGTTATTTGCAGAGACATTTTACACTCAATTTACAAACATTCTATTCTACAACAGCAGCATGGGTATAAACCACTCTAATGTTATTGCTGCAATAACATTAAACGATGTAGAATTTCAGCTAACATACTATCTGTTTCAACATTCGTTGGTGTTTCTACTACAACCCTAATATTCATTACTTTAAACAATCTCTTTTCTGTTTTAAACCTATTTTTTTCTCTACCTCACATACTGAAAACATTATTAATATGCTCTACATTTAAAATATTACCATCCTATTTGATAACTACTCTTGTAAGATTTCTAATCACCTATTTATTATTTTCCTTGTGTTTCTATATATTTACTACATTACTATACACAAAATTATCTATGAATCTATTTTTATCATTATCTGGTAAATTATACTATTTTCTGGTACTAGTGGCGGCGATTGGACGTTAAAAGTGGAGGGGTAAGACATGATCTGAATATTTGTATGTGAATGTTAGTTTGCCTGATTTTTTCTAAAGCTGTTTGACGAAAGGTTGTATAACTAATAGAATATTATCTTTAACAGTTAAAATGCCGTATATCATATTTTATATTTTATTAAGCAAATTGACAATAGTAACTCAAGTAGGTACTACAATTTGTACTCGTAAACAACGAAGGTATAAGAAGAGATTTGATTCCTTGCTTATGAACATCTTAAAATTCTGTCTTGAAAATTTTGTGATCAGATTATTTAATAACAAATTTGCAAAACAAATAAATATAAAGGATAATATTAATCATAAATCAATGAATAATGAGGCTTGTTTAGCAAAAGTTATATTGAAACTGGGGATTAGTGAACAAATTATGTATTATGTTTTTAATTCCACACATGCCATTAAATGTATATTATTACTCTTAGAAAATGAAAGTAAATACTACAAGCATATGCTACGACATTTAAAGAAATACGCAATTGCAATATTAATTGTTTAAATAGCAATTAAAGCGCAATTAAGTAGCTTTCTTAATTCAACGGGAAGACAAATAACCAATACGTACTCATGCAACGGCAAATATTTTATGGCACTTTTTCTTTTCAATGGACCAGTAATATATACAAAAACTTTTCATTTCCAAATGAAACTATATACATTAAGGGATCACTCCGAAACAGTGGGGGGCAACTGCTCCTCTTCACTCCCCTAATTGCCGCCACTGTGCGTTACTACAAACAAAAATCTTTCAATTGAGCAGAATAAACAATTTCAAAACCTGGATGGGAGCAGGCTTACTCAACCCCCAATTTTGTTTTCTTAATTTCTCATAGTCTAGTATGGTTTAACTAAATCTCATTGTGGTACAATTTGATACTAACCAAGTACTTTCATATGATTTACAAAAGTAATGTTTACAGGGTGTATTAACACTCGATTTAAGGGCCTGTTTGATCTGGGACAGCAATTTTGTTTCCTTCAATTTTTCATAATCTAAGACGGTACAAACGAAATAAATTACGGTACAATCAAAACTCTTTCAAATGAGCCAATTAAAATAGTTTCAACAATGTGGTGCTGGACAGGTTCACGCAGCCCTCTTCCAACTTTGTACTCTTAGTTTATCATACTCTAATACGGATCAAACAAACTTCATTCTAGTATTTCAAATGGCATACAAACGTTCTACAGTAGGTCAAATAAGTTTCCGTACATCAGAGATTAGTAATTTCAAAATGTTATAATATCTTAAAATAAATAGATAATATAACGTAGTTACATTGGCTGAATTTGTTCGTGTCTACTTGTAATATGTACGCATTATAGTGATGGTATTGAATACACCAATAGTATAACTGATAATATAAGTTACTAAAAATTGAGTCAAAAAAAGTTTCTATACACGTCTCAAATATACAAACGAAGGAAGAAAGCACACAGCAAATAGCGTTTGCAGTGGTTACAGATGACAGTGCGTGCTCTAGTGGTGATAAGGTACTACTGCAGTTACATTTGAGCAAGGAAGACCGACAGAGGCAGTAAAACGACGCGTTAAAATGGAAGTGGCAATTCCAATACGCGAACTAATTGTAAAATTAAGGCAAGAAGGTAAGTCTTTTAGAAACATAGCAGAAACAGTAAAGAAATCACATTCTACAGTACAATATAGTCTAAGTAGGTATATTGCAACAAACAGCTGCAAAGACCGACCGCGCAGTGGCCGTCCAACAAAACTGAAAGATAATCATAAACGTGTTATTTTAAGAACTATCCGAAATGAATCCAAAACAAGTGCTCCAAAACTCGCTAGTATGCTTGAAACTGACTATAGTGGACAAGTGGTTCCTGAAACAGTTTGTACTGCCATCATAAAAGTGGGCTACAACGGTCAGGTAGCCAGAAAGAAACCATATGTTAGTAAAGCAAACGCCAAGAAATGTGGAGAATTCGCAAAAGCTCATGTAGACAAGCCAATGAGCTTCTGGAACTGTTTTATTTAGTTATGAGAGCAAGTTCAACATTCATGGATCCGACGGAGGAGTTATTGTGTGGAGGAAACCAAATACGCATATGGAACTGAAGCATCTCTGTTCTACTGTAAAGCACGGAGGTGGTTGTATGCTCCTTCGGGGGTGTATGAGTGCAGCTGGAGTAGGAAATTCGCTTTTTGTCGAAGGCACAATGGAACAACATGTTTATCTGAACATTCTAAAAGAGAATCTTCACGACAGTGCAAAGAAACTGAATATGGGACCCTCTTTTATATTCCAGCAAGATAACGACCCTAAACATACTGCACGATAAGTGAAAGAGTGATTGTTGTATAATGTGTCAAAACAACTTCATACTCCACCACAATCTCCTACTGTAATCCCATTGAGCATCTGTGGGATGAATTAGGGAGACGCATTAGGAAATACAATATTAGAAACAAGGGCCAGTTGAAAAATACATTACGTGAAGAATGGAGGAACATCTTCCCTACAACTGCATTATAATTGGTCACTGCAATTAGTGGCGAAGCGTACTATAAGACTCTGAGGCCGGGCCTATCCTTTTTTCTACCTTATATTTTCTTTATCTTTGGTTTCTTATAAGATAAAGTCAATACTTCAAAATTTCGTTTTTCTCGGTAACAAAATAATAGGTTGGAAACACTTATAGTCCCTTTGTCTGAGCCTCAGCAGCTCGCTGGACAGGTTTATGAGTTATGCTGCTCAGGAAGCGAAGCTATTATAGCTGGCGATTGCACGTATTGTTGGTAACGTGCGAAGGCTCGTCTCTGGAAGTTTAGTTTTAGCGTTTGAAGGCATCTTTCAATGCTAATCTTATATATAAAAGAGAACGTACAAATCCTTTGTTAGCTCATCACGCTAATACGGCTGAACCAATTTCTTTCATTTTTGGGGGGTTATTAAGATTTGGACCCTAGATGGTTTTTATCATATCACTTTAATTTTCAATTACCAGTGTCTTGAGATAATTGACCATTCAAGTGTCCATAACGTACAAATCCTTTGTTAGCTCATCATAGCTAAATCTAACCGTATTTATATGCAACCCACATGACCGTGTCACTCGGCGGGTTAACATAAATGACAGGCGATATAATGTTAACATTTACTGCAATCTTCTATGGTTTTTATCATATCACTTGAAAGCGAAAAAGTAAAAATTATCTAAGTAACAAAGTTTATTGCGTTCCGGGGTGACCCCAGCGAAGCGGGGTGAACGCTGCTAGTATGTTATAAAATTATTTTCGTAACACAGAGTAAGAAGTTTCTGTGTAGAATTATGTATTTCTATTAGTGATGACTTGTTTAATTTAAGTATATACTCTCAGAAGTTATTCAGAGTAGCTGTGTTTTCTCCTTACATGGGACCTGGTCCATAATAGCTTGTAGAATATAAGTCTGATACATTAACCATATGTATAAATTACCAAACGTTTCAGTAGAGGATAAAATAATTATATTTGTGTGTAGTTTTAGTTGAGTTTTCCATTCATAGAATTAGTGGGATATTTATTCCTATAAATGTGAACATTCTGTAATAATAAAACAATAAAAAGTTGCGATAAAATTTGGGCTTAAGCCCGGAAGCCAACCCCTTAAATATGCCACTCCATAGAATACAATATTAAATATCTTACGTTGATTCAAATCAAGTTTCTTCTGAGCATTAACATTTCTAATGAAATCATTATCACGTGATGCATTAATTAAATGCAGTATTTTACTTACTTTAAAATGAGAGATACAAGTAACAAACGCTTATCCAAGAAATTTGACAGCTAATTGTAAGAATGTACTTTCTCTCTCTCTCTCCATTTTCAGATATGCATGACATGAAAACATCAACTGAGGAGGAAATTCCCTTCATCCCCCTGCAAATCCCAGACAGAAGAAAGTATGAACTGCGTTTCAAAATATTTGTAGTGGAGCTAAATGGGAATATTTCATTAATACATATTGCATGCTTTCCTCATGTAATTATTTGTTCAACAATAATAATAATAATAATAATAATAATAATAATAATAATAATAATAATAATAATAATAATAATAATAATAATAATAATAATAATAAATTTGATTTCCATCTACTTTTGGTTATACATTCATTCTTTCTTGTTAAATTATACAACAACAAAAAACCTATTAAGTATACATGAACTTAAATCCAACTCTAAGCAGTGTTAGAAATACAGCTAAAAAAGTTCTTTAAAATAATTTGGTAGTTTTTTTTAACTCTATAAGGAAAATAAAATTCTGACCGTAATTTTAAACATTTTATGATACATTAAATGTTATTTGTGTTATTAGTTTGTCGAGCCTACCCTATTTGTGGGATTACGCTTCGCCACTGTCGCAATTTATGGAATAGTGAGCAACCGTGCCGACGCATTTCGCATGTTGTTTTCTCTTGATTCAAATTGGGTCGTATCCATAAACCCAAGTTTCATCGTCTGTGATTACGGTGTTCAGAAAGTTTGGATCACTGTTTGCATTGTCCAGCATGACTTGTGCTATGTCCAGACGCCGTTGCTTCAGCTGCTTCAGCTCCCTTGTTAGTAGCGTCACTCTCTCTTCGCGGACACTCTCTTCTCATTCCCAAATTCTCGTTCAACATTGAATGTTCCGATAAGATGCTTACCCAATATCGTTTGCAATTTCTCGGACTGTTATACGACAGTCTTACAAGACTACTCCGGCTTCTTGACGGCCCACCTGAACGAAGTTCACTGTCCACTGATGTAGGTTATTTTTGAAGCTGTTGTACCACTCCTTTATAAGTAAGGTCTCATGGTATCGTCCCCGAAAGCCTTCTGAATCTTGCGAATGGTCTCCGGTTGGGTATTGCCAAGCTTTTAGCAACACTTGATGCAATATCGCTGCTCAAGTGTTTCTGGCATAAACTGAAATCCGACGACCGCTCACTTCATGTCTTCATTCGTTGGCCGACTGTCAGCGACTTGTGCTTTCTGTGGGCAGGAAAAAGCTCACGACTGTGCATGGGTGTCCCATCTACATCTACACTAAAAAAAGTCTCCGCGCTTCATTCGTTTAAACGGGAAAAATAAGGTTCGATTCCTTATGAACACACCTCGTATATACATCATAGCCAGTAATGAACACTGTGAGAATAATCACACAACCCGTGGCATATAAGGAAACCACGTTCTACATTATCACATAAGCGGACCCTTCTTTTCAAAGTGCGAAGTACAAGTTTCTTTTGGTGTCAGTCACACTTATAAACACGGTGTATAGAAGCAAAGTAAAAGAGGACTGATTCATCGAATATTATCACACATTTTTAATCATCGATGCTCCATACTGATTATACTAAGTGCAATTTTCTTGGCGCTAACTTGTTATTTGGTCACTTTCAAAATTACTTTCCAGACAACCAATCACTAGGTGCGTCGAACTGTGACTGTCACAATATGCTGCTTCAGGTACTGATTGAATTCCGCTACACTTGTTTCGCATTCGATCCACGATTCTTACGATGGTGACTATCAACTTCAATGCTCGATGAAATTTGTCAATGACCTTTGGCGGGGAGACCCGAGTTTGATTCCCGGCGGGAGCTCATGTGGTTTGGATTCTACGTTAATCAGTAGGTCCACGTCTCATATAGCCTTGCTGCTGAACGGGACGCTAAACTAAATTCAACTCAACCCAATTTGTCAATGAGTTTGCTCTCGTCCACCACTACTATTTACCGGTGTTGTTTCGCCTTGAGTTCTATAGGCTGTCATCAACTTGGCTACTGTTCCTACCGACACACTTAATATACTAGTCACTTTAGTATCGGCGAACAGAATTTTACCTATTTTGAAACTCAATAATACCTCCCATTTTACGTATTAACTGTTTGCCCACCTCCGCTTTAACACACCTTTCCGTTTTGCTATACCTGGAGTACTGCACATGATACCTAGAACATTTCTATCAACAGCAGGCCTAGATACGTATCTTCATTGTTACCAGTTAACTCATCTTAGTATATATAGCCTGAAAACAGTTGTTCTATCATTTTAATAATTACCTACTCTTATCTGTTGACGATGATTAGTGGATCTAAATTTGGAATCAGATGACGGATGTTTCTCTTACACAACTTACACTAACTGACTAGTAGGTTAGTAGAGAGGGGTAGAGTACGGTGGGTTAGGTATTTTAGATTAGGTTAGGCTAGTTTAGTATTTTAGGTTAAGTGGGTAGGTTATTTTTGTAGAGTAGTTAGATAGACCATAGTAGGTTAGGTTAAGTTAGTTCTTGTATGTTGTATTTACAAGTACCTTAACCCTAGGAAGACGAATGGGGTCAAATTTACCCACAGTTTGGTTTTCTTTTTATCCTGAATACATAAAATTTTCAATATGTTTGATTTTTTTGTATTTTATTCTCTTAATCTAAACTTGAATTTAATTTTAATAGAACGTACATTATTGTGGTAGTTTTGAGGAGAAAATGTGTAGCGTGGGGACTTTCGAACCCTCTCCTTTAGTCGTCCGTGCTACGTTTTTTATTCGGGAGTCTCAAATACACTTTATGGCCCTGAAACGTTCTTGTAACGACTGAATATTCGGAGATGAAAAAGAAGGAATTGAAGATAGAATGCTTTTATTACCCAATATTACCTGGGTTAGTAATATTACTTTTGTAATTTTCGTGCTACAGTAATGACCAAGAAGATTGTACAGCAAAATGAGATTGAAAAATGTGTGTTTGAAATCGTTGAAAAAAGTGCAAGCGACAATGCAGAGAACGATGAAACAATATTGTTCTCTGACAGTGAGGGTGACTGTGATTATACGCCAAGTGATAGTGACGATTCTTCTGGTAATTCATCTAATACTAGTTTGTTTAGTAAAAGTGGACGTAAGTGTATATCTCTGGCACCAGATATGACACTAAACTACCTATATCAGACTTATGGTCAAGTAAACTTGAAGGATATATATACAAAGCAGTGGCGTAGCCATGATGCTAACCCGGCTCAAGCCCCCCTCATTAGTGTTGTGATGTTGAAAGTGGATTGTGATTACATACAGTATGCTCCATTTGTAATCTTAGGGCTTTTCTTTGTACCTCCCTGCGTAAGCATATGGGAGCTTGTAGTTTTGCTCCAGATGTAAATATATATGTGTGTTTATGTAGTACTTTATTCCTTAAAAACTAGCAGCCGAATTTGAACCAAATTTGATGCAACAAGTACCCAATTATCTACGGAATAAAGATCACTATATGTGATGGCCGAGCTCAGCCAGTGACAGGCTGCGCTCGGCTTGCCTTGTATGTTGTACTTTATTTCTTGGTAACTACTGGTCGAATATCATCGAAATTTAGTGCGCAGATAGCCCATCATCCAAAGAATAAAGATCGGTACACTTGGTGGCCGACCCGGCCAAGAACAGGCTCAGCTCGGCTCGGCTCTGCTTGTATGTGGTACTTTATTTCTTAGTAACTACTGGAAAGGATCTGAAGAAAATTTGCTGGACAAGTAGCCCAATGTTTAAGAACAAAGTTCAAGGTGGTGACCAAATACAGGCTAGGCTCGGTAACAAAAGCTGTGTTTCACAGATAGGCACACTGGCAGCTTCCGAGTTCGGATCGCTGGTTGTATTCTCCCCTTCATAATTTATCAGAAAGAAAAACAGGGATTAATCATATTTAAAAAATCCTGGAGGCTCTAGATTTAACCCTACATAAGATTTCAACAAATTATTATTATTATATACTGTATCCTTCATGTTTTTATTTCTTTTTCTGTAACATGTGTGTCAAAATTTACTAACTTCGATACCAAATAGAGAGCATTAAACAAAAATTGCAAATTAAACATATTGTTAAATATAAATTGTTAAAATTAAATATATACATACTGGTTTTACATTACTGAGCTCCAGCTTAGCCGAATTGTTAGTGCGCGTGACTTTGATGTGAAGGATCCATTACTCTCAGTGGTAGCACTAAAATTATCCAGTGTTAAATTAGCGTAATGAGGCAATTGAGATGTTATATGAATCCAGGGCTATCATACTCCAGTCCAGGAAGCCAAAAATATGGCGTCTGGGCGGTGATTGCCTAACCACTCATCACCGAGTAACTTGCGCTCCATCTGGCCGGCCAGAGATCTTAATGGGCTGTAGCGAAAGGAAGTTTAATACAACTTCCCTCTCCCTTTAAGTAAATTTAATCTTTCTCAATATCGTGCAACTAAAGAAAACAAAAAATAACGCTGGTATTACTCTATCCAGCCACATGGTGCACATAAATACCGGTTTCAGTGCGCAGGCTTAATTTAGCACCTAGGCTCCAACCTAGGGCCATATGTTTGACTCCCTCTCCCGCGACTTGTATATTACAAAATAATTAATCCACTGTAACTAGAAATTTTCTATGTGAGCGTTTTTCTATTACATCATAAATCTTTTAAAGTGATCCGGCCTAAAACGTGCATTCAAGGTGAAGTTTTCTGTAATCGCGACTAAATGCAAAATTCACTGTGACGACAATTTGATCATTGCAATTTACAACACAAGAACTACGAATATATTTTCTTTGACGGAAGGGAGGACTGAAGTATAGTCTTGGGTGTGAGAATGTGTTAATTTGGCCCTGTACATGGTCAGTATGTGCTTCAAATGCCATATTTCTGACCTTTTCAGCCGGTATATGTAATGATTTCTATATACTATTTTGCTTTATATTACGGGCACGCAACGAAACCTGAAGTCTGAATCTAGTAACCAGATCATAGAATTTTGTTGCAAAATATAATTTACGCAAATGTCTATCGCCGAACTGAAATACTCAGTCACCAATGGCGACTTGGCGCACAATATCCAAAATAGCTAATCTAGGTGGACAAAACCCAATTTTATATTAAAATTATATTTGTGATATTTTATGACAGTAAACTATTAGTGTCCATAAACTATTAGTGTAGGAGTATAATATTTTGAAACACGCGCTTCTTCCCATTGGGCAGTTATTGGAAGAGGCAGACGAGTCTAGACATAAAGAAATCAAGAAATACTGACAGTAACAGTAGAAAATATTCTAGGAAACTTAGCATGGAAGATGTTATTCATATGCTTTTTGTTTCTTCTGATCCTGTCATTAATAGGCACAGATGAAAAATCCGAAAGCCACGCAAATGTATTACAGATAAAATTCGTTCTCTTTTGGAATGTCCCTGTATGGTACCAGCAGGTACTTGTACGTATAACAAAGACAGTGTCTCAAATGATGAAAGTAGTAATACAGTTCAAGTGATTTTAAAGTGAAGTCACTGGATGGTATGGTTCTCGAAGTGTTTTGTATTTTCTGTTGCTCCTGTGAACTATACAAATAGTATAGGTTCTCAAAATAGACATTATAATTTGTACATTGCATTTCTCTTCCAGTTGTTATACGATGGGTTTCCTGATTAAAACAACTCTGTACATTACTATATTATATATATCTATATATATATATATATATATATATATATATATATATATATATATATATATATATATATATGAGTTGGACAAAAAATCTAAAACGTTTGCAAAAGTGTGAAAATCATACCTAGTATCGTTTGGGACCTCCCTTCGCGTCCAAAACAGCTTGGATCCGACGTGGAATGGACGTATACAGCTCCTGAATCGCGGTGTGTGGAATTTTGTACCACTGTTCCTCCAAAACATACTCCAATTCTTTAAGGGATGCTCGTGGAGTGTAATGAGACCGAACATGACTTTGTAACTCACAGACCACAATGGGACAATAATCTTCAGATCTGGTGATTGTGGGACCCAGGGGAGGTTTGATAGCTCCTGGTCATGCTCCTCAAACCATGATTTCAGCGTTTTTGCAGCGTAACCGGGTGCCAATCATCTTGGTAGATGCCATCACCATCAGGGAACAATATTTGGGCCATGGGTAGAACCTGCTCCTCCAAAATGGCCTCATACACGTTATCATTCATCATTGCATGCAGGGCTATGATGGAACCTGCAGAAAACCACGATATAACTGCCCATACTGTAACAGTACATGCTTTACAGTTGAGAGCAGACAGTCCGTATCATAGCTCTGTGACGGTGTTCTCTATACGTAAACACGACTGGTTGTTGGGCAGAAGGTGAAGGTCGATTCATCGGAGCACATTACGTGTTTCCACCGCTCATGAGTCCACGCCTTATGGTCCTTGCACCACTGGATACGACTCTTCGAATTTATTGCTGTGACTAGGGGTTTGGCAATAGCGACCCTGCCATGAATTTTCATTTTATGAAGTTCCCATCATTTTATGAAACCGGGTTCTGTAGGCCGGAATTGAGTTCAGACGTAATTTTCATTGCAGTGGTCTTCTTAGTTGCTACAATCCGTTTTAATGCCCTCCGGTATCTATCTGACAGGATTGTTTTCCGACCACTGTTGTGCTTTGCAGACGTCGTTTGCCCATGAATTATGTATGCCCTCATGACATTGGACACAGTGCCTTTCGATACCCCCAAAACGTTCGCCACTGTTACCACTGAACTTCCAACCAGACAGGCACCAACGATCATGCCTCTTTCGAAATCTCTCAGGTCGCCCATTTTACCGCATTTTCACAACAGGACACTTACAGGTGAACTGGTTACCTCTGATGGAAGAGGAAGGTCCACGTGACACATTGGAAACAAAAAACGATCGGCGACCGCAACACGTGTTGTACACTGGATGGCCAAGTTTACGTGTCCTGTATGAAGTATTTTTAGATTTTTTATCTAGCCCTGTATATATATATATATATATATATATATATATATATATATATATACGATGCTTGTATGATCACCTATATTATGTCATACGGAAAATACGTATAAATGAAAAACTTATACGGAACGTATTGTAAAACATGCGTATTCAGTTATACATCTGTTGTACGTTAAGTAAAAAACTACAGAAAATATGTACGCATGTAACCTACCTTTTTAAGCACGCCACCTACATTAAACTCAGTGTTTAAACCCAGTATGCATTTATTTATTTCTATACATACTTTTAAGAACAACAAGAAATAAGTTTACTAAATATTTTCAACAGGTGCAGAGTTGTTCAAAAATCAATTTAAATGGAAGAGGTACGACGTGAAACTAAGGAGAACTGCATATTGGAATACCAGAAAAATAAAAATGAAACAAAACCTGCATATTGAAATACAATTAAAATTGAAAGTTAATGAGATACCTGAGCAAGGTATGATTTCAGTAGTGCGGCAATGTCCTGTTCAATCTTCGTGAGGCATATTATCAAGTCATTTAAAATACTCAATAACTTTTTAACAACTGTCCAAGTGTTTAAACGAAAATTAGAAATCACTTTATTATTTTTATCAAATGACTCAAACTTAAGAGAGTTATGAAGTTTTAAAATTTTCGAAAGGCCACCATTTTGAACCAGTATGACGGATGGGATTCGATATTTCTCTTCGGTGGCTCAGTGGTAGAGCGTTCACCTCTGGTGCTTGGGGTCCCGGGTTCGATAACACGCCCCGCCAAATGATCTTTGTGGTGGACAAACACCGTGTGCGTAGGTTTTATTGGGGTTCTCGCGTTTCCTCCCACTTTCTTCATTCCACCATTTCATTCATTCCTCATCATCACCGTCTCCTTTAGCCTGACGGGCATGACCGCGGGACGTAAAACTTAAAGATTTCATATCACTTTATCGATATTTCTCTCACTTGAGACAGCAATGTTTCTTTCTTACCTATTAATATGCACAGACTATGTTCTATAGCTATTTGGAACTGAATGAAGTGCTTTTGTCAATCATTTATGGAAATATTGCAGCAGACCGGAGCATGCCAGAGTATACCAGATGTTTGAACGACAAACCGGTGTCAACCACATCGTTCAGTCAGCTTTTATCTAAAAGTTCACATTAAAAAAGTTATCATAATGTTTTGCACATTCTGACCAATGAACCGTTAATTAAAGCCAATTCTTTTAACATTTAATTTACATATACATACAGGTGATTTAACCTGATTTCATTTTAAAATGAACTGCCAACATTGACCAAAATCCAGCTCGCACCTTGAGTGTCTCAACTCGAGGAGTTTACTTCAACTCTTGATACCACCAAAGCGTTCGTTGGATTCGGTATAACATTATTAAAGGGTTCTACGTCCAATAGCCGGTCAAAGACTTGCACAACGATTAGCCTCTAATTATTGAAATCCCGAGTCCACAGACCCTTTGCGAATAAGTAGTAAACGGCCATACCGACGATTTAATTAGTAGTGCGACTAACTAGGTTCATTTGCTGGAAACCATAGATAACTTCTACGGATTCACGCAGCCGCTACAAAATTAAGTCGTGGGATTACCCCAGTATTAATCCCCCATGTGTATCTGCTGATGGTGCGAGAAAAGTGCTCTAGGGAAACCGAAATTATAATGTTTCATTGACCTATATACGTGACACAAACGGATATAATACAGGGTGTCCAATATACAATGCAACCCGGAGTTTGGGATAGTAGAACTTATGAACCGGAAGCGGTACACAAATAATAGTTATACCAAAATGGAGCCTTGTTCATGCATATGTTTTTAAACTAGGAAGCAACGATTGAGGTGCACAAGGAACCACACAGTATTGCCAGATGGATGTTCTGTCACTCATTTTTAGTTTGAATAGTTGGAGTAGCTTGGAAACTATGAAATGGAAAAAAGAATGTTTCATTTCCTCCGATAACTAATCGGATGAGGCCTCTGTAAGGAGTTACTAGGGAAAACGTGGTTTTCATAAATTAATATTCTGAATTAGCAACAGTGGTGATGTTTCAGTGCATCAAAAGGTGTTAAGGAGACAGTGCTAGCTGGAATAGGAAAGGTGTGTTAACAGCGCTGTCTACATTATACAATTCCTGAAAACAATGAAAAACAAACTTTGAAATTATCATGATAAAACTTTTACTTACATGCAACCGGCAACATTGCTATTCATTGAATCAAAACAGGGACACTTCCAGAATCTGCCATAGAACTGACAATTCAGTTCGTGATGAATAGCAATATTGCCGGGTGCATGTAAGTAAAAGATTTATCACGATAATTTCAAAGTTTGTTTTTCATTGTTTTCAGAAATTGCACAATGTAGACAGATCCTTAACACACCTTTTGATGCACTGAAACATCACCACTGTTGCCAGTTCAGAATGTTAATTTATGAAAACACGTTTTCCCTAGTAACTCCTTACAGAGGCCTCATCCGATTAGTTATCGGAGGAAATGAAAAATTCTTTTTTCCGTCTCATAGTTTCCAAGCTACTCCAAATATTCAAACTGAAAATGAACGACAGAACATTCATACGTATGAGTTATGAGTCAATTTACGTATTTTGTAAAAAAAAATGATTTACACTTTCTGTTATATCTGGCAACTCTTTGTGGGTACTACTGTACTACTGTACCTATTTTAAAAATATATCATAAACAAGGCTTCATTTTGGTATAACCATTATTTGTGTATCGCTTCCGGTTCATAAGTTCTACTATCCCAAACTCCGGATTGCATTGCACATTGGACACCTGTATAATAAAATGTGAAGTGTAATTTTGTTTGAGGAAATAGTTAAGGGTTCAATGTTTAGTGTTGTGATTGTTTTTTCTCCTCTATATTTTTTAAATAGTGTTTTGATAACATAGTGTAATTTTATTTAATGTGTTTTTGTTACATGATATTCGTGTATACTGTGGTCTGAGCGATCATCTGACGTCCGTGAGGATTTTGAGACGAGACATACGAACCTCTCGGTGTTTCATGCTCATCTCATTCTTGAGACCGGAGGGCGGTCCGGGAAAAGGTCTGTAATCCCTTTTTGTAAGTGTTCTTTGATGTCTTAACCAGGCAAGTTCAGGTTTCCTGAAAGTACTTATTGGTGGGCCAGCAGAGGGGCAGATCCAGAAAGCGGTCACAAAACCTATACAAGGTTATTACAAACCCAGAAATTATAATGGGCTCACTAGCAAAAGAGGATTTGATAAAATGGGGTTAAGGACAACTGTTATAGACGAATACTGCGCTGGCTCAAAATAATATTTAATACAGTCTTTTAGCAGATACACTCACTTCTTTCAACTCTTTTACAAAAATAAGAATAATAAGAATAATAGTAATAATAAATAATGATTAAATAAATAAATAAATAAATAAATAAGATAACTATGTTTTGGTGTGTTGAATGATGTTCACTTTCCTTAAGATTACGGACTATGCAAACGCATCACCGACTAGCGGTAACGAACCTACTGGGCCCGTGTGTGCTTGCCATGAGCAGTCACTGACACATTTACCAAGCCAATCATGTACGGAAAATAGAACTCAAATTTGCTCAAATAAGAAGATTCCAGAGCCTCTTCCATCTCAACTCACAGTCCGGTACCCAGGCCTGCAGTTCATCATCCGCATCCCATCGTGAGACAGGTTGCGAACCCCAAACTACTGACACAGGAAACCGACCTACGAGTGGAGCTGACAATGAGCACCATGGAGATCTTAATTTTGTCTGTAATAGCCCTACCAAAATGAAAAAAAAAATCTCATAAGAATTCCAAACAGAATTTAGTAGCGCAACGGAAAATTAAAAAAGGTGAGATTTTGATCAAACTGGGAAAGAAATAATGATTTTCTTTAGGCTCGGCTGTCTCAATCCCCGGTCACACTAAGGAAAATTCTCTTTTCCTCGATTCACAGCAATTTACTTTCATTTTTACCAGTAAAAGAATTGTGTACGTACTGCTCTTAACCTTGTCCATATTTCACATAGTATTAAAACACAACTGTACTCATTTTACTACTTTAAAACTAAATGATACGTTCTTGTGCTCGAAAAGAAAGATATTACTTCACGGCTAATAATTTATTTACACCATTCACTGAAATAGAATTGACAGGAAGTTTTATAAAAAGAAAATCTTTTTACATTTTCTTGAACTGATATACCCATCTGAACCGAGATAAGCAAAAGGGAAAAATAACATTAAATTTTACTAAATTTTTAGAGTTGAATATTGTTTACATCTCGTTCAGCTTTCAAGAAATTCTTAAATATGCGTATTCATCAATAATTTCAATATTGTGGACATTTACACCATAACGACACAAGACAAAACAATGAAAATTAATAAACACAGCAAATTAAATATACACTAAGCAAATTTAAGGGATAGTTTTCTTACAAGTTTTCTGTGGTTTGCTATTTTGTTTTCGTTCTTTCTCTTCGGTGCTAAAACCTCTGTGCGTTGTAGTTGTGGCCGCCATAGAGGGTTTACGCATTCTTTGCTACCTCACCTTGAAGCTCGGACCTCATTACATGACAACTAGCACAGGGAAACATTCACAAGAAAAATACACAATGGCTTGTGTATAGCCCGCTCCCCCAGTTCTTTGTCACCGGAACTGGAAGAGTCACTACTACTACTTATATCGAGAACAGAACCCAACCAACCCCTGCGGGGCTTCTAACCCGTTCCTACTACTACTGCTACTATTGCTACTAACAACAACAACAACAACAACAACTACTACTACTACTACTACTACTACTACTACTACCGCTACTACTACTACTACTACTACTACTTATACTAAAACTTCCTTACCACAACATTTACATCTTAAATCTTTATAACATGCGATTCCGATTCATTATGAACTAGTATGAATCGTTAGAATCACTATGATTCGTTAAAAATCACTGGGGGGAGCGGGCTATACTCAATCCTACACAATAATTAAGCCTAATATCTCTAACCTATCCTAACCTAACTAACTATACTACCTTAACCTAAGAAAACACATACATAAAGCACTTTTATTAGTCACAAATTACGCTTTTATAACTACCATAGATCTACAAGGACGTATTTGCTATCAGTGAATATGTCACTTTAAAATTTTATCTTTCTAATTAAACACTGAAATATTAAGCAAATAAATATTTAAACTGTATCTGTAAATCATTTCGATGGGTATTCAGAATACAGCAGCTGAGAACTGAACTGCTGATGATAATTTCCTGTTACCGGTACCAAACTATGTACCCTTATACTTTTCTTCTTTATGTATCTCTTTGTTTCGGAGTAAATTACCTGTGATTGGATCATCCGCAATCCCAGCTGTGGTTGAGATTTTCCGGATTCTTTGATGTCAGCAGAAAAATCTGTCATCCTATAGTTATGTCATAATAATCATCCAATTAGGGATCTTCTTCCCGTTGTCTTTGCCTTTCTACAGAAGCAACAGTAAGAGTCAGACGTGAAGTCTTTAGCGTCTGCACAAAATTATAGAAAAGTGAAATTTTAAATAGTGACACTCGTTTGGAATGGTGTTTTCTGAAATCGTAGAACTTGTGACGGTCTAGGCAGTGAGAAATTGTTTTGCAGCATCTTGCTTAAGACAGTGGTAATAAACTCTTGTGAACGGTGACTGATATCATAGAAAAAGAGGTGAACTACCACGCTATAGCATCATTGGATTGGTCTTGAACGCTCGCAGTTTTGGTTTTTTGTGTCCACTAATTGAATCCTTTGATGGGATTTGGTGGTATGTAATTTATTTATTTTGAAATCTTCTGACTTCAACAGTCTTTCGACCGTCGTGGAATGTATTCCAAGTAAGTGTGAGGCGAGAAAACAGGAAATTCAGTTTAGGAAAAATTAACCTCTAAATTCACTGTTTCGTGACATGACTAAGAAATGTGGTTTTCTGTGCAAATAGTGAATATGAAAATGATGTGCTAATTTTCGAAATTTTACGCCAAAATTGCGTACATATAGATGCAAAATGTAATTACCTGGATACACTCAATGGGGGGAAAAGTTAGATTCAATATTACGAAGACGATTGTCATAATAGCAAGAAATATGTGTACCTCAGGCACATACATTTCTCCAAAAAATGTAAATAAGTTTTAGATTTCCTAACCTCTAAATTATTTATTTTGGAAAATCATAGTACTGCTCGAAGTTTTAAAATTTGGCATTGTGCTTTTCTTTGCTTAATCATTCCAAGGCTTAAATTTTCGAAACAGATGTTGACAAGATCACTGGTAACGTTTAGGGTAATAGTATACATGAGAACCCCCTGATCTGCGTTTCTTGTGTGTTCTATTACCACTTCTACATGAAATACCATAAATTTTCTACGTAGTGCAATAGTAAGAAGTATCCATGTGCACAAGACATGCGATATGCGTTAAATTCCCCCACACACACATAGTCATAGATAAATTACAAGGGCACTACACATGCAGATAGAAAATATAGGTACGTTCTTGTTTATTTTCGTATCAGTAGATAAGTAAATAAAAGTCGCTTTGTTACCCGCTTTGTAAGTTCGTACATACTCAATGAATAATCCCTAAAAGTATGAGCGTCCTGCTCCTTCGGGAACTGATGCAGCTTCATGTATACTATATCCAGAAGAAATTATGGCTGACTTTCCAAATTTAGAATTTTGAAGAAAAATTACAAAACAAAATTTTTAGTTTTCTTTTGAAGATTCCCTATACCAAAATACCCATAGAAATAAACTAAAAACTATATATAAAACGCTAAAATATACTCTTATTTTCTAAATTAATGCAATATTTTCGACTAAATATAAATTTTTCAAAATATAATTAGTAACTATGTATTTTTATGAAATACATATATAAAACTATCGATTTGATAAAATTTACGCAAAATTTGCGACCTACGTTTACCATAATACGATAAATAAACACATTTTAACATTTCCACTGAAGATAAAATTTCTTTATATACACTGGGTGTTCAAAACTACTGGGCGATGTTACACTATACAAAGTATAAGTTAACAACTGCATTATATTGTTGTAATGGTTTCAGACTATTAACCCTACACTTGTAAACGTAAAATGCAGTTGTGCTACAGTGTGCAAAAGTACTCCGCCTGCGAAAGTAAATATCTAGTATATCCCCATTTCATATGGAGCGAACCATTTTAGCCGTTAAATTATCGTTTACATGACGGTCTGTTGTAAATCTGCACTGTGAATTGTATCAGGCAATTTGTGAAAAGATAGCGATATAGCTTAGAGGGAAAAATAAATTCATATCATTTACAGCAAACAGGAAATAAGGACTGTAATTGCGCCTGGAAAAGATACCCGCAAAAAGTCAGAAAAGAAGAAGAAAAAGTAGCGATTTATTTGAAAATTAAGAATCTTTATTCGAATAAGATCCTTGGTCGAATGACTATGAATTCTTCGAAAGAAGTTCAGGAAAAGAAAGAAATAACTAAGATTTTATGGAGACACAAAAGATGCATATTATGCATGCGCGTGTTGAATGACGACGGTACAAATATATTCATGAAGCAAGACACTGGAGAAAATCTAGCAAGAAAAATTTCTCTTTGTCTATTTGTCGATGTAAATATAGTTACTGTTATTTGTTCCATATAGTAATTCTGAGCTCTATTCTAATTTTTAAAATTTACACAGTTGATAGTAAATTCCATAGAATATAGAAGTATAGTTGATGCCTATAGTTGAAATATAGTTAACGCTGGTCCAATTTAGGATAAATATACAAATTCTACCGAAGAATTATATATTCTGATTTTAAGAGAAGAATAAACAAGTAATCAAAATAGTACTGGGCTTGTGTATAGCCCGCTCCCCCCAGTTCTTTGTCACCGGAACTGGAAGAGTCACTACTACTACTACTATTACTACTATTACTACTACTACTACTACTATTGCTACTACTACTACTATTACTACTACTGCTACTACTATTACTACTACTCCGACTACTACTACTACTTATATCGAGAACAGAACCCAACCAACCCCTGCGGGGCTTCTAACCCGTTCCTACTACTACTACTAGTACTAGTATTGCTACTAACTACCACCACTTCTACTACTACTACTACTACCAATACTACTGCTACTACTACTACTACTACCGCTACTACTACTTATACTAAAGCCTCCTTAACACAAGATTTACATCTTAAATCTTTATAACATGTGATTCCGATTCATTATGAACTAATATGAACCATTAGAATCACTATGATTCGTTAAAAATCACTGGGGGGAGCGGGCTATACTCAATCCTAGTGCTGGTTTGTTTTTGGCGTACCAGTAGAAAGTTTTGTTGAAAAATTATAATTCTCTCACTAATTTCCATTTTATTGTTCCCTAAAAGTTTTGCGATGAGCGACATAAAAATATCTGGTTCGGCATAGATGATGTTCAAGGGGTCACCAGAAATAATTGTTGAGAAATTAAAATCCTTCAGTAATTTTCTTCTTACTTCCCCGTATGAAAAATATCTCACTTGGCTCTGGTAAGGTTCAAGGGAGCCGCAATAAATAATTGTTGAAAAATCGCATTTCTTACATTTTTTCTTCTTGATCTTATCCATTATATTTGCACTAGGCGACATTGACAATAACTCACTTAGCATTAATTTAGTTCAAGGGGAGGCACCAAAGATAATTGTTGAGAAACACAAATCAACCTGTGCTAGGTGGGCCCTTAAAAGCACCAGTTATCTAACGGAGTCAGGACAGGGCGCGATTGATGGGCCAACGAGTAAGCGCGATGGTGCGTTCAAAGGAAGCAGGTGCGTCAGCAATGGTGGACATACACAAAGGCGACTATTCTCGGCAAAAGCATACACGTTTCCTATGTGACAGTCATAACAGTTATGTACTTACCTTAAACTTTGTCACTGCCCTCTTGGTTAATTTCAGTATCTTTCTACCAGTCCTTAGTTCGGACGATGTTCAGAACTTGGGTCATGACTACGGCCTCATGTTTTATCATAAATTGAGTTAAGTATGGGAAAAATTCTTTTGTCTACTGTACGTTGTAAGATTTTGCTACACGGTTCTCCAAGTACGCTTAGTCGTATTTGTATATGCACCTGTTTGTTAATTTACAAAGTTAACACTGTGATTTACCGTAAGTTGCGTGTATGATATTGTAGACAGATTTTTGGAACCTGTCCAGCAGTCACTTATTATGGTAGTCCCTTGTTCTATCCATTGCTCTATGAACTTCAGTAGAGTATGTTCTTTTCTATACGCAACTGGAACTAAAAAATATTTTCCCTAAACATACTGTACCTAAACATACTAACTGTCCTTCCATAGCTTTCCAAATACTGTACTAAAGTTTATCCAATTTGCTTTCATCTATCTCCACGGTCATTCCAGTTACTCCCAGTTACCAGCTCTTTTCCCCAACGCACGGCTTTATGACTTTCAATACAAACTGTTTCCAGTCTACTAGAGTCTTTCTGGATATATTATACTTCTCTTCAATTCATAGTAAAGAAGTTTCTTTCAGTACTTCGTAAGTAACTAGTGCTCGTTAGTTGACTTCTAGTAAACCACGATTTTTCCATGAGAGATAATCTTCTAGAGCATCGTTTGTACACCCATTTCCTGTTTCATTCTTCTCCTTTTGAAACACAACCATAACACACCGTCATTTGGGCCATTCCACGCGAAAGTGAGCCTGAACCCAAATTTTCGAAAACTGTCAAAACCAATGTATTTTTACGTATATATGAAGTAAATAGAACGAAATTTACTTTTTCACAAAGAAAAACTTATTTATACTTAGAATTCACGTAAAATTTTAAGTCTGAGTTGTGAATTTGTAACATGTCAGCTGCGAGGAATTTTTTTATTCTTGTTATCGGCAACATTTTACGGTATATTGTGCATGTTTGGCTGAAGTAACTTTAAGCTATTCAAGATGCTTCTTTTTGCTACAAGCTGCAGTTGAAATAGTGTTTACAGGATAAAAATTGTTTATAATATCATTAAAGATATAAACGTTAACTTTAATGTCCTGCCCGTGACAGAAAACTACCAAAAGTTATTGTACTGAATTACTAAATTTGTGAATGTGGTTCGTACTTAGTAGAAGTAACAATTTTCACGTGTACTTCACATTTACCAAATTTTGGACTAATGCTAACAATATATTTCGATTTATTTCAATTTGAAAACTTGTCCTGCCCGTGACAGTGGGCATGCCGCTGGTGGGATAGTTTGTGTACATTGGTTATTCATGATAGAAAATTATTTCATGTGTACTAAAATAAAGTTTTCTAAGCATGAACATTATTTACTTAAATAGAGGATTATGTATTACTGTCAGTATGATGTTTTAACTTAAAATAAGTGTCATATAAATATTATCATTAGCGTCACCTTTCTGTTCGTTTCAAGGGAGCAGTAGATGGGATTGGAGCACGTACAAAACGGCCAGTATGGAACTTTGTGAAACAAAAGAAAGTAATTGTAGAATGTGCTGCTGATTATCATCAGCAGAAATTTAAAAAAAAAAGACGTTTTGAATAAAAGACGGGAAAATGCTCTTGTCAATTGAATGCCCCCAATCAAAACAATTTTTCCTGCAATTTGACAGCGAAAATTTGGTAGTTCGTCGAACTTTTAAATTAGAGCTTCATCCGTATAAAATCTTTATATTTCTAACAGACTTTTATTCAGATTCTGAAAATGATGATTCCGAAAGCCATGAAGCTATCCTGAGCGACGACTTAGGTTTGCATGTTAACAAGGCTTGTGTTAGACCAGTTGTTAAAGATATAACACAAGAAACATTTTTGTTGATGGAATTTTTCTCTAGTGGACAGAAAAAAGAAAACAGACATGCAACTATCGCACAAAGCACAGTGGAAGAGGACGAAGAAGTCAAGGAAATTCGTATGAAAACCGTAAGCGATTGCGGTAAAATTTTCAAGACTGTTGAAGATGTCTTACGTGCATTTCGATCAAATAATACCTTTGATACCAGCAGTGCTGTGCCCGGAGAGGGGGGAGGAGGGGCGAGCGTGATTACGGCCCCGGGCGTCAAAGTAAGGGGGCGCAATATATATATATAATGGAAGGAAAACTATTAAAAAGTGCTCAAAATCAAGGAAAAGCAGGGTATATTTTTAAAAAATTTCTTACGCGTCGCGCTAACCATGGTGACGCTTTGCGGCTGGTCTGTCGACCTCACTCATATTTACGGGGGCGCTGTCGCGACGCGTCGTATACTCACGCCCCGGGCGCTGATTTTCCACGGCACGGGCACTGGATACCAGCACCTATTTTATATACTGTTAGACAGTGTTTTGTACGAATTTCCCTACAAGGTGAATGTAAATGGGCAAATAAAACCATTTCCTAAAGTGTAGGTGGTGAGAAATAAGTGTACGGCATATTATTATTTTTAAGTGATAAAAGCGAGCCTCAAGTAAAGTAAATATAATTATTTGTGTAAAATGCTATAACAGAACAGCAGAAATTAACTTATTTTCGATTTTATTTCATTTTTGAAATCATTCTTATTGAGATGTTGTGTGTTGATTCACACGGTGTCCTGCCCGTGACACAGTAAAGTTTAGTTTATTGATTAAATAAATATTTGGAAAATTTCTATTTTGTGAAGTTTGTTAAAAAATTTCATCATTTATACATTTCCGTTTAAATAAAAACATTTTGCGCTAAGAATTCACAGAGTTTTGTAACATTCACTTGGTGTGTCGAAAGTCACTTCTCTTTTTTGTCCCCACCCGTGACAGACGTTTAGGAATTAATATTTTCTACTCTAAACAGAAAAAAATACTGAAAACATCAGCTACATATACTTCTAAGTCTGTACTGCTCATATATCATACAATTAGCAGAATTTATGTTGTACTTTTAGAAATATACAACTTTAAAGCATCAAAAATGTAGTGTAAATGTCCTGCCCGTGACGATGGAATGGCCCAGTTCTAGAATAAGATTCTAATTTCATTTCTGAACTATCTTATCACGTCATTTCCTTTTTCTTTTCTTTTTTCTTTTTTTTTTTTTACAAAATGTATAAGCCTGTCATTGTTTTTTCCCAACCCTAAGAAAAACACGGTTTCACATTCTATCACTACCAATGTACATCCGTTTTCCTACATTGGGAAAATTTTGTTCTCTTTCAATGTCATTTGATATTGGAAAACAACATTGCTTAACTCTGGCATTGTCTTGCCGCGAAAGTTTCACTCTAAACATCGCTAACGTTAATTTCGTTTCGCAATTGTTTTCCCACAATAACTTTCATGGGAAAAGAATCATTGTATGCGTTTCTCATTTCTTTTCCATAACCCTACTGACGGATCCGAATTGTGGGTCAATGCGAGTCTGTGATGGCACAGTGTAATCGATGACACTACACATCATCGAGATTCCGATCAAGTTCATGTGCTACTTACTGCTGTCATTCTTTTCATAATTCGTTTTGTCAGCTCCAGAAATGTGTTGTTACTTATAAACATACATGTATTTCATACGAATCATCGAATTTCACTTGTAAATCTTCCAAAATGTGATGCGCCAAAACTGCACCAGCACCACCAAACTATATCAAGATCTTACGTTAGAAATCTCCAATAATATAGAAATACCGGATAAATTCTAATTACGGGGAACGGGCAGTTTTTTCCCTAAGAATTCATACTTTTTTATATAAACATAGCCTAATTTTGGTTAGGTTAGGTTAGCTTAAGTTTAGTAAGTTTAGAATATATTACGCTCTACTTACCTTCATGGTTTGTTCTGGCCTCCTGCAATTAGAATTAACCGGAAATATCGAATGCGAAGTGCGCTATGTTAAAGCAATATTTCAATGGAAGGTAAGTTTTTAATTTCTTAAGAAAACAAGGAAATTGTTTTCTTTAAATCTTCGTTTATGGGCATATAGACCGTCGGTCACTGTTCCCTACCGTGTGCTATCCCCCGCACTGACTGTTAGATAGCATGTGTGCTTTAAAGTGGCCGCCTAGCGCAAGTTAGTTGATGTTTCTTGCACTAAAGATTTTACACTATATCTATACCCTGTACTTACACACATAACGTCAAGCGCTTGTAAAGTAACTCTGTACCCAGGAATGCATCTCTTGTCTCAAGAAATAGTTCATAAGGCAGGAGAAGTACATTTCCTGTGAAAAGTGAAAATATTAGTTTATGTACAAACTCTTAAACTGAGCTTTCACTATATATTTTTACTTATTTCCTGTGAAATTGTTAGTAAACTCTTTTGGCAAAGGGAAATTAGTTTGGCCCTTAATATATAACCAGACTTGTAGCATAGGTAGGGCCGGATTTCCATGTTTTGCGCCAATGAGCGAAATTGCCGTACCTGACCACACCAATCTCATCGCTCTCCAAAACTTCCAATTCTCCTAGATCTACTTCCTAAAATATTGCTTAATTACATTTACAACTAAATTATAATTATTATTATTACTGTTGTTATTTCTTATTGCTATTCGGAAGATCGTGGGTTAGATCGTCACCACAGACCATCCTAACCAGGATTTCCCCTACTTCTTTCCCTTGTTGTTATACAGGGTGTTTCAAAACAACGCCGAAAACGTTTGGGAGGTGATTCCTAACACCAAAATAAGACAAAACGTATATACCAACCTCGGTGCACAAATACTTCCTAACGGAGTTATAGGCTGCCGAAAACATGAAAAAATGAATTTTAAAGGTCTATAGCTCCAAGCCTATGGGATCTACCGCAGTCGAGTCAAGACTTTACTTAGGAACTAATAGGTGCTCTATCCAAAAACACATGTTTCAGAGTCCTAAGGTACTCCCTCAACAATTTTTGTACAGGCAGTTTAGTTACGGGCTTATAATCTGAAGTACTCAGTAACTACCTCTATATAAATTGTTGCGGCAATACTGCAGGATTCTGAAACATGTATTTTTGGATACAGCATATATTAGTTCCTTAGTGGTCTTGACGCGACTACGGTAGGCCCCATAGTTTTGGAGTTATAGATCTTTAAAGTTCATTTTTTCACGTTTACGGCAGCCTATAACTCCGAAAAGAAGCATTTGTGCACCCAGGTTGGTCTATACTTTTTGTCTTATCTTGGTGTCAGGAATCAACTCCCAAACGTTGTCGGTGTTGCTTTAAAATACTCTGTATATCCAGTGTAACAGGGCCTCCGGGCTGTTATCTGGTATTAGTTGAATAAATAAATAAATACACGCCAATTTGTGAAAGTACGAGTGTCGAGCTGCCTGCTATCGCCCCTTTCAGCAGATCCACCAATAACTGATCAAACCACCATATTGACCAAATGACTTTTGACAATATTTGCTACGACTAATCTTCTACAATATTATCATAGTCACGGCCATTTTATTATAGAAAAAAAAAGCTTTTGCTTATTTTATTGTTGTTGGTGAAATATTTATTTCAATGGTTTTATCGTTCTTAAATATTTTTTAAATTGACGTCCTTCAAGATTTGCTGCCCTGGTCCCGGGTCCATGTGGCCCATGCCTAAATCCGGCTCTGAGCATAGGGTATATTCGAAAAACCTCGCAAAGTATTTCATGAAAACTTGTTTTTATGTTAAGAGGCCTACTCACTGTGAAATTAAAATACCGTTAATTTTACAGCAATTCTGTGATATCTTCAAATAGATAAAAGATAATCGAAATGTGGAACAAGAGCATGCTAGACAATATAATTTTGCATGAGGTACCGTTATCACGAGTCACCTACTAGCTTTCCGTTTGCAGCAATTTGAAAACGCGAAAATAAATGCCCATTTTCTAAATGGCTGGGAATCGAAAGCAGATAAGAGAGTCGCGATTGCAATATCACATGCAAAATAATATTGTCTAGCGAGCTCATGTTCCACTTTCTGATTATATTTTATCTATTTGAAGATATCACATAACTAATGTAAAATTATCTGTTTTTATTTTCGCAGTTATGAGGCCTCTTAAGGAACTAAATATTAATTATCAGAGTGGTGTAAGCAAAAGGAATTCTGAATTTAGACAACTTTCAACAAAGACATTTTCTTAAAAAATAAAAATTTAACACATTACAGTATATACAAAAACTCCAAAAGAACTTGGAAGTTTGAACTTCCCTTGATGAAATTTTGCAAACGCCACTCAAAATTAATATGTACTATTCTGACTTTTTTAAAAATTTGACACTGCTGCGAAGTCAATTTACTGCATTTGTAGACTGCTTTATATTTTGAAGCTCGTAATGTGGGCGGTTTGGGAAGAAGCTTTACTTACCAGATGAACCACAAATGAATGCAATTATCGTTACTATTTGAAAGTAGAGTCACATTGCAGTTTTAAAAAAGCATGATCTACGTATTTGTAGGCATTGTCACTAGAAGATAGTTCAACTGTAAATCGATTTTGTGATACGGCACAGCGAAGTGTAGATGGAGGGTGAAATGCCATCGTAAGTACATCCCTAAAAGTTAATATGTTTAGGGATAATTCTGTTTGTGTATAACAAATGTTTATTCAAACAAGTAAAATTATGTTAGATTACATTAATTACGTTAATTACTGTAAAGTAACGAATTGTTATCTTTATATAGACATTGGAAAAAATATAAACCTCACTCAATGGCAATAATTCTTCGGGTTTTCTTTATTTAAACGCTTGAACTGACTTTGAGGAAGATGTTAAACTTGAACCTTATAAAGGAGCCCAATTCTTGAAGTATGAACATTTAAAAAAAATGAAAAATAAAAGCGTGCATATTTCTATGGTACTCCAATGTTTATCTTATGTACTTTTCAGATAAGAGTGATGGCACCGGAATACAGTTACGTATGTACCGAATGTGAAGACCGAGTGAACAGATGTTATGTCTTTTGGAGGAAAGCAGCTACTAGTGAAGCAGTGAGATCCAAGCTACGAGAACTTAATTTGTTGTCGAAGCCAAGTGCTTGAGAATCATAGGTTGGTTACTCTATCTACTTTACTGTCGTGAATTTTATTCTTACTCACACACACATACCAAGTGAAACTTGTTAACTTGCTTTGTTGATAAATATGAAATTATTTGTTTAGTCTAATGTCCAATACAGACAGATGATCAATGAAAGTAATTTATTGTTAAATTAAATGTTTTGTATACTCTCACCGGGCACTGAACCCTGGAGCATGTGCACCAGAAGTACAAACGCTACTCACTCGTTTTAAAGTTAACTGATTTAGCAAACGTTCCTTAGTAATTTAAGGACGTTAGATGGTTAGTGTTTAGTGTCTTCTTCAGTACAAGCATCCCGCTGGCCTAGTGGTTAGTATGTATGTCGTTGGTGCACATGGTCCTGGTTTTCACTCACCCTAGGAAAGAAAAAACTTCAATTTCTCAAAAGACATAGGTATGGAACATTCAAAAAAGTTTCATTCCACTTTTTTTTTCTTGTCAGCACAATGGATATGATATGAAGATCCCTTGTCAGCACCCAGGATATGAGAAGTAGACAAAATTTAAAGGTAAAATCAGGACAATCTTAATGCGTTCAAATTTGAAGTAACTCCAACCGAAAGCAAACGTGACACCAAAGATTCACGCATTAGGCCTCTATACAATATAGGATAAACCCTAGGAAATCTGTTACGAGCTTTCCTAGAGTCAAAGTCTCAACATGTATGGCATCAGATCTCATGTCATTTCCTCTATTCCGAACGATCCTATGAGGTTTCTCGTGTCTAGAGCATACTTTATTTTGAAAAACAATCCTAAGATTTCAATTTAAGTGACATCAGGTGAGAGAAAGTGAAATACATATTTAAAAATAAAAAATAGTTTATTAAGGCAATTGTGTCGAACTAAGTAATTATGATTTTTACTGGTAAGTATATTTTGCCCAAAACGCGATATAGTACATAACACTATTCTGAATGCAGTAATGGCGTAAGGCGTCATTTTTGCCGCAATGCATTATGGATTTACATCCGGCCATGCCCTTCGTTATGACCAGAAAAATCTCTACGTGTATTAGAACGGTTCGCTTTTATTAAATTAATTGAGCCACTAAAACACAAACTCATCTGCCATAATTCCATTTATTTATATCTCGTTGTCCCTGATAACGACGTTCCAAAATCTTATTATTTAAAACATTTGAATATCTTATATATATATATATATATATATATATATATATATATATATATATATATATATATATATATATATATTAACATTATAACTAACTAACTAACTCTATGGCCTATGAAACCCGGAGGTTCAATGCCGCGTTCACAAAAGCTCTCCACTGACTTCTATCCTTAGCTAACTGCATCCAGTTTCTACTTTGTATTCCAATCTCTGCGAGATCCATTTTAATATTGTCCTCCCATCTGCGCCTAGGTCTTCCTAATGGTCGTTTTCCGATTGGTCTTCCAGTCAAGACTGAAAGCGTTTCTACTTTCTTCCATTCTAGCTACATGACCCGCCCACCTAAGCCTCCTAGACTTCACGACCCTAACAATGTTGGGTAAACCATATAAATTATGTAGTTCCTCGTTATGAAGTTTCCGCCATTCCCCATTTCCGTTCCTCTTGGGACCGAATATTCGTCTCAGGATCTTGTTCTCAAATACTTTCAGTCTATATTCTTCCCTCAGAGTAAGTGACCATGTTTCATACAAAACATGTTTCAGCCATACAAAATAACAGGCATGATTACCGTTTTGTATATTTTAAGCTTCAAATTCCTCGACAGAATTCGCGACGACAAGAGATTTTGAACCGAATAGTAACACGAATTCCCTGCTTTTAGTCGACATTTAATTTCTTCGTGAATATGATTTTCGTCCATTAATATTGATCCTAGATATTTGAAACTATCCACTTTATCAAAAGTATTATTTAATATTTTAACGCATCTATAATTTGCTGTATTCCGGTCCCGACGCACTTCCATGTATTTAGTTTTATCTGCATTTACTTCTAAACCAATGTCCCTGCAGGCGTTTAATAAGATGTCTGCATTTCTTTCTATTGTTCTCCTATCATCACATATTAAATTTACATCATCAGCATATGCCATAACCTGGTGAACACCGTTCAACTCTAGGCCCTGGTTGCTATCTTTGATTTTCTTTATAACGTATTCCAGAACGAAGTTAAATAATAATGGCGACAATGCATCTCCTTATTTCATTCCATTTTCGACATGAAAGCTCGTGGACAAAAATTTTCCTACCCGGACTTTACTTTGGGATTCATTTAAACATATCTTAATTAATCTAATTAGCTTTCTCGGTATTCCAAGTTCTGTAAGAACGTTGTATAATGTTTCTCTCCTAACCGAGTCGTACGCTTTTCTAAAATCAATAAATAACATTATATCTATACACTATTTCTTTTTCTTTCTCTTCTTCTGATAGTAAAATCAGCCAGCCTAGTACATATGTAGAATATCTTATGGTCCAATATTACAAAGTAATAAAGATTTATAATACAAATATACAATGTACCGTTGTAAATTATGGCGCCCGACGGACTTTTCTTTTTATTCATTTTATTTAATAAAAAGAAAAAGAATTCTGGACCGTTTACTTTTACATGTCAATCATTCAAATTTTAGAATGCACCTCGTATACTTGAAAATTACAATTCATATATATATATATATATATATATATATATATATATATATATATATATATATATATATATATATATATATATATATATATAAAATGTTTAATTCTATAACAATTTTTCTTATCATATTTGTAATCATATTTATTTTAAACTTTATCATCATCTTCATTTATTTATACATTTCAATGACGATAAGGTACATTCGAAATTTGATTTTCAAGTTATTTAAGTCTTTTTTCGGGTCCATTAAATGCTTGTTACAAACTAATCATTATTTATTTAGGCATCATGAAGAAGGTTTTGAAAAAGATGTGTATGATATTCATATAGTTGTTCTTTGAACGTAAAATAATCGGATATATTTATATTATTAGCATATAGTTCGAATGTAACAAGAACACAAAAGTAAGTATTGTTTAAAATGCAAAATTCCTTATAGAAAAATAAATTAACTTCAATATATATCCTAGCATTACAAAGATGCTTTTAAATATACTTCAATAACATGCAACACGAATAATGTGACTGATAATACAAATATAAAAAAAACACATAACATTAAAATATGTGTGGCCATATTAATAATCAATTTGATATATCCTTTCGGACGTCCCTACATTAGGTTAAGTTACATGACCAATGAATTAGTTTAGTTTGCATTGAAAGTCATAAACCGGAATACAGTCTTGCGCGTTATTTACATCTACAGTTCTTTGTTTCTTACTTTGAAAATTTTCGTCATCTAGGGGATTTCTACGAAATCTCCATCGAACGTGATTAGATCTAATGCTTACATGCTTCTTAGGTGAACGTAATCGTACTACACTAGGATTAGGTTGAGTCACACAATCCCATTTACCGACACTACTAAGGTTAGGTTCGGTTATCTTACCGGTAACACTAGGCTCACTTCTCCTTCGTTTCACTGGAGGTGAAATATCGTGCCTCCTAATGGATCTATATTTGTTCTTTACATGACATCCACGATAGTCTGTTCTGCCATGGTTTATGTTTCTTCTGTAGTTAGGCTCGGTTACATTATCTGTACATATGGATTTAACATCACCTTTTACATTGGGATCACACTTTAGTCTTACATGGACACTTCGAACGTAGTCTCGAAGGTTAGTTTGATTCAAGCTAGCACTGTATTGCACCATTGATGGATTTTCAAAACTTTGCAATGTCATGCTTAGATTATTAAAGTCAATGCACTGCATCACGTTCTGTGAAAACATCATCAGATTGTTTACTAACATCATTTTGATCTTTTTGTTGAATGAACAATTCAACAGATTCAATTCAATTGGCCAATCAATACAAAGACTAATAGGAACACACATTTTCTTTCTGCATTTCACGAATATTGGAATCAACTTACCTCCTGCTACATGAATCACAGGATTAATATCATGTTGAATATATGGGGAACACAGACAGTCAATAGCGTTCTCAAGATGGAGATGATCATAACTTTTCGCACACTGATACATACCAGGATCTTCATTGCATACAGTATCAACAAAGCAGTCAAAAACATTCGAATGAGGAAAGAAGTTAGGATAATCTGATCCAATCAATACGGCAGCATGCTTTTGTGAAAACTCCGTACATTTCACTAATGTAATGTGCCCACCATTACGCACTGCACTCTCGTGAATACACTTTTCTTTAATGGAGTTTACTTCATTTGGCAACTGTTTACTTTGGTTGGTGTGTTCATTCACCACAGTCTCTATAATATCTATAGAGTCCTGAACTTCAGTGCATCTTTGTACTATCTTTTCCATATTTTCATCGTAACATCCGAATTTGGCAGCAATTTGTTGATTCACTTGATTCAATTGTTCCTGTATCTGGTCCCATTTGCCGTCGTTGCGTTCCTGCAATTGCTCAAGCTTTTCATCAAAATTCTGAGCTTGGTCCTTAATCTGTTGTGATATCCCTCTTAGGACATCCATTAAGTTTTCTCGAGCATTCCTTTCGGCCTGAACCATTTGGATATCCGTCGCTTCACTATTCGTAGTACTCATGTTTTTTTTTCTGTGTATTACTTTTCCACTTCTTAAAATAGTGAAATCAATGTGAGGCTTAATGGTGCTCGTTTTACAATACTTCGAACGATACACTTTCACTTTTCCTTTCCCGAAGTTCCGGCACCAATTTTAGAACGGTTCACTTTTATTAAATTAATTGAGCCACTAAAACACAAACTCATCTGCCATAATTCCATTTATTTATATCTTGTTGTCCCTGGCAACGACGTTCCCAAATCTTATTATTTAAAACATTTGAATATCTTTATATATACAGGGTGGTTCAGTAATGTTGGACAGCCCTGAATAAATCGAAAACCAGAAGAGATATTAGCAAGAGTTTGGTGGATCCAGATACTTGTGGAAGGGGAACGTCTTGTGAGGAACCACACAATGTTACCAGGTCAACAGTGTTGCCAGCTCAGTACAAAGTTGTATTTTTTTTAAGTGAAACATATAGAAGTTTATGCCATCAAAAGAATTAGTACAGAATGTGAATACCAATAAGCGAAACCGCACCTGTCAGTGTTGCCAAATAAGGAAGTTATAAAGCTTCAAAGATCAAGAAATTAAAGTGTCCGTAGAGCAAAACTAGCAAAAAGGCAAGAAAAATAATACTACGGAATGAAAAGGAGTAACTGAAAGAGTAAACCAAAGAACGCACGGCATCCAGTGAGTAACAGGGTTGCCACAGTAAAGGGGGGAAAATTGAAAATTTTGCCGTTGCTATAGGAAGAAAAGTTCCCATATGACATAATGCTGGAAACACCATAGAAAGTTCATGTAAGATTCAGGAATCCTAATAGCGTTTGTTCGAAAGCGATATCTCTAACCGTTTCCGAGATACACCAAAGGTGTACGGAGTTTGCAACACTGCATAATAATTCCCTCGCCCTCCAAACTACAGGAACGAGTAATGAAAATGATACGCCCAACAAAATGTAAGAACTACACGGGTCTAATCGTCAAATCAATTATGCAGTGTTGCAAACCCCGCACACCTTTGGTGTATCTCGAAAACGGTTAGAGATATCGCTTTCGAACAAACGCTATTAGGATTCCTGAATCTTACATAGACTTTCTATGGTGTTTCCAGCATTATGTCATATGGGCACTTTTCCTCCTATAGCAACTGCAACATTTTCAATTTTTTCCCCCTTTACTGTGGCAACCCTGTTACTCACTGGATGCTGTGCGTTCTTTGGTTTACTCTTTCGGTTACTCCTTTTCATTCCGTAGTATTATTTTTCTTGCCTTTTTGCTAGTTTTGCTCTACGGACACTTTAATTTCTTGATCTTTGAAGCTTTATAACTTCCTTATTTGGCAACACTGACAGGTGCGATTTCGCTTGTTGGTATTCACATTCTGTACTAATTCTTTTGATGGCATAAACTTCTATATGTTCCATTTAAAAAAATACAACTTTGTACTGAGCTGGCAACACTGTTGACCTGGTAACATTGTGTGGTACCTCACAAGACGTTCCCCTTCCACAAGTATCTGGATCCACCAAACTCTTGCTAATATCTCTTCTGGTTTCCGATTTATTCAGGGCTGTCCAACATTACTGAACCACCCTGTATATATATAACATTATATCTATACACTATTTATTTTTCTTTCTCTTCTTCTGGTAGTAAAATCAGCCAGCCTAGTACATATTTAGAATATCTTATGGTCCAAAATTACAAAGTAATAAAGATTTATAATACAAATATACAGTGTACCGTTGTAGTACGGCACGCAAAGACAAGATTTCATATAAGATCTTCTATAACATTTTTCCTAAGAAATCTCTAGTGTATAGGATACCTTAATCTCTAAACCAGTGGGGAGAGCAAATCTGTGAACTTACACAGTTGTTCACCTTCAAATGTTTCCTTACTCACGAAATGTTACTACTTTGTTGCTGTAGCAAAATTGATTGCATATTGAATATCTAAAATGCTAAACTAAATATTTGTCTGTATGCGTGATTTTTTTCTCATTTCTTGGAAACTTTCCATTATATCCTTCACTCTTGTTACGTATTATAACATTACTATAACGAAGAAAAAAGACAAAAGACTGGAGTATTAGATGAGACGTGTCCAAAGTATAGGAAATGAATGTTCTGATACTCTGCTCAATATGTTTTGGGACTACACGATATCCTTTCTTTCCCATTTTTTGTATAATGCGCAGTCTGAAATAAAATTGTTCCAGATTAAGAGGCCTTATCACTGCGAAATTAAAATACCGCTAATTTTACAGTAATTATGCGATATTTTCAAATAGATAAATGATAATTGAAATGTGACACAAGAACGCCCTAGACAATATTATTTTGCATGTCGTACCGTTATTACGAGTCATCTAATGGCTTTCCGTTTGCAGCCATTTAGAAACGCGAAAATAAATTATTTTTCAAAACGACTGGAAATCGAAAGCAGGTAAGTGAGTCGTGATAACGGTATTTCATGTAAAATAATATTGTCTAGGGCGCTCTTGTTCTATATTTCGATTATCTTCTATCTATTTGAAGATATCACATAATTTCTGTAAAATTAGCGGTATTTTAATTTCGCCGTGATGGGGCCTCTTAAGTGGTGGATTTAGCTCCCTCATGTGGAATAGAGTACTTTTTCTCTGTCATTTTAACAATTGGCGTTATCAACGTTATACATTCCATAGAACGAGCTCCTCCGTGATTAAGCGGTTAGCGTCTGCGCCTTTGGCGTGGGACACCCGGGTTCGATTTCCGGCGGTAGTTCATGTGGTTCGGATTCCACGTTAATCAGTAGGTCCCGTCTCATATAACCTCGCTGCTGAATGGGACGTTAACCTCAAAATCAACACAACTCATTCCATAGAACATTTTATTTAATCTTCGTATATATATATAATCAAAATTCTTAGAACTGAATTTTTGCCAGACGGAATTCTTGGAAGTCCAGCTAGGAGCTTGAAACGAGGATACTGTACATGTACCTGGGAGAACAGCTAACAGATTTAACCTGAGCACACATATAAGGAAATAAAGAAAATTAAGTTTTAATTCGTTTAACTTCGTTGGTTACATTAGTGACATATAGGTGTGAAAATGTGCAATTGCGGAGTTCCTCATAATTTGTTGAATCACGGAGTCTTTGTGAAGTAGCTTTTATCGATCATTCGCAACACGAGTTAATTTCCGCCACAGAGATAAATAAAATTGTGTTGTGTATTTCTTTAGTGCTACTAATTCATTTGTTCGCATTTATCATATAGATAAAGTAGGCCTATAGTGTTTCTTTGAAATCACTAGATTTTTACATTAAAGTTATCACAAAATAGCGTTTGTCTTAGCAATACAAAACTTAAAATAACGAATATTGTAAGTAAATAATTATTTTTGCATGCCAATGTTTTGCTAACATATTTTTTTTATTGTGGTGCAATTGTTTTTCTTTTGTTGTTACAATATTTTCTAAATAAAAGTAAAATAATAATGTTTCAGTGTTGCCGTACATATTGCTAAAGTCAACCAATGTGTTTCATCTAGACGAATCTTTGGATTCACCACTTCTCTTCTTTATTTTTCCTTCCATTATCATTTTTTGTGCCGGTCGTGGCCACTTATCGTCGGTCAATATCAAGAATCAAACCCTCGATTTCTTATATAATAGGCTCTTTCCTGTACGGAGACATCGAGAATTGAACACTATTCCTAAAAATTGGCACGGCCTTCACAGAGACATATGGGATCGAATTCATATTCTTACAAGGAAACATTCCCATTTGGTAAATTCAATTGCTGAAAATGACTGCTAGCACTGGATTCATCACTAAAACAAACAGAGAAAAAGGGGATGTTTAGTGGAAGACCGTGGGAGATAAATGAGGGCAAAGTGCGAAGATAGAACGTAGAAAATGTTTACAAATGCTATGTTAATTTTGAAACGAGTAAAGGGATTGAGATCAAATGTTGGATATGAAGAATGCATGTAGAGCTCCACTGAATAGGTGTAAAGTGAATCATGAGGGACATCTGAAGAGCCGCCGTGTTTCATTTAGCGCAAAAAGAATATACGGGAAAGGGATCATATGATAAATGGCTCTTGGCGCACATCGTCTATTGAAATCAATAGTAGCCAATACAGTTTGAGACCTCTTTAACATTAGGTATTCCATGCTATGGTAATGTAGCAATACTGTAAAGGTGACGTGTATAAGGAACAACCACAAATGTGAATGAGGCCACTTTCCAGCCAACAAAATTCCCAATCCACCCAATATTCGTTCACATGGTATTAAAGGTGCAAATATAACGAAGTACAACCTGAAAGAGTTCATAACTGACGGTTTCTGGCCTTGTATAGAGCAGATAAAACTGCTGCTCCTCGTTGATTCGTGGAGAACTAATAAAGATGAAGAGTTGGTGCAGAAACCAGATAATGTTGAACTTTCCCGACTCTTATTCCTTATTGTTGCACGTCACTCATACAACTGTTGGATGTGTTCTTCTTGCGCCCATATAATATCATTTTTCTGTCATCTGACTTTTAAAAATGACAGCGGAATACCTTCATTAACTTGCTATCAGTCAACCACTTCCAGTTTAAACACCAAGGTTCCAAGCTAGGATAAGATACTTTCTACAAAACTAGATATTTGCAAAGAGCACTTTATGTATTAATCATACCTATCGACTACTGCTGCAATTTCAATACCGGAAACAGCTGTGACGAGCCCGATTGTTCATTTTTCCAATATGCCCATTGTCGTCTCCATTTTTGTGTCAACCACACAATCATTCTTAAGTTTCGTAACAGTTGCAATTAAACTAAGGTCTCAAATCGTATTGACCACTATTGATTTCAATAGACTGTGTGCGTCAAGAGCCGTATGCCACATGATCTCTTTCCCGTATATTCTTCTTATGCCAGTTCCAACAAGGTACCTTTACAGATGTCTCCCATGATTCACATTACGCGTATTCAGTGAAGCTGTACATGGATTCCTCACATCCAACATTTGATCTCAATTCCTCTACTTGTTTCAAAACAAACATGGCATTTCTAGGTATTTATCTTATCTTCTTATATCTTATCTTATCTTCGCACTTTGCCCTCACTTATCTCCCACCCTGTATACAGTCTGCCACTAAACACCCTCTTTTTCTCTGTTTCTTTTGGTGCTGAATCCAGTGCTAGCAATCATTTTCAGCAATTGAATTCACCAAATCGAAATGTTCACTTGTTAGATATTACCTCCCAAATAGGGACAGCCTTTAGAAATTGACACCTCCTCACGGAGACCTATAGAACTCGAACTATATGCTCTTGGAAACCCATTCGACATGAGCTGGAGTCGAAACAGGAACCCCACAAACTAGATGTGAGTGTTCTACCATTGAGCTACCGCACCCCAAAAAGTAGTGAATTTAGCCCTGTAATACAGTATGGATAACCACCCTTTCGTAAAAATATTAGATTTTCGTGGAATATATCGTATACATTTTGGTGCTCACAATCATTTCCACTACTTGGATTTAAAACCAATCAAGAACAAGAGAGTCGGTCTATTTACTCCACAGCTCGAGATTTAAGATGTTCTATGAAAACTATTCGATTTTGAAACAATATGGTTTAGGCCTATGTGTTTATTGAAATTTTCAGAAAACCCCCATTGCTTGGAGTTGGAGTCAATCAAATATGAGAACTCGATTATCCCTCCAGGATTTCAGACAAAATAATTCTATGATAACTTGAATAAAAGTATACAATTTTGTCAAACGTGCGTATTTTTAGTAGTATTTCTAATCGTCTCAGTTGCTTCGAGTTGAAATCGGTGAACATCAAGTTAGTCCATTATCTCATATTTATATATTTTCAGTGAATATTTATTAAGTCTTTCTAATTTTGTACAATAATGTGAATTTTAGTTGTAGACAAGGTTGTTCACTTCAACAATACAAAGTATCACTAGAACCGAGGAACCTCGAAAAGAGCGTACGACATGTTGCACCAAAATCCAACATTTTTAAGCAATTGCTATTAAGTCACTGATTCTTACTTCCAGTTTGTTAACAGTCCCGGACTACGTGAAAGCTGGATATTATCGACTTAAGCTGGTTATTATTTCCTATTTCCTAGTCCATTGCAATGTTTCTAATGTCAACACTTCGGACACACCAGCACATCGTGTAATAGGAGTACTGCTCTTTATGCAAATTGTAGCCAGGATAGCCATGGCGCGAAACCGTGAAAAGCAGCCAAGTCATTTTGTGTCAACTACAAGAGCGAGCATTCTGCTTGGTCTCGGAACTGTCCTGTCTTCAACGTGAGAGATGTATCCGAAAGCTAATAGTTGTTGAGAATATCTCTGCTGCTGATGCACCCTTCCTCTCTTTCTATGCCCTTTGCTACTGTTGCAAGTACATCTTGTAAATGTGTGGTAACCCAGATATCCGACGTTTCCACCCAAACAGATATTGCTCTCGACAAAAGTTTAGAAATCCAGACTATAGTCGCATCGACGAGCGAACTTCCCACAATCCCATTTGTTTCTGTTATAGCTGTGTACACCAACGAAGTTTAAACGAGAGTTCACTCAAACGCGTTCAACATTAAACTTTCAAGTTTAAACGTAGTTACAGAACTTTCGTTGCACCATTGAAAGTCGAAGTTCACTACATCTCATTTAAGAAAACTTCGGTCAGTTTATAAAATCGACTCTGATTGATTGTCGTCTTTTGTCTCTAATCTCCGTTTAACAAAGTAACAAATGAAGAAAGCATACTGCGTGCCAGTCTTTTCGACTTTCGAAATTGTGTGCATAGAGTTGTGAGTAGTCTAATTTCAATGATCGTAATTGTGATGGGAAAAATAATGAAACCACGAGCAAACAATTTTTACGAACACGAGAAATATATTGTAATGTCATTAGTGGCAAAATACAAAGACATTATTGAATGTAAGTAGACAGACTTGGATCAACGAAGTTTAAACCCCCAAATTCGGCCGTTCAAACTGAAACCAAGTTTATCCACCATTTTACCGAAGCTTAATCTTGAACGTTGTCGGTACAACAGACATTTTCACCAAGCTTGTTCACGACCCTTGTTCAAAAGTTGAACTTCGTTGGTACACACGACCATTAGTGTTCGTCTTCTTTGAACTCTACCTCATCATCCCTCAGCTTATTGAAGGTCTAAACCTTAGCCGCGTACGTCCCCTCAATGATACAGTTCCCTATCTGAAAAAAGCAAAATCTTCACCTATTTATAAACCACCTGCAGTTTCTTTGAAATCTGACATGATGGAAGTCTAACTGATGGATACTGAATGGACGATACTTGGCGCACATGGTAAGGTTCGCCTCGAACTTCTGCAAATTATTATTATTAGTGTTTTTATTATTTTCATGTATTTATTGTTATTGTTATATACGTTATTCTCATATTTTTATTAATTTTTCCCTTCCTTACTGTCTTTATTAATATTTTTCAGTAGTTTCTTTTTGTTTCTTAAATTTTGTTATATTAGTTTTTAAATTTTACTTTCGGCAGTTCATGTTGATCGTGACGGGAACAAATGACCTTGATGCTGACATCCTCATTAAACCTTAATCAATCAATCAATCAATCAATGTTGAACATATTGCTTTTCAATTGGAAAAAAGTAACACACTATTTTCATTCTTTACAGAGCTGAACCCTAATTTGTGAGCATAATACAAATGTACTGGAGAAATTTTGCATTGTGTTTACTTGTAATCAAGTAACTTTTGCATTATTTATTTTGGAAAACTATCTTATATATATATATATATATATATATATATATATATATATATATATATTGATTTGGAACCTCAAACAATACAGTTGTTTCTGCAAGTTAAAGGAAGGTGTATACCGATTTTTAGTAAAATTGGACAAAACATGCGAGAGTTCTGTTGAACAGACGGACAGATGAAATAACGAACAAACGAACAGATAAAAAAAAACTGCCGAATGAGTCGAATGGTAGAAGGTTTGGTACACTTGCTTGAATTATTATTATTATTATTATTATTATTATTATTATTATTATTAGTATTATTATTAAATAAAACGCTGTATTTCCTGCAAGGAGATGTAATTTTTTCTTGTTAATCTTACGACAAGAAATCTTCTGATCTTCTGTCAAAATTCGAGGCATCCATCTAAAACTCACCTTCAATGATGTCAAACATTAAAGTGTATTAGACGAAACTATTTAAACAGTCAGACACTTCTCATTAAATTTCTTTGTTTGTGTCTGTTTTGCTCGAAACATTCTTTTCGTTCTTCACTAAAAAAAAAAAGTTTGTATTTTTCAACCGTGTGGTCTAAATACCTGCAGTGAACAAATTCATGAATCTCTGCAAATCAATACTTAATCTCACACGCATAAACCATGCTGGTGTAACCACAATGAAGTAGATAACATATTGAACGTTTCCCATATTTGAATTGGTAGGTTTACTCGTATGTACAAGATCGTGAGATGATCAGCATAGCTTACAATATTCAAATAAACATTTTGTAGTGATACCATACCTAAGAACATCCGCATCATTATAATTGTTCCTTTTACTTTATTTCCAGGTCATATGGTGGTATTTTCAAATGGTGTAGTGCCATCTGTGTTCTAATGCCACACAATATTAAACAGAATTGCTTCTAAATATTATGCCCAATAGAAGTTAAGAAAAACTGTATCTGAGAAGCTTAAACAAGATTGATATTTAATATTACCAAATGTTAAAAGTCGAATTGATCTATGCGTCATTTTTTAACTTACTGTGATACTAAAGGAAAGTTTTGTACTTTTGGAATTCTGTTTAAATAATAATAAAAATTTCACTGTGTAAAATTAAATTTTGTTTATATTGAAATTTTATATATTTATATAACATGAATAGCTACTCTGTTTCAGTTTTATCTATTCAAGTTCTTAAAATCTATACCAGCGGTTTTCAACCTTTTAATACTTGCGTTACGACAAAAGCCCGAGAGAAATATCAGAAAGAGCCGAAGTTAAAGTATCACACTCTATTTAGATGTTTAATTCTAGTACAGTGTTTGTTAATAACGTTATTTGGGAGATCCCATCCCAAAACGGACTAACTGCATTTTTTTTATGAAATTGACGTAGATTGATATTCTGTTTTACCATGCCAGGATGAAACAAGTTTGTAGGTTTTTTAGTTTGCCAAGAAATGGACTAAGTTGTTGTGATAAGTGGATTGTATGGCGAGTGACGAATTTTTCAGTTCTCAACACAGATGTCACAGTATTTCAATTTCATCGAAAATGTAGTTAGTCCGTTTTGGCATGGGACCACCCATTTATTTATGTAACAATAAACTTAAAACACATTTTAGATCACAACAATAGTTAACTCTTGAGTTGTCACACAACTACATAATTTACTTTCTCTGAAAGTCATTTAATTTGTTCAAAGCAATATTGGTGATGTTTGTTAACAACAGTCTTGTCAATTCGTGGATCCATTGCTGAAAGTGCAGGAAGTAGAAGACATTAACGTCCAATCGTTTTTTGTATTCCATCTTGATTTCACAGGCTGCAAAGAAAGTTGAATCACATCAATGCGTAATTGAAACAATCACTAAAAATTTCTAAGCTTTCTGTTCGGATCACAATATTCTTTATGCACTGATAACAAAACTGGTTTAGTGGCTTCTAAAGGAAATCTGGAGTTGGGAGTCAAAAATACGTTAGAGGACGTTTCAGTGGTAACACTAAACCTATACCAACGGCCTATAAGTATGACGTAGGTGAGTGGTGCGAATATACAGTACAAAGTGAAACTGGTATGAACGCAATTGCGATGTAGTTTACCCGAATTAACATAATTGGGAATTGAGAGTGTGCTAGAATTCGTTATTGTTTCATGTTTTTGTTGCTACCAACTCTTAATACGATTATAGAACAATTTAAACGGGATGGAAAAACACACTTAGTCACAAAATCAGATTGACTGTTACCTACGTCACTCGCTTTACGATTCCGAAGATATAGGTATCCAAATCATCCACTGACATGGACATGCAGAACTTGATGATATGTCTACTGACCATTGCTGGATGCTTGTAGACAAGTTTGAGATGCATTCTATTGAGTTTACCACGATAACGATCTGCATTGATGGTTCCACCTCATCTGACAAAGGCTTAATGGATGACTCCCACAATACAAGCAATAACGTCTTTAATGAGTAGAGATGATTTGTGAATCAGTTCTGGTCGTAATTTACGCTCCAGCCATTGCTCTGATTGTGTATGACTCTACACTTTTATCTGAAGTGATAATTGGATACAGAAACTCTTCCTGTTATAACTTACACTCTGAGGATTGCTCGCTTTCAGACGATGATTCTTCAAAAAAGAAAATACAATTAAATTATTAGTTACCATTCCAAACTTGTGCCCCTTAGGCTAAAGGAGAATGAATTATGAAAGTGGATTATTGTGAAATTAATTATTTTGTGGTCGCACGGCAGGAATTGAACCCAGAAACATGTGCACCAAAGCTATGCGTGTTTGTCACTATTTCTTTTAACGTTCGTCCTAATAGGGCCTCTATGGCCACTGACTCGAACACAGAAATATCAAGGGCAGTTAAAAATAGCCATCAGAATAGCGGTGAGGACTACGATGACTCATGTTCAGAAGTGTAAACTCACGTGGCACGAATGAGCCCAACTTCTTCACCTTACCGTCGTAACTAGCTGCCGAAAAACAGTGATATATTGTACGCGTAACTCGTGTGCAATGGAAGGAACACTTTTCCAAGGGTCCTGCTTCCACGATGTTCTTAATAATTACCCGAGTATGATGTTCATCGATGCGCACAGGGATTATTTTGCAGTGCTGTATCACCGAAACGAAATTTGACAAACCAAGGTGAATGATGCATTTCTGGCCAAAATCTACGGTTAATGTTTTTGCAACTTTCTGCGCAGAATATCTCAGTTTAAATTTGTAAATAAAAGCAACTCCTAATTGTATGCTTCCATGGGAACTGCTATATGACCCTTTCAACAACACACTACCTCCTGAATGTCTGGGTACCTTGACCTGTTTGATGAATGTGCCAATTTTGTAGAGTTTAGAAATGTCCTTAGTTCATTCCTGTGTTGTATTGCTGAGCTGAATTTCCCATCGGATACCGAAGCAGACATTCCAGATGGTTCAATCTAGCACTAACCCATATCAAGATGGAATCCATTTTCTCTGCATTTAAGTACTTGCAAGGAGACAAGGGTGCAAATATAATTATTAATTAAATTGGAGTTTAGTATCCCCTTTAACACCGAACCTACGATGCTTATAATCCTACCGTGGAATCCAAATTACATGAGCTCCTGGTGAAAATTAAACTTACGTCACTTCCACCAAAGGTGATATCACTGATCATTCTCCCATAAGAGATCCCGAAGAATTAACATTAATGCTCTAGGTTTCTTGTATATTTTTAGGTTGTAGGAACAGTAGCGTACCACACAACTAACGCAGGAGATCAAAAGAAGTCACAAGTATAGATATACGTCATAATAACACATTTCATGAAAACTTGAGAACTCGTATATGAGCAACTTTTGAAATGGGGAAATCACGCTTATTAAGAATGCGTATCACCGAAATTAAGTCTCACTCTGACACTGTTAAGTTGGCAAGGACGTATACAGGGGATGGGTCTTAAGGGTCAGTATCCCTCCAAAACCCAGACTTTTCTGTAAATCTAGTGTACTTTTATTAGTTATTTTTACAAGTTTTAATATGCTTTATTCTCATATTGGGTTTGTATCCTCATCCGTAATAAATTTCTGCGTACGTGTCTGTAAGTTGGACAGGAAGAAGCATTAACGCTTCGTAAACATTACCATACAACAGCAAGTTAACATACTCCATAACATAAGTTAACATAATATACTCCAATGTATGCTTTATTGTTTGTTCATTTAAAGAGGTACTGATAGCGAACAAAGTTAATTTTCATAATGCAATTTTAAAATCTTATGGTTTTGTAATTTTCGCAAAATGAGACAAGACTTGTTTAATTTTCTTTTTCAGTAATCACTATATAAAATATTACGCTTTTCATTTATCTGTGCATTTGGCAAAGTTGCGAAATAATTTCCTTGTTTACAAGTGACATCCCTCACATGGCAAGATTGCCAGAAGTATTGAATTTACTTGAGATTTCTTTCCTATGCAGTTTTTTAACATATTCAAAAAATATATCAACTGAATCAAATTTAAAGGAAACACTGGTGTACATATTTTAAGTCATTGTGCTCTGAATACGTAAAATTATTTAACACGGGTTTAAATACTAATCCAGAGATGGAGAATTTGCGATCTTCAGAGACTTAAAGTCCGCCCTTTTGTCTGTTGTGAGAAATGACTAAATAATATAAGGAACTAGCTTCGCTAGGTTAAAATAAAAAAAAAATTAAATGCACATCTCCGAAACTCATATGCTTGGTATCCGTAAAATATGCTGTGTTCGTTTTTAATGGCATGCATTTAAACGGCATCAAAAAGATCACTGTTCATCTCCCCGATCCCGAAAACTATGTATTCGACAATAATATCAGTCATTTTTTATCACTTTTAATATATAATCTATCGCCAAGTTGCGGGACTGACTTTGGTTTTAAACAAGGTCGGAAATGTCACTCAGCGACCCCAAAAACTATGGATTAGACATTAATATCGGCCATTTTCGATCATTTTTATATATCTCTCCCTCCTCCATGTTACGGAACACGGGATCAGAAGTGTCACCGTTCATCTCAGCAACCCCGAAAACTATGGGATTATTTTTTTTATCAGTTTTGAGTATTTATCTTTTCCCCTCTTCCAAGATGGGGAGAATTTGGATGCAAACGGGATCGAAATGTCACTGTTCATCTCAGTGACTCCAAAAACTATGGATCAGACACTAATATCGGCCTCGATCATTTTTATATCGCCCCTCCCTCTCCTCCTTGTTGCGGGACACGTCATCAAAAGTGTCGCCGGTCATCTCAACAACTAAACTATGGGTTCGATACGGGTTATTGATATGATATGGATGTGGGTTATTTTTGATCAGTTTTATGTACTTCCCTTTCCCAATCTCCCCATTTACGGGGTTCAATTTGGATGTAAACATGAAAACATGATCGAAAGTGCCACTGGTTATCTCAGCGACCCCGTAAATCATGGATTCACTGTTATTGATCATTTTTAATCATATATTTATTTATATATCTTCTCCCCTCCCCAAGTTGCGGTGCTGAATTTGGATTTGTATAAATTTCTCATCATACGAACCTGTTTTACACCTTATTTTTACAATTGGTTGCCAACACTGACAAACTGAAGTCCTTGAGAGAGGAATATATCCACAATATATTTTCTCTAGTGACAAATGATGTTTATTCCACGTTACATGGATATACGTCCAGTAGTAGAGGAACCATTCGCCACATTATATTTACAATTCGTTGGCAACACTGACCAAATGGGTACGTCTGGGTGCAAAGTGATATTACCAAACCCTTGCCGGAGTCACGTTCTAGCACCGAGCCAAAAAGGAACATGATGGGCTCAGATGCTTACGTGTTATGGTTCGTAACATTCATTTTTACTTCTGTCGAATATGTCATACATAGGGACACAAACACCAACAAACTGGCCTCTTGTAGGATGAAGTTGTGGGTCTGCCCGTGATTTGAAAACGGTTTCGTACTTCTCATTGCAAGAGCTTTCAGACGATATATAGGTTTTATCCAGGTACTTGGTCCCGATATGGAATCATCCCTAGTCAGTGACACCGAAAACTATAAGTTCGACACAAATATCAGTTATTTCCGATCTTTTATAAATGTTCCTCCCCGTTCTTCCTTCCCTAAGTTGCAAAGTCAAAGTAATAAGACAAAACCATCTCAGGTTTGAACCTCTTCTATGATGGAAATTTGATCGAGATCGGTCGGGTGGTTCAAGAGTTATTTAGTTTTATTTACTTTTTTATATATTTCCCCCTCCCCTAAGATATACCGTCAAAATGATAAGATAAAAACCACCTCAGATGCGACTGTTGAAATTTTGATTGAGATCGGTGGTTCAAGAGTGATGAAGTCACAAAGACAATCACTTTTGTTTTCACTTTTTACATATATATCTCCCCCTCTCTCTCCCCTTCGTTGTGCCATCAAAGTAAAATTACGAAATCGTCCCAGGGCCGAACTACATCTATGTTGAAAATTTGATCGAGATCTTTCTTGTTCAAGAGTTATTAAGTTTTATTTATTTCCATATAAATTTCCCCCTCCCCTAGATTCTACTGTCAAGGTGAAATTATAAATAAAACTTTTCAGTCCCGAACCTCATCTATATTGAAAATGCAATCGAGATCGGTCGGGTGGTTCAGGAGTTATGCAATCACAAACCTAGTTACTTATATTTTTATTTATATTGATTTTTATATATCTCCCCCTCCTCCCTCTTTTCTATGTTGTTCCGTCAAAATAAAATGACAAAATCGTCCCAGGTCCAAACCACATCTATGTTCAAAATTTGATCGAGATCGCTCTTGCTGTTCAAGAGTTATTAAGTTTTATTTATTTCCATATAAATCTCCCCCTCCCCTAGATTCTACCGTCAAGGTGAAATTATAAAAAAACTTTGTAGTCCCGAACCTCATCTTTGTTGAAAATTTGGTCGAGATCGGTCTGGTGGTTCAAGAGTTATTAAGTTTTATTTATATTTTTCTTTCTCCCTCTCCACCCCAACCCTACGCTCTACCGCCAAAGTGAATAGCTAAAAATACTCCCAGGTCAAAAACGTATCTACGAATGTTATATATTTCAGTGTAAATTATTATTGTAACTATGTAACTAATAACAATGAAATAATTACAAATATTAGACCTATTCAAAACTAACATATGCAGCGTTATTGGGAAATCGGAATAGTCAGCGCGGCCTTTAAAACAAAAAAATAAAATAAAGGTTCTCCATCGTTGTACTAAAAAAGTAGACTGCTGCTAATTTAATTTTCCTAAATGAAAATAAGACTTAAAGAAATTATTTCAGGAAAAATTCCCTTGGAAGTTCGGCCATTGTTTTTCGGAGCCAAACTTACTGCTCTAAAAAAGAAATCTGGTGGAATTAGACCTATTGCCGTTGGTAATGTCTGGCGCAGAATATCAGAAAAAATTATATGCTTCAGAGCACGGGAGCATTTTAAGAACTTTTTGTCTCCCCATCAACTTGGTGTTTGTACTCCCAACAGAGCCGAAGCAGCTGTGCATGCAACCCGGGTTTATTTTTCCTCCATTCACAATGGTCCTAAGGCTATCTTAAAGCTGGATTTTCGCAACGCATTTAACGAGCTTCGCCGGGACTACATGTTCACTACAGTGCTGAATGAATTTCATCAATCTATCCATATGTTTACCAATGTTACGCTCAATCCAGTGATCTATTCTTAGGTCAAGACACTATTTCATCCCAGAGAGGAGTACAACACGGCGATCCCCTGGGCCCAGCACTTATTGCTATAACCATTCATTCCTTAGTGAAATCAATCAACACTGAATTAAACATTTGGTATTTGGATGATGGAAATATTGCTGATGAACCTGAAGTAGTTCTTTCAACTCATAAATGAGATGGCATCTGCACTTGGCATATATTTGAATTTTTCAAAATGTGAAGTTGGTTTTCTTGGGTCAGACGAAGCCAAGTTCGACCTATTATTTAAAATATTTGACGAAACTGCCCCAGGAATACGTCTCCTAACTAACCAGGATGCTTGTCTTCTAGGCGCCGCTCTCACAAAGGAAGCTTTTACCAATGTCCTGTTAAGCAAAATATCGAAGTTAGAATATTTTTTGTCTCGACTCGCCTCGATTTCTGTACATGCAGCTTTCTTTCTTCTACGTGCCTCTTGTTGATCCCTCGTTTAAACTACTTCTTACGATGCTTTACACCTTGGAATGAGACTCCACTACTGGCAAAATATGATCATATCCTTAAAATGGGTCCGGAGTCAATTTTAAACTGCTTCATAAGCGATGAATCTTGGATTCAAGCATCCTTACCTGTGAGATTAGGGGGTCTTGGTATTCGGCGATATGGCGATTCCGTGGATATGGCGATTCCTTCCATTTTAGCGTCCTACGACGGATCTCTTCGTTTTGTCGAGGCTCTTCTTCCGCAAGGTTACCACCTAGACCCAGATGGCACAGTTCAAGAAGGCTCTACCAAATGGAAAGATTTAACAGATACAGAGCTTCCAGAAATTAACAAAAGAGGTTCTCAAGCATCTTGGTACACACCAATTGCAGCGCATTTTCATGAACTTCTTTTACAGTCAGTTATTGCTCCAGAGAAGAAAGTCAGGATTAGTGCTGCCTCATCCCTACATGCTGGGGCATGGTTGAATGCAATACCCTCCCCACCATTAGGTCTTCATATGACTAATGAGGCATTTCGAATCTCTGTCGCCTTAAGATTAGGTGCAGATATTTGTAAGCCACATCGCTGTCCAGCTTGCGGGGATCAAGTTAACCAACGTGGCCTGCATGGCCTTTCATGCATGAAGGGCATGGGTAGGCACGCTAGACACTCCTCTGTGAATGATATCATTTTACGAGCCCTTACCACAGCTGGAATTCCTTCAATACGTGAACCTTCAGGATATTGTCGTTCAGATGGTAAACGACCTGATGGCATGACATTAGTTCCTTTGTTGAAAGGCAAATCACTAGTATGGGACTTTATGTGTTCAGATACATTTGCCCATTCAAGTCTCCCTTTAGCTGTTATGAATGCTGGAGCTATTGCTAGTCGTAGAGAAGTAGAAAAGCAAAGGAAATATAACAACCTCCTTGATAAATTTATATTTACTCCAATTGCCATCGAGAGTAGTGGTGCTTGGGGATCTGCAAGCCTTGATTTTATTAAAGCAAACGCCAAAAAGATAGGCGGGTTGCGCGCGCAGCTTACAGCTCGCTGTTGTCAACTCTCCCTTGTCATGTGCCATCTCCTTCCCCTCCTGTTGCAGGAGTAAGCAGACGACAGTCGTTTACCTAGCCACATCTCAAAGCCTGCGTTCTGCTGTAACCAATCTTCAACAAGCGCGCGAAACATGAAACCTTGACAGTGACTGAGCAAGGCAAATGTAAATGTGGCAAGTGCGTAGGTTGCTAGTTGGCTGTTGCTCTCTTCACCCACTTTTTGATGCGCGCGCAACCCGCCTATATTTTTGGCATTTGCTTTAGAGAAGTAGGCAGACGCATTTCTATCGTTACTGGAGATATTCGTTCAACACCTTTCCTAATTCAACGCATATCTATTGCTATCCAACGTGGCAACGTGTCGTCAGTTCTTGGCATCTTACCACATGGAAAAGAACTAGATGAGGTGTTTTTTCTCTAACACAAAGGACAACACTGAACATTTATACAACTGGACGACATACTATACAAATAAGGTGTAATATCATTGGATGGAGTAGAAAATCAGACAGTAATACTAGATATGATGCCGTTGATAGGTGGTTTTCTACCCCTTCCTTTGGTTCGACTATCGAAATATATTTCTTGCTGACAATTATTTTTTCGCAATTATTTCATAAATTCATCTAATGCAATTGTTACAATTTTATTCAAATTATTATATTTTTCTGTTATTTTGTTAGCAATTATTGTTCCATTCCACATTTATGCCTTTTGTTATTTTATTTGAATGTCGAATAATTTTGAATTGTAATAAATATTTAAGAGAAAGCAATAAATAAATAAATAAATAAATAAGACTTAAAGAATATTGTTAATATTTTAAAAAATATTAGTTTAATACGTCTATCAGCAGTGGTGAATCCAGAAACAACATAATGAGCTTAACAAACTGGCACATGTGGCCGGAAAGAGTTCCATGTACTTTTGCAACATGTTAAGTATTTTATTTCAATACCCAAGTGTGATCCGAATTGCATGGAAGACAGATGGCAAACAAGTCACACTCTTTTGAGCCTTCTTTAGTCATATGGGTTTGAAATGCTGATGAAATTACGTAGCAATACGTTCAAGTGGATGATGCATGGTCAGAGCATCATGTATCAAATGGCATTATTTTTTACTTTCTCGACCTGACTTCGCTATTTCTTAATTGACGTAGTTCCCCAATTGCCTCATAATGATTAAAAAAGAAATGAAATCGTTGAGTTTTACGTCCTAGGATTATGCCTTGGAGGATAAGCAAGACGATTCTGATAATAATGAAATGGTAGAATGAAGAAAGTTGGAGGAAACGGGAGGACCCAACGAAAACGTCGCAATCATGATCGTATCAATCGGTAGCTCCTTTACCCAAATCCGCCCTCCGCTAGTCAGATTTGCTTTAATCATGTTTGACTTCAAAACAAACCACTGTACTAAGACTTATGGACCACCCTGTAGAATGCGAATTCTGCTTGCATGTTGTATATTCTATTTGTGATCCCGATGCTATTCTTTTTAACTTTGGGTGTAAGCAAACAAGAGATAATGGTTTCAATCGAGTATTATAATCTCCATATTATAATTTATCACTATATACTCATATGTATGTTACATCCGTCACATATGAGGGATGACCTCCCTCGGGGATCACGCAATCCAAGGAACCTGAAGGAAGAAAAGATTGGAGAAGTAAAGAAGCGGCTTAGGACCTGTGTGTTAAGTACTATCCCGTTATTTTCCTGTGTAAATGAGGAAAACCCTCACTCAGGATGGCTGCCCTGGAAATTTTTTTACACCTTTTCGATCGAGTGTTTCCACCGGGAATTGAATCCAATTGCTCACTCCAAAGACAAGTCGTCTGCAGTTGTGAATAAAAAGCATTAAATAAGAAAATGGAAGTTTACTTCTTGCTTGGCTGAATTGTTAACACGCGCGTCTTCGGTATGTGGAGTCCTTTACTCCCGGTAGGAGCTCTACAATTATGTAGTGGTAATTCAACAGCATCATGCAGTTGGGGAGCTATCTGAATTAGGATGCATCAAACTCAGGTTCAGATATCCAAAATACTGGCAGCTGACCCCGCATCACCTACTTGAACGAGCACCATTTGACCAGCCAGCCACAGGCCTTTATGTACTCCAGTGAAAGGGAGTTTAGTATTTCCTTCTACCTGTTAGCAAGTTATATAAGTGTCTTAATACCGTGTAACTAAAGAAATCTGATAAAAATATTACTCTGACTAGATATATGACTCACATTATTATCGATGATAATGATCAGGATCAAATTTGCGTCTGCGTTGAGTAGATTGGAGCCTAAAGTCACATACTAGACACTCTCTGCTGCCTTGAATATTATAGAATAACGTGACTTACTGTGCTTGAAATTTTCTGCGTGGACGTATCTGTATAAAACGCTTTTCTCTTTTCAAGTGGGCCCTGCATAAGCGTGCATTCAACAATGAGATTTTGTGTAACTGCGAGTGAATGTTAAATTCATTGCAGACAACAATTGGATCATTGTAGTTTACAAATACATTTTCATTGAAAGGCGGAGGTCCTGAAATATTCCTAAATATCCTTGGATGCTATAGTGTATTGATTTGACCCTGTATGTGGTCAGTTACTGCAGGCACGTAGTAAGGATTTCGTGCAGGGGGCGGGTCCGTGACATGAAATACTGCGGTCATCACACCAGGGACTCGATCATTCTATTTTTTTTTTTTTTTTTTTTTTTGGGGTATAAAGGTTCGTTTAGGCAGGATTTCGTAACAGGGTTAAGACATGAAATTCTGAAGGTCCATTAGCTCGATCAATCTAAACTACTTTATTATCAACATATAGGCTATTGGGTAATTATTACAATAAAATGAGGATGTGTTCGTAAGTATTTTAATAACAAAGTATGAAGAAATCTCGAGTAAAATAATATAAAAAAACGTACCGTAGATGCGGGCTACTTGGACCCAATTTTGCAATAAATTCGTTCTTTCGGTGTGTTTTCATCCACGAAAAATTGAAAGGTATTGTTATAATCCATATTAAGTGGAACTACAGGCTTTATTGTACATATCGAGGACAGTTTTAGTTACATATATTGAAAACAAAGCACAGACGATTATTGTAAAAAATGGGTCCAAGTAAGACTCGCGTTCGGGCTACTTGAACCGACCTCCATATTTTCGTACAGAAAACTATTGAAATATGCTCTGTGACTAAGTACGACATAGGTGTTCCAAGAACAACACTTTTTATTTACTGCAAACCACAAAGAGAACATGTTACGAAATACTATCAAATATAATGATTGTAATAGCTGATTACGTTTTCTTCTACAGCTGCACAAGCCCTATCTATATTAGCAGCGAATCTAGTCGTTGACTGGAGGTGCAGTTTCTAAAATAACTTCACCCAATCTCGACTGGGAAGACTGTCTTAGAAAGCAATGACAGTTCTCCCATGCATGGCTAAATAGGACTTCACAATAAATCTGAAATCAAGTTAATCAACGAGGAATCCGAAATCACAAACTTTATCAAGATGACTAGCGAAGGCTAATTCTTCTTCTTCAGTGAACACTTTCAGATAGCCCGGATTCTGCCTTGATCTGTTCTTTAATCTTCTTTCTATGGTGGAACAACTTATCTTGCAGTGAGCTTCTGTTTCTTTATGCGACATATTCCACGGCTGAATTGCTGCTAAACATTCTTCAAGCTGTTATGAAAAATCAGCATATTTTCGACCTCCAGGCAATCTTTTATATTGATGTACCATTTTGTACTGGTATCCTTAAGGAAACAATGAAAAGTCCTTACTTGTGACACGTGACAACAAACCTATATTTTTCATTGAAAAAGATAACGAAGGATGGGGTGGGGCAAAATATCCATGTTTTCCAGGTCATGTGTACATATATCATAAATAACGCTATTACGCACACATCTTACTGTATATGAGAAAGTTTACCATGTCAGTTTCATTAACCTATATGTAACTACTTATGTGTTTCCTTAGCATTGGCTCCACTTCCTTGCACATAGTGTCCACACAGAAAAGTTTGGCGGTCAATAAATACACTCTTTTCGTCAACGACCTTTCTCACCAACACTGCTCCTTCGTAGCCTACCACAGAACTAGTTTCAATGTTTGTACGCCTGCATTCTGATCCCATGTAATGGATCTAACTCTGAACTCACTCAATATTGCATTGCATATGGAAACTTAAACGAGTTTTTGGTATGGGTCCAAGTAGCCCTTTAAGGGTCCAAGTAGCTCGCAATTACGGTATTGAAAAAGATTTTACAATATTTACGTTCTTCCTCTGTTCATTCAAATACAACAATTTCCCTTTCATTATGACCTCAACTATTGTAAAAAGTACATATTTACTATTATAAAAAATACATACTCAATAATGTCTTGTAAAAGACAATATCTGCGTTCCTTTCTCTGTTGAACCAAATGTTAACAGAACTTCCTTTCCACATAAATTTTTGTTTTTATTATTCCGTCAGCTACTGTCTGTTCCAAAATACAGGTTAAAGGAGCAGTAGAAAATTGTTTTTGAAATAACAAGTTTGATACTGCAAGGATGCGATGACGAAAAATTATGATAAAAAATGTCCACACTGTTACACAATGGCACTATACTTTCGGAAGCTTGAACTCTCCCTGATAAGTAGCAGAAATTCTAATAATTCCGTAATTTTTCTAGAAATTTCAAATTCCCTGACTCTTCCAGGATATCTTCCTCAGCACGCCACCATGTACTGCAAGCAGGGTTGGCAAAAACCATAGTTTTTATTTAAAAAAAAAATCCGTTTTTTTTTTTTTTTTTTGTTTAAACCAGGCTTTTTTGGTTTAAATAATTTGCTCTATATATTCATATCAAATATGCACAGAAATAAGTTTGTTTCGCCTTGATGTTATTATGCTACAACCGGGTTATGCTGGAAGGGGTCACATAAGCTTAAAGCGGAATAAAAACCTCTTCTCGAGTTACATCCAAGAGAAATTGTCCTCCATTTGAACTCGGAACCAGGACTAATTAGCCACAAATGCGATACGTCTGCCGACTCACTCACGAAGGAATTCTGAGTAAAAAAAAAAAACGTTGTACTGATCTTTACATGCTTCTTAATATAACTGCCACGACTAATTTCAGAAGGACAAAAAGATAAACAGTTGCACAAGTGACACCATTATACAGAATTACATATGAACAATTTCAAAGTACTACGGAGTACAGAAGAACTAATTTAGTTCAAGTTAGTTAACAACGACTTTTATTGGTCCAAATTAAAGAAATACAACGACTTAATCTGCATATCAATAAGAAAAGTGAATAAAGATACGAATTATTTGAGTCCACTTTGGCTCAGACTCATTTATACATAAATAGATATCAAAGATACTTATTTCACTAAATGCCTCTCGTGGGGTCTGTATGACCCCCCCCCCCACACACACAAAAAAGTACGGCATTTTCGATGTATTTTATCAATAGTAAACATTGAAACGAAACAATATTTAGAATTTTTCTTCGATTGCAATTACATTACAATAATAACAACTACAAAAAAATCACAAAATAAACATTTATAAACTTATAAAAAAAGTTGCTTTTGTAGTATAATCTTTTTGAGTAATGAATGGGGAATTTAGATCTGAATATAATACGAATAATATATGGGAGTGAAACGTGATAACTCACAAATGTGTGTTCATCAAGATTTTACAAACACTTACACTTTTACGAACATTTTTTTGTTTTTTGGTTTAAACCAGTTGTTTTTTTTTTTTAAAAAAAAGCAGCTGGTTTAAACCAGCCAACCCTGACTGCAAGTAATACAAATCTCCTCATAAGGAAGAGTAATCAAAAGTTTCCAGTAGTTTTTTTTTTATTTTATTTTAAACGCTGATCCTTCTTTTTCTCATTTTATTTTGTTTCATCCATCCTTATTTTTTCATTTCTAGTCTCGAAGGGGATTCCGGACCCCCCCCCTTGGCTACGTGCCTGGTTACTGGCTTTAAAGACTATATTTCTTACCTTCCCAGACCAGTATGTAATGATTTCTATGTAATACTTCGCATATATTGTGAACAGAACACGAAATGTTAGGTCTGAATCCAGTAGTCAGACGGGATTTTGGTAGTTATTTGTAGTATGGGAATGGTCATTTTAGTTTATAGTAATGGAGACCTGATTACCAAAAATTTCGATCTGGCGCTAAATTATATATGTTCGTACATTTTTTGCTTTAAATTAGATAGATTCCAAACTCGTATTTCTAGTTGCCACCGCAATCTAGAAACCCAATTCCGAAGTATTCTCCCCGATTCAACAGATCTCATCCTTCTAAACCAATCCTGAATTGGGTTTCAACTACTGCAACTAACTGTTCTTTGTAGATATTTGAACGTATTCGTGGATAGAAAACCAATACCCAAACCTCAGATTACTGGCTCTTTGTCTCTGTGATTGGTAAATCCAAGTTTCGTCACTGATCACAGTGTCTGAAACCTTCCAACATTTCCCACTTCCAAATTTCTCAAGCATATCATGACACTATTCCACTCTTGTTTCCTTTTGGTTTACAGTCAAGTTGTGTGATAATCATCGCGATGAAACCGTTCTCACACGCAAGTTTTATGAAGGATGTTTGAAAAACTCGACATAGTAATCCCAAGGGCATACTTGATGTCACTGTATGTCATTCGCGAATCGTCCCTAACCTTCTGCTCCCCGGGATCAATGTTTTCCTCTGTCACTGCTGTTGACGGCCTCCCACTGCATCTCCCGTCTTCTAATGCGATCTGTCCGGTTTAAATTATGAAACTCAACAAAGCACTGTTGGACGCACTCTCATCAAAGGCACACGTAAACCATTCGTACAAAACCATGAGTCACAAATCCCTCTTTCGAACTTCATGGCTGCGGTGCAAATGGTGGCAATTCCGGCTATTTGGCAACACCATCAACGTCATATGTCATGGTAATAGCGAGATTGACGAGTTCACCTACATAGGAGGGGTGCTTTTCATGCAAGTAAAATTTTGTCCCTACAGTGTCCCGTTTAGCTGCATCTCAAAATTTTCCTAGTCACCCTCGTATATGTTCGTGTGTGTGAGTCTACCCTTGCTGAGTTTCTGTTTACGTTACTGGACTGTGTATATTTACTTTTAATGCTTTTACGTTCTTACTACCCTGCAAAGTAATTCAGAAGACCATTCAGATTTTCCGTCTCGACAACTCCTTCAACCAGAAACATGATATAAGTTAAACACCACAACAGAGACTTCAGAAAATAAATGCAATTACTCGTTACGTATTTCATGCATTCTCATGATTTTTCCTCTTCATCACTTGTTCCTCTATGCAGTGGCGTATTTACGATTTTGCTTTGGGGTCGACTTTGCTAACTTTATTCCTGGAAATTTGAAAATTCTGCCAGATATTTCATTTACTTTAAAATAGTAAATAAAATTTCTGGGGGCTTAAGCCCGAAAACCCCTTTACATACGCCACTGCCTCTATGTAAACTTTTTCAAACCTTGTTCTTAGTTAACGTTTTGGAACTGCCTGTCAGACTTGAAAATATGTTGGAATTCTTTTTGTCTCTTATATCTATTTATTTTCAATGAAAATCATGCAGAACAGGTATATATAGAGGAAAATCCAAGGCATTAAACTAATCTCTGTTACCCGTCATTCCCAAGTGGTAAAGATCAATTATAAAGAACCTGCACCCAAGTTTCTTCGGTAGACAATGAAAATAATAACTCACCTTTCCCTGAGTTTTCATAACATCATTTCTTATAGTTCAGGTCTTTAGGCGACTCTTTTTCAGAATCCAGAAAGTGCGGCGAAGAGAATGAAATGTACACTACAAGAAAATTGTGAATTGGCATCTAACGAAAGAAATTCACAACTTTATCCATGTAGTTAATTATGTGCCCTTTCAGAATTTTACCTCTGCATTTCCTGGCTCTTTTGTACATCATGCAGAACAGGTATATATAGAGGAAAATCCAAGGCATTAAACTAATCTCTGTTACCCGTCATTCCCAAGTGGTAAAGATCAATTATAAAGAACCTGCACCCAAGTTTCTTCGGTACACAATGAAAATAATAACTCACCCTTCCCTGAGTTTTCATAACATCATTTCTTATAGTTCAGGTCTTTAGGCGACTCTTTTTCAGAATCCAGAAAGTGCGGCGAAGAGAATGAAATGTACACTACAAGAAAATTGTGAATTGGCATCTAACGAAAGAAATTCACAACTTTATCCATGTAGTTAATTATGTGCCCTTTCAGAATTTTACCTCTGCACTTCCTGGCTCTTTTGTACATTTGCGTCATTCCACAGCACTTTCTGGGTTTTTAAGAGGGTAGTGTGAAGACCTGAAATATGAGCAGCTCCGCACATGGAGAGTTGAGTAACTGCCAGGTTAGTGAGAGGTAAAAATGGAGTGTTTGTTTGGTTAAGATTCACAATACAAAAAGGTACGCCACTTAACATTATTTGATCATATCTTATATGTTAGAGTAAAAACAAATATTCAATTTACAAAACTTTCATTATAGGAAAAAATTATGAAAGTAAAGTTATACGTGGATAGTGAAAGTTTGATCTTATGAACGATTTTGAAATATCCTGATCGCAAAGAGTTTACAAGTAAAATTGTTACCAAAAGTTTTCCATTTTTAGTGTTCCGTCATCAAATATCTTTTTAGGAAGAAAAATAATGGTCAAATGTGTCAAATAGATCAAAGTTTTAGTGTACACGAAGCATATATATACATACATACATACACACACACACACACACACATATATATATATACAGGGTGGGCCATTTTAATTAATCCACGGAAATATCTGAAAAATGATAAAACATAGAAGAAATGTTTCAAGTACACGTTATATATTGCTAAGGGGGAAACCCAATTCCGCCAAAAGTACCCCTCCTCGCCCCCCCTAAATGGGGGTAACGGGGGGTAACTTTGAAATGTCAAATGGGAACATGGGTCGAGTAATACCTCGTTCGAAAGGTCTTGGAAAACTAAGTGACGCTGTACCAAAAGATGTTTCATATTGTGCACCAGTTTCAAAATGGCCGCCATAATATGGTTCGGAAACTCCAGTACCCGTAGTATGAAAACCATGGAAGGTCAATGAATGGAACAAAATTGAAATACGTAAATATCATAGGACATATCAAATGATGTAATCCCTGTGATCCCAGTGGCCTCCCTAAAGGGGTCTTGTGGGCTAACTTCAAAATTTCAATGTCCGACCGGACAACGGTTCGGGCGTACGCTTGACCTACCCAATGCTGTTTGGAAGGCAGACTTCATGCATAGAGAATTGGTGCACTAAGTTAACGAGGATGGCCACAGTTACATTTTGATTAACTATTAGCATTCATGTCATATTGTGAGCTTGAGGGACGAAACGGTGTGTACGTATATCCCCGAAATGCTTTCTGAATAACCAGCACGCATTGCATAAAATTTCTCTTTTTTAGTCACTACAGCGTCATCCTTACAAACAAATGTTTGAACCACACCATACCTATTTGTAAGGTTAGCCTTAATTTACGAATTAAAGTAGAGTTCTCGTTTGAACTTTCACTTTACTTTCCACCCCACTCACATACAGAGCGCAGGGAGAGATCATTTTGCAAGACTTGGATTTCTCTTTATACATTACTAGCAGCGTTCACCCCGCTTCGCTGCGGTCACCCCGGAACGCAATAAACGTTGTTACTTAGATAATTTTTACTTTTTCGCTTTCAAGTGATATGATAAAAACCATAGAATATTGCAGTAAATGTTAACATTATATCGCCTGTCATTTATGTTAACCCGCCCCGCTTCGCTGCGGTCACCCCGGAACGCAATAAACTTTGTTACTTAGATAATTTTTACATTTTCGCTTTCAAGTGATATGATAAAAACCATAGTAGATTGCAGTAAATGTTAACATTATATCGCCTGTCATTTATGTTAACCCGCCGAGTGACACGGTCATGCGGGTTGCATATAAATACGTTTATTTTTATACCTATGATGAACTAACAAAGGATTTGTACGTTATGGACACTTGAATGGTCAATTATCTCAAGACACTGGTAATTAAAAATTAAAGTGATATGATAAAAACCATCTAGGGTCCAAATCCTAATAACCCCCCAAAAATGAAAGAAATTGGTTCAGCCGTATTAGCGTGATGAGGGAACAAAGGATTTGTGCGTTCTCTTTTATATATATAGATGGCAATTTTACTCTAATATTTTTATCTCTGTTGTATTATTCTCGAGCCTTGGAACGCCTCCGTGGTTTTCCTATTTAATTTTCGTTATTTTCATTTATGTCTAACCGTATTCATACTATGGATACTAGACGTTTTCTTAGACCCAGTCACCATGTCCTTGCGATCATTTTGAAAACGGTGTCTCATGTCGAAAATTTTCTTACAGAAGCTGTTTGATATTAATTTGTCTATGTAACGTGATGTTACTCGCTTCAAGCTGCTATTTGAAATTTTCAAGTTGGCCCCGGATACCTTTCAGTTGGCCCTTGGAGTCACCCCGACAACACCTCTCGATGTGCCTTACGTCAGTTAGCTACTCCAGTTTTTCTTTTGTTGATTTATCTCCAATCGCTTTCATACTACGGGTACTAAACCTTTTCTCTGATACGGATACTATGTTTCGGCGGCCTTTTGAGAACACTGCCATTTCACATCAATCGTTTTCTCCTGCAATATGTTAGATTTTGCAAGATTTATCGAACGACGTACCACTCGACTCATGTTACTATTTGAAATTTTGAAGTTAGCCCCCAAGACCCCTTTAGGGAGGCCACTAGGATCACAGGGACCACACCGTTCGATATGTCCTCACGTATTAAAATTTACGTATTTCAATTTTGTTCCATTCATTTACCTTCCATGGTTTTCACACTACGGGTACTGGAGTTTCCGAACCATATTATGGCGGCCATTTTGAAACCGGTGCACAATATGGAACATCTTTTGGTACAGCGTTACTTAGTTTTCCAAGACCTTTCGAACGAGGTATTACTCGACCCATGTTCCCATTTGACATTTCAAAGTTACCCCCCGTTACCCCCATTTAGGGGGGGCGAGGAGGGGTACTTTTGGCGGAATTGGGTTTCCCCCTTAGCAATATATAACGTGTACTTGAAACATTTCTTCTATGTTTTATCATTTTTCAGATATTTCCGTGGATTAATTAAAATGGCCCACCCTGTATATATATATATATATATATATATATATATATATATATATATATATATATATATATATATATATATATATATATATATAACAACTCGTTGAAAGGTTGCTAAGAGGATTTACACTTTGGTCAGCTGAAAGTGCTTTTTGTTGAATGAAAGAAACGACTTGCATTCCGTCAACGTGCATTCCTTGTTTCCAAGAAGTACATTTTGAAAGAACTCCTTTCTTTATTCCTTTTTTCATTCTTTACGTACGACTTTTTTCCTCCTTCTAATGCTTTCCCTGCATCTTCTCAGCCCACCTGGATTTCTAGAAAAACCCAGAGACTTACTACTAATACTACTAACACTATTCGTACCAGTAGTACACAGATCGATATTAAAAGCACAGGGTGCACGATGCTAAGTGAATGTTTATCAGCTTTGCGAGGCTCTTGTCCTCATCCTCCTCAGACCTCTCTGTAAGATCATCCTCTCTTTCCAGCTGCTTTGCACCATTCCACAATCTTTTCTAGAGAATCATTTACGAGAAGCTGGAAGAATAAGTGAACCTTCTACACAGTACGTGTATGTATTTTGTATTAATACTAAAGCAAAAGTTGTTTTGAAGCTCCTATATTTTAAACGAGGTACAGAAAATCCCTATGTTTCATAATGCATACAATATACCAATAGCTGAGCTCATTCTCCATTTTTAATTATGAGAAAAGGTTTTGGTGCAGAGCTGCTAGAGGGACAAATCAATTCTACTATCAAACGAACATATATCGCTTTGTGTGATACCTAGAACATCATTACACTAAGTGCTGAAGATTGCTTTTATTAAGAATTAACACATTGTCTAAGTTTTTGAGTGATATGAGCCAACTTTCGGTAGGATACGCTGAATCAAAACTGAAAATTACAAAAGAACTTACAGTTATCCATATTTTAGTACCATTGCTATAGTCATGTAGCTAATTGCCCTATCCCAACTGTTGTTCTTTAAAATATTAAATCTTATATTTAATATGTAAATTTAAAATCGAATATGTACAGTATATTGACAATTAAGATTTAGAAGGTCATAATGGTATTATACCTCTTCTCCCAAGTGGTTTTTCGTAGTTTTGGCAGTACATGAAAGACAATAAAGATACCTAATATCTCATTATACCATTATCTGGATACTTAAAAAAAATGAAATTGAAATCTTTAAGTTTTACATTCCACGGTTATGCCGACTAGGCTAAAGGATACAGTGATGATGACAAATGAATAAAAATGGTGGAATTAAAAAAGTGGGAGCAAACGGGAGAATCCCGAGAAAAGTCACACACAGTGTGTTTGTCCACCACAAAGCTCATTTGGCGCGAGTTGGGATCGAACTAAGTGCCCCATGCACGAGATGTGAACGCTCTACCACTGAGCCACCGCTGCCCCTGCTATCTCACAAAAAACATTAATGTATAGTAATGTGTGTATCATTTTGTGTAGTTGTTCTGGTGAAAAAGTTTTCCGTTTTGAGTTAAAATTGTTATACACTCACATGAAGTATTTATATAGATTTTAAAAATATTTAAATGCTGGTATTTATTAAATTACTTATAAACAAACCTTCTTATTCTGCGTTTGTTTCATTTTTCAGCTTGTCATATTAGCGAATACTTAACTGTCTTTAAAAACTGAACATATACTTAACGTGCTTTTTGGGAAGTATAAGGGCAAATAAACTTATATTTGAAAAGGGAAGAATTTTTCACCACAAAATCTATGATTCAGACATAAATCAGAAAATAAACAAATGAAGGATTATAACTTCTCATTTTCCACAAAAATGACACGTGCTCAACTTTCTGTTGATAGGTCAATTAGCAATGGGGCTACAGAATCTACGACAAGTTCTTACTTATTAATATTTAATTTTCGAGGTGTGGAAGAAAAAGGCAATCATTTTCGTAGATGTTTGTAAGCAATGCTCCTGTTTATAATCAGCATGTCCTGGAAGTGGAAGCATGCTACTTTGTCTAGAAATTATCCATCCTATATGTTATTCACGCATCCTGCACTATCTCCTAACTTCCATCTTATTAATACAATAGAGTTAGTTTTAAAAAGCCAGACGATTTCTCTCTCATGGCTAAGTGGTTAGCCTAAGCATCTTAGGCGTGAGAGACCCGGGTTCGATTTCAGGTGGAATTTCTTGTTATTTGGATTCCATGTTAAGCTGAAGGTCCACGTCTCATAAACTTGCTGCTGAAAGGTCACTAAACTAAAAATCAAATCAAATTTTAAAAATTAGGTACTTCACACAGTATTGAGATGCTGATTACTGAGGTACATGCTTATAATGAGAGATAATATACCCTATGATTTCCGTCTCAAACTATTGAAAAAAAATTAAATGAAATCTTTAAGTTTTACGTCCCACGATTATGCCGGTCAGGCTAAAGGAGGCGGTGATGATGAGAGATGAGTGAAATGGTGGAATGAAGAAAGTGGGAGGAAACGGGAGAACCCCGAGAAAAAACACGAGCACGGTGCTTGTCCACCACAAAGTTCACTTGGCGGGGGCTGGGATCGAACCCGGGACGCCAAACACCAGAGGTGAACGCTCTACTACTGAGCCACCGCGCCCCCTCAAACTATTGACTTCTCTGAAATAAGTACCCACACTTGCATTAAACTATGATAGGTGTGTGGTCTTATGTAGATGAAGACTGATGGATATATCACAGTTTATAGCCCAAGTTGCTAGCCACGTATTTTCTTGTGTAATCCACATGCAATCGGATAATAATATATAGTTGGTAAAAGACTGTTCTGTTCAAGGTTATTCCACTGATAATTTACGTCTCCGCCAACTGCACCAGATACAGTCCGAGGCATGATTTTATGTTCATATAAATAGTTGTTTCTTTGATACTACATTGAACAGTAAAATAACTCAAGAAATAAGATTGACCTTGATTTGGTAGATCAACAGAGAAACATAAATATCATAGATGTTAGCTTGGTTGAAAGACGAAGAAAATATTGGTGTAAGATACCTTAACCCAGACAGCACGTATGTTTGTGGAGGATCCTCAGATCCCATACCTATTCGGGAACATTCACGTTCATAGTAGAAACTTTAAGGATAGTGGAAATACATGCTGTGAAGTCTATAAACATAGGAAAATCATGATATTATTTTATGCAGCTTCGGGCAAGAAGGATCATATTACCAAGTGCCAACGGCCTTCTAGGAGGGCAAATGAGCGGGTGGAGGTCAGGGCACCTTCTTGTCCTTAGGAGGGGATACTGTCCTAAAAGGCGGATGAACCACTAGATGGTCAACGGCATGGAGATGTGAAAAGCAAATGTGAATACTACCACATTATCTTTTTCCCAGAAGGGACGAAGGAGGATAATAAATAAATATGATGGTTCTTCCTGAGGTAAAAAAATTCAGGAGGTAAAATAGTCCCACGTTCGTATCTCCGGGTGTGGACTACTCCGGGAAAATCACCAGAGGGGAAAATAGTAACTTTCATTTCAGCGTGAAAACCTGGAACGTACGAACACTACGACGTGAGGGAAAACTTAAAAATTTAAAAATGGAAATGGACAAATGTAAAGAGGACATAGTGGGCTTGAGTGAAGTGAGATGGCCAGGGAAAATTGAGATAGTGTCGGGAAATTACAGAATATACTATTCAGGTGGCGATAAGGCCGAGAATGGTGTCCCGATAGCAATGAAGAACAAAGTAGAAAGAAGTGTAACCAAAGTGGAATGCTGCAGTGACCGCTTGATGTTTGTAAAACTACATGCAAAACCAGTGGATATTGTGATAATACAAGTGTATATGCCAACAACCAAACATGATGATGATGAAGTAGAAGTAATGTATGATCTTATTAGTGACACATTGCATCAGGAAGGAAGAGGTAAGGTCAACGCCGTACTAATCGGAGACTTCAAGAGCGTAGTAGGAGAAGGCGCTGCAAATAAGGTAGTGGGACCATTTGGACTAGGTAGAAGAAACGAACGAAGTCATATGCTTATCGATTTATGAAGGCAATATGATCTGTTGGTGATGAACACGTAGTTTAAGGAAAGAAAAACCAAGTTGTACACGTGGTAAAGTCCAGGATATAAGAAACGCTACCAAATCGATTACATTCTTGTGAAACAGCGTTTCAGGAATAGTGTACGAGACGTGAAGACACTGCCAGGAGCGGACATTGATTAGGATCGCAATCTCCTGGTGGCGTAAATGCAAATTTGATTAAGATCGATCAAGAAAAATGAGAGGAGCGATCAAAAATGAAACTCAGAGCGACTAAGAAATATTGACGATGATGTGAAAGAAGAGATTGAAGAAAAATTGTCTGCAATGGGCGATATGGTTGACAATACAGAGAATAGTTGTGGAAAAGTTAAACAGGTTCTACTTGACACACTCCACAATAACATTGGCAGGATGGAAAGAGCACCAAGAAAACCGTGGATAACTGAAACGAGGCTTAAGAAGATGGAGTAACGCAGAAGGGGGGAAAACACGGACATCAATGAATACAGAAGGCTGAATAATGGATTGAGAAAGTAAACGGACAAAGCAAAAGAGACATACATGGAGTAAATATGTGAAGAAATAATGGAACTTCAACGACGCGGCATATATGATCTGATGTACCAGAAAGCACAAGAATTAGGACGAAATCTAACAAAAGTATACGAATGTTCGGCATCGAAGATCAACAAGGTAATGTAATTACAGACCATCAAAGAATCCTTAGAATTTGGGAGGAATACATAAACGATCTGTATGATCAGAAGAACTGCCCCAAAGATATTGCGATCGAAGCAGAGGAAGAGATGGATGATGATGAAAAAGAACCCAGTACATTAAAAAGTGAAGTAGTACAAGCAATCAAAGACATGCCAAAGAGAAAGGCCACTGGAGACGACGACATACCATTAGATTTGCTAAAGGGATTAGGAGACAACGCAATGAAAGTAGTGATTTTACTTATTAACAAGATTTATCTGAGTGAAGAATGGCCAAAGGATTTTCTTGATGCTCCAATGATTGCATTGTCCAAGAAAAAGCAAGCAAAGAAGTGCAGCGATCACAAAACCATTAGCCTTATCTTCCACACTGGAAAGACCATTGAACGCATACTGAACATGCGGCTGGAAAGTAAGATAGATAAGAGGTTATAAGAAGATCAATTTGGATTCCACACAAGAAAAGGCACCAGAGATACTATTGGATTGATGAGAATTATGTGAAAATGAATTATTGATGTAAAGGAAGAGTTGTGTTTGTGCTTCATCGACTGGCGAAAAGCTTTCGACCGAGTCAATTGGACCAAACTTCCGAAATACTTAAAGAAATTGGAGTCAACTGGAGAGATCGACGACTCATTCAAAACATGCACATAGTGAAGTTGCGCTTGAATGAAGGGGAAACCAATAGTGTGGAGATTGGAAGAGGAATCAGACAAAGATGTAGTTTGTCGTCCCAATTATTCAACATTTACAGTGAATGTTTAATGAAGTAAGCATTAATGGGAAATGGAGATTTCAAGATTGGAGATCAGATCAATAACAAGATCGGGTATGCAGATGATACGGTTATTATAGCTAAAACCCAAGGAGGACTACAGGAGATGATTGACAAAATAGTTGACACTGTAAAACTGTATGGAATGGAAATAAACATCGAAAAGTCGAAAGTCATGAGAATATCCTGTGGAAACACGCCCTTACAGATCAGAGTAGAACAAAGAGAACTTGAAGAGGTCGATAATTTCAAGTATCTGGAAAGTACTTTGAGGAGAGATGCTTATTGCACCAAAGAGATCAAATCAAGAATTGCCATAGCTAAAGAAGCATTCAACAAGAAAAGATCACCCTTAACTAGCAGGCTCACTATTGGACTGAAGAAGAAGTTGGAGTGCTTATATGGAACATTGGACTGTATGGTTCAGAGACTGGGACATTACGGAAGAAGAAATATTTAGAGAGCTTCGAAATGTGGTGTTGGAGAAGGATGGAGAAGATAAAATGGGCAGAGAGAGCAACGAACGAATATGTTTTAAAATGGATAGGAGAGAAGAGGACATTTCTTGCCACTATCCTTCGTAGTGAGGCCAATTGAATTAGGCACATCTTGCAAAGAAATTGTCTTCATAACGCCACCATAGAAGGAAAGATGGAAGGGAAACAAGGAATAGGAAGAAGAAGAACACAACTGATCGATGATTTGAAAGATGGGAGAAAATATTGGGAGTTAAAAGAGGAAGCTGAAGATCGAGAAAAGTGGAAGAAAAATGTCAAATCTAAAATTGAATAAAAAATCCTCATTAGTCCCAGGACCTGCCGAAAGGCAGAATAGTTAATAATAATAATAATAATAATAATAATAATAATAATAATAATAATAATAATAATAATCGTGTACTTAATTTTCGTTAAATCGTTCTAGTATAATATTTTCGCCCTCCTACGTCGGTCGTCAACTATAATCATGTTTTCCTCTTTTACCTTCTACCATACATTCCACCAATGTTTCAACTAGTTTATTTGTGATTTTATAACTTTATACCTAATTCTTAAGTATTACAAACACTTCCGTACTATTTACGTTCAATCCAGCTCATTTTCTTCACAAGTTATAAACGCCATCCTGCAGGTCTAGTGGCTATCATATCTGTCTTTGGTGAACTGGCTTTCGGAGTCTATTTTAAGTAGAACCTTGAAAATTTTGAACATATAATCATTTATATTTCAACTGAAACTGTAAGTCAACGTCTCATATAGCCTCAGTGCTCGAGAGAGGCCTGAACCTCAATAAACTACGGTAACAATACTAAACATCATGCAAAACTTACATTCATTGCTGATAGTTGAAGTTTGAATGTATTATATACCTTCTTGCCTCATACTCCCAAGAATATGATGTTTTGTTATCAGCAATGTTTGTTGAGGTTTAATCAAAAATTTGTTAACGTCAAAAAAAAGTTTTAAACTGGGAAAATACATTTTAACCTTTAAAAACTTCTAACCTCAGCACATATTTCCAAGTATGGGATGTGGGAATGCGATCACGAATAGGCACCATTAAAGTCTCTCTTACCTGTGAAGATATAGGAATGACCTTTATTAACAAACTCGACTTGAAATAATCGTTCCAACTCCCTTTGGAAAGAAACAGAATTCAACCATTCGCTTTCGCTCAAGAGTTATCATTTGGAGTAACAGACAATTATTACAATCTTATAAGGCCCATAACAGTTCGTAATAAAACAATAATTCTCCATAGGAACATTTCAAAGAGTACAGGGTGGTCCAGAAGTTAGCGTACCCTAACTTGAATTTCAAGAGTATAGTGTTAGTTATAGTAGAATGTCTGTACACAGTTACCTTGAAGTCTTAAGAGTCATAAACATCGGTATCATCACTATCCATATCGTAACACAGCTGAATTCTGCGCCAAGTTCTTGCAGATGTTTTGAGGAGATACTCCGGAGTCACGAGCGTGAAGACGTGTTCCACATCTGCTCGCAATTTCTACGTTGTGTGATATCGAGTGTTTCTTACTTGTTGCTTTATGAAACCCCAGAGAGCATTGTCTGCTGTCGTGAGATCGGGACTTCTTGGAGGCCAGGGGGTACGCCCACTTCCAGACCACTCTGTACATTGTATTTCGCAGTGTTCGTATTTCAGCTTTGCACAGTATAATTTTCTACATGAAATACCTTATGTGTTTTTAGTGTAACTACTTTGTATCCAACGATTTGCAAAATCAGCAATTCTTGTTCCTAAAAGCTTTTTGCAGGTGGCGTTTCACATATGTAATACTCGTAATGAAGTGAAGTGAAATCTTTCGGATTTACGTCCCACGATTATACTCTGTTGGTTAAAGAAGACTGTGATAATGAGATTGAATGAGATAGTGGAATGAAGATAGTGTGAGGAAACGGAACGACCCCTTAAGAAACATGAATATACGGTGTTTGTCCACTTGACGCGAGGTAGGATCGAATCAGGAAACCCATGTACTGGAGGTGAACATTCTACCACTTCTTTTAATTGTAGCTTAATATCAGCACAAGTCGATAAGCAAAATAAGGAAGGGGATACAAATTGGTAGGTACAGGAAAAGGTACATAATGTATGTGGCACTCTAAAAAAAATTCAAATAACGTGTTGCGCATGGCAAAAGGAATTTGGGTTAATTGTGCATATGAAAACATAGTATAGGAAGTATGAACAAGTTTCTGATAGTCTACTAACAAATATAAAAAAAGTGTTCCAACCAAACAATTAACAGCTTGGTATTTAGTTCTCGGAAGAAAAGTAACGTCGGGAAAAAGAATTAAGTCTATTAAAATAGCCGTGGGAGTAGTTCGGCCAATGCGTTCCATATAGAGACCAAACTGGAGCAACACCAGTGTAGCTTCACTACATTCTGTAAGACGATGTTGAATAGTGTCCGTTACATTGCAAGAAGCACAAAGATCAGTCACTAAACCCAAATGAATGCCTTCGGGCTACAATATCAACTATTTGATGCACCACAATAAACCACATTGATCTTGCAAGATAAATTAAATAAGGCGCAAGTAAACCACGCCAGATACGTTGCCAATTATGATTGGGATACTTAGCAACGATATTAGGAGTAAGAGTACAATGTTGTCGAAGGACCGAATACAGTTTTTTCCAGAGGACATTTCGTCTAAATCATTATTCGACAGTCGACAACAAACCTCATATAGAACTTGTTATCAGTGAGCCATCTTGGCTGCGTAATACTCGTCATATTGCCTTTTGCAAATGTCTAAAATTAGCCATCTGCTCTGTTTCTCCATTCGAATTTTTATAATCGTCACAGCTTCTTAGCCTACATTCCGATAAGCATTTCTCTCGTAATTTTAAGAAGTATGACTATGTACCCATTATTTTCTATTTTCTTTAACGTTTGGCAATTATGCACCGAGACGGTAATGATCAAATGTTCATGATGGAATGAAGGGAATGGGAAGAAACGAGAGGGACCCGACAAAACGCACTAACACGCTATTTGTCGATTACTTTTGGCGAAAGCTGGAATCAACCACGGACACCACGTACCAGAGGGGAACGCTCAACCATTGAGCCACAGCTACCATGCGTTACTATAAGGACTTTGCATATCACTCTTAGAAGTAGAATAACAAAAGTTAGAATTTAATACTTACCAGCGTACGTTTTCACATATGCAGTACATAAGGACATAAGCAATCAGTTCCACCCAGTATAAATACGATCACTTCTCTTAGCAACAAAATACTTACTTTTTAGCTTCATAGAAGCTGAATTTCTCTGGAGTTTCTCAAAAGCTATGCATAAAAATTTACCCACAGTCATTTAATTCTAGTTAGTTCGATGTGATCCCCCTATACGCATATGTCTTGCCTTTGAACAATATTATAGATAAACCAAAATATTAAAGTATTAAACTTAATTTTAATTTTCGTCTCATTAGTCACATTGCGTACTGCTGTTTTGCTAGTAGTACCACAATGAAAAGTTTGATTGCTTTACTGTTGGCTTGATCTTAATAAGTGGCATGGGTTATTTTACAACACTAATTTCTACGTTAACAAGCAAAAGAGTTTTATCTCGATCGTCTTAAAAACTACATGAGAATTCACGCTCACCCAGAGGCGTACGCAGGAGCGTGGTAAAGTGTGTCAAGACCAACCCCCCCAAAAATCTTCCTAACAACACACATTTTACACTTTCTCAATAAAGCTATATTTGTTTAACAGGGAAATGATTGACATACCATGAAAATTATATCTTACACTTCATCTGTACTCTTTCTCTTATAAAAAAAAACAATTAGTTCTATTTTTTTCTGAAAATATAGGTAGAAGTATTTTAAAGTTACTTATTGACTTTTCGGGTGGAGAATACTAGCCGTTGAGTATTGCATACCGGTAGATGTAGTGGCTTGTAGTATTAGGTTCCCCCAAAGCTTGGAATCCTCCCAACAAAAATTTCTGAGTCCCCGACTTCATTCACTTCTATCGTTCCTTTTTTAATGATGAGATTTATCGACTGGTATATCTCACGCGCTAATGCTCTCACCTTTGGGTTCGATTCCTTGTGAGGACACTCAATCGGAAAGGTGTAAAACCTTTTTCGGGTTAGCCATCGTGAGTGGGGATTTTCCTGGACTTTCCTCATTTACACTAAGCATATGCCGAGATGGTACCTAAATAATGGTCGCAGCATGCCGCTCGCAAGCCCAAAAATGTACGGGGGCCCGGCCGAAGTTAGGGGGGGCCGATAGAACCATATTATACTTCATCACCATATTATAGTTCATTTGCAAGCCTACCATGAAAATTTTAGGGGGGCAGCGAAAATTTAGGGGGGCCCGGCCCAAATAGACCCCCTGGATACGGGCCTGGGTCGCAGCTGGCTTCATTCCTTCCCCATTCCTTTCTTTCTTTCCAATTCACCGGACAGTGTGATCGCCGATGGACGTCATCCTTGTCTCATATGTGTGATGGTCTAATAATTATGGCTAAACATACTGAAAACCCAGAAATTTAATTCCTAATTCAGGTATATCTCATCTTTGGTCAGTTTTTATCCCGTTAAACTCTAATAACATTGTAGATTTTTCATTCATTTCATTCTATTAACATTGTAGATTTTTCATCTTAAAACTTCTAACATTTTGAAAACTAATGACAGTATAAATACTAGAAAATTACTAGATACATACAAATATCTGAGAAACAAAACTGTCTAAACAAATAATAATCTTTTTTTTTTTTTTTTAACTTTCAAAGGAGGAAAGAAGTTATTGTTGAGAACAGGAGCAAATAAGCTTGTACTTTGTAATAAGCACCTTGCATATTCAAAGTCATAAATCAACATAATGTCCTTTCTATTATGTTCTTCCGTTCTTCGTGAATGTTCCTGAGGAAATTTGTGATGAAATGTATATGGGGTGTGTTCGCTGGTTTTAGTATTTAAGTCCTACAGAGCTGTTAGTCCACCCACCCACCTATCCCACATAATTTTTAAGAGTTCCGGAGTTTTGGGGCTGGTAGGGGTCTCTGGTTAAGATGGTGAAAGGAAGAGAGGGTGCAGGGGTTATTGTTGGTGGGGAAGGAACACGGGATAAAGAAAAGGAAGATCCACTGAGATGCGCAATTCTTCCTGCTTTTCGTAGCCGCGAGTTGCAGAAACTGTGTCCACAGACATCCCTTGAACGGTGCCCTAATCGTGATTTACAGTGCCTAGTTTATCACGCTGAATTATGGGAAGAAGCTAAGAAACGTGAAACTTGCCTAGCCCGTTCTCAAACCAGTTGTTCTCCAATTCGTGTTTCCCATGAGAATACCATCCTTGGCTTTATTCCCCCCTTTCCTCCCACATCTTCCGTTTTCTCCATTTCAGCTATGAACATCTTTCTTCCTATTTCGACTCCTCTTGTTTCGTTTCTTTCTTTCTTTCCCAAAGCACTGCCATTCCTAATTTCTCCCATTTACCTCGCACTTATATATATATATATATATATATATATATATATATATATATATATATATGGAAAAACAGTGACCTTATTTTTTTACCTTGTAACGAAAAAGCATATCAGATTTTATAATACTATTGGTTTATTTTCTATATACTCATGTACGGAAATCATATGATGGTACTAATTTATTTGTACATATTTTATTGCAGTTAAAGTCACGATGGCTCAGTGATGGAGCGCTTATCTCTGGTGTGTAGGGCCCCTGGTTTGATTTCCGGCCAAGTAAGTTTGTAGTGGACATTGTGTCCGTAAATTTTCTCGGGGTACTCACATTTCCTCGCAGTTTTTCATTCCACCAATTTTCCATCATCATCATCTACTAGCTTTAACCATTGTTTCCTTTAGGCTAAAGGATATAATTGTGGGACATTAACTTGAAATATTTTCAATAAAAGTAGAAGCAACTCTTCCAAACATTTTGTTTTTACATATATATGCCTATTCTTGAAACGATATGTCGAATATTGTTTAAATCTTTCAAAACTCGAAAGCAATCTTTTTTAAATACATTTTCTTAATTACCGTACTTTTATTCCTTCTTTGTAGAATACGAATAAACACTCGTTTTCACCTAAAGAAATTATGTCCGATAATTCGTACTGTGTGCATGTACAGTACAATCAAGAAATTGCTCAAAGACAAATAACCCTTACGCTCGTGAAATGAAAATAAATTGGAATAAATTTGTTGTCGCATTTTTTAAAAAGAAAACATAACTTACTTTATTCTATTGGAAGAAATATTCGATTCAGTAATACACAAAAAATATTTTATTTTTAATTTTCTTATTCCGATGAATGCATACAATTCTTGGTTCCGACTATTCGCTATAGCTGATCCCAAGCCAGGCTGAGATAATAAGAGATTTCTCTTTACAGAAACCCTAGTTTCCACTTACCAACAGAACAATGTGCAAATGATTGTTCGTGAGAAACTAAGCTCTGTCATGAAAGATACTGATGACAAATTCCATGGATGCTGCAGGAGGGATCTCCTGTGGTTACTCCCAGTTAACAAGGACCGCAAAATTGCATATTTCAGTCTATGTGACAACTTGTAATCTCAATTATTCAGACATCCAATGACAATTTGCGGGACGAGGTAATGATCTCCAGCGAAGGAGGGAGCTCTCAAATGTTGGCAAATGACGTAATTTCGACACCCGTAATGACTAGATTGCTGAAAGTGGAGATTCAGAGTCACACTTTGTACCTAATACACATAGAAATCGAGTTGGAGTCTATCTAGGACCGGAAGAATCACAAGAGGTCAAAAATTTCTGGCAACGGGATTTTTCACCTGGCTCGTTGATGGATACTGACTGATCAGTGACTTGCAGCTGGATAGGAACCGAAGAAAGAAGTCATAAACCGACAAAGGTGTCAGTACTGTCGAATACCTGGTGAAGCTGCGAACATAATACTAGGGTGTCAAGTTTGAAATGTAGTTCAGATTTATAAACCCACATCAGAGTCTGCAGTTATGTTTACACAGCCGTGGCTTTTCAGAAGATAACCAAGGTGCAGCTTCGCTCCACGGTTTACCTGAAGCAATATTTTCATTATCTTAACTCTAACCCTTAGTTACCAAACTCTGTCTCTAACTCACTTCAGACAGGGTACAGACTCCTCCTCAGACCGTTCATATAATACCATCAGTAGAGCAATTAGGCTCCTCCCTTTATTTTCAATAATCAGTTTACCAATTTCTGGAATCTAGAAGTAGAATTGTTCTCCTTACTTACTTACTTATCCATACTCTTCTACCTTTAATGTTATTAGTCGCGTTTTCTTCTTCTGTTGTCTTCTTCTTATCATTGGTAGATAGATTCTTACAAAAATTAGGAATCGAGTAATAATAGTGAAACCTTTGCATATAGGGCCTATTGCTTATAAAATAACTACATGGAGTCATAGGAGATAGGAGAGGTCTATATTCAGGATTGAGAATTGCACGGTGCAGTACAAAATACACTCTTCTGTTCCTAATCTATCTATTCTGCAAGTCAGGAGAGGAAAACGGGTGTTTTTCTCTTTTTCAATAACTTCAGTAGTAAAACCTGGATGCCAATTCACCATACTGAATTAGGAGGAAAATTTGCTGTTACTACAATATGGCTAATTTGTACAGTATGTCATATTTTTCTTTTACATCTGATAATTATTTCTGGAGTGCGCATTTTCTTTTTGTGCATATTTGCATATTTATTTTTGATTTGATTTCTATAGGTTTAAATTGTTAATGTTTGTTTCAGGTGTCTAGGGATCTAAACAAGGAGTTTTATAGTGCATTCAATTGCATATATTGATCTTCCTCTTCTCATTCTTCTAAGCCTATTTTCCCACTTAGCTGTGGTCGACTTTTCGCATTGCTGTCCTCGTCCTAACTTGTATCGTATCCATTGTGACACCACAATGCTCCATATCGTATTTCCCCTCCTTTGACTGGCTTCGGGCTTGTTTTCCATTCAACTCTATAGCATCCACTCAGTGAGTTAAGTATTCCAAATATCTTGTTCTTACACGCCCAAATCATCTCAATCTACTTTGCGATAATTTATTATTTTGATGAATAATGCATATTGAACACGCAGTGCATATTGAACACGCTATTGCATACATGTGCATATTTGAGGAATATAACTATTGTATGGTTACTTGATTAGAAAATTTCAGCCTTTTTGCCAATTTTTTAGTGTTCTAGCAGTTACCGGAAACCCAAAAAGTAAAATTAACTTATTATCGCTTTAAACATCAGTGAGAAAGGCCCTGTGACACATCCATAAGGTGTCTGGGCCACAACAACCGATTTTGATGAAACTTGGTAGACTAATAGGACACCTTGCAAAACTAATGTAACTACCAGGAATTTGTCGAAAAAGCTGTGGTTTCTGAGATACAGTCGATTCATTAAAGATTACATTTGTCGTGATATCTCGAGAACGGATCCACCGAGATCAAGCAAACTTTGCAAGCCATAGTAGATACATGGTAGCTTTAAAACGAAATTAAAACGAATTGTCTGCACCTGCGCAGAACTGAGCAGAATGGGCAAATAATTATGGTGAGAGATGAGGCAATTGAGGTGAGAAGATATTGGGGTGGTCTGCCACCGGACACCCGTCTCTAATTATGCACTCTGTCTGGCTTCTCATTTCCATTATACATGTGTAGAAGTCATATAGTTAACGTTAATAGTCGCCATATCCCGGTCGTAGTTATACAGTGAAACCTCTACTAACGGACACCTCTATAAAGCGGACACCTCCCATAACGGACATATTTTGTAATCCCCAAACACTATAATAGGAAAAAACATATTGGCAAACCTCTCTAAAGCGGACACTCTCTAGTACGGACACGGACAGTCTTTCTTGTCTTTTATAGGTATTATTTACCTCCGTATTACGGAGACTTTCTCTAGAAACAAGTTGGAACGTGCAGTAAAAATACACCTTTAGTAATTCATACGTATGTCACCAAGGAAGAACATGTGGGTGTGACAACATTTTGCCTCCTCAACTGTCTATTCAGCAACCCAGAGGAAGGGTCTCTGTTTCAGAACACCCTTATATCCTTTGCTTGCATTTCACTCCCACCCAACCTGCTTCAGAAACAAAAGTGATTGACAGTTGCCCACTCTTTGGAATGACACATCATTCTACTGTCCCGCTGGAATCTCTACCCAAACAGAAGACAAGTTTGGTATTTTTGACCACGGGAACGCATATTGTCTTTTAAAAAAGTCATTCATGGACTACAATTAATTTAGAAATTAAAGCAACATACCGAAAACATAGTAAGTAGCGATAAGTGTAAAGTGCAGAGAACTATAACATCTTATTCCCATGTTGTGCCTCGAATTGCATGGAGCAAAATAATGCAGGTATACTAACATTTTGGTAATATTCATAAATACATGATTCATGCAAAAATATTTTTTCTAATTGCATATTACCTTGTTTATTAATTTACGTAAGAAAATATTGAAACCTCTCTAAGGCGGACACCTCTCTATAGCGGACAATTTTTGATTCCCCACGGCTGTCCGCTTTAAAGAGGTTTCACTGTATCAAGTACTGTAAGTTGCACAACAGTAACACAGTATTAAGACAGCGTAAGGATAAACTATGAGGCCTATAGTCGCGATCTATTGAAACTAGTGGTAGGCACAAAAGCAGATTTTCCGTTTTTCCGTTTTTAGGAAAACAGAAACCGGGTTTTGAAAAGTTTCAAAAACCCGATTTTTCACCGAAACCGGTTTTAAGCGAAATCGGTTCGGTTTTCAGCGAAACTGGTTATCCGTTTTCTACAAAGCAGGTTCGGTTTTCACCGGATCCGGTTTCGGTTTTCTTCGAACCCGGTTCCGTTTTTTTTTTTTTTTTTTTCAAAATTGGTTCTATTTCTGGCCAGAATAGTATCTGTTGTTCTCCGGAAATCGACTCCGTTCACACAGAAATAGATTTATGTTTTCCAAAAGTTTTCACAGAAATCAGTTTTTGTGAGAAACCGAACTGAGTTTTGAAGAAAACCGATTTCGGTGAAAAACAAACCTGTGTTAAGGAAAACGAACACGGTTTCGGTGGAAAAATGAACCGGTTTGGAAGGAAATGAAACCTGTTTCGGTGAACAACCGGATCGGTTTTTGGAAAAATCCCAGGTGTCGTTTTTTTGGATTTCGGTTTTTCTAGAAACCGGTTTCCGGTTTTTATAAAAACCGGTTTTGCCCATCCCTAATTGGAACCAGGCTGTACTTTTTGTGATGTGACTGTTTCATGCGACGAGATGAGACAACCCCAAAGGTCTCGTCTCACAATCACACTAACTATATATAGATAACCCTATTGCCTATGATTTTGCAAGCTTCTTTGAAGCATAGATGCCTGCACTACACTAACGTGTTCCAATAGACCGCGACAATAGACCTGATAGTTTATCCTTACGCTCTCTTAATACTGTGTTACTGTTGTGCAATATTGATGACTTGCAGTACTTGATATCACTACGACCGGAACACGGCGACTATTAACGTTAACTATATGACTTCTACTCAGGTGGAATGGAAATGTATGACTGAGAAGCCAGACAGAATGCGTAACTAGAGGCGGGTGTCCGGGGGCAGACCACCCTAACGTCTCACCTGAATTGTTTGAAAAAGCTCACCTTTGAATCTAGTTTTTTTCTTGCATTATGTTATACTCGTCATATAGTTCAAACTAAGCAAGAGAAAAAATATATTTCAGTCTTCACGTTTTCGAGATATGTGCATGCGCACAATTTGCCCATTCTGCTCAGTTCTGTGCAGGTGCAGACAATTCGTTTCAATTTCGCTTTAAAGCTATCATGTATCTACTATGGATTACAAAGTTTGCTTGATCTCGGTGGATCCATTCTCGAGATATCACGACAAATGTAATCTTTACTGAATCGACTGTATCTCAGAAACTACAGCTTATTCGACAAATTCTTGCTAGTTACATTAGTTTTGCAAGGTGCCCTATCAGTCTACCAAGTTTCATCAAAATCGGTTGTTGTGGCCCAGACACCTTATGGATGTGTCACAGGTTTTTTCTAAAGACGTACAAACGAATCGAAGCTATCACTTCTTAGATTTCTCTCTTTCAGGGTGAATAAATCACCTCACTTTACAGTAATGTTTAAATTTCATCTATCGGACCATCTACTGTTATGTGAAGTTTGTATCAAAGACGTACGTAATATTTATACTTTTTTAATATTTGCTTTTCTAAAAAAGAAAAAGAAAAAGAAAAAAGAAATAAGAAAAAATAATTCATCTTTTAAAGCAATAATTTTTTTCTTTTTCATTCTACATTAATCAAATGTAAAATTCGCCTGGTAATTGTAAAAATTATTACAAATTTTCAATGGTATACAAAGAAAGAAGAGAGGGTATTTTCATTAAAAAATAATCATTACTAGGATTGATAACACAACTTTTAAGCAAAGTTGTAACATATTGTGTAAAACCAGTTATACGGACGTTTCTCCTGGGTTTATTTTATCCCCACACGGGTTGTTAATAACGAATTCTGTGCATTGTGGAACTTCACGTAAAAGGTGAGAAAAATTGTACACAATAAACCCAAATTATTATCTGTGAAATATAGTTGCGAGCGCAGTAATTTTTAAACCAATCAATGGTTTCGTACTTCAGTCACACACAGAGAAATATCCTTTCTCCGAACAGCGGTATATTGTACAAATATACGGCATCCTCTTGCTTACTACAGAAATCAGTACGGAACATACGTTATCCGTATGCTACATAGGCACTGCCCTTAGATGTTACATCATGCCGTTGCAGGATGTCTGACATCTAACAGTTTTCCGTATATCACATGCATATACTTATGTTACCTTCGTCAGCTATATGTTATATACATCCATTTGTATGTGAGATCCTGACAGCCTACATTGTTTCATACAGAAAGTACGTATAGATGGAACACTTATACAGAAAGTATTATAAAACATGTGTTCTCAGTTATACGTCTGCTGTACGTTAAGTCCAAAAACTACAGGAATTATGCATGTAACCTATCTTTTTAAGTACGCTACCTACATTTTTTTCTCAGTGCATATATATAAATGGAAGTTGTATAAATAAAGAAGTGGAATACCTTAAAAAGAGGAGTTAATAAAAAGCCGTGAATATGTAAGATTGAGCTTGTGTAACTTATATATGAATTTCTTTGCAGAAAGAAAAAAGAAGAAGAACAACGCACAGGAATTTACGCATGATTTGATCGCTCTGTCAAATGAACCTTTCAGTTATAGTAATCATCTTATAACTAACGGACTCACTGCAGTAATATTTTTACAAATCACAACTCAGTGTTTTCGATATTGTGCTGATGAGAACTATTTATGTTGGTTTGTTTTAGTGAATCCGCAATATCTACTTTCTTATAATACAGCGCATGCGATTTATGTGGAGGGAAGATTTAGTAGGGGGTTGTAGCCAGCCACCAACTTTGGGAGGGGTTAAATAAAACATAGGGCCTCACGCACAGTATAATTTGTGTGTGTTGACTCACATGTCGCATCAGACAGATTTTATAAGATTGAAAATTAGTTGTCTTTAATCTTACCATCATAAGTCATATTCTCTTATTAATACTTCCTCCATTATTGTTGTCGCATGTTCATAAATATATTTATTTATTGTGGTTGGTTCCGTTACTGTATTGATTGCAAACTAGTGCTGTTTTATTATGTGAATATTTGACGCAGAATAATATTCTTAGTGTTATCCATTTTCAGACTACATTCTACATTTTAGTCACTACCTAAGATAATTACTCGGATAGAAGAGCACGGTTAAACGCTTTCAATATCACTGAAGGTTTTCGAGTGTCATGAAACAAACTCCACCTGGAAACATTGGATTTTTTTAAAGAAAAGGCAGATTCAGTAATAAAGAACCCCAGAATTCTTACGGAGTGTAAATGCTTTGTGATGTATATCAGCTGAAGATTCTCAAAAACATTCTACAGGGGAAATAGTATCTCAAAAACTCTGTCCAGCTACAACTTGTGATGCTCAAAGGTACTTTCAGAGAAATTTTTAAAAAACAGAAGCAAATCTTTTCTCTCTTGTTTAAGAATATGGAAGGGAACGAAAAGACAGCTGGAGAAATTCACAAGAGACGTAGATGATGAAGAGAGACTAGAAGATAATACAAAAGTAGACAAGATAATATGTTATCTAGATATTAATATAAAGAAATCTGTAGGAAGAGAGTTTATAACATCTTGGTACCAGGAAGAGTATGCAACGGAAGTGTATTGCCATAAAAGAAGTGTTGTGGATGAGGGTACGAAGAAGAATCTCATAAAAAGCATGGAGGAAAGAATAGGAGACAAAAACACAGAGGAAAAGAGATTCAAAAAAGCTCTAGACACAATTAACGAGAAATTGATCCAATGAAGAGGATAGAGTAAGAAAAAAGATAGCAAGAAAGAATAATAATACAAGAACAAAAAATGGTTTGGTATAGAGAGCCTAGGAAAAGGAACAGAGAAAATAAAGACAGATTCTTCAAAAAGCAGGAATTAGAATGTACAGGAAAGAATGAAGCAGAATAATTGAAGTAGTCAGAAAAACAAGAGAAAAGCAATAGTGGACAAAGATCAAAGGTGTAATATGTAGAGTAGCATGCACGGACTGTGGCAAAACTTACATAGGAGAAATAAAAAAGAAGGCGGAAGAAAGGATAAAACAACAAAAAATGACGTAAGATTGAACAGAAGCAACAACGCAATATATAAGCATCAGAAAGAGACAAACCACAGGATAGGATGGGAAGGAGCAGAAGTCATAGAAGCATTGGTGAAAAAATTGAAAGAAGCCGGGGAAATTATGAAGTCAGGAGACAAAGTAATGAATTGGAATACAGTATTCGCAATAAACAAAGAATGGTAGAAAATGTTACTTAAAGAAGAAGAAAGAAAGAGAACAAATTACTAAGACAATAGAACAGCGATAATTAGAGGACAAGAATCTATCCAACAAAAGCGTATATTTTAATTGTACAAGTGCCCAACTAGACAAGTGAAAGTGAAAAGCACAAGTGTTACTTTTTAATGAAGTGGTGGAACCTAATTAAAAAGTTGATCTCCGGGAAGTATATAAGAGGTGACCAACTTCCAAGTAGCCAAAAAGAGTGGAAGTGGAAGTTTGAAGTTATTGCATTGAAACCATTACTTGATTCTGTTATCTATCTATCTATCTATATATCTATCTATCTATCTATCTATCTATCTATCTATCTATCTATATATATATATATATATATATATATATATATATATATATATACAGGGTGTTAATGAACTATACCGACAAACTGCAAGAGGTGATCACTTACATCAAAATAAGAGAAAAATTTCATATGGACCTATGGCGAAGAGTGCAAAGTTTCAGAAATAGGGCTGACTAAAATCGCGAAATGTGGATGGTGGTCCTCATCAGCGTAAAAGAAGCCACGAATACACAATCGAATTGTTCATATTTTATCAATTTTCAATAGATGTGCATGATATCCCCTACAGGGTGTAATTCTCAGATGTGCTCTAATAGAATTTTCAGATATACCCTGATTTCAAGGACGGTCCAAAGTAGACAGGAGGTAAGCCTTGACAACACTGGACATCCAGTGATTCGAAAGGAAATCGGAAGTGTTAGGAACCGGTAGCTCCATTTGTGTGTGTGTGTGTGTTCGGAATAACGTGTGATGCGATGTATCTCGTCATGGTATATTTAACGTTTTCTTCACTTATAAGTGTGAAAGAAATAACGCAGCATGCGTTTTTCCGAGTACGAGAGACCATGCTACTGACGATCCCTAACACTTCTGACATTGCGCCAAATGATTCCGTGTTCACTGCTATCAAGGTTTATGATTTGCTTACTTTGAACCAATCATAAAGTAAGAGCACAACTCGAAATTCGGCTAATGGCATGTCTGTGAATTTCACCCTGCAGGGAATACTCTGTACACCAATTGAACATTAATGAAATATGCATTTTTGGATTGCGTATTCGTGACTTTCTTTACACTGATAAGGACACCATCCACAGTCTCTCGAATTCGAAATAATGCCTCTTGAACTTTGGCTTTTTCGCGCGTTTGGCCAGCCCTAGCTCTGAAACTGAACTTTTTCTCTTATTTTCGTGTAGGAAATCACCTCTTATAGTTTGTCGGTATGGTTCATTAACACCCGATATATATATCATCACATAGATTTGCTCAGTGTGTTGTTTGTTCTGTTTAGTTTGATCGTATGGAAACAAGGCCTGATAGAATAGTTATAGTGAAACAATGTCGGGAAAATAGTCTCACACTATGTATAACTACTTCAGTAGCTATTGTCGCTTGTTACAAACACCTGGAACTAGAGGCTTCCACGAAAAACACAAGGAATAGAGTTTTAAGAATAATGACACCCACAGTTGAAGAAAATCCGCCGATTTGCCTGCCAAGAAAGTCCATCGGTCCAGCATTCGATTGGCTAGCAATTGAATCTAGCATCTTTGATTCTAAACATAGCCATTCGTAAGTGATTCTGGCTGACGTGTACGCGTAAAGCCCGCGTACACTACTCGCTCTCACATTGCAGACTGAGAAACTAACTATAGTTGCTGGTGGGGTTCAAATGGCAGATAGTCGTCATAATAAAGGACGCACATAAGAATATCACTGCACTGATCTCATTCATGCGCTGACATACAGTGGAAATGATGCCAAAAGTGGCCACAACTTTGTGCGCCACTGCCGTGAAAGTTTCTTGCATGCATTTATATATGTTACGAAATCCAGTAAGAAGAAATGTTTTGACAATATGGCTACACATGATGTCTCAGGGAATTCTCACCTAGAAATTACTACACTTCGGTGGCTATTTGAATAAATTGCTTTAGAATCGGAGTAAATAGGTGACAATTGAGAGACTTCAAGTGTATAAGAACTAAACAGATTAGAAAGCACTTATTTACTTTCTCAGGGCCAAGGAATAAACAACTGAAGACCTGACTCAATCAATATTTCACAAATTTTCTCCCAACTGGAAACAAAAGTTATATTTGTTAGGTCTGTTTGATGTAGCTTCTGCGTGAAGCCTCAAATGTTTCTAAGTTCCTTTTAAATAATATTTCACCTCTATGTCAATGGACATTTCCATTTTGACCAAAGGTTGTAATTTAAAGACATCATCATGTTGAACTAGTCTTCAGTCTGCCACATACAAAAAATTTTGAAAAATATTTCTTTCTTGCAGAGATACAAAAACTAAGTGATTCATACTAGCTTTGCTATATTCAATAGCTTACATTAAAATACAAATGCTGAGCAAATCACCGTTTTATTATAAAATAATAAATGTGACAGTTTCGGATATCTAACATATCATTTCAGACACTATCGAAAATAAATTAAATTGCATAAATATGGCAGAAGAAAGGCAGTGGCAAATCTTGCCAATGCTATTTTCCTTGTAATGTTTGTTTTAAAGTTACTGATGTAGAGTGTGTCGTGTTATACCGATGAGTATTCACTGTTGGTACTATGCACCCGCAACCAGCCACAGAGCTTTGGGAGGCCATGAATATGTTAGGGGTGCCAAGTCATTAAACATTCTCTTACAAGTAGCTCAATCTGTTTTTTGTATTAATAATAGCATTTTGTGTTAAGGTCTGGAGAGGCCACGTAAAGTTTACGGGGGCCAGGACCCCTACCCCCTCTGGTTGCGGCCTGATGCTATGCGAGCAGGAATCTACTGCTTAACGGAAGCATGATCGCAAATTCGAATCCTGGACCACATCTACGAGAAACACTGCTTAAATTCTTCTCAATCTTACGTTTCACTTACTTCGCTCGTTTCCCAGAAACACTGAAAATTCTGAACGCTGATTGGCTAATAAATAATGAATCATCCAATCATAAGAGAAATTGATCAAATTAAAACTAAATACCAAGATCCTCCTGGTCCAATGGAAAATAAGCTACAAATTAAGACTTTCCACACTGAGAAAAAAAAGGACTAGGATTCCCGTGTGGGTACACCGTATTTACGCGGGTGCGCTCCTTAAGTAATGTAATTTCATGTATAAAAGTACAGCAGGTGGGAACACCATGCCAAGTCTGGAGTTCGGCGTCGAACTAGACTCGCTGTGATTGGATAATTTTATGCACATGATTGATTTCGTGTTTATAGTTATTAATCTCGTAAGGTAGGGAGTCAAAGATTTAGAAAGAACCAAGAGGGGACACCCGTAGGAAGGTAGTAACAACATTATATACGTAAGTTACCACAGTCGGAATGCGTATGGCGTTAATTCTAGATTTGAAATGGTGGTCCCACGATACAAAATTTTCGCTGGACGGTGGTGTAGATCGTACTACGGATGAAACAACATTACTTAATGTGGTAACGCGCGTAACCTGGTAAAAACAGCATTTACATGCCGACTGGATTATGCATTTTTCTCAGTGTAATAACTTGCCCCACTGCTCGTCGATTTGAAGTCCTATATTCCAATGCATTATATAGCTTTCCTCTTTTTCAATAAACCTGACCTCCTTCCACTTTCTTATTAACGTCCTTTGTTCCCTTGCTAACACTTCACTCTCGCACCAATTAATATTGTGAACTGTATCCCTTAAATGTTAAAAAATGGGATTCTTATCTCTTTCCAATCTAATATCATCTTGATGTTGCTTTAATCCTTCTTTTAGTTTTTTTCTCTGTTTCACCTATATAACAGCTATTACATTCACCACACTTTACCTTATAAACCACTCCTCTTCTTTCCATCATTTCTTATCGGCTTTCTTTTCCTTCTTTTTCTTCATTCTTAACACTCCAATAGTCTTTTACTCCCTTTCCTGTTTGTTGAAATGTTCCCTATTTTCTTTAGAACTCTCTTGATTACCTCAGAATCCTCCCCTATACTTTCTATTCCCCACCATGGCTTCTTTTCTTCTTCTCCATCTTATTCTTTCTTATATTTCTTCTTCTTACTTTTCTCTTTCTTTCTTCTTATCCTTTCCAATTTAGCTTTTTTTATCATATCCATTGCTCTCCAATTGAATGTGAAGTTTCTCTATGTCTCCCTATTCCTTCCTTTTGTCACTACTTATCCACATGATCCTCTCTTCCATATTTTCTATGAAACTTTTGTTCGTAGATCTATCAACATCACTCCTTTTATGACAGAAGTTCCGTGATGCACACTTCTTCTGATACCATTCTGTGGCCAACTTGTCATTCTGCCTGCTTATTTTCATATCTAGAAACACAATGGCTTTATCTTCTTCCATTTCCAAATCCAGTTCTATGTCCTTCTCTTGATCTTCTATTTCCTTTACAAATTTAGTGAGTTCTCTCCGAGTACCTTTCCATATCCCAAAGCAATCTTCAATATACCTACTGAAGAATATAAGCTTGTCCCCTACTTTTCTTTTGGCTTCCTTTTCCCATGTGTTCATCACTATCTGCGTCTATACCGGACTCATTCTCGGTCCTATGGTCAGGCCCTCCATGATCCTTGCTAACTTCTTTCCTATAACGCAGAAACTGTTCCTCCATATTGTTTTCAATGCTTCTTTGAGCTTTTCAGCACTCCTACCATGTATTTTCTTTTCTCCCATTTCCTCTCTCACTGCTTTCAATATATAATCCCTTTCTAAGCTCGGAAATATTGCTTTCACATCAACACTAAACAACAGTGTTCTTTCTACCTTCAATAAGTCCCATGTTTTCCAGTTTATCCTTCAGTTCCCTAGAATTTTTAACACCATTACTCTCCTGTTCTCTCCTTAAAACCTCAACTATCCTCTTGTCCTTCTCCTCCAGGGGTTCACACAGATTCCTTCTGCAATCAAGTACCGGTCTCAGCTTTATCGCTTCCTTATGAATCTTCGGAAATCCTATTGTTACTAGAATTCTTACTTCCTCGTTTAAACTTGCTTGGTAACCTTTTAAAGAACAAATTATCTTTTCTTTTATTTCTTTCCTTCACTTTTTCCCTCCTATTACTTCGTATGTACCATCACACAAGTCCTCTAATTTTGTCTCATAACGTTTCTTTTCCATCACTACCACTGCACCTCCTTTGTCCGCTTGCTGTACTATTATATCCTTTCTCTTTACTAATTTTCTAAGTGTCACCTTCTCTTCTTTGGTAAGGTTTCCTTCTTCCTTTTTCATGTTGTTCTTTACTATTTCCACAGCCTTTCTCCTATTGTGTTTCTCTTTTCTTTATCTTCAACCTGGCATGTTCAACCGAATAAATTATTTAATACTTCTTCCACATTTAATCTGTCCTCTTTGATTTTAAATTTATGTCCTAAGCTTGATAATTTCTTTTCTTCTTCTGACACAGATACATCACCAATCACTACCACTTTTTGTCCACATCTTGTTCAACCTGCTTGCGCCATCCAATGAACCTTCCTTTCCTTTCCAGTCTATTCCGTACCTTTAATTGAAAACACATCTCCCATCCATATAGTCTCTACATAATAATATCCTTGGTAACAAATAAGCAAGCCGTCTTCTATTCTCTCTTTTAACACATGGAGAAGGAGCTCATATGGAATGAGATTCGTGTCAAAGAACGTTTTCTGAAGAAAAGTGAAGAAGTGACGGCTGTGTTCACTTCAATCAAGAGAGTTCTAAAGAAAATAGTGAACATTTCAACATACAGGAAAGGGAGTAAAAGACTATTTGATGTGTTAAGAATGAAGAGAAAGAAAGAAGAAAAAGAAGAAAACCGAGAAGAAATGATGGAAAGAAGACGAATGGTTTATAAGATAAAGTGTGGCGATTGTAATAGCTACTGTATAGGTGAAACGGGGAAAAAACTAAAAGAACGATTAAAGCAACATCAAAATGATATTAAATTGGAAAAAGATAGGAATTCCATTTTTAAACATGTAAGGGACACGGGGCACAATATTAATTGGTGCGAGAGTGAAGTGTTAGCAAGTGAAGAAAGGACGTTAATAAGAAAGTGGAAGAAGGCCAGGTTCATTGAAAAAGAGGAAAGCTGTATAATGAATTGGAATACAGAACTTCAAATCGACGAGCAGTGGGGTAAGTTATTAGAAAGTCTTAATTTGTAGCTTATTTTCCACTGGACCAGGGAGGATCTTGGTATTTAGTTTCAATTTCATCAACTTCTATTATGATTGTATGATTCTTTATTGATTAGCCAATCAACGTTCAGAATTTTCAATGTTTCTTTTATATTTGTTTGTTAATAGAATTTAAAAAGTATTAACAATGACTATATATATATATATATATATATATATATGTGTGTGTGTGTGTGTGTGTGTGTGTGTGTGTGTGTGTGTGTGTGTGTGTGTGTGTGTGTGTGTGTGTGTGTGTGTGTGTGTGTGTGTTAAAAGAAATTAATTTTTCTTAACAATGAATATATAAGTTAAAGAATTTTAAAATTATCATAACAATGACTATATATGCAATTTCATTTATTATCGATAGTTTCTGAAGAAGTATATCTTAGATATCCTAAACTGTCACATTTATTATTTTATTATTTTGTAGTAAAACGGTCCTTTCCTCAGCATTTGTATTTTAATGTAAAGAGATACAAAGCTTGAAACAATGAAAAAAATGTGCTGTTTACGTCACAACAAGAAAAATAAGTGTTTTGGTGTGATGTCACAATTCGGTATCCCTCTGTGAGTCACATTGGAGGCTTCAGAAGTCTAAATATTGCGTTTCTTACTGCAAACTACAAATAAATTTAGTGTAATAGTGAAAGGAAAAGTAACAAATTAAGTAATACACTTACTGTATATAAATGTAACGTGCTAATAGGCCCTATTTTCCTGGTTTAAAATACATTAAAGTTTATTTGTAATGTATTATCATTACAAATATTTAAGATACTTGGACACTTAAGCAGGATTACTTTATTATTGTATAACACCGAAAACATTAGGAGTGTATGTACTATATCAGTTCAAATAAAGTAAGTCAAGTGCAGATTGAGAATATCAAGGCCACCATATTATAGCTTTTCTTTATTTTGAAGATCTGTCATGAATCTCCATGCTATTATCCTACGGCTACAAATAAGCACTTTCTGCACCAGAAAGCTCTTAATGCCTTTTTAAAATCCGTATTCTATTACATCCTTATATTTTTTCTGCTATTTACTGTACATAGCAAGTGATCACCCCCCACATAAACGTTTTTAGATTTATCATTGAATGTGACAACTATGTACAATTTATATGAATAACGCTATGAGGAAGAGCACACTACCGAACCATTATCTGAGTTATTTTATAGGAAAACTCTTCTATTGAAAAACATATACGTAAAATGTTGAATACCAAGAAACACGTCATAATATATAGTAATTCATGTGCTGCCCCTAATCGTAATTTTAAGGTTGCTCTTTCCTGTCTGCGATTTGTGCAAGACCCACTCTTAGTGGAATCTATCGACCATTTTATATGGTGTCTGGCCACTCAATTTACCGAATGATGTTGACTTCGGCTCCATGAAATCGAAGGAAAAAGGACAAAACATTTACGTACCATCTGACTGCTATCGGATCACTGAGAACGCTTGCAAAACGAACAAGTTTTCAGTGATTCGAATGACGCAAAGGGGCTTTGTTTCAACGGCAACTTTGGAAAAGTCAGCACATAATCCTACGAAAAGCATGTTGCACTGTTCTGAATCTTGGATAAAAATCCAATGGTTGCAGTACAGAAGATGTGAACTCAAGAAAGTATTTTATAAGGAAACACGTAATCCTGTTATGTCCTTTGATGAATTGGGTATCACACGACGGAAAAAAGGAAGACCCGAACTTCTGTACAATATTCGACAAGAATCATTTTACAAAGGGCCTCGAGTTATCAACAAGCTAAAGAAGAAGGACGTAGTGGACTTGTTGTCATTTATACCACCTATCCTTTATCACTACTTCTTGTATTTAAAGGACAGTGAACAGTGTGGAGACGATGGTGATTACGTGCACTGTGATAGTAACCATGATGCATAACGTTCCAATATGCTTCCCTTATCCATGTTTCTGTTTATATTGATGTCGTTTTGTTTTTTTATAAGTAATTTTTACGTTCATTTACTGCTGTGTATCGTTATTGTCAACATACTATTCTATTACACAAGGGGTTGGATGGCAAAGTGATGTAAGTCAATATTACTCGTCAATTTAGATACGGATGTGTTTATTAGAGTAAATATAGGCAATTCTACAAACTATGAACTTTCACCTACATAACGAGCCTTCACAGATAAATATCTAATTATATAGGGATAAAAATCTATAATACTTGTAGAATTTCCTTTATATATTTTAATATGTATCTCAATATTTAGAAATGACAACACCACTTTTCATCCCAACCATTCAATTATGTGCTACTTCACTGAAAATACAAGAACTCGGTGCATATACTCTGGAACTTTGCACTTTCCGAGTTGGCAACATACTTTAGCAACATAAAGGATTTACAACAGAACTTTGTACTTTTTGTCCGATTTTTCTATCGATTGTAATAAGAGTCTCAATATCGGAAATTGCCTCAAAAGTGAGTTACGCAACTTTGCCATCCAATTCCTCATATCATGAGCTATTGATTCTTTGTTATCCTGATGTGTATAAAGTTAATTTTATGCATTTGTACTGTTTCTGTTACTATATCAAAGGCAGTGCAATTGTTTATCTAATTATATACATATACACATTTGATCAAAAGTATCCGGACACATTCCCCAAAAACGTTTTTCATATTAGTTGCATTATGCTGCCACCTACTGCCAAGTACTCATTATCAGCGACCTCAGTAGTCATTAGACATCGTGAGAAAGTAGAATAGGGCGTTCCGCGGAACTCACGAACTTCGAATGTGGTCAGGTGATTGCGTGTCATTTGTGTAAGAAGTCTACACGCGAGATTTCCACACTCCTAAACATCCCTAGGTCCACTCTGTCTGATGTGATAGTGAAGTGGAAACGTGAAGGGACACGTACAGCACAAAAGCGTACAGGCTGACCTCGTCTGTTCACTGACAGAGACCGCCGACACTTGAACAGGGTCGTAAAGTGTAATAGGCAGACATCTATCCAGACAATCACACAGGAATTCCAAACTACATCAGGATCCACTCCAAGAACTATGACAGGCATGAGGTGACAGAACTTGGATTTCATGGTCGAGCGGCTGTTTACAACCCACACATCACGCAGGTAAATGCCAAACGACAAATTTCTTGGTGTAAGGAGCGTAAACATTGGACGATTGAACAGTGGAAAAACGTTGTGTGGAGTGACGAATCACGGTACACAATGTGGCGATCCGATGTCAGGGTGTAGGTATGGCGAATGCCCGGTAAACGTCATCTGTCAGCGTGTGTAGTCCCAACAGTAAAATTTGGAGGTGGTGGTGTTATGGTGTGGTCGTGTTTTACTTGGAGGGGGCTTGCAACCCTTGTTGTTTTGCGTGGCACTCTCACATTGATGTTTTAAGCACCTTCTTGCTTCCCACTGTTGAATGTCAGTTCGGGGATGGCGATTGCATCTTTCAACACGATCGAGTACCTGTTCATACTGCACGGTCTGTAGCGGAGTGGTTACACGACCATAATATACCTGTAATTGACTGGCCTGCACAGAATCCTGACTTGTTTCATATAGAACACCTTTGGGATGTTTTGGAACGCTGACATCGTGCCAGGCCTCACCGACCTAATTCGATATCTCTCCTCAGTTCAGCACTCCGTGAAGAATGGGCTGCCATTCCGCAAGAAAACTTCCAGCACCTGATTGAAAGTATGCCTGCGAGAGTGGAAGCTACCATCAAGGCTAAGGGTGGGCCAATACTATATTGAATTCCAGCAGTACCGATGGAGGGCGCCACGAACTTGTAAATCATTTTCAGCCAGGTGTCCGGATACTTTAGATCACATAGTGTACATATACAGACTGTCCCATAATTCGTGTAATTTTCTACATCACTGGGAGATGATGAAGTTTTCACACTATTAATATAAAATTTGGCACTCTCATTGAGAAATATCTGAATTTTTCAAATTGCTAAAGGAAATAGGAGAAAACTGCTGTTTAGTCCCCCTTTTGGGGGTGTAAACACAAAAGTTCTTTTTCCTTATGGGAGATTCAATGTTAAATTTTGGAAGCAGTTTCCTCCAATAATTATTCGTAAAGATTTTGGGGAAAATTAGTTGTGTTTGTTACAAAATGCAAAAACACTCATTTACAAAGCTAATAAAGCCGTCTCAAACATTATTTTGGGAAAGCCCCCCTTTTGGGGGACAAGGGGCGTAAAAAGGTGATGGGTGATCTGTTGCCAAAATCCCAAAATTTATTTTCGGAGTGCCAGTAACCGTTAGATTAATCAAGAATGTTACACAATTAATGCTCCAATGCTCCTTACATGTAAGAGTGACTGATAATGGGGCTACAGCCCTCTTCCAAAAATAAGAAAATTACCATAAATATCCTTAGTAGGGACATACGAGAAGAATGTATTTTTTGTTAATTAATGTGAAATTTGGCGTCATTGTAGCAAAAGAACATGCGTTGTTGAAATCTGGAATGCTATTTTGGTAACGCACCGCGTTAGGGGGGAACAGGGGGCGAAGCATTAGATGATGGATCTTTATAAAAATTCAAAATGTTGTTCCAGAAATGCCAGTGAGCTTCAGATTATTCACAAATGTCACAGAAATAATATTGTAATGCTCCTTACATGTACCAGTGACTTATGTTGGGCTATATCCCCCTTTTTAAAATTAAAAAAGCACCATAAATATCCTTAGTATTGACATACGGGAAGAATGATTTTTCCCAATTAATGTGAAAGGCGGCTTTGGGTTAGCAGAAAGGTATGCGTTTACCAAATCTGGAATATTATTTTGGTAATTTACCGCCTTAGGGGGGCACAGGGGGTAAAGCATAAGTTATTGCATCTTTATAAAAATTTCAAATTTTATTTTGGAAAATCCAGTCTGTGTCAGATTGATCATAAATAATGCAAAATTAAAATCCGATGCATTTTGAATGTGCCAGCGACTGATATTGACTTTCGACAATTACCCCTTTCAACAATTACATTAAAATTTATAATAAATATCCTTAGCAGGGAATACGGAAGAAGCTATATTTGGTGAATTAATGTGAAATTAGGCGTTGTGATAGTAAAAATCTGGAATATTATTTTGGCAATAGGAGGCACAGGGCACGGGAAGTAATTTGGTACCTTTGGGGGTCATAGGGGGAAGACTGATAGAAATTCCAAATTTTATTTTGGTAGTGCTCATGAGTGTGAAATTAGTTCCAAGATGCACAGAATTAATACTTCATATTGCTTTTATGTACCAGTGACTAATATGTTACTATAGCTATCTTTGAAAAGCATCATAAATTCAATATGATTATTCTTACGGAAAGACCTACTGGCAGAAGCATTTTTTTTACAATGTGAAATTTGGCATTATTTTAGAAAAAAAAATGTTTGTGTAACAATAAGATAATACCTATATGTGGATTTCTTTTAGCGGCGTGGACTCAGAATTTCTTTTGCGTAGTGGGAGTGTCACATGGGTAAATTTGCATTTTTAGTTAGAAAATACAATATCACTCTTTCGCTTGTACCTATGATGGTGCATGCGTCTGGAATTTTATTACGGCCATTCCTCCTTATTGGGCAACATAAAACAAAGAATTGTCCAGAGCGTAGTCATCCAGATATGTTGGAGAAGGTGTTCACAGTAGCTCTAGTAAATCGCATTAATTCATTCATGTCTTGCTCGTTCACGAGAGCATGTTGAATAAAAGTAAGTTCATTTTATCTGTCTTACAGTTAGATTAAAGAAATCTTTAACCAATTTAGTTAATGACAACTGAGCCAAAACAAAAGTGTTGTTTTTAGAAAGGGATAATATGCTTTCTTGGGTTTATGGCATAGCCTGACTCAACCTGATCTTTATTCCTCGCGAGACATTTGTTTTTACTACAACCATGTATCCATAGTATACGATTTCCAAACGTGCAGTGTACGAGTAGGCTACTGCGTGGAAAGTGGGATCATACAGTTGTTGTGGAAGAAGTAGGGAAAAGATACGCTTTTTCTATGAATAAAGAAAACAATATTTTAATTTTTAAAATATTACTTCTCATTAAGATCTTATCGTTCGTGGTATTTGCGGCATTTTCCATTGTCATTTTGTGTTCTATTTTGAGCTGGTTTACTTAAGTGTGTAGAATATATGCTGGTGACTTTATGCGTGATTTTATGCTATAAGAAGAGTCCAATTTGCTTTTTAAAAACGCAAAATTCTTTGATTATATTCCAGTGATGCCAGAAAAACGAAGCTATATCCTCAATCTGTTACACAGACAGACGATATTCATTTACACTAGATTCGAAATTTTTAAAAAATCAAAACATTCTTCTACAATAATTACAAATTGCACGTTAATTGTAAAGCATATTTACCTCCTTCCCGTACGTCCCTGCTAAGGATATTTACCGTAAATTATGTGATTTTTAGAAAGGTGGCTGTAGTCCAATATCATCACTGACACATGCAAAGAGCATCGGAATACTAATTTTGTATTATTTGTGATCAATTAGACACACATTGGATTTTCCAAAATAAAATTTGAAATTTTTATAAAGATCCAATAGCTTATACTTCACCCCCTGTGTCCCCCTAAGGCAGTACATTACCAAAATAATATTCCAGATTTGATGAACATAACTTTTTGCTAACCGAACGCCGAGTTTCACACTAATTGAGAAAAAAGTTCTTCCCCTATGTCAATACTAAGGATATACATGATTATTTTTTTTTTTTAATTTTTGAAAAGGGGCTATAGATCTACATAAGTCACTGACCATGCAACGAGCATTGGAATATTACTTCTGTGACATTTGTGAATAATCTCTCTCTCACTGGCATTTCCGGAACAAAATTTTGAATTTTTATAAAAATCCATCATCAGATGCTTCGCCTCCTGTGTCAGTAGATATCCCCGTGGATAGACGGCCGAGTCAGCGAAATTTGATCTTGTTTTCCTAGAAATCGATATCATTTCCTGGAATTGTGAGGCAAGTTTCGACAAGCCTTTAGTTGCTATGTTCATAGCCTTTTACGGCTACCACAGAAGCGCGTGGAAAAATTTTGGTTTATTTGAACCACCGTCACCCCCCTACTCCTCCTGGAAAACCAAAGAGCATAAGCGATTTAACCCATTGGTCCTATTCCCACGAGATGACTGTAGATTATGAACTGAAAGCATGATATTCAAATGATCGAAGCTTCTCAGCAGATTGTATGAAATTGGTCTTAGTTGCTAAGGTAAATATTATATGTCATGATTTTTTTAAAAGCTTCTGATTAGACACAGTATATGAGTCTCAGAACGAAACACATACCCATGCAAAATCGTGTTGCTTAGCCCCTTGGCCCTATTCCCACAAAGTGTCTGTAGAAGACGTGATATTCAAATGATCAAAGCTTCTCACGAAATTGACTTAGTTGCTAAGGTAAATATTGTATTTCACAATTTTTTTTAAAGACGTGAGACAAGAAACCATATATGAGTCCCATAACGAAACACATACCTATACACTCCTCCCCCAAACCTCCTGAAATTGGATTCCAATGATTGATCATATTCTAATAACGGAAACTTCTCATAGCATATCATATTGTTTAAAACGTAGAATGTGAAATGTGTTATACGAATATTCACATGATGATGTCTGCTATGACAAGTAAATCGATATCACTTCCTGTTTACTTGATATGTTCATAGCCTTTTACGGCTATACCAAAATGATGATTTGTGAGAACATCCTGTTGCTAGAAACAAGATAAAACATGCCTTTTAGGGTTACCATCAGCTATAGGTTCATGAAAAAACATGCCTTTTCTAGTCGTCTTGTATTGGTTAGCTAATTTGAATTCCCAAGCCCCGCCCCCTCCCGCAAAGACTCTTGAACGGCTACCGGATCTTCATCAGAGTCCTTTCAGTTATCACGATTGAAGCCTGCCAATTGATTGTGTGTGTTTTCAGCTTAAACTGTAGTGTGTGTTTTGTGCTTTCAGTTATTACGATTAAAGTCTACCAATTGATTGTGTTTTCAGTATAAAACTGTAGTGTGTGTTTTGTGATACCGGTCGTTCTTATTAAAATAGGTAAGTAAAATATATATATGTTCTTTCTTCATTTAGTTATAAAGGCAGTTGAAAGAACAAGTGTATTTATTCATAGTTCCGTTCATGTTCTAACATTTAAAAAAAACACAGACACATATGTGAATGTCTATTTTGCTAGTCCCTTTCTTTCTCTGTTTTTGTTAGCACATTGAACTCCATCTTAAAATGGTTTAGTTTCAAGAGCAACAGATAAGATGCCATTGTCAAATGTTTTGATGATTCGTATTGCAACGAGATATAACAGACTGACCTAGTTAAAAACACATACCTATAAGTGAGCTTGTCGTTAAAAACACATACATAAGTCAACGAACTGAGAGAGTTTCTGTATCTGCACTGTCTACTTGGAAAGAGCAGAAAAATAAGATAACAGAACATGTTTTGTATTTCAATGTTGTTTTCCAGCTGTCGCGTCAACATTATCTTAGGTCATGGTTTCAGACTACACGAAGCGAAGATATGTATGTGTGTGTGTGTGTTTTAGGTATCATTAAAACAGTGTTTGAGATCTAAAACTTGACAAAACTAGTGTTGCCTATTCATCTCGGATGTCGTTACCCATGTACACATGATGTTGATTGATCTTTTAGTTTAACGTTCCGTTCAGCAGCGAGGCTATATGCACCACAAAGTCCACACGGCGAGAGTTAGGATTGAAACAGGGACCCCAAGCACCGGAGGTGAACGCTTTACCACTGATCCACAGCACCCCACGATTTCAACATGGGCACAAATCTTCAAGTTAAAACAATTGTCTATTCTCAAATAAGAGAACATTTCTCCATTTCTTTAAGTTGATCTAGGAAGTTGAACTTTGTACAGTTTTCTCTATATTATAGTCTAAGCTGTATGTGATATTACTTTAAAAGGACGAAAGTAGTTAAAATATTCCCTATTATTATCATCAATTTCTTTTAAAATGCTCAGAATTCCGTCATAGAATTCGTATACTAGCTATGTACACAGGCGTGCATCAAGAAATTTTTTGTTGGGAGAGGTCCAAGCTCTGGGCGACGGGGCTCAAACACTACAAGCCTCTGTGTAGTATTAAACACGTATTATTCTGCACTCGAAAAGACAATAAGTACTTGTAAAATACTTTCATCTATATTGTCATAAAAATGATAGTATCAGATTGTTTTTATAAGAAAGAGTACACATGCAGTGTTATATGTTTTGAGGATACAGATGACGTGAAAAACGTCTCGACTGGACATAATGAACAGAATGTATTTCTAATCTATTACGAAGAGGTATTTTATATATTACGTTCAACGGTTGAGGAAACGGGAGAACTCCGAAAAAACTCACGCACGTGGTGTTTGTCCAACACAAAAAGTTCACTTGACGGGGGAGCAGGGTGTTTGAATCCAGGGCCCCCAAGCACCGGAGGTGAACGCTCTACCACTGAACCACCGTACACTCGAAAAGTGGAAGGAAACGGAAGAATTCCCAAGGAAATCCACGCATACGGTGTTTGTCTACCACAAAATTCATTTGTTGGAAGCAAATGTTGAACACGAGGAAGAGGACTTCATGCTCAACTCGGAACCCATGAACAAAAGATGAACGCTATACCACTAAATCACCAAGGTCCCTATCGCATCACAAGTGAACGCTTTACCATTGATTCACCGAGTCCCCTTAGATCAAAGTACAGTACTCATGTAATAATATTATCTAACATAAAGTTCACTTGACGAGGGGCTCCCGGGGGTAATATTCATACACGTAAGATATTTTAAAATAAACAATATTAGTATCGAATCCATAGTTTCTCAGAACGTTGTATTCAATAATGGCACTTTAAAAACAGTAACATGACATCTAAGGGGTAAAAAGTGGTGGGCTCCCGGGGGTAATATTCGTACACGTAAAATAATTTATTATAAACAATATTAGTATCGATTCCATAGTTCTGGAAGGTGTTGTATTCAATAAAGACACTTTGAAATCAGTAACGTGACATCTAAGGGGTAAAAAGTGGTGGGCTTCCGTGGGTAATATTCATACACGTAAAAAAAATTAAAATAAACAATATTAGTATTGATTCCATAGTTTTCGAAGGTGTTGTATTCAATAAAGACACTTTGAAATCAGTAACATGACATCTAAGGGGTAAAAAGTGGTGCGCTCCCGGGGTAATATTCATATACGTAAAAAAAATAAAATAAACAATATTAGTATCGATTCCATAGTTTTCGAAGGTGTTGTATTCAATAAAGACACTTTGAAATCAGTAACATGACATCTAAGGGGTAAAAAGTGGTGGGCTCCCGGGGTAATATTCATATACGTAAAAAAAATTAAAATAAACAATATTAGTATCGATTCCATAGTTTTCGAAGGTGTTGTATTCATTAAAGACACTTTGAAATCAGTAACATGACATCTAAGGGGTAAAAAGTGGTGGGCTCCCGGGGGTGATATTCATACACGTAAAATAATTTAAAATAAACAATATTAGTATCGATTCCATAGTTTTCGAAGGTGTTGTATTCAATAAAGACACTTCGAAATCAGTAACATGACACCTAAGGGGTAAAAAGTGGTGGGCTTCCGGGGGTGATATTCTTACACGTAAAATAATATAAAATAAACAATATTAGTATCGATTCCATAGTTTTCCTAGTGTTGATTCCATATCGTGACAGGATTCCAACCTGTGACTTCCCGTGCACTAAAGATGAACGCTGTATCACGTAAGAAAAAGAGATGAAATCTTTTAGTTTAAAATGTCTTCCCTCCCTCATTCACACGTTAAGGGGAGCATATGAATAAGACAAGTAAAACACATGTAGGAACGGTTTTCCGGGGAAAGTCAGTAGCATCTTTTCGTTAAGTTTTAAAGAAGATAGCATTGAATTTGTGGTCGCTAAAATTAATGACGGTATAAAAGAAAGACGTGTAGAGAGGAGGAGGAAATACGGATTTCGCGTTCACTAAAATTAACGATAAAATTCTAAAACAGAATAAGTATAAAAGGCCGTGTAATCTACATATCTTCATTAGTCAATACATTTGAAAGAGACTGTGAGCATACATTTGTTTCACTCCTCATCCCGTGGAATAGAAAGAAAAGTTAAAAATATTTAAAAGGTATGATGAGAGATTATTTCATTGACATCATAAAGTTCTGTCTTATATAGTATATATTTATATATCTAATATATATTGATTTATAAGTAACAAAATTCATTTCTTTTTTATTTTAGGTTGCATACAAATAAAGATAAGTGTAATCCTTTTCCCTATTCCTGTTGATATTATTATTATTCCTTTTTAATTACTTATATATCACATTTTTACTTATTCGTATATTCTTTTAAACGCTTATATATCCTTTCAAAATATTTATATACATATATATTCCATTTAAATAAGATTTATATATCCTACTACATATACTATTACATATACCATTTACATATATTGCATTACGTATATACATCTGATGAAGAAAAATGGCAAAAGAGAGTACGCAAGATTTACTGAAGGAGATTACGGTCTTCATTAATGACATTGAAGAAGAAGAAGAGATAGTGGACGTAAATAACGAAGCGCAAGTTCTTTTAAGTGAAATAAATGCCATAGTCGGGATAGAAGAAGAAGAAGAAATGCAAGAAGAAGAAGAAGAAGAAGAGACGCAAAAGAAGAAATGGAAATAGATCATCATGAAAAAATGCCAGAAGAAGAAGACGGAGAAGAACAAATGAAAATAGAAGAAAGAATAGAAGAAGCAGCAGCAGCAACAGCATCAGCATCATCAACAGAAGAAGAAGTAGAAGAAAGAGAAACTATTGATATTCAAATTCCAATAGAAAAAGAAGAATATGATGAAGAAGAACTATTACAAATATTGAACAGTGCTAGCAATAGAACGATAACAGAAGAAGAAGAAGAGGAAGCATCAGGCCGTATTAAAGAAATTATAAAGTGGTTACAAGAAGGAACAGAAGAAGACGTCGAAGAAAGGAGAAATGAAGAAGAGCTGCTAAATCTCACGTTTTCCCAAATAATAGGAGAGGATTACAATAAGGAAGAGATGAAGATAGAAGAAGAAGAAGATGATAAGTTTTACAAGAATGAACTAGAAAATTGGATTAACAATTTGTTTCCCGATCCCAGAGAAGAAGAAGAAGAAGTAATATATCCCTCAATTATGGAAATATTAGCAGAGGCTAGTACAGTACACGAAGAAATGGAAGTCGATTTAGACGACATAGAAAAAAGAATGGACGAATTGCTAGCCGTATTTCAAGCACAACGAAATTCAAATATACAAGTAGGATTCGGAAATAACAACCGTAATGATGGACACAATAGATTTCATATAATAGAAGAACGAAGAAGATAATACAGAAGATACAATATGGAGGGTAGAATGCTACGATTCCGTCTAGCCCCCGTGCGTGCAGATGAAAGCCCTTTTACAGCAATTGAAGCAAGTCTACGGGCACTAATAGATTATTTCCTACGTAATGTGGACCAGCATGATTACGTAGGAATAACAATCACAAACGAGAGAGAAGGACATCGTCCGTTTTGGTTGTCATTCAGAGAAACAAGAAATCTTTCAGCAGAAGTTCTATGGACAAGTTATGAGAAAGTACTACAAAGTAATGCGGCTTTTCTTATAAATGAAGATTGCATCGTGAATTTTCATCATGTACGCATGCCTAGAGGACAAGGTCCTTTCAAACAATATGTTATGAATACTGAAGAATATGTAAAGGCAAAACGTGGTATTATTACAATTAGAAATAAAGGCACAAGATGTTTAGCACATGCAATCGTAGTTGCCATAGGACTGAAAGAATACAAGGGAAGAAATCAAACTGAATACATTAGATATGTAAAACATCAAAGTAAATATATCATAGAAAAAAAGCAGAAGAACTGTGTGAAGCTGCCGATGTAGATCTTAGTCATAGTGGTGGAATTCCTGAAATTCGTAAATTTCAGGAATATTTAAAGGATTATAAAATCACAGTGTATAGGGGATTTTCAGGAAGTGATGTTATGTTTGAAGCACCACCAAGTGATAACAAGAGAACTGCTTTAAATTTACTCTTCATAAATAACCACTACAACGTCATTGAAAGCTTAACAGCATGTTTTAGCTGTAAGTTTTATTGTGAAAGCTGTCATAAGAAATATGAAAAAAAGCATGAACATTTGAAACATTGTACAGCTGTATGTTATCGTTGTCATCAGAAGCCACCATGTGACTTTAAAGAAACCCATATTACTTGCAATGTTTGTAATCGAGAATGTTATGGCCAGTCATGCTATGACTATCACAAGTCAGCGCCGTATCAAAATGGAAAGCCTTTATGTTCAACTGTGAAATGCTGTGACCAGTGTTTGAAAATTTATGTAGTAAAAGAAAAAGGTTCTCACGTATGTGGAGAAACTTATTGCAACATTTGCTATGCTATAGTACCACCCAATCATGAATGTTACATGAAAGTGAATGAAAGAAGAAAATAAAAAAAAAGTCAATGAAAAAATTATCATGGAGAAGAAAGCTATGATTGTGTTTTATGATATTGAATGCACACAAGATACGAAAATAGAAGAGGAGAACGCAAACATATATGAGCATATACCTAATGTCTTGGTTAGTCAGCATACATGTTACAGATGTTATGAAGACAACGACATCAAAAATAATTGTATCGTTTGTGGAAAACGAGAAAATATATTTGACGGAGAAAATGTAATAGAAGACTTTCTAAAACATCTTCAGCAACGTCGTCCAAACATTAAATCAATAACATGTGTAGCCCATAATTCTAAGGGCTATGATGCACATTTCATCATTAAGACCATGGTTGAGAAGATGAATTGGACTCCAGAAGTAATCATGAATGGAGCGAAAATTCTATCTCTTAAAATAGGGAAAGTAACATTCATTGATTCACTAAGCTTTCTTCCTATGCCCTTAAGTAAATTAAGTGGTGCATTTGGTCTTCAATCGTGCAAAGTATATTTCCCACACTTTTTCAATCGACGTGAGAACCAAACATATGAAGGTACACTTCCAGACATTAGATATTATGGAGCAGATACCATGAAAGTAGACGAAAGACGCAAGTTTCTCCAATGGTATACTGAACATCAAAACGATACCTTTAAAATGAAAGAAGAACTCATCAAATAGTGTGTACAGGATGTTGAAGTATTACGCCAAGCATGTATTTCCTTTATGAATATATTTGAATCTGAAACAAATGTAAATCTCTTACTTGAATGCATTACAATCGCCAGTGCATGTAATTTGGTGTATCGTAGAAATTTCTTAAAGGAAAATACTATTGGTATCATACCAAAGAACGGGTATCGATGGAGAGATGTCCAATCAGTTGAAGCAGTACAATGGATAGCTTGGGAAGAAAAAACAAGAAACATCCAAATTACCAATGCTGCACGTAGTAAGGAAAAACGAATTGCATTAATGAAAGTAGATGGTGTATGAACAGATCCCAATACAGGAAGAATACACGTGTGGGAGTATGAAGGCGATTTCACACATGGCTGTATCTACTGCTACCCTAACGACAGAGATAAACCCATCTATAACAATGCTACAGATACCATGGAATTTCGATATGAAGCAACGAAGAAGAAAATCCAAAAATTAAAAGATTTTGGTTGTGAAGTGCATGAAATATGGGGTTGTGAATTTAAAAAACAATTGGCAGGAAATGAAGAGATGAAAAAGTATGTTAGTAATCATCCGTATACAAAGAAATCACCATTAAATCCTCGTGACGCTTTTTATGGAGGACGTGTGAATGCCATACGTTTGTATCATAAAGCACAAGAATCTGAAGGAGAAACCATATAATACAAAGATGTTATTTCGCTTTATCCATTTATCTCCAAGACTAAGAAGTTTCCAATTCGTCATCCTACTATCTATCTGCCTGGAGATTCAAATATTCCCACCATTGAAGAAGTTGAAGGATTAGTTAAACTAAGTATTCTACCTCCAAAAAATCTCGTACACCCAGCTCTTCCTTACAAGTCAAATGATAGATTGATGTTTCCACTTTGTCGTACATGTTGTGATGAATTAAACCAGTCATCTTGTAATCACAACGATGAAGACCGAGTTCTACATGGTACATGGGTAGCAGATGAAGTAAGAAAAGCATTAGAAAAAGGATACAAAATAATAGATATTCATGAAATTTGGGCATATGATGTTGTTCAATATGATGAAGAAACAAAAAGTGGCGGCTTATTTGCAGAGTACATAAACACTTTCCTGAAAGCAAAAACGGAAGCTAGTGGATGGCCAGCATGGTGTGAAACAGATGAGCTAAAGCAGAAGTACATTCAGCGATTTTATGAAAAGGAAGGAATACGTCTCGATGAAAATAAAATTCAACATAATCCAGCACTTAGAAGTTTAGCTAAATTAATGTTAAATTCATTTTGGGGAAAATTTGGACAACGTGAGAACATGGGTCATGTAAGCATTATTAATGATCCAAAGGAATTATATGAGAAATTAACATCTCATGATATAGACGTTCATCAAATATTTCCAGTAAATGATGATATGGTATATGTATATTGGCAATACACAGATGAAGTTCCTGTTTCACTACCAACAGTAAATGTCGTCATAGCCTCGTACACAACAGCACAAGCAAGATTAGAATTGTACAAGTATTTAGATCAACTGCAGGAAAGAGTATTATATTTTGATACAGATTCAGTCATTTATACGCAAAAACCTGGTGAAACTACAATTCCAACTGGTGACTTTTTAGGCGATTTAACAAATGAAGTACTCGAGTATGGTAAAGAGGCCTATATTTCAGAATACGTCTCGGCTGGACCCAAGAACTATGGATTACGTATTTTTGATCCCAGCACGAAGAAGGAGTTTCAAGTATGCAAGATATGGGGCTTTTCATTAAACTATGAATCTTCAAAACACCTAAATTTTGATGTAATGAAGAAAATGATAGTAGATAGTGAAGAGAATGCGGAAGAAGAAGAAGAATCTGGTCCCACGGAAGTCAAAATTACCAATGAGAAAAAAATTTGCCGCAGGAAAGACCATACTATCGTCAGCATGCCCGAAACAAAAATTTATAAGATAAATTATATTAAACGACGTAGAATATCAAATTCATATGATACTCTTCCATATGGCTACACTACTTCCAACAAAAGAAGAAGAGAAATGTAATAAGGCCCTTTATAAATATACGTATGAAGAAAGAATGATCATACTCTTTAACATGGACACGACGTGGAAACATCCCTTTTCATGTATTGTTGCCGGACCAAGTGGATGTGGAAAAACTTCCTTTGTAATACGATTCCTGTCCAATTTATCACGTATGGTTAGTACATCGTTTCGTCATATTTATTGGTACTATGCAGAATGGCAAAATGCATACAGAGAAATTTCGACATAAGTACAATTTATTGAAGGATTACCTCGAACAAAAGACTTTTTACCTGAAACTGGACCACATCTTATTATTATTGATGATCAAATGTGTGGAGTGAACCGCAATACAGTTGATTTCTTTACAAAGGGTACTCATCATAGAAATCTTAGTGTACTATTTATTACACAAAACATATTTCATCAGGGAAAAGGAAGCAGAGATATGAGCTTGAATTGTTCTTATCTCGTATTATTTAAAAATCCAAGAGATAAATCACAAATTAAACATTTGAGTTATCAACTAACTCCTGAGAATCCAAAATTTCTTCAAGAAAGTTTCATCGACGCAACAAAGTTACCATATGGATATTTCTTTATTGATTTAAAACAGGATACGCCAGATGAACTTCGTTTTCAAACAAATATCTTTCCTGATGATATTTATCATTACGTTTATGTTCCATCGAAATAGAAGAAGAAGATGTGTTTATAATGTTTGTTTTAAACTGTGTTTCTTCATTCTGACAATATGTCTCGAAGAGTAAAACACAGAGATCTTCTTCGTACGCTAAGCAAAGCAAATCCTAAATTACGTAAAGCTATACTGGCCAATGCAGACTCTTCAGTGATTCGAAGTATTTGCGAATGTTGTTATAATGTATTAAAAGGGAATGTACCTCTTACAAAAACACAGAAAGCAAGATTAAAGCGATACAAGAGGACGCTTCGATATCTTGTGAAGAAAGGAAACTCCATCCAAAAGAAGAAGAAGCATTTATTAGTGCAGCAGCAGGGTGGATTCCTACCGGCATTATTAGCTCCTATTTTAACTGGTGCATTATCAAGTTTACTATTCCGTTAGTACAATAGAACACGCAAAGAAGATGATTTTAGTTCCACCTGAAGTTCTGAATCGTATACAAACACCATCATCATCATCATCATCAGCCCTGGAGAAACGTGAATCTAATTTGGATCAAGAAATGCAAGAGATTTTACAGTTATCATCGCTTAGTGATGAAGAAAAGTGGAATCAGTATAATAATATTCTTCAAAAATATTTACATTTAATACGAAAACAAGAAGAACCTGTGACACTTTCAATTACGTCAACTAAATCAGAGAAGCCTGAAGTAGAAGAAGAAATATTATTATCTATACCCAAAATGTTTCGTAAAACAGCTGAATTACTACTACACAGAATGAAACATGATGATAATATCACGTGGGATAATAAAGGAACTGTTTACATCAGAGGTGATAAACTAGAAGGATCTCACATTGTAGATTTAATTTCTGATGTGTCGCGACCCCGGAAACACACAAATCCACCTGGATGGGAGAAATTTTGTAATTATTTATCTTCTAATAACACACCTCAAGAACTTATTGGAAATCCAAAACGTTTGTCATATATTTTACGACGAGCTAAAGCATCACCAACAGCATCATTGTCAAGGGAAAAATACCTTTGAAATCGTTTCCAGAAGACGACGAAGAAGAAGCAGAAGAAAAAGAAGAAGAAGAAAAGGAAAAAGTAGTATCTCCTATAAGGAAAAGGAAACGTGCCCGTAAACGTCCAGTATGGTCAAGGTGGAAACCGTAAACAAACAGTTAGGCAAGATTTACTACAACCCTTCACATCCTGCCTCGTTTTCAACTGTTAAAAAATTGTGGATAGCTACAAAGAAGAAAATTCCTATACATTGTATAAGAAGATGGTTACTGCAACAAACAACATATACGTTACACAAACCTGTACGTCGTCGTTTTAAAAGAGATTTCTATGTAGTGAATAACATTGATGATGAGTGGGAAAGTGATATTAATGATCTTCAATCTCTTCATAAATTTAATTATGGATATCGTTATATTCTTACAGTGATAGATGTGTTCAGTCGATATGCATGGGCTGTGCCATTAAAATCTAAAAGTACAAATGATGTCTTAAAAGCATTGAAACTTGTGTTCAAAGACAGAAAACCAATTACATTCCGAACAGATAAAGGAAGTGAGTTTACTAATAAAACAATAAAGAAGTACTAAGTGGACAACAAAATAAAACATATTACAACTAAAAATCCTGATATAAAAGCTAGTATTGTAGAACGTTTTAACAGAACTCTAAAAGAAAAAATGTGGAAGTATTTTACAAAATATCAAACGTATAATTATTTAAATGTATTACCTCTTCTTGTGAAATCATACAATGAAGGTTATCATTCAAGCATAAAGATTTCACCTGCAAATGTTTCTCAAAATAACCCATTACAAGTATGGCATAATCAATATGATAATAAAATAAAGAAGAAGAAGAATCCAAATTTCTCAAAACATCTTAAGATTGGTGATACAGTACGAATTAGTAAAACTAAACGTACATTTGATAAAGGATATATGCAAAATTGGACTTGGGAAATATTTGAAGTGAAGAAGATAATACCAAGAGATCCCTCTGTTTATGAAATTGAAGATTTAAACAAGGAACCACTGGATGGATTGTTTTACAGAGAGGAATTACAACCTGTGACGTTATCAAAGACATTTTACATAGATAAAATCATACGTACAAGAAGAAAAGGCAGCAGAAAAGAATATCTTGTTCATTGGAAAGGATATCCTTCTTCTTTCGATTCCTGGATACCTGCATCATCCGTAAAGAAGATCGAGAAGTACAATGGAACCTGATGGAGATTTTTACGGTACGCTTTTCAGTAATAGTTCTATGGAATATTTTCCTGACAACACCTTAACATCATACACTACGAAACTTCATCAAAGAATGGAATTCCATGAAAAGTAGGAAGTGGCTATTGTTGAAATTCATTATCCTCATTCAATATTAAATATTAATGACGAAAATAATAAAATTTTTTACAAACCTGCAAAAAGTGATGAATGGAAATTTATAACCATTCCTGTACGTTATTACACTGACGTATCAGAATTGATAAAGATAATAAATACGTACAACAGATTCACAAATTTACATATTTCTTATACTCGTGAGAGTAATACCTGTTTTATACGACGTCTTCATAAAGACATAGATGTAGACGTTGCATTATCACCAAGTGTTAGTGCGATGTTGGGGTTTGATCCAAGCGTTGATTTAAAGGATATGCAACAAGGCCAAAGCATTCCAAATTTACGTTTAGGACTTCCATCTACAATGTATGTGTATTGTGATATAATTCAATCTGTATTTGTTGGAGATACAGTAGCACCATTATTACGTATCATAAATAAGAATCCTGTGAATCATACATTTGGAAGTAGTGTTATAGAAATTTTTAATCCTCCACATTATGTGCCTATAGAGAAAATGCATTTTGAACACATCAAAATAGATATAACAGATAGTACAGGCTCTCCACTGGCATTCACTTTCGGAACTGTATGCGTTAAACTACATTTTCGACCAGTGCGTCAACATCGACAAATATGAATAATCCATATTTACAATATTATCAAAAACAAGCTCTTTCTGGAACTGGAAACGTTTATGTTGGTTCCCCTTATCAAGTTGGACATGGTATTGGAAGTTTCCTTGGAGGATTATTTCGTTCTGTCATGCCACTAGTAACACAAGGAGCTAAAACAGTAGGAAAGGAATTATTAAAATCTGGAGCAAACGTTATTACTGACGTCATCATCGATAATCAGCCTATTAACGAATCCTTTCATCAACGAATGGGTGAAGCGAGATCCGTCTTGCAAGACAGAGCAAAAAATAAACTGAAATCTATGCTAAGATCTGGATATCAACGAAGGAAAAGAAGAATTACACATCATTCCATCTTTAACCCTTCATCATTACACATCATCAAGCGCAAGAAGAAGAAGGGCAAGAGGAAACGTACACAGAAAACAAAGAAAAATCAGTCTTATAAGAAGAGGAAGTTATCACACGATATCTTTGATTAAATCATCACCATGATGGCTTTCTTACATCATCAATCCTGCGAGTGTGTAAAAAGTGAACTAGATATTTTTTCTACAAAACCAACGCAAACCAGTATATTGGATAATCATGTTGTTACATACAAACCAATCAGTTCACTAGCTGATAATGCTCCTATAGAATTTGTCATCCCAGGAACAAGTGATGAATACATAGATCTACCACATACTCTTCTTTACATCGAAGCTCAAATCGTTAAGCCTGATGGATCAGCATTTGGTGAAAGTGATAAAGCTGTGGCTCCTATTAATGACTTTTTAAATTCTATGTTCAGTGAAGTGGAAGTGTATTTAAATAACAAACTGATTTCATTTCCATCTCATAATCATCCATATCGATCATACATTGAAAAACTGTTAAATTATGATGATTCTGCTAAAAATACTCATCTTCAATGTGCATTCTGGTTTCAAGATACTGCTGGACATATGGACGCAACATCTAGTAGTAATAGAGGATTTCAACAACGTTATGAATTAACAAAAAAAAGTGCAAAATTCGACATGCTTGGACATCTTCATTGTGATATTTTTAACCAAGATAAATTTTTAATCCAAGGAGTAGAATTACGTCTCAAGTTAATTCCTGCAAAGCCAAACTTTTGTCTCATCGCTAGTGATGCATCTGTTGAGGCTAAAGTGAATATTTTAGATGCTGCTTTACATATTAAAAAGATTAATGTTAGTCCTACAATAAAACTAGCACATAACAAGCTTCTACAATCAACAACAGCCAAATATCCTCTCACAAGAGTGCAAATGAAGTCATTCGTCATTCCAAAGGATCTTCAATCAAAAACAATTGATAATTTATTTATGGGAGTGTTACCAACTCGAGTGATTGTGGCGTTTACACAAAATGATGTCTATACAGGAACAATAACTTCAAATCCATTTCATTTCAAACATTTTGACACCAATTTCTTCTCTCTATACATTGATGGAAAACCTGTACCTTCAAAACCATTACAACCAAATTTCGAAAACAACCTCTATGTTTCCTCATATCATACCTTATTCTGTGGATCAGGCATTCACTTTTCCAATCATGGCAACAATATTCCTCGCCTTGACTTTCCTCAAGGATACACTATCTTTGTTTTCGACATTACTCAAGATGGAGAAGCTAGCGCTGTGCAGCATTGGAACCTTATACGTCACGGCTGTGTTCTTCTGGAAGTTCATTTTACGAAACCTCTACCAGCACCTATCTCCTGCATTGTGTATGGAGAATTCCAATCTCTCTGAGAAGTGGATCATCAGAGGAACATCATCATGGATTTTTAAAGGTACGTTATTTAAATATCATATGTACATGTCTGCATTTTTATACATGATGTCCTCTGCACTAGATTTATTGAATGCTTTGCAAACAAATTCTTTATTTCACAATCATTTCGTTGGCGTATATGCAGCCAATGAATTACCAGCACATGTTCCACTACCTGCAGCTACCATCATAAATACAGACCCCTCGAACAAACTTGGCACACACTGGATTTCCGTATATATTCATACTGACGGACGTGCCCACTACTTCGATACATCTGGATTTCCTCCATATGTAATGCAACATTCAATTTCTACGTAGAAATTCCACTTCTTATACATTTAATAATAAACAAATTCAAAGTGTGAAATCGTCCCTATGTGGGCATTATTCATATCTTTTCCTATGCTTCAAAGCTAAAGGAAAGTCCTTAAATGAATTTCATTACACTTTCTCAACTCCAGAAAAAAATGATCGTCGCTTGCTGTATTTACTTTTACAGGTAATCATGTCTTCATTCTTCTTCTTCGTTTGTTTTGATTACTTTCTTTTCATATTATTGCAGGTAGTCATTTCTTCTTCTTCTTCTTCTTTATTATAATGTGTTTGCATGTATTATTATTTTTTGTTTTATTTGTTCATGATTATAGATAAAATAAATTTTAAGTTTGTTTTTCAATTTTTTTCATTTCAGAGACTAAAAGATCGTCATCGTGTGTATGGACATCATCATCATTGTACAGATTGACTTCTATCTACGTTTCATCACCAGCATCAACAGCAGTAGTATCATTAATTGAACTGTGTATAGTCATCATCAGTGAACAATATATGGCAGTTGTGAAGTTATCAACACATGATCAATGAAAACAAAATCTAACGTTCTTTTAAAATATACTATACTTACCGTCGTTGTAATTGTGTAAATAGTTTCATCAGCAATAAACACTTTGTATTATTTTTTCTCTTTGAAAACAAATGTTTTATTTCTTATTTTTTCCGTTTCCTAATAAATAAATATGTTTTATGATCAGTTATGTAATTAAATACGCATATCATAAAACATATTTTTAAATCATTGAATTAAAGAATTTCATAGCGATTTTTTTTAAAAAGATTCTAAACCTGATTTTTAATTCAATGATGTAATCACATAACTACATAATAATAATGAATTCAAATACTTAATCAGTTATTCTTTCGTAAATTAAATCAAGTATGTGAATTCAATATTATTATTATTATGATAGGACTTTTGTTTTAAAATTTTTATATTAATTATTTTAGTTCCTTTTTTAAAAAATTAAAAAAGTCCTATCATACTTAAGACAAAGTTGTATAATAATAATAATAATAATAATAGTTTCAAATAGTAATTTTTATTTTAACATTCATTTCAAGAATTTGAATTCATTATGATTATTATTATTATTATTATACGTATCACTCTTAATATTCGAGGAGAAATATGTTAGGATTTTTTTCTTATAAAAAAACTTAAAAATCCTATCATATTGAGGTGTATGAAACGAACACAAAACACACACAAATAAAACATTTCACTTTTCACTATATATATATTTTTATTACATTTGATATTATGTTGTTTAGTATACATGAAAAAAAACAAATCAATTTTCTTCTTTATGAAGAGACGTTCACTTCATTGATACCCTCCGAAGGTTGAGTATCGGTTCCCCCCACCATGACTGTGTCCATACACTATCAAATAAATCACCCATAATTGAATCTATGAGTTTTTGTTTGCAAAATACTTTCATTTCCAATTTTAATCGTTCACCATCAATGTTCACATCACTGTCCTTATCAAGAGAGACACTTGGAAAACTGATGTTCATACCATTAATAATACTCTGTTCATCTACACAGGTATGGATTCCGGCAAGTCCTCTGCATATAAGACACTGCGATTGTACATGATTACGAATAGTATCTGTACACAAGTCAAAATATTCACGTAGCACAACACTACAAACTTTACTGTTTTTCACAGCATGTTCAATACACGGTAATATTTCCAAGAAATAAAGCCAATCACTTGAAGTTAAGTACACAGTGTTTCGAGGAGCGTGAAGTGTTCCTTTCTTCTCTAACATCACTAACTTTTCACCCATTAGTTTTCGCACCACCAGTTCGTTTTTTCGACCAAGAGATTTTATAAATGTAATTTCTACTTGAGAATTTAAATAGTCCGTAACAAATGGGGTCAAATGTACAAGTTTCTCCCACTCTGCCAAATTTAACACCACTCCAAACACAAGTCCTTTGCCAACACGAATCACTGGTTCAAATGTATCACTATCCAGTCCAATACAAATTAATTTGGTTTTCATTGAATTAAGTCCATATTCAACATTTAACAAGTACTCTTTCTTGGTATCCATAGTTGATGCACAAGCACTCAAAGACATGTTACTCCAGTCGCTGCCCAGCACAGAATAACGACACTATGCATAGAGATGACTGTGTATGCATGAAGAGGAAGGGGGGCGAAGAGGAAAATTCATGTTTCATCTTGTTTGTACATGCTACCATACACTTACGATGAGTAAACCAGTTCAGTAAATTCAAGATCGTGCATGTTACGTCCAGATACATTAATCTTCATTCCTTTATATATTAAACAGACATTCCCACTTTGTAAATACGTTAATAATGCACCATTATCTGCTTCCAATTTTTCAGTACAACGTCCTGGTAAAATCACTTTTTCACCTCCTTCAAATGTCACACATGCCTTCCTACCATATACCGTTGTAATTATCTCACAGTTTACAATACGAAATGGTACTCCAATCTCCAAATCTCGCATTTTTGTAAAGGGTACCATTGATGGCTTATTAAGCTTATCTAATAAACTCATTGACGATGACATCTTCAAATTTTTGACGTTTCTTCCTTTGCAACAGCTGCTAACAGAATGATCTACACAAGCACATACGTTCCGCTTACGCTCTTCGCAGGAGGGGTAGGGGTTTGGGGATTCAAATTATTAGCCAATAAACGACAAGAACACGAAAAGGCATGTTTTATCTTGTTTTTTACATCTGGTAGGCGTCCAAGACTATGAGCATAGCAACAGCAAACCAACATTTTTCCACGGGGTTCTGTGGTAACCGTAAAAGGGTATGAACATAGCAACTAAAGAGGAGTAGGGGGTGACGGGGGTTCAAATAAACCAAAATTTTCCCACGCGCTTCTGTGGTAGCCGTAAAAGGCTATGAACATAGGAAGTAAAGGCTTGTCGAAACTTGCCTCACAATTCCAGGAAATGATATCGATTTCTAGGAAAACAAGATCAAATTTCGCTGACTCGGCCGTCTATCCGCGGGGATATCTACTGTGTCCCCCTAAGGCGGTGGTTAAAAAAACATTCCAGATATGAAAAACGCACACTTTGTTGCTACAGCGACGCAAAATTTCACGTTAATTGCAAAAAATACCTTTTTCTCGTATGTCCCTACTAGGGATATTAATGGTGACTTTTTTTTATTTTTGAAGCGGGGCTATAGCCCCATATAAGTCACTGGCACATGCAAGGAGAAATGGAATATTAATTCTGTGACATTTGTAAAAAATCTGACGCACATTGGCATTTCCGGAACAAAATTTTGAATTTTTATAAAGATCCATCATCTAATGCTTCGCCCTCTGTTCCCCCCTAACGCGGTGCGTTACCAAAATAGCATTCCAGATTTCAAAAACGCATGCTCTTTTGCTACAATGACGCCAAATTTCACATTAATTAACAAAAATTACATTCTTCTCGTATGTCCCTACTAAGGATATTTATGGTGATTTTCTTATTTTTGGAAAAGGGCTGTAGCCCCATTATCAGTCACTCTTACATGTAAGGAGCATTGAAGCAACATTCTGTAATATTCGTGATTAATCTAACGGTTACTGGCACTCCGAAAATAAATTTTGTTATTTTGGCAACACATCACCCACCACCATTTAATGCCTCTTCTCCCCCAAAAGGGGGGCTTTCCCAAAATAATGTTTGGGACGTCTTTACTAGCTTTGTAAATGAGTCTTTTTGCATTTTGTAACAAACACAACTCATTTACCCCAAAATCTTTACGAATAATTATTGGAGAAAACTGCTTCCAAAATTTAACATTGAATCTCCAATAAGGAAAAAGAACTTTTGTGTTTACACCCCCAAAAGTGGGGCTAAACAGCAGTTTTCTTCTATTTCCTTTAGAAATTCGAAAAATTCAGATATTTCTCAATAAGAGTGCCAAATTTTATATTAATAGTGTGAAAACTTCATAATCTCCCAGTGCTGTACGAATTATAGAACAGTCTATATATATATATATATATATATATATATATATATATATATATATATATATATATATATATATATATATATAAAACACTGATATTTCACGACTTATATATAAATAAAATTTAACTTTTTTATCATTGTAAAATGTTAAGTTTATTATGAGTGTGTTGGATATTGTAGTTCACTCTTTTAAAAAGGTAAATCATATTTATTTATCATATTATATTCTTAAATTTACGCATGTCCTGTGTTGATGGATTTTTCATAGATCCAACTACTAAGTGCAGTAACTGGAAGGCTCTACTTAAATAGTATTAGCCCTGTTGTCCCCATGAATCTCACCCGTCCGTGATTAGTGTAATGCACAAAAGTATTGTAAAATTATTATAATGATTTCCATATTCCTATATTCTGAACATCTTTATAACACAAAATATGTAGGTAATTATTACCTAATTTTTTAAACACTAAAATATTACATAAACTTCTAACCACATTGGTAATCCTTTACCTGTTATTCAGGTCATGTGCACAGCTTATTCCTCGTACGTGCTGTCCCCGCGGCTTCATTTTAAGGATTCTTGTCTGCGTAAGTGAGGCTTAGCTTAATCTACAGACAGGCAAATGTTAAGCCCGTTGTACACAGAGGATACAAAATTTCAAGAAACCTCTATTATAGAGATTCGCAAGTTTACACACGTGTGCACACACACACACACACATACATAAAAAACATATACATAAAATGAAAAGTGCTTTCACATGTTTGTTCTCAAGTTCTAAAAGTTTTACATCTTTTAAATGTTCTATTGTTTGTTAAGGTTTAAACTTACTTGAAAATATTTTAACTTCTACAGAGGCAGTTCCTAACCAACAAATTCGTAACAAACTTTTCAGAAGTAATATAGCTACATTTAGTGAGATAAAATGAGCTCCTCTGTACTTGATGTGTTAGAGCACGTAACTTTCCATACCAGATCCGGGCTCGATTCCCAGTGAGAATTCATTTAGTTTGGTCCTATTTTGATCAGCAGATACATGTCTCTATGGTCTCAGTGTTGGAATGGAATGTTGAACTCTAAATCAATCGGCTAACTTTCTCCTTCCTCAATTGGTGCGCTTGGTGCACAAGGAAATCAAATTCATTTTTCGTCATTTCGGACATATTTCAACTTTAAAATCTCTATCTGAAACTCCTTTCAGAGTTTCAAAGATTCATGTCCGGATATTGTAAGTAACACTTATGATTTCCTGTAACTGTATCTAAAGAGTAAATAACTCTTTAACTTCTCCATGTACTTAAGCATACTACACAAACTTAATGTCTTGTTTTCTCAGTAATTACTTTGGTAATTTGACTTGACTCCTTTGTGCTCTGAACGACTAATTATTAACTCTCCTTAGTACTCGCATCTGTGCGTATAATGGTTTGGAAAACCTTCACATTTCACGACTACTACTTCCAAATAATTCATAAATAATATAGGCATTTAAGACGGTTACGTCTAATATTTGTATAATACCATGTGTAAAATAGCATTGGATGTATCCTAAATGTCTGTACTTAAAATTTTGTCATTAAAATAGCCAAACGTCTTGCAAGTGGAGTCATATGATTGTGCCGTTACTTGAAATGGTAAAAAAAGTGAGTTCATCGCAGGTATTAAAAGATACACTCCGTCCAAAACGAGTTTCCAGATTTGAATATTACACATAAAATTTAAATTTTTGATGTTTTTTTACTTATACAATTGCATCGCTAAGCATTTTACTTAGGTGGTGTTTGGAAAGTTTAATCCCATAGTGGACCACTTACGTACATTATTCAATAGAATAAATTTCAATGCTATGTTATTCATTACTTGCAAATGATAGGATGCGATTAAGCTCTTCCTAAAATAGCTAGTTAATCAACACTACCGCTTATGATTCTGAACACCAACAGTACACTTATTTCCTTCAAATGTTTATGGAAACTAAAAACAACTTAAGGAAATTCGCCATTGACCTACTTTTGTTCAGCAGTCAAAGAACCTATATATTTGTCATTCTGTTATTTAAACTTTCAGTATGATTTATTTGTATGTGTGATTGTTAAGTACTGTGACATAAAGTACTCAAGATACAACATAAATGCTAATAAACTCTGATTAATTAAGATTGTAAGATGTGCAAGGGTGTAAAAATGTTGTACTGTATAGAATTATTGAGTTTTACGTCCCACGTATCTGCACTTTAGTCTGAAGGATAGTTTGTGATGCTCCGAGTTATGAAAAAGTTGATAATTTGTACAGCCAGCAGAAGAGGAACAGGAGAAAAAGTGCCTGCACCTGGTGACTCTTCCCTAAACATGTTGTACTGTAATGTAAGTCTGATGATATAAAACAATCCTTCTTCGTATACAAAAATTTGATGCCCCCAATTTTTTCAGCCACTCCGCTTGATCCAACCAAGAAACTAAACTGGCTTCGTCACTGTTAAAAATCCTATAACAATGTCAATCAATATCAATTTCATTCAAATTTAAAATGAATTTCGCTGAATGTTTTACAGCTTAAGAAAGAGTTATTGTGACTTAAAAATGCAGTCTATGGAATTTGGTAGATTATTGTTGAAAGGTCATTAAGCCAGAACTTTAAGACAAAGGCGAGATCATTTTAGGAGGGGAGCTCTCCGTGCCTAAGCGGTTAGCGTACGCGCCTTTGGCGTGGGAGACCCGTGTTCTATTCCCGGCGGGAGCTCATGTGGTTCGGATTCCACGCTGATCAGTAGGTCCACGTCTCATATAGCCTCGCTGCTGAAAGGGACGCTAAACTAAAATCAACTCAACTCATTTTAGGAGGGCTGATACCAGTTTCATGCATGAATGGTTACAAGCAACTGAAAGGCTCATGGGGAGTTTTGTCTCCCACATTGCTACCCTCAAGTTACAAGCCCGAGTTTATTGAAGAATTTATCCTAAACACCTCGCAAAGGCAGTATATCGTAATGTGAAATACACTAATATGAAGGTCAAGTGAATATCCTCACGTTGACGAGATCTAATCGATATGAATTAAAGTTTCCTGTACCTGTACCAGGTTCGATACAGTAGCCTGTCATTACAATGTATTTTTGTCATCTAGCTGTGAGCTTCTATACTTTGGCACCATATAATTCCATTTTCTTGTCCCACCATTACTAGAAAACTATGAATCACTTCTTATTCATGATACGGCTAATAAAGATTAAGACTCATAAATCCACTATATTATATGCCTTTATACGCTATTCATTCAATTTACATTTTCTTCGAATTAACCTAGAATAGTAATTCTCAGCTTTTGAACACTAATATCCTTTTTTCTAGCTCCATATAACCCCTTTTTCATCACAAATAATAACAATAAAGAAAGACATTAAAAGTCGCCTTAACTGCCAGCCACCGACAATCTGAGAATCTGTTGTCAATTTCTCTGAATGTACATGGCCCAAATGTTAATAATAATTAACCTAAAAGGTGCACTTAACCATTTCCGGATGCAGAAAACTACAAATTATACGCTTTGAACGTCAGTTCTACTTATACATTGATTTGTTACATATAATATTTGCTTCTATCAAAATTCAGTATATCTACCGCATCTATAGGATTATAGTTCTTTCTTGAAAAGAACGGCGCGGTGGCTCAGTAATAGAGCGCTCATTTCTGGTGTGAGATATCCCTCGTTCGATCTCAAACAATGAAAGTTCGTGGTGGACAACATTATATCTGTAAGTTAGCTCGAGTATTTCCCGTTTTCTCTTATATTTTTTATTACACAAATTATTTCGCAATAATTAGCTTTCGTTTCTCATCCGTCTCCATCAGCCTAAAAAAAACATAACCGTAAGACGTTAAGACTTCGTCTCACTTCAGCTTTTCCGACGGAAATTTATTCTGTGCTGACACAAAGTAGATAAATCAAACATAAGTATCTATGATTCTTCTGAAGCCTCTAACTTGAACGATGTACAATGATTTTCATTCTTTGAAATATTGTATATGAGTGTTTATTTTTCTCTTTCAACTTCACAGTTTCTTTGAGAGTAGAACTTCCGCCGCCCCTGAATCAACTATACATTAATGGAATATACGACTTAAAATAATATTCATTTTACCCGACTCCGATCCGACTTTTCGTTCTCGAGTTGTCTGTTTCTTGAGTATTTCCGATAAATTTTCAGGTAGTCCCGAAAGGAAGCATTTCTAGACCCAGATTGGTCTATACTGCTTATCTTGGTGTCACGAATCGTCTCCCAAACGTGTTGGTATTTTTTTGAAACACCTTATATATATATATATATATATATATATATATATATATATATATAATAGGGTAAGTCAAAATCAAGGTCCTTCGACCCTACTGTTCCGCGCTTTTACAGGTCTCTTCATAACTAGCTGTTTCTGCGGAGCCACTTTCTCCAGCTGTAGTGTGACGTCACGGCGGTGAAGCAGGGACAAATATTGTAGGCGAAGCCAATGTTCCGCCATAGCGATTTGCAAAGGAAAACAAATTTTAAAATGTGATAAAAATAGACTACAAACAGATACAATACGTATTTACTTTAGGATTGTGCAGCACTTGAAGAATAGCTTTGCATCCACTATCTTAAAAGCATCCTTCTTAAGAAGTTCCCGTGTTTTTCTATTCATAAACCGAACTCTGAAGAATGTCCTAGCCTTGTCGAATAGTTTTAACATAGAAGTGTCTTTCTTAGACATCAAATGCTCGGCCAATCACATTCTTTTGTTTTCGACTTTTCTTTTGATAAAATTTTCAAAATACATCTTCTTTTTGTTGCTTCCATCCCCAGGAAGAACGTAAAATGAGACCACAGCATAGCCTCACATTGCCACCATTCAACTTGGAAAGAATTGGAACTATGCTTAATCCTAAGACTTCAACTTTCGATATGATTTCGATGTTTAAGTTTTTACTCATAGTCTTATCGAAATCTTCATACACTGACTGTTTCCACACATCTATCAAGCCTCGAATCATTGCCGCCTGGACATTTCTGTGTCATTCCAAAATTAAGTAAACCGGTTCGTCATAGGACACGCGCCCATTAACATTCATTTCATCAAATATAAGCACTGAAAATTTCTTCACACTCTTTAAGCAGCGCCCTTGCTCCGTCAAAATTTTCAAAACTGGTGTAAGAATACCACGAGAAAATGGTTATTTTCGCATGCAATGTCGAAGTGTTGACACATTGGATACGCGGATTAGAACAATGCAACCGCAGATGATTGTATAATTTATCACGGCGGCGCGTTGTGTTAATGCACGAATATTATCTTAATCAGTCCATCTTAGTTTTTTTTTTTTTTTTTTTTTGCCATTTATTAGCATATTTACTTGGCCCTGTATAAAACCTTTTCGTAATATATCGACCACCGGTTATTAACCACTCTATTGAAACGATCACAATATTATATTTTAGAACCGGTGTTTGCAATTAATTCTTTATTAATTTTGCTTTCCAATTCTTTTAACTTCGTTTGTAAATATAGACTATTATTTTGGCTTTGCACATACTGGTAGAGTTTAGTTTTTTGTTGGACCGCGGTGGCTCAATGGTGGAGCGTTCATCTCTGGTGAATGCGTCTTTGGTTCGATCCCTGCGCGCCAAGTGAACTTTGTGGTGGACAAACACCGTGTGCGTGGGTTTTCTCGGGGTTCTCCTGTTTCCTCCCACTTTCTTTATTCCACTATTTCGTTCATTTCTTATCATCACCGTATCCTTTAGACCAGCCGGCATGACCACGCAACGTAAATCTTAAAGATTTCATTTTAGTTTCTCGTTCTCTTCATGCAGAAAGGAAAGCTATTCCTTTAGTTCATGCTCCTCACTCTCCACAGAACAAACGGATCATAAAAAGTTTTTTTTTTTGCTCCGGTCATAATAGTTATTTCATCTGACTGTACCCAAATGCCTGATTTGTTTTTACTCTAAACACCTAGCTCTCGTACACTTATTTCTTTCATTATTTACAGGGACACGGTTCCGTATGACACTGATAAGTCCAGTGATTTATCTTATTCTTAAACTTATTCTTGAGTGGAATATTTAGAAACTCACGTTTTAAATCATGTTTATAAGCTTCGGGAATAAAATGATCGGAATAGACGCTAGCGTTTTTACTATAAAGGTGTCTTTCTGACAGCATTTCTCTTGCCAAACTTTCCACAGAGGATCCGAGGGAAATACCTGATAAATAACTTCGGAATCCTTAATATTTCTACTATGATTGCAAGTACTTATCGTACAATTCGACATGCTTATAAGCTAACACGAACACTACAGTAATTAATTTTTCTCAATACAGGAAAACAAGAATCATTCGCTTTCCTGCAAAAATCAAACTAACAAGCATGGGTGAATGAGAAGGACCTTGGGCGAAAGCTGTTTCTGCTCCCGCGGTGACGTCACGATTTTACTACATCTTCGGTTTTCAAAGAAGGGTAGTTATGACGCGACCTTATAAGAGAGAAGGAACAGTAGGGTCGACGGACCTTGAGTCAAAATGGTGGACCTGATTTAGTTTCCACGCTGTGTTTCCAGTTTCTACACTAAAAGTCAGTAGCTAACAGTTAAGGAAAATGACGTTGACTGGAGAACAGAACTCTTTCTGTGTGCTTAATTATTAGGTAAAAGAAGTCTGTGATTAGTGTGCAACGGCATTTGCGTACCAAGTATCGGAGAGACCCACCTACGGGGAATGACATTCGTAAGTGGTATGAACATTTCAAAGATTCGTGCTGCATCTTTAAACGAAAATTTATTGGCTTGATGTTCACCATAACGTGCTACAAAAAGTTTGGTAGGAGATAGGCTTGATCTGTGCCGTGTTACGCGACGTGCTCACATAGAACACTTTGATATGTTTGTTGAAGAAAACTTTCACAGTTTACCTTTCTCAGTATATGTCTCACAATAACATATGTGTATTAGATTTCACTCGCTTGATAGAACCGGCTTTTACAATGTATAAATTGTTCTGCGATGTACTTCAAGACAAATTTTCCTATGAATTAATATATAATGTCTTTTGGTCTATTCCACTGTTTCTGTTATTGTTCTCCTCAATTTTCGACGCAACCAATTGATTGTTTATCGTTTCACACAGTTATAACGTTTTCATTATTTTTCATAGCTACAATTCAAATTATTCCAGTCTTGTTTCACTGCTATTTCGTAACGTCAATCTTTCAGATCACAGTTTCGTTCCGTTCGAACAGTCTGCTGAGCTGGAAATTTTCAAGTTTCCTCTCCATTTTTTTATTTTCATATTTTTACCCTATGGCTCCGAACTTTTAATATACTCTGTACTTCAATTCTTCTTGTCAACGTGAATGTTAAAGCGTAAAGCGTTATAAGTGTGAAATATACTATAGATAGAAGCACGAGTAACACAGAAAGTATTCTCAAATAATGGAATATGTTTTTAAAGAAGTATTTCTTTTCTGTTGTCGGTGCAGGAAAAATGTTGAAAATATTCGTTCAAGAAGATGCTACCATAAAGGAACTAATACAATGTTGGGTAACAAACGAACATTTTTGGGAATTCTACAAACAACAAAAGAGAAAAGAACGGTGCATATGAAGAGTAAAAGTGGTAGATAGATGAAATAGGAAAGACCAGATGAAAAAACTTTTTTAAAAATGTTGACTTTGTTGGCATATAACTAAGCGTTTGTTATCTGAGTTAGTACATTACCCTGGGCTACATTCCAGACATAATTCAATACTGTTCGGCAGCGTGGCATGTAATAGTTGTAATTCACATACGCAGCTATTTCCAGCAGCCTCTCGCTCAATTTTTCTTCTTGTACACAGTACAGATGCGACCTCTGTAATGGAATCTTGCAATCTTGCTTTCTCCTGAAGAACAAAATGCTAAAGCAAGAAAAATAGTAGCAAAATATACTTTGTGTTTTTATGTATGTGTCCGTGTGTGTGAGACAGAGATAGAGAGAGAGAAAGAAAGGGAGGGACGGAGAGAGAAAGGAAGATAGAATAAAAGAACTTTTTAAGTCTGGGCCGGCGCCATGAGCCTTTCTGCGCTACACGTCATTTCAAATCGAGCGAAGGGATACGAGCCAAAAGCTAGTCTAGCACTAACTATTTCAACTCTCCTGCCCTCTATCCTCCACCCCATTAACTAACGAAATAAGACTGAGCGGGGATAATAAGATATCCCAGCTTCGGAAATCGGACGGATGAAAAGGAGGGGAGGGAGGAACTTTCCACGAATAGGGATGACTCGCCCAAGTAGGTGTAAGCCAAAAAGCAAAAAGAAAGGGAGAAAAATAAATATAAAAATGCAGCAAAAAGCAAAGAAAAGTTTGGAGAAAGTAAACCGACTGAAGCTCTAAGGCAGAGTGTAGGAAGAAAAAAGAAATTGAGAGTTAAAAAGTAAGGTAAATTGACGTTATTATCTAAATCACTTGAAAAGAGAAAAAGAAAGAAAAGACAAAAAACAAAAAAGTAATACAAAAAGTTTCAAAAGGAATTAATTTTATAATAATTATGCTTAATTCATAATAACGGAAGTAATAATTGACTTCATAATTAACACTTCTCTTATAAATACTAAAAAGCAAGTTAAACACCAGTTTCTAGCCTATAAGTTGGAGTGAATACGGCTACGAGCCTTCCAAGTAATCGCTACTTGCTATTATTGTGTACTTTCTTACAGTATGTAATATCCTACACTGAAAGAAAATAATGTTGCATTGTTGTTAAGCTAAGATAAAAGTTAATGCCCAAATGACATTATAAAACATTATTGCTGCTATGCAATACTAGGAGCCGATAAGGATGGACAAGGGCATAATTTCTGTATGCCAATCAGCTTCATCTATGAACATGTTTCGTTGGTAATAAGACAAAAACTGTTATGTGGGCTTTTAAATTCTTCCTCTTTGTTCTCTTCTTTACTTTAACTTGTTGTTTAATTAATTACAAAAATGAATGTTAAGTTTTGAATTATTAATCAAATGCGTCAAGTTTTAGATAGTAAAAGTCAGCACGAGTCTTTAGTACATTTAATTCATTTTAACAACTATAACAGGAAGTGTTGTGTACATTATCCTTTCAAAGAATGCAACGTAAGCATTTGAGACGTTCAATGACTGTTTCGTTGGGTTATACCGTAAATACGTGCGTAATTTTCGCCCTCGCATAATTTTCGCATCCCAATTTTGAAGAGCATTTTCTGTATATTTTATTTTCCTCGCGTAATTTGCGCACGCGGAAACTTTTTGTGAAACAGCATTTTTCCAGGAATCAATTACGGTAGCTAATGAACAATTGGCAACGCAGCAAAGCCATTGTTGTAAGATAAGGAACCACACGACTTCTTAATCATTTTTTTAAATTTATTTTTATACCAATTAAGAATTAGTTGTTTGTTGTCAACTCTTGCTACAAAGAAAATGTGTACCGGCATTTTCGTGTTATTTTGACTGGGGAAGAAATTAGATTATGTTTCCTGATGTGGCTAATTTTTTCCCCACATAATTTACGCACCCTTGTTTCAAAACAACTTTTTTCGTCTAAAAAAAGTGTGAAAATTACGCAAGTAAATACGGTATTACTACTTATTACAATATTATTAAACTTTCAAAATAGACTATAGGCAACCCTCCATACACAGTTGCGGTGAGGGTTATCAATGATGTTAGGGGTAATTCAGCATAGTGGTAAGAATGAGTAGAAAAAGGATAAGATACAGAGACGAAAGAACTGCAAGAGGTAGCTTCAGCAGCTACGAAGAAATGTTGGAGTCACAGCTCTTTACAAGCAAGGACAAAATCTCCAAGACAGATGAAGGAATTAGTGTGCCGCCGACTTCGAATGACGAGGATACGGAAATCAAGGAAGAAGATAGGTGGAAATCGTACGAAGATGCATTTATATTTATTGACAATACATTGGAATCCAGTAATGTCAGGCGGAATAAAGTAGAGGTTCTGAAGAAAAAATTTGCGGAATGGTTGGCTTACGAAGGTCGACTCGAGGGTACAATCACGGGTCTTAAGGACCAAATTAAGGAACTCAGGGAAGAAAATAACCTATTAAGGCAAGAAAACTACAAGCTTAAGAACCAACATAATCCAGGCAATGTACAGAAAGAAATGCAATTTCCAGTTTCGAATGCTGACGTCATTAAGAATGACGATTCTAGAAGAGAGAAAATCATCAAAGAGGTCATCAAGAAGCAAAGACAAGTGATCTTTCTTGAAGGAGCAAAGAAAGAGATGGACGCCAAAGATATCCAAAGAAAGCTATCACCCACCTTGAACCAAGCAAAGAAGAAAGTAAAGATTATGGTAATAAGAACTGCTGGGAAACTGTGGTGATTGAAACAGCCACAAAAGAAGAACTAGAGAAATTACAGAACAATAAACAATTAAAGGATGAATTTATTATGGAGATTAGAAAGAAAAGAAATCCTCAATTAATAATTTACAGCGTCCCATCTGCGTATTCACATGGATTTCTTTTGGAGACACTAATCGAACAAAATCTAGATGAAACAGATAAGACCCAAGCAGAAAAAAAAGATAAAGGTCAAATTTCGAACTGGTCCGAAGAATTCATCTAGATGTCATCTAGTTGTGAAGGCAAGTTACAATTTATATAGGAAGATCATTAACAATAGAGCTATTTTGGTAGACATTTTTTGCGACTTATCCCAAATTTCCCTTTCCACCTCGCAAGAAAGAATGTACGTAATAACTATTTAAATCCTTGCGTCGTTTTACAGAGAATGTGGCACAATTCTTGATATCAGGATAATATTACTGCGTATTTTTTTTATATTATGTTCTCTTAGGTCAGGTCATAGGTTCGGTTTAGTATGTACAAAGAGTATTGGTATACAACCTTTCCCTTCATACCTATTAAGTCTACCAAAACAAAACTTGGTACACTTGTTTCTTATCTCCTATAGTATTTTTCGAGATATACATATTTTGATTGTGTGCTTCTAGTTGGGGCCACTCCGGGGAGGGGGGTTTAGGGAGAGATTTTCTCGACATTCTCCCAATTTTCCCTGTTCAAGTACGTTATGTGCCCCAATACGTAGCACCTCTGGAAAGCTTGTTTCATGCTGAAGAGAATTAATTATAAACCATGACTTTCCAATAAATAGTGTTGATGGAATAGCTATTTCACTGCGAGTCTACGATTTTCTTTATACTAATAGAGTTAATGAGCCTCGGGGACTTACTCCGTTGTTCATGGCACCTAATTTTTTGTGCATGAATATATCTCTGTTACGTTTGTCGAGTGGACTAGGTTTGATTCGGATGTCCGGATGACACGTTCATGTCCGTTCCTTGTGAGCAATTATTGACATGTAGCGGTTTAGAATATTAACGAGTCTTGCCACCGCATCCAAACTTCTATGACTCTCTGCGGGTCAGTCACACTGACCACCCGTTTGCTGCCACCTACAGTATATCTTTTATCAACGGGTAGATTTTTGTTTGTTTCTTCTCTTTAATTAACTGATCTACGATAACAAATATAATCAAACGTTAGGAACAGTATGAGTAAATGTAATTAAAATAAAAAAGGTAAATGGTTAAAACGTAGTGTTGCTAGATTCATCAAAAATACTGTAACACATAGTACATTTGATAGATTCAAATATAAGTAGGTCAGGTGCTGTAACTGGAAAATGATGAAAACTCTTTTTTTAATCATCCTTCGTAATCAGTAGTGAGGAATTCTTAAATATAATACACTAACATCGATTACCCGCTTCGCTAGGTTAAATAAAAATTTTAAACGCATAAATCCTTATCCCATGTGTTACGTACCCGTGAAATATGCTATTTTTGCTTTTAGTGGCATGGATTTAAACGACATCGGAAGTTCATCTCAGCAACCTTGAAAATTATGGATTCGGCACTAATATTGGTCATTTTCGATGATTTTATATATACCCGTACCCCATGATGCAGAGCATGGCATCAGAAGTGTCACTGTTCATTCAGCGACCCCGAAAACTATGGATTTGACATTGATATTGGTCATGTACGCTCCTATGGCGTGGGAAACCTGGGTTTGATTTCTGGCGGGAGATCATGTGGTTCGGATTCCACGTTAATCAGTAGGTCCACATCTCATATAGCCTGTTGCTGAACGGGACGTTATACTCAAACTCAACTCAACTCAACTGATATTGGTCATGTTCAATCATTTTATATATCTTCTTCTTCCTCCTCCTCCTCCCCAAGTTGCAGGACTGAATTTGGATTTAAACGGAACCCGAAGTGTCATTGTTCATCTCAGCGACACTGAAAATCATTACTTTGGACACTAATATTGATCACTTTCGATAATTGTATATATTCTTCGCCTTCTCCTCCTCCAATATGCGAAGCTGAATGTGGGTGTAAACAGCATCGATAGTGCACTGTTCATCTCAGTGATCCCAAATCTTATAGACTCGACACTAATATCGGTCAATTTGGACCATTTATAAATGTCTCTCCCCTCTCCCTCCCCTAAGTTACACCGTCAGAGTGATATGATAAAAACCATCTCAGGTCCGAACCTCATCTAGGTTGAAAATTTGATCTGGATCGGTCTGATGGTTTAAGAGTTATTGAGTCACAAATATAGTCACTTTCATTTATATATATGTTGATTTTTATATATCTCCCCCTTGCTCCGTCCAAGTGAAACGACAGGAAATATGCCAGGCTCGAACCTCGTCTATGCTGAAAATTTGATCGAAATCGGTCGGGTGGTTCAATATATATGTTAAGTTTTATTTATTTTTTATATCTCCCCATCCACCCCCTTCCCCAAGGTCTATCGTAAAAGTGAATAGCCTAGATAAAAACACTCCCAGACATGAATGTTGAAAATATAATCGAGAACGGTCGGGTGGCTCAAGAGATTAGGAATTACAAACGCAGTCACTTTCAATTTTATAATACAGATTGACTTCTCTGGCAAAAAAATAGCTATAGAAGAATGTAATTATTGTACGATATGTGTACTACATTGTGTAGTATATACATATGTTTCACTAAACTCTCCCAGAAACATTTAGGTTGAATGTTTACAATTCAGTTGTGATGTCGAAACTGTTTTATTAAGAAAGATAAATATCGTATTATTAATTTGCAATGTTATACAAAATCTTTAGTATATCTAAATAAATAGATTTCCCTAGCACCACAGAAATTATCCACCTTTACTCAAGTGAATAGTTCAGAGAGTATTTGATATATATATATATATATATATATATATATATATATATATATATATATATATATATATATATATATATATATATAATGCTATAAATATGTAGAAGTGCATTTCTATATCTAGAGCTTCCAAAGATACAAATAATGAAAAGAATCAAAGTTGAACGTTCCATGGTTCTATACTATATTCTAAAGGAGATAGATAATTAAATAAAGTGAATGATTCTAAGAAAAATGGTGGGATAAGAATCTAGGAGGAAACGTTATTACTTTGTGAGGACCCACGAACATAATATTATCCATCCGCTACAAACATACTTCGCCTGGGACCAAACAAAGGATCCGTCGCACTAAACAACAGCTTTATGCCACTAAGCCACAATTCTCCCCTTTCCTGTAACAGTAGTTAAATAAAGAATATTTGAAACTCTCTAAGTGGATTTTACTGTAATAATTAGAACTTTCTACCTAGGTATAACTGGAAATGTTGTATTATACTAACACAGGGTTTCTCAACCTGGGGGACGAGATCACCACGGGGGTCGCAAATGGGTTTCATGGGGGTTTATATAATTAGAATCTAATACCGGAAAAATATTTTTAAATATTATTTTGAATACTGTTCTGCTAGGCATATTATTTTTATACATACTGTTACAAACAACAAAAATATGTGTACTAAAAATTTTCAACATTTGCAGAGTTGTTTAAAAATCAATTTAAATGAAAGAGCTACGATATGAAACTAACTGCATATTGAAATACCAGAAAATTAAAAATGCAACAAAATCCCCATATTAAAATACAATTAAAATTGAAAGCTAACGATATACCTGAATACGGCGTGATTTCACTAGTGTGGTAATTCAGCCTTCGTGATGCAAATTATCAAGTCATTTTCAACCGATAAGGAATTTCTTGTCTGTTTTAGTGCTTACCATGCAAGAAAAACCTCTTTCGCACAGGTACGATAGCAAATGGAATGATTACGTTTAAAACAGTAAATACCAGATTACGATATCTTTTTCTCCTCTTTAGCTAGAACTTGTCCAAGTCTTCGTTACAGAAATCAGTTAAAAGGACATGTAGCACGATAATTCTATTAGTTTGTCAAGAATATGTGGGCTTAGATCAGCTACTTTGATGGCCTCTTCAGTGAAGCGGTTTAATATTCATCTTGAATCAACACTTTCATCGTAGGAAATATGTTACTGTTTTTGTATCCGCTATATGCAAGATATGGATTCTACTATTATAGAAATAGATGAATATCGTGAGATCTTTGCATTAGGTATATTAGAATTCCGCACAGGCTTATTACCAACCAGAAATTATAATGGGTCACTGGTAAGAGAATGTGGTAAAATAGGAGTGTGATTGGAATTAGGTTGAGAACCACTGTACTAACACATAAGAAAGGCGATAGCAGTAACAAATAAGAAAATAATAAAAGAAGCAGCTGCAGTAGGTCTCCCCTACTTTGAAGATTAGAGTTTTTTCTTTCTTTTTTTTAACATTTTCTGGAAGAAATACACGAATTTTATTACAAATGTCACCCGCGGGAATCTAATTTTATCTCCCCAACTTTTTTGTGGAAGAGGGCAAAACTTTTGTAACTTCCTTTGACATGTTAGATAGAACCCGAGTTCCTCTTGTACTGCTAAGGAACCGAATATTGTCATCCTTCGTTGCTAATCTGAAAAAGAAAATAAGAAAAAGTTATTTTCTTTTTTTATAAAGAAAAGAATATAATAATAGAAACATTTTTTCTTGTCCCATGTGATTGTCTCACTAGAAAACCCAACTGTTGTATGTAACTTTTTAGGTTTTTGTTTAGCTAACTTCCTATAAAAGTGGGTGAACGAAGCGTGTGTGTATTGATAGACAACCAATGCACCTTTCAATGAAATGGACGTGAACCCTTGGTCTTAAGACAAATAAACCAATCAACTACTTGACACTATGTAAAATAATTGAGCAGTACTGTATGTAGTCGTACAACAAACTCATTCGTTTGAGCTGTCTTTATTTGTTGTAGGCTCCGTGAATACCGCCAAACGTAAATAATATTAAAACGGCATTTTCAAGAATTAAGTTAAAGAAAGTACATACACCTACAAAATCTTATATCTATAAAACACTTAGTAAGAAAGAAATGAAAATAGTTTGAACAACGCGGAAGATACAGTTTTTAATAATGCATTTCTAAAGATTAATTACAGGAATTTTACAGAGCTTTCGAAAGAAAGTGACACGCCTTGTTATTTCATGTTTTAAAACAGTTCCCAAAGAAAAGAAACAGCACCTACTTCATGTCTTTGTAGGCTAAGAGTTGTTCACAGGGGATTTTAATAAACTTGCATGTTAGTTTTTTTTTATTCCATTTTGAATTAGGAAGCATTAGGAAATTTTGGATATTACATGGTTTTAACCTTGTTTGCGTAACTCCTGTAACAAATACGTATCAGGTAGTGAATGTGGATTCTGTCCTTAGATTGTAAGACTAGAAAGACTGTTATGTATTCTATGATCAGATCGAATTTCTGCCTTTTTTTATTCTGTATTTCTACATTGAATTCTCACTGAATTGCGACCACCCCTCCACACAAGAAGTGTGGCCAATAGCAGAACTGATTATATGACCACCACGATTGGTAGTATTGAAGAGAAAGAACATACTCGAGGGCAAACATGTTGGGCAAAATCCATTAAAATCAATTGCAATTGATCAATCAATTGAAAGTAATTGCTCTGGAAATTAATTGCAATTGATTTCAATTTGTCCTTTGCAATTAATTCCAATGGCAATTGAATTTAGTCATAAAATTTGCAATTAAATTTACGTCAATTGTTAATTGGTCACCAGCCAATTAAAACTTGTAATTGTTAACTGTCAATTGCAAAGGGTGCAATCGAAACATTAAATTGTTAATTGCAATTGAAACTTGTTAATTGAAATTTGTAATTGTTAATTGCAATTGAATTCAGCAATTAAAAGTGATGATAAGAAAATGTGTGATATTGTGTTGTCCACTTGTTACTGTTTTACATATTTGAAATAAAGTACTTACATGAAATGCTGGATAACTAGTATCCCTTCGACCCTCTGGGAAGAAAACCGTGAAAGGCAGTTTTTTTTAAATGTTATGTTTATGGTTCTACCCCTCTCGAAAGAACTCTATATGCCCGTCATGCATGCAATTTACGGACAAAACCTCGACTGCTAAAACAACGGATGAGCAAAATCAATGATTATCAAAACAGATCCCATTATTATGAAAAGTTTCAAAATTACGGGTGTAATTGGGAATAATACAATTTCAGGGGGTGGAGTACTTCGAACCATTACACACATGCAAAACATATATCAAACAACTTGTCTAAACGAAAGAAAGCGATTGGTACCGGAATTGATCACTTCAGGTCAACCACTTCCGGTACATGATACCTAATGCAGTTTCCAGGGGTGGGGTGTTTCAAGCTTCTAAACACATACATATAGGTACGCATGTAACACATATATCAATCAACTCGTCTGGAAAATAGAAAGAGATCGATACCTGAATTGATCACTTCCAGCCTACCACTTTGGTATTAGGTATCTAATATAGCTTCCGGAAATGGGGTGTTTCCAGTGATTGTGTGCATGCAATATATATATATATATATATATATATATATATATATATATATCAACTCGCCTTGAAGAAAAAAGCAATTCAGACCGGAATTAGTCACTTCCGGTATGCAGTACCGAATACAGTGTCCGGGGCTGGAGTATTTCCAGCATTTGCACACATGCAACGTATATATCAATTAACTCGTCTTGACAAAATAAAGAGATCGTAGACAAAATTAGTCACTTCCGGTAAACGGTATCTAATTCAGTTCTGGCGATGAGGTGGTTGAAGCAATTTGACACATGCAACATATATGTTAATCAACACGCCTTGACAGAAGCCCAGACAGCCAAACACATCATCTACGTTCAGGAATTACATGACAAATACAATGGTAGATGCACAACACCCATATCCCATGCAACTACACAACGTAGCACGCATGAAGTTCCCTAGCAGACGATTCAATCGTCACCCACTCCTTACTACTCGTCACTGCCAATATCGTCGCGCTTCTGTACAGAAACACGCTAATTGGACCGTAGATGATTGGAAAAGAGTGTGTTAGTCCGATAGTCATGGTTTGTGCTACTCCTCTCGGACAGTCGTGTGTATGTATATCACCAACAGCACGAAACAATAGACCCCTTGTGTATAGTGCGTATTGTACAGGCAGATGGGGGCTGCAGTATGGTTTGGGGATGTTTCTATTGGTATGGACAGGGACCGTTGGTGTGAACGGACCACGGCGAGACATTAATTATATACCTGCATGTGTTAGAAGATCACGCAGACCCTACAATGAAACACTTCTACCCACACGAAGACGACGTTTTCCAGCCGACAACGCACGATGACACCAAGCCAGGACTATATTTGTTCGGCTTAAGGAACATTCCACGGAGCTGTAGGATATGAATTGGCCCTCTAACTCACCGGGTCTCAATTCTATAGAACTTTTATGAGGCAGAGCTTTTCGCACCATGACTATTGCGCTGACATCTGTGTGCTCATTATGGAATGTCATCAGAAATACATGGTGTCAGATCCCAGTGGAAACATATCAGCAATTACCAAAATCCATGCCGCACCCTGTCCAGGCCGTCCTCTGAGCAAAAGGTGGAGCAACAAAGTATTAGGCAGGTAGTCGCAATTTAGTGAGCACTAAATGTATATCACATGTTTTTTGAGTCCGTAAACTGTGTATAAGGGCAATGATCTGTTTTTATATTCAAATTGCTGAATTGAAATATTTTACAATTTATAACTTATTAAGCATCAAAAAGTGACGTTTCTAATCATGGGCGGAGGTACGGTCTCCTAGAGTCTAAAACTAGGCGAAGGCATCAAACAATGAAGAAAATAAAGCAAACTTCACTAGAAGAAACTATGATTTCGCAATCTTTTTGATTTATCATAGAATTTCTTTAAAATAGTTTTACTTACGGATTATTAATAAAAACCTCTTTCTTTGCAGAACAAGAAGAATAAGGTTTATATTAAATATTTTAATGGCATATGTTTTCAAAATACTTATTAATGTAAGTTCAACAATTCTGTCCGGCTTATAATCAGTTCTGTTTACGACTAATACCATTGTGTATATATGTGCGTGTGTGTATGTGTGTATGTGTGTGTGTACAGGTGCTGCATCTTTTAAGATTAGAATTTTCAGTAACACTAGGATACTGATCCTATTATTTTAATGAAGAATAATTTATGTACCAAATTTCACCTTTCTGAGTTGAGGGATACTCAAGATACTCAAGATTCATTAGATACTCAAGTTTTTGCATAAATTTTTAACCTTCCGTTCACCCTCCGAATAATACATATTTTATAGAATGTTGGAATAAAGTACGTAACATGACTAAAATTTATACCAGGTAAAGGTCAAGTTAGGTACCGAAAATAATGCAAATCAATCTGAAAGGAGTTGAGGGATAAACATGGTTACATACATATATACATACATATGTAGATATACGGAGCTATATATTGAAATGACACGACTTGAAGGTGGGAATCGTAACGAGAGGACCACCAAAGATGTGGAAAAACTATGTAAATGGAATAGAAGTGAAACACTTGTTTCTAATAATAAGGGCGCAAAAGGGGAGAGATAGTGGAGTAAGGAAAGCCACTAATTTCGAATAGTCTCATTCAAAATAATGAAACTCTATTTCCCTTCCTCTTTCTCATAGGAGATGATGAGCGTTGTCCTCGTAGTACTGGAGACATGCAGATCGGTGCGTCTCGTAGGTTGCAATTGTGGGGGGTGAAGACTTATTCGATCATGGAATTGAAAGACGGAAAGTTTGCAGGATGACTAAGAAGTGTCCAATGTAGTGGCCAAAATAATATATCGAGAATGACCAGGAAAAGACCAAAATTGAGCTTCCTCAATCATCTTTCTTTCGACTGTTCCACTGACGTCACGAGTGGGTCGATGGTGGTGACACTCACAAGATCATATGAACGTGGTCAATTATCTAAATTGATATTGACAAAGTCCGTATTTCCTCATGTAGTTGAATCAACACAAGCAGCTAGGCTTCCTACTGTGCTGATAAAACGCTGGCAGGATGACACATACCAAAAAGTAGAAAAAGACAGACTCACAAGAGTGAAAGTACTTACTTCCATATCCATTACTTCCTTGTTGTTACGTCGTGAGGCAGACAAACGAACGAAGCGGACGATATCAGGTTATTGTCTTATGACAACGAATGCCAATAAGAGCAAACTCATTGAAAAAAATGATATCTCAACAAAATCAAAATTAAGAGCGTCGAGTGTGAGACTGTGACGAAGCAAGGGGGAAAATTACTAGAAGTTGATACCAATGTTTATTACAAAGATTTCTTTCACATACAAGGACTTCCTTGTTAAATCGGTCAGTCAATGAAGAGTCGAATAAGAAAAAAAATGGTGGAAAGCTAGAACAAATTTTATTTTCTTTATATAAGTGTCCGTAACAACATACTAATTTTGCACCACTCTACCACTCCGGATTTCGCTGCCATCTTGGAAAAATGGCGCCAAAACAGTTTTTTATACATATCTCGTATGGAAAGCATTTTAGAGCAAAAGATGTTATTACAAAAAAATAATCTACATTAAATTATCTACAAGAAATGTTTTCATTTTTTTTCTCTAGGACGTACCGTTTAGATGTTATAGGCGTGGCAAATTACGCATTTTTCTTTCATTAGATGTTATAGGCATGAGTAATTTGCCACGCCTATAACATCTAAACGGTACATCCTAGAGAAAAAAATGAAGAGAACATTTCTTGTAGATTATTTTTTGTAATAACATGTTTTGCTCTCCGTGCGAGATATTTGCAAAAAACTAATATTTGGCGCAATTTTTCCAAGAGCCTGGAGAGATTACCTTTAACTAGTGATGCTCTGAAGCAACATGTAAAAGATCCCATGAACAAACAGCAATTTGGGAAATGCTGATAAGTGTGAGATTGATCTACCAAGGCAAGAAGACTCCGGATGGTACTTTGTGGACCAAATTCTGACACCAGTTTGGAAAACACTCGAAGATATTCCCAAGGCTTCTTTAGAGATTACCATATGTTACTGTCAGAAACTTGAATGAGTAAGTTTGAAGTGAGTGAGTACGTTTGAGTGAGTGACTTTGTCTGTCAAAGTGATCCGTGAAGTTCAAGTGGGCAACTACTACGTTGTGTGTTGTAAATCACGTTCATAGTGTAGTGTGTAGCGACAATGGCCCATTACACAAATCAGGAACAGGCTGAGATGATTTTTGTGTATGGAGAAGCACATGGAAATGGTAGGTAGGCAGCCCGATTATACAACGATCGATATCCCAATAGACGCTAACCGCATCATACAACATTTGCAACGCTGTTTCGTCGTTTGTGTAAGGCCGGAACGTTTCACCCTGCCATGTATGACACGGGAAGACCACATGAAGAACGCATTGTGCATGCCGAAGAACGTATTTTACGACATGTGCTCGATGACCCGAGTGTAAGTTCCAGGGAGCTTGCCCGTCAGCATAACGTCAGTAATGAGAGAGTGTTGTCGATCCTTCATGCCAACAATTTTTACCCCTATCATTTGCAACGGGTACAGGGTCTATCACCAGGGGATTTTCCTCCCAAGCTGGACTTTTGTAATCAGGTTTTCCATTTGGTGGCAACAACTGTTGGTTTTCTCTCCTCCATTTTGTTCACAGATGAAGCCCAATTTGGAAGGGATGGTATCCAGAATTTTTATAATAGTCATCTGTGGTCTGTGGATAATCTACATGAAATGGTACAGGCCCGCCACCAGCACCAGTTTCGTATCAATGTTTGGGCAGGGATTCTGGGTGACCATCTCATTGGAACAGCTGGTCTTCCACAACGACTCACTGGGCCTATCTATTTGAACTTCTTGCGCGAGATACTTCCTACACTTCTGGAGGATGTGCCGTTGGTCTTACAACGTATGTGGTATATGCACGATGGTGCCGCAGCGCATTTCTGTCGCTCCGTGCGTGATTATTTGAACACTGTTTTCCCGGGCAAGTGGATCGGCCGTGGTGGTCTTATGTCATGGCCTGCCCGGTCGCCAGATTTAAACCCTCTGAATTTATATTCATGGGGGCATCTCAAAACTGTTGTTTATGCTACTCCGGTACCTGATATCCAAACGTTGGAACAACGCGTCCGAGCTGCTTGTAACGCTTTGCGGGAAGAACCAGGCACGTTTCGACGTGTGCGCCGGTCTGTGCGACGACGTCTGAGTGCCCGTGTTCAGAGTGGTGGACGTCATTTTGAGCATCTTCTTTAGTGTTGCCATAGGTAAGACTGTTGTAAGATTCTGAAACCTTTAGTGTCATTCTTTGTGATACTTATTCATCACGGACACCAGTACGAGCTGGAGTGTATCATCCTTGAAAATGCAGTCCATGTTTGCCTGTACGCATGCTTTCTTTTGTCCATGTCTTCCATGCCTCAGTTGCCTACTCGGTAGGGCCTACAGCGATTCTCGGCCCTACAATGTCTGCGTACTCTGCTTGTTGCGGAACCGCTGCACCAACACCCATATCCGGCGGTGTTTCCTTGAATTGGTCTCCGACGCTGCAATGGGGAATCTCCACTTTTCCAGCTCTCACCCCACACTTCGTACGTAAGCCATACGTAACATGTCATAGTACATACGTCTGTTTCACTTTTCACTGCCCCTACCATATCTGCTTTGCGGAATCCCCTTCTTCCTGTATGGACTCCCATTGCGCAGTTCCATCTGCTCCATTCAGTTTCCACCATCAGTTTCCTGGAGTATGATTTTCTTTCTCATTTTGTGGACCGACGTCACTATCTCAATTCGTTCGGGAGATATTCTACTTTACCCACGGTGTGTGGGCGATCTTTTGCTCGGTTCCTGCTGGAACACACCGCCACTTTCGACATCTGTTCATGACTTGTTTTCTTGTTTCCAGTCGTGGAGTCATCTCCCGAAGTGTATTCACCCACACTTCATATCCACAACTTCATTGTTGGTTATCATCAGTACCTGATTGTTATGCAACCACACATACCTAATATGACGCGTCCATCAATTCGTCTCTGTTTGAGATCTCGATATGATTACAACTAATTATGGTTACCAGGTGGGAAACCTATCCATTCACGCCTATTTTGACGTATCTTTACCTGACAGTTTATCCGGGAGTCCCTATGCTCCTTTCGGGAATTCCTTGTGCACTGATTTCACGATTGCGACATACCCATCTTTGAATAGAGCAGGTTTCGTTCCTTTGAGGTGACCTCTAAGATATGGCGCTCTAAAATGTATTTTGCCACGTTTTAGGCATCATGTAGCTCCGAAACTATGTGTCCTAGGGAAAAGTGCAAATGGACTTTTTTTTCTTGTTTCGGTGTCAGGAATCACCTCCCGAATTTTGTCGGTGGAGTTTCCTACCACCCTATATATATATATATATATATATATATATATATATATATATATATATATTAATAATCATCAGCTACTAATATCTAGGATTTGTGAGAAGTAGCTCTTGGGCCACACTGTGATCAGTTTCGCACACGAAAGAATAAAATCTCTTATAACTCAGGCACTATTAGTCCTACACTAATGTAAGTATACTTTTTTGAAAGAGCGTAAAATGCGAAAAACTTTTAGAGGAAACATTTTCCGAATTCCATCTTGTAAAGAATCTGTGGTTAAAAAACTGACGTCGCGCGCAACCAAAACTGAGTAAAAATGAAAATAACAATAAAACCATTATATTTAAGTCAAAAATGCACTAGAATTAAATTGTAGAAGACAATTAGACAAACAAAACGAAAAAAGTTTGGATCTAGTCCCAATGGTTACGGAGTTATAGTGAATAATAGAAACGGTTAAAATTTCGGCTTTCTCCCCCTCCTCCTCCCCTCCCGTGATGTATTTTTTCTGGCATCCTGTATTTTTGTAATATTGGATGCCAAATTGTTACATGATTTGCCCTTAACTTGAAAATGAGAGCACTTTTGTCAAGTTGATGCCTAGAGTATCACTAAGTAGCATCTCTCCGACTTCGGCGGATAGCCAAGTTTACACGTGCCATGAGCTCATTGTAAGCTGCTATCACTTCCTTTCCTGCACACTATCTTATGTGCACTACACTATTAAGGTTACATTGTAACAAATTATTTCGAGTCAATCTATTACTTCATTTTTCGAGTTTTTGCCAAGAATTGCCTGTTTGGTCCCACTGTGAGACGTGATAAAAGATCAGGAAATAAATTATCAGTTGTAAATCTTAATATTGCTATCATTAAGTGGAATAATAAATTTTCATTTCGACTTACGTAATTCCAAATTTATGCGACTTCCTCTCTTTATTAAAATTTTCATTTAGCCCCCTTTTGATTTGGCGCCTCTCTGGGCGGCAATCGCCACCTAGCCACCTGGGCCAGTCCGTGCCTGAGTAGAGGCTTTTAGGAGCAACACTTCTTAATATTAATTAAAACTATAAACTAACAATTAACTGCTTAATCTAATACTTTTCACAAATTGTATTTAAATGCATTTCCCTTCAATCAACCTAACAACCTGGATAATTAAATTGTTATTTTAGAGCAGTATATTCGAATAAAGGGTATTCATTCCCGAACAATTTTCAAGAAAAAACACTGGACTTTTTTAAAGTTAGTCTTTATAGAGGGTAGAAAAATCAGCTTTGCTTATCGTTACTGATAGTCTGATTACAGCTCTCAAGTCTGTAAGTTAAAGAGATCTTAATAGTAAGTGTTTCACCTTCTCCTTAACAATCGTAAGATATAAGAAAAACTGTTCAGAAGTGACACAACACCGATTTTCCTTTAATGAATAGACCTCATAATTTTTTTTTTAAGTGAGTACTTAAAATTGCTCTTTTCTTTTTATACAGGGATAAAGAATTTTAATATATGAGACTCATTTCGAACATTTCCACAACGTAGGAATTCATTTTGTAAAATGTTTTATGAAATATACATAGTACTTACAACTATTCAAAGCTATTTCGTTTTTTCTTTTAACAAAATTAAAAAATATTGCATTCGAGGCCAATCTATGTTAATCGTTAATAAATCAGCAACAATAATAAGAACAACGGGAAAAGAAGTCGAATAGAGTCTATTTTTTAAAATGCCACTCTGGCACCAGTTGCGGAATTTCTTTGAAACATCTTGGTTTCGAATATAAGCTACGGTGACGGAATCGTCATTCGAAGAAGATAGTGAGAAATGGGCAATACCTATTATTTTGTCTTCTTGTCAAATGGTTTTAAAAGTCAACGTTAGTTGATAACCACTTGGTATATCGAAACATGTGTTCATTTATGCATAAAATACAGTCATTCACTGTATGTAAAGATGAAATATAGCATGTAAAGCGAAAACAAGGGGAGGTTTATTAAAGTAGTTCAAATATTTCATTTTTAAAAATTTCCGCCAAAGAGTTGGAAATAAGGTATGAATCTTGCTTAATTTTTAAAGATGAATATCATCATTGGGTTATTTATAAAATTAAATGATTTGTCCATTTAGTCTATTGTAACTAAAATATTTAGAAAAAGGATAGTATATAGATCAAATAACTATTTTGAACACAGAAGTTGAGTTTATAAATATATCTTAATTTTCTGTTTGTATAATTTGACTAAAGTTTTCAAATGTTTAGATGTAACTTTTTAATTTTGACATTGTAGTTACTGTTAATTTACCACGAGTACTTAATAAACGCTTAAGATCTGCATTTTTTGTATATCCATTTCAAAATTTCGTTAAACTAAATTAGTTATTACAAAGTTTACGAAAAGATATAAATATCAGCTTTCATTTGATATTCTTAGCATATACAGAGTGTTTCAAAACAACGCCGACAACGTTTGGGAGACCACTCTGGGTGCACAAGTGCTTTCTTTAAGAGTTACAGGCTGCCGAAAACATGAAAAAATTAACGTTAAAGGTCCATAGCTCCAATATTATGGGACCTGCCTTAGTTTGGTCAAGACTTTACTTAGGAACTAACATGTGCGCTATCCAAAAATCCATGTTTCAGAATCCTAAGATATGCAACAATTTTTCTAGTGGATGTCACATAATTTTGGAGCTATGAAGCATTAAAATTCATTTTTTCTTTCATGTTTCCGGCAAACCAATGTCCTTGTTGTTTTGAAACATTCTATCTAATTGTTGGTTAGATTTAACCTTCTTCTTCTTAATTCCTGCTATTTGGGTGTTGCAAAACAAGTGTTACAACTCTTGGGAGGTGACTCCTGCCACTGAGACAAGAAAAAAAGTTCTATTGAACCTTCGGCTATCGGACATAGTTTCGGATCTACAAGGTGCCGAAAGCGTGGGAAAATGACTTTCGGACGCCAATAGTTCGGAAACTATCCAACGTAAAGAAGCCGGGTAAAAAATTCACTGAAGAAGTCATACCTGCTATATTGAATTTTGCATGTTTCACAATCCTACCATGCACGCGGAAGGGATTCCCCAAAGGAACATAGGGAGTTCCGGATAATCTGCAAATGAAAATTGGTCTAAATGGATATGAATTGATAGGGTTTCTACCAGGTAACAATAATTCGTTTGTATTAAGTCGATATCTGGAACAAATACAAAATGGCAGACACCTTCATACCCGTTGTGTGTGGTTGCATAATCGCCAGGTACGAATGCTGGCCAACAGTGACGTTCTGAGTATTTAGTGTAGCGAATTTGTACTTAAATGCTCTAGAAAGACATCTGTAGTGTCGGTAGAAAACAACAGATGGAGCAGGGTGATTCACATGTGTGGAAACGGGTAAAGAAAATGCCCAGAAATACACTCATACTCAGTAAACGTGAGTTCAAAGCGTCGGAAACGTAAGGAATAGCATCAAGAACATGAAAGCCATTGTCAATTCTCCAATAATATTCCCTCAATCCGATGCAATATGATGTACACGGTTGCATACCAATGAGGATGCAACAACTAAGGCCAAGTTAAAGTTGTGCAAGGGGAATAACTAAGAAACTGGGTAAACTAAATGAATGTCAGTAGTGGGATCGTATGATCGATATTGAAATGTGGCCAATGTGTGTGTTGATATCAACATGTAACTAATGGACAAATGTCAACATGTCCCACCATTACTGGGATACCGTCCCACGTGCGAAAACAAGGAAAATAACATTGTACATTCTGCTATTACCTCTGGTGCACTTTTTGGTAGAACGTAATTAGAACACGATTGTATCAATGTCCCTCTTTGTTTGGGACATTGTCCCACAGTCGATATATGAAAAGATATCTCTTAGTCCGTGGTTCAAATTCTGATAGAGCGTGAAAATAACAAACTTGTATCATAACCCACGTCTTCTGGGACATATGACGTACTCGAAATATAGGAAAATACCTCCAGAAATTCGTATCTTACACACAGTGCACATGCCAAGACAAAGACGAAAATGAACCAATTTGGCGCATGTAACACTACTACTGGAACACCATACATATGGAAAATAAAACGACATGAGAAATAGGAAGAAACGTCTTAAAGCTCTGATTGTTTACAACTGTGCAGTAGAAGTAACAGAATGAAACACACAAGTATGTAGGGGGGCTGTACAAGAGCGCTTGCCAAACAAAGTGGATACTCCTAAAAGAAATGAATACACAGAAAATGAGGTTCCTTCGAAGCCTCAGTTCTAGAGCGCTTGCTTTCGCTCGCGTGGTCGCAGTTTCCAATCCTACTGGGAACCCAAGGCCTCAGATTCAAGACCTGAGTAGTAAATTTTATATTTTTCGCACGTGGGACGGTGTCCCAGCAATAGTGGGACATGTTGAGATTTGTCCATTAGCTACATGTCGATATCAACACACATATTGGCCACATTTCAATATCAATCATACGATCCCACTACTGACATTCATTTAGTTTACCCAGTTTCTTAGTGAGTCCCATTGGACAATTTCAACTTGGCCTCAGTTGTTGAATCCTTATCGATATGCAACCGTGCACATCATATTGCATCGGTTTGAGGGAATATTATTGGTGAATTGGCAATGGCTTTCGTGTTCTTGTCACTAATCGTTCCATTGCCGACGCTTTGAACTCAGGTTTACTGAGTATGAGTGTATTTCTGGGCATTTTTCGTTAATTGCTTCGACACATGTAAATCACCCTGCTTCATCTGTTGTTCTCTACTGACCTCCAGATGCCTTTCTAGAGTATTTGAGTACAAATTCGCTACACTTAATACTTAAAACGTCACTGTTGGCCAGCATTCGTACCTGGCGATTATGCAACCACACACAACGGGTATGAAGGTGTCCGCCATTTTGTATTTGTTCCAGATATCGACTTAATACAAACGAATTATTGTTACCTGGTAGAAACCCTATCAATCCATATCTATTTAGACCAATTTTCATTTGGCAGATTATCCGGGACTCCCTACGTTCCTTTGGAGAGTCCCTTGCGCGTGCATGGTAGGATTGTGAAACATGCAAAATTCAATACAGCAGGTATGACTTCTTCAGTAAATTTTTTACCCGCCCTCTGTACGTTGGATAGTTTCCGAACTATTGGCGTCCGAAAGTCATTTTCCCATGCTTTCGGCACCTTGTAGATCCGAAACTATGTCCGATAGCCGAAAGTTCAAGAGAACTTTTTTTCTTGTCTCAGTTGTAGGAATCACCTTCCAAGAGTTGTAACACTTATTTTGCAACACCCGATATATATATATATATGGAATATAGTTTAATTATAGCTAGGTACTATTGTCGTACTACTTTGTCATTCGTAATAAAAATTTTCGTCTCGAATAAAACATGGTTTTGATCTATTGTGGCCAGCGCTCATGACATAGATATCAAACAGCATTTTACAGTATAGATTCTTATCCTGGATCTTCGCTCAGTTTTTATATAATTTTATTAAATTCAACATCCATGCTTTTAAGTCGGAGTGAAATGTTTCAGGGGATTTTTCACTCATACTTTCAGACAAGATTTGTTTTTTTACATGTGTGGTTAATTCTGGTTCAATACAACATTTTTTGTATTAATCCAGGCTATAATCTAGGCTATTCAAATGTTAAATTGCTTTAAATTATGTTTTTATGAACTGTTAAACGTAAAATCATTCATTTATGTACTCTTAATTAATTACAAGTTGCATGTCAATTACTGTTAGAAATACGAGTATGTACATTACTGTTAGAAATGAGCGTATCTCTGTTAGAAGTATGTATGTCATTGTTCGAAGTATGAGTGTAACTGTTAGAAGTACACGTGTCACTGGTAGAAGTGAGTTACTGTTAGAAGTGTGTGTCACACTGTTGCAAGTATGCGTGTCACAGTTAGAAGTATGCATACTACTATTAGAAGTATGTAAGTGACGGTTAGAAAAATGCGTGTAACTGGTAGAAGTGTGTCAGTTACTGTTAGAAGTATGGGTGTCACTATTGAAACTACGAGTACAGCGAACCACAATAGTATTCCCGCCCCCTAAGTGCTCTAATTCCATTACTTGAGGTCCAGGTAATTTACATTTATGAGAACGCCTGGACAGATGCAACCCAACATACACAAAAGTCTTCTCGGCACGGACAGCAGATGGTAGCACTGAGTCAGATCTTTATGCAAGTAAAATTGTGAGTTGATGATGCACGAAACATTTCTTCATTCTGAGATGAATCGCTCTGGTTTGAGCGTGTTATCCAATGAACACCATATATTAATCTCAATATTGCCGTGTACCGGTATGTAATGTATTATTTCATTATATACTGTACATTCAAAGAAATATAAACACTGACCACACATGAATCAGAAAATGCTTAAAAGTAGACAAAAATATCAAATCTAGAATAACTGCTGGAAATAAGTTTCTAAATTTCTATCTTCACTGACAAACCTTCTTCTTATTTCAACATCTTTTTCTTTCTAGGGAAGAGAAGAACTTGCTTGCTACACTGAGTATACATTGAAATTAAAAATGAAACATTTGAAAACGTCTCAGCCTGGCCGGGATATGAACCCGGGTCTACCGAACAGAAGTTCAATGCGCAAAACACTCACCTACCGCGCCACTTCTTCCACCCAAACTAGTACCTACTTAAAATCGTTTCATAGAAGAATATACGCAAGATACTAATGCTTATGTGAGTATCTTAATGACTTACTAGAGATTTCCTTATTTAACCCGAAAACAAGTTATATAGATGTTCCTAAATGAGAAAAATATCACGAAATGTTCTTCAAGTTGAGGCTACGTCATCGGTTTCAGAGATGGTACCGATTTACACTACATTCCTTCTTTACCATAACATCTAATTTCCAAAGAAGAAAATAAGACAGAAATTATTTTCACATTCTTTGAATTGTATCAACACGTATAGAAATAGACAGTTCTATGTTTATGTTCCATAACTACTAGTTTGTTCTCTTGTATTCATATGAGGAATTTGTAGCAAATTGAGTCGGTGGCACTAGCCGAGTGCTCTCGGGCGTTCGGCTTCCGATCATAAGGCGCAATCCACTAGAGCTTCTAATTCCTTTGAAGAGTTAGGCCGGAATTTTAACTGTATTCTGTATTTCTGTGTTCGTGTCCCTGTAGTGTTTGGAATACGTCGAAAGGACATGAGGTGCCAGTGGCAAACAATACACCGGTTGGGGCGATTTGTTTTTTAAAAAATTTGTGAAAGCAGGAAACTCCCATTGTAGCTGGCTGGCTTCAAATCCCGTCGAGCAAATTATTAATTTTTCTGTATGGGATGGTAATGTTTATGTTATTGGTATTGAAATTCTGTTATTACTTTATTATTATTATTATTATTATTATTATTATTATTTGGGATATGTCAAAGGCTTTTGACTCTATAGAAAATGGACTTCTAGTTCGTAAATTATCCAATGTTGGTCTATCTTCTCAGTATATTCGATGGTTCCAAAGTTATTTATCAAACAGAACATATAGAGTGAAAATTGGTCATGTAACTTCCAGTATTGGCTGTATAAAGAATGGTATACCTCAGGGATCTCCTTTAGGACCACTTCTTTTTTCATTATTTATTAATGACCTGACGGAAAAGATTAAATTCTCAAATATATTATTATATGCTGATGATTTGAAGTTATTTCGAATAGTGAATAGCGAATACGATAACTACTTACTCCAAAAAGACTTGGATACTATTAGTATATGGTGTAAAAATAATCTACTGAAAATAAACTGTAATAAAACTAAGTTTATTTCATATACCAATAAGACGCAATACTATGTTAGCAAATATGTCATAGATGGAATATCCCTGCAGAAAGTTGAAAAGATTAAAGATCTAGGCATAATATTTGACATGAATATGAAATTCAATTATCATATTAATGACATAGTAAATAAAACACGAAAGACTATAGGGTTTGTTTTTAGACAGTGGCCTGAGTTTAAAAATGCAAATACATATGTCTACCTATTTAAGGTACTTGTAAGACCCAGATTAGAATTTGGTGCAATTATATGGAATAATATATCCACAACATTATGTAGCAAAATTGAATCGGTTCAAAAATGTTTCATTAGGCTATTGTGTAGAAATAAGAAAAAAGATTACTACTCTCATAGTTATGATTACTGGAACAAATACTGGGGGTTTCAAGAATTACATGTAAGAAGAAAAGTGATAGAGAAAAACTTTATTCAGAAAATTTTAGATAATAGATGTAGTAGTGAATACTGCCTACATAATATAGGTATAAGGGTACCAACATATAATCTTAGAAGAGCATCGGAAGTGGTTCCCATGAATAAAAATTCTATAATCTTAAGAAAACTGACTAGTTCTTTTAATATATTATCGGGATAATTGTATTTATTGAACAGACGTATAGATTTTAATAGGTATGTATATTTTTTATAGTATATTTGTATGTTTGACGGTATCCTTGTTTTAAGGACAATTTTAAGATAATTGACTAACTATTTTAATGAAGAATGAAATAATTATGTTTGTCCAGACAGATAAAAATTCTATAATCTTAAGAAAACTGACAAGTTCTTTTAATATATTATCGGAATAATTGTATTTATTGAACAGACGTATAGATTTTAATAGGTATGTATATTTTTTATAGTATATTTGTATGTTTGACGGTATCCTTGTTTTAAGGACAATTTTAAGATAATTGACTAGCTATTTTAATGAAGAATGAAGTAATTATGTTTGTTCAGACAAGACACAAGTCATAAAATTATGTGTACATTATAGGATAAACAATGACCTCCTATCGTCGAAACAAATGTATTATTAATATTAAAAGGAATATAAGATATGTGTTATAACCCTTAGTTCTATGACTAAGTGCTGTATTTTTGCTATCTGGCTGTTCATGGCACTAAAAATAAATATATATTATTATTATTATTATTATTATTAGTAGTAGTAGTAGTAGTAGTAGTACCACAGAAGGAAAGAAAAAGTCAAATAGCCGAAAGTATTCATTCGAGCGTGCTAGTGCAACATGCTAGTAATGAAAATCGTTATTGGTGTGAGTTCAAACCCTGCGCAAGGAAGTTTTTTTTATTTTTTTAAATTTTCATAACACTTTTTTCATTAAAATACGATTGAAAATAATACTCAAAAAATTGATTTACCGATTACTTTTTTAAATTTTCATAACACTTTTTTCACTAAAATAAGCTTGCAGTTATACTATACGGATCCATTGTAAAAGTAGTAGTAGTTGTTGTAGTAATAGAATAGTAGTAATAGTATTAGTAGAAGTAATAGTAATAGTACACAGCAAAAATGAGGTGGTGAAATAACACAAAATGACTACTACTTTAGCATGCTACTTGTGTGTCAATTCAACACCAGCCACATCGCCTTCAGAGCATATCAGAAATACCTCGTTACTGGCTGTAAGTATTTTCATGGTTTTTTTATTGTTTGGTATGAGCAAGGCTTTGCGAAACATATTTCGCATTTATGGCGAGTAACTAGTAACATTCTATGTTTTCCGTAATCGGTCACAATAATATTGTTGTAAACCTGTGAATCATCAGACTACAGTTACATATATAGCTGTGCTTCCATCTGTTTTCTTTATCTGTTATGCTTGTATCTTAGCATATATGAACATAAGATGGCAGAACTATGGCCTATGTAACTGTTGTCAGACGATTCACAGATTTAAAACAATATTATTGTGACCGATTACAGAAAACATAGAACATTATTCGTTACTTCGCATAAGTGCCAAAGATATTTCGCAAAGCTTTGCTCATATTAAACCATAAATACAAATGCAAATTCTCTCAGGTAGTAACTAGTTATTCCCAATATGCACGGAAGGCGATGTCTTGGTGTACACATACCTTACCACGAAACCTAACCTCTCTTGTGTCAGTTACTGTGCCAGCGAGGACCAAGTATAGCATACGTACTTGCGAGCATAGCACAATTACAGCACTTAGGGGTTTGACGAAAGTTTTCACTTTCGGAGGGTGTCTTACTTTTTGAACCTCATCTAACATCTTTTTCATTTTATTCATCTTCATCTGGGCTTTGGCCCTCGGTTACTCTATCACAATGACGGACACTGGCAATGTTAACGGATCTAAGAATCTCGGTCAGGATGTAGGATTACAACCTCCACCACTTAACATAGGGCCTAACGGTCGCCAAAAGACGCAGCCAAGGATTGTTACGGGGACACCTCGTTCAGACCGTAACACTATTTCTCCATCTACCTACGCTGACTGCATAACTAGAGGACATCGGATTCGTTCTCGATCTCTCTCTGATGGTGAACAAACCCTCGATCCCAAGAAGCAACGAATTACTCCCAACGTTAGCCAGACTACACCTCCAGCTGCTAGCCATACTATGGATTGGACATCCACTTCTGCCGATAATCAACAGCAGCCATATCCATCAGATCCTGTATACAACTTCTTACTAACAGACTATGATCCGAAGTATGACACTGTTCGTGCTGTTTTCCAGCAATTAACCAAGTATGTCCCTCGTTCTGAGATTCGTGAAATTGTTAAAACACGCCGTGGCATCATTTTGAAATCCAGTAACCCGAATTTCGCCACGCATGTTCGTAACAAAGCAACGTATGAAATTTTTGGGACGAAAGCAAAAACTTCTACTTTGCAACCGAGTTCCCGCAAAACTCCTCCTCCACCACGGCGACCTCCTATGCTGTCTGTAGTAATTCGTGGTGTAGAACCCGATCTTACTGATGATGAAATTCTTGCTGAACTTCATCAGGAAGGGCTACCTATAAAACGTTGTATTAGGATCAAGAACAACCAGGGTCCAACCTATCTCGTACGAGTGCTAACTGATCAACAACAGTTGATTGATCAACTTCTCTCCAAGGGCGCCTATATATATCGACGCCGATATAAGGTCGAGCCATCTCGCACGCCAGCACCTCTGCCTGTACGCTGCGAGAAGTGTCAAGAGTATAATTCACACCCAACAACAGAATGCACAAACACCATCAAATGTGGTTATTGTTCCCGCGAACATCCTACTGAAAGCTGCCCAAACCTTCAAGAACCACCACGTTGTGATCGCTGTTCTGAGCGTCACCCAACGTGTACAGCTATAAATGTAAAGCTAAGCCTCAGCCTGATCCAGCTAAGCCTGAACTTGTTGTTCCTATACGTTCGGTCGATGCACCAACTCCACCAGCAAATTCATTACGTCATTCAGTTACTGTAGAAGATCTACTCCGTTTTCTCACTATTTCATTACAGAACATTTATCCATTTTTTCGCAACCATATTCTAACTCAAATAATGCACGCAGCCAAACTCTTGCTTAATTTACAACTACATGCAACTTATTCGGAACCAACAGTGCATTTCCAAATCCAACCACTTGAGGTTTATGTTTAATATGGATAATTCAACCTGTTCACTTATATTCTTTATCATTATGAGTTACAACTTACTTTTTCTTAACATACGATCCCTGCTGACACATCAAGTACTCTTCACCCAGCTCCTTCAGGAAGAACAAATTGCCGCATTTGCACTAAATGAAACTTACCTTGCACCATATTTAACGTGTTATATACCAGAGTATCATCTACTTCGCCACGACGCTCCAACAGGCCCACGTCTCTACGGGGGCACAACTATTGGTATCCGACACAATCTTCCTTATCGTGAGTAGTACTCCCCCCCGTATATCTAGTCGAGTCAGCAAAATTTTCTCGATTCTGATTGGCTGAGAGAGGTCACGTGACGTTAGGCCCCGCCCACGCGGGAAATTCAAATTTTCAGGTCACGTGGTATGACGTCATGAGTCACCCTGCGGGGAAATCCCTCATTCTCTTTTATGACCGGGATTTTTGAAATTTGTTCCCTTTTACGGGTAAGATGTGTGTTTTGATTGGTTGACAGCTGTCACATGATCTTAGACCCAGGGATATTTGAAATTCGTTCCCTTTTACGGGTAAGATGAATCCTTTGGTACCCCAATGCTGATTGGTTGATAGAGGTCACGTGATCTTAAGCCCTGGGATTTTTAAAATTCGTTCCCTTTTTATGGGTAAGATGAGTCCTTTGGTACCTCGATGCTGATTGGCCGACAGAGGTCACATGATCTTAGACCCGCCACACACCCCATGAGTGAAATATAGAGCGATATGTCGGTGATCACCCTAGACCTGTATTTTAGAATTTTGTTCCCTTTTATGGTTATGCGTAAAGTTCCCATGAAGGGTTCAACCTCCTCCTTAAATAACCCTTTTTTTTTTTTTGGTATCATGATATTGTACTGAAGTTTACCTTAAATATTATCGTTCTCTTTGACAGATAAGATGATTACCAGCTTTTTTACCTTGATGGAGATCATGTCCTTGAATTAGTAGTCTATGTCTCTGGAAGTAACAATGGTGAAAGAGGGGTGTCGCTTGTAGATTTCTTATAACACATTGTTGTGAGTTTAAGCGATTTATTGCTCAGTAAGCGCTTCATTAATGGAAACAGCGTTGCCAGATTTTTTTTCTACCTAAACTGCTCCGATTCTTTTCGAAACGGTTCCGCAGAGTGCAAGAAATTTTAAACTAAAAATTTTTCGAACTAAAAAAATTTTGTAACTAAAAAAATTTTTAAACAAAAATTTTCAAACAAAAAAATTTCGAACTAAAAAATTTTGAAACAAAAATTTCAAAAAAATTCGAACTAAAAAATTTAAACTAAAAACTTTCGAACTAAATTTTCAAATCAAAAAATTTTCGAACTAAAAGGAATTTAAAAAATTTTCGAACCCAAAAAAATTCGAACTAAAAAAAATATTTTAAACTAAAAACTTTCGAACTAAATTTTCAAATCAAAATTTTTCGAACTAAAAATTTTAAAAAAATTTCGAACCAATTTTTAAAAATAAGTTTCGTACTAAAGATGTAAACCACATTTGAAAATTTTCAAATTAAAAATTTTTTCGAACTAAATTAAAAATCAAATTTTGGACACTAAAAAAATTCTTTAATTATTTTTTCGAACAAAATCATGTAAACCAAATCTTGAATATATTTTCCACCTTAAATTTTCAAGATTACCATGATTTGAAAACAAGTGTTCAGGGTTTCAAGAAATAATAAAACATATTTTTTTTCAACTTGTTGTATTTTAACGAAAAGTATGTGCTCTTCCTATACATATTTATTAACATAATAAATACAGGATCTAATTAATGAATATGTTGGACGCGTCATCATCTTTGAATGTTGTAGACGTATCCTGTAAAGAAAAAGAAGAAACGACGGATTACTTTAAGAATTTCCTTTTTCTGAAACAATAAAAATGAGTCAATATTGATAAGAGAGAAATAAAACTTACTCGTAAATGATGGATGTGCTTAGGCTCATCTTCCCCCTCCTCGGGTACATTTCATCCACTGATGATGGTTTACGAACTTTTTTCTGGGTACTGCATTTTTCTAGGTGTTGCTGCTTTATGGTCAAGGTTCCTCCTTCGGTACGAGATGACTGCATTTTCTTCCACTGATGGTTGTGTTGATGGTTTATGAACTCTTGTGGGTACTTCATTTTCTTCTTGGTGTTGCTGCTTTGTGGTTAAGGAAGGGAAAGAAGAAAAGGAAAAGGAAAAAAAGAAATGGCGGCCTTATTGGGTATTTACAGTTTTTTCTTCTTCATCTTCTTTTTCCAGTTCCATCTTCTGTTTTTTAACGTACCCGTACGGAACCGTATCGTAGGAATTGATTTCTTTAAATCGACGTTTTGTGTACTGGATACTGTACATTTTTTCTTCTTTGCGTGTGACGATGGTATGGTCTTTAGTCCTGCATATCTTATGGGGGATAGTGATGGTGACTTGTGCACGGCATTGATTTGTAATCATTTCTTTTAGCGTGTTGAAATTTAATTGTTGTCCTGCATTGTAATTTAATGTAAATCCTCTAATTTTGCATATGTAACTGGTGACGTTGGTATCCGGATTGTATATTTCTAGGCTGTAATTTTTTGGTCCTCCACTGACAAATGTCTTGATGTATGCTCGTTGTCCATAAGACTCCATCTCGTCCGATAAGCATCCCAAGTACGTTGAAGGTTCAATGGTTGGCTCCCCGGGCTTCTCCGTAAATATTACAGAATCCGTGTCGAAATATAAAACACGTTCCTGCAACATTTCCAGGTACTTGTACAGTTCCAGACGTGCCTGACATGTTGTAAATGCACCTAACACGACATTGGTGTTTCGGTTTTGAACAGGCACATGTTCATTGTACTCCCAGAACGCATACAACATCGTATCATTGATGGGTACAATTTGATGGAGTTTAATGTCGGGGGAAGTGAGTTTTTCATAAAATTCTTCCGGCCGATCAATAATTGTGGTCTGGCTAAAGTTTGATCTTTGCGAAAGTTTTCCCCAAAGAGCATTAAGACAAAGCTTAGATAAACTTCTTCGTGTAGGATTATTTTCAATTTTGGACGGATCCAATGCAATACCTTCACGCTCCAGGACGGTTTGTATGAATTTTGATTTGTCTTCTTCGGTCACACAGGAACTGGGCCAGCCAGACGCTTCCATTTTTGATTTCAAAAATGTATTGATATATTCCGTGAACAAGCCACCTGTTTTCGTGATGGGATCATATTGTTCAATGTCATAATCCCAAATTTCAAAAATTTCCACTGGTTGATATCCTAATTCTACTGCTTTCTGGATTTCATATGATACCCAAGTTCCAGTGAGGCACCGCTCCTGGTCGTTGTGCGTACACGTTGCTGTAGGGTCTGGGTTCATTTCTTCGGCACACGCAGCACACAGTGGAAAGAGTAGTTTCTTGTTACATCGGTAAGGCAGGAGACCATGATAAAGATGGCGACTTGGTAATATCGTCATTTTGATTAGACCATTGACTTTATTTATTGGTGGTATATTTTCATCACCCTGTAGATAAATTCGTGGATGGCCTACAGGGTATTTAGCACACTTATTGATGTAAGGATAAAGCGAGACAATATCGAAATATTTTATTACTTCCCCCGCTTTTTCGTCGACTTGGTGGTACAATTTCACGCAATTGGTCCTTCCTCCAAAAAAGCTATCTCTTGGATTTAATGGTCTGCGGTTCATGTACGGGTGATTCTTCAGATACGTCGCCATTGCAGGATTTTGTTTTAAGAACTGATTAAATTCGCACTCCCACATTTCATGTACAATGTACCCCAATTCACGCAGTCTTGCATTTTTTCTTTGCGTTCGTTCATAACGGAATTCCATAGTGTCTTCTGGATTGCTGTAGATGGGCTGATTACGGCCTGTAGTAAAACATACTTTACACCCGTGGTAAAAGCAGCCGGCATGCTCGTAGACGTGCTCCTCTAACGTCTCAGGATCTTGGTAGTAACCATCAACATGGAATCCCGCAATAAACACTTCTTTTTGTCGGGCCGCATGTAAGATTTGTTTTTCTTCGGTTTTTTCAATGTAGGCCAGCCATTGCATTGCAGCGATCGATTGGGTACTTCTCCATGTGTTTTTTCATTTCAAGTACAACCCCAGGTTCTGACGTGTACTATTGCACCACAATGTTGTCAAAGGTTTTTGTTCTAAACAGTTCCAGTTCTTTACTAATAAGTGCACAAACTTTTAAAAATGTCAACTCAAACTTTGAAAACAAAAATTTCGAGAACAAAAATTTTCAAACAAAATTTTGAAACGAAAAAAATTTCAAACAAAATTTTGAAACAAAAATTTTCAAACAAAAAATTTGGAAACGAAAAATTTTAAACAAAAAATTTTAAACAAAATTTTCGAACAAAAATTTTCAAACGAAAAAAATTTCAAACAAAAATTTCAAACGAAAAAATCTCAAACAAAATTTTGAAACGAAAAAAATTTCAAACAAAAAAATTTTAAACAAAAAATTTTGAAACAAAAGTTGTCAAAAAAATTTCAAACAAAATTCTCAAACAAAAAATTCAAACAAAAAATTTGAAAGCAAGAATTTTCAAACAAAATGTTTCAAGCAAAAAAAAATTTCAAACTAAAAAATTTTTACGTTTCACGGTTAACCGTCAAACTTTATCCGGTTTTTAACTATTCGATTAACAAATAAACGGTTTTGATCATATTTATCATTGAGTGCAAAATGTTGAACGAAAACAAGATTTTTAAATGTAAAACAAAACTTAAAAACTGAATACAGCAAAGATTTAAAACTCATCAACCAATCAGATTGCACGAAAGATAGTGATCAACCAATCAGATTGCACGAAAGATAGTGATCAGCCAATCAAATTGCATCAACAATAACTTTGCCAGTGTTGTAGCATGTATTCCCTTAAGACTATGAGTCATAAGTTTCAATAAGGTTAGCTATGTATCCCTGTACACTACCTCATCAAGGTCAATCACGTGGTACAACGTCTTGCTTACGTTTATATTTGGCGGGAATAATCAAAACCAATGACGCAATTTCATTTGACAATTCTCAAATTATCCTACAAAGTTTCAATGTTCCAATGTCCTGGACTCCTAATTCCATCATAGGTCAATAACTGATTACGTGATCATACTCATATTTCACAATGATTTACCCAATGAATGAGATACTATCCAATTTTAAGAACCATTACCAATTATTGATATGACAATAAGAAATGTACCCCTCCCAAAATTTAAGATTGGTACACAAATACACCTGTGTGTTATGAAAAAAGTAATAAATCCTGTACTTATTCAATAATAAAGCCGGTCAATAACCTTTAAATTTTGAATATTTGGCCATAAGAGGGACACCAATGGGTCCTAGAAAAAGGTTTACCGAATTTTGTTATTTGATAATTCCCAAATTTAAAAGGGAACATAAACATATAAAGGTAATAAACCATATAACGTATTAAATAGGGGTCAATAACCTCCGAAATTTGATTTTTGGTAGTTCTTTACCTATGAAAAGGGAACGATGTGGACCATCCAAATTTATAGTGGTACATATTGGAGACCTGTACTATGATACCAAATGCTTATATTAAACAATTTCTAAAACCGAGTGGATGAGCCAAGATACCCCACCCAAATTTTTCAAGGGGGTGCGTCAATGTACCCATGTCTTATGATAGGAAATGAACCTATATACATGACCATATAACCATATAAGGTAATAAAACCTCATCAAAGGGGAGAAATTGGGCCAAAAACCAAACACATGGTACAACATATTGTTTATGTTTATATTTTAGCAATTTTGTACCCCTAAAAGAGAACAATGTGGACCACCCAAATTTATCATGATACATATTGAGGCATGTACTATGATACCGTCAGGAATCGAACTCAGGTCTTTCAAACCAAAGATGTGTATGCTAACCGCTTAAATGAATTCGGTTTTAATCGATCTTGGTGGGTTTCGAACCATGGTCCTTGAAAAGGATACACATATACTTTAAGAAAATAAATCTGACAGTGTAACACTTCTCAAATCAAACTTTTTATCGAACTAAACTTTTAAAATTTTCGAACTAGAAATTGAAACCAAGTTTTAGAAAAATCCTAAGAAATGTTTCTCCAGGAATCGAACTCAGGTCTTTCAAACCAAAGATGTGTATGCTAACCGCTTAAATGAATTCGGTTTTAATCGATCTTGGTGGGTTTCGAACCATGGTCCTTGAAAAGGATACACATATACTTTAAGAAAATAAATCTGACAGTGTAACACTTCTCAAATCAAACTTTTTATCGAACTAAACTTTTAAAATTTTCGAACTAGAAATTGAAACCAAGTTTTAGAAAAATCCTAAAAAATGTTTCTCCAGGAATCGAACTCAGGTCTTTCAAACCAAAGATGTGTATCCTAACCGCTTAGCTATGAATGAATTCGGTTTTAATCGTGCTTGGTGGGTTTCGAACCATGGTTCTTGAAAAGGATACACATATACTTTAAGAAAATAAATCTGACAGTGTAACGTGGATTAAAATAAAATGCTGATCGCCCCCACAAATATAAAATAAAAATGATTTTGGAATCTTGGGTGAAAAATAAAATCTCACTGAACTTACCTCAAATTCAATGAACAAAAAGTCGGTGCAGTAAAGCTTCTTAAATGAAGACACTTTTAAAAGGAGATCTTCTTCACACGATAGTTGAGAGCGATGTAGGATTTGAAAAATGAAATTTAGATTTTTATTTAGGTCGTTGTGAAAACGATGTCACCGTCAGCCAATCAGAAACGAGGAAATTTATAAAATGATGTCATAACGAACCAATCAAAACGCTCGCTGCTCTTGTCATGAATCACGAACCAAAACGATGTGTAACAATCGATCGTGACGTCATTCACGTTTCTCAATAGTTACAACATCTAGTATCACAGTTCTGATCCCAAATGCTTTCTGTCAGGATCATGTCACTACTTGTCGTAACTGTGACGACATTTCATTTTCCTCATATTCCATACGAGAATGTCAATGTTTGCTTTTTTTCCATGAATCATGCTGACACGTTCGTAGTAAAACTAAAGTAATGCGATCCGCTGACGTTTGCATTTTTTCAATCATATGTACTTCTATGTCGTCACACAAAGAAGTCTATCAGCATTTTATTTTAATCCACGTTACACTGTCAGATTTATTTTCTTAAAGTATATGTGTATCCTTTTCAAGAACCATGGTTCGAAACCCACCAAGCACGATTAAAACCGAATTCATTCATAGCTAAGCGGTTAGGATACACATCTTTGGTTTGAAAGACCTGAGTTCGATTCCTGGAGAAACATTTTTTAGGATTTTTCTAAAACTTGGTTTCAATTTCTAGTTCGAAAATTTTAAAAGTTTAGTTCGATAAAAAGTTTGATTTGAGAAGTGTTACACTGTCAGATTTATTTTCTTAAAGTATATGTGTATCCTTTTCAAGGACCATGGTTCGAAACCCACCAAGATCGATTAAAACCGAATTCATTTAAGCGGTTAGCATACACATCTTTGGTTTGAAAGACCTGAGTTCGATTCCTGGAGAAACATTTCTTAGGATTTTTCTAAAACTTGGTTTCAATTTCTAGTTCGAAAATTTTAAAAGTTTAGTTCGATAAAAAGTTTGATTTGAGAAGTGTTACACTGTCAGATTTATTTTCTTAAAGTATATGTGTATCCTTTTCAAGGACCATGGTTCGAAACCCACCAAGATCGATTAAAACCGAATTCATTTAAGCGGTTAGCATACACATCTTTGGTTTGAAAGACCTGAGTTCGATTCCTGAAAAAAACATTTCTTAGGATTTTTTCTTAAACTTGGTTTAAATTTCTAGTTCGAAAATTTTAAAAGTTTAGTTCGATAAAAAGTTTGATTTGAAAATTTTTAGATGTGATTTACATCTTTAGTTCGAAACTTTTGTTTTTAAAAATGTTTTAGTTCGACAAAATTTTATTTCAATTTTTTAGTTCGAAATTTTTTTGGGTTCGAAAATTTTTTGTTTGAAACTTTTTTGTTTCAAAATTTTTTAGTTCGAAATTTTTTTTTGGGTTCGAAAATTTTTTGTTTGAAACTTTTTTGTTTCAAAATTTTTTGTTTGAAAATTTTTGTTTAAAATTTTTTTTAGTTACAAAATTTTTTTAGTTCGAAAAATTTTTTAGTTTAAAATTTCTTGTACTCTGCGGAACCGTTTCGAAAAGAATCGGAGCAGTTTAGGTAGAAAAAAATCTGGCAACGCTGTTTCCATTAATGAAGCGCTTACTGAGCGTTTAAAAAATCGCTTAAACTCACAACAATGTGTTATAAGAAATCTACAAGCGACACCCCTCTTTCACCATTGTTACTTCCAGAGACATAGACTACTAATTCAGGACATGATCTCCACCAAGGTAAAAAAGCTGGTAATCATCTTATCTGTCAAAGAGAACGATAATATTTAAGGTAAACTTCAGTACAATATCATGATACCAAAAAAAAAAGGGTTATTTAAGGAGGAGGTTGAACCCTTCATGGGAACTTTAAGGATAACCATAAAAGGAAACAAAATTCTAAAATCCAGGATCACCGACATATCGCTCTATATTTCACTCATGGGGTGTGTGGCGGGTCTAAGAGCATGTGACCTCTGTCGGCCAATCAGCATCGAGGTACCAAAACACTCATCTTACCCATAAAAAAGGGATCGAATTTCAAAAATCCCAGGGCTTAAGATCACGTGACCTCTAGCATTGGGGTACCAAAAGGATTCATCTTACCCGTAAAAGGGAACGAATTTTCAAATATCGCAGGGTCTAAAATCACGTGACAGCTATCAACCAATCAGAATCACACATCTTACCCGTAAAAGGGAACAAATTTCAAAAATCCCGGTCATAAAAGAGAATGAGGGATTTCCCCGCAGGGTGACTCATGACGTCATACCACGTGACCTGAAAATTTGAATTTCCCGCGTGGGCGGGGCCTAACGTCACGTGACCTCTCTCAGCCAATCAGAATCGAGAAATTTTTGCTGACTCGGCGTAATATACGGGGACCCCTACTACTACTTCGTGCAGTTACGGTTCCACCTGCACTTCACCTTCCCGAACACAACATCATGACGCCCTATTTTCAAGGCCGCACAGTTACCCTTGTCACCATTTACTATCGTCCAGGACGAGCTATTAATTATGATTTCTTCCGCCACATTGATTCCAATATCCGGCATTACATTATCATGGCCGACTTAAATTTTCATAGTCGCTCACAACGTGACAAGGACAACTTTTTAGATTTTGTTCGGAATGAAACATGAGCTGAATTCCATAATTTACCGAAACCTACACGCCCCATCAGTAGCAATACTCCTGATGTAGTCATAACCTCATCTTCTCTCTCTCAGTTCATCCATATATCTGTGCTAGACTCCATAGGTAGCGACCATGTTCCCATCAAAGTCGAACTTCACTGTTCTCCTAGCACTCAGCCTAAGCCCTCTCCTCAGAAGGTCTACTACTTCCCTTAGGGCAAATTGGGAGCAATATCGTTCCGACTTAGATGCTGCACTAACTTCATTCACTATGCCTAGCACACAATACGACCTCGATAGGACAATAACTGGTCTAACTACATCCCTTCAGGACGCAGCACAACGTTCAATTCCAACAATGTTCAGTTACATAAACCTAAGCTACCTCCGCAATACTTACCATTTATTACAGCCTCACGGAGAGCTTTCCGTGAATATCTAACTACGGGCAACCTTGAAGCGCTTCGCCTTCATCGCCAGTACTTAAGAATAACTTATAACTATATCGTTGCGTTTAAGAAACGTCACTGGATCGAAACTTACAACACACTTGCTAATGAAGCACATCCTACAAAATATTGGCGCAAATTTCATCAACTAACTGGTAGAGTTTCTCGTACGCCATACTCCATCGTTCATAACCATCAAGCAGTCCTTACGGATACAGACAAGGCCAATATATTTGCTTCTTATTTTCAAGGCATCTTTACCCCACTACCCGGTTGGTATACACCAGACCGCTTACAATCAGCTATCAACCGACATACTGATGCAGCTTCTCCTTCCTTTCGACCATGTGCTAATCATACTTTAGAACCAACTAATCCTCTAACCATGGCAATTCACCCCGAAACTATCAGAAATGCACTTATAGGCAAGCGGAATACAGCACCAGGCTTTGACGCTGTTACATATGTTCTCGTCAGACAGGCGTCTCATTCTTTTCTCCTTTTTCTTAGCAGCATCTATAACTTTATTCTACGAACTGGCTTTTTTCCGCTCGACTGGAAGTACTCCAAAGTTCTTCTTTTCCCTAAACCAAAGAAACCTCCATCAGAAGTCACATCGTACCGTCCTATTCACCTCACAAGTTGTCTCTGCAAAATCTTGGAACGAATCCTTGTACGTCGCATGCACGACCATCTCAACTCACATAACCTTCTTCCAATTTACCAAGCTGGATTTAGACCACATTTTAGCACTCTAGATCAATTATTCCGTCTCACCACAGCCATTTGTAATCAGTTTAATACAGGCTTTCCTTCTTGCCTTGTAACGTTTGATCTAGAAAAAGCTTTTGACAAGGTTTGGCACCCTGGTTTACTATACAAACTTCGTAATTACCTTCTACCAACCTCCGATTCATACACTCCTTCTTAATAGGGCGACTAGCTTATATCTCGATCAATGGAACGCTATCTCATCCAATCTTCTTACACTCTGGAGTACCGCAAGGATCATCTCTGTCTCCTTTATTATACTTGTTGTACGTCGCCGATCTAGTCGTTCCTAATACCAACACAATCTTCCAGTTTGCGGACGACACTGCATTTTTCACAACTGCCCGCACAGTACGATCTCTTAATAAACCCATGCAAGCAGCTATTGATGCATTCGTGCGTTGGTGTCATATATGGAGGTTGAACATTAACCCCTCCAAAACACAAGCCATAGTTTTCTTGCCACGTAGACGCCGCTCTCGAGTCCATCGAAATCCGAATCTACTTCGTCTTCAGGTTGATCTTACGCCTGTTCCCGTGTCAACTACTATTACGTATCTCCGTGTCATTTTTGATACTCATCTTACCTGGACTCCACATCTTACCAAACTCATAGGCCAAGCACTAAACCGACTCAATCTTCTGAAACGGCTAGTTGGCACAACTTGGGGACTACGAGCACATACCGTAATCAATACATATAAAACCTTCATGCGGAGCACGTTAACATACGGACATACAGCTTGGATATCTGCACCGTTAAAATTCTACCAAAAACTTGCTATCCCCGAGCGCCATGCTCTACGCCTAGCATATCGTATAAGTCTGCCGCATCCAACGAGATTACTTTATGAGATGATCGACTTTAAGCCATTACTAAATCATCTTGAACAACTTCGTATACGTTTTATCTGCAAACGAATTGCTCAGCACCATCCCCTGATACTTGAAATTCTCCGCTACGACCGTGATAATGATGCACCGTCTCATTACGTTGATACACCTCTTCAGCACTTCATGACACTATATCATTTACAATTAGATAACGATATGCTGGACCCCGAAATCTTTGCAGTATATCACCCGCATGAACTTTCATCTCATATATATCCATCATACGCACAGTAAGTACCTATTAACAAGGGCCTCCTCCCTCCTCATCAGTTCCTGAATCGCCCCAGGAACAGAAGATAACTTCATTCGTCTGAACTAACATAACCCAGTGATGTGACGTCCAGAGCACTTAATTTCATCCATTCCATTAATTACATTTGCACCTTTATTTATTGAGTTCACAAATTCCTCCATGATTTGTGTTCATGTAATACCTGGCAATGTTACCATATTCACTTATAGCACCTAAAATATTATTGTTCATGTATGTGTTTCTTTTTATATGTATGTGTGTTTATGATTAATATTAATATGATGAATAAATAAATGATAAATAAGAAACCTCTTAGACCACCTACATTTTCTTCAATTCAATCAGTCAAATTAATGCACTTACCCGAAGAAAGGGTACAACCCTTTAACCGGGATGACGGACAAAAAATCTTGGTGTTGAATTAACACACAAGTAACACGCTAAAGTGGTAGTCATTTTGTGCTGTTTCAACACCTAATTTTTTACAGTGTAGTAGTAGTAGTAGTAGTAGTAGTAGAAATGAGTTAGAAGCACCGCAGGGGTTCGTGAAGTTTTGTTCTCTTGCCCAAATTTTTCTGTACATTTTACATAACTAACTTCAAACAGGTGACTACGGTAGCGCGCAAAAAATAATACATGGTAGCACGCGAATATTGAAACTCTTGTGATCAGTGTAAATGCTGCCGGCTTTTCTTCTTTTGAAATTACAAGTTACGATGAGGAAGAATAGTAGTAATGTAAATCGGGAGCATTAAAAAAGATGAGGTAGCTTCAACTTGAAGAACGGTTCGTGATATTTTCCTCATTGATGAAGGTCTATATAACTTGTTTTTGAGTTAAAGAAGGACATCTCGAGTAAGTCATTGTTACACTCATAAGGAACGTCTTCTTATACGAGCATTATTATTTTGTATAGTCTTACATGCAACGATTTTAACTAGCTAATAGTTTAGATGAAAGATGAAGTGACGCGGTAGATAAGTATTCATTGTATTGAAATTTTATTCGGCTGACCCGGGTTCAAATCCTGGCCAGGTTGAAACATTTTCAAATGTTTTAATTTCAATTTCAATGCATATTCAATCTGACAAGCAAGATCTTCTCTCCTCCAGAAAAAAATATGTTGGAATGAGGAGAATTGCAGAAGGTCTCTCAATGAAGGCAATCACTTACAAACTTATTTCCAACAGTTGTTCTAGATTTGATATTTTCAAGCATTTCTTGATTCATGCATGATCAGTATTTTTATTTCTCTAAACATACAGTATATAAAGAAATAATACATTACATACACAGCAATATTGAGATTAATATATGGTGTTCTTTGGAAAACACGATCCGAACCAGAGAGATTCACCTTAGAATGGAGAACTGTTTCGTTAGTCACCTACTTTACAATTTTATCTGCATAAATACCTGGATCAGGGCTACCAACTGCTGTCCGTACCGAGGAAACTGACGTGTAAGTTGGGCTGCATCTCTCTAGGCGTCCTCACAACTGGAAATGACCTGGACCCCAAGTAATGGAATTAGAACGCTTAGGGCGGGATACTTTTGTGGTTCGCTGTACAATTGTTAGAAGTACATAAGTCACTGTCAGAAGCATGCGAGTGACTGTTAGAGGTGCATATGACAGTAGCAGAAGTGTGAGAATTACTGTTAGAAATACGTATGTTACTGTTACAAGTATGTGTATTGCTGTTAAACGTCGGTGTATTAATGTTAGAAGTATGTGTGTCACTGTTTGAAGTATGCGTGTCACTGAGAAGTATGGGAATTAGTGTTAGAACTGTGTGTTACTGTTAGAAGTGTATATATATTACCGTTAGAAGGCACTGATTGAGGTCACTGTATCTAGAAAATACAAGCTACTACATAACAATGTACTTTTTACATCTCCAGTACATAAATAGAAGTAAACAATGTTCCAGCAACTTAAAAATTATTAATTATTATTGCCAATGAATGCCGTAGATTTTGACTCAGAAGTTCGTTTTTCTCGAATTTCTCGAAAACTACACATGATAATTTACCCTCAAACCTGTTATTTGGTTCAGCTCAATATGATTTATCCGTTGATATATATCTAATCTTCGTACAATATTATAGTTGAATAAAATTAAACCTTAATCTAAAATTAAATCTGAACAAAAGTAAATTTTATAATTAAACCTGTAGTAATAACTTTGGGCTATATGCAGTGGCGTATTTAGGGGGTGGCTATCGGGCTCAAGACTCTCCCACCGAAATCAATTTCTTATATGCACAACTTCATAAAAATTTGTCGACATACAAAAGGAAAAACATAAGTGCTTATTCACGTCTTATGCATAGCTGCCCCCCTTCCGAAACAAAGTCCAAAATACGCCACTGGCTATATGTCAGTACTGACATCTTGCCAAGGTCATGACAAGTCATGATTGATTCACGCTTCAATAATAGCTTCATCTGAGATGGCGTGGTTGTAGTACTGAATCAACTTTTCTTTTAATTTCACAAAGTCAGTTTATCTCGATTTTTTTCGCAAACTACATCAGAGGATTGACACTCTCCAAATCTTTTTATTCACATCTACAATATCTATCGATCTGACCTAGAGAAACTGTGAAATAAATATTCCTAAAATTTATGAATCACGATATTAAGCAATTTTATGTATAAATGATCTAGGACAGGGTTTCCTAACCTGGGAGTCGCGAGCACTAGAGATGTCGCTAGAGGGTTTCATGGAGGTTGCGAAGATAAGCTGAAGAGATAAATGTAATTAGAATCTAACACTATTTCTCAATATTATTTTGAATTTTGTTCTGATAGGCTTATTTTTATTTTTACACACACAATTAAGAACAGCAAAAAAATTAGGTCTACTGAACATTTTACCAGGTACAGAGTTGTTTAAAAATTAACTTAAATGCAACTAATGACTACTGCATATCGAAATACCAGAAAAATACAAATCCAACTAAATCTGCATATTGAAATACAATTAAAATTGAAACCTAATGAGATAAGTGAGCATGGTGTGAATTCACTAGTGCTGCAATGTCCTATTCAATCTTCGTGACACACATTATCAAGTCATTTTCAACTGATAAGCGATTTCTTGTCTTTGTTTTAATGCTTATCATAGAAGAAAAAACAATCCGGCCAATGGTATTCATTTTGAAGCAATGTGATGGATCAGATTCTATATTTGTAATATGAATGAACTGACTAAATTTGGTTTTAATCCATTCTCTTTTAAGGAAGTTACTGTAGCCACTATATACAAGAAACGGATTCTACTATTATAGAAATAGATAGGTATCGTGAGATCTCCGCAATAGGTGTATTAAAAATCCCACATAAGCTTATTACAAACCAGAAATTATAAGGGGATCGCTGTCAAGAGGGTGTGATAAAATGGAGGTCGTGATAGGAATTATGTTGAGAACCACTGATCTAGGAGAAGAAACGACCTTCGTGTGATTTTTGAAAGAAAAGGAAGAACTAGAATTGTTTATATATATATATTGTATTCCATGTACAGAATTCACACGACTCTAATCAAACTTGGCATGAAAGAGAGGTCCTAACGTGCTTGGTATGCACGCGAAATGCTTTCTCACACAGACGTTTGATTCCTGAATTGTGGATAATCAATTTTAGATTTAATAAAATGTTTGCAAAAATAAGCAATACTAATTGCTGCTTGAAACAAGAATTGGGGGAAAATACAATGGAGAGAAACTATATACTTTAATTTGAGATTAAACGTTGAGAAAAGTGGTTGTATATTGCAATAAATATTAAGTAAGATACGATTTCTTTCCGTACATTGCAAACTCAAAGAATATAGACTTATATTCATGTTAGAGGTTCTCAACCTATAATATCTTTTGTATTCCTAGTTTAATCTTTTTCTACAAATTGCACCCTTCTACACCTAAACTATAAACGAATATGTTTGTGTGTGTGTGTGTCATAATGCATACAAAACGTCATAAGATTTACACTGGGTATACAATTTCGCAAATCATATTTCGTCTGCCATCTTGAATCGCCTTACATTATCAACATTTATCACAGCATACCGTATGTATTGCAGCTAAACCGTACATTTCCCCTCGTTTGGTCCGCCTATTCTACAGACGCTTGCTTGGAATCCCTCGAGCCCTCAGTGTACACAACTGATTACTGTACCTCTGAATTCTCTGCGTATTGTTTCTTTCTGTGCCGCCTGTCGCCACAGCTCTATTTACTCATCGTTTTGCCACAATTCCAAATAGATGTTCATTTCTTCTAGTGGGGTAGGGTAACCGAAGAATCTTGCAAATTGTGATACAAACATGCCATTTGGTGACGTGGTAGACCAGTACCTAAGGATAAAATTTAGATGTAGACCCTAAACATCAAACCCTTTATTTGCTCCTGTGACGTCATCATACAACATGGCCGCCCGGACATTACAGAAACACCGTTTCTCACAGTAAAATCTTATTAAACTGTGATTACAAACGATTCACATCAAATTTTGAATTCCTATTACTCATATTTGCTAATAAAAGGTACATTTTTCGTCACTGAATGCTGTAATTAGTATTATACAGGGTGAAACTAAAGTCCGTTGAAATCGGCCAACTCCGTTATTATTGCAGAAATAAAGAAAGGTAAAGAGAGAAAAATTGTTGGAAATATGTCATCTTCAATTTAATATGTTGCAACCTTTAAAACTGGGCGGAGTACCTGGACCTCAAGTAATGGAACTATAATAGTCAAAAGTCCAGGTATATATCTGAGTGAGGGAGACGTTGCAGAATTGATTTACGGTGTTTGCTTACAGAATACAGAAGATGATGGAATGTGTTTGGCTAGGGCTGCATTCATCGTGCGGAAACACATGTTTAAAGCTTTCCCACAATTCAATGGGCATTTTACCACATCTTGCCAGGAGCAATCAGTTCCACAATCACTAGTAACACTTGTACGGATGATTCTTGAAGGTCCTAATGTTGCAAATGAAGAACTGTTAATGTAAGCCGTGCTGCGCTGTCAGTGTCTCAGTTACTCCGGTTTAACGCAGTGAGACGAGAAAGAAAGCAAGGACAATGGAATGTACGCCATCCACTATCTAGCGAGACTCCCCTGTCCCTGTACATTGGATTAATGATCCATTCAAAAACGCGGAACAGAGGGATTATAGATAGACTGAATAAAGTAGTTGTTAGTGTATCATATGATCGAGTTCGGGGGGTATGGACCACCATGACCAATGTACTGTGTGAACAATTTGAAACTAAGAAGAGAGTATATCAAGATAACCTTCAAGCAGGCGTTTTTACTTGTGCTGCCATAGACAATATCGATCACAACCCGTTGTCAGCAACCTCTACGCAAGCATTTCACGGCATAGGGATATCTATAGATCAGCCATCTTATCCTCGCAGCGATACTGGGGTTGTAATTAACAAGTGGTCCCGCAAATGAAAGGTTCACAAATGTTCCTCAGATGTCAATGCTGAAATCATATGTGCCTCTTTCTACCGTTAATAGTGTTGAATTACCGCTACAGGTAGATATTTTATCAAATATGGGGTTAAAAGCAATCGAGATTATTGACAGAGAACGGCAGTATTTCCGAAGAACATATTACCTGGGTAGCTTTCCATTCCCAGCAACTTCGTGGTAAGATTCAACCTACAAGTCGATGTGTTCTGCTAAGGTTGTTGCCAGACTCCATAAACTCGCCTGCCATGATTCGTCATTGCTTTGACATAATCATTCAGACTGTGTCATCACTTAATCCTTCCCAAGTCCCCGTGGTTACCTGTGATCAATCCGTTTTTGCTATAGCGAAGCAAGTTCAGTGGTCCCAGCATCTTCGGTATGGCGAAAACAAGATGGTAGTTATGATGGGTCCACTTCATATTGAAATGGCAACCTGGGTAACTGGTTGACTGAGAGTGGGTGGAATAATCTTCTAGTGGAAGCAGGCGTAACCACTGCTGGAAAAGCAGATAATTGCTTAAATGGATTCCAGGTGAAGCGAGCGAGATATGCTCACGAAGTGACATCTGCAGCCCTATACATAATGCTGAAGAAAGCATACTCAAAGCGTGCATCGCCTGAATGTCCCCAAAGAATTGAAGAGTGGGTTAAAATTAGACAGAATGAATCCGTTCAGTTTAAATACTGGTACACAGTATTGGAACTTGAAATGCTTCTCTTTAGACTCTTGCACAGCTTGCGTTCTGCATATTTTGAACTCTACATCAGTTCCCTAACAGAGTTGTCCCTGGATGTTCGCCTTGAACCACACGCACTACGCACGTTGGATGCCAATATTTGTTAAGTCATTACAGGAGCTCAGTTGCAGACATCCTACCATTTATAAAGAGTTTGTCGAGGAGGTTTCGTTGGTACTAAGACAAGTCGTCCTCATTCTTGTATGGGTCATGATCAAATACATGAACAATGCAACAAAGTCGTCAAATCTGAAGGTGGAGCAGTTGGAATAATTGACAATCCTTCAGCGCTCTTGAAGTGGATGGTGTCTGGTCCAGTTATTGCCAATTTTGAAGAATCTCATTTCCAATTTTGAAGAAGAATACAGATTGTTACTTGATGAAGGTGATTGTCAGACATCACAAAGACACTGTGGCTGCCAATAAATGACTTGTAAAAGATGTCTCAAGACTAGTGTGTACATTTTCAGAAGACGACAGAAATCCTTTCACGCAAGACGGCACTGACCTTGTAAGCATAGTGTCTGACGTCATTATGAGCGATGATGCAGTTGCATCAGTGTACAATGCTGAAAAGCTCGGCAGAGACCAGTACGACAGCTTTAAAAAAGAACGCTTAATACAGTTCAGTAAATCAATTTTTGAACCAATTCATCGAAATAATCTAGCCCTCCACCGCAAACAAATCACAAAGACCATTGCTGCACACCGCAAGGTTAATATCATGAAAAATGATTATTCTCTTTTCAGCCGAGTGCTTATTGCTTGTCAGAGCCGACAAGGCGATCTTTCTGACTTCTTCGCTCATGAAAATTTGAGGTATCCTCCATCACTTTCTGACGATGGTTTCATTCGCAAGGGAACTAAGTCAGATGTTGTTACGTGTCTGGAAAAGTTCGGAGATTCCCAGCATAATCCTCCCCAGGCCACATGTGTGATACCTGATGGTTCTGCTGTCATACACATGTTGAAACCGTCTTCTACAGAAAGCTTTCGAGACGCTTTGATACGAAAGTGAAACCATATATATTATCAATCCTCACGGACAAAACTAGAGTGGACTTTGTTTTTGACCGCTATCTTCCAGGCAGCCTGAAAAGTGAAGAGCGTCGAAAATGAGGGATTTCGCCACGAGTACGAGTTGGGGACTCTACTCGGATTCCTAAAAATTGGACCATGTTTCTGCATAATGAAGATAACAAACAAGGGTTATTCCAACTCATTGCAGACTTCTTGTCGAATATTGACACACCAGAAGGCAAGACTGTGGTCTGAACTAAAGACACTGGCATATGAAGCACGCCCAATGTTGATGTTTCCAAACTCGCACCCTGTACACATGAAGAAGCCGATAAGCGACTACTTCTGCATGTCAAACAGGCCAGTGATTCTGGTCACAAATCGATTATCATCAGAACAGTTGATTCTGATGTGGTAGTGCTAGCTTTACATGCCTTTCCCAACCTAACCCTGTCTCATCTATGGATTGATTACGGAGTTGGAAGGAATCGAAGATACCTTCCTGTCCATGAGTATGCAAAAGAGCTTGAAACCAAGATTTGCAAAGCAATTCCATTCTGGTACGTATTCACTGGCTGCGTACGGTATCAGCCTTTGCAGGACGTAGGAAGAAAACAGCCTGGGAAGCTTGGCAAGCAAACTCATATGTTACTGATGCATTTGTGGAGCTTTCACGGTGTCCTTCGGAAATTGCAGACAGTTCTTTTAGAGAAGTGCAGCGTTGTACTGTGCACTTGTATAATCGCAGCAGCAACGCACAGAGTGTTAACGAATGTCGGAAAATGCTCGTCACCAAGAAAGGTCGTTCACTGGAAAGTGTGTCTACAACTGAGGGAGCACTTCTTCAGCATGAGAAACGAACAGCGTTTCAAGGTGGACATATTTGGTCTCAGTGGCATAAGTTAAAACCTAATATACCCGATCCTCAGCAATGGGGCTGGAAGAAAGCTGGTGCTTCATACTCACCTTTATGGTCTTTACTGAAACAAATGTCTGAACACTGCCATGAGCTTGTTCACTGTGGGTGTAAATAACTGTGTCCGCGTGCATGTAAATGTGCTAAATTATTTCTTCCCTGCACACCATTGTGTGTGTGCGATGGTCAGTGTCAAACAAATACTTCCAATGGAAATTAGTGGTCTATGAGTGACGGAGGTATGTTAATGTTAGAGGAAAGAAATATCGTATAATCTGCACACTCTTGATAATCTTGATACGAGAGGCGGCTTGTGAGGGAAGTTGCACCGGTAAAAATTAATGTTTTTCTCTTCAAATTAAGTAAAAAAAGTTAATCAATATAATAATTGTTATATATAACAATCAGCAAATTAGGAAAGTTTCCATCTTTAGTTTTAATAGAAAAATCCAAATCTTACCTGTGACTTCCCTCGTGAGCCGCCTCTGCGTAATACTCGTTATATAGTGATACTTTTTTTCTGTTATGGCAATGTAGAAGACTTTGATCAAGACATAATTCAGTTCATCACATCAAAATATAGAATGTATCGTTTGTAATCAACGGTTTATGTGCCTTTACTGTGTTTCTGTAATGCCCATGTCAGCCATGTTGTATGATGACGTCACTGGGGCAAATAAAGGGTTTGATTTTTGGGGTCTACATCTAAATTTCATTCTTAGGTATATATCTACTACATTACTAAGTGGCATGTTTGTATCATGATTTGCAAGATTCCCCTATCTCGTGTCGTTACCCTACTCCACTATTCCCACTTTCAGATGCCCGTAGATCAGGATAGGTGCGGTATTCGCTTTTGTGTACATAGACACCTTTAACTGTTTTTATGTCGAGAATCACATTCCAACTGTTATAAACAACTAGCTGTTATCCTGTTTATATGACACCTTCACTAATACATTAGGGAATGGTAATCTAATTCATTATAACAGCAAACAATGCATATATTTGCACTAGATGTAGTATGCGAACAAAAGTATTTAAATAAGTAACTTAATATTATGTATACTGTGTTTTGTATATTCAATATATTTCATTTTCTGTGTGTTGAATTATATGATAGTTTCTAATCAACATTGTATATTATTGTTATTATTATTATTAGCTTATAGTAATGACTAATTGTAAAACATGTAGAAGCAAGGTAAGTTCTTGTTCATGTTTTCTCTGTATTAGCCATATAAAAAATCTACAACACTCTACAAGAGAACAAAAACCCAAAACTGGTTCCAGACAATTCGTTAAAAGAACTGGTAGTCACTGGTTGATCACAAGCAGGATCTCTTTTGTTGCTTATAACAATTATCAACGTGTCAAAGTTGCCATTACATGGACGAAAATGACATTAGTTGTAAACAGAACTGATTATAAACCGGACGGAATTGTTGAACTTACATTAATAAGTATTATGAAAACATATCTTTAAAATATTTAGTATAAACCTTATTCTTCCTCTGTGAAGAAAGAGGATTTTATTAGTAGTCCGTAAGTCAAACAATTTTACACAAATTCTACAATAAATCAAAAGGATTGCCAAATCATAGTTTCTTCTTGTGAAATTTTCCTTTATTCTCTTCATTGCTTTTGATGCCTTCGCCTAGTTTTAGACTCTAGGAGACCGTACCTCTGTCCCAGACTGGAAACCACACTTTTTGATATTTAACAAATTATAAATTGTGAAATATTCGAAGTAGCAATTTGAATATAGGAACAGATCATTGGCCTTACACAGTTTACAGACTCATAATAGCACGTAATATAAATTGATTGCTCACTGAATTGGGACCACCTACTTAATACTTTGTTCGTTGCTTCAACCTTTGTTCAGAGGACGACCCACAGAGCACATCACAGCCAGTGGACGTACATATTAGATCCAGAACGTCCAGTTTTAGTACATTGACTTATGCGTAACATCCATTGGTGATCCATATTACGTTCGGCAATGGATATCCACATTCTGAACTTGAGTGGACGGTCCATTGGATGTCCATATTACGTTCAGAAGTGAATATCCATTTTCTGGACTTCAGTGGATGGTCCACTGGATGTCAATATTTAATCCACGAATGAAACGTCCACGGACCTAAAGTTTATTCAAGGAACGTTCAGTACCTCATGTAAACAAATACACGTGGTGATTGTTTGATTTTATTGGTTAGAGGGCCCTAGAACACCCATGCGGCATAAGAAAATAGTCCTTGCTTATAAGGCTCATTACCAGAATTCCTTAGAATTAGACAACAGAAACAACACTTTATCTAAGAACTAAATTGAATTAATGCAATAAAAGAGAATACGCATGCACTGAAAGTGGTTTTGACCCAACTTTAGCGCGAATCACAGTTAACAATATGGCCGCATGCGGGGAATAAGTAAAACATCGACAGGGTACAAGCACGTGCTTCTCGAAAGAAGCACTGACCGATAGCCAATCATCCGATGACTGGCGGAGTAATACAATTCTGCAATGTTTACATCAGGATCAGAAGGTTCGTTGAATGACGTATACATGATCTGGATAAAAAAGGGACGTACGGAAAACAACATTCAATTGTTAGTGACGGCACATGCGCAGATCCTTGCACAGTGCACTCTCAGCCGGTTTGAATTGAGTGGTTGATTAGAAGCGTAGAAATTTCAGTAATATTAATACTTTTAGTTCTATGTTGGAGTGAAGAAGGAAGAGAGAATAGGAACTGCGAAAAAGGTAAGATATGATGAGTGATTTGTTTATATAGATTTATTCCGGTGCACCATTTATTATACAACTGAAAGTTTTTGTGTATGTGGACAAAAGTAACTCATTATCAATTATCCTGGACAGGGTGTGGCATGGATTTTGCTAATTGCTGATTTCTTTCCAGGGGGATCTGACACCATATATTCCTGATGACTTCCCATAGTGAACTCACAGATGTCGGCTCTTCATGGAAACTATCCATGAACTCTTAAACCAAACTCCATGTCTACCACGTTACGCATATTCACCGTTAGATCACCTTCTTGCTATTCATGAACATGATCAGGCCATAGCTCACTATAACACCTGTCGTAGTATGTATTGTCGCCTTCCATTCACACATTGCCCTTAATTTCATGAATAGCACTCCTTTGTTTTCTTTTAGCCTTCCATTCACCCATTGTCCTTAATTTCATGAATTGCACTCCTTTGTTTTCTTTTAGCCTTCCATTCACCCATTGCCCTTAATTTCATGAATTGCACTCCTTTGTTTTCTAACTAACAGGGCTTCAAGTGTCTAAATCCGCTCTGAGTAGCCCCAGAACAGAAGATTAACACCATTGTCGTAATTAAAATCATATATCTTTGTGTTCTGTTACGTTCACTTCATTTCATCATATATATTACACACCATGCTTAGGTCACCTTCTTCTGTATGCCTAACCAGATAAGTATATCAATAAATAAATAAATTCTTATATTCATGTCCCAATGAAACTACCAATAAATGGGTGCTCATTTCCCCAGAGAAGGCCTTACCTTCTACGACCTGCCCATCTTCGGATGGGAATGAAAAATTGCACTTAAAAAATAGGTACAGCCAATTTCCCTTTGTGTTTTGTTCATTGCACTTCACTTCATCATTTACACCATCACTAATCAGACAATAAATAAATAAATCCTGATACACATCTCTCAATGATACTACCAATAAATGAATGCTCATGGCCCCAGAAAAGACTTACCTTCTACGGTCCACTCACCTTCGGATGGGAATGAAATTGCACATTGAAAGAAAACAAACATGCAGTAACATTAAAAGTGAATAACAAGAAATTTGATAACGTGGAAATAAGAGGTACACAACAAAAGCAGTTGAACCAGCAGAAACTAAGATCTTACGATGCAAATTTTAAGATCATTGTGATGAAATAAGCAGAACGTCGTAACACTTGTGAAACGTCCAAACGTTTTTGGGGCGTATGAGAAAATGTAAGGGAAAAATATCGCAGCAACTAAGGTACTCTTATGCTGCATAGAAGGCTTTTCGTGGTCCATCAGAAAGAGACAAATCACAGAATAGGGTGGGAAGGAGCAGAGATCATAAAAGTAGAGAAAAGAACTTTGGTGAGAAAATGGAAAGAAGCCAGGGAGATTATGAAGGGGACAAGGTGATGAATTGGAATGCAGGATTAAAGAGTGGGAGAAGAGTTTGCTTAAAGAACAAATGTAAAAGAAGAATAAAGAAAGAGAACAAACTAATAAGAAAAATAAGGATAATTAAACGAAGAATGTATCCAGTGAAAAAAGTAAAATTTAATTGAACACGTGTGCAGCTAAAAAGTGAAAGTGAAAACCACACAAGAGTTACATTTTAATTAAGGAGCGGAGCCTAATTAAAGTTGATCTCCAGAGAGTACATAAGAGCATAAGATGTGACCAACTCCCAAGCAGCCAGAAGAAGTGGAAGTCTGATGAAGACACAGTTATTGTGTCGAAACTGTTACATGATTATGTGTTTATTTACATATTATCACATAGCCTTGCTCAGTGTGTTGTGTTGTATCGATTTATTGATAATTAAGGATCGATTTAATGATGCTTATTGTATTGATTTACAGATAAGTAATCATCTTAATTGGGTAGTATAGTGGTTTTCTTTTTAGATTATTGATTTAGGTTTCAAATGTCTTGAAATGAAATTCAGTTTGATGTAAGTTTATTAGATAACAAATCAGATTATTAACAAAACATCTTACCAATGTTGCAGACATGTTCAAAGTTAATAATTCAAATAATTGATAATTTAGTGCACTAAAGATGTCTGCTATCTTCAAGACAAGTTAAGATTTACTGTACCGAGTTCTGAAGGATCTGGTAATCTAATAAGCCTAGCAGGAGACCTCCATGAGAACAATTTAAATACATTCTCAATGCAAGACAAAATTCAACAAATTAAAAAGGTTAACTTACATGAAAGTACTCGTATGAAATACATTCTCATATCTCGATGAATATAGACGTCAGCCAGTAATCCTTCCCGTCTTCTTTCTTATTCACAGTAAAATTTTGGGAAGTATTTATATGAATTGTGAAGTACTTTCACTGGCTTATAATACAAAAACAACTAGAACGTCATACATCCTTGTAGTCTATTTTAAAGTTGTTTTTGTATTTGAAAGTTTCTCTATATTCCAACAATAACTATATGTGTAGTTCTTGCACATGCTTAATCAAAAGTTTTTGATACTTTAATTTTAATACAATAAAAATTTTAATATTTCACAGATTGTTAAAAGATGTTAACAATAGTCAACACATAGCCCTCTCTTCGTTTCGAAGTTCTCTTATTTGTATGAGTGATGTATCAAATTACGAAGAGAACGACTGTTTAATATTTCATAGATTACATGCACTGTGGTCGGTGTCTTTGTAATGAGGTTTTACTGTATATTAATGTAGTAAAATTCGAGAAAGCACTAAAATCACTTTCACTGATAGAAACACTAACACAAGTGTTTGTAAACAAAAGGGTGTGTCAATACATAGAGGTATTGAAGAGCGTCGTTGAACTTGAGAAAGTCTTGTGGACAACCAGAGATGACGTCATGTCGGCAACAGTAGCTGGATCTCGTAACGGCGAGAGTTGGAGACTGAAGAATGGCTGGTACCTAACCATCTTTGAGGATGAAGATGATGATGACGCATCTAAGCATTGATTGTAGAACGTTGCAGTGAATCTCAGAACGTCTGATCCTATGGAACGTTTTCCACGAATCACGTTGAGAAGTCTCTGGACAGGGGCGTCGACTTGCAGAACGATGGACACTGTAAGCTTCTAAGATGGCCAGTCTCGAAAATGACTGCGACGATCGATGTGTGGTAAGATGGTGGGACATCGACATGATGCGAAGAATCGAAGTCTGGACCCTTGCTGCTGGAAACTTGTTCTTGGCTGGAAAACCAACGACGATAATAGGACTGGGTTGGAAACACTGCTACATTTTATGAGGCTGTCCTTAGGGCTCGTCAGGAACAGAGATGCTCAGTTGTTAAAGATGCGTAGAATCACGGTGAGCGATAGATGACCAATCGGAAGCTTGACGTGGTTCGAGGCGGATGATGAAGTTACTGCCTTGCTCTTGGGCTGGAGATAATGCTGGAAGCAGTAACCTGAACACTGGAACAGCGTGTGGAAGGAACATCTTCTTCTTACTGGAACGGGTAGTCAATCCTTGGAGCGGAGTGACTATCGAGAAGAACATCTTCTTCTTACTGGAACGGGATCAATCTGGGAAGCAGATTGTTGACGTCTGTGGGTGTGTAGCGCTCTCGGAATCTGCTACTGGAACTGTCAACGAGTTGGCTGAACTCTGGAACTGGAACTGGAACTACCATGCTCTGGACTGTATTTTCGGCATCTGGCGTCGGACTGCGTGGACTTTTCGTCTTTAGAAGTGGTCGTCTGAGGTCGAATCGTTGTCCCCAGGAAGGCTAGTTTGTAGCTTCTTATTGTGGCACTCATATTGCGGTTGAGCGTGTAGAGAATGACAGATGAGAATTAAAATTTGATATAAATATAAAAATAAAAACTAACTAACTCTATGGCCTATGGAACCCGGAGGTTCACTGCCGCGTTCACAAAAGCTCTCCACTGACTTCTATCCTTAGCCAATTGGATCCAGTTTCTACTTTGTATTCCTATCTCTGCGAGATCCATCTTAATATTATCCTCCCATCTGCGCCTAGGTCTTCCTAATGGTCGTTTTCCTATGGGTCTACCAGTCAAGACTTTGAAAGCGTTTCTACTTTCTTCCATTCTAGCTACATGACCTGCCCACCTAAGCCTCCTAGACTTGACGACCCTAACAATGTTGGGTAAACCGTATAAACTATGTAGTTCCTCGTTATGAAGCTTCCGCCATTCCCCATTCTCGTTCCTCTTGGGTCCGAATATTCTTCTCAGGATCCTGTTCTCAAATACTTTCAGTCTATGTTCTTCCCTCAGAGTAAGCGACCATGTTTCGCAACCATACAGAACAACAGGCATGATTATCGTTTTATATATTTTAAGCTTCAAATTCCTCGACAGAATTCGCGACGACAAGAGATTTTGAACCGAATAGTAACACGAATTCCCTGCTTTTAGTCGACATTTAATTTCTTCGTGAATATGATTTTCGTCTGTTAATATTGATCCTAAATATTTGAAAGTATCCACTTTATCAAAAGTATTATTTAATATTTTAACGCATCCACAATTTGCCGTATTACGGTCCCGACGCACTTCCATGTATTTAGTTTTCTCTGCATTTACTTGTAAACCCATGTCCCTGCAAGCGTTTAATAATATCTCTGCATTTATTTCTACTGTTCTCCTATCATCCCCTATTAAATTTACATCATCAGCATATGCCATAACCTGGTGAATGCCGTTCAACTCTAGGCCCTGGTTGCTATCTTTGATTTTCCTTATGGCGTATTCCAGCACAAGGTTAAATAATAATGGCGACAATGCATCTCCTTGTTTCAGGCCATTTTCGACGTGGAAGCTCGTGGACAAAAATTTTCCTACCCGGACTTTACTTTGGGATTCACTTAAACATATCTTAATTAATCTAATTAGCTTTCTCGGTATTCCAAGCTCTGTAAGAACGTTGTATAATGTTTCTCTCCTAACCGAGTCGTAAGCCTTTCTAAAATCAATAAATAGTTGATGTACCGGGGTATTGTATTCCCACTTCTTTTCGAGTATTTGGCGTATGGTAAATATTTGGTCGATAGTTGATCGATTTCGTCTAAATCCGCACTGATAATCTCCAATAATTTCATCTGCGTATGGGGTCAATCTTGCTAACAGAATATTTGAAAGGATTTTATAGGATGTTGACAGAAGAGAAATGCCTCGATAATTATTACAGTCAGTTTTGTCGCCTTTCTTGTGAATTGGAACAATGATTGACTCTTTCCACTCTTGTGGCAATTCTTCCTTGTTCCAGATAAGGAGAATGAGTTTGTGTATCTTGTTCCACAATTTTTCGCCTCCAGCTAAAATTAACTCAGCCGGAATTTCATCTACACCCGGAGATTTGTGTTTCTTTAATTTCTTTATAGCGGCTTCCACTTCTATTCGATTGGGTTCTGGAATATACGGTTCTGCGGTGTGTATCTCCTTTTCTCCACGCACATTAGTTTTTGGCTGCGTGTTCAGCAAATCGTCAAAGAAATCTTTCCATCTATTTAAGAGGCTATCCGTATCAGTGAGAACTGTTCCGTCAGATTTCTTTAATATATAAGCACGAGGTTGATAGCCTTTCTTAAATTCGCTGATCCCCTTATACATGTCCCGAATATTTTTATTTTTACTATTATCTTCAAGTTCCTTAATTTTAGCTTTCAAAAAATCCCGTTTCTTTGTTCTAAAAGTTTTGGAAGTTTCCCGCCTGATATCTGCGAAATTGTGTGTAGTTGTTTCATTCGGATTTTGTAGCCACCGTAATTTTGCCTGTTTTCTCTTCTCTACTAGTTTAATGCATTCTTGGTCGAACCATGGTTTGTTCCTACGTATTTCCGCGTGTCCCAATTTTTCTATTGCTGAACTTTTAATGCTATCTCTAATTTCAATCCAAGTATACTCAACACTAGTGCACTCCGAGTCTTCTAAAACCGAGAATCTATTCGAAACTTCAATCTGGTATTCCTCTCTTACCTGGCTCTCTTCTAATTTCTTTAAATTAAATCTCTCCGTTTTCGGACATTGAGGATTGCATTTCTTCAACGATAATCTCTCCCGTATTATCGCTGCTACCAGGTAGTGATCAGTGTCACAATCAGCCCCTCTAAACGACCGGACGTCAGTTATGCTAGATTGTCTTCTTCTATCTACTAAAACGTGATCAATTTGATTATGTGTTTTTCCGTCTGGTGATGTCCAAGTGTATTTATGAACGTCGCGATGTGGGAATTTTGTACTCTTCACGATTAGGTTTTTGGATGTTGCAAAGTTCACGAGTCTAACACCGTTGTCATTACTTTCCTTATGCAAACTTTCGTTCCCTATAATCGGTTTGAAAATATCCTCTCGTCCTACCTTCGCATTGAAATCCCCTAATAGAATCTTCATATGGTATCGCGGGAGTTGGTCAAATATCCGTTCAACTTCTTCGTAAAAACTATCTTTTATATCGTCACCCTTATCTTCAGTTGGAGCATGTACATTTAAAACAATAATATCACACCACCGTCCCTTAACAGTAATAAAAGAAAGTCTGTCAGTAACAAATTCAACCCGTTTAATTGCTGGTAATATTCGTTTGTGAACGAAAAACCCTGTTCCTAACTGGTGATTTTTATTTCCTTCCCCGTAAAAGAACGTAAAATTTCCGGAATTCTCAGATCCATTTCCTTCCCACCTAACTTCCTGAACTCCTACTAAGTCCATCCTGTATTTCTCTAACTCACTAGTTACAGATTTTAACGCGCCTGCCCTATAAAGACTTCTAATATTCCATGTTCCAAATCTCATGTCCATTTTCTTTTGCTGATGTCGTGCCAAGTTATCAGTCCTTGTCCGAGGCTTTTGTGAATGTTTCTGAACAAGTACCTTTTTTTTACAGGATGAGGGTGTTAGCCTTACCCAAACCCCCAAGCTGGAGGACCACTCCTAGTCGTCTGTCCGCGACTGCTTATTCAGTATATTCGCAGCTAACCTCTATATCTAGAGGCCTTCTCCTCGATCCGCACCCTGAGGACGCGCCATGCCGTGGTGACAGGAACCCACGTTACACGGATAAATCTGGAACGGGATCAATCTGGGAAGCAGATTGTTGACGTCTGTGGGTGTGTAGCGCTCTCGGAATCTGCTACTGGAACTGTCAACGAGTTGGCTGAACTCTGGAACTGGAACTGGAACTACCATGTTCTGGACTGTATTTTCGGCGAACATAAATATAAAAATATATAAGGAAAAAGGAAAAGACTTGGAATGGGTTTGTAACGCGATAATCTAACAAGGATGGGATATTGGGATATGTATTTACCAACATCCCTATACATGAAGTAACACAATATATTTATGTGTTGTGTCATTTATTTACATCATATATCATCTTGTGTAATGGGACCTTAAAATTTTATATATGAAAACTAAAAACTTGAATTGCATAAAAAAAACTAGAAATATAGGATTATTGAAAAGTAATACTGCATTAAGAAAATCGTAAGTGAAAGGATGGTTAAAAAATTGAAATTTAATGAATCGAATTGTAGTAAACCTTTTCTAAAGAATATTCATAACAAAATTTTCGTATTAGTTTTCGTAAAACTTATGCTGTGTATAAATAGAAATAAGGTATTTAAACAAAATTAATTGTTTTTTTTTAACTTATTAAACTAATGAACTATGGAAAATGAAACGAAAAGAAAAGTACAAATACTATTGCCGAAAGTGAAAACTGTATGCACTGACTGAATGAATGTACGTGGCCTACTTAAGGCGTAGAACGTTCGGTCCGTTATTACTGTATAGTATGCGATAAACATAACTTATTGAAAGGGAAAAGTGATTGAAAGTAAAAGTGCCTGAAAACTGAAAGGAAAAGGCTAAATTGAAAAAATAAGATAATCCAACACCATAATGAAATATGTTACCAAAACCTTTATTTTTTTAATTTTTTTTTAAATATATATATATGTGAATAATAATAGTAATACTAAAATAATCTCATCTCATCTGAAAGGAAATAACTATGTATTTCTATAAAAAAAAGTATTTCATGAACATATTATGTCCAAATTATTTGGTAGAAAAATGTCTTTAACAGGAAACACTAAAAGAAACTCAATAAAAGAGTTTTGCTGCTATCTGGTTATTTCGAGGCCTTATTCGCCATAAATTTGCGATATTTCGCCTGAAAAAGTGGATCATGGGGAACATCGGGAATATATAATTTGAGACGTTCCTGTGCAATATTGTGCAGAGTTCCATCTATGTCAAGTATATATTGATTGGAATCATGAGTCTTAGCTTTAATGGTGTAACGTCCTTCATATTGTTCTCGAAGACTAGGAGACTCGCCACGTTTTGTATAGAGACGTCGAACCATGACCTGATCACCTGGTGTGTAGGAAACTGGTTTGTTTTTCGACTCTATTTTCTGTTTAAGTTGTTGGAAGGCCCTATGCTTATGAAAGTTAACTAATGAACGTAGTTCATCCAATTGTAGTAATCTGTCATTAACATCTGGATCTTCCTTGGGAATTCTTAGAATATTGTCTACTGGATATCGAAAATTCACTCCAAAGAGGAGGGAAAAGGGTGATGTTCCTGTCTGAGTATGCGGGGTATTGTTGCAGAAACTAACAGCTTGTTGGAGGTAATGTGACCATTTGTGATGGTCTAATTTCGTAAGAAAACGAAGAGCGTTTTGTATCTTTTGTGCTGTTTGTTCTACAGAGCCTATAGTTTTGTGTGATGCTGGAAGTGCATAACAAACCTCAATATTTAATGATTTTAAAAATTCTTGACTTTTCGCTGCATGATGGTTTGGACTTTTGTCAAGATATAATTTACGCGGTACCCCATATTTGAGAATGATCTCATTCTGTACGAAATCTATAAAAGTGGTAGCCGTCATATCTTTGACAGGTTTACAGATGGAAAATGACGTTATAGCTTCAGTAGCTATGTAGAAATAATTATAACCATCAGAAGTTGGTAATTTTCCTACAGCATCTATAAAGAACGCATCAAATAGGTTGTTGTGGTTGTGAGTTTGAACGTGAATATTGTTGGGTCTATAATTTCGTTTAAATTTATTACAGTCAATACAAGCGTTTATCTTCTTATACAGCCATTTTTGAAGATTGGGAATGTAATAACGATCTTTTATAAGAAATTTTAATTTCTGAAATCCAGGGTGACTGTCAGCATGAAATTCTTCAAAGATGGTATCTTTGAGAGATGCTGGTATGCATAGTCTTAGTTTAGGAGCGGACGGTGAGAAAAATATCTTATAAAGTTTGTGATCTTGTATCACGTATCCTTTAGACCATTTTGCATAGTTAGGATGATCTTTTTTATCATTGTGAAGCACCCTGTATATAGTAGAGAATGTAGGATCCTCTCTTTGTAATGCAGCCATATCTGTGCTACCATCTAACACAAGTAATGTTAGTGGATGCTCTTGTTCATCTATCAGCTCATATTCTTGTGGAGAGAGATAGAGCGGATGACGAGACAGATAATCTGCTATGTTTTTAGATGAACTAATGTGGCGCACTTCAAAATCAAATAGCTGAATAAAAGATAACCACCTTGTCATTTGACTTGTCAAATTCGTGGTCTTTTTAACGGCTGTTAAAGCAAGGTTGTCTGTAAGTAATGTAAATTTACCACCTATCAGATATTTATAGAACTTCTTAAGGGCAAGAACTACTGCAAACAGTTCGATTTGATATATAGGTCGAGCTTTAATTCGTGGTGGAAGAGTAGCACTGGCGTATTGAACAACAGACCAATGCTTTTAATGGGGCAGTTTCTGAAACAAAGCCGCAGCCGCGCCTATCTGGGATCCATCCGTTATGACCATGTGTTCTGCAGCTGGATTGTATATTTGCAGTATTGGTGCTGTTGTCACCATCTTTTTAAGCTGCTCAAAGCGATCCTCTAATTCAGGAGTCCACTGAACTATCTTTTGTTTGCTAGCTGCTAATTTATGTAATGGTGCTGCTACTAAGCTAATTTTATTATAAAATGCACGATGAAATTGCATCATAGCAAGGAACGATTTAAGTTGCTTTACTGTCTTTGGACGTTCTAAGGCGGTGATTGCTTTAACCTTATCTGGATCTTGAGATATCTGTCCTTTATTTATTATATGGCCGAGAAATTTAAATTTTTGAACACCAAATTGAGTTTTCTTTAAATAAAACAAAAGACCATATTTTTCGGCAGTGGTTAGAGCACGTTCTAACACACGCAACATGCCTTCAAAGGTGCTGCTTTTAAATATTAAGTCATCAATGTAATTTAGAAAGTCTTGTTCCGAAAAATCTCTGTATATTTCTTTTATGATTCTATGTAAAATTAAGGTAGAAGTTCGAAAACCTTGGGGCAATCTACGTAGTTTTAGCAATGTATGGGAAAAACCTAATTGACTAAAACTAAAACTAGTTAGATCTTGGTCTATTTCATCAAGCGGGACTTGGTAGAAAGAATTCGAGAGGTCAGCAAGACAACAGAAATTTGCATTGTATAACTGGTCTAAAACATCTTGTGTCCCAGGCTGTACATCATTGATAGGTTGCGACCTCTGCGAAAGAACGCGTAAATCCAAAACAACACGAACATCTTTCGAATTTCTCTTTGGAATCACCAATAAGTTATTACGATATAAAGCATTTGATGGAGCTAAAATGCCATTATCTAACATTTCTTGTATCTTTGCCCGAGCTTGCTCACGAAGTCTAAAAGGTATCGTATAAGTTGGCACTGTCCACGGAGTACGATCCACGATATTAAGGCTAGCAGAAAAGCTATCAATGCTTTGAAAATCCCTATCGTGCCATTGAAAACAAGTAGGATGCCTTTTGAGTACATTCAATATTTTATCTTGTTGTTCTTGGGGCAAATCAGGGTTAATTTGAAATTTGGAATGATCTATGTGCTGCTTAATTTTTTCAAAGCGTGCTGTGACTCTCTGTTTGACCTGTTGTTTAGTAGGTTCAAATAATTTCCTAACTGTATATATTTCTGATGTTTCTACATCTTTTGGAAGAAAAGCGCCTTGGGCTATATGCAACCCTTTTGCAAAGAACTTCCTACAAGGAGTGGGATTAATAATTGGAAGATACAGTCTTTTGGAACTTAAAGTTGTGTGAACAAAAACGCATGATTGCATATTCTTGTATATTGGTGTATGTACAAGAAATTCTGTGTCAGGAATATGCGTATCTAATGTGAGCCTAACATACCGCACTGAATTGGGTGGGATAACGACACCTTGTCGCACATAAAAGTTAAATTTACAATTTTTACAGACTTTGGCCGAAAGTGAAGTTTCTTTATTGAATTATTTTGGCAATCTTTGATTATTACCGAAATGCACTAACTGTAAAGAACTGCCCTGATAATTTATATTAGCATTATGATGCAACAGAAAATTATTTGACAAAAGAATTGGAATATTTGCTATTGGTGAAATTCTAAAAAGTACTCGAAAATTTTTTGCCTTCTATCTCTATTGGAAGAATTACAGCTTTTGTAAGATTTAGGGGAGTAGAAGATATTCCATATACTTTGGTATGTAATGTAAACTTTTTACAATTCTTAGACACTAACGAATAGTGAAGCAACGAGGCTTGTGCACCTGTATCAAGAAGCAAATTACATTCTGCACCATTTATTTTTCCTCTAATATACGGCAACTGATTTGTAAACAGTAATGGAACTGTAACTGTGTTTCGTTCATTAACCTCCTGTTTATGAGATTTATTATTACAAGTAGACATCACTACATTCTCAGTGGATGTTTGAGTAATAGGAAAAGCATTCTTAAATTGTTTGTCTTGGTCATTAATTTCAGGCATCCCGGAGGAGATAGTGTGGTGGGGAACGGCCTTTTCTAATTTATTTATCTCGGTATCCACATCTACAGACTGAAAATTCGTTTGCGTTTCAACACTAATTTGTTGCTTATTATTTTGATCTAAAGGCTTAAAAGTATGAATAGTGGCTTTTGCACTAAAATTGTGGGAAACACCACTAACAGGGGAATGGTCTACTGATGACTCTGTTACACTAGTGTTTGAACCTGAAACGGATTCCTGATTACTTTTCTTGTGCAGATCAGTGACCAAATCTTCAGTCACAGTGGTGGGAATCGCCACGGAAGTGTGAAACGCCACTAAGGAAGACTCTTATGCATGAGCCTTAGTGCTAACAAATGCCGGTGCATTTGGGTTAAGCCTACTGGACGAAACAGAATTTTGCCTAAACGTGTTTGAAACCGAATAAATGGGTAATGAATGCTGAAAACCCAGGGGTTGCATCCGAGATTGAGTAAAATCAACCCCTAATGCTACTCGTTTTTTGATGTATCCTCTGTGGCTAGGAAATTATTCCTAGGGGATGAAGGCGAGTTCATCACTGGATATGTTCCTGGATTATACAATATGGGATGCATATATTGAAATGATGCAGGTTGAGGTACAAAATATTGAGAATAAAAGCGCTGAGGGTTTTGTTTTTCTGTGGAAAACTGTTTATGCATTTTTGTCTTTTTCTTAGTATTGGAAGCTTGTTCTTCGCTATGTTTACAACACGTATGCGCTTGTTGTTTGGCAGAAATGTCATTGTGCGAAGGTGCAGACGACCTACTTTCAGAGGTTAATTTAGCTCGTTTCTTTCGTGGTTGATGATGCCTGAAGGGCTTTTTGACCGCTACGGCGATTGTAATTTCATCTGCCTGTTGTTGAGTGATAGCTATCTGTAACGCTTTCAACTGGTTTGAAATAGCTTCTAAAGAGTCTGTTTTGCTTTCTACACTAGAGGAAGGAAGTTGCAAAGAAACTTCTTTTTCATTTTGTACACGATAATTAACTAACGTCTCTGATCGTTCTATTATTTCTGCTTTGTCAATAAGCTGTGTAATATTCTCATAAGTATGCTGGCTAAATAGCGGAATATATCTAGGCAACAAGGAAAGAATAGTTTGCAGTACAAATGATTTGAAAGGCATCGGCGGAGAAATCCTTTGCGACAGGTCGAATTTCTCATAGAGAAACTGCGTCAACCGGTCTGACTCTAACTGATATCGTTGCTGAAATAGCAAAGTTGCTTGCAGCGATGAACGGTTTGGTGAAAACTGATCCAAGAATTTCTCGCGTAATTCTTTCCATGTTAAATTTAAATAGTCCGGATTGTTATCTAACCAAGTATACGGGAATTTGCCTAACGAAAGTTTAAATACCTGTTTCTTTGTATCTTCATTCCAATTATGAATGAGTGCAAATCTATCAAAGCTTTTTTAGAAATTCTGAAGCATCCTGGCCGTTTTCGTTAGAAAAGGTTTCCAAGAAAGAATGGGACGAAACAGGAGTATGTACGGAATTACTTAAAGACGTACTTTGAAAAATCTTTTGCTTGTTACGTGACATTGTTTTGAACTCTAATGATAGACACTTTCTCTAATAAAAAGACACAAGAAAAAACAATCTATGCAACATAAGATGCAAAACTTAACACTACATGTATAAAAACATCGATAAAACGTGTTGAGTTTGCTTGAGTGAGAATGTATTTGTCTTTTATATTATAAAGCATGAAAGTATCATATTAAATGGTCACATTACACCACCATAGCTAAATGCTAATTTCAGTGGTTTAGTCTAACAATAAAAATACTGATTATAAAAATTGAATTTGTCTTTTACCATTCGCGTCGGAGCCATGTATCGATTTATTGATAATGAGGATCGATTTAATGATGCTTATTGTATTGATTTACAGATAAGTAATCATCTTAATTGGGTAGTATAGTGGTTTTCTTTTTAGATTATTGATTTAGGTTTCAAATGTCTTGAAATGAAATTCAGTTTGATGTAAGTTTATTAGATAACAAATCAGATTATTAACAAAACATCTTACCAATGTTGCAGACATGTTCAAAGTTAATAATTCAAATAATTGATAATTTAGTGCACTAAAGATGTCTGCTATCTTCAAGACAAGTTAAGATTTACTGTACCAAGATCTGAAGGATCTGGTAATTTAATAGGCCTAGCAGGAGACCTCCATGAGAACAATTTAAATACATTCTCAATGAAAGACAAAATTCAACAAATTAAAAAGGTTAACTTACATGAAAGTACTCGTATGAAATACATTCTCATATCTCGATGAATATAGACGTCAGCCAGTAATCCTTCCCGTCTTCTTTCTTATTCACAGTAAAATTTGGGAAGTATTTATATGAATTGTGAAGTACTTTCACTGGCTTATAATACAAAAACAACTAGTACGTCATACATCCTTGTAGTCTATTTTAAAGTTGTTTTTGTATTTGAAAGTTTCTCTATATTCCAACAATAACTATATGTGTAGTTCTTGTACATGCTTAATCAAAAGTTTTTGATACTTTAATTTTAATACAATAAAAATTTTAATATTTCACAGATTGTTAAAAGATGTTAACAATAGTCAACACAGTGTTTTAGTACAAAATAGAAACAAGGCCTGATAGAATAGCTTTATTATTTGTCTTCCAGTAACATATAACGTCAGAGATACGAACACACAAACATGGAGGACAGTTAAAATTTCAAAGGCTCTATCATCGGGAATCGAACTCGGGACCACGTACACTAAAGTTGAACGCGACAGCCACTACATTAGCCTGGAGGACACCACTGTACCATAATGCGTATTATAAAGAAAGAAATGAGTTCAAATATTTTACATAAACCTATTCTCCCAGTTCTAGGTGAAAACCGCGCAAACAATAATAGCGATAGACGAAAACAGCACAATGAAAAAACCACGCAAGGACAAAACAGCGCATGCAAATACCGCGTGGGCAAAAACAGCGCATGCAAATGCCGCGTACACAAAAACAGCACATGCAAATACGGCGTGAGCGAAAACAACCCATGCACAAAAACCATAGATGAACATTTTGCATTTGGCTTGCTCGCGCTCATGCTCACTTCTTTCAATTGGGCTCGCGATCACTTACCTAAATGTGGATCGCGTTTACCTCTCTCGACTCGGCTCGTACTCACACGGGCTCGCACTCATTTCCATCTAATTGGCTCAAGCTCGCGATCACTTCTCTTGGCTGGGCTCGCGATCACTTCCCCAAACTGGGCTTGCGCTTACATAAGCTCGCACTCAATTCTCCCGAGTGGGCTCGCGCTCAATAATCGTAAGTGGGCTCGTGTTCACTCGGACTGGCGCTCGCTTCTCTCAACTGAGCTCGCACTCACTCACGTTCACGCTAACTTCCCTCAACTGAGCTCCACTCGGGATCATTTCTCTCAGCTTAGCTCGCGCTCAATAAGGCTCCCGATCACTTCCAGAAAGTCGGCTCGCACACAATTCTCTCGAATGGGCTCTCTCTCACTAATCCTAGGTGGGGTCGCGTTTACTCGGACTCGCGCTCACTTCTCTCAACTGATCTTGCGCTCACTGAGGCTCGACGTCACTTCCCACAACTGGGTTCGCGCTCATTCGGTCTCGCATTCATTTTTCTCGACTGAGCTCAAGCTCAGTAGGACTCGCGCTTACTTATTTCATTGAGGCTCGGGCTCACTCAGGCTCGTGCTCAATTATTCAGCCGGAATATGACTGAGCGCGAGTACCGAGCCCACGAGCGTCTGGCTCGCTAGTTTGGACACCTATGACAAAAGCAGCGCATGCATGCCCGCGATGCACATCCTTTCCCAAAGCAAATATTAAGGCAATAGTTGTGAGACTAATCTAGCAAAGTACACTAGCTCATGCACTGAGCCCGACTCTTGGCTGGATCGCGCTGACTTGCAGTATTTCAGCCTTTGCTATAGACTTCATCTTACTGCTGATTCCTGCCAGTCAGGATTATATTAAAAGTAACACTTCCCAATTCTTAAATTCCGATTTTTATAATATTTGGTAGATAGATACTACAAATAAAACAAGTGAACATGTGTTTTTAAAAAAAAATCTCTGCGGGAAAACTGTTTTATGGAGCAAGAGCCCCCACAAAAAAATTTGGAAGTTGATGTTCGAAAGGCAAAAAGAAGTGGACCGAAGTGAACGAAATTGTGTACAGATATTGTAGACGTAGAAGGAGGGAATATGTGTTTCGTATTTTCCTAAAAAAAAAATGGTTAGGTGGGGCACGGACCCTCCAAACCTTTGATCACGAAATATCAAAAGCGCTAATAAGCGTATGTCAGATGTGTAAATCCACTTGATGTGATAACTAACTGTTCTGCTCGTCTTTCAATGTTGCCTACAGAATCTGATCAGCTGTAAACAAAGAAATGCCACGAGGTCAGATTTGTTTTCAAGCAAATCAATAAAACATTTCCACTGCTGAGGAAGCGGATAATCTCGACCTTCAATACTTCTCCGAATCAGTCAGTAAGTACTTGATGTTTGCCTAAATCTTCTCTTTCCTTTAATACAACATGGACTGTAATGGTCGAATAAACCATCAATTCGTAACCACGACGGGTTTAGAAAGCTCAGCACACATTTTACAAAAATATTCGCCAAATCTAGGTTCGCAGAAATTGGAAAAATGAAAGCATGGAATGTATATTTTTAAAAAAGTCATACTTGCTATGTATCTTAGGATCTAGCAATGTGGATGATGAGAGATAGCACGTGCAGAATTTGTGGTGAATCTCTACACCGACTCACAAAAGTCTTTGATCAGTGCTGTCTGTGCTGATTCGGTTAGTCACAAAAAAGCAGACCATCTTCCATCAATGAAGCGTGCTCTAATGGTCCACATCAAACAAGCACATCTACAAACATTTGCCGGCACGCCAGCGACTTGAATATTGACTTCCTTCAAATCGAACATTTCGGTTGGTAAAATACGAATGGAAAATTGGTACCCAAATGGACCACTCAGGAATCTATGGCTAAAACTTGCCCAGAGTTATAGTCTTGTACATGCACAGAGAAAAGAATGTAGGTGGCGTACTTAAAAAGATAGGTTACATGCGTAATTCCTGTAGTTTTTGGACTTAACATACATCAGACGTATAACTGAAAACGCATGTTTTATAATACTTTCTGTATAAGTGTTCCATCTATACGTACTTTCCTATGAAACAATGTAGGCGGTCAGGATCTCACCCACAAATGGACGTATATAACATATAGCTGACGAAGGTAACATAAGTATATGCATGTGATATACGGAAACTGTTAGATATCAGACATCCTGCAACGGCATGATGTAAGATCTAAGGGCAGTGCCTATGTAGCATACGGATAACGTATGCTCCGTACTGATTTCTATAGTAAGCAAAAGGATACCGTATATTTGTACAATATTGTGCTGTCCGCAGAACGGAATTTTCTCTGTGTGTTAACATATGTAGGTCACAAACAATTGCAAGTGTGTGTGGGCTTTAGTGGACTGCGCTAGACCCTGTAGCTGTAATGGTAACAAGTGTTATTACATATTTATAAACACTTATTTGCGTACCAGAAAATGATTCATCTGATGAGGATTCAAAAGACTAAAGAAATATGTAATTTTGAAAATATTTTGCGCAGATTTGATATGATAATGTAGAATATTATTATAGTTCTGCTTGTTTCCAGTAATTAGTAAGTATTTAATGAAGTTCGATGTAATAAACTCATAAATTACATACAAACATAGTTATTGAGGTTTCTGCAAAAACATTTTTTATGATATTCCTGTCAAACGCCTTAATGTCAGGCCAATTGATTTCTAATCATTTGGACTGTTATAAAACTAGTCTTATATTCAAAAGTGATCTGAATTAGTGAAATAGTGCAAAAATTGATATGATATTTATAATGTGAACAAAACTTTTCATGGTTTGAATCTAGACATATAAAAAGCTTATATGAGATATTAAGTATAGTGAATGAAAGTGTACATTCTCGTTCATCATTATTACTATTTAGTTAATTTATAGTACAGTGCACTTAGTTTGAATTAAGGGTCGGCATTTTTTTCTTAGGAGCACAAGGTAACCAAATTTATTCCTGATCACAAGAAACGTAACAATAATATAGACCAGTGTTTAGATTATTATAAAGCAATAAGTAAGAGGATATTTTCTTCTTTATTCAGTTGCATACATACATACATACATACATACATACATATACCATGAGTATGTTTTAAAGTTCAATGGAAATTTAGTATTTCTGAGGTTGATATTTCAATTTTCTTATCACTAATGTTCAGTGTGTCTATTGTGATCATCAATGATGAAAATTTTACGGAAAGTTTTTAAACGGAAAATTTTCCAATTCATAAAAACATATTCCATTTATTCCTATATCGTTCTTTAGCCGTAAAATTTATTGGTAATAAATATTGTCTGAAAAATGATTCATGAAGTGAAAATCTAACCATTTTTTTTATTTCTGCAAAAGGGTTTTAAAATTTTCAATATGTTCTTTTCTCAGAACTCACCTTTGATCTCAGAAAATCGTATTTCGTCAGTTTAATACGCATACGACTCATAGCATAGGTATTCTCATAGCTGACTACTATTTTGGATTTACATATTTGCAACATATATAAATAAGTAGAGATATTATAAAGTATCTAATGTAAATTTTTGAGTACCCAAAATTCCAGTTTAAGTAACTCATGAAAACAAATGCTCAACATTTCCTGGAAATAAACATCTATTTATTCACATATAAATTCAGAAGAGAAAGTAAAACGTAACTAATAAGCAAGCTGACTTGTGTAGTTGTTCTTCCAATAAATAATAAAAGAAACGTAAAAAGCTGCGTTACTAGCGATGCGTTCTAAAAGCAACAAGTAATTACATTTTGATTGGGACGTTCAGAAATGATTGGCTCTACAATTAATTTGTTTTCACAGGAACCATTTATTGAACAAACGATTACAGTTTATTTTAGAGGTATTCCCCGGCAATGTCTATGCACCTTTGGCACCGTTCTGGAAGCTTCCTTATTTGTGTAGCTAACAATTCTTTGGGGGTATTTCTGTGCCACTGGCGAAGCCAGATCCGGCGAATATGAACGATGCGGCACTACACTAAACCCTAGTTCACGCACTGTGGCAATTGTCTGGCGACTGGTATGTGGTCGTGCATTGTCGTGTTGGAAAAGAATGCCACCTTGTTGGCGTTGTTGGATGCGTCGGCGGAGTCTATGCAGTAAATTGCAGTAGCTCTCACTGCCGATGGACATATTGGGAGGGAGCCATTCCATCAGCAGTATCTCTTCCTGATCCCAGAAAACGGTTGCTTTTTATTTCCGCACCGTGCCTTCTTGGGACGAGGGCTTCCAGTATGCCTCCATTCTATGGACTGGCATTTCTTTTCTGGACTTTCGTAGAGGAACCAAGTTTCGACGACGGTGACCAGACGCTCAAAAAACTCGATCGGGTTTTCACTGTACTGTTGGATCAACTGCTGGCAACTCTCCACACGCTTTTGTTTCTGTGCAACGCTGAGGTCATGAGGCACCCATTGTGCACACACCTTGTGCGGCTTCAAATCCTCATGAATGATAGTGTAGAGGGAACCCCGTGATAGACCTGTTTCTTTCTCTAGTTCATCAAACGTGATTCTCCAGTGTTCCATTATCAAATCATTCACTCGCTCGGCATTGCTTGGTCTACGTGCAGTTGCAGGACACCCAGTGCTTTTGTTTTCTGTAGCACCGTCTTTGCATTCTTTGAATTCGGATACCCAACGAAACATGGATCTGCGACTTGCTACTGTGCCCCCACATACGGCTAATAATCTATTGCTGATGGCTGAAGTATTCACTCCTTCCCTCCAGAGAAACCACACTATGCACCGTTGCCCATGTGTGTCTGCTTCCATGCTGTCTTTTCGCTATCCACCAGTGTCCTGGCAAGTTGGAACAACTGCTGCTACAATGTGCTACCTACGGAAAGAAACAAAACCATTTAGTGGGGTTTGATAGTGCTATAGTCTTATATATCTTAATGCATACATCAACAAACATTTCTAACTGCTACTTGGCACCAGTTATAGGGCGGAGTGCCAATCATTATTGAACGAACTAAATAATTTACAAAATAAAAAATATATTTCTTTTTTGTTTATTAGTTTATTTATTTCTCTTTAATCTTTCAACATTTTTATCATGTCTAACATTATTTTTCAAATTTAATTTATTTAAAAATTTTTCAGGTATAACGTTTACAATAATTTACATAGTTCATAGGTTGTTTTCCCACGGTAAATTGTACGTGGTATTTTTTCGTCAAATAGACTTAGAAAAAATTATCATCAGAATACGATATGGCGACGATGACATAAGCAAACTTAAAATTATCAGGTTATAAGTTTTAGATTTTTCTATCAATGACTTTAGGATATGAGTAATAATTACAATCCTAAGGTTCAACAAATTTTAAACTATAATTGTGAAACACTTGGCTTGGCTTGGCTCTTTACAGGTGTTTTCCGTTCCTCGATTCAAAACATTCTTCAGGACATCGTCAAAGTGGTTGTCAGTCTCCTAGGATGTCTGTACTTCCGTCTTATTGTGAGTTATGGAAGAAAAATCTCGTCCAGTTCTTTCCCAGGAGGTAATGTGCCTAAGATCAATGACACATACCCGCGCTGCATGGCAATGTGGATACGTTGAAAAAGAAATACAATAGCTCGGGGATCACCAGTTTTGATCGCTATTCGATGACCAACTTCATTAATGACATTAGATCCTTCGTGACCCTAAGATCTACTGGTTTCTATTGCTACTGTTACAAACCAATATTTGTCCAATAGGTTTGTGTCTCTTAGTCTTTTATCGGATTCTCTGTGAGCGGCGTCGAGACCTGCCTGAATTGAAGAATGAGGTATGTTGGGAGGAGCAAACGTATCGGAAGATGTGAAATCCCAGACTAGTGCTTTTCCGTTTTTCCACGGTTCCAAGGTCATGCCGTCAGGCCTTTTACCAGCAGAGCGGCAACAACCATTTGCTTCTTTTATTGAAGGAATTTCCGCTGATATGAGGGCTCGACAAATGATGTCGTTCACATTATAATGTCGAGATTGTCTTCCCGCACTTTCTTTATATGAAAGACCATGTAATCCATTATTATCAACATATGCGTTGCAAGCTGGACAGCAGCGATTCTCACAAATATTAGGACCTAAGCGCAGAGCTATAGCAATAAGAAACCTCTCATTAGAAAGGTGTAGGCCGAGTGTGTGAGAAGGTAAGGCTTGAAACCATGTTCCGTTCTTGGAAGAGGAGACAGCTAACAGCCTGGCTTTGCCATCTGGGTTATTAGTTGATGATAGGAGTGAAGATAAACGAAGCTTGACTATAGGTTCATGCCAAACAGACTGGAAATGTCTTTTGTCGTTAGGTGGGGGATGCATTCTAACCAGACTAGTCCATTTATCGATGGATTCTTGTATACCTCGAATCGAGCCCAAGTCAACCTCCTGTTGAAGAAATCTAATTAGTTCTCGTGAGCTATAGAATGATGCGAGAAAAGAAGATATGGCGATATCTATGGCTCGACGAATCCCAAGGCCTCCATTCTCAACTGGTAAGGAAGCTTGTAACCATGAAATTTCTTTTAAAGAACAATTTAGAATGGATTCCAGTCCTATTCTAAAAGTGTGGTCGTATTTGTCAAGTAATTTATCATCCTGCCAGGAAGGGGAGCAACGGAGAAAATATGGTAATCTTGGAATTAAGAGTGAAGCTCGTACGAAATAATAAGCGGAGTGTGCAGAAATTTTTGATAATTGAGAAAAGAAGAATTCTAATTTTGATATCTTGTCCAATAAAATTATGCTCCTTGATTCGGCAGAGATGGCAGAGCCTAAAAGTTCCGCATTGGTAGTTAATACCACCTGTTATTTCGTTAAATCTTTCATAAAGTTTATGAATTTCATCGTCTCTGGCGCTCAGAAAACTCACTTCACATTTGGAAGAGTTAAGAAACAATCCAATAGATGAAGCTTCTAGAAGAATTTTATTGAAGGCACATAATACTACGTCGATATTTCCAGCTATGGTGCCGTCATCTAAGTACCAGAAATTTAAATATGTGTTAATATCCTTAGTAATGTGATGGATGGTTAGGGTGAACAGTGGTGTCCAAGTGGATCACCTTGTTGTACTCCAAGTTGTGAGTGAATTATGTTATCACTTATATAAAGATACTTGGTTCGGAGTAGCATTGGTAGATGTAAGGATAATAAGTTGGAAAGTTAATTTTAACATATAATATTGAGTCGCGGTTAAGTTCATTAAAGGCGATGCGGAAGCCATTTTTTAAAAATGCTTTCACTTCAGTATGGGGAGATGACTAGTACATTCTGGCAGCATGAACGGCTGATTCTGCTCCGAAAGGTATACAGACCCCTAGTTGGTGTGGTGATAATATATTAATTAATTAATCTCCTATCTGGGAGCAGATATTTTTTGCTGATAAACGTCTCCAAATATTGCCAACAGCTATCAGGCGAATTTCACCGCTTTTCTTCTTTAGTGCTATAAGCGAGGCTCCAAAAAAAGTCTTAAAATGGTAGGCACTTTCCCAGATATAATTAAGTAAATAAATTCACAGATGGATGTGATTAAGTGTTCCTTTGAATCGATGTCTTGATTTAGAAGTAGATCTTTAAGATTGAGGGATGGAGATTATCCATTCCGTCTGCCGAACCAGAGGGAAAGGATTTTATGTATTTTAATAATTCATTGCAAGAGACTTTAGTTACTCTAGTCGAGTCCTCAGATGGTTCGGGATTGATAAATGAGTGAGCGTGGGCTGGATGTTTTTCTTTAAGAGCATGTAGTACTGACATATCTGGCGTAGCCACAGTGTTATCAGATATCAGTAGTCTGATAGTGCCACGTATATCACCATCTGTTAATTTCTGTTCGATGCTCTTGGTGTCGAGTGAATTGGATTTTTGTGGTTTGCGAGTTCGTTGGTCCCTTGGTGTTGCTTTGGTGGTGCTTCACGGTGATATTTCCTCCAGTTTCTGATTCTTAGCTTCATTCAAGTGGTCAGATTACTTACTTGCTCAGAAAGCAATGGGATGCAAAGCACTGTGTAAGGGAAAACTAGAAGGTCGATCCAAGAGACAACATTATTAGTGTTGATGATATTACGAATTATGTAACATAGAGAATCAACTACTGATGAACGACTGCCGCGAGAGACACGACGATGAACCGGAACATTAGCCTTCAAATGAGACATAAGATCATTAATTTTGGGTAAGAGTTCAGAAGAGTTGTTATCATTGAAATCTAAGGTTGATAAATCTGAAATATATTCGGCAGGCTGTTTAAGTTTGAGGTTACTGGCCTCAGTCTTAAGTACAATGTGATGGCATTTGCCTGTGTGAATGGATAAGCCTCCTTGACTAATGTTTATTACAATGAACATATTGCACATCATTTGAAATGCTTGCTCTATCCATATTATGGTTATAAGCTGATGTTTCAGAATTGTGGATAACATTTTTTTGTTGTATATGTACTTAATCTATCGAATAGTTATTATTTCAAATACATTCTTATACGTAATAATGGTAGTTTTACAATACAAAATATCTGATCTAAGATATTGATTATACAAAACTCCAATATTGAAGTTATAATTTACGAGTGTTAAACGCAATAAAATGGAAGCATTTCTTCTTATGTTCTATTTCTTCTCATCTTCTTGTTGCCTATATGTGAAGAAATAGCGGAATTTTCTGTTTTTGAAATAATTGATAATTTCACATAGGTTTCGTTTTGCTTTCTTGTTATATTTTAAATAATGAGATAGGATATATGTACTCTACGATATATGTTCTCTGCACTATATATATATATATATATATATATATATATATATATATATATATATATATATATATATATATATATATATATACAGGAAGAGAGAGAAAGAGAGAGAGAGAGAGAGAGAATATAGTAGAAAATTTTGTACCTAACATTACTATACATAATATTAAAAATTGTCCAACTTATGAAAAGTTTTGCCACTCGTTTCTACATCGTACCGAAAACTTTCCTATCCATGAAAATTCCTTTCACTGGTTTCTACAGAGCAATGAAACTTTTCGATTCACAAAAAGTTGTTTTACTTTATGCTTGAAAATTTTCTTACTCATAAAAAGTCTTCCATTTTTTCCATACACTACAGAAAATTTTTCGATTCTTGAAAAATTGTTTCACTTGTTCTTACACAATACGGTCATACAGGGGAAGACCGAGAGTTTTGAAATACCGACACTTTTATGCCTACAACACTGTCAATTGGAAGTGAAAGTCTATATTTACGAGGTAAGTTATGAGATATATGTAAGAATTCAATGGCTATTCTAAAATTTGAGTTTGCTTTGTTAAACTCTTGTTTGAGAGTAAAACTAGTACTGTCCAGTATCCATGGTGGACAGCATACAGCTGAAGGCTGTGCAACTACAGGTAGTTGGTTCATCAGTGTGCACTGTTTCTACCCTATATAAAACGAAGTAAAGTGCAACATATAAATTGGAGGTACTTTCGACACTCACATGTGAGGCACTTTGGACAGATTAATTTTTCTCCTTTCCTTGTGATTTCTAATAAAGTATATACAAAAATGTAACATTAGTGTTAACGTACGTGTTATAAAATGCATGCAGCCTTTTACCTGTGCAACATGGTTTGAAATTATACATGGAAAACCATCAGACGCTCGTGGAATTTGGACACACTGGCAGCAGCCATAGAGGCTGTAAAGGATTGAATACCACTTGCAGCAGAGCTTTTGAAATCTCTCGGAATACATTACGTGGTAGGTTATTCAAAGTTAAATGCAAGAAATATTATGGTGGACATACATAATTTTCTGAGGAAAGTTCACCCAAGAAAACAGGTGTGGTCATGTAAAGTGGACGGACAATACTGAGAACTTTTAACATTTGCAACGTATTGTATATATGCAACATTTATCGAATTCGATGCTCAAAATCAGTAATATAGGAAACCAAAAGGTATGACACACAGAATGTTCAGCACATAAAAATGTTGCAGGACATAGTAAGAAAATTGAAAAAAATTCTAAAAGAAAATTATTGTTCTATCTGTCGAGGTTTCTTTCACAGTAAAAGCAATGTACAAAATATTTTTAGTGCTTTCACGAGGCCTCTGTTCTTCATCCAGACGATCCCATCTTTGTGTGTAAACAAGGTGAAATCTCAGACAAATATGAGTATAATGTTTGCTCTTTCTGTATATGAAGCCAACACAAATATTTTAACCTGTAACCATACTTTTGATATCACCATAAATTAACAAATACTTTTTTATGATGCACGGAATTTTTGTGTTCTCTGAACTAGATCATATTTAGCATATTATTTTTTTAAATGAAATTCTTGTTTCACGTATTTTTTGTAACTAAATATATTTTTGTGATTGATTGTTTTTTCCCTCATTTGGAAATCAGTGACAGTTTTTGAATATTTTCTGTAGCTGTAAATAAAGGTATTCTACATCCCTAAACTTATACATTTCCTTGTTTGTTTAAACCAAATGAACTACTTTACGAACAGTAATCTGTGTTACAGAATCATTTGTGACACTACCATAGTACGTAATGTTTTAATATTGATCTCTCAACAACCAGTCGATCTTCCCCATGGAGTTGGGGAAGTCCGACTTTTTTCAAGATTCGTTTCAATGCGGCTCCACAGCCACACATTGTTTTAGTGTAACATGTATTGGATCTGTCAACCAGTTGAAAGAGTATACTTAATCATGGGCTATAATTAGTTTCTTTAATAATTCATTCCAATCTTGTAGTAGACCCTAGTGGTAATGTCCTTAGGGTGTCGGTATTGCCCCAAATGACCATACTGGAAATTTTCTGAGCTATGAAAATTTTCAGATTCTTTAAAAGATCTTTCACTTTTTAACATTTCTATACACTAATTCAATCAATTTTATGATTAATGTGGAGTTGTTACCTGGGCCGTGCTGGGATACTAATGAGGGCGGTGGACAAGTCTACTAAAAGGGCGCCCATACAAACGGGCGCCCATATATATACTTTGAAAGAAAGTATAGATGCTTTCTATATCAAAATCACCATCAAATTTGTTTTAGTATTAACTTAAATAGCTAATTTGTGGAAACCTTGAATCAAAATCATCTTTACTAGATATAAACTTTTTAGTTCCTGTAGTAACATTTCTGTCAAATAAAAATAAGCTAAATGTATCAACTACTTAATATAGCTCTATGGCCTATGGACACAGGAGATTCAGTGCCGCATTTATAAAAGCTCTCCATTGATTTCCGTCTTAGCCTACTGGACCCAGTTTCTACTTTATATTTCAATCTTTAACCATTTTAATATTGTCCTTCCATCTGCGCTTCGGTCTTCCTAATTTTCGTTTTCCTATTTGGATTTCCAGTTCGAACTTTGAAAGCGTTTCTAATTTCTTCCATTCTGGATAAATAACCTTCCAATTTGAGCCTCCTAGACTCGATGACCCTAACAATGTTTCTGAACTGGAACAATGATTGATTCTTTTCACCCTTGTGGTAATTCCTCCTTGGTCCAGATAAAGAGAATGAGTTTGTTTATCTTTCTCTACAATTCCGCCTCCCAGCTAAAATTAAGTCAACTAGAATTTCGTCTAAAACCGGATTATTTGTTTCTTTAATTATACAGTTTATCGTTATAGAGTTTTCGCCATTCCCCATTCCCGTTCCTCTTGGAGTTCGAATATTGGTTTAAGAATTTTTTTTCCAATACTATCATTTTGCGATTGTCCCTCAGAGTCAGTGACAATGTTTCTCAACCATACAGCACAACAGGCATGGTTATCGTTTTATATTTTAAGCTTCAAATTCCTCAAAAGAATTCGCGACAACAAAAGATTTTTAACTGAATAATAACACGAAATCCCTGCTTTCAGTTAACATCATTTTTTTGTGATTATTGTTTTGGTTTGTTAATAATGATTCTAGATATTTGAAAGTATCCACTTTTTCGAAAGAAAATATTATTTGGTAATTTAACACATCCATAAAATGCAGTATTACGATCCCGACAAACTTCCATTTATTTAGTTTTCTCTGCATTTACTTTTAAGCCCATATATCTGCAAGCGTTAAGTAAAATTTCGGCATTCCTTTCTATTGTTCTATCATCCCCTATTAAATTTACATCACAAGCATACGCCATAACCTGGTAAATACAATTCAGCTCTAGGACCTGATTCCTGTTTTTGATTTTCATTATAGTGTTCTCCAGCATAAAGTTATATAATATTGGCTACAACGCATCTCCTTCCTTCAGGGCATTCTCAACGCGAAAGCTCGTGAACAAGAATTTCTCTACTCGAAACTTACTTCGGGATTCATTTAAACATATCTTAATTAATCTGCCTTTTTCGGTATTGCAAACTCTGTAAGCATGTTGTAAATTGTTTCCCTCCTACCGTAGTCTATAGTCCATAATTGATGTGCCAGAATATTGTATTCTCATTTCTTTTCAAGTATTAGTTGAATAGTAAATATCTGGTCGATAGCTGATCGATTTTACCTACATCCGTTCTGATAATCTCCAATAATTTCATCTGCGTATGGAGTCAATCTTGCTAACAGAATGTTTAAGAAAATTTATTGGATGTTGACAAAACCGAAATGCCTCAATAATAATCAGTTTTGTTGCTTCTCTTCTGAACTGGAACAATGATTGATTCTTTTCACCCTGGTGGTAATTCCTTCTTGTTCCAGATAAGGAGAATGAGTTTGTGTATCTTTCTCTACAATCCCTCCCAAGCTAAAATTAAGTCAACCAGAATTTCGTCTACAGCCTGAGATATTTGTTTCTTTAAATTTTTAAATAGCTATTTCTGTCCGGTTAGGATCTGGAATATACGGATATACCCTATGCATTTCACTTTCTCCACGCACATTAGTTTTTGGCTATGTGTTAAGCAAATCGTCAGAGAAATCTTTCCATCTATTTAAATTGCTATCCGTATCAGTGAGAACTGTTCCAGTAGTTTTCTTTAATATACGAGGCGCATCCAGAAAGTAAGTTTTCCACGCGTCCCATAGCTAGGAAACCGTATGTTGCACGAAGCAACTGTGTGTACGTGAGAGAGTAAGGTCCTAACATGATGCATGCGGCAGCAGAATTTCCCTAATTCTCTCAGTAGCGTCCTGGCAGTTATTGAAGATTGGCGTTCCTATTCCAGCTCCCGCCGCGTGTGAGGTGCGAGCAGTCATAAAGTATTTTTTGAGGAGCGGAAAATCTGCAGGAACAGGAACTGCTTGCTCATGGTGTTAGGTCCATGGACCTGGTACAGCCGATGATGGATTTCGAATGGTGCTAATATAACCGCCACCAGGTTATAGAAGTATTTTTGTGGACGCTCCGTATATTTCGTAAAGACAGTGATTATTTTTTGATTTATACTTTGTTCTGCGACGCAGATAAGTTCTTTCTTTGGTGGGAATTGCTTCCTTCTCACGCAACTGGGCAAAGAAGTCTTTGATCTTACACACACACACACACACACACACACACATATATATATATATATATATATATATATATATATATATATATATATATATATATATATATATATATATATAACATTGCTTTGTGGTGAGAACATTTCAGTAAGCGATGAAGCTTCTCAGTGTTTCTCCCTGACTTATTAATATGCACAGGCTATATTCTACAGTTATTTGGAACTGAATTAAGTGCTTTCTTTAATCGTTTATGGAAATATTGCAGTACATTAGAGCAGATCAGAGCAGACCAGGTGTTCAAGCGTCAGATAGTCGCCAGCCACATCGCTTTACCAGTTCAGTATTTGTACTTGCATACGCCTGAGTTATCGCAATGTCTCGGGCGTCGTGGCCAGTGGATTAAATTAAAATCAATTCTTTTCCATATTCTGTTTGCATGAACATAATGGTGATTTAACCTGAGTGCTTTTAAGAATGAACTGCCAACATTGATTAATGGACCAATGCAGTTCTTATCTCGAACCTCTTGGTTCGGTGAGTGTTACTCCACATTTCGAGGTAGCAACCACGCACGTCGTGTCGAGCTTCAAGTATAATATTGAGTTAAGGGGCATAAGTTATTAGCCAATGAAGGACGTTTTCTTACGGCTAGCCACAATCAATAAGTTCCAGGTTCATATACCTAGTGCGATAGTTATAAACGCGTCCTCCAACATCATCATTTCACTTTGGAGACTCTGTTATTTCGCCGAAGATTCGTGTTGATTCTTCAGGACTGTTTGGAACGGCAATCAGATTAATACGTGCGATTATCCCGGCGACACTTTCCCCAGTGCTAATCCCCCAATTGCATCAATGGTGTGAGAAAAGGATTTATAGTGAAATCTCAGTTATAATCTTCTGTATATATATCAAAGTGATAAAGGGCTACAGTGAAAAGTAAAGTGTGATTTCAATAAAGGAAATAATTATACATAATCAAGGTTATGTTGTGATCATTTCTCTTCGTTCTTTTTCTTTTTAATAGTATTCTAATAAATAAGTATAGTGTCATTTAACCCAGTGTGTTTTCCTTGTGTGTGTGAGTGATGTTTGTGTGCGTTATGGTCTGGATGAACGTCTGATCGTCCGTGAGGTTTCCGAGACGAGACATCAAAATAGGGATGCGCACGAGACGAGTCGAGACAGAATTTTTCTGACAAAACTCGAGTCGAGACACAGCTCTTCCAATAGAGAAATATACATTTTTTGAGTCGAGACACAGCTCTTCCAATAGAGAAATATACATTTTTCGAGTCAAGACATCGGTTTTGCAGCACATTTTTGAGACAAGACAGACTCAGATCCCTACATCTGAACCTGTCGGCGCCTAATGCTCATCTCATCATTGAGACCGACGAGCAATTTGGGAACAATTTTGTAATCCCTTCTTGGAGAGGTCCCTCAACGAACTACCCAGGTAAGTCCAGGTCTCAGGAAAATACTCATTAGCAGGACCTCGGAGGACAACGGAGGACAGACTACGATCAGGCGATTACAAATAAATGGCAGCCCGAACCGAGACCAAAGAATCGATTACACTATGCCCTCTGCATTTATCACTGCTCGCACTTCACACGCGGCGGGAGCTGGAATAGGAACGCCAATCTTCAATCACTGCTACGACGCTACTGAGAGAATTAGGGAAGTTCTGCTGCCGCATGCGCCATGTTAGGACCTCACCCTCTCACGTACATGCAGTTGCTTCGCGCAACATACGGATTCCTAGCTATGGGACGCGTGGGAAACTTACTTTCTGGATGCGCCTGGTATAAGCACGAAATTTATAGCCTTCCTTAAGTCCGTTGATGCATTTATACATGCCCGGAATGTTTTTATTTTTACTATTATCTTCAAGTTAATATTAATTTTAGCTTCCAAAAATCGCGTTTCTTTGTTCTAAAAGTTTTGAAGTTTTCCACCAGATGACAGTGAAATTTTATGTAGTTATTTCGTTCGGATTTTGTAGCCAACGCTGTTTCTTCTGTTTTCTCTTCTCTGCTACTTTAGTGCATTCCTGGTTGAACCATGCTTTGTTTCTACGTATTTATGCGTGTCCCAATATTTCTTTTGCTGAAATCTTAATGTTTTCTCTAATTTCAACCAAGTATCCTGAACACTAGTGCACTCCAAACCTTGTAAAACCGAGAATCTATTCGACGCTTCAATCTGGCTCCCCTCTCACCTGACTCTTCTTTAATTTCTTTAAATTAAACCACTCCGTTTTCAGATATTGAATATTTCCTTTATTCAACGATAGTTTAACTCTTATTATCATAATCAACTTTTCTGAACGACCGAACATCAGTTGTGCTAGACTGTTTTCTTCTATCTACTAAAACGTGATCGATTTGATTATGTGTTTTTCCGTCTGGTAAGGTTCAAGTATATTTATGAACGTCGCGATGTGGGAATTTTGTAATCATCACGATAAGTTACACGATGTTGCAAAGTTCACGAGTGTAACGCCGTTGTCACAACCCTCCTTATGCAGACATTTATTCCCTATATTCAGTTTGAAAAAACCCTCTTGTACTACCTTCGCATTGAAACCGCCTAACAGAATTTTCATATGATGTTGCAGGAGAGGATACCCGTTCTATTCTTTCGTAAAAACTGTCTTTTTTATGGTTATCCATATTTTCCGTTGGAGTATGTGCATTTGAAACAATAATATTACACCACCGACCCTTAAGAGAAGTAAAAGAAGATCTATCATTAACAAATTCAACCCACCTAAGTGCTGATATTATTCGTTTATGAACGAAAAGCCCTGATCCTAGTTGGTAATTTTTAATTTGTTCCAAGTAAAAGAACGTAAAATTTCCCGACTTGACTCCTCCATTTCTTTCTCATCTAACTTCCTGATATCCCATTAGGTCCATATTCTATGTCTAAACTCATTCGTTACACATTTTAATGCGCCTGGCCTATAGAGACTTCTTATCTTCCATGTTCCAATTCTCATGTCTATTTTACTTTGCTGAGTTCGTGCCAAGTTATCACTTCTGATCCGAGGATTCTGCGAATATATCTGACAAGCCTTTTTTTACAGGATGATTTGTTAGCCCCACACCAAATCCCCAAGCTGAAGGATAACCCCTTGTCTTTCCGCATCTGCTTATTCAGTATATTCGCAGCTAACCTTTATATTCCAGAGACCTTCTCCTCGATCCACAACCTGAGGACGCGCCGTACCGTGGTAAGAGGAACATCACATTTTATGGAAATTAATATAGCTATATTTTAGAATTACAATAGGTACTGATTATCCGAACACTGATAATATGCTCGGATATATGGATGCATATTAGGACTGTGAAAGCTTCGATGCCGTAAAAATCGTAAATTATAGACTAATGTCAGCGTAGTATTTCATGAATGCTCGTACGTTTGACTATCCGAACTATTCTTGATGTATCACGTTATTTCGTTTTATAGCTACATAACTTTATAATATTTTTGTAAGTGATTATACTCTTTACCTGTTCTCTGCCAATAGCAACTGCATGAATTGTAAAGGGTGCCTTGTATTCTTCACAGCTTCTTTATTAACAACCAGTATTTGAATTTATAATATAAAGCTGGTACACAGGATAACTAAAAACACTTATCTATAATGTGATGTTTCGTAGGGCGCCTTATGTAAAAGGCGCACTGTACCTTTCGCGGGTTCTTTACCAATAGTGACTGTATGTATTTATTGTACAGAACTGTGGTATACAGAAGAGTAAATAAAATCGTTCACCTTTGATGTGGACTTGCAAGGGCACCTAATGTAAAGGGCGCACTGCGCCTTTCACGGGTTCTTTACCAATAAAATTGTAAGAATTTATTCTTAAAAACTTGTACCTTTATTTATACTGTGATGTTTCGGAGGGCGCACTGGGACACGTCCCGGTGTCCCGGTGGGCCAGCACGGGCCTGATCGCTGATATTTGTTTAGAACGGAAAATTTTCCGGAAAAATATAGGGGAAAATTTTTTCCACAAAATATTTTCCACCTCACATCACTAGTGATCACGTTATTGGATCTTAGTACCTCCGATTAATCTTAGTACTTCCGTTACTCACACGGAAATAACTCTTGAACGACATATATAGAGAGGAAATCAGCTAAAGTAACATAGGTCCGTAAACCGACATAGCACCATTTCTAGGCTGGAACTCGCTGTACTCTGACGGAGACATTATCAGTAGTTTGTACTCTCACCACTAGGTGATGCAAGTACAATTTAAAACGGTTGTGAGGGTGGATTAATGTGTGAGGAGCATCGTTTTGTTTTTCGTTGTTTTAAAATTTCTGTTGATAATTCGTCACCATCAGAAAACGAGAATTATTTAGAGGTAGGTGATTTACTCATTGCATACTTTAATTCTTTAAGTTATTAAGTTCGCAAATCAACGTGGTTATTTTGCCAACTGATACTTTTTGTAGTGAAACATGTACAAACATGTGGGAATAGAGTGTTCTATAAACGAACATACATTTTCACTCACATATATCCAGTTCCAGGGAAACGGATAAAGTTGTCAACCAGAGACCGTAAAGCTACTTACGCGGCAGTAGTAACCTCATCACTTTAAATAAATAATAAAAAAAAAAAGATCGAAAAAATGGAAAAGAAGGTGCAAAGAGAAACTAAACGGAAAGCAAGTAGACAAGAAGACTCAAAAGTAAATGCAAGTAGGACTAAGTCCCAATCTACGTCCAAGTCAAGGAGATGCTACGATGTAAACAAGCAAACAATGACTCATCATCAGATGAAAGTTTAGTGTTCAGTGTGCCTGAGAGTAATGACATTTTTTTTATTTTTTATTTTTATTTTTTATTTTTTAATTTTATTTTTATTTTCTTTTGCGAAAGACACTTTTCGGAAGACACTAGCGGAGAAGAATGGGTTCAGTGTGTATCGTGTGAGGACTGGGCACGGACACACACAGAATGTCCCGGTGTCGATTGGGACATTTACATCTGCAATTATTGTCATTGATTTAGTCTCAATGTGTAATTCCATAGCAATATTCCCTCTAATGTTTACTTAACTTTCATAATACCCACACATGTCTAGACTATTTAGAACTGTGAATTGTGCCTAATACCACGATAAGACTATTTCTATCAGCACTTATTTCTACTTTTATAAAGCAAAGTATCATGCAGATCTAATAGTGTCTTACAAGAAAACCTACTATTGTGCGTAACAGAACTTGTACAAGGATATCAAAATACAAATTTAAAAAGATGCCTTGTTTTCTTTTTGTAACATAATAATTTTCAGAAGGTATGTAAGTTTTGGGGCCTGGTTTCTAAAAGTATGATTTTGGAGACAATTGAAGAAATCGTCATAATCATGGCAATATACAGTATAGTAATTTTTAAAACTTGTTACATAATTTTATTGAGTAGTGTTGCTGGTTTAAAAATATATATATATTTACTTCATAATTTCGGTCCTTCAGTTCAGCTTTACGAGCCAAAAACTAAATGGTATGTCAGTTTTGGTGCTTTTCCTCTCCTTCTTTCTTTCTCTCTCTCTCTCTCTCTCTCTCTCTATATATATATATATATATATATATATATATATATATATATATATATATATATATATATACAGCTAGAGCATTATTTCAGCCAAGTTTGTTAATGGTGTTAACCAGTTAACGGTAACTTTAACGGTTGCTTTCCATATTCAATATCCTATACATGGATTATTGATTGCTTTAATTACCAGCATAGATACTATATTCATAAAGGTAAGTTTCCTTGATCTTGTTTACTATCTTTACCAGAGTTCATTGCATTTCCATCTTCCTCATATTAAGCAGCTAGTGTTCATGAACCTTAACGAGCTTCTATTATTTCTCCGTAAAAACAATTTTTAATATTGATAGTTGTTCTCCGAATTTCCTTTACATAATTAAAATTTATATACCCTATATGGAATATTATGATGATGGTCTATAATCATAAAGCTTATGACAAATGTGTCAGAATAGGATTAAGAAATATTTGAGCCATTTAACTTCTTTACAAATTGGCACAGCGTATTTCTCAATGATAAACTGTGCATGACATTTAATCTAGCATATTTCATATAGTGTCCATTTTTGTTGTATATAGGATAATCTTCTCTATGAGTATGTAGTGTGTGTGTTTGTGTGTGTGTGTGTCGTTTGCTTTACCAGTATGTAAAAGCCCTTGACGCTGCGGCGTTTTCGGCAACTCCATCATGTGTACTGGACATAAATTCTGTCCCGTCAAGCATGGCGCCCTCTGTTTGCCGTATGCGAGAGTTCATAAAGTACAGCCGTCTTCAAGGCCTGTCGTATAGGGCCTGTTCGCCCCCCCCCCCTTCCCATTTTTTGCATCCACAGAAAAGTAGCATTATACATACTCTTGAGCAAAAGCCTAAATTTATTCTTCTTCCTCTTCCTTGGGTTGAGAGAATTCAAGAAAAAGAATAAGATCACAGACCACCACCTCCTTCCTTTCAACCACATCTGCCGTTATGCCATTTGCCTGCACTCCCCTTTTTTTCTTCATAAAATTCCTTATCCGTTGCAGCAGCAAATCAGAAGACGGAAGGTGCATTTCTTATATTTTTATTCTTACGACATCCTTCCCTTTAAGTTTTCTATGAAGCTAGAGTTCAGATTTCTTTTATTATTATTATTTATTTTAGAAAGAGCTCTATATGTTCTATTGTCACATACGCAAAGAGAATAAAATAACTGCCAAAGAACTAAGTCGAATGCCCCATTCCCTTCTTCTTCTTCTCTCCGCCTTCTGCTTTTTCTTCTCTTTTCCTAGTGTTGAGTTGGAACATTTGAATATTATTTTTTCCCCTTTAAATTCGTTGGAAAGATAAAAGTTACATTTTTCTCCAGTGTTTTCCCTACAACTCTACAAGTGAAGTTTTTTGAGAACTAGGATACAAGTTTCTTTGTAATACGTACTTCTATCAATCTGACAGACAACAAAAATCGTAAAAACAAATAAACTTTTACAAGTTATGGCACAGTTTTGAATCAATTTTGACAACTAATAGTGTAATTTAAAATCTATTTATGATACAGTTAAGAATCAATGCTTTATTGATTCACAATACTGTCACCAATATGAATAGTTTACTATCAACTTTTAAATATTATTGTTCAGTCAGTGTACACAATCAACTTTGATTAAAACAAAGTTAACACGTTATGGTACATATCTTATGGTACACGTTATGGTTTACAGACATATTTAACGAAAGAACGTACAAATCTTTGTCCTGCTGGAAGGCTCTTCCGGAAGGACTTTGCACACGAGCCGCCGTCCTGCCGGCAGGACGCACCTCCTCAATGGTAAGAATATGAGTTTTTCCTTCCGGAAGGAATCAAACCTTTCAGCAGTACGCATTTTAAAATATCAGTAAACAATATAAGAGTAGGTTTAGTGTTTCCCAGTTATCACCGAAATTCGCTCTACTTCAAATATGATTAGTGGATCAAAAAGGAGCGTAAATGTACTCACAATCACCTTTAGAAAACATCTCACCATTACTGAACTAACAGTCGTACCAACATGATACTTTTTTTGCGCTACAACTAGAGGTAGTTTAATTTCGCTGTAGTGAAAACCCTTAATGTATATACAAGATGTGGTGTAGCTTGGTATATTGTTCGTTTGTTCAAAGTAAGTTCTGTAAGTAATGATGCAGCTTAAAATAGATTAAGTGCCCATAAGTGTTTTCTAGAGTTTATAATAAACTTTCAAAGGATATGATGAAGTTTAGTATAAAGTTATGTTCAGTTCAACTGTCACATAAATACTCTTAACTTTAAAAAAAAACTTTTACAATTTTATGCGACAGAAGTCATTAGAGAACTTTCGAGAATATGAGGTTGTATGTTTGGAATTCATAGTTCACAGAGTTATATTATTGTTAAGGTTAATTTTACAATATGTGCTATACAATTTTACAAATTATGTTACAAAATCAACTAAGACAGCTTTCTGTGTAGTTTACAATGAGCTTGTACAAGATATAGTACAATCTAGAATGGATTTCACGAGTTATGGTATTGAGTAGACAAACTTTCACAAGTTCCTATATTGTTAGAAATAAATTTAATGTGATACTTATAAAATTAATTTTATAAGATTTACTATTGACATGTTATAAATTATAAGGAACGCATCAAATGTAACAAAGGAAAGATGGATCATACCATTTCGTTCACAGAAGACTCAGGTAGCCGACAATAATGTAGGGTAAAAAAAAAGCTTAGTCTTTCTAAAGTATTCTTTATGTGACAAAATATGGTATCGTCAAAGTCTGTAACACTCCTGATCCCCTGGGCTCAAATGAATGAGCTCGAAAATCCATGTTACATTTGCATTTAAATCACCCCCTACAAACTAAGCCACAAATGCCGATGATTGTGTGCTTTCTCCTTGACATACTTTTTCTACGTCGGAATACCGTGACATCATCCCAGTCCATAATGAACTTTCGACAATTTCATTAACCACAATTTAACCTTATCTTATCCTGAACTTAAAATTTAATGAGAATATTTGTATAAGATTCCAAGTTTCAACATCTAGCAGTTTCGGAAATCTGGTAAACGGTGGGGAGAAAAGTCTGAAATCCCTTTTCCCGTCATTTGTGTCTTATTTCGTATATGACCATCTTACTTATCCTCTGTCAATAATTCATTAGAAACATTTCAAGTTTATATGCCTAATAGATTCGGAGATATGAGACCTCAAAAACATAGGTAATTTATCTCTGTTGTGTTAGTAAAATCGCTATATCCTCAGAACAGAATGTAAGGAGAAAATTAGTACAAATGTTCAAGCTCCTGCCGCGTCCAACAGTTTCGGAAAACCAGTAAATGTAGGAAAAGGACTCAAAGGCCGTTTCAGTTGTAGGGAGTACATATCGCAAAACTCAGTTTTATCTTTAGCATAGGATACATGAAGAATGTTTATATCAAATTTCAGGTTATTACATCCAAGAGATTTAGTGAAATAGGGAAAATGTTTAAAGATTACTTTCCCCTCATAAGGGATAGCATTTTCTGAATCTTCGTTTCATCTTCGGTTTAGAGTTTAAGGATAATTATACCATGCATCTACAATGAGAACTTCTACAGATGAACGTCGAAAATACTTTCAAAACCCCGTTTTTCGCCTTAGGATTTACATTTCACAAAATTTTATTTTACTCACAATTTTGAGACTAAAGAAAAATATTTGTGCCAAAAGGTCTGGTGGTGTTTGAAGATATTATGAGTGAATCAGTGGATTTACTCTTATATAGGTGTTGTAATCCACTATGAATTTGAACACATGTGTGAAGCATAAAATCATGAATGAACTATATTTTAAAATATACATTCATATGGTGAAATTAGTAATGAATTTTTACTATGATATCACTTAGAATCAACTTTCATAACCTATATTATACAGAGAGTAGACTCAATGTGATCTTACTAGATAGTTAGAATAACTCAATTTATACTATCTCTTAAAAGAGTATCTCATTGATAACAGAAACAATGGACTTCTTAAAATTATAACGAAAGGTGTACAACTTGGAACAATAAACCTGTCACCATGCCATTTTGACACTTTATGGATAACTTTGAAAGCTTGCAGACTGAGGTTCACTTTACAACACGACAAATAAAATTCTTTTAGTAGTGAACTCCATGCATACATGAAATTTGAATCTATCAACTGCTTATTACATAAAATCAGGAATATTTAAGCAAAATAACTAATAAAAGGAAAAGTACCCAATGGATTCCAAGGATGTATTGTCTAACGCTGCTGTAGACTATTTCTTGATAGTGTTAGGCATATTCTTTAACATAGTTCCTAAGATTAGTAGATTTACCAATGAATGGAAAAATAGCCAATTCTGTTTCGAAATATGCTAATATGATAATATTTGTCAGTAGTTATACACTTTATTATTTTTTTAAGATTGTTTTATTAAACGGTATTTTTAACTTCTTTAAAAATATAATCTCCAGTGGTCGTACAGTGAGTGCTATAAATGTCAGGAAAGTCGTCACACACTTCATAATTTTGATATGCCTCTCGAATAAAAGATAAAACTTCAGCAGTATCTGAAACATTTGTTGACTCATCCAGGGCCAAAGGGAACCACTCTAAGTGTCTACTTTTGTTAATATACGTATTTTTTGCAATATTATCAACTTTTCGAGCTCTTGTAATTTAAACTTCTCTTGTCAAGAGAACTGGTACAAGGAGCTCTTTAATTTCTTTACGAGAGTTTATTTAAGTACTACATGAAAATTCCTCATTGTTAAATAGTACATTGTATATGCCATTGTTTGTTAACACTGGCACTCATACTGCTAACAGTGATGCATAGTCCTAACATTGACACAATACTATCTGTGACGCACAAACTAACAAGGAACGGACATGAACGTGTCATCCAGACATCCGAATAAAACTTAGTCCATTCGATAAACGTAATAAAGATATGTTTATGCACAAAAAATTAGGTGCCATGGACAAAGGAATAAGTCCCTGGGGCCCATTAATCCTATTAGTATAAAGAAAATCGTAGACTCGCAGTGAAATAGCTATTGCATCAACACTGTTCGTTGGAAAATCATGGTTTATAGTTCATTCTCTTCAGCATAAAACAAGCTTTCCAGAGATTCTATGTATTGGCGTCCATAATGTACCTGAACAGAAAAAATCGGGATAATGTCATTCCCTCCAAAAATCCCTCCCATCAACTTTGGCCTCCCTCTGGAGTGGCCCTGGGTAAAAGTACACAATCTAAGTGTATCTAAAACTACTACATGGGATAAGAAATGAGTGTACCAAGTTTCGTTTTGATAGACAGAATGGGTTAAAAGGGGGAAGGTTGTCTAGCAATACGTTCTGTACATACAATATCAAACCTATGACCTAACGTATGCAGAGAACATAATATAAAAAAACGCAGTACTACTTATCCTTATATCAAGAATTGTACCACATATTTTGTAGAATGAAGCAAGTTTTTCAATAGTTATCACGCATATTGTTCCGTTATACGTCGGTAGCGAAATTGGGATTAGTAGCAAAAATGTCTTCCGAAATAGCTCTATTGTGACGTTGTGCGTCCTCTAAAGCGACACCGGAGACTGTTGGAGTCAGTGTGCGAATTAAAGGACATTTTACAGAGGGGATAAAATGCACACCCGAGAAATTTAACATAGGGAAGTTAACAATTTATGGGAGACGTCCAATTTTTAAGAGAGGGAATTACCTCTATTTTTCCTGGTACGTCGCACACTGGTAGGAGTACATAATTAAAAGGTATCTTGAAAAATACTATGAGGTATACGGATGGGAGATATACCCTTAAAACAAGGGAGAAGATGTAGTATGACACCGTAAGAACGGAACAGAGAACAAAAGAGCATGTGTGGGGGTGTTGATGGATAACATGGGTTTATCCCAGTACAAGTGTAGCACAGTTACTGTTTAAAACGCTTATTTCATTCTACAGAGAAAGTGGTATAGATCTTGATATCAGGATAAATAGTACTGCGTTCATATTTTTTATATTATATTCTCTTTATGGTCAGGTCATAGGTTCGATTTCGTATGTACAGAGCGTATTGTTACAATTTTTCTCTTCATATCAATTCCGTCCATCATAAAGAAACTTGGTACGACCATTTCCTAACCCCTATGGTATTTTTCAAGATACATTTGGATTATGTGTTTTACCGGAGGCCAGAGGGAGGCCAAAGTTGATGGAAGGAATTTTTGGAGGGAATTTTCATGACATTGTCCTGATTTTCCCTATTCACGTACGTTATAGCGTCTCTGGAAAGCTTGTTTTATGTTAAGAGAATGAACTATAAACCATTACTTTCCAATGAACAGTGCTGATTCAATACCTATTTTACTGCGAGTCTACGATTTTCTTTATACTAACAGGGTCAATGGGCCCCAGGGACTTACTTCTTTGTCCATGGTACCTAATTTTCTGTGCGTAAACATACCTTTATTATGTTTATCGAATGGACTAGGTGTGATTCGTATGTCAAAATGACATGTTCATATCCGTTCCTTGTAAGTACTTGTAAATGTTTGGAGCAAAAGCAGGCGAGCAAGTGGATATAGGCAAAAGTTGCAAAATACGCTTCACGTTACTATACTCTGCTCTAAGTAGAGCTCTTATCTTTGGTGTATGTGGACAACATCGTATTCGTAGGTTTTCTCAGGACATTTCCGTTTCCTCCCACATTCTCATTTCACAGTTATCTCAACATCATTCACTTGCCTTAATGGTCGTCTCCCTTAGCCTAAAGGACATAACGGGGGACGTTAAACTGAGAGATTTCACTTTATTCTCGCTTTAAGTTTGAGAAAAGGACTATAATACGTAACAAACATTGAACCAGAACAAGAGGACGTCTTGAAGTAAATAAATTTAAATAAATCTTTTTTACTTCAACTTACTAAGTTGCTATAAGAATCTGAGTTTAGAATTAATATAATATAACTGCCCGGTAGGAATGTTTAATTGATCTGTCGTGATGAGAATAAAATTTAAAAAGGTAGTTACAATATGCACTCCTTCAACGCAGCCATTTTTCAGAATTGCATCTCTGAACTCTCTCTTAACTAGTCCCTCACACTACTCTGCCTAATCGCCAGTATTAAGTTTTCCGGATATTTAATATTTTGTATTATTTTTGAGAATATGCTGTAATCCAGAATTGCTGAACATTGGTTAATATGCTCAGACATTCCTTTGTTTCCAAAGTGGATCAACAACTTACATAATACAAATTATCTTAATGCACTAATTTCCATTCCGTAACAATAGTCTGGAGGATCCGTAACAAAATATCAAAGAATCGTGCAATTTATGATACAAGCGTCAAATTTTACACACGGTTTATAGACATCATAAGAAACAATTCTAGGGGTGGAGCCCAGAAATATCACGTGATTTCGTTGAGATAGCCGCCATATTAAAAATGGGCGCTCAGTACATATAAAATAACATTTAATTGTATTGTTTAACATGTTAATGCATTTTAATTTTTAAATTATAATCTATTTTGACTTTTATTCTCTTGATAAAGGTCATTTGACACTTGGCCTGGTAAAATGTTGAATTTAAATGTTTAATTTTGATTGATTTATTTATTTTTATTAGTTGTTTTACAGTTATTTTGACTGCTATTTCTTTCGTCTTTCAGCGTAACCCAAATTTGGTTTCGATTTATTTCAGAATTGAACTGTAGCTAAATTGAAACGAAATTTCAAACTAATAGACAATACTGAGGTTTCCAAACCACGTGATGAAATCACAAACTGGGATCTTTGTCTTTTTTTTTTGCCAAGAAGTAACAAAGGAGAGACTGACCTGTCCTGGTGATTTTGCTGGTAAATCATCAAATGAAGCTGCTGGGTATTCAACTATAGCAGAAAATTTAGTAAAATTTGAAGAAATAGAGTCACTACCTTCTAGGTTTAACATAAGAAGGCTGGATGAAGGACAAGGTATTAAGCAAACATTTATGGATAAAAAGGCAAAATATCATAAAAGCTGCTCTTTGAAATTCAATAAAACTAAATTGAACAGGGCAATTGAAAGAAAAAAGAAGAAGAAAAGTGGAAGTCAAGATAAATCAGACATATCTGCATCAAGTGAGAAAAATACCAGATCAAAGAACACACTTTCAGTTAGTCAAGGCGGGTGTACATTGTGCTTCTTTTGTGACGAACCAGTGGATGAAAAATCACAGTCATTTCGAAAATCACGAACACTTAAAGTTGATAAACGTGTGAGATCATGTGTCCTTTACTCTTCAAGACCACAAATTAATTGCAAAGCTAAGTGCTGGTGATATGTTTGCTTAAGATGCAGTGTATCATGCAACATGTCTTGTGGCCCTATATAATCGTGAAAGAGATTTAAAATTAAGATCAGAAGAAGAATACGCTCATACATATGAAAAAAAAAACGCATTAGCAGAACTTTTAGTGTACATTGAAAGTATTCTTGATGACGACGAAATTGCCCCTGTGCTGCAGTTGAGCCATCTCAAGAAACTCTATTGTCAGAGAATTGAGCAACTGGGCGGTGACCCAAGTCCAGTGCATTCAACGTGGCTAAAAGAGAAAATACTTAGTCATTTTCCAGAACTTGAACCCCATGACGCTGGTCGAGAAGTTTTGCTTGTGAGAAACAGTGATATAGGAGAGAGCCTCAAGAAAGCCTGTTCTCATGATTCTGAGTTAGATGCCATTGTTTTATCTCATGCTGTAAACATAGAAAGACGAGATATTTTTAAACATCCCCAGTTTCAATTTAAAGGGTCATTTGAGGATAAGTACCAAGGTCCTAACATTGAAAACAAAGCGGATTACATGTCCCAAGTTTGTCTCTCTCTTTCCAGCTTTTATCCTTTAAGTGTTTTAAAAAACGTAGAAAAATTTCACAGCATTTAGTCCATTCTGCAAATAGGGAAACGCCGCTACCCCTTTTCGTTGGATGTATGATTCACTCATATACAAGATCAAAACAAATAGTTGGTGTGTTGTTTGAATTAGGACTTAGTGTATCTTATGACAGAATTCTCTGCCTCTCAACAGAATTGGGTAATTCTGCTATAATTCATTTCATGAAAGTAGAGGCAGTAGCTCCCTTGCATTTGAAGAAAAATGTTTTACTACAGCTGCAATCGATAATATAGATCATAATCCTTCATCTACATCATCTACTACTTCATTTCATGGAACGGGAATATCACTGTTTCAGCAACCAGATATTGAAAATTTGGGTGAAGGACAAGTTGAAGAGCGTGTAGTGCACAACGGAAAAAAGTTGATGAAACTCCCAGAGAGTTACACCTGATGTTGAAATGATTATGCAGTCATTCTGCACTTTCTGACACCAGAAGTTACAGATTCGTTTGTTGACTATGCCGAAAAGTTCATAAACATGATTAGAAATCGATTTAAAGGACAAGTAAAACGTGTTGACGTAGTGTTTGATAACTATAAACCAGATAGCTTGAAGAGTTGTGTTCGTGAAAAGAGAGGAACAGGCATTCGAAGAAAAATTGAAGCGAATAAAAAGGTGCCTAAAAACTGGAAGGACTTTCTTAAAGTTGATGAAAACAAAACAGAATTATTTCTTTTATTGGTCAAATTTGTAAGTTTAGCAGAATATCCAGGAAAAGTTGTTGTCACTCAAGGAAACAGTGCCGTTAGTTCACAACCTGCGGATTTAAGTCGAATAGTACCATGTTCTCAAGACGAAGCAGACACAAGGATATTTTTACATGCAGCAGATGATATACTAGAAGGGTATCGAAATCATACAAGTTTGTACGGTTGACTTAGATGTGGTTGTGTTGGCAGTCAACCATGCAGCTAAGTTGGAATGTGATTGTTTGTATGTATTGTATGGATCAGGAAAACATATGCGTTACATCAATGCTACAGTAATATCAAAGGCACTGGGAAGTGAAAAAAGCTCTGCAATACTTGCTTTTCATGCTTTGACGGGAAGTGACACTACATCTAAATTTGCGGGTAAAGGTAAAATATTAGCTTGGACAGCCTAGAAAGCTTATGATGAGGTTACGTCGGCATTTCAAGTATTATCAAGCGTTCCAGATGTAGAAACCGTGAAGACAGTGTTTCCAATTGTTGAAAAATTTGTTGTATCGCTATATGACCATTTCAGCATAGATAATGACATAAATGTAGTAAGGCAAAAGATATTTACACGAAAGAATCGTGAGCTTGAGCTTATATCACCTACTCAAGTGCTTTGCTACAGCATTTACTTCGAACAGCTTATCAAGCAGGACAGATTTGGGGAAGATCCCTTGAAAAAGAACCTGAACTTCCATCTCCAAGTATTTACAGATGGACACAAACCGAAGAAGGAAGATGGATACCTCGTTGGATAACAACTCCACTAGTCAGTGAGTCTTCAAGAGAGATATTGAAATGTAATTGTTCCAAAGTGTGTTCTGGAAAGTGTAGCTGTTTGAAAGCTGACTTACCATGTACAGCTCTTTGTAGATGTGAAAGATGTGAACGTTGAATATAGGTACACGAAGAAAGACTGTAAATTCCAATTTTACTCTCCTTCATGTTTTAACATGATGTAAAATTCTCAATTTTGTTGTTATGTGATATGTTTTATTGTACAGTTTTGGTATTGCAGAAATCTTATATTCAAACTTCAATTTCCACAAGCTTGATGTGTAAAGTTAGAAAGATAAACTTACACTACTTAGCAGTGTTATGAATTCCATTCTCTTAAGTCAAGAACAGACCGTCTGATAGTATTTCTAAGCGTGTATTTGCAATTAGTCACATCAAGAACATATATTTTGATACCCATCACTCTATAGTTATGGCTTTATTTTAAATCTGGTCACATTGGGCGCCATGTTGAAAAATAGCAAACTAAATAAACTAAATTACAAACCAAGTACTAGTCCCCCCGTTATATGCAGCCGAGTCAGCAAAAATTTTCTCGATTCTGATTGGCTGAGAGAGGTCACGTGACGTTAGGCCCCGCCCACGCGGGAAATTCAAATTTTTTAGGTCACGTGGTATGACGTCATGAGTCACCCTGCGGGGAAATCCCTCATTCTCTTTTATGACATGGATTTTTGAAATTTGTTCCCTTTTACGGGTAAGATGTGTGTTTTGATTGGTTGATAGCTGTCACGTGATTTTAGACCCTACGATATTTGAAATTCGTTCCCTTTTACGGGTAAGATGAGTGTTTATGATTGGCTGACAGAGGTCACGTGATCTTAGGCCCTGGGATTTTTAAAATTCGTTCCCTTTTATGGGTAAGATGAGTCCTTTGGTACCACGATGATAGAGGTCACGTGATCTTAAGCCCTGTGACTTTTGAAATTCGTTCCCTTTTTACGAGTAAGATGAGTGCTTTGATACCTGATTCTGATTGGTTGACAGAAGTCACGTGATCTTAGACCCATGGATATTTGAAATTCGTTCCCTTTTATGGGTAACATGAATGCTTTGGTACCACGAAGCTGATTGGTTGACAGAGGTCACGTGATCTTAGACCCGCCACACGGTGAACAGAATACGTGGGAAAACCCCATCACTCATTTGTTTCCATGTTACGGGTAAGATGATTGCTTTGGTACCACGATGTTGATTGGTTGATAGAAATCGCATAAACTTACACCCCACTCCAATGCTAGACATTCAGAGTGCTATGACGGCGATCCACCCTAGACCTGGATTTTTTTTAATGGTTATCCTTTTTGGTACCTTAAAGTTCCCATGGAGGGTTCAACCCCATCCTTAAATAACCCTTTTATGGTATCATGATATTGTACTGAAGTTTACATTAAATATTATCGTTCTCTTTGGCAGATAAGATGATTCTTACCTTGATGGAGATCCTGTCCTTGAATTAGTAGCCTATGTCTCTGGAAGTAACAATGGTGAAAGAGGGGTGTCGCTTGTAGATTTCTTATAACACATTGTTGTGAGTTTAAGCGATTTTTTAAACGCTCAGTAAGCGCTTCATTAATGGAAACAGCGTTGCCAGATTTTTTCTACCTAAACTGCTCCGATTCTTTTCGAAACGGTTCCGCAGAGTGCAAGAAATTTTAAACTAAAAATTTTTTCGAACTAAAAAATTTCAAAACTAAAAAATTTTAAACAAAAATTTTCAAACAAAAAATTTTCGAACTAAAAATTTTGAAACAAAAAAGTTTCAAACAAAAAATTTTCGAACCCAAAAAAAATTTCGAACTAAAAAAATTGAAACAAAATTTTGTCGAACTAAAACATTTTTTAAAAACAAAAGTTTCGAACTAAAGATGTAAATCACATCTAAAAATTTTCAAATCAAACTTTTTATCGAACTAAACTTTTAAAATTTTCGAACTAGAAATTTAAACCAAGTTTTAGAAAAATCCTAAGAAATGTTTTTTCAGGAATCGAACTCAGGTCTTTCAAACCAAAGATGTGTATGCTAACCGCTTAAATGAATTCGGTTTTAATCGATCTTGGTGGGTTTCGAACCATGGTCCTTGAAAAGGATACACATATACTTTAAGAAAATAAATCTGACAGTGTAACACTTCTCAAATCAAACTTTTTATCGAACTAAACTTTTAAAATTTTCGAACTAGAAATTTAAACCAAGTTTTAGAAAAATCCTAAGAAATGTTTCTCCAGGAATCGAACTCAGGTCTTTCAAACCAAAGATGTGTATCCTAACCGCTTAGCTATGAATGAATTCGGATTTAATCATGCTTGGTGGGTTTCGAACCATGGTCCTTGAAAAGGATACACTCATACTTTAAGAAAATAAATCTGACAGTGTAACGCTTCTGTTCGTGGATTAAAATAAAATGCTGATAGACTTCTTTGTGTGACGACATAGAAGCACATATGATTGAAAAATGCAAACGTCAACGGATCGCATTACTTTTGTTTTACTACGAACGTGTCAGCATGATTCATGAAAAAAAAGCAAACATTGACATTCTCGTATGGAATATGAGGAAAATGAAATGTCGTCACAGTTACGACAAGTAGTGACATGATCCTGACAGAAAGCATTTTGGGATCGGAATTGCGATACTATTGAGAAACGTGAATGACGTCACGATCGATTGTTACACATCGTTTTGGTTCGTGATTCATGACAAGAGCAGCGAGCGTTTTGATTGGTTCGTTGTGATGTCATTTTATAAATTTCCTCGTTTCTGATTGGCTGACGGTGACGTCGTTTTCGCAGCGACCTAAATAAAAATCTAAATTTCATTTTTCAAATCTTACACCGCTCTCAACTATCGTGTGAGAAGGTCTGTTCTTGAAAAGTGTCTTCATTTAAGAAGCTTTACTGCACCGACTTTTTGTTCATTGAATTTGAGGTAAGTTCAGTGAGATTTTATTTTTCACACAAGATTCGAAAATCATTTTTATTTTATATTTGTGGGCGGATCACGAATACACTGTTTTACTTTTAGTACGAAATATTTAGACTATGAAGAAATTAGTGGAATGGGAAAGTGGGAGTACGAATCAGGATCCCCACACATTAGAAGTAAGCACGATAAATGATATGGTTTAGCGCCCCTTCAGCTTAATGTTGAATGTGAACTCCCGTCGGGAATTGAACCATGGCCAAAGATGTGTGCGCTTAGTTTTGAAAAGAATACATTACAAAATTTCAGAAACTATGGCTGAGAATAATATGGTTCGATACCCTTTGAAACCATTAGCGTCCCTTCAGCTTAACGTGATATTCGAGCAACCGCCCGAGATTGAACCTGGGCCAGAGGTGTGTACGTCAATCATTTAGCTTAGTTTTGAAAAGAATGTATGATAACGCATGAGAATATTAAATTTCAGAAAAGGCTTGACAACGCTCCGATGTGGGAAAGCAAACCCCACCGAGGATTGAACCAGGACCTTCCACGTTAGAAGCATGTACGCTAACCACTTAGCCACGAGTGCATGAATATGTGGTTAAAAAGATTTACGCTATACAGATTTTGTTTTGACAATTACGTATGTGTAACGTTAATGGTTGGTGAATCTCTTCCACTTGCAAACGCATCATTTAAAGGTCGTTGTGAGTAGAAAAAAATGCTTACGAGTGCTTTATCACATCTCAGTACTGTTGAAACATTCATTCATGCATTCTTTTTATCACTATAGAATGGTAGGTCAGTTACATGCTGATGTAATGGTCTCGAGTTTGACAGCAATAAAATACACATTTCAGTAACATAATTATTTTTAAAAAACTTTGATTTCTAGTACATGTGCTTTCATAATGAGATTCTGTACGTCACCGCCAGGAATCAAACTCAGGACCTTTACATGAATTGCTTAGTTAAGAATTTATCATGAATGTTATGATTTCCTGGGCTAAGCGGTTAGCATACGTGCCTTTGGCGTGGGAGACCATGGTTCGATTCCCGGCGGGGAGCTCATGTGGTTCGGATTCCACGTTAATCAGTAGGTCCACGTCTCATATAGCCTCGCTGCTGAAAGGGACGCTAAACTAAAAAATCAAAAAATCAACTCAAATTCACGCTGCTCAATTCCTTTTTTCCCATTACATATTTGTTTTACCGTACCTGTTTGTTGTTTTCATTTTTAACCATGGTCGAATCGGGTTTTACTGTTTGTAATGAAATCACTCGTCATTATAGACGATTTATGTACGTTTATGTATTATGAGGTGTGTACGTCAACCATTTAGCTTAGTTTTGAAAAGAATGTATGATAACGTGTGAGAATATTAAATTACAGAAAAGGCTTGACATGCCCCGACGTGGAAAGCAAACCCACCGAGGATTGAACCAGGACCTTCCACGTTCGAACCATGTACGCTAACCGCTTAGTCACAATAATAATAAAAAAAATACAGATTTTGTTTCGACAATTACGTATGTGTATCGTTAATGTTTGATGAATCTCTTCAACTTGCAAACGCATCATTTAAAGGTCGTTGTGAGTGGGGAAAAAAAATGCTTACGCGTACTTTTTAACATCTCAGTACTGATGAAACATTCATTCATGCATTCTTTTTATCACTATAGAATGGTAGGTCAGTTACATGCTGATGTAATGGTCTCGAGTTTGACAGCAATAAAACACTCATTTCAGTAACATAATTATTTAAAAAAAAACTTTGATTTCTAGTACACGTGCTTTCATAATGAGATTCTGAACGCCACCGCCAGGAATCAAACTCAGGACCTTTACATGAATTGCTTAGTTAAGAATTTATCATGAATGTTATGATTTCCTGTTTATCAGGTGATTAAGATTTTTTCTTTCTTCTTTTCTTTTGTAGTAAATTCACGCTGCTCAATTCCTTTTTTCCCATTACATAATTGTTTTACCGTACCTGTTTGTTTGTTTTCTCCTTTTATTAACATGGCCGAATCGGGTTTTACTGTTCGCAATGAAATCACTCGTCATTATAGACGATTTAACATTGAGGGCAGAATGCTCGAAATTCAATTCAACGCACCACCCGTAGGAACCGATATCATACAGTATGTACATAACAGTTTCCAAGCAATGCTGGACCATTTGTTAGCCAATGTCGACGATGAGGCGATGGTTGGTTTATCAGTAATATCGCCACGGAACACGAATAAACCATTTTGGGTGAGTTTTCGCCAAGCACGAAACCTAACACTGGAAACGATGTGGGCCTCGTTCGAAAGAGTTTTACAAAGTAACAATGCATTTCTCCTGCACGAACCATTCACGGTTCATTTTCATCGTGTGGATATTCCAAGAGGATACGGATATGGAGATCGTTTAGCACAAGGAATACTACAAAACGAAGAATTGTTACGAAGCAAGCGAGGGATTGTACGCGTAAAAAATCAAGATTCAAGGTGTCTGGCGTACGCCCTTGTTATTGCTATTGGCCTGAAAAAATACAAGAATGTAGATGTAAAACGACATACACAGTATCAACATCAATCGAAATGTATTGTGGACCAAGAAGTTGATGCGTTATGTTCAAATGCAGGAGTCAATTTGGATCATGGTGCCAGTGTAAATGAAATTCGACAATTCCAGGCATACCTCAAAGAATATAAAATTACTGTGTATACTAGTTTCACAGGCCGTGACATCATGTACGAGGGGCCCAACGATGAAAATCGCACTCCCATAAATTTGATTTGTTTGGCTGGCCATTTTGACATCATCCAATCCTTAACTGCTTGTTTTGCAACCAAGTTCTACTGTGAAGCGTGCCATAAAAAGTATAGTAAACGCAATGAACATGTAAAAAATTGTCCTGTAACGTGCTCCAAATGTAACGCAGAGACCTCTATGCGACAAGAACCAAACACCGATATTGTGCAACGACTGCAATCGTCAATTTTATGGGGAACAATGTTTTAACAATCATCGTAATATTGTATATCATCGTGGGGAACCTGTATGCAAAATGGTGAAGCAATGTACTAAATGTCACAGAGTATATTCTTTTGTGCATACAGGACAACGACTTCATGATTGTAATGAGATCTTTTGCAATGTTTGTAAGAAGATTGTTCCAGGATCCCATCAATGTTTTATGCTTCCTGATCGACAATGCTTGAAACCAGGTGTTCCTTCACTCATGCACGCAAAGAAAGCCTTGTTGATATTCTATGATATAGAATCAATGCAGGACACGAATATTGACGATAATACGTATGTACACATTCCAAATTTATTGGTTGCACAACAAGTATGTTATGCATGTGTTGAAAACAATAATATCCAGCAGTCTTGCAGTACGTGTGGTCAGCGTCAGCATATTTTCCAAGGAGAGGATCCAGTTTATGATTTTCTTCAGTACTTGCGGGAACGTCGTCCCAATATAAATAGGATTTTCTGTGTCGCGCACAACGCTAAGGGATACGATGGACATTTTATCCTAAAGACCATGGTAGAACAATGCCAATGGAGACCTGACGTCATATTAAATGGGACCAAGATACTGAGTTTAACCTTGAATAATCTGACGTTCATTGACTCGTTGAACTTCCTACCTATGGCATTAAGTAAATTGTCAAAAGCGTTCAATTTACCCGCAACCAAAGGCTACTTCCCGCATTTCTTCAACACCAAGGAGAATCAATCGTATATTGGACCACTTCCAGAAACGAAGTATTATGGTGCAGATGAAATGGCCGTCGAAGACAGGAACAAGTTCATGCAGTGGTACAACGATCATCGTAATGATACGTTTAATTTCCAGAAAGAAATTCTCAAGTATTGTATTCAAGATGTCAATGTACTGCGACAAGCATGCGTTTCGTTTATGACGTCATTTGAAACAGAAACCAAAGTGAATCCCTTCTTGGAGACGATCACGATTGCCAGTGCTTCCAATTTAGTATTCCGCCGGAATTTCCTTAAACCCAACACCATAGGAATTCTACCGGCACATGGCTATCGATGGAGAAGTACCCAATCGATCGCTGCAATGCAATGGCTGGCCTACATTGAAAAAACCGAAGAAAAACAAATCTTACATGCGGCCCGACAAAAAGAAGTGTTTATTGCGGGATTCCATGTTGATGGTTACTACCAAGATCCTGAGACGTTAGAGGAGCACGTCTACGAGCATGCCGGCTGCTTTTATCACGGGTGTAAAGTATGTTTTACTACAGGCCGTAATCAGCCCATCTACAGCAATCCAGAAGACACCATGGAATTCCGTTATGAACGAACGCAAAGAAAAAATGCAAGACTGCGTGAATTGGGGTACATTGTACATGAAATGTGGGAGTGCGAATTTAATCAGTTCTTAAAACAAAATCCTGCAATGGCGACGTATCTGAAGAATCACCCGTACATGAACCGCAGACCATTAAATCCAAGAGATAGCTTTTTTGGAGGAAGGACCAATTGCGTGAAATTGTACCACCAAGTCGACGAAAAAGCGGGGGAAGTAATAAAATATTTCGATATTGTCTCGCTTTATCCTTACATCAATAAGTGTGCTAAATACCCTGTAGGCCATCCACGAATTTATCTACAGGGTGATGAAAATATACCACCAATAAATAAAGTCAATGGTCTGATCAAAATGACGATATTACCAAGTCGCCATCTTTATCATGGTCTCCTGCCTTACCGATGTAACAAGAAACTACTCTTTCCACTGTGTGCTGCGTGTGCCGAAGAAATGAACCCAGACCCTACAGCAACGTGTACACACAACGATCAGGAGCGATGCCTCACTGGAACATGGGTATCATATGAAATCCAGAAAGCAGTAGAATTAGGATATCAACCAGTGGAAATTTTTGAAATTTGGGACTATGACATTGAACAATATGATCCCATCACGAAAACAGGTGGCTTGTTCACGGAATATATCAATACATTTTTAAAATCAAAAATGGAAGCGTCTGGCTGGCCTAGTTCCTGTGTGACCGAAGAAGACAAATCAAAATTCATACAAACCGTCCTGGAGCGTGAAGGTATTGCATTGGATCCGTCCAAAATTGAAAATAATCCTGCACGAAGAAGTTTATCTAAGCTTTGTGGTAACTCTCTTTGGGGAAAGCTTTGCCAGCGTACAAACTTTAGCCAGACCACAATTATTGATCGGCCGGAAGAATTTTATGAAAAACTCACTTCCCCCGACATTAAACTCCATCAAATTGTACCCATCAATGATACGATGTTGTATGCGTTCTGGGAGTACAATGAACATGTGCCTGTTCAAAACCGAAACACCAATGTCGTGTTAGGTGCATTTACAACATGTCAGGCACGTCTGGAACTGTACAAGTACCTGGAAATGTTGCAGGAACGTGTTTTATATTTCGACACGGATTCTGTGATATTTACAGAAAAGCCCGGGGAGCCAACCATTGAACCTTCAACGTACTTGGGATGCTTATCGAATGAGATGGAATCTTACGGACCACGAGCATACATCAAGACATTTGTCAGTGGAGGACCAAAAAATTACAGCCTAGAAATATACAATCCGGATACCAACGTCACCAGTTACATATGCAAAATTAGAGGATTTACATTAAATTACAATGCAGGACAACAATTAAATTTCAACACGCTAAAAGAAATGATTACAAATCAATGCCGTGGACAACTCACCATCACTATCCCACATAAAATATGCAGGACCAAAGACCATACCATCGTCACACGCAAAGAAGAAAAAATGTACAGTATCCGATACACAAAACGTCGATTTAAAGAATTCAATTCTTATGATACGGTTCCGTACGGGTACGTTAAAAAACAGAAGATGGAACTGGAAAAAGAAGATGAAGAAGAAAAAACTGTAAATACCCAATAAGGCCGTCATTTCTTTTTTTCCTTTTCCTTTTTCCACTCCTTAACCACAAAGCAGCAACACCAAGAAGAAAATGAAGTACCCACAAGAGTTTATAAACCATCAACACAACCATCCGTGGAAGAAAATGCAGTCATCTCGTACCGAAGGAGGAACCTTGACCATAAAGGAGCAACACCTAGAAAAATGCAATACCCAGAAGAGTTCATAAACATCCATCGGTGAAAAAAATGCAGTGATCCTGTACCCGAGGAGGAAGATGAGCCTAAGCAGATCCATCATTTACGAGTAAGTTTTATTTCTCTCTTATCAATATTGACTCATTTTTATTGTTTCAGAAAAAAGAAATTCTTAAAGTAATCCATCGTTTCTTCTTTTTCTTTACAGGATACGGCTACAAGATTCGAAGATGATGACGCGTCCAACATATTCATTAACTAGATCCTGTATTTATTATGTTAATAAATTGTATGAGAAGAGCACATACCTTTCGTTAAAATACAACAAGTTGAAAAAAAAATATGTTTTATTATTTCTTGAAACCCTGAACACTTGTTTTCAAATCATGGTAATCTTGAAAATTTAAGGTGGAAAATATATTCAAGATTTGGTTTACATGATTTTGTTCGAAAAAATAATTAAAGAATTTTTTAGTGTCCAAAATTTGATTTTTAATTTAGTTCGAAAAAAATTGGATTTGAAAATTTTTAGATGTGGTTTACAACTTTAGTTCGAAACTTGTTTTTAAAAATTGGTTCGAAATTTTTTGAAATTTTTTTTTGGTTCGAAAATTTTTTGTTCGAAAATTTTTGATCTGAAAATTTAGTTCGAAAGTTTTTAGTTTAAAATTTTTTGTTAAAAAAATTATTTAAATTTTTAGTTCGAAAATATTTTGTAATTATTGTTTCAAAATTTTTAGTTCGAAAATTTTTTGTTTGAAAATTTTTGTTTAAAATTTTTTTAGTTTTGAAATTTTTTTTAGTTCGAAAAATTTTTTAGTTTAAAATTTCTTGCACTCTGCGGAACCGTTTCGAAAAGAATCGGAGCAGTTTAGGTAAGAAAAATCTGGCAACGCTGTTTCCATTAATGAAGCGCTTACTGAGCAATAAATCGCTTAAACTCACAACAATGTGTTATAAGAAATCTACAAGCGACACCCCTCTTTCACCATTGTTACTTCCAGAGGCATAGGCTACTAATTCAAGGACAGGATCTCCATCAAGGTAAGAATCATCTTATCTGCCAAAGAGAACGATAATATTTAATGTAAACTTCAGTACAATATCATGATACCATAAAAGGGTTATTTAAGGATGGGGTTGAACCCTCCATGGGAACTTTAAGGTACCAAAAAGGATAACCATTAAAAAAAATCCAGGTCTAGGGTGGATCGCCGTCATAGCACTCTGAATGTCTAGCATTGGAGTGGGGTGTAAGATTATGCGATTTCTATCAACCAATCAACATCGTGGTACCAAAGCAATCATCTTACCCGTAACATGGAAACAAATGAGTGATGGGGTTTTCCCACGTATTCTGTTCACCGTGTGGCGGGTCTAAGATCACGTGACCTCTGTCAACCAATCAGCTTCGTGGTACCAAAGCATTCATGTTACCCATAAAAGGGAACGAATTTCAAATATCCATGGGTCTAAGATCACGTGACTTCTGTCAACCAATCAGAATCAGGTATCAAAGCACTCATCTTACTCGTAAAAAGGGAACGAATTTCAAAAGTCACAGGGCTTAAGATCACGTGACCTCTATCATCGTGGTACCAAAGGACTCATCTTACCCATAAAAGGGAACGAATTTTAAAAATTCCAGGGCCTAAGATCACGTGACCTCTGTCAGCCAATCATAAACACTCATCTTACCCGTAAAAGGGAACGAATTTCAAATATCGTAGGGTCTAAAATCACGTGACAGCTATCAACCAATGAAAACACACATCTTACCCGTAAAAGGGAACAAATTTCAAAAATCCATGTCATAAAAGAGAATGAGGGATTTCCCCGCAGGGTGACTCATGACGTCATACCACGTGACCTAAAAAATTTGAATTTCCCGCGTGGGCGGGGCCTAACGTCACGTGACCTCTCTCAGCCAATCAGAATCGAGAAAATTTTTGCTGACTCGGCTGCATATAACGGGGGGACTACTACTGTAGCGGTTAAATATACAAATGTGTAAACTGTTCATTATTTGGTCAATAATAATTAAAATAATATTGTCATTTGCACATAAAGAGAAAAATATAAGCTATTTTTGAGAAAAAACGCCTTTACGAGATTATTTTTTCAATATGGCCGCCATTATGACAAGAGCGCCAATTTCGATTGGCTCCACCCCTAATATTGTTGTTTACACATCAATTATTGTGTACTGTAAATTTCATACTTGTATCATAAAGTGCACGATGATATGACCGATCCTCCAGACTACAAGGAAGTGCAGACTAAGTGAATTACGTAAGTCAACTATGCCAGATACAACAAATGCTGATATAATTATATAAACACCTAGTTGGTTAATTGTCTAGACATAATATGTATCCTTCTAGCTTACAATTAAATAAATTGAACAATGATTGATTGAACAATCGGGAAAACAACATATAGGATTACTGAACATGATATATTTCATTTCATTTCATTTATTAACTTCATCTAACCACTACATTGTTTGGAGGATTCAGTTCAAATGTACATAGTATTTGTATAAGAATATATATATATAAACATGATTTAGTAGTGTTAACAAATATAGGGAAAGTATTTCTCATTACTACACACACATTTCACAGTCACACAGGTATTTCTAGGATTCTTTCACACTATAAAATTATTTCTCTATTTGATACGTTTTTAAGTATCGTTTAGAATTATTTTAAGTTTTCCTCCGTTTGTGTATGACTGGGTAAGGTACTGAAAATTTTATTTGCATATGTCTGTGATCCTGTTATACCATTGATAATCTAGTAAAGTAAGAGGTTTTGTTTTGATCTCTAATATTATAATGATGATTTTCACCTCATCTTAATTTAGACTGAAAAAGGATGTTTTATATTTATAAAAAATGGAACTCTTAATATCATTAACTATTTAAAGTACGATTTGCATCTTGTTGTGTAATGTAGGTCTGCAATGGTACGGATGGCCTGCTTTTGTTTAATAAATATAGATTGACTTTCAGCTGCGTTATCTCAAAATAGAATGCCATACCTAATAATAGGGTATATGGACCCATATTAGACTTGTCTCGAGTCAGTACATGTATAGTTGCTTCGATATAACTATTCCATCTGAAGTGCTCATTCAGGAGCGTCATTTCAGATTTTGCTTGGGGGGAGCAAGACCTCTTGATATAAGTAAACTTTCGTGGTTTTCACTGCTTTACTACTATTCTATTGATAAAATCTATGTAAATCTCAAATTCGGGGGGGGGCAATTGCCTCTCCCTGCCCCCTCTAAATGTACTCATTTATTATAATCCCTAAAAAGTATGTTTCGTTGACAACCTGTATGGATGGGAACTTTAGGTTTATTGTGGATTTGATGACTAATAAGCGCTAATAAGAATAAGAAGTTGGATAAGGAAAGTAATTGCTTGGAAGAAATATGTAAAATATAGTTAAAAGATGGGAATACATTAAGAGACCAGTCTTTTCATAAGTCAACAAGAAAATGAGGTAAGAACACCAGTTGGGTTGACTAATACAAGGTAAAATCCAATAGCAATGATTTTGTTTGTGCAGCAATGAACTTTTAAGTTTCTTAAACCAAGGAGCTAACTAACTCTACGGCCTATCGAACCCGGAGGTTCAATGCGCGTTCACAAAAGCTCTCCACTGACTTCTATCCTTAGCTAACTGCATCCAGTTTCTACTTTGTGCTCCTATTTCTGCGAGATCTATCTTGATATTGTCTTCCCATCTGCGCCTAGGTCTTCCTAATGGTCATTTTCCGATTGATCTTCCAATTAAGACTTTGAAAGCATTCCTACTTTCTTCCATTCTGGCTACATGACCTGCCCACCTAAGCCTCCTAGACTTGGTGACCCTAACAATGTTTAGTAAACCGTATAAATTATGCAGTTCCTCGTTATGAAGTTTCCGGCATTGCCAATTCCCATTCCTCATGGGTCCAAACATTCGTCTCAGGATCTTGTTTTCAAATACTTTCAGTCTATATTCTTCCCTCAGAGTAGGTGACTATGTTTCCCAACAATACAGAACAACAGGCATGATTATAGTTTTATTTATTTTAAGCTTCAAATTCCTTGACAGAATTTCCGAGACAAGAGATTTTGAACTGAATAATAACACAAATTCTATGCTTTTAGTCGACATTTAATTTCTCTGAATAGGGTTTTTGTCTGTTAATACTGATCCTAGATAGCTGATAGTATCTACTTTATCAAAACCATTATTTGATATTTTAACGGATCCATAGTTTGCCATATTATAATCCTTGCGAACTTCCATATATTTAATTTTCTCTGCATTTACTTCTAAACCACTGTCCTTGCAACCGTTTAATAAGACATCTGCATTTTTTTCTATTGTTCTCCTATCATCCCCTATTAAATTTAAATCATCAGCATACGCCATAACCTGGTGAATATCATTCAACCCTAGGCCCTGGTTGCTATCTCTGATTTTCCTTACAGCGTATTTCAGGACAAAGATCAATAATAATGGCGACAACCTCTGTCGCCATTCTCCAGTCTCCTGTCGCCAGTCTCCTTGTTTCAGGCCATTCTCGATGTGAAAGCTCGTTGACAAAAATTTTCCTACCCGGACTTTACTTTCGGATTCATTTAAACATATCTTAATTAATCTAATTAGTTTTTCGGTATTCCAAATTATGTAAGAAAGTTGAACAATGTTTCTCTCCTAACCGAGTCGTAAGTTTTACTAAAATCGATAAATAATAGATGTATTGGGTATTGTATTCCCACTTCTTTTCAAGTATTTGTCGAATGGTGAATATTTGGTTGATAGTTGATCGATTTCGTCTAAATCCGCACTGATAATCTCCAATAATTTCATCTGTGTATTGGGTCACTTTTGCTAATAGAATGTCTGAGAGAATTTTATAGGACGTTGACAGGAGAGACATGCCTAGATAATTATTGCAGTCGCCTTTCTTATGAATTGGAACAATGATTGATTATTTCCACTCTTATTGCAATTTTTCCTTGTTCCAGATAAGGAGAATGAGCTTGTGTATCTTGTTCCACAACTTTTCGTCTCCATTAAAATTAACTCAACCGCAATTTTGTCTACATCCGGCAATTTGTGTTTCTTTAATTTCTTTATAGCGATTTCTACTTCTATTTGGTTAGGTTTTGGAATACACGGTTCTGCGGTGTGTATTTTCTTTTCTCCATGCACATTAGTTTTTAGCTACATGTTAAGCAAATCATCAAAGAAATCTTTCCATCTATTTAAGATGCTATCAGTACCAGTGAGAAGTATTCTGTCGGCTTTCTTTATTATATAAGCACGAGGTTGCTAGCCTTTCTTAAATTTGTTGATTCCCTTATACATGTCTTGAACGTTTTTACTTCTACTGTTATCCTCAAGTTCCTCAATTTTAGCTTTCAAAAAATCGCGTTTCTTTGTTCTAAAAGTTTTGGAAGTTTCCCGCCTGATGCCTACGAAATTTTTGTGTAGTACCCAAGAAGCTAGTTAATAAATTAACGTACAAGTAATTGAAGCAATATTGAATGTTTAAGTTTTGCAGCTAATACTGTAATTAATTAGTTTTAAATTGTGCTAGAAAAAAAGTACCCGGAAGTTCTTATCTAGCAGTATGAGTTTATAAAAAATATAATAATACAATACTGTCTTCATTGTTTCAGCACTTTCTTATTTTCTTTGCGTAAACAAAAAATAAAGAAATAAAAATTAACGACAAAAAGTAGCGGTTATTGTACAAATTTTGAAATTTAAAATATGTTTGTAAATTGGTTGCTTCTTTTCTGTGTCTCGCACAATTACGTCAGAAAGTCTACAAATCAATGAAAAAAGGAGTAAACAGATTGCTTTCTCCGAGATAATCGTATTCTACTTGATGACAAGGGTTTCCAATTTGAGAAAAGGGAAATCTCGTTAGTGAAGATTTATTAGAGTAAGCAGGAGAAAATTGGTTTCCAACTTAGACTCACTTGCTGGTAAAGTTTCAGCAAGCAAGAGAAAGGTATAAACAGACTTTCTCTGCAAGTGTACAGAGCAGTCCCAAATATGGCAGTGCTGGATTCTATATTTACTATGAGGTGAAAATGGAAACACAGAAAAAAAATGTTAAAACATTTCTTAGTATGCCAGTAGCGACTGACAGCCTGCGAAACCAGGGTTTACAATAACAAAATGTGTGCATGCGCGATCTGTGTTCCTAAGTATTACCTACATATTTAAAAAATTCAGTTTGAATATCTTTCGTATAAACTTAATGATTTTTTAGACTTTCGAACTTTACCAAACATAAATATCAGAAGTCCTATAGGACAACTATGTCTGTCCGTCCGTCCGCCCGTCCGTCCGTCCGCCCGTCCGTCCGTCCGTCTGTCTGTTGACAGGTATCAGAGCAAAAACGGTAAGAGATATCAAGAAGATGTTGTTAGCAATAGACTCAGCGTCCCAAGAATAGTTCCACTTCCTTGGAAAATGATAGAAACTAGCCATTTCCAGTTTCAACGATTTTCGCAGTAGAATAAAACCGGTAATTGAAAGCGACAAACGGATTTTTGCCATCGACTCAGCGTCTAAAGAAAATATATTATTACAATCCGCCATACACTGCAAAAACCGCAAGTGGTTGATATTTAATAATACTTCCAGTTTCAATATTGATTTCTATAGAGTAAAATCAGCAAAACATACTGAGAAGCCTTTTTTTTTTTCAAATCTATTCAGAATCCCAAAAATATAGTTCATATCCTGGGCCAACTTCCCATTCAAACCAGAAGTGATGAAAATCAACAATTTCTTGTTTCAATGTTTATCGCCACCGAAAAGAAAAAAGGTAATTGACAGCGACAAGCAGTTCCTTACAATCGGCATACCATCACCCATCCGCAGCACTTAACCGTCAGTGGTTACTTCAGTAGTATGCCCGGTTTCAATACATGTTTCCATTGTGCAAAAGCTGTAAGAGATACCAGAATACGGTTTTTTGGCACATAATCAGAGCCCCAAGAATGAGTTTTGATCCGACATTTATCTGTTTGTTGAAACCGTGAAGAGGACAAAATATACTTTTATTTGATTACAACACTGATCACATAATGCATAAAATGTAAGTAATTAGCGAAAAGCGGATTTTTGGCATGGATTCAGTACCAAGAACACGTTTCATCTCTGAATTTGTTATTTATTATTATTATTATTATTGGAACCGAAGTGAGAGACATCAATGACCACTTCCGGTTTTCATGTAAATTCTCATAGAACAAAAGCAATACGATATAACAAGTAATAGCTTTCTCATATGGATTTAGTAGCCTATTTGATGAACAGAATCTATCTTTCATGTTATTCCTTCGTTGGAACCAGTAGTTAGAGATGTACTACTTCAAAAATAAGTATTGTATTCACATAGTTTATATATCTACTGTAATTTCACACTGTGAAACGAAACTCACATTAATTAATTAAACACAAACGCCTATAATTGACTTTACTTTCATTTACCCAAACATTTTCCTATGCAAAACTTCTACTGTGATATTATTTAACAACAGTAAATATCATAATTAATAAAAGCCACGGACAACCACAATAAATTTTTTAGCTACAATTTCTAAAACTAAATCATGTTCTGCTGTAATTATTAATGGAACATTTTCATACGAAATATGAACAAAATTCTAAGGCGTTTTCTGAAAACTTGACCGAAACAAAACTCATTCCCAAAAGTAGAATACCCTTTGAAGATTTTTGTATAAAAATAACTTATACAATGTGTTAACGTTATTAATGAGTTATTTGTTTATCAAATAATTACAAAATCGCTAGAGTGATATTTTACGAAATTGTAAATGTAATAAAAAAATAAAATCAAATAAAGAGTAAACTACCCGTTGTGGATATTGTCATGAAAGTGATTTACACAACATCATAAGAATATTAATGAAATATTTATCTATGAAATACGATCAAAATCTCCCGCGTCATTTTTCCAGAAAGTAGTCCGAAAAGAAAGTCATCCCGAAGAATAAACTAGCCCACTTACAATTTTTCAGAACAAATGAGTTATGCAATATGGTCAGGTTATTAATCAAATATTTAATTATGGTATGTGAACAAAATCGCATGAGTCGTTTTTGAGGAAATCAACCGAAAAAAACTCATCCCCAAGAAAAAAAAAACTATCCTTAGATGTTTTTAAGAAAATAGTATTTTTTATTTTTACTTTTAAGTAAACTCTATCCTTATTTTAGGGGTAGGAAAAGCATTCAAAATAAAACCTGGAAGACCATATGGAAACCTTAAGTTCAACATTTGCTTGAGATACGTTGAACGGTATGGCCTTTAGATGAGTGTACATCAGAACTAACAGTCAAACAGACGGAAAGACATCCAAAAATCGCGTTTTCGGTATCTATGGGATATGAAACGTGTAAATCCCTTCAAATTTCGAATCCGTTGAAATCGTTCTTTTTCACTATCACCAAATTGTCTTCTCCTCTCGTCACTCGAAAGTAATAAATAAATAAATAAGTAAATAAAACGCGTTTTTCAATTTTAAATGTACAGCATTCACTTCTCTGCACTGTTACCAGGACTATTTTCATGCGTAGGTATATATTCGTTTTGTCAACGACTTTGCTCTTCTTTCCAGTGGTACAGTGTTGACTATGAATGTGTAGAATCCCTTGTTTGATTCCATCTTCTCCTAAGTAGACTTCACGGTTGACAAACAACCTGTGCGTGAATTTTCTCGGGTTTCTCTCGTTTCCTTCCACTTTCTTCAGGTCACCATTTTTATTCATTGTCATCATCAACGTCTCCTTTAGTCTATAAGGGATGTAAGATTTTGTCATTTTGCTTCTTTCCAAGCATACATGTGTAGATGTGATATCCAGGGACGTCCCCAAGACATATAATGAGAAGGGTGCAATGCTTTAATATACTGAATGGATAAATATGATGTACCGGATAATGAGGTGAAATATCAAAGAAAATCTCGGGTTTGATCCCCAGCACAGTTTTCCTGTATATGCCCTGCTTGCTTGCACTTAATCAATACTCTTATATCTTATTCCTTCAATAATATTGAATTTCGTAATATCAGTGAAGTATTTTCAAAAAATCTTGAATAGTGCTATTATTTTACATGGTAATTGTTAACACAGTAAATAATCCATTCATATTTGAAAATTAAAAGAAACTATGTAACTGAAAAGTAAATATTTTAAGTATACTAATATAGATAAATCTCAACAAAAATTTAATGCCTTGTATATTTAAAAAATCACATTTAAGAGTTTAGTCGATGAAAAATTTACAAGATAAATATTGCAATTTTGAAGTCTCTCGGAAACTAAAATTGAAGTCATTCTTTCGAATTGTAATTAACTTCTAAGAGACGTCGCTAATGTGAAACTATTTATACTGCATCAAAATTGGGTAACAATTCAAGAATAACAACTCTATTTTTAATTTACTTTAAACTTTTGAATTGTAAAACACCTTCTTCTTGCGGAACACTATTCATTTGTTGCAAATATATGAAACTTTTAGAAAAATGAGCATCCTATATCGCTTATATCTGAATATCGCGACAGAAAAGAAAAACTGTAATTCGTATATTCTGTACAGCGCCGTGACTGAGATTTTTTCTGGTGGGAGGTAAGCATTAATACGTGTATTTGAGTCCCCTAGAAAAGTTGTTTCTCTAATTCTTGCGCCCCCTCTTTCCATCTTTCTCTTACTTTTATGGGCCCCTCGGAGTTTGTGGGCCCTCCCGCATTCCGAGGTCTGTGGGGCCATTAGGTACGCCCCTGGGACCCTTCCATACACGACAAATTAATTAAGGGGACAATATTGACAAATCTCAAAGCCAAACGAATAAATATTATTTCTAGGGCCCCTAATAGATGACACTTTTTACTGAAATGGGCTCACGACTCATTTTTGTTTTATTTACCTTTTGTGTGCTATTTTGTTTATGGAATGTAGTGAACCTGTTTGTTTCATTTATAATTTCATGTTCGTATCGTACATGAAATAAGAAAATTTTGTCTTTAAGTGGGCCCCCCTCGAACGGCGGAAAGCTTCCCTGGGGACGCAGTTGCCCCTCCTGCCCCCCAACAAGTTACGGTCCTGATTCTGTAAGTTAATAATAACAATAACCATGGGCGCCGGAAGAAAAGTTTCTAGAGATGGGCTCATTTCACTGGTTGCTATATTACGTTTGGTATTTTGTATTTGTATTAAGAAAATCCTAAGAAATTTAATACATTTTCGTAAGCCAGAGGGGGCCTGGACCCCACTCTGCTCTCCCCTTCGGGCGCCCATAATAATAACACATTTCTAATCACAAGAAGCGAAGGTAAACAAAACCTAAAAGCTCACGGCTTGCAAAGTTCCAGAACACAGTCTCTGTTTTCGAACCGAGGCTGACCCTGGCAACCAAATATGGCAATCTTGTATCTTAGATGATGGTCTACTTCCCCACTTAATTTCGTTCAGATCTGGCAAGTAGGTACTGCGAAATAAAGTACCATATACAAGGCGGTCGAGCCAAATCTAATCCCATTGCAATGCATGTGGAACGATGCAGTGCACGCGGAATGATGTACCATTCCACTTGCTACCATCCACGACCTCTATAGCAATTCCACGTCGCATCAGAGCTGTTCTTAGGCCGAAAGGTGGTCCAATTCATGTTAACTTGATACATCTAATTTTTCAGGTGTTTGTATTAAATTGCTCACAAGGAACCCCTTGAGTGCGAGGTCGTAAGTGCAATCTCTAGTGAGGCTCATTTGAAAGTGTAATGTGAACAATGATGACAGGAAAAATTTTAGCTGCTAATGACTCAGCATGTGCATCAGAAGGGCGACAGAAAATACCTGTCCGGGAGATGCAGAGATCAATCTTCTGTAGAATATATGTATTATACTTCACAAAATGGGCATTATCAACATTCCCAAAATGTTCAAAACAAACCATTACCTTGCACCAGGAACACCGAATGAAAAATGACGCGCCATAGTAATCACCACTAATCACTAATATTCTCACCATCAAGATCGAAGGCGAAGGCGAGTTACAAACCGTTCAGGATGTTTAGCTAGGTATCCACTCTTAAAGAATGTATTCAGAATCATATTGGAGTGAGAGTGCCATCACATTCCATCAGTTCTCCCATCCTTGTTATATCAATATGATTCTATATGCATTCTTTAAAAGTGGATACGTAGCTTGGGGGGTTGTAACTCCCAAGAAGTTCGCCTTTGATCTTGATGGTGCGAACTTATGTGATTACTATAGCGCATCATTTTTCATTTGGTGTTCATATTGCAAGTTAATTTTTTGATTTGAACATTTCGTGAATGTCGAAAATGTCCATTTTGTGAAGTGTAATACATATATCCCATAGAAGGTTGATCTCTGCAACTCCCGGACGCGAATTTTCTGTCGCCCTCCTGATGCACATGGTGAGTCATTAGCAGCTCATCATTGTTCACACTACACTTTCAAATGAGCCTTACTAGAGATTGCACTTGCAACTTCGCATTCAAGGAGTTCCTTGTCAGTATCGGTACCTCTAACAAGGGAAGAGAGGGAGATTATATATCGAAGTGGAAGATGGTTTATACACCAATCGAAAGCACTAATGACACCTATTACGAAACTTTAATAAAAATTTTCCGAATGCATATACTGTGCGAGTTATATTAATATACAAGGGGCCGTATGCAGAGTCATTTTGAAATGTGATTTGTGCCATACTAAAAAGAACGGCTAACATAAGTTTCCTGTAGTAGTCAGATCTTTAGTATGACGCTAATCATTTCTCAAAACGACTCTGCATAAGGCGGAAGGTGTCTAGAAAATCCGTTGCCACCCCTAGAAATCGCAAACGATACGACAGATGCCAAAACAGGAAAACACGTGTATGATCATTTTAAAAGTACAATGTATCAAAGCAAAAATTGTTGTCCCAGGGCCACCCGCAGGGTCCCAGACGGGGTTCAATTCAAAATTTGCAAATGGTGACGAGATCAAGTAGCGTATCGCTGGAAACCTGTTGGGAAATGAACGAAGACGAAACAAGTCTCTACTCTCTAAAATTACCATGTGCAAAATTCTAGCCGGTCAAAATGTCAACAAAAACGTCATTGTAAAGTCTATGGCCACTCTCATAAACCTGAAATGGTGCGACAGATGTCAAAACAGGAAAACACGTAGTCATCATTTCGAAAGTAGAATGATTGAAAGTAAAAATATTTGTCCCAGGGTTCCAGACGGGGACTCCCAACTGAAAACTTTCAAATTTTAAGGGGGGTCAAGTAGCATATTGTTTGAAAACTGTTGTTAAATGAAAGTAGATGGAAGAAGTCTGGACGTTCTACGATAACTCTGTGCAAACATCTTGCGTTTTAGTTCTTTTCTCTGTAGTCGGGTGTTCGTTTGTTTTCACTTTAATTCGTGTACGCAACCTAAAGAAAGAAAATGCGCCTACTATGAGATTCTGCTCTTCGGGGCCCATTAATTTGTAAAGAAAGAAAGAACGAAAGAAAGAAAAAGAAAAGAAACGACAAGAACAAAAAACGAAAAGGGACAGAGATTACTATATTGAAGTGGAAGATGGCTTATACACTAATCAAAAGCACTAAGTATGCTCATTAAGAAACTGTAATATTATTATTGGTCCGAATGCATGTACGGTGCGAGTCATATGCATGTTTAATTGTAAGTTTTCCCATTTTCACCGAATATTGTATCAGATAGCATCGGAAATGGTTTGAATGAAGTCTGAAACTGATTTTCTAGACATTTGTGTTTGGCAAAAGTGCTAAATCGTAGTTCATTTTACATGCACAGTGAATAACTACTTCCATACACATGTAATTGTTTCATTTAACAACAGCTTTCAAACAATATTCTATTTAACTCCCCTTGAAATTTGAAAATTTTGAGTTGGACACCGCCTGGGACCCTGCGGGTGGCCCTGGGACAACAATTTTTGCTTTGATACATTGTACTTTTAAAATGATCAAACACGTGTTTTCCTGTTTTGGCATTTGTCGTATCGTTTGCGATTTCTAGGGGTGGCAACGGATTTTCTAGACACCTTGTATATTAATATAACTCGCACAGTATATGCATTCGGAAATTTTTTTATTGCAGTTTCGTAATAGGTGTCATTAGTACTTTCGATTGGTGTATAAACCATCTTTCACTTCGATGTATAATCTCGCTCTCTTCCCTTGTAAGTGTTGAAGTACTGTAGCTATTGCTGCCACGGTGGGTCTAGTGATAAGTGCTCATCTCTGCTATGTAGTTGCCTTGGTACTATCCCAACTCCCGCTTTGTCGTCTGTGCTCCCTCCTTTCATCCTACTTTGTTCGTTCCACAATTATCATTCATTTCATTATCATTGTATTCCTTACATCGGTGCATAAACGTAAGACGTTAAACATTTTTGTAAAGAGTTATTTTTTTTTTCTCTACCGTGTTCATGCTCATTTCCTGTATTATTTTGTTCTTTCTTGTTAACACGAACATAGCATCACATTCCCTTATTTTATTTTCTTTCCTTCTTTTTGATATTTCTATTTCAAGTTTCTTTGAGATATTTTGTACTACCAACTTTAGCAACAACAGAACTTGGAAAGGAAACTAAAGCAAAATATATTTCTCTGTACTGTGTTTGTGCTGTCCCGTCTACTTCAAATAACTTTATCTTAGTGGTACGGTCTCTCGTCTTCCATTGCGGACGGGAAAATAACTCCATTTTACTTATTTTTTCTTTCTCTCTCTCTCTCTCTCTCTCTCTCTCTCTCTCTCTCTCCACAAGAAATAATGTGTTTACGCCTTCTTTTTATTTTAGTGGAAAGAATTTTGGGAGGAACGCTATGTGTTCAGAAAGCTTGTTTGTAGATATAAGGAGCTACTTCTACTCCAATAGTCTCTGAGATCTGCTGAAATAAAGACAGCAAACTTTAACGAGTGATAATTCTTTATTTAACTGTCCACTTCTATACAAGTCAGGCGATACAGCTCCAAATTAAGAGTGAACATTAATGTTTCTATGAATTCTCTATTATTCATTCCGATTAGTTCAAGATGTCCTTTATTAAAGGCTTATTAAAGGCTTATTAAAGGCATGATATGTAGTGTACGCAGTAATGTAATCAAATTCTGTAGGTGAATTTCAATAAAAATGTCATTTGAGGAACAAAATACACAAACAAGACCAGTTCATCGTGTATTTTGAGTGATTGTGTACTGCAAAGTGAAGAAAACAAACAAAATACGAATGGAAATGCAGAGAAATATAAAATTCGTGTCAGTGCTTTACATGGTGTTCATATTTCGGAAATGCTATAGGACTCTTGTTAACAAATGATTACATATATGTGGTATAGTCATAACTTTCGCTTGAATTAAGTTAAAAATGGAGTATTCTCCATTATACAAGATTTGTCATTATTATATCTTGGTATACTATAATTAAAATTAAACAAATCGCCAAGGAAGGCAAACCAATATGTCATTATGAAACTAATATATTGTGATGGTTTCGCCAACTAACCACTTGGGTTAGTTAGTGGCTAAAATTGATGAACTGTGTAATAAGTTATTAGGAAGTATTAACAGATAAATGTTGTGTTTTCGTTATTGTGGTTATTATGACTGTTATTATGATTGATTTGTAAATTCATTTAATGAGTATAAATTCATTAAAATATATGTATATACAGTCTAAGAGGGGAATTTAGCAAGTTTTGTATCTGTTTCACTTCTGCAAGGTGATATGCTGTCAGCTACCAATCAAGTTACAGGAAGACTTTAGCTGTCTTTTAATATTTAATCTTCTGTTAATTTTCATGTAAGTCATAATGTATGATAAAGTCAAGTTGTTAGTTGGTGCAACTATAACAAGATATTAGGTTTATAATAATACTAGCGTTAATTAATAATATGCTCCATTAGTCTGTCTTTATACTATTACTGAAGCGCTCGGTCATTTTCGATCATTTTTATGTATCTCTACCTCTCCAAATTGCGGGCATGAATTTGGGTTTAAACGGCATCGGAAGTGTCACTGTTCATCTCAGCAACCCCAAAAATTATGGATTCGACACTAATATCGGTGTTCATGTCAACGACCCCGAAAGCTGTGGATTCCGGCACTAAATCTGTAATTTTTGATCATTCTATATATATATATCCCCCTCCCCTCTCCAAGCTGCAGGGATGAATATAGATTTAAACCAGGGTTGTTTTGTTTAAAACAAATGATTAAAACTAGTTTTAAACAATTGATTTTGTTTAAAACAAATTTTGTATACGTTTTAAACCAGGGATGCAAATAACCACTCGCCTATTCGCCCGGGGCCGCATTGACCGGCGGGGCAAGTGGTTCATTGGTGCGGGCGAGTATTTAAAATCATATCGAAGGTAAGTAAATGGTTTCTATTGTGGGGTGTGGGCTAGTAGCTTAATTCTTGGGCTAGTAAAATTTTGTTGCTTATTTGCATACCTGTTGTAAACATTTTGTTTTAAACATGTGTATTTTTAAAACTTGTTTTAAACCTACGTGTATTATTATTTTATTTTATTTTTGTAAAAAAAAATCTGCCAGAGAAAGAAAATTGTCAAAAACTGCTCCCCATTCAGAAGACTATTTTCTTCCCATGTAAAGGTTTTGATTTCTCGTGGCTATAGCAGGTCAATGTGGTGATGTACAATTTATTTTGTCTCTTTTTCCCCTTATTTTAAACGTATATTGTATTGCTTAAATGCTTCTCAATTAACTTGCGAGAAAGTGTAGTAGTTGACGGTTGGACTACTTGTAGAACTGATATTAAAAAAATAAATAAGAGAATTATCATGGAAACAAATTTTTGTGTTGTATTCAGAAAACAAACTAAAGGTTATTTGCTAAATTACGGTTCTGAAATTAAAGTATCGCAGGCATTCGTTGATGTTGATTCTCAGTCTCCGTACAACTTTGAATCGTTTAACATCAGTTTTATGGGAAGAAAAATGGACATCACTTGGAGCAAATTTATTAAAGGAGCTCCCTCGTGGCTAGGCGGTTAGCGTACGCGCCTTTGATGTGGGAGACCCGGGTTCGATTCCCGGCGGTAGCTCATGTGGTTCGAATTCCACGTTAATCAGTAGGTCCACGTCTCATATAGCCTCGCTGCTGAAAGGGACGCTAAACTAAAATCAACTCAACTCAACTCACACTCCATTAGATAAGAAAACGACCATACCAGCTCGTTGCAAAACGTGTAAGAAAGAAATAGTTGGTTTAGTTCAAAGCATGAAGAACCATTATGAAAAATGCAATGCTGTGAAAAAACTGGAAACCGAAGCAAATGGTAAAAGTGTTGATCAGAAAATTGCTTCTGATTATTCTAACGTCAGTGATGCGGTTGAAATGCAACTGGAAACTTCTGGTAAGAATTAATTTTGTATCAACAATATCTTTTTCATTATATATGAAAATTTTATTTCGTCCCTCTTCCCCACCTCAGGTCTAAATTTTCTTAGAAACTTTATATCTTGGCATGACTTTTATGAAGGGACCACGCGAGAAAGTGTAAGATATGGCAGTCGCCCGCGTAACTAACCATTAAACCGTGATACTTATTGTAACATCAGTGTCGATTGTCAGTGTCTGGGACAATTTGATCTCAATTTGTTCGACTGTCTTTATGTATGCACCAAGCTACAGGACGCAATTTTCGGTCTTTTAACATCAAATTTTGAGGGTGGACGCACTAGACGTCAGAATTTGCTGTATACATTTTGACTGCGATCTGACGTAAAATTTCAAAATTAGTGGTTGGGATCCCACTTTAAACAAAAAGCCCTGTCTCATATAGCTTTGATACTGATGATCCAATACTGTAATCAATCAAACTAAACAAACTAATTTTTGGCTTCAACTCAGTTTTTATAAAATATTTTTAGATATGGGGCGTTCCGAGCATAAGGGATTCAAGTCCATTTTCAGAAAGGTTCAGTTTTGCTCAGCAAACGTTATATTTTCGTAGCCAAGGGTACGAAATAAATTAAACAAAAACGACGTGAAAAGGTGTAAACCAGAGTTTCATAGGACAACCGCTAGACAAGGGCGTTGATAGAATGGGGGAGGAGGGATAATTTCCTCCTCCTTGATCATAAATCTAAGATATTAATATTATATTGTGTTCGCTGCAGCGTGGGAATGTTTAACAAGTCCAGCTCCGAATGCCATAATCAATTATGCATAATTACGTTAAATAAATGCAGGGCGTATCCAAAAGAACACACTGACGGAAAACATCGTATTTCACAACCACGAATCCGAGATGATAGAAAGAAAAACTGCAAGGCAAGTAGGGATGCGCACGAGACGAGTCGAGACAGAATTTTCCTGAGAAAATTCGAGTCGAGACACAGCTCTTCCAATAGAAAAATATACATTTTTCGAGTCGAGACATCATCTTTACAGTACATTTTCGAGACGAGACAGCCTCAAATCTTGTCTCGTGCGCATCCCTAAAGACAAGATGCAATCTAGAAATTTTATACGATTGCCACTAGAGAGGAGCGTTCGTTTAGAGGTCATCCACCCCGTATCCTGAATTTCAGATTTTGGGGGCAGTAATGCATATTTAGAAATCTTTTGCTGAGCAAAGTCCAATATAAAAAAATTGAAGTCCTTACACCGAATAAATAATGATTTTGATCAGTTATAATCCATTTCCATTGGCTAGGCCTATATTGCTCTCTTGTATATTTTTTGGTCTAAAGATTCCAAAGATGGATCTACTTTCGAGTTTCAGGCCTGCTTAAAATTCTAGAAATTGAGCTTAAGCAACTGTCCAGTTTTAATCATCTGCATGTTCTCTGTAGGGATGCGCACGAGTTGAGACACATTTTGTAAAATTCGAGACGAGTCGAGACAAACGTATTTTTCGGTTTGAATTTTCGAGTCGAGACACGAGTCGAGTCGAGACAGCTCCTAAAAATCTCGACTCGACTCGAATGTCTCGAAAATCTTTCTATAACTTTAATATTATTTTGAAGAAGCCATAAGAAGAAAGTACTCATTCAGAAACACTCTGCACGGGAATTTTGGAAACTGCAGGACTTGTCAGGTGTTCGAGGAGTGTTATGGTGAGTGTCTTCAACAAGTGGCGAAACTAAGGGGAAACGACGTCCAAACGTCGAGGGGTTGGGCGCCCAAACCTCATTACATTTGTCCGACGTCGTAGGCTGGGCAGACTGGTAAAACAGGACAGGCAGCGAACTGCATCGGAACCAACATCAGAGTTTAATGCTGGGCAAAGTACAACTATGTCTGAACTAGTGTTGTAAAATTTCCGGAAATTTTGAACATGTTGTTAAAAAACAGTTTTTTTCTTTCTTGAAAAATTGGAAAAATTGAAAAAATAAAAATATTTGTATTAGGTTAATTTTACTAGTAATGATATCTTTTTTCTTCAAACGCTTGAAAAATATAAGTTCAAAAATTTCAATATTGCCAATATTAAAAAATAGCACTCGAAAATAAAACTATTCCAATCATTATCTATATATTAAAATACTAGATTTACGCGTATATGTTTGTCTCCAGTCCTTTCGACAATGAGATCTTGAACCCACAAGTGCTAGAAACGTGAAATTTTCATTGGTCGATTCCAAATTTTGTGTAAATTGTCCAGTTCTAATTGAATATTAAAAAAAAACATGGCCATTAGTTCTTTATTGCATTTTTAGGGGTACAGTAGAAGTACTAAAATTTTTGAAAAAATAAAGCATCATACCCTATGAGTTATATATTCCAACATCGCATAGTTGTATATAGGGGCTGTATATCTCTCAGGCGTTTGTTTCATGGCCAAATTATAAGAAAACGAAGGATAACCATTTCTCCAGTCTAAGATGAATCTTCATTGTTTGGGGAGTTTTTTTCAGAATGAACTCCGTATATCTCTGACAATTAATTGTGTGTGTAATTTATTTACTTATTACATAATGCATGCAAAAAGAAAGGAAATATTGGTCATATTGAAAGAAAACGCGTTCATAGATCGTTTTAACGTCCTGTCACGGTCCGCCAATCTTGAAAGAAAACTTCTTGTCCGTTGCCATAGAAACCGCCGTTTCTAGGGCAACAGGTCCTGTCACGGTTAGCCAAAATTGAAAGAAAAACAAAAAATTAACGAAGATAAAAAAAAAACTAATGTAATAGTTGGAGAGGAGTCGCTAAAATTAATTTTCTTAACGAGGACGATTACGAAAGATCACTTACTGATTGAAATCCAGATTATTTTTCAATAAAGTAACTTCCAATAAACCTTTGGTTATTGTTAATTATTCCATATCGGACTCCCGAAGAAAACTTATCGAAACAACTTATTGACCGTGCCAATAGCGACTACTCTCAATCATGACTCCGTTTTCTTTCATTTAGAAATAGGAAAGAAAGAGAAGAAAGTAGAAGGGTAAAAGAAGGAGGTAGGTAAAGAAGAAAGAAAAGAGATAGGGTATTTTAATGAGAAACAGATTACTGGATAATTCCGGAAATATAGTAAAAGGTCGGGAGAGTCGTTGAAAGACGAATCATTCTAAATGTTATTAACGACTAATCAATTTTGGAATGCTTCGGAATAGACACATGTTCCCTCATACCACCCAGACCTAGCTCCAGGCACCACGATCATGGGGTTGCCCAGACCTAGACCTGGAAATGAGAAAAGTGAAATTTAATTCTTTGTAAAGTTATTCCGACCGGTGACTGATAACTATCCAGCATCTGAACTCTGTCCTCTAGGATCGACCACACATATGAATTAGCCAAGGGAAAAAAAAAATCAGACTTATAAACTCAATATAAATTTATGTATCGTATCAACGAGAATTTTAACTTCCTGGAAGAAAGATGTCGTATTTAGGCTCATCCTGCTATTTTTGTTTCACTCCTAGAGCCGATTTAAACCATTAGTAGCGGTCCTTCATGACCTAGGTTATTTACCTTAACACATATATTAAAACATGACACATATGTTACAGATGTTAATATGACAAATGATATCACTAAAATTACTTATATTAAATCTATCATGCATTCACACGCTCACTCACTCAGGACAGTGTATATATGTTTAAAGGAAACCAACTAACTACAAAGGTACAAATAGTTTATTACATTCATAGTGAAAAAAAAAAAAGGACAAAACAAATAATTATGAAGAAAATATTAAAGCACAAGTTCTTGGTTATATATTAATAGAGTACATAGTGTTATATTTTAGTAATTTTTTATATATTCAATCATATTGACAAATGAAAAAGAAAGAAAAAAAAATAATTACACGTATCATATCTTAGGCATGCTAAAGCAAAATGATGATTTGCGACATACGCAAAAGAAAAAAAACTTATTTCACTTAAAAAAAAAATGGACAAAGAGGAAAGAAAAAAAAACCTTTTGGTGTATTAGAACTTATATGAGTCTCTACCTCACGTCGAGATATTAAAATATTAATAATTTCGAGCGTCCAAATCACAACTCACGCACTAGTCGTAGTGTCCAAAGCGTTTCGCTCCATTTAACTTAGTTTGTGGTCATTTATATATATCTCTATATGTATATATATATATCTATTGGTTTACAAAACCATTCGTCGTCTATATTTGGTTTGTAACTGGTAACAGTTTATGTCTGCAATCGCACATTACGACGCTTTAGCCATCTAGGGATTTTTAGAAAAACAACTTTCACTAGAGGATGTTTCTCCTCTGAGACGATCCATTTCCAAACTTATTATCTGAATAGTTTCAAATCATTTATTTAATACTGGGACACGTCATGAGACCTTTCGTTAGGATCACTTTCGTATATATTTATACATGGTTCGGATTAAAAAAAAAAATGATCTTCCACAGGTGTACGGAGTATGATGGTTCAAATTGAGGATAAAAAAAAAACTGGTCAAGTCACAGGATACACATGTAGGTGAGAAGGATTCAAGGTGCACTTTCCACAATGGTTTTAGGTTAATTGTCCAGGGATAATATTTGTTATGATGGGGGTTACGTTTAGACCTGCCGATATTTTTTTCAATGCATGCCATTATATAATTACAGAGGTTATCACTTACATTGATTCAGAAGGAAAGGAAAATTACTTAAGTGCACGGCGGTATTCTTAACAAAATCTACATTCTTAAATTCGTCGGAAGACTTCTGGTAAACTATAGCAACCAATACACGTTTTTTAGGGGGACTGACACGAGCGCTCTTACATATATTCATAATACATTTAATATCATACTTTTACTTTAACATCATATTCACATACTAATTACACATACATTTCGAAGTATTTATTTCTCTCTATATATATATATTTATAATAAATGCGCACACATTTAAATTAATCACCCCAACAATAAAATTTTTCAAGGTTGCAACATTGTCCAAGAAAACAAATGACTTCCAACATTACATTTGGAAACAAATTAAATTTTATCTGATACCGCGCGTCTATAAATTTTCACTTTTATATAATCAGTTCGTGCTTAAATCATGGAAAAAAAAAACTTTGTGAGGCAGGCACGTAACACAGAGCATTTCTAGATATAACTAGGTAAATCAAAATACAATTTCTGGGCCCAGGTTAACTACAAAGTAATTGAAAACCAAAACAGAAAGGAAAGTGACCAACGGATTAAAAAAAAACTTAAGAGGAACGACGGTGAAAGAACGTAATCGAAGTGTCGTCAACTACGAAGTCTTTGTTCATTTCGGCGATAGGTCAAAATGTGATGGAGGACCCAATCATTATCTACTCCATTCATGAATCGTGTCTTGCAACGTCTCAGCTGGTAATTTCAGATCAGAGTTGTACGTTAAATAAATCGTAAGCAACAAGTTCAAAATCTCGGGGGGGGGGAAGGTTGAAAAAAATTAAAAAAAACTTGAAGAAATGAAGACAGAGAGAGAGATAGAGAAGAAGGAAGACGAAGAATAGGGGCGCCAAAGACTTAAGTGAGAAATAACTAACGCTACAAAGTTAGAAGTCGAATTTCGCTCTCAACAAAATCCATAGCCAAAATATTCTTAATATGCCAAAAAGGGTTCGGCTTACCAAATAAATAGCCGATAAAACTGTCTGCGAAGATGAGACAAGTCTGTGTCCACAATGGGATTTTCGGAAAGACAAAGGCTTTAGGGAAATCCCACCACTCACCGTATCCGGTCAACACCCTTGCAGACCCCGAAATCCTCCGGAAGGTTAGAGACGGCGTTAATTTAGGATTTCAAAAGGGAGAAAAAAAAAATCATCCGACCTCTTGGAAACTAGAAGATTCCAGGATAGTAATGAAATTAGAGTAATAGTTAAGATATCCCTAATTAGTGATTTGCCAAAATAAAAAAAAATTAAATAAACTGAATTTTGGATCGGTGATTCCAATTACCAAAACATCACCGATAGCTACCCTGCGCAGACACGCCACAGTCTGGGATGTCTTTAATTTCCCTCGTCTAATTAAACTAAGAAAAGAAATGAAAATACTTAAAGGGACTAGGGGTCGACATCCGGGTACGCGAAAATAAATTTCAATAACTAATTGTTTTGATTCTGTACCCAGTCAGAGCTGTCGCCTCCATGAACATTATAAGCTAGCCTGAGTAGGTAACGTGAAGAAAAAAAAAATCTCACGGAGCAGGGTATTCTATTTTAAAACCGACCAGAAAATATAATTCACTACAGCCCTGTTGTCTAACTACTATTGTCTTTTCATAATTTATTATTCAATATGTCTAGTCTGCGATTATATGATGCTACCCATTCTATCAGATGGTATTACTATGGTTGATTACTATTATGACACATAAACTACAAAGTATTACCGTAGTCCGACTATATATCGCCCTCCGGTCCGCGTGATATTATGGTGCAGGGGTCAGAACCTGAGATGTTTGTAGTTACACGTATCTATTCAATATCTATATATCAACACGCGGCGAAGTATTCACTGGGCTACTATATATTTAACTATATGGGTGTCCTATATTCTATATTCATTTACTACAATATTCATATACTTATTAATATTCATATTCACATTAATATTCATTTGCCACGACGCTATATTCTACAAACACCCTGTTTCCTCTATCTACGCCCAGCCTATTTACACATTTCATCATAATACTTTAAAATCTATAATCACTACAAACATTTTCCCATTCCGATCACCGCACGACAACCTCACTCGAACCCAAGACTCTTTTACCACACACACAATACTATGTAATACTTGGTAGCTTTATTAAGAACGAAAGAAAAAAAAATCCTATGTATGTTCACTGAAAATAGAATTATCTGCGATAATGTCTAATGTTTATAAAATTCTGCATCAACAATGAAATTCTACAGCCACGAAGAAAAATGGACATTTAATATATTTTCAAAGCGAAGAACTAGCATCATATCGCCCGACTTCTGTTAAAAATTTACGTATTGTTTATTTATTTAAATATTTAGATTTCTAGACTATGCAGAATGTTGAAACTTTCAGAATATATTAATTTTGGGTCACTTGACCTAACTGTACATTCATATGGGCTGTGAATTATACCTTCTAGGTTTTATTTCGGAAAGAAAGGTCAATTTCATGAAAACTAAATCACTAAGCACCTCGACAGAAGAATGGCGGTTAGTACTGACTTCTGACACTAGGGCTAGCGACGATATAATGAACCCTTGAACAACTGAATGTGACCTTGTACACGGAATTATTATACTATATTACGTTCACTTAATGACGGAGTAATAAAAATTTATCGCATAGTAAATACTACACTGTCCAACACACTCTTTCATCACTTAATTATCACTATCACTGATACTACATTACAAATATACACATACTACTCGAACTACAAGACACATCATGCCACATTCATACTACACACTACATTAATACATGTTATACTAATAAATATACACAGAAATCATTTAGATTTTACCATGTTAAATCGGCTCTATGAAAGGTAACGAAAGGAAAGAAATGAACAGGGCCAACTGACCCTTATATTTACTAAATCATATTCTTTACTCGACCTATTTAATCGATGCCCTGAGGGGACATATCGGAGTATTAGCTAGCAATAGGACCCCTGCCCTGAAGGGGCAGGAACCCGGAACAAACTACATGTTCAAATCATCCCGCTGGAAGCCGTACTCCCAATTTGGGAGTCAGATAGGAGCCCTTACTGAAATTTACACGTGCATTGTGATTACTGGACTGACTACCACAAAATTAAATACCGCCATGTATGTAATTAAAAAAAAATCACTCACTAACTACATAAACAAATCTATAATGGACAGGTCTTACGTAACTCGAAAGGAAATAACTTTAAGGATAAAAATATTTTAAGGGGAAAACACTACTCTTCCGAAACTGTCTGTGGATATTTAAGAACCACTAGCAAACTGATGCACTTCGTGGAGCCTGTCCATCACTATCTATATCTGCACAACATGGCGTTGCAATGTTGCACTTCCTATTTCAGTTCAGTTTTAGTCCGGTTTTTAGTATGAAATTTAATAGTTTTTTGGCTCCTAGAGACTTCCAACGATTTTAGGTTAAAAAACTCCCAAATATTACCTTGTTTGCAGTTTTTCTCACTCCGTTGCGACCTTTTAAGCTCGACGATCGAAATCTGGCTGTTGTCAGCAAGATTTTCCGGCTTGGAATGGAATAATTGCGCCCTATTATCATAGCGTGGGTTTATCAGCCAATCAAAACTAAGCATTTTTGCGGTGGGGCTTTGAAACGAATAAAATTTGGTAAAATCTGGATTAAACTAGATTTTAGAAGGACCTAGGTATCTAAAAGAGAGGTGAAGGGTGGTCCTGAAAATTCTGTCGAATTTTAGATTGGTTATTTGATCTGGAAAGTTCCGTCCAATAGTGGATCTATATTTTCGGATAGCACTGACACCGTAAGAATTGTAATAATCCATTTACATATACATATGCAAGACTTATAACTAATTTAAAATATAAATAAAGATATTGATTCCCAAAACTATCATTCCCAATGAAATTTTTACAGTTTTTTCATGTTAATTTGAAATAGAATAACAAATAAAATTACGAATTATATGAACAGCCAGAAATTTTTTTGTTAAACGTCAGGTACAGTCGGTGCAAAAAATTTCGGGCACCCTCCTATTAAAAACATAATTTCATTAGCCTGTAATGGCACATTACAGTTCCCCGGCGTCGTTAAAAAAAAATTTGTTTGAATAACAAAATTTTGTTGAATAGAATTAACATGTATTAATACTAATAAACTAACTACTCACTCATACACTCATGCACTCAAATGAGACAGTGTAACATTCACTTTGGGTATTGAGATAGAAGTTCCCGTTTTTTGTCCTCGGTACAGTTGAAAAGCTTAAGATTTTGGAAATTGCGAGTTCACCTTTTAGGTAGCAGGAAAACACGAGGTAACCAGTTCGCAATGTTCCCATCGAAAGTGGGAAAACGTTCAATATCCCGGAGGGACACTTTAGAGCTCATACTAACATAAGTAGGGGAATTGTTAGTGGGAATTAACATATTATCTTGCACAATCGGAGTAGTCACCGGATTTACCACCGACGACGTCGTAGCGGTGTTATAATTACCCATGTAAGGGAAAGGGATTTTGTTGGTCGTATTGAATATGTTGGGCTCCATCCCCGGACCAATCGCACCCGTGAACAACGACTCAGAATGGCACCCATCTCCTTTTCCCGGCAACACGCTATGTGATTGTATACCTCCATGTAAGGAGGGAGCACTCACGCTAGTGACCGTAGTCGTCACAACACTCGACTGATTCGGCACACTATTAGAATTGAACCACGACTTTGGTTCTGACCGATACATGGGGTAGTGAGTCGCAATATCCCGTGCATCAACTGACGTTAAATTTTCTTTTCCTGCGCTACATGTAGTTGTTATCGCAGGTAATATTTCTGAGAAATCGCTACCGGGGAAAGGATAGGTTACCTCTGATTTTTCGCGACTAGATTTTGTCATTTCTTTTCGAATATTTACTATGTCATTTTGAATTTTCAAAACTTTCTGGTCAGTTACTTCCAGTTCGGTTTTCAATGATAAGTCTGACAAGGTTGACTTTAAACTATCAATTTCGGCCTGCTGTGTTTCCAGTTTATTGTCGATTTTATGTAATTTTGTATCCATTTCTTCAATTTCAGAATTTACATGATCTAATTTACTTTCAGTCTCCTGCTGAAGTTGCTTTATGGACTGTTGAGCCTCGCATCTGACCAAATCGACGTCAGTAGACGTTTGCTCTCTCAATTTGTTTATTGAGGAAGCAAAGTCCGAGCGTATGTTGTCGATTTTCTGGGTTCATACCTCGAATCGAGATTCGGTTTCTCGTTCCGAGGTGTCAAATTTCTCATTTATTTCGCGTCTTATCTCTCGGCTATTATTATCTATTTTTTCATTTATTTCGCGGCTATTTTCATTCATTTCGCGTCTCATTTCCTGTAGCATTTGTTGCAATGAAAGGAGGAGAGCGTCATTATTAGATGACCCAGTCTTCCTTTGCTTTTCTTTGGGTTTATCACCAATTGGATCCCCATCTCTTTCATCATCATCGAGGTCAGATATCTCCACTGGAGATATTTGGCCTCGGTTCTTCGGGGTACTATACCCTCGTTCACCGTCCGAATCGGGATGTTCATTTTCCTTTTCAGAGGATAAACGCATGGGTTCACGCGACTGGTGGAGCTTCCCCTCACATTCTTTACAATATTTGACTATCTCACCAGCCCGGACCTTTTCTGCATTTTCCGCAGTATCCTCTAAATTGATACAACTGAAATGTATCCATTTCAGCCCACATTCGTGACACCTCACTAGCCTACGAGAGACGCGAGCTCTTTTCTCACTACTTTCTAAAGTACATTGTGTACATGAGACTTCCGCGTTCTCGTGTGATACGACTTCTCTATTGGTTGCCATAGCTTACACCCAAAAAGACACAATATAAATACATGCAATTATATACTTATCAACTAACAAGACTTATTATTCAGGTACTATTCATAAATTAAGGGACTCCTATCTAATTCCCTCCTTGGGTCAACTTCCAGCATTTTCAAATTTTAGAAGTCACTTTAGCAAATTCCTTCAATTCCCCCTTTCTACAGAGAGAGACAAAGATAGCAGAACAGCCAATGACTATAATTATTTAATCTCACTGTAACTTTTTAATTATGCACCTTTTGTGGCCAAATCAATATGTGCTCGATCCTAAACAGTGTTTAATAAATAATTTCAGATTCGTTACCAGGGAAAACAATTGTTTCCATGGTAACTGTCCGATGTCAACGGTCGCCAAAATTGAAAGAAAAACGTTAGTTCATAGATCGTTTTAACGTCCTGTCACGGTCCGCCAATCTTGAAAGAAAACTTCTTGTCCGTTGCCATAGAAACCGCCGTTTCTAGGGCAACAGGTCCTGTCACGGTTAGCCAAAATTGAAAGAAAAACAAAAAATTAACGAAGATAAAAAAAAAAAACTAATGTAATAGTTGGAGAGGAGTCGCTAAAATTAATTTTCTTAACGAGGACGATTACGAAAGATCACTTACTGATTGAAATCCAGATTATTTTTCAATAAAGTAACTTCCAATAAACCTTTGGTTATTGTTAATTATTCCATATCGGACTCCCGAAGAAAACTTATCGAAACAACTTATTGACCGTGCCAATAGCGACTACTCTCAATCATGACTCCGTTTTCTTTCATTTAGAAATAGGAAAGAAAGAGAAGAAAGTAGAAGGGTAAAAGAAGGAGGTAGGTAAAGAAGAAAGAAAAGAGATAGGGTATTTTAATGAGAAACAGATTACTGGATAATTCCGGAAATATAGTAAAAGGTCGGGAGAGTCGTTGAAAGACGAATCATTCTAAATGTTATTAACGACTAATCAATTTTGGAATGCTTCGGAATAGACACATGTTCCCTCATACCACCCAGACCTAGCTCCAGGCACCACGATCATGGGGTTGCCCAGACCTAGACCTGGAAATGAGAAAAGTGAAATTTAATTCTTTGTAAAGTTATTCCGACCGGTGACTGATAACTATCCAGCATCTGAACTCTGTCCTCTAGGATCGACCACACATATGAATTAGCCAAGGGAAAAAAAAATCAGACTTATAAACTCAATATAAATTTATGTATCGTATCAACGAGAATTTTAACTTCCTGGAAGAAAGATGTCGTATTTAGGCTCATCCTGCTATTTTTGTTTCACTCCTAGAGCCGATTTAAACCATTAGTAGCGGTCCTTCATGACCTAGGTTATTTACCTTAACACATATATTAAAACATGACACATATGTTACAGATGTTAATATGACAAATGATATCACTAAAATTACTTATATTAAATCTATCATGCATTCACACGCTCACTCACTCAGGACAGTGTATATATGTTTAAAGGAAACCAACTAACTACAAAGGTACAAATAGTTTATTACATTCATAGTGAAAAAAAAAAGGACAAAACAAATAATTATGAAGAAAATATTAAAGCACAAGTTCTTGGTTATATATTAATAGAGTACATAGTGTTATATTTTAGTAATTTTTTATATATTCAATCATATTGACAAATGAAAAAGAAAGAAAAAAAAATAATTACACGTATCATATCTTAGGCATGCTAAAGCAAAATGATGATTTGCGACATACGCAAAAGAAAAAAAACTTATTTCACTTAAAAAAAATTGGACAAAGAGGAAAGAAAAAAAAACCTTTTGGTGTATTAGAACTTATATGAGTCTCTACCTCACGTCGAGATATTAAAATATTAATAATTTCGAGCGTCCAAATCACAACTCACGCACTAGTCGTAGTGTCCAAAGCGTTTCGCTCCATTTAACTTAGTTTGTGGTCATTTATATATATCTCTATATGTATATATATATATCTATTGGTTTACAAAACCATTCGTCGTCTATATTTGGTTTGTAACTGGTAACAGTTTATGTCTGCAATCGCACATTACGACGCTTTAGCCATCTAGGGATTTTTAGAAAAACAACTTTCACTAGAGGATGTTTCTCCTCTGAGACGATCCATTTCCAAACTTATTATCTGAATAGTTTCAAATCATTTATTTAATACTGGGACACGTCATGAGACCTTTCGTTAGGATCACTTTCGTATATATTTATACATGGTTCGGATTAAAAAAAAAAATGATCTTCCACAGGTGTACGGAGTATGATGGTTCAAATTGAGGATAAAAAAAAAACTGGTCAAGTCACAGGATACACATGTAGGTGAGAAGGATTCAAGGTGCACTTTCCACAATGGTTTTAGGTTAATTGTCCAGGGATAATATTTGTTATGATGGGGGTTACGTTTAGACCTGCCGATATTTTTTTCAATGCATGCCATTATATAATTACAGAGGTTATCACTTACATTGATTCAGAAGGAAAGGAAAATTACTTAAGTGCACGGCGGTATTCTTAACAAAATCTACATTCTTAAATTCGTCGGAAGACTTCTGGTAAACTATAGCAACCAATACACGTTTTTTAGGGGGACTGACACGAGCGCTCTTACATATATTCATAATACATTTAATATCATACTTTTACTTTAACATCATATTCACATACTAATTACACATACATTTCGAAGTATTTATTTCTCTCTATATATATATATTTATAATAAATGCGCACACATTTAAATTAATCACCCCAACAATAAAATTTTTCAAGGTTGCAACATTGTCCAAGAAAACAAATGACTTCCAACATTACATTTGGAAACAAATTAAATTTTATCTGATACCGCGCGTCTATAAATTTTCACTTTTATATAATCAGTTCGTGCTTAAATCATGGAAAAAAAAAACTTTGTGAGGCAGGCACGTAACACAGAGCATTTCTAGATATAACTAGGTAAATCAAAATACAATTTCTGGGCCCAGGTTAACTACAAAGTAATTGAAAACCAAAACAGAAAGGAAAGTGACCAACGGATTAAAAAAAACTTAAGAGGAACGACGGTGAAAGAACGTAATCGAAGTGTCGTCAACTACGAAGTCTTTGTTCATTTCGGCGATAGGTCAAAATGTGATGGAGGACCCAATCATTATCTACTCCATTCATGAATCGTGTCTTGCAACGTCTCAGCTGGTAATTTCAGATCAGAGTTGTACGTTAAATAAATCGTAAGCAACAAGTTCAAAATCTCGGGGGGGGGGGGAAGGTTGAAAAAAATTAAAAAAACTTGAAGAAATGAAGACAGAGAGAGAGATAGAGAAGAAGGAAGACGAAGAATAGGGGCGCCAAAGACTTAAGTGAGAAATAACTAACGCTACAAAGTTAGAAGTCGAATTTCGCTCTCAACAAAATCCATAGCCAAAATATTCTTAATATGCCAAAAAGGGTTCGGCTTACCAAATAAATAGCCGATAAAACTGTCTGCGAAGATGAGACAAGTCTGTGTCCACAATGGGATTTTCGGAAAGACAAAGGCTTTAGGGAAATCCCACCACTCACCGTATCCGGTCAACACCCTTGCAGACCCCGAAATCCTCCGGAAGGTTAGAGACGGCGTTAATTTAGGATTTCAAAAGGGAGAAAAAAAAAATCATCCGACCTCTTGGAAACTAGAAGATTCCAGGATAGTAATGAAATTAGAGTAATAGTTAAGATATCCCTAATTAGTGATTTGCCAAAATAAAAAAAAAATTAAATAAACTGAATTTTGGATCGGTGATTCCAATTACCAAAACATCACCGATAGCTACCCTGCGCAGACACGCCACAGTCTGGGATGTCTTTAATTTCCCTCGTCTAATTAAACTAAGAAAAGAAATGAAAATACTTAAAGGGACTAGGGGTCGACATCCGGGTACGCGAAAATAAATTTCAATAACTAATTGTTTTGATTCTGTACCCAGTCAGAGCTGTCGCCTCCATGAACATTATAAGCTAGCCTGAGTAGGTAACGTGAAGAAAAAAAAAATCTCACGGAGCAGGGTATTCTATTTTAAAACCGACCAGAAAATATAATTCACTACAGCCCTGTTGTCTAACTACTATTGTCTTTTCATAATTTATTATTCAATATGTCTAGTCTGCGATTATATGATGCTACCCATTCTATCAGATGGTATTACTATGGTTGATTACTATTATGACACATAAACTACAAAGTATTACCGTAGTCCGACTATATATCGCCCTCCGGTCCGCGTGATATTATGGTGCAGGGGTCAGAACCTGAGATGTTTGTAGTTACACGTATCTATTCAATATCTATATATCAACACGCGGCGAAGTATTCACTGGGCTACTATATATTTAACTATATGGGTGTCCTATATTCTATATTCATTTACTACAATATTCATATACTTATTAATATTCATATTCACATTAATATTCATTTGCCACGACGCTATATTCTACAAACACCCTGTTTCCTCTATCTACGCCCAGCCTATTTACACATTTCATCATAATACTTTAAAATCTATAATCACTACAAACATTTTCCCATTCCGATCACCGCACGACAACCTCACTCGAACCCAAGACTCTTTTACCACACACACAATACTATGTAATACTTGGTAGCTTTATTAAGAACGAAAGAAAAAAAAATCCTATGTATGTTCACTGAAAATAGAATTATCTGCGATAATGTCTAATGTTTATAAAATTCTGCATCAACAATGAAATTCTACAGCCACGAAGAAAAATGGACATTTAATATATTTTCAAAGCGAAGAACTAGCATCATATCGCCCGACTTCTGTTAAAAATTTACGTATTGTTTATTTATTTAAATATTTAGATTTCTAGACTATGCAGAATGTTGAAACTTTCAGAATATATTAATTTTGGGTCACTTGACCTAACTGTACATTCATATGGGCTGTGAATTATACCTTCTAGGTTTTATTTCGGAAAGAAAGGTCAATTTCATGAAAACTAAATCACTAAGCACCTCGACAGAAGAATGGCGGTTAGTACTGACTTCTGACACTAGGGCTAGCGACGATATAATGAACCCTTGAACAACTGAATGTGACCTTGTACACGGAATTATTATACTATATTACGTTCACTTAATGACGGAGTAATAAAAATTTATCGCATAGTAAATACTACACTGTCCAACACACTCTTTCATCACTTAATTATCACTATCACTGATACTACATTACAAATATACACATACTACTCGAACTACAAGACACATCATGCCACATTCATACTACACACTACATTAATACATGTTATACTAATAAATATACACAGAAATCATTTAGATTTTACCATGTTAAATCGGCTCTATGAAAGGTAACGAAAGGAAAGAAATGAACAGGGCCAACTGGCCCTTATATTTACTAAATCATATTCTTTACTCGACCTATTTAATCGATGCCCTGAGGGGACATATCGGAGTATTAGCTAGCAATAGGACCCCTGCCCTGAAGGGGCAGGAACCCGGAACAAACTACATGTTCAAATCATCCCGCTGGAAGCCGTACTCCCAATTTGGGAGTCAGATAGGAGCCCTTACTGAAATTTACACGTGCATTGTGATTACTGGACTGACTACCACAAAATTAAATACCGCCATGTATGTAATTAAAAAAAAATCACTCACTAACTACATAAACAAATCTATAATGGACAGGTCTTACGTAACTCGAAAGGAAATAACTTTAAGGATAAAAATATTTTAAGGGGAAAACACTACTCTTCCGAAACTGTCTGTGGATATTTAAGAACCACTAGCAAACTGATGCACTTCGTGGAGCCTGTCCATCACTATCTATATCTGCACAACATGGCGTTGCAATGTTGCACTTCCTATTTCAGTTCAGTTTTAGTCCGGTTTTTAGTATGAAATTTAATAGTTTTTTGGCTCCTAGAGACTTCCAACGATTTTAGGTTAAAAAACTCCCAAATATTACCTTGTTTGCAGTTTTTCTCACTCCGTTGCGACCTTTTAAGCTCGACGATCGAAATCTGGCTGTTGTCAGCAAGATTTTCCGGCTTGGAATGGAATAATTGCGCCCTATTATCATAGCGTGGGTTTATCAGCCAATCAAAACTAAGCATTTTGGCGGTGGGGCTTTGAAACGAATAAAATTTGGTAAAATCTGGATTAAACTAGATTTTAGAAGGACCTAGGTATCTAAAAGAGAGGTGAAGGGTGGTCCTGAAAATTCTGTCGAATTTTAGATTGGTTATTTGATCTGGAAAGTTCCGTCCAATAGTGGATCTATATTTTCGGATAGCACTGACACCGTAAGAATTGTAATAATCCATTTACATATACATATGCAAGACTTATAACTAATTTAAAATATAAATAAAGATATTGATTCCCAAAACTATCATTCCCAATGAAATTTTTACAGTTTTTTCATGTTAATTTGAAATAGAATAACAAATAAAATTACGAATTATATGAACAGCCAGAAATTTTTTTGTTAAACGTCAGGTACAGTCGGTGCAAAAAATTTCGGGCACCCTCCTATTAAAAACATAATTTCATTAGCCTGTAATGGCACATTACAATATATGAATTAGAAATTCCAACTACAAGTGGGCTCAAATCTTGCAAACGGTGCGAAATATTGAAAAAAAAAAAAGTAATCGAAAAAAATTCTCGTTTATGAAACCCCTTGCCGATTTTTATGAAGGCGTCCTTCACTTGTATCTGTAAAGGGATATGTACAGATATGAGGAATGACAAGAAGATTCATGCTCATGTGTGAATGATGCGCTGTGTAGAGAGCGCAGGTTCAGCTAGTTGATAATGAATACACTGTACACATTTCTGTTATGTTGTTTATTCGTGAATGTGCATTAATTACAGAACTTTTACAGTTACATACAAGCCTACCAACATGAAGTGTTTCTGTTGCAACAAATAGATCTCTTTAATGAAACTGACTTCTTAATATGCTCTTTGATCCAGTGAAGTTTTGTTATTTTAACCAAACCACTTCTTTAAAAAAAGAGCAGTAGGCAAACTTCACTAATACTCATACACTAAAACATATAATTACTATTATTTAATATTTTAATATACACTTACATAAACTTTATGTACAAAATCCTGCATGTAAACAAACACATGTTTTCTAGTGCGACAGATTATCTACTACAATCAAAATGAAAGTGACTATGGAATAACTCTTGAATCATCAGACCGACCTCCATAAAATTTTCAACATAGATGAGGTTCGGGATGATTTTTACCATTTCAATTTGAAGGTGAACCTTTAGGGAAGGGGAGAAAGGAAAATGACAGATATTAGTGTCAAATCCATAATTTTCGGGGTGGCTGAAATGAACAATGACACTTCCGATGCCCTTTAAATCAAAATTCGGCCCCACAACTTGGAGGAGGGAGAAGATATATAAAAATTATTGAAAATGACCGATATTAGTGTCGAATCCATAGTTTTCAGGGTCGCTGAGATGAACAGTGACACTTCCGGCCGTTTAAATAGAAATTCAATCCCACTAGTATTCTAAGGGGGGATGGTGACATGTAAAGGTAATTGAAAATTGCCGGTATTAATGTCGAATTCATAGTTCTGGGACTCCATAAGTTCATTGGTGACAGTTTTGTGCCCTTTGTGTCCAAAATGAAACGTATTCTCTCCGTGCGAAGAACGGGTATTCTGCAAGTCTGCAATAATAACGAACGGAAATTTCACATACTCAACCCTTTAATATTTTCTCGCTGCTCAAATTCACTCACTTGTGCGGTATATGTGTGTATGTGTAAATAAGATCATCTCTCTTTTTGAGTTTTTCGAAAAATATACAAAGAATAAAGAGGGATTTTACCAGAAATGAGAAAACTAAAAAGTAGAATTAGAACCTGTTGCTTTAAGTAGTTTTCTGTTAGCGAGTTAGCGAAATACATTGTGTACAGTAGGACGTCGATAATCCGAACGTCAAAAATCCGAAACGTCAAAAATCCGAAACGTCAAATATCCGAACCTAGAAGGTTTTACATTTTGTCTTAACGCTAGCGATAAATAAACAATAGTGTGTCCGTCGACGTTGAGTGAAGTGAGAGTTTTTACAAAAGTTCATTCATATGTAATTGTTGTCATACATATTTTTATTTTTATTTTCTCTTAGGCCTATAAGTTTTAAGTGTGACTTACAAGATCAGTGTAATTTAGTGTACGAGCAGTTTCTTCAGAAACATTAAATGTAAGTAGTTTTACGTTCGGTATTGTAATTACTGTATGTACTGTATAATCACTGTATCGATTGAAGAACATACCGTACAGTATATGTAAGCCTAAATGGTATTTTTGTCATTTTCGAAAATCCGAACTACCTGTAGTCCCAATTAGTTCGGATTTTCGACTTCCTACTGTATATGCTGCAGACATGTTATAGCAAGTAAGATTACTAGCATCAGGCCAAAAAATAGTTTTAAGCTATATTTTCCTGTTTTTGCCAATATTTCCGAACATTTTTTTCTAATGGATTCAAAATTTCCGGAAATTTTACATAGAACAAGGAAGATATCTCTATAAAATATATGTTTGATTTAACATATTAACTAAAATGATTCTGGCCCTGTTATTTTAACACTTCCCTGCCATCAAGGGGGAACTTCATAATATTGCTTAAGATAATTTTAATGCGTCTATACTAATTAAGCTAAATAGGATTATATTTTAGTTTCTTTTGTAGCCATAACTCCATTCTATCACGGTGCTAACTTTGAAGTGTTTGGATGAGTTGTGCACAAAATTTCCCTATTCTAATACAAGAAACATAAGTACTCAATTATCTTAACTCTAAACTAGTAAATACAAAATAGATTTAATTTTGAAAGCATAATATAATAAAATATTCGAAAATTTCAATTTTACCCAAATTTTCCGTTTTTTTACAACCTCGGGAGAACCGTAAAAAAATTGTTCTTTTAAACCCAAAATTTCTGCTTTTTTCCCAGGCCTTCACAACACTAGTCTGAACACACATTGTATCGAACACTCCTAATGATGGACCTCCGCAGTCAAAAACCCATTCATGTGCGAATGTTAACACCACGACATCGGCAACTACGACTGAAATAAACATGTGAGCATCGACACTGGACCTGGGCACAGTGGCAGAGTGTTGCATTGTCTGATGAATCCCGATACCTTCTTCATCATGACGATGGGAGGGTGCGAATCCGTCGGATTCCAAGGGAACAGCTCCTTGACACTTGTACCGCGAGACGGTGTCAAGCGGGCTGCGGCTTAATTATTATCTGGGGAACATTCACGTGAGCATCCATGTGTCTAGTGGAGCTCGATGACGGCCGAGGCGTATCGCACACTGCTTGTAGACTACGGACACTCCCTCATGACGATCATGTTTCCCAACGATAGTAGTATTTTTTGACAAGATAATGCACCATGTCATAAGGCCAGGAATGTGATGGAGTGGTTCTAGGAACACAGGAGCGAGTTCCAAGTGATGTACTGGCACCTCGACTCGCCGAATCTGAACCCAATCGAATACATCTGGAATGTGATTGAACATGACGTCACGGCGCATCGCCCCCTCCCCGGAATTTACGGGAATTAGGTGACCTGTGTGTGCATATGTGGTGTCAACTCTCTCCGGCAACCTACCAAGGATCATTGCGTCCATGCCAAAACACTTCGCCGTTGTTATCCGTTCCAAAGATCGACATACTGATAATTAGGTAGGTAGTCATAATGGTCTGGCTGATGTGTGCGTATATTTTAACTCGTACACTTTGTCTCGACTCGAATTCGAGTCGAGCCGAGACAGAGACTGTCGAGTCGAGACACGAGTCGAGACAGAAACATATTTTCGAGTCGAGACAACATTTTCTCGAGACGAGTCGAGACAGGCTTAAATCTCGACTCGACTCGACTAGTGCGCATCCCTAGTTCTCTGTATTTATTCGGTGTACGGGCCTCAAGCTTGTTCTGTTGAACTTTGTTTATCAAAAGATTTCTATAACTGCCTTACTGCATCCAAAATCTAAAATTCAGAGTGGAGATGGGGGCGGTTGTCCTCCTGTTCCACTGACGCCCCTGTCTAGGGGCTGTCATAAGAAACTATCCCACGTCCTTTCGTATGGTTTTAGTTACATTTGTTCTGGACTTCTGACTGCGAAGATATTAGAATTCATATGCTGAGCAAAATTGAACTTCATTGAAAATAGATTTGAATCCATTGTGCTCTGAACGCCCCAAAGATTACTTTTCTTCAATAAATTATTGACTCAAAAAAAAAAAAAAAACAATTACATAGGCTTGCAGAAAATATTCTAAAGTTAGCACAACATGCTTCGAACATTACTTTTCGAAAATTTATTATTTTAAAATAATTTTATTAGCATCGTCTTCTTCAATAGTAATCAAAGTTTGCAACGAAAATGTCACTCGCCTCCACGAAACGCGAGCTTAGCCCCTAAAGACATGACTAGAAAATTTTCAGAAGCGTTAACTCTGAAATGACTTCCTTTAGGAGTAAAATACTGAACAGCCGTATTCGGTAAAAAAAAAAAAAAAAAAAAAAAAAAAAAAAAAAGAATCTAGCCTTAAAACATGTAACATGACTCCCTTTGCACTTGAAATTTCGAATATCAAGCAAAGATGTCCGCCACGATGCTTGGTAGCACCATCTGATGTGTCAGACCACTTCTAAGTTTCATCATTCTCCCTCAACCCGTTCTCAACACACAAGGATGGTGAGGACTTTTGTTTTGCCGTGTAGGATATATTGATAGATTGTTGAAATCTCTATAGTAGGCAGATTTTAAAATCTACCTAGAAAGCTTATTATAACCAAGAAAGTACTTACGAGAGTCACTGGCAAGTGATATGAAAAAGGTTGAGAATTACTAATCTATAACTGAAATATTCTGTACCCAACACAGTGTAGTCCTAAACGAGAATAAAATAAATGAAAAGATCGGTTGCAAGAGCAAAAACGTCTTAATAAATACGTTATTACACGATATGTTTTAAAGTGTTGAAAATGTTTACAACATGTTTTTTTTTCTTTCGTGTGTGTTTTAAAACATGTTTAAAACGTTTTGAACACCTTTTTTTATGTTTTAAACACGATTTGTTCTTTAAAGAAAAACTGTATTTTTTTTAAACCCTGATTTAAGTGGCATCGGAAATGTCACTGTTCATCTTAGCGACCCCGAAAACTATGGATTTGACACTAATATCGGTCATTTTCGGCACTTTAAGTATCTCCCCCTGTCCCTACCCTAAGTTTCACCGTGTGTTATTGTTAAGAGAGAGAAGTCAAACAACAATAGATACAGAACGCTACTTAACAATGAATATTTATTATACACAGTTTATACAAACAAAATTAACATATTAGAGAAAAAAACTAGCAATTGTATCAGATTGCTATCGAACGTCATACACATTTTGGAACGTCATAAAAACTTATTCTTTTCGATTTTCTAGAAAGTTGCGTATAAGGAATTGCCCTCAAGTATATGATATTTTGTTCAGTTCGATGGATTAACACATGTTTTATCATTCGACAATATTATAGATATAAAAAAGTGAAGTTTTAAAATTATTCATAATATATGTCAATATCTTATTAAATATAATGGGCCCTATATAGAATCGTTTCTAGCGTTGTATTAATACTTTGACTGACACGTGATGCTACCTTCCATTTTTAGAAACAAATTAATAAAGTTACAGAAGATTTATGTCGGAAAAAGTCCAGCGATGACTTTTCTGAAGTGCTATTCATGTAGATTTAGGAGAAATCAAGGTAATAGAGAACTATCATCAGAGAGAGAGAGAGAGAGAGAGAGAGAGAGAAAGAAATGTGCATTGACAATCAAGCCCGCAACTAGAGGGGACTAGGAAGGACCTGCTAAAAAAAAATGGTCCCCCAAACCACAATGTATCATTATGCAAAATAATGAGTAAAGTTACTGACAGTTCATGTATTGCTTTCTAGGCTGATGATACTAGAGACAAGCAAGGCATTGAAGATTTGGCAATTGCTTTACGATATGTTTCGTACATGAAGCCAACAGAAAGGTGTACGCCGTTTTAAATCTTCGTTCATTAGACCTGCAAAATATAGCATCTTAAATTTTGTCTTCATCAAAAGATCTAGACATGAACACTGATAAATTAATTACACAAGTATATAATGGAGCATCGGTGATGAAAGGTACAGTAGGTGCTGTTCAAGACTTGATATCAGGACAACTAGAAAGAGAGATTGTAATGCTACATTGTTTCAACCATCAGCTTCATCTTGTTGTAATGCAGTCCATTGAAAGTATTCCCGAAGTGAGAGAATATTTCAACTTGTGCGAGCAACTGTATGTGCTTTTTTTTTCGGAAAGGACGCGTTACACAAATTTATCACGGTGCCTCAGTTTGAAACGTTTCCTCAGTCAGGGGTAGACTGGGCATTTTGGTTCAGCTAGTGTGATACATTCAGAAAGAGAGTCCACCATTGCAGCGTTTTAGTATATAAGCGAGAAATCTCCTTCTGACAGACTTTGTCAATTTAAAACGGAAGAGCATGGACTACTGTGTCAGGTTGGATGTTTTTTATTTTGTTTCCTCACAGAACTATGGCTAAGTTGTTAGGATATCTGAAACCCGCTTGCTGCAACAGAAAAACATGACATGGAAGAAATTCTTAAACGTGTTCTGTTCTCACACAAATAGATCAAGTAAGGAAAGATACCGTTTTCCAGAACCTTTTCCAAGAAACTAAAAAATAGTATAATGATTATGATTATGAGCAACCAATAAAGTGTTCTCGGAAATTTCCTCGAATGTATTCAGATAGCATTACAGGATAGATGATATGGTGGTGTTAGGTTTGAGGAAAATAGCACTCGGATAATTGTCCGAGTATCAGAGGTTATTCAATACTGTTCTTAACCATTATTATTCTGATTAGCAGACTTCAAGAGAGCAGATTTCAGTTAACACGTCAATATGTATTAACTGAGGCTTCCAAGCACATTCTTCAACTTAAAAAGCTCGAAAGTATGAAACCATTGTGCAAAATATTAAAACATAATCCGAAATACACACACACACACAAATAAATAAATAAATAAATAAATAAATACATAAATACGGAGTTTGAGTTCGCAAGATCACTTATTAAACAGAGTCATTGGTAAGACTTGGAGAATACTTAAGGAAATACGGAAAAGCATTTACCGATATTGGCTTGTTAATTGAAGCTGATTTAACAATTCCAAGTAACCGCAGAAAGCCTGAAAGAGTTGTTCGTCCGCAACGCTATCTGTGACTCATGACCGGAAAGCTGACTTTGTTCTAGCATACAACAAGGATCTAACGAAAGTGTTAGATTTGGTTGCAATTTCAGACAAAGTGAGTGATACATGTGCACTTGATAGTGTGTTTGATATCATATATGTGTGAAATGTAATGTTTTAGTGTATTCACGTCAGTATTAGTGTTTAATTTAGTAATATACGTATGTTATTTTTAGGGCATATAATTTTTAGGGTAGTAAAGAATATGAAAGTTTCTTCAAAAAATATCCCAAAACGATATTATATATTGATATTATTGATAGGTGGAACAATAAAACAAATTTTTCAAGGTTCCAGTATCAGTTAATTTGTAAATGTATGGATATCAACAAATACAGGTAATGTTTTTTCCATTTTGAAAATATTTCTAGGGATTTAGTTGCCACAAAAGTAAAGTTTCCGACAAAGTGGCCCATTTTTTATACACGTAACGTCAAAATTCAATTTAACTTAACCTAACGTAACTTAACTTGAATTATTCTGCTCTGAGTTTCTGCACTTCATCTAAAGCACGTCGACGGTACCAGTAAATTTGTAGTCTAGATAATGGGTAATTTTCCGTTTTCTTTAAAAAGATTATATAAAAAGGATATTAGGGAACGAGAATGAAGCGGTAGGATGAGAATTACGGATATCAGATTTGAGTAATTATTAATATAGAGAGGTTTAGAATTGTTACGATTTTGCCCCTTAGCATATTTATGGCCTTTACCCTCCTTCCTTCCTCACTCTCACAAACACATATAAATACACCTGTATAAATCAGAAAGACCAAATGCGTGTTCAATGTTTCCTATTTTTATATGCAGAAACCACATGACTTTTTGTTTTGTCCTATAGATATGTGCCTGTACAGCTATTTATTTACCTTATACCCAGGCACGTAGCCAAGGGGGATCCCCCCTTCGAAACCAGAAATGAAAAAATTAAGGAAGGATGAAACAAAATGAAAAGAGAAAAACAAGGATCAGAGTTAAAAATTAAAAAAAAAAAACTACAGGAAGCTTTTGGTTACTTTTTCTTATGAGGAGATTTGTATTACTTGCAATACATGGTGGCAAGGTGAGCGAGATATCCTGAAACAGTCTGGAAATTTGAAATTTCTAGAAATGTTACAGAATTCTGAGAATTACTGCTACTAGTCAGGGAGATTTCAAGCTTCCGAAAGCATAGTGCCGTTGAGTAACATCGTGAACATTTTTTATCATAATTTTTCGACATCGCATTCTTGCAGAATCAAACATGTTATTTCAAAACAATTTTCTACTGCTCCTTTAACCTGTCATTTGGAACCGACAGTAGTTGACGGAATAATAAAAACAAAAAATTATATGGAAAAGGAGTTCTATTAGTATTTGATTCAACAGAAAAAGGAACGCAGATATTGTAAAATATTTTACAAGACATTATTGAGTATGTACTTTTTATAATAGTGAATATGTGTTTTTCATAATACATGTAGTTGAGATCATAATGAAAGGAACGTTATATTTGAATGAACAAAGAAAGGAACGTAAATATTGTAAAATCTTTCTCAATACTTTTTTATTCTATTACTCGAGATTTCTTCATAGTTTGTTATTAAAATACTTACCAACATATCCTCATTTTATTTCCTAACAAATCAATATATGTTGATAGTAAAGTAGTTTACATTAATCAAGCTCCTGAGCCTTCAGAATTTCATATCACTCCCCCCCCCCCTTTACGAAATCCTGGCTAAACGAACCAATGTTCCAGTAAAGTAGTTTAGAATGATCGAGCCCCTGGTGTGATGATCACAGTATTTCATGTCACGGACCCCCCCCCCCCTTCACGAGATCCTGGCTACGTGCCTGCTTATATCAGTAATGAATTTGGAAGAAATTCTTTTTTATATTAATTTCGGAATTTTTGGAGGGAGGGTCTTGAAGTTTCTAAGCATAGATACCTTCTTTTTTCTTTACAAATTCCGGACTTTGGGGTATTCAGGCTGAAAGGATCTCCCCGTTCCCGCCGACACCTTATATAATAATAAGCTACAGTATAATTATCACATAAATATGAATAACTTACCTGACATATTGTGATTCAAGGGCGCCCATATTGTGATTTCCAAGGGGGGGGAGCAAATATACGTGACATTTCAAATTTAGGTTCAAATTTTGCTGTAACTAATGTAAAAATTCAATTGGGTTTTCGATATTCCAAAGTACGATTTCCTCTAGGGAGGGCGAGCGCCCCATCTTTCCCCCCTGATGGGCGCCCTTGCTGACATTCCCATTATAGTTGTTGTTTTCTTCCATTCTCTATTTAAAACGTGCCTATTATGATGTTGTTTGTGTTTTTTTTTTTTTTTTTTATCCCATATTGCTGGAACATTCCTCACTAATTCTATTAATATGTCTTTCATAATCAAATTTAGTGCATCAAAAGCTCTCAGGCATAGACACACACAATCCTCTGCAGGCGAAATTCTAAACAAATGAAGACTATATTCCGTGCAGCGCTTCAGGGAGAGCCAATTAGAACACGAGCCACCTTCCGCTGAACATCGATGTAAAAACAAACTGTTGTTCATCATCGCGACCACTAATTCATCCTCGCGGTCGACCTCTAGGTCGTGATGTAGCGTGCATCTTCGGCATGCGCTTGCTCATTTGAATGCATGGGTTTGTGCCAGTATCGAGGGCGAGACCGCGACTTAAACCTCGACCTCGGTCGCGATGTAACTTCGACATATCCCTACCCTAAAGAGAAAAATTAGTAATTATAACTACCATTATTTAACAGATTATTTTGGTAACTGTTACAGTTGGTGAATTTTAACTGAAAAAGTTATGACATCTTATATTAAATGTCAATTCTTTTCGTATAACTTAATGAAATTACATTTGTTACTTGTATGTCTGGATATTTTCAGTTTATTATGTTCATACTTAAGGAAATTTAGAAGTTGTTCTTAATAATTTCATGAAGATGTCATGATAGTATTAATAAAACTTAATACTTATTCGTATGTGTACCGCAGAAACCAACACGCTTAAGAAGATTACATTGTACTCTTGTTTTCCTAAAGAGGTATAAACTATTGCTTCAAAAGGGTCAATCTTAAAAGTAAGACATTGTTTCTAACCCGTTGATCATTTCTGCATATTGGATAAGGGCCTATTGGAATTAATTTGTACGCCAAATGAATTCCTTCTAGACTTGAAAGAGCTTTGGATGGAACGAGGAGCAAGAAGTAAGTACAAATAGAGTGGTAGTATAGGAAAGGGGGGCAAGAGTACGCAAATTTTAATTAAACTTATATTTTTTGGTAAAAAAAATAGTTACAACGGAAATCTTTTACATGGAACACAAAACTTGAACTCTCCTTTACGAAATGTGAACTCAACTTTTATATACCTCTGCTCTTGGAGGAACTATAATTCGTAAAATGAAAACATTCAAATTCGTACTCTTGCCCCTATATGTGGGGCAAGAGTACGCACCCAAAAGATTATTAACAATTATCACAGATGAAGGTGCCTACTCCTTTATATGATGTGCATTGTTCATGCCACCATTCATGGCACCTTGCGCACTTGATCCAGTCTTCTATTCGTGGTTCACTGTAGAAGATATTGCATAATGGACACTCTTACACTACTTCTTCCCTGACCTGAGGAGTTGTAGCTTTCTTGGTGCAAGATGGTGTTTGCCTTTGCTCTCTGGAGGGCGTAGTTTCGGAAATAATTTCTGCTTGAAAGGAGAGGATGTCAGAATCTCTGATTGACATCGAGAAGATAAGATTTTTGGTTGAGTCGGAGGAGGACTGACAACCACCAAAGGAGTGCATGATGTGGACGGTCCACATGGGCCCCTGCTTATCTGCAGTGAAGATCCAGCTTTACTGGTTGGAGGTTTGGTAACCGATGAACGAGCAGCCGGCAGGGAAGTGTTTGATGTGGACAATCTGCATGAGCTCCTGCTTGCTTCTAGTGAGAATCCAGCTTTACTGGTTGAAGGTTAGGTAACAAATGAATGAGAACGAGCAACCGGCAGAAGACTATTTGAAGTGGACAGTCCGCATGAACTCTTGTTTGTTTCTAGTGAGGACGTAGTGTTACTGGTTGAAGATTTGGTAAATAATGAATGAAAACTAGCAACCGGCAGAAGAGTGTTTGAAGTGGAAAGTCCGCATGAGCTCTTGCTTGCTTCTAGTGAGGATCTAGCGTTACTGGTTGAAGATTTGGTAACAGATGGAGGAGGACGAGCAACTGGCAAAGGAGTGTTTGATCTGGATGCGCCGCATGGTTCCCTTTTTACTTCCAGTGAATCATCTGATGAATGATTTTGGGCTCTATTCAGGTCTGATGCTTGATTTGTTGCTTCAGGAATGCTTTCGTCTTCAGACCTGGCTTCTACCTTTAAGTCTACCACATCCACAATAGAAAGAAGAAAATCTTCTTCAGTGAACACATCTGGATTCAGTAGGACAACTCCAAATTCTTGAAGGCTGGATACCAATGGTTGCAGCTTTGTAGTAAGCCTCAGTAAACAAACTCGCAACTTGGAATTAGGCGGGATGGATGATTCCTAATCCATTTATCACACACTGTTGAATACCAGGATTTCAGCGGGTCAAAAAGGGGCGATCTAATGGTTTCAAATTGGATTTGGCGGTAAACTCAACATCACTATCCCATTTTGCCTGCAGAAATCAATCCCTTCGATTGAAAGTGAGAGGTCTGATTGTCAACAAGTAACAATACCTTTTTCGTAACCGAATTTGATCGCACATGTTGGTGTAAATAATATAACGCTTCTACGAAAAGTTATGAGGTGATGAACCAGAATTAGATATTCCCACAGAACCCGGCGGCGAGCCATCGAATAATTCTTATTTCATTTGCTTTGTGGGAAATATCTGGGGAATAAAGGCACCAGATGCACTCACCAGGAAACAGCTGTTATGTTAACTCCAAAATCACTAGATACAGTTTTATTCACAACTGATTTTTAGTCGACTTTTGGAACTTTATGAGGAACCGTATTTATGCCAGTTTCGTACATGTAGATACCCCGTGGAGGAGAGCCGTTTTGTCTTACAAGATCTTTTAGACAATTAAAGCATTCGATTTGTGGCTTACTAAAACCACGAGCTCTCCCCAGACCAGTCTTTGAAGGCTGTCGCAAAGCAATTGTTAAATGTCTACGACTGAAAGACTCTGTCCAATTTCTTCCTGCCATTCGATTCACATGGCTAAAGGATATGGGACAACTAGTTAAGCTCAGCAAAATTGTATGCCATTCTTCTTAGATCTTTTAAAGTTTGGTCATAGAAGAATTGATCCAGTAATGTGATATATTCCACTAATTCGTTCTTCATTTCTTTGGTAAATAGGCCTACTGGCTTTATTGTGCCTAAAGACTTTGCAGATTCTCATTAAAAAAGAAAAATCCTTAATTCTTCTTATATCAGTAATGGGAATACATAGGATACAAAAATCAGATAATATTTAGACCCTTTATAAAAATATATTTCCAAATTTAGCTTATTCCATCAGTTACCGAATGCTTGTTACCTACGAGGGTAACTTGAAAACTTCTCGACCTATCCTTGTTGAAGCTACATATTGTCAAATGTTAGGTTAGGTTAGCTTCATATATCTTTATAGGATCCCATACCAATCATTGGACTGATACCGCCTTATGCAGAGTCGTTTTAGCGTATGATTACTAAAGGACTGTCTACTACAGGAAACATACGGTAGTCGAACTTTTTAATATGGCACTAATCACACGTCAGAACGACTCTGCATAAGGCCCATTGAAATTTATTACTGAAGACTACTGACATTTAAGATAAAAGAGGACAAAGCGTAGTATTTCTGAAACTTGAATAAAATAAGCAAGCGTAATGCTATTCAATAACTGCAGATTTAACTACCTCACACGTTTATCTGTTTCGAAAATTCAAACACCACCTTAGATACTGTTATGTAAGGAGTGGTATTTAGAATAAAAATTTATCCCTCGTACATAAGAAAATATCAGGATTCTTCAGAATTCTTAACGTTAGAGGCTACATATGGAAACCAGTGTTCGTAAAGTTTGCCGTCACTCTCTATTACAACGGAATCTTCATTCTTTTTTGATTGTTAGATCTAAATCAAATTGTATTCTTTTTCATAGAACAGAAGGGGCAAGAGTACGCACGCGTACCCTTGCCCCGTAAGTATCTGCGTACCCTTGACCCCTCACTACACAATTGACTTTCCCGTGATATTGTACAGCCAACTGTTGGAAGATAGGTAATTTATTCCATCCTGTCAAACAATGGATATGTTAGAAAATAACGCTTTATAGTACTTTGAAATCATTATAAAATTGCGTAAGTTATTCATTAACTACTTCTGTCCCAATATTATATTAAACTATTAGAAAAACATAAATAATTACCTAGAAAGCTTGTAGTTTGCCGCAGCACACTCAAACTTGTTTAGGTTCTAGACACCACTAACATCAAACTCCACGTGACGCATTATTGCTATACGCGAATATATTCACCTGATTTTAGAGAATCGTATCCTTGCCCCCCACGTACTCTTGCCCCTCTCTACTCTAATAGAATTAGTGCAATTGAAAGACCAAGAGAAAAAAAGTGTCTAGAACTATGTTATAAGTTTAAACTGAAAGAGAAAAAGATAAAAGAAAAAGAGACAGTCTTCTCAATACAACAAGCCACTATGGAAATAAAAGAAGAACAACGGGAAAGAATAAGGAGAAAGCAGTGACGATAGTGAACAGAACTTAGATAGAAAAGAAGGAAACTTTAAGAAAAAAGAGAAAGAAGGGTTGAAAGCAGTAAGGAAAGAAAAAGAAAATATATCCTGATCGAACAAGCAGACAAAGGAGGAGCAACAATAGTAATGGAGAAAAAATAATGCAAGGAAAACTTAATGAATTGTAGGGGATAAGAACGTGAAAGAATATGTAAGAAAGAGAAAGTAGAGAATGAAGAGAAGAAAGGATTCAAGAAATTTATGAAAGACAGGCAGGATACTAAATATGTAAGGATTTCCCAAAATACATAAATTAACACTAAAGAATAAAGAAGAAAGAATATAAAATACATAATAAAGAAATTAAACTGAAACCAGTGATGAACTATAGGAATAATATTTTTGAGCCGTTAGAAGAAGAGCTAAAGAGGATTGCAGAATAAATAACAAAAGCACAAGAAAGTAGATGAGTGAAAACCACAGAAGAGGTGAAAGGTATATTAGATTAAATAGATGACAAGAGAGAAAGAATATTTTGTTTAGTGTAAATGTGAAAGCCATGTTCTCTAGCTTCAAGAGAGAGTACAGCATAAAGGCAATAGAAGAAGAAATATAAGATATTACCATAAGAAAGTGGAGAAATGAGATAATGATAAAACCTAAGGTTAATTTAGGAAAATAGTGTCTGTATCATAGGCGAACAAGTAGTGAAGTTAAGAGAAGGACTAAGTATAGGATCGAGATTGAGTCCAGTACTGGTGCAAATCGTAATGAACAAATGGAAAAATAAAAGGAAAGAAGAAGGAGGACAGAATCTTATAATGTTTTTAATGTATATAAACGATTGTTCTAGATAATGGAAATGAACTGGAGACAATTGAGATTTTTTTTAAAAAAATTGAGGATAAATAAAAGTAATCAAATTAGAAACTGAAGTGCAAGAGGAGAATAAGATAAACTTTATGGATATAGCGATTGAGAAAGCGGGTGGAAAATTCCGGACAAGGTGGTACAGGAAAGAATGCCCTGAGGAGATATACTACCATAAGAGGATTGACGTATATGTAGAAATAAAAAGGAAATCTAAAAAAAATGCAAATGATAGAGAGATGCAATGATAGAAATGATAGATAGTGACGATGTAAGAAGGAAGAATGAGATGGAAACACTACACCAGTTATTAATAGTAAATGGGTTCAGAAAAGAAAATTTAAGGGAAGGGAGACGATACAGGAAGGAAGAAAAGACAGAAGAAGATCGAAGAAGGTAGTTTGGAATTGAGAGAATAGGTGATAGCACAGAGGCTATTAAGACGTTGCTGAGAAAAGGAGTCAAAATATATGGAATAGAAGAGAGAAGGATTTTAGACTTAGTAGGAAAGAAAAAAGTGGAAAGAGATAGAGAGATGAAAGCCAGAAGTGGAATGAATAGTATATCGAATGAGTTGTAAGGAAATACATAGGAGAAACAGGAAAGAGATTGGAAGAAACAATACGTAATATAACAAAGACGACGTCAGATTAAGAAGAGAGAACAATATAGTATATAACCACGTTAAAAAAACAGGACATGAAATAGTACGATAAAGAATCAAAGTACTAGAGGGTGAAAAGAACAGTATTAGTATTTGTAAGTGGAAAGGAGCTCAATAGATCAAGAAACACGCTAAGAATATATTGATGAATTGGACGAGTGGGCTTACGTTTCATGAGTTCCGTAAGGTAGTGCTGGACAAAATAGAATGGAAAGAACTAAAAGAGTAATGAATGCTATGAGTGAGTAGGAGTCAAAATTCATGTGACAAGCGCCTAAATGAAATAAAATACAACTAATAAAAATTTTTGGTTTTGTGCAAGCGGATGTTAAAAGTATTGAGAAAACTTGATTGGTTCTGTGAAGTGTAGGCATATCCTCCCTTTACTTTCTGTATATATTTAAGTTCTTGTTCTTGGATTGATCTTTCATAACGTGTTTGATAAAGGTGATGTTACATTACCAAAAATGTTACACAGGCATTATTAATATTTTTGGTGCTTTGATAAGTTTTATTTTATTTATATTGTGAATAATTCCTAACCTATAATTAAGATACAAATCCAAATTCTATGTTCTACATGGACTATCAATGTCTAATTATTGATTATTCGTAAAATGTTGAAATAAAAGAATAACTTTAGGTATTCAATAGACTTCCTGTTAACCAATCTCCAAAGAACCGGGCTCTGGTAGAACAACAAAACAGTTGTTTAAAACGACAATCACTATTTCATATAACCCCTAAATTGTATAGCATCTCTATTATGATTTTAAAATTTTACAGAATTATTTCAAATAAATTTAACTTGCCAAATCAAAATTTTGACCACAAACTGCTCCATTGACGTTATGCGTAGTGTAAAAACGAAATACTGTACACACTGTACAACAAATTTGTTCTGCACTTTAGTTTTAAAAAGTGATTTTAACTAAATTGTTAGGTGCTGCAAAGTAATCAAAAAAGTTCTTGCTATTTATCACGCGCTCACAGATACTCGTCGGGAATGAAATGAGGCATGTGCCTACCAAGAGATCGGAAATTAGTTTGACCACTAACCTTAGTAACATAGGCACGATGCGCACACACAGAATACATAAATGTCGAAGAGAAATGGAGGTATGAAAGCAGCTTGTTTGCGTCTCTTTGTTGTATGACTATAAAATGGACCTGTCAGGTACCGCATCAAGTCGCTGCATATGCCGGGCATTTACGTGAACGAACGTACCGCCAGGCATTGGTATCAGAAATTCCCTTCGGGATATATGAGTCTTTCGGATGAACCTCGCAGCGGACGATATGTGTTGGATGATGAGGTCCTGAAAGCAAGCATTGAGGAGTATAGTGGTCTAACGTGTGATGAACTTGCAGAAGCGTTCCATGTTTTCTCTAAAACAGTCAAACTGCACTTGCAAAAATAGGGAAATCATACAAGTTAATCAACCAATAAGGAACAAGGAGTGACAACCTGTTTATCCTTGATCACTCGGCACCTTAACACAACCATCTTTGATCACATCCACACTAATAACGAAAAATGAGTTCTTTATGTGACTCCCAAGGGGACATTGGTTATTGCCACGTTACCCTGTTCGCTACTCATGCACCCACGGAAGGATATGCTCTCTGTATGTTGAAATTTTCAGCAGGTTGTGCATTACGAGCTCCTTCCACCTATTCAGACTATTGCTGCTGACTTCTAATCTGCACGGTGGTAATGCAAAGGGTGCACAGTGTATTTCCACCAGAAACAGCCAACATTGGTCAATAGTAAGGGTGTGCTGTTCCTCCACGACAATTCCAAGCCACATGTGGCAAGAGGACTTGACAGACCCTTCAGCAACTTTGCTGGGAGACAGTGTGCCATGTGCCATATTCACCGGGCCTTACGCCAAAATATTACAATCTATTTCATTCCCTCGACAATCAGCTTCGTGGAAGATCTTTCGCAAATAAGGGTGACCTGCGGAAGGCACTCACAAACGACGCAATACCGCCGAGTTCTATCACTAGGATATTGTGTAGCTGCAAGAACGTAGGTAAAAAGTGTCGGATGTTGGTGGAATGGGGGAGCAAAAACATATTCAGTATACACGAGTTGTTGACGTGATATGTTCTTGATTTCTAGAAAATATTACTGTCGTGATAGCCGTGTTTTCCACATATAATAGTTAACTCTGTCCTGGCTGTTTCATTCATATAGAAAGCAAAAAAAATTGGTATAGTTATGTTGCATGCTTGTAAGAATTCCAATAGTTTTTAAGTCTTCACAGATTCGCTACTTGAATGTATTAAGTTGAATGTACTGCAATATATCATGCATTACCCTATACAGGGTAGTAGGTAACTCCACCGACAAACTTTGGGAGGTGATTCCTTATATGAAATGAAAGAAAAAAGTTCTGATAAACATAGGTCGAAAAACGTCTCCTTTCAGAGTTATGAACCGCCGAAAATTGTAAAAATCATGTTTCGAAACGCTCTGCCTTAAAAACTACAGGACCGATCCCAAGCGGTTTAAGGAATTACAAAGGAACTAGTATGCGCTCTATCTAAATATCCATGTTCTACCGTGGTTCGTTATCGGCGAAACAAACTGTAAAACAGAAGTTGAGGTATAGGGATACTTCTTTAAGTACTAATGGCGCGTTCCTTTCGCCGATAACGGAGAATGTTAAAACATGGATATTTAGATAGATCGCATACTAGTTCCTGTGTAATTCCTTAAGCCGCTTGGGATATGTCCTATAGTTTCTAAAGCAGGGCATTTCGAAACATGATTTTTCGAATTTTCGGCGGTTCATAACTCTGAAAGGAGACGTTCTTCGACCTATGTTTATCAGAACTTTTTTCGTTCATTTCGTATAAGGAATCACTTCCCAAAGTTTGTCGGTGGAGTTACCTGCCACCCTGTATATTCCGTTTGTGTGAACAGCATACGCTACCTAGGCGGATGGTTAGCATTTCCAATATGAAGCAGCACTGTCTTCAGAGTTATCAATGGAAAATGTCCATTCTGCTGGATTGTGTTCATCGAAAAGTAAGATGAAAAGTTACTCTGTCGCGTTCGAAATGTGTTGACTTTTACTTTTTTGCAATAGATTCTACTCCTGAAGTCGAGAGCCCAAGATTTCAGCTTTTGTTTTCGATTTAAATTCCATATTATATCATTTAATTCTTCCTGTGCGATGAGATCTGGAGCATATAAGAGGAAGGGTGGCTCAACGTCCTCGTTGCCTGAACTTCCTTCTTCTGCATCAAATGTATAATTTTTGGGAACTTTCGGCACAGATACCTCTTCACTGTGGAGCACTGGGAGCTTTTATGACTTCAAACTAACAAGGGAGGGTCCCACAAGTTGTCGCTAAAATCTGATTGCCATATAGCATATCTGATAGAGGATCGTGAGAAATGAACATGAGCAAAATGTAAGGTGCTAGAGACCAGAAGGGTAGGAGCTAAAGGGCTTCAAAATTTGAATAGCCAAAAATTATATCATGGAATTATGCACGTTTAAAGTAAATATCTTGAAAACCGTTAAAGCAATCAAAACAATATAACGAGAACAAAGTGTTGTATCGAAAACCACAAGCAGTGTTGCCAGAGATGAGCAGTGTTGCCAACTCGGCATACAAGATTTTGTTTGAAATAGTACCATATACGAATGTACACAGGTTTAAAATGCACTATTATCACTAAACATAACAGTGAAGTGTAGTGGTACAGTGTTGCACACTGCTGGAGCTACATGTGCTGAAAATGTACAACGGAGAAGTCTGATATGTGGGAACAAAGTGTAATAAAGGAATGCATTAGAAAAGTGAGGATTTTGTAATATACTTCTGTAGCCCCGATGAATAAGCAGACAGCTCGCGAAGACAAAATGATACACGCGAGGAAAGAGACATGTGTTTTCTAATTCTGTAAACTGGTTCTCCAGGTTATCTTATCAATATTTGGAAGAGTACTTCCTTGGTTTGTGTCTTTCGTGTTAAGTGACATATTCTTTTACTTCCTCTCCTATATACCATATGATTACGTTTGTACACTGTAATATTGTCATATTCACATTGGAAACATAATTATTTTATTACTACCTCATTTCGCTTTTAGTCGGACCGGATACCGGTGTGGTCTACAAGGCTAGATAACCGACATATTAGGCATCACGGGTTTCAATCCCGACTCGGACATGTTTTTATTGTACTTTTCACCTTACATTTCATTGTTATCTTTTCTCTTTCATAGTGATTTGAGTCCCACTTTGCACTCCTATATAGTTTCGGAGCTGACACAGGACGTAAAAATGGCATCACTCAATTTCGTTTTTCAAATGCATCAATATTTTGTGACACTGTTGATATTTTGCTGTTATACTATCTATGTTATGCATTTCAACTAAATTCACAGTATGAGACCCAGATTCCTTTATTAACATCTGTTGCCACATATCAGACTTCTCCATTGTACAATTTCACCACACGTAGCTCCAATAGTGTGCAACACTGTACCATTACACTTCACTGTTATTTTTAGTGATAATAGTGCATTTTAAATCTGTGCACACTTGTATATGGAGCTATTTCAAACTGAATATTTTTATGTTGAGTTGGCAACACTGCTTTACCTATTGCAACAGTGTTTGTGATTTTCGATAGGATATTTTGTTCTCATTATATTGTGCAACTTTTGTTTTCATTGCTTTAATGGTTTTCAAGATATTCACTTTAAACGTACATTATTCCATGATATAATTCTTTGGATATTCTAATTTTGAATCCCCGTAGCCACTACCCTTCTGGTCCATAGCACCTTAAATTTTGTTTATTTTCATTTCTCATGATGCTCTACCAGATGTGCTATGTGACAATCAGATTTTAGCGAGAACTTGTGGGACCCTCCCATGTAAGATAGTGGAAGCGATGTTTCAACGTTGAAGAGAAGCCCTTTACATTTGTCAAATAAAAGTACACTTACACGATCTCTGGGCTTCGTTCAAACCATTTGTACGGCAAATTTTAGCCCACTTTGCTTTCCTCGTATCCAGTTTTGCAAGCTCAATTACAAGAATTACAACATATAAGTGGTCCCATCACTTACACTGAGCACCTATTCGGCATCTAAAATACAGTTCAAACGATATTTGACAACAGGAGTAAGGTTATTTCTTTCATTTGACTCTTCAATGCCAGTTCACCGCACATACCGCCCAAATATAAGTGGAATATATCCGGGAAAAGACATTTATTGCAGATTAAAGTGCAAATTACTAAAATTCTTCGAAATAGCTCCCTTTTGCATCGACACATCAATGCTAACGCCTCTACCAATCGCTTTACGATTCCCGGAAAGCGTCAATGGGAATTCATCACAGCCTCTTTGACGCTATTAAGCATTCCAAATTGGTTGCCTTTCAAGCTCCTTCTTATTCTTGGAAACAAAAAGAAATTCGCCAATGCCAAATTGCGGCTGGGGAAGCGTTGCCACTTTGTGCTTTGCCAAGTAGTCAGTCACGAGGAAGGTGGTGTCGGATGGCGCGTTGTCGTGGTGCAGTCTCTTATTGGCACAGAGCTCCTATCTGACGTGTTGCACCCAAACGCAGGATAGTTTTATTTGGTAAAGTTGACATTTAAACAAAATGGGAGCAACAAGGAAACATCTTTCGTTTCACAAACTCATTCTCCTTATCTGGAACAAGGAAGAATTGCCACAAGAGTGGAAAGAGTCAATCATTGTTCCAATTCACAAGAAAGGCGACAAAACTGACTGTAATAATTATCGAGGCATTTCTCTTCTGTCAACATCCTATAAAATCCTTTCAAATATTCTGTTAGCAAGATTGACCCCATACGCAGATGAAATTATTGGAGATTATCAGTGCGGATTTAGACGAAATCGATCAACTATCGACCAAATATTTATCATTCGCCAAATACTCGAAAAGAAGTGGGAATACAATACCCCGGTACATCAACTATTTATTGATTTTAGAAAGGCTTACGACTCGGTTAGGAGAGAAACATTATACAACGTTCTTACAGAGCTTGGAATACCGAGAAAGCTAATTAGATTAATTAAGATATGTTTAAGTGAATCCCAAAGTAAAGTCCGGGTAGGAAAATTTTTGTCCACGAGCTTCCACGTCGAAAATGGCCTGAAACAAGGAGATGCGTTGTCGCCATTATTATTTAACTTTGTGCTGGAATACGCCATAAGGAAAATCAAAGATAGCAACCAGGGCCTAGAGTTGAACGGCATTCACCAGGTTATGGCATATGCTGATGATGTAAATTTAATAGGGGATGATAGGAGAACAGTAGAAATAAATGCAGAGATATTATTAAACGCTTGCAGGGACATGGGTTTACAAGTAAATGCAGAGAAAACTAAATACATGGAAGTGCGTCGGGACCGTAATACGGCAAATTGTGGATGCGTTAAAATATTAAATAATACTTTTGATAAAGTGGATACTTTCAAATATTTAGGATCAATATTAACAGACGAAAATCATATTCACGAAGAAATTAAATGTCGACTAAAAGCAGGGAATTCGTGTTACTATTCGGTTCAAAATCTCTTGTCGTCGCGAATTCTGTCGAGGAATTTGAAGCTTAAAATATATAAAACGATAATCATGCCTGTTGTTCTGTATGGTTGCGAAACATGGTCGCTTACTCTGAGGGAAGAACATAGACTGAAAGTATTTGAGAACAGGATCCTGAGAAGAATATTCGGACCCAAGAGGAACGAGAATGGGGAATGGCGGAAGCTTCATAACGAGGAACTACATAGTTTATACGGTTTACCCAACATTGTTAGGGTCGTCAAGTCTAGGAGGCTTAGGTGGGCAGGTCATGTAGCTAGAATGGAAGAAAGTAGAAACGCTTTCAAAGTCTTGACTGGTAGACCCATAGGAAAACGACCATTAGGAAGACCTAGGCGCAGATGGGAGGATAATATTAAGATGGATCTCGCAGAGATAGGAATACAAAGTAGAAACTGGATCCAATTAGCTAAGGATAGAAGTCAGTGGAGAGCTTTTGTGAACGCGGCACTGAACCTCCGGGTTCCATAGGCCATAGAGTTAGTTTAGTTAGTTAGTTTGGGAGCAACAAGGAACTTACAATACCGATATATACAGGGGTAGCCGGATAGAGGAATAGGGAGCTGGCCCTCCAAACCAGGTCCTGGTAAATGGAGTTCGCTTGTTCGCTTGTTCGCTTGTTATATGCTTATTATGCTTGTTTAATACTTGAAGCCAGGGGCGTGAGCAGGAATTCATTTCGGAAAGGGAGAAAGTGTCCAAAATCAATATGAGGACAAATTGTAATAAAATGTGTAATATCTCACCTAAAACTAGACAAAAATTTGCAGAAAAGTTGGAATTTCGGGCAGAGAGTTAGTACTCAAATAGAAGTGTTGGGAATCCTCACCTCAATATTTATGGGCTAATTGAGTTACTTAGACAGGAGCAATCAGAAAATGAAGGTTGGATGGCTATGCTTTTAGCATAGGACACCAGAAATATAAATGGAGACGAACATTCGCCTGCGTACTTTGAAATGTAGACAGAGTATTAAACAGACTTCTCTAGTGCAATAGTTAAATGCTCCTGCACATTGTATAATACATATGCAAGCTAAATAGCATTCTGTATAGATGTTTTGTACTTCTTGTAGTTATTGTATTTAGTTTGTTATATGAATAAACAAATCAAATTGTATCTATGAAAGTATTGGCAATCCTACCAACATAAAGCTCGTAAGGCGAAACGGGAAAATGCACATCGAGATTTCCCATTCCGCCTTGCATCAAGATGGAAAATGATAACAGGTTTTACATGCATATTTCATTGCTAGAGGTCATAAGGCGAAACGGGAAAAGGGGAATAGTGCAGGAATCAAAGACCCATAACTGATCACCAGTAAACACGTTATCCACATAATTAGGATCACTTCAATAATGGTCCAAGGATTCACGTGAGATTGTCACACGAGGAGACTTCTGATGTTTCGAAAGACTCTGGAGACAATCTTGGCACATACTTTTCTCATAGCTAAATAGTCTGTAAAAAGAATGCGATGCACTGTGGTTTTCGCAGTTTTGCATTCTTCTGCTAAGTCTGACATTCAGACATCCATCGGAATTTATTTTGTTTCTCACTTTTTGAGCTTCTTCGTCGCACTGTGTCTGACTGATGTCCAGGAGATTCCGTGTCGACAACCTTCTCTTTGCTCTTCCGGAACATCTACTGCTGTCGGGAATCCATACGTTGGGAACATTACTTCATCCATGTAACCATTTTTGATCATGGTCAAGGTATCTAAGCTCGATTTTCCGAGAATAGCACAAAATTTGATCGCATTTCGTTGCTCCATTAAACATGGCACCGTAAAGTTGAACAGGGATTCAGACTAGAAGCGATATGTACGGTACATTGTAGCGGCTCACGTTGCTGACGTGGCTCACGTTGCTTTTACAAGACCTACAACTTTTTTCACCCCAAGATGCCCCACTCCCGCCCTCTGCACATTATCCTATATATTTTTGGGACATACACTATATTGCAAAATGAATCTGAGTTATTCTTACACTAACAGGACATTATGATATACTGAACATAATTTCCTTTTCATACACAGCCACTGGCAGAAAGCCAGCACAAACATTAAAGTTTACTAAAATATGAAATTACAAAGCACATCCTTTGTGTTGCATAGCACATAACAAATGGCAGAGCTTGTTCGTGAATGGCAAACAAATTTATCACTACATGATTCAGCATAACGTTTCTCTTTATAACAATGTTAAACTGATTAATATCATTCTTATGATGAACTAATCGCATATTCGTGTTTTGCTTGAAAAAATACATTAGAAAATCACATTTTTAAGTAAAGGATAAAGTTCGTGTCGTACAGTGACACTGTGCACAGTGTCGGAACGGAACGTCGTACATTGAACGGAATATTGTATATTGAATAAAACAAACTAGACTATTACACGAACCACACGTATTTACGATGTACTGTATGTGTATTGATTGAAGGAAACCACAAAATTGAAAAAAAAAAAATGCTAAACTTATCCTCGATTATCTGCTTCACTGCAGTAGATATGCTTGCCTCAAATCTTCCGGCTCCTGTAGCACTTGGATAACGTAAAAGGGAATTCTTCACGAGACCGGGGCTTCAGAATTCTATCACACAACACAATGCTTCATCTTTATATTCACCAGTATTTCTTTCAGAAAAAATGTTCCTGAGTCACACTTACGAGGAAGGTCCATCGTGAGAGTTGAATTTTGATGAAAATTAGTGACAAGATTCAGTTCGAGTTGCTAAGTAACGTAGTAATAGTCACTCGATGCGCAAATGCTTCGTTGAGCTGCTACACCGACGCCATCTTGAAATCCTGTAGGCAATGTCCAAGAATACCTTTTTAACACAAAAATGAAAAAAACTTTTGATATATCAGACTTCAGTATTGTAAGCCAAGGTAGATCATCTATATGCGAGAGTACTTCCAGTGCATGACCGCCATCTTGAAAGACGCCATATTGAATCGCCGTCAAATATGATAAATGGCAAGGGGGTCATGTGGGGTATCAAATGGCACTGGAATTCACTCCTGAATTCATTTCCGTAACCAAAATTTAGATATCTGCTTTTACTTCAGAGTTAAGAGCCCTCTTACCCACAGGAACATATAAAAACTGTGCGAGTTAAACATGTGTCATGAAACACGGTCGTGCGAGCACTTGCATGATTTTAACTAATGCAGTAGTTAATGCAGTACAATAGCAACTATACCAATCAGATTTTGAGACTAGTAAGAGAAATCGTTAATTAAATTGAAATTTCTGTAGTGAAAAATGGAATTTCTGCATGCTACAAGTTACACCTATTTCAAAATGCAATGGAATAGACTGTTGGTCGATGAAACACATGCCTAATAGTACTGACAAAGGGATTGTTCGGATATATATTAGAAAAATTATATAAACTGGTACATATTAGTTGAACGACCAAAATGGTTCGGATTCCACTATAATCAGTAGGTCCACGTCTCCTTTAGCGTAGCATACTTGTGGGACGTTGAATTGTATCAAACCAAAAATCTCTTTTACGCAATTTTACGTGGTCCATTATAGTGTGTTAAGTTTTATTCTCCAATCTAGAAACCTTACACAATGACTATCATTGTTGCAGAATATTGCGTTCCTTTGCAATACTCATATTTGACGACCTATAATTTACCGTGCATATTACGAAGTTAAAATACTTTAATGTATTTATTGACAGTTTCTCTAAATACAATCAATTTATTGCTGCTACATTGAGCAATGAAGGAGATTTAAATTATCAGTCCACAGCCAATTCTCAGAAGATACACCTGGAAACTAAGAATTCACTTTTCTTGTGTCTGTTCTGCTATTAGTGATAAGAGAATGCATGCACAACTGCTAAGAATATGTGGCAGTAAAGATTATTACAAGATTCAATTCCAAGTTGCAATCCATAAAACAAGCCTCTTTCTTCCTTTTCCCTTCAATATAAAATAATTAAATATCTGCATCTTTCCACCTTTAACGATAAAACACTTGCTTATAATAAGGGCAAGACTAGTTTTCATATCAAAACTGTGATAAATAACTGATTGTAGCAGGTGTTCACTTGTTCGGTGTACAAGTTATATGGCAGAATTTTCATAAAGAAAATGCATTCTGTTGTGTATCATCAATTTTGTGCGCCAGTCCTGAAGGACATGCTTGCATATGCATGGCAGAAATTTGAGTACGTAACAGGAGCAATAGTTGGTTCATTTACAAATGTTCTGAAGACTAGTAGAAAATAGTGTCTGTGGTCATGAAGATTGTGACGAAAGTGCATTTGTTAAGTGTTTGCACTGCTCCATGATGCTGTGTGTTAATCACTACGTTTTGGATCTCCATCATAACAATTGAAGAGCAAAAGATTAGTAGGTTAATATTTGCTTATGTGCAATAGTTTATATTATTTTTCTAGTATTTTTTCTATTAATTTTCTAATAACTTCAAGACAGATTCTTTAAAACCATATGTGCCGTTCCACCTAACTTATATTACAGCATTCAAATGCTATGCATAATTGCAACACACACAGACTCATACATATAGCGATTTTGAAATAGGTATAATTTGTTACAGTGCTGCTATTCCATTTTTCACTACAGGTATTTCAATTTAATTAACGATATTTCTCACTAGTCTCAAGATCTGATTGGTATAGTGGCTATTGTAGATCAAATAACTACTATTGCATTAGTTAAAATCATGCAAGTGTTTGCACGACCGCATTTCATATCACAAATTTTACTTGCTCAGTTTTTGTATGTTCCTGTGAGCGAGAGAGCTCTTAACTCGGAAGTGAAAACAGATATCTAAACTTTGGTTACGGAAATGAATTCAGGAGTAAATTACAGTTCTATTTGATACCCCATATGACCCCCTTACCATTTATCATATTTGACGACAATTCAATATGGCGCCTTTTAAGATGGCGGTCATGCACTGGAAGTACTCGCACATATAGATGATTTACCTTGGTTTATAATACTGAAGTCAGATATATCGAAAACTTTTTCATTTTTGTGTTAAAAGGGTATTCTTGGACATTGCCTACAGGATTTCGGTAGAGTAGCTCAACGTCGATGGCGTCGGTGTAGCAGCTCAACGAGCATCGAGTGACTATTACTACGTTACTTAGCAACTCGAACTGAATCTTGTCGAACTGGAGCAACTTGAACTTCATCAAAATTCAACTCTCACGGTTTATGGACCTTCCTCGTTAGTATTCGGAGAAGCACAAATTACTTTCACGCAGTGCTATTCTATTTATTATTATATTATAGACGTATTAAACTTTCGTCTGCTCGGGTGGGCAGTGCCCCCCAAAAAATATGTCTGGAAGAAACACTGGTGTTCATCATTTGTGTTCTTAACTGTTAACACAACAGCTTTGATGTTAACTACAGACTATAAAACATACAACCTTCCTTTAGTCTTTCCGATCAATTTTGCTTTTATATGTCGTTTGCTTTTATACGCTTTATTCTTACATCATTCTTTTTGATTGACTCTGTACATTATCAGAATCATGAATAATGTGTAGTAAAATACTATAATCTAGTCTTGCTTAACACAAACAAAAATTCTATCAGTTGGCCTTGAAAGTCGTCCTTTTCAATCACATTTAGAATAGAAGTGATATGACTACACTTCTCATTTATCCTGTATTATAATTCATTCATTGCTAACAATATTAGTACAGTATTATTGTTTGAGTTTCTTAGCAAAATCAGAATTAAAAGCTCCTGTGTTTGTAAGAAAAAGTTATACAGCAAACATTGTCTGACTAAAGAAAACTTATTAAAAGCTACGTACTGTAAGTACCATACTACGTGTGTCTGCATATATTTAAATGAAAAGACTGCATTTTTGTTCATCTCTTTCTTTCTTATTCATAATAATGTTAGACCTAATGACTTTTCTTTATTTTCGCAGACTACCTAAACATTCGAGGTATAGCCCTCCTTGAGAGATTCAGTAATTGCATTTCTACACAAAACTCAGGAGAAATGAATAAAAACTCCAATTTATCTATGTACGTTCCATATGGGACTGAATTAGTTTCTATTCAGTGCAAAGAAAATATGTCTTCTGGGAGCAAATTATATGTATTATCCTCAACCACACACACACACACACACACATATATATATATATATATATATATATATATATATATATATATATATAGTCTTTATAGAACTTCTCTTGTTCCTTGTCAAAACCTTATAACATGTGGTTTCCGCACGTCTTGTTTGAAACTAACTTAATATTATTCAAAGAGTTTAACAGAAACCGGAACAAATTATCGTTTGATGGTCCCAGCTCTGGGCTGTGAGGTGGGTACAAAAAAACCCTCTTAAGCAAGTTCTCTAAATATCTGACGGGTAGTTAAAGATGTATAGTATCAGCGTGGTACACGTACTTTTTCTGTTGACGAGTTCCGGCCGTTTGTTTTGAATTACTAGATGCACTGTCGCTAATCGTCAACAATATAGGTCCGAATCTATCTTTTTGTCCGGCAAAAGCTGATAATGCACGATGGTCCCACCAAATGCTCAATATAACCTTCCTGGGCTTACCATAGACTATCGAATTTCTTCTCGCTTCAAACACGATCTTTTTTGTACTTTTCTGTCGTAGATTATCCACTTTTCATCACTCACACAAACTGCTAAAGAATTGGTTAGGGCTCGTTATGTTCTTGTAGAGATTCGCAGATAGAAATTTGATCGAGTAAATGTTTTCGAGTCAGGTCATGTGACATCCAAACATTGAGCTCATTTCTGTAGCTCCAAATGTTTTAACACTGGTTGGAGAGTGATGTTTAGGTCAATAGCGACATCGTGACTGCAAATACGCTTGTTCTGCTCAACGTTTGCTGTGATAAGTAGTCCACTGCGAAGAGCATTTTGAACATCAAAGTTTCTAGAACGAAAGTGACTGAACCATCATTTAGCTGTTGCTTTTTATAACGTATCTTTCCTACATTGAGAAAATTTCCAGCGTTAAATTTAGCCAAAATTTGGTTGCTAGTAACCGAGTTCCTTTGTCAATATATGGCACACCGGGATCTCGGTTACTGCAACCGACTACTACTCGGTTAGTTAATTTTCGATGATTTAACGAGTAGTTGGCTAATTGAACCTGGGAGATTAATTAACCGGGTACAAGTTAACGATAACCAAGCAAAAGTGGTTAATGTAACAAATGCAGTTAGTAAAATAAGCCTAACTGTGTTCGGGAGATTTACCCGGGTATTGGTTTCTGTACCCAAAGTAATTGCTGAAAACAACCTCTCTGTTCAGTAAATTTAAGTGATCATGTTGGTTAGTGTTGCCAAGATAGTTGGTAAAAACAATCTCTCTGTTCAACAGATTTAACTGATTATGTCGGTTACTATTGCCAAGGTCGTTGATAAAAGCTACCTTTGCTTCGCTGATTTAAGCGAGTATTGGTTACTGTTGCCGAGATAGTTGGTAAAAATAACGCTCTATGCTTGGCTGATTTAGCCAGGTATGTCGGTTACTGTGGCCAGGATAGAAGATAAAATTACCCTCTCTACTACGATAATCAACAAGATTTTTTTTTTTTTTCAGAATTATGGCCCTTATCCACGACATTCTAATCATATTAGAAAGAAATTTTTCTCAAAATAAATATGTTCAAGAAAGATATATTCATGAGTCATTGTGAAGCCCTGATTGCTTCTTTCAACAATTTATGTTGGGAAAAACGTCTTTTTGAGATTAGAATGGCGTAGATAAGGGGGGCATAGTTTCTAAAAGTCTTGTAAATTGCTCTAACAAAGAGGGCAATTTTACCAGCAGTAACAAAAAGAAAAATGTTTGCTGGTTGGTTACTGAGTTGTCAGAAATCCCTCTTAAGAGGCCTTCTCCCGGCGAAATTAAAATACCGCTAACTTTACAGTTCTTATATGATATCTTCAAATAAATAAAAGATAATCGAAATGTGGAACAAGAGCGTCCTAGACAATATCATTTTACATGATATACCGTTATCACGACTCACTTATCTGCTTTCGATTTCGAGCCATTTTGAAAATCGGCATTTATTTTCGCGTTTCTAAACAGCTGAAAACATAAAGCCACTAGGTGACTTGTGATAACGGTACCTCACGCAAAATAATATTGTCTAGGGCGCTCTTATTCCATATTTCAATTGTTCTTTATTATCTATTTGAAGATATCACATAATTACTGTAAAATTAGCGGTATTTTAATTTCGCCGGGATGAAGACTCTTAATAGCAATACAAATTCACATAAGACTTAAGACTACATAAGGATAAAATGGAATTCAGAATTTGAAAACAATTAATTGCTAGATATGGTTTTCCTGCACTATAAATATGAAAAAAAAATCCAAGAATATAAAATGCATCTAAGTATGCATTAAAAATTTAAAAAACAAACAATAATTTCGAAAATATTTAAAGGAATGCTCCAAAGAAGGGAAACCCCTCCTTACTAACAATATTGATTGTTTGAAATGGTGACGTAACCTTTGAAGAAATGCCCACATATCATGAGACTACTGCCTACATGCCCACATTCCGCACAACTGCCTTTCAAGACCGAAAACAGCAATCCATGGCAATCATTATATTTGACAATGTGTATACTATATCATTAACCCTTGGAGTACCAAGATATAAATTTTACTTAAATGCCCAAGATGGGGTCAATTTGACCCCCTAGGTTTTTGTGACCCTAAGGCCAGCAAAGAGATTAAATTATATTCTATTGTTACAATACAAGCAATGAACATTTATTGTAAAGAGAGGAAAATGTGCCACATAAGAGAAACTAACAAAATGAGGTTGGCGCCAAAACTCGCTTGCACGAAAATGCCATGCCCTGAGCGCCATCTACATTTGGCGGGTTGAGAATTTTTTTCTTCTCTCGGAATATGACTGAAAATTCTTTTATTCCATGGGGTCATTTGGACCGCATTTTCCATTTCTGTAAATAAAAAGACAAATTAGACTCTACGATACTTGTTAACTGTACAAAATTTTTCAAGAGACTCTTATAGAAGCATTCCTAAAAGACCATTTCAGCATATATTTTTTAATGCAATAAAAAATAGATGTCTCGCTGGGGTCAAATTGACCCCATCTTGGTACTCCAAGGGTTAAGTGCTTCATTAAGTTCTCTTCTAACAATCAAGATGTATAGTTGCATAGGTTCATGAGATTTTTTATTTCATTTTGCGTTGCCCTGCATTTACGCTGTCTTTCAAATCAGAACAAGCTTCTGTTCTTCTGGCAACCCGTCTTGTAACCACTTCAGCCTTCGTTGATTTCTAAATCTTGTGCAAAGTTTTCACATGAACACGATTTAGGCTAGTTTTAGACGGAAGCATTTATCGTAGCATTTCCCGTAGCAAAAATCGTATCATCGATATCCTACCGTGTAAAGTAGCAAATGCTATAGCATTTCCCATGCCATGGCATATCCTATGGCATTTCTTGTCGACAGAACCTGCTCTATTTCGTAGCATTTTCCCCAACATTTCTGGTCCGATTGCAGCGCCGTGGTGTGTTAAAAAGAAGCGAAAGATTTTTGGCAAATATAAATGCTCTTTGTTTTGTTTGGGAAATTGAATTGTAGTAAAGAAAAATTAGTTGGAGTAGGGATGCTCTTTGCCCACATTCTTTGTGATTTTCGTTTTTTGATATGACCGTCGAGAACTGTTGTTACAATTACTATAGCTTTAGCTACCTCACGCTTAATTTCGGAGTCATAATGCGCTCTTCTCCAGTGATTTGTTTTCTACGCCACGACAGATGCTTATCAAAATGCTACCGTTTAAAAGCACCATATACTTTTGATGCCATAGAATATTATATGAAATTTTTAGCAGCACATCTGCTACGAGAAATGCTACGATAAATGCTTCCGTCTAAAACTAGCCTTACGTTCATCAGATAGAGAGAAGTAGAAAAGATACACTAATTTCGCAATTTCTCCTGAATCTGAAAAAAGTTGAAAATTACTAGTAAACAAATTGAACGAAATAATTTTATTACAAATAAGATATAATTGTATTGCAGGAAGCACGTTATTCTTTGATTGAGAATAAATGCCAATGAAGGAAATAAGAAAGTAAGAGGAAACGAGAGAACACCGAAAAAAACGTGCATACAACGTTTATGCTTTCCTAAATTTACTTGGCATGAGCTGAGGTCGAAACAGAAACCCCATGCACCAGAGGTGACGGATCTATCACTGAACTACCGCGGCCTAATTATGCTATCATGTTAAAGCTGTGATTCGCAATCTGCGATATACGCAGAAGATTGTAATGAAGATAATAAAATAACTATATATTTTGTTTACAGTATAGATAATGTACCATTAGGAGAAGTAAGCAAAGCGTTTTAACCCGTAACTAGTACGCGGAATATGTCAGACTCCGCTTTTTCGCCATAACTTCCCGTTCGACTGTCTCTCCCGATTGTCGCTTCCTCTAACTTCTTGGTTATATTTAGTGCGTATGCGAAAATTAACATCGCGTCGTTAGTTCGTCCGCAATCTATTATGCGGAGTCTGACAGACTCCGCGTAGTACAAATGTGACAAAAACAGTGCGTAGTACTTAAGGGATAACGATGAATGAGAAAATCCGATACAACTGAATGGAAAATACTCACTGGCGTTAACTCTTTTTCCTCTTTTGTTGTTTCTTCCGGTACTTAATGATCTCTTTAAAGGCCAACATACACTAGCGTATTTTCAGCGCGCATTTTCGGTCCGTAAAATGATGTCGTAAATTTCGGTCCGTAAGTCGGCCCATACACCTAGCGTAAAAATAGGCGCGTAAAAGAAGAAGAAAAAGAAGCGATCAGTTTTCGCTCTTCCTTTTGCCTGTTATTTCAGCATGCGGTCGTTTTCCAGTTTGCTCAAGTTGTTTGAACAGGACAGATCTATGTTTTAAATGCAGGTCCTATAAACATTATGCTATTAAGGAAACGAATAAAAAGAAAGAACAAAACAATAGAAACATTTGGACTAGCAAGTGATATTCAATGTAGGAGTACTTTTTATTTCTTTTCATAGTATCGGAATGTGAAAATTCCCATAGAATGTTTTAACAAAGTTAAATCAGACAGATTTTTTAAAAAAAGAAAGAAAGAAAGAAAGAAACAAACAAACAAACAAAAACAAAAGCTAAATCCATGATTTTGCGAAAGCAGTAATTCAATTTAATAAATTTTCTCACTAAATTTGTTAGATTTCTCGAATAAATAAATAAATAAATAAATAAATCTACCCTCTGTGGCGTAACATATCTCATGGAACCAGGGCCTACCATCCAGCTTGTGCCACTCATGCCTTTAGGACAGGGTGCGAATCCCGGGGCGGAATTTCCTTCTATTTTGTTTTAATCTCTTCCAAAAGCAACAAATTGAAACATTGGTCCCTCACAAAGCAATCAACTATCTCCTGTTAGAAACTATTGTATCCCCCTTCAAATATACACAACCTAATTCGCGCACTGCTATTGGGTAATATATGCTCAGCACATCTGCTGCTCTTGTAGAATCTAGTCCTTAATGAAATGGTCAACAAAAAGAAGGAAAGTCAACCGTCTCCAAGTACAAACAAACCAAGTTTTAATTTCGAAGTGTGACTTGACAAGCTATTTAAAAGTTACAAAGAATATCTAGAATAATTAAAATTTTATATTTAGAAAACGAATTAACACTTAATCTGGGATATAACATAACCAAATGAAAACAATATCAATTGTACTGTTGTACTTTACTAATATGAAATGCGGCAACTAATTCACTCTCCTGTTTTCTTTCACAATCTTTGAAGCATAGCATTTGTTCTAGCAATGACGATATTAATGCACCATGCTACATTACATTGGATAGTACATTTGCTCATAATAAGAAGTTTTTGGAAGTTAAAATATCTTTTTAAGATAAAAAAATGCTTTGCCTTAAATACAACTAATTTTTAAATATATAAGTGCTTGTATTATCCCTTATCCATTTAGCAACTGTAGAATAGATTGCTTTATATTTAGAATAGTTCTCATTAGAGTCGTAACTAAGATGGGGGGCCAGCGGAGCGGTTGTCCCGGGCGCTGATAGCAAGAGAGTGCCGAAGAAGCAAGAAGAAAGGAAAGTATTGAAAATGAAAATAGATTTGTTAAAAGTTTTCTTGTTCGCTACGCCCGCAATCCAAATGTTTCAATAAGAGTTAGAACAAGTTTTTACTTATTACTTTAAAAAAAAAAAAAAAAAGCTATTATATATGATTTCTTAATGACGATGTGACATACATGCTGCCAAGTAATGACTTACAGTGTAAACAAGAACGTTTTCAAAATCAGAAACGGTCACAGTCTTAAATACGTACGTATTCGGCATTTTTATGATGATGAGTTTGGTTAGTTAATCACGTTTTTCTAACCAATCGTTTTAATCATGACGGTGAGAATAAAGGTATGAAAACTGAAGGTAAACAAGGAGAATAATAACGTTCTTGAATTTGCAACAGTTGTAGAATAGGGGCTTAATGGGTCAGAACTTTACTCCACGAATTTAGTCTTTTTCAAAGACTGATCGCTACCAGTATTTTTTTTTTTTAATTTCATTGACATATGAAATGCTTCCAATTTAAAGAAATATATTGGGATCATTTCTCTATTAACTACTTGTATCGCCAGGATTCTTTTTTGTGCTTACGTATCTAGTTGTGTGATATTTTTTTATTTATATACATACATACAAAACACACACACACACATACATTATATATATATATATTTATATATATATATATATATATATATATATATATATATATATATATATATATATATATGTGTGTGTGTGTGTGTGTGTGTGTTTTAATATTTTTATTAATAAAAGTAACCTTAAATTCAGAATTTTCAGTCATTAAGAAATTAAGTAAGTACTATAATTTTAAACATACACTATGTGATCAAAAGTATCCGGACACCCGGCTGAAAATGACTTAGAAGTTCGTGGCGTCCTCCATCGGTACTGCTGGAATTCAATATGGTGTTGGTCTACCCTTAGCCTTGATAACAGCTTCCGCCCTTGCAGGCATACTCTCAATCAGTGCTGGAAGGTTTCTTGGGGAATGGCAGCCCATTCTTCACGGAGTACTGAACTGAGGAGAGGTATCGATGTAGGTTGGTGAGGCCTGGCACAGTCGGCGTTCCAAAACTCCCAAAGGTGTTCTATAGGATTCAAGTCAGGACTCTGTGCAGGCCAGTCCATTACAGAGATGTTATGGTCGTGTAACCACTCCGCCACAGGCCGTGCAGTATGAATAGGTGCTCGATCGTGTTGAAAGATGTAATCGCCATTCCCGAATTGCTCTTCAACAGTGGGAAGCAAGATGGTGCTTAAAACATCAATGTAGGCCTGCGCTGTGAGAGTGCCACGCAAAACAACAAGGGGTGCAAGCCCCCTCCAAGAAAAACACGACCACACAATAACATCATAACCTCCGAATTTTATTGTTGGCACTACACGTGCTGACAGATGACGTTTACTGGGCATTCGCCATACCCACACCCTGCCATCGGATGGCCACATTGTGTACCGTGATTCGTCACTCCACACAACGTTTTTCCACTGTTCAATCGTCCAATGTTTACGCTCCTTACACCAAGCGAGGTATTTACCTGCGTGATATGTGGCTTATGAGCAGCCACTCGACCATGAAATCCAAGTTTTCTCACCTCACGCCTAACTGTCATAGTACTTGTAGTGGATCCTGATGCAGTTTGGAATTCCTGTGTGATGGTCTGGATAGATGTCTGTCTATTACACTTTACGACTCTCTTCAACAGTCGACGGTCTCTGTCAGTCAACAGACGAGGTCGGCCTGTAAGCTTTTATGCTGTGCGTGTCCCTTCACGTTTCTACTTCACTATCACGTCTGACACAGTGGACCTATGGATGTTTAGGTGTGTGGAAATCTCGCATACAGACTTCTGACACAAGTGACACCCAATCACCTGACCACGTTCGAAGTCCGTGAGTTCCGCGGAGCGCTCCATTCTCCTTTCTCACGATGTCTAATGACTACTGAGGTCGCTGATAATGAGTACCTGGCAGTATGTGGCAGCACAATGTACCTAATATGAAAAACGTATGATTCGGGGGGTGTCCGGATACTTTTGATCACGTAGTGTATGTAGTAGCCAAACTACATTTTGGATTTCAAGTACGAACATTAAACATATTCTTTACCTCCATCGATCAATATTAAGAAATTCGCAAATACTGTCTCTTCAGAGTTTCCGTTACATTTCACAAAATATTTTTGACCGTAAAACAATCAAAATTAAAATCTTCTTTATGTGGTCACATACAGAATAAAATTACAAAAGTTTACAATTATTACTGGAAATTGATGCTGTTACCCATTTCGAACATTTTCAAGTCACATAGTTTCTAACGTATTAAAATTTCATTTCTTATATATAGTATGAAACGTAAAAAGTTGTAATTTTTTATAACTTTTCTCAAAGTGGATTTGTGTACAGCAAAGGCAGTTTTGTAAGTTTAACAAAAAGTCCAAAATAAGCCTCTTGAAAACAGCTTTGTAAAAGAATAGAGAATGATCACTTTCAGTTGTTGCAATAGTCTGTGCAAGCAGCATGATAAAAATTCAACGTAGCATAACAAGAACAGCTGTTTCTCTTATTTGTAAATAAATAAATAAATAAAGGAAGGAAGGAAGGAAGCTTGATAAGGTGAGTGTAGGGGCGCCGAAATCTCTAGCTACTGCTCTGTTTTTCATCCACCTTCTAAACATTTGTATTGTTTACTAACACTTATCGACTGTGATATTCCTCATTATTGTAATATATATATATATATATATATATATATATATATATATATATATATATATATATATATATATATATATATATATATATATATATATATATATATATATATATAATTCTTGAACTTTTAATATTCTCATTCACCGGACGCAAATTCTTATTAATTAATACACTGAGAAAAGTCCGTTATCCGGACAGCGGTATATTGTACAATTATACGGAATCATTATGTTTACTACAGAAACCTGCACGGAGCATACGTTATCCATATGCTACAGACTTTCCCCGCTTAGATGTTACATCATGCCGTTGCAGGATGTATGACATCTAACAGTCTTCCATATATCACATACGTATACGTATGTTACATACGCCAGTTGTATGTTACATGCGTATATCTGTATGTGAGTTCCTGACCATCTATATACAGTTCTTTCGTTCGTACAGAAAGTACGTTTATTCGAAACATGTATGCGGAAAGTATGTATAAAATGTACTTTTTTCAGTTATACATTTGCTGAACGTTAAGTCCTAAAACTACATGATTTACACATGTAACCTACGTTTTAAAGTACGCCACATACATTTTTTCTGAGTATATAATTTCATAATACGCCTTATGTCCGCCTCTCATGTTAGTGTATAAGATATAAGAAATTTACAGCATTCAATGTAAGGTCTACTGAAAAGCTTTTGACACAGTAAGCAGACACTTTTGATCGATGTAACCCAACTTTTAAATTAAAAAATGATTGATTCTTATGACTGGACCAAACCACATGTTTAAATTAAATATAACAAATTTGGTGTTTTTTTTTAAATAATTTAGTTAATTGTAAACAAATTAATTTAAGTTGTTGGCCAATGTAATGACTATTAGTGAATATTCTACGTTTGAACGCATCGTTGGATGATTAACAGTTAATGAAAATATAATGAAACTAATTATAAATCTGAAGTGAAGTGATTCAAATAAAAGCGTATAGATCTAATTAAATACTACTAAAATTATTCCTCAACAAAGTCTTAAAATTCACTTAAATTAGGAATATTATTAACAAATGTGCTGTCCATCGGCGATTAGGGGCGTGAAGGTAATTGCTGCCCCCACTTTTTTGGCTTTACACTATAAACTAATTACATGCCCCTTACTATTAGTAGTGTTTTGTCCCCCTTTTTAGTGTTCATACCCAATTGCTGTCACTGGTACTTTCCATTTCAAGCGAATAGATCTGTGTTTTTGCGCAACTACAATTGATTACGGAAAGTAAGATAATTTTAATGCTTGATTAAAATTATTATAGTTATTTAGTATACTAAATATTAAATTTGTCTTTAAAAAAAAGGTTTGCACGTGTATGTTATATGGGAACATAAGAAACTGCAAATAATAAAATGTGGAGTTGTTACAAATGATTATAGCTGTTTCATGAATTTGGCGTAGCTATGATATTTGGCATATTATCACAAAGCTTTAGCATAATATAGACCTTAATTTATTTAATTTCGAACTTAGTCAAATTCGGTCCAAACATTAGCTATTCACAACACTTTAATCTCCAATTCACCTCAGATTAGGTTATTTTGAAACAAAGTTAAACTATTCTGAACGACTGGTTTGTTTAAATTTCACTACATGTTGGTACAAACATCCAACTGCTTATTAAAATTAACTCAGCTACCCAATCTTAGTTCAGATTTCTTTTTCAAATGAAGTTTAAACTGTTAACTCATTAAAGACACTTTGAACCAAATCCATTCGTTCGTTTAAATTTATTATTATTATTATTATTATTATTATTATTATTATTATTATTATTATTATTATTATTATTATTATTATTATTATTATTATTATTATTATTATTATTATTATTATTATTATTATTATTATTACATTTGTTTCCCAACTTATGAACCAATGATTTGAAGCAATCTAAGTCGGAAGAGTTTCCATTTACTGGTTCAGAAAATAAACAGATTTGTTTTATTTTAAATTTTCATTTTTCTCAGTGTAAAGATCCGTCGAATTGTATGTTTTTAATACTCATAGTTCTTGTATTCATTGAATAAGACATATTTCACTGTAAGAAATCGTAGTTATAAGGAATTAAGCAGAAAGTAAAAAGAAAAATGTAAACAAACTTGTATGTTATACGAAACTGAAAACAATTAAATATCAATTAATTTCGAAGCTCCAGTAGTAAAAATGACACAAAAATAACACTATTAAGTAAGAAGTTGTGTCAATTATTATATAAATTCTCCTAACACTGATGGACATGCTACTTATAAACATAATAAAACGATTGAGTTGATTTTGAATTTGACGTCCCTTTCAGCAGCGAGGCTATATGAGACGAGACCTACTGATTAACATGAAATTCGAACCACATGAGCTCCCACCGGGAAGCGAACCTGGATCTCCCATGCCAAAGACACACACGCTAACCGTTTAGCCACAGAGGAGCTCAGTAAAATGATTGAGTTGTTCGTGAAAGAAATTATTTAAGTGTCAGATATTCATTGTTATTTAATATTTTGTGGTAATAGACCTTAAGTTAACGTTTATCTGGGAAGAATTGATAGTAACCACACCACAAAAGTTGAGAAATGCTTTAATGGTATACTACAAGTTAACATGAACTATTATGAGTGTAATCCTGTTTCCTGCAAATGAGTGTCATTTCAATTTTGGTGTTAGGTATGTTCTGTTTTGAGTCTACTTAAGCTTTTCAAATAAGTGTTGGTACAGTCCCCATCATGACGAGATATAATAAAATGTTGAAAAATATTCAACATAGCTGGTACCCTGGATTGAACTAGAACTTTTAGGCTGAAAAGCAAGCGCACTAAAGCGAGCAGTACAATGATTGTGCTATTTAGACTTAGTATGTGAGCATTAATGGTGAAATAGGATTATTAGGTATATTAAATTTAAATATATGTACAATCTGAGGTTTGAAATAATTCACAAAGAAAGAAACATTAGGCCATGTATTGCGGTTTCTCACATTTTCTTTTTCACGAGTAATGTTAAGATCACGGGGAAAAAATAGTGACTTTCTGAACCTATTTTGTTACAAGTTCTTGTAAAATTGAGAAGGTACTTAAAATAACAAGCAGCAGGTGGTCCAAATAGCAAAAACTTTTCACCGAATTTCGATAGTCAAACGCAATATTTTGCTGTTTTATCAGGCAGATATTGAGATAATATCTTGTTGAAGGTCAGGATTATTACTTTTTATTCTTAAATATACCTAGTAGGTTCCTGTAGCATCTATGCTGGTAGTGATTTCTTTCAAAAATATTGTACGGGTAGCGTGGGACAAAACAAAATATCAGAAAGCTGAATTTGAACATTGTTTGGTGAAGGAGTGTTCTTCATAAGAGTGAAATGTAATTTATCTTTGCTACTGGGGACATTTTTATTCATATTCGACCGGAGAGAACCAAGTGAACGAGAAAGTATGTCTGGAAGTAACATTTTATGTTGGTTATCAGGGACGTACGCAGGGGATAGGTCCTGGGGGTCCGGACCCCCCAAATTTCTACTTTTGTGTAAATTTAGCCTAATTTTAGGGACAATTTTAGGAATTTTAATATAAAATACCCTCAAATTGAGTTTGGACCGCTCCCGAAATAAATTCCTGCGTACTCTACTGTTGGTTGCCCTTACCTTCTTTCCCTTCTCTTGCTTTCTCTCTCTTTTCTAAATAGCATGACATTTTTAGTTTGTCGGGAATTGGTCACATGCTATTAAAAGTCATGTTATACTTCTTTTTTTAATATCAGAATATGAGCAACTCTAAAGTGTGACTTCATTTTTTTGTGTGTATGGGGAGGACTAATTGCCAAATATTAATTTAATGTTAAATTCGTAGTCGAAAGACATCATGTCCGATTGGATTGGGCTTGAATTTAGCGACCTCTCAGACAGCGAGGCTATATGAGAAGTGAGATCCAAACTGCGTGAGCTGCCGAGAATCGAACTGGATGTCCTGCGCCGGAGAAGCTTACGCTGACCATATAGCCACGGAGGATCTCTCATTATTTGCGAATTCTAATTAGAAAGTATTGGATTTAAATACCTTTTCCTCTATGTACTGAAAATTAATTATGAATTTTAATTAGGAAGTAATGTCTCGTTTTGTGCAATAGAAAATATTAATTTAGCCGAAATCATGTACTGTATAGAAAGACTGAAACTAAATTGGAATGAAGATTTCTGGTGAGTCTACCAGCAAACCTCAGCAATGATTCGCGAGGACAACTCAAGAACAGGTTTTCTCTTCTGAAACAATAAGACCAGACCAGGGAGAAGACCGTGGAAAGGGCAAGAGACCACCTGCTGCTCGAAAACCCTTTCATCTGAGCCGTTTTTACGCGCCGTATTTACGCTCGAAGTTAAAAGCAGCCAGACTTTTCAAGCGTATAAAAATTCGGTACGTAAACGTACGCCAGGTCCCATACACTAACGTATTGACAGCTGCTAACAAGACTAGCGCATGAAATTTTATGGCTACGACTGAAAAATACGTCAGTGTATGGCTGGTGTAAAGGCCAACATACACTAGCGTATTTTCAGCGCGCATTTTCGGTCCGTAAAATGATGTCGTAAATTTCGGTCCGTAAGTTGGCCCATACACCTAGCGTAAAAATAGGCGCGTAAAAGAAGAAGAAAAAGAAGCGGTCAGTTCTCGCTTTTCCTTTTGCCTGTTGTTTCAGCACGCGGTCGTTTTCCAGTTTGCTCAAGTTGTTTGAACAGGACAGATCTATAAAGGAATGCAGGTCCTATAAACATTATGCTATTAAGGAAACGAATAAAAAGAAAGAACAAAACAATAGAAACATTTGGACTAGCAAGTGATATTCAATGTAGGAATACTTTTTATTTCTTTTCATAGTATCGGAATGTGAAAATTCCCATAGAATGTTTTAACAAAGTTAAATCAGACAGATTAAAAAAAAAAAGAACGAACGAACGAAAGAAAAACAAAAGCTAAATCCATGATTTTGCGAAAGCAGTAATTCAATTTAATAAATTTTCTCACTAAATTTGTTAGATTTCTCGAATAAATAAATAAATAAATCTATTCTCTGTGGCGTAACATATCTCATGGAACCAGGGCCTACCATCCAGCTTTTGCCACTCATGCCTTTAGGGCAGGGTGCGAATCCCGGGGCGGAATTTCCTTCTATTTTGTTTTAATCCCTTCCAAAAGCAACAAATTGAAACATGGTCCCTCACAAAGCAATCAACTATCTCCTGTTAGGAACTATTTTATCCCCCTTCAAATATACACAACCTAATTCACGCACTGCTATTGGGTAATATATGCTCAGCACATCTGCTGCTCTTGTAGAATCTAGTCCTTAATGAAAGGGTCAACAAAAAGAATGAAAGTCAACCGTCTCCAAGTACAAACAAACCAAATTTTAATTTCGAAGTGTGACTTGACAAGCTATTTAAAAGTTACAAAGAATATCTAGAATAATTAAAATTTTATATTTAGAAAACGAATTAACACTTAATCTGGGGTGTAACATAACCAAATGAAAACAATATCAATTGTATTGTTGTACTTTACTAATATGAAATGCGGCAACTAATTCACTCTCCTGTTTTCTTTCACAATCTTTGAAGCATAGCATTTGTTCTAACAGTGACGATATTAATGCACCATGCTACATTACATTGGATAGTACATTTGCTCATAATAATAAGTTGCTTGGAGTTAAAATATCTTTTTAAGATAAAAAATACTTTACCTTAAATACAACTAATTTTTAAATATATAAATGCTTGTGTTATCCCTTATCCATTTAGAACTGTAGAATATATTGCTTTATATTTAGAATAGTTCTCATCAGAGTCGTAGCTAAGTTGGGGGGCCAGCGGGGAGGTTGCCCCGGGCGCTGATAGCAAGAGGGTGCCGAAGAAGCAAGAAGAAAGCAAAATATTGGAAATGAAAATAGATTTGTTAAAAATGTTCTTGCTCGCTACGCCCGCAATCCAAATGTTTCAATAAGAGTTAGAACAAGTTTTTACTTATTACTTTAAAAAAAGCTATTATATATGATTTCTTAATGACGATGTGACATACATGCTGCCAAGTAATGACTTACAGTGTAAACAAGAGCGTTTTCAAAATCAGAAACGGTCACAGTCTTAAATTCGTACGTATTCGGCATTTTGATGATGATGAGTTTGGTTAGTTAATCACGTTTTTCTAACCAATCGTTTTAATCATGACGGTGAGAATAAAGGTATGAAAAATTAAAGGAGTGAAGAGACACACAAGTTGTTGTTTGCGCGGGAATATTAAAAATGAAAGTAAACAAGGAGAATAATAACGTTCTTGAATTTGAAACAGTTGTAGAATAGGGGCTTAATGGGTCAGAACTTTACTCCACGAATTTCGTCTTTTTCAAAGACTGATCGCTACCAGTGTTTTTTTTTATTATTATTATTTCATTGACATATGAAATGCTTCCAATTTAAAGAAATTTATTGGGATCATTTCTCCATTAACTACTTGTATCACCAGGATTCTTTTTTGTGCTTACGTATCTAGTTGTGTGATATTTTTTTATTTATCTACATACATACAAAATACACATACACATTATATATATATATATATATATATATATATATATATATATATATATATATATATATATATATATATATATATATATGTGTGTGTGTGTGTGTGTGTGTGTGTGTGTGTGTTTTAATATTTTTATTAATAAAAGTAACCTTAAATTCAGAATTTTCAGTCATTAAGAAATTAAGTAAGTACTATAATTTTAAACATACACTATGTGATCAAAAGTATCCGGACACCCGGCTGAAAATGACTTAGAAGTTCGTGGCGTCCTCCATCGGTACTGCTGGAATTCAATATGGTGTTGGCCCACCCTTAGCCTTGATAACAGCTTCCACCCTTGCAGGCATACTTTCAGTCAGTGCTGGAAGGTTTCTTGGGGAATGGCAGCCCAATCTTCACGGAGTTCTGAACTGAGGACAGGTATCGATGTAGGTTGATGAGGCCTGGCACGAAGTCGGCGTTTCAAAACATCCCAAAGGTGTACTATAGGATTCAAGTCAGGACTCTGTGCAGGCCAGTCCATCACAGGGATGTTGTGGTTGTGTAACCACTCCGCCACAGGCCATGCAGTATGAACAGGTGCTCGATCGTGTTGAAAGATGCAATCGCCATCCCCGAGTTGCTTTTCAACAGTGGGAAGCAAGAAGGTGCTTAAAACATCAATGTAGGTCTGCGCTGTGAGAGTGCCACGCAAAACAACAAGGGGTGCAAGCCCCCTCCAAGAAAAACACGACCACACAATAACATCATCACCTCTGAATTTTACTGTTGGCACTACACGTGCTGACAGATGACGTTTACCGGGCATTCGCCATACCCACACCCTGCCATCGGATCGCCACATTGTGTACCGTGATTCGTCACTCCACACAACGTTTTTCCACTGTTCAATCGCCCAATGTTTACGCTCCTTACACCAAGCGAGGTATTTACCTGCGTGATGTGTGGCTTATGAGCAGCCACTCAACCATGAAATCCAAGTTTTCTCACCTCACGCCTAACTGCCATAGTACTTGGAGTGGATCCTGATGCAGTTTGGAATTCCTGTGTGATGGTCTGGATACATGTCTGTCTATTACACTTTACGACTCTCTTCAACAGTCGACGGTCTCTGGCAGTCAACAGACGAGGTCGGCCTGTACGCTTTTGTGCTGTACGTGTCCCTTCACGTTTCTACTTCACTATCACATCAGAAACAGTGGACCTAGGGATGTTTAGGAGTGTGAAAATCTCGCGTACAGACTTCTGACACAAGTGACACCCAATCACCTGACCACGTTCCAAGTCCGTGAGTTCCGCGGAGCGCTCCATTCTCCTTTCTCACGATGTCTAATGACTACTGAGGTCGCTGATGATGAGTACCTGGCAGTAGGTGGCAGCACAATGTACCTAATATGGAAAACGTATGTTTTTTGGGTGTCCGGATACTTTTGATCAAATAGTGTATGTAGTAGCCAAACTACATTTTGGATTTCAAGTACGAACATTAAACATATTATTTACCTCCATCGATCAATATTAAGAAATTCGCAAAGAAGGTCTCCTCAGAGTTTCCCTTACATTTCACAAAATATTTTTGACCGTAAAACGATCAAAATTAAAATCTTCTTTATGTGGTCACATACAGAATAAAATTACAAAAGTTTACAATTATTACTGGAAATTGATACTGTTATCCATTTCGAACATTTTTAAATCACATAGTTTCAAACGTATTAAAATTCCATTTCTTATATATAGTATGAAACGTAAAAAGTTGTAAATTTTTATAACTTTTCTCAAAGTGGATTTGTGTACAGCAAAGGCAGTTTTGTAAGTTTAAGAAAAAGTCCAAAATAAGCCTCTTGAAAACAGCTTTTATTTGTAAAAGAATAGAGAATGATCACTTTCAGTTGTTGCAATAGTCTGTGCAAGCAGCATGATAAAAATTCAACGTAGCATAACAAGAACAGCTGTTTCTCTTATTTGTAAATAAATAAATAAAGGAAGGAAGGAAGGAAGCTTGATAAGGTGAGTGTAGGGGCGCCGAAATCTCTAGCTACGGCTCTGTTTTTCATCCACCTTCTAAACATTTGTATTGTTTACTAACACTTATCGATTCGACTGTGATATTCCTCATTATTGTAATATATATATATATATATATATATATATATATATATATATATATATATAATTTTTTCGAACTTTTAATATTCTCCTTCACCGGAAGCAAATTCTTATTAATTAATACACTGAGAAAAGTCCGTTATTCCGACAGCGGTATATTGTACAATTATACGGAATCATTATGTTTACTACAGAAACCTGCACGGAGCATACGTTATCCATATGCTACAGACTTTCCCCGCTTAGCTGTTACATCATGCCGTTGCAGGATGTATGACATCTAACAGTCTTCCATATATCACATACGTATACGTATGTTACATATGCCAGTTGTATGTTACATGCGTATATCTGTATGTGAGATCCTGACCACCTATATACAGTTCTTTCGTTCGTACAGAAAGTACGTTTATTCGAAACATGTATGCGGAAAGTATGTATAAAATGTATTTTTTTCAGTTATACATTTGCTGTACGTTAAGTCCTAAAACTACATGATTTACACATGTAACCTACGTTTTTAAGTACGCCACATACATTTTTTCTGAGTATATAATTTCACAATACGCCCTATGTCCGCCTCTCATGTTAGTGTATAAGATATAAGAAATTTACAGCATTCAATGTAAGGTCTACTGAAAAGCTTTTGACACAGTAAGCAGACACTTTTGATCGATGTAAACCAACTTTTAAATTAAAAAATGATTGATTTAAATGACTGGACCAAACCACATGTTCAAATTAAATATAACAAATTTGGTGTTTTTTTAAAGTAATTTAGTTAATTCTAAACAAATTAATTTAAGTTGTTGGCCAATCTAATGACTATTAGTGAATATTCTAGGTTTGAACGCATCGTTGGATGATTAACAGTTAATGAAAATATAATGAAACTAATTGTAAATCTGAAGTGAAGTGATTCAAATAAAAGCGTATAGATCTAATTAAATACTACTAAAATTATTCCTCAACAAAGTCTTAAAATTCACTTAAATTAGGAAAATTATTAACAAATGTGCTGTCCATCGGCGATTAGGGGCATGAAGGTAATTGGTGCCCCCATTTTTTTGGCTTTACACTATAACCTAATTACATGCCCCCTTACTATTAGTAGTGTTTCGTCCCCCTTTTTAGTGTTCATACCCAATTGCCGTCACTGGTACTTTCCATTGCAAGCGAATAGATCTGTGTTTTTGCGCAACTACAATTGATTACGGAAAGTAAGATAAATTTATCTAACGCTTGATTAAAATTATTATAGTTATTTAGTACACTAAATATTAAATTTGTCTTTATAAAAAGGTTTGCACGTGTATGTTATATGGGAACATAAGAAACTGCAAATAATAAAATGTGGAGCTGTTACAAATGATTATAGCTGTTTCATGAATTTGGCGTAGCTATGATATTTGGCATATTATCACGAAGCTTTACCACAATATAGACCTTAATTTATTTAATTTCGAACTTAGTCAAATTAGGTCCAAACATTAGCTATTCACAACACTCTATTCTCCAATTCAACTCAGATTAGGTTATTTTCAAACAAAGTCAAACTATTCTGAACGACTAGTTTGTTTAAATTTCACTACATGTTGGTACAAACATCCAACTGCTTATTAAAATTAACTGAGCTACCCAATCTTAGTTCAGATTTCTTTTTCAAATGAAGTTTAAACTGTTAACTCATTAAAGACACTTTGAACCAAATCCATTCGTTCGTTTAAATTTATTATTATTATTATTATTATTATTATTATTATTATTATTATTATTATTATTATTATTATTATTATTATTATTATTATTATTATTATTATTATTATTACATTTGTTCCACAACTTATGAACCAATGATTTGAAGCAATCTATGTCGGAAGAGTTTCCATTTACTGGTTCAGAAAATAAACAGATTTGTTTTATTTTAAATTTTCATTTTTCTCAGTGTAAAGATCCGTCGAATTGTATGTTTTTAATACTCATAGTTCTTGTATTCATTGAATAAGACATATTTCACTGTAAGAAAGCGTAGTTATAAGGAATTAAGCAGAAAGTAAAAAGAAAAATGTAAACAAACTTGTATGTTATACGAAACTGAAAACAATTAAATATCAATTAATTTCGAAGCTCTAGTAGTAAAAATGGCACTAAAATAACACTATTAAGTGAGAAGTTGTGTCAATTATTATATAAATTCTCCTGACACTTATGGACATGCTACTTATAAACATAATAAAACGATTAAGTTGAGTTGATTTTGAATTTAACGTCCCTTTCAGCAACGATGCTATATGAGACGAGACCTACTGATTAACGTGGAATCCGAACCACATGAGCTCCCACCGGGAAGCGAGCCCGGATCTCCCACGCCAAAGACACGCACGGTAACCGTTTAGCCACAGAGGAGCTCAGTAAAATGATTGAGTTGTTCGTGAAAGAAATTATTTAAGTGTCAGATATTCATTGTTATTTAATATTTTGTGATAATAGACCTTAAGTTAACGTTTATCTGGGAAGAATTGATAGTAACCACACCACAAAAGTTGAGAAATGCTTTAATGGCATACTACAAATTAACATGAACTATTATGAGTGTAATCCTGTTTCCTGCAAATGGGTGTCATTTCAATTTTGGTGTTAAGTATGTTCTGTTTTGAGTCTACTTAAGCTTTTCAAATAAGTGTTGGTACAGTCCCCATCATGACGAGATATAATAAAATGTTGAAAAATATTCAACATAGCTGGTACCCTGGATTGAACTAGAACTTTTAGGCTGAAAAGCAAGCACACTAAAGCGAGCAGTACAATGATTGTGCTATTTAGACTTAGTATGTGAGCATTAATGGTGAAATAGGATTATTAGGTCTATTAAATTTAAATATATGTACAATCTGAGGTTTGAAATAATTCACAAAGAAAGAAACATTAGGCCATGTATTGCGGTTTCTCACATTTTCTTTTTCACGAGTAATGTTAAGATCACGGGGAAAAAATAGTGACTTTCTGAACCTATTTTGTTACAACTTCTTGTAAAATTGAGAAGGTACTTAAAATAACAAGCAGCAGGTGGTCGAAATAGCAAAAAATTTTCACCGAATTTCGATAGTCAAACGCAATTTTTTGCTGTTTTATCAGGCAGATATCGAGATAATATCTTGTTGAAGGTCAGGATTATTACTTTTTATTCTTAAATATACCTAGTAGGTACCTGTAGCTCTATGCTGGTAGTGATTTCTTTCAAAAATATTGTACGGGTAGCGTGGGACAAAACAAAATATCAGAAACCTGAATTTGAACATTATTTGGTGAAGGAGTGTTCTTCATAAGAGTGAAATGTAATTTATCTTTGCTACTGGGGACATTTTTATTCATATTCGACCGGAGAGAACCAAGTGAACGAGAAAGTATGTCTGGAAGTAACATTTTATGTTGGTTGCCAGGGACGTACGCAGGGGGTGGGTCCTGGGGGTCCGGACCCCCCCTGAAAGTTCGACTTTTGTGTAAATTTAGCCTAATTTTAGGGACAATTTTGGGAATTTTAATATTGAGTTTGGACCGCTCCCGAAATAAATTCCTGCGTACTCTACTGTTGGTTGCAATAACCTTCTTTCCCTTCTCTTGCTCTTTCTCTCTCTTTTCTAAATAGCATGACATTTTTAGTTTGGCGGGAATTGGTCACATGCTATTAAAAGTCATGTTATACTTTTTTTTTTAATATCAGAATATGAGCAACTCTAAAGGTGTGACTTCATTTTTATAACCATCTTGACCTCTCTATGTGTGGGGGGGACTAATTGTCAAATATTAAATGTAATGTTAAATTCGTAGTCGAAAGACATCATGTTCGATTGGATTGGGTTTGAATTTAGCGACCTCTCAGACAGCGAGGCTATATGAGAAGTGAGATCCAAACTGCGTGAGCTTCTGCCGAGAATCGAACAGGATGTCCTGCGCCGGAGAAGCTTACGCTGACCATATAGCCACGGAGGAGCTCTCACAATTTGCGAATTCTAATTAGAAAGTATTGGATTTAAATACCTTCTTCTGTGTACTGAAAATTAATTATGAATTTTAATTAGGAAATAATGTCTCGCTTTGTGCAATAGGAAATATGAGTTTAGCCGAAATCGTATCTTGTATGGAAAGACTAAAACTAGATTGGAATGATGATTTCTGGTGAGTCTACCAGCAAACCTCAGCAACGATTCGCGAGGAAAACTCAAGAACAGGTTTTCTCTTCTGAAAACAATAAGACCAGACCAGGGAGAAGGCCGTGAAAAGGGCAAGAGACCACCTGCTGCTCGAAAACCCTTTCATCTGAGCCGTTTTTACGCGCCGTATTTTCGCTCGAGCGTATAAAAATTCGGTACGTAAACGTACGCCAGGTCCCATACACTAACGTATTGACAGCTGCTAACAAGACTAGCGCATGAAATTTTATGGCTACGACTGAAAAATACGTCAGTGTATGGCTGGTGTAAAGGCCAACATACACTAGCGTATTTTCAGCGCGCATTTTCGGTCCGTAAAATGATGTCGTAAATTTCGGTCCGTAAGTTGGCCCATACACCCAGCGTAAAAATAGGCGCGTAAAAGAAGAAGAAAAAAAGCGGTCATTTTTCGCTCTTCCTCTTGCCTGTTGTTTTCCAGTTTACTCAAGTTGCTTGAACAAGACGGATCTATCTGAGGCCATGGTTTTAAGTGCAGGTGCTATAAACATTGTGTTGTTAAGTAAAAGAATAAAAAGAGTTGAGTTGAGTTGATTTTAGTTTAGCGTCCCTTTCAGCAGCGAGGCTATATGAGACGTGGACCTACTGATTAACGTGGAATCCGAACCACATGAGAAAGAATAAAAAGAAAGTATAAAAGAAACAGACTGGGATTCACGCCGAAGAGGATTAAAAATTCACATTTATCTATATTACGTCCAAGCAGCTCAATCCAATTGGCCTATTTTTGGTACAATCTTAGATCATTGTACTTAGTGATCTGAGATCACTAAATATTTATATAAATCGTACTTCGAAGGAGGAGAACACAGGACAGGGAAAAAGATATATTCAATTTTTTACGATGTAAATTGCAAACATTTAAATTTCAAAACAGACACAATGATGATTTAATACAATCTGAACGAGCTTGATGTGTGGTTTCCTCTTACCTTCCGAAATAAGCCTATTGTTTGGAACTGCAGTTTACAAAGAATAAGGGAGTAAAGGAGTGTTCCGATAGTTGAATAATTGATTGATTATTTTGTTATACAATGTTTTAGACTGCTGACTTTGGTCGTTAAAAAGTGGGCTACTGAATGATAAATTCAATTTAAAGAAAATATGATTTATTAATGGTTGCAGCTTTCGTTTTTTTTTTCTTTCTTACAAAATTAACGAAGTAGTAACAAATAGAATAACTTATCCCCTCACGGGATACAAATTTTTACTACCTTATCCACAGCTCAAAAATAGGCCAGAAAGGAAAAATAAGACATACAACTACCTCCAGCCCCATTCTTTAGAAATAGTTTGATCCTTGTTACCTCGGCTTTTGTAAGTTGAAGGGATCCTCCCCACTGCTTCCACCCACCTTTTTTTTACTTCAAAGTTTATCTTGCCATTTAGTTTTTTTTTTATCTAGTTGTTAAAAATCATTTAAATATTTATTTATTGAAAGGTTGGGTGTTAGCGGACTTAGGTAATTTCATCACCGGAATTTTCGTCACCGGTAATTTTGTCACCAAAATATTAGCATATAGGTTATTTCGTCACCGGAAATTTCGACAGTAATTTCGTCACTTGTAATTTTGTCACCAAAATATTAGCATGCAGGAAATTTTGTCATGGTCATTTTTTCACCTTTGTTGAACTAAGTAGAGACAAAGTAAACGACCGGAACAGCTAACCTTATCTTAATCAAAGTTAGAAAACAATTCAGTTGGTGTTCGACTCTGGAAAATCAAAGTTTCGGATACTCGAAGCAAGAACAAACAGCAGTAAAATAATATAATGTCAGTTTCAGCAAATGTTAAAAGCACAGGCAAAATGGGCCAGTAATGGATTTATATATCACTATTTACAAATATTAAGTTTCGGCAATATTAAAATTTCAGAACAGAAAATTAGCAAACAAAATATAGCTTGTATTAATACAATAAATGGTTTACATGTTCATTTTCTACTCTTCATAACATGATAGGAAACAACAAGCAAATTTTTTTCAAACATTTAGTTCCAGTGTTATACGTTAAGCACAAAGATTAGAGCCGTTTCTGAAAAATCTCAAACACTCTTCTAGTTTGCTGTTTGGGTGGTTGCCCACAGCATCTTGATGAAGCACAGCTGAAACCGTTGCTTCAATTTGTTGAATTTCATGAATAAGCTTCCAAATAGTTGCGTGGAACATTCCTACTAGATGATGAAACTTCTGGTTCCACAATTCACAAATATTATTTATCCTAGAATTGCTGTTAAAGGTAGCTTGGTGAACATTCCAACTATCTGGGGGATATAGACGGGGCACATTACGCAAACAAATATTCCCAGATCGAGCTTTAACACGGCGATACGTGTTTGACACGCAAGTGCTATCAAAACAGTCCAGAAGTTCCAGCTCTTCCTCCAAAGTCACTTGTATTAATCGATGCACATCTGCTATTAGAAGAAATGCAAATCTGTTTATTTTCTCGCAAAATAGACGAAAATTTTAATTGCTCTTGTACCGTTCTAAGAGTCCAAGGTCTTGGACCTTCCTCTATGTTGACTGAGTCAGGTGAAAAAAGTAACGCTATAAACGAGTTGAATCTCCAAAAGTTGCATTTACGCTATATCAAAACCCATTACCATAGTTAGAGGTCCGGATATTCACTAAATTCACTGCACTGATCCACCACCGCACGAAACAGTTCTTCATATGAATTTTGTGTCTTGGTCTACATTAGGACGTATACCTAGTAAAGGAAGTATCACCTCAAATAACATACACTTTTTTTTTTTTTTTTTTGGAGCCATTGAAAAGTTGCGTTCACCATCCATGTTTCACTTTTTAATAGCTTCATAAGGCTATATTTAAAGGAAACATCCAGAAATATTTATACGTTTTTCTTCCTTTATAGAAATTTGTTCTTTTCACATATATCCAATAACAATTTGCCAATGTTTACTCAGAGGTGAAATATAATATAATTCTTTTAATAGCTCTTAAAAAAAGGCCACTCTTTTCAAATGATTCTGTTAACTTGGAAGGTCCAAGAGTTTGGGTTCAGAGAACGGTACTAAAACGATGAAAATTTTCGTCTATTCTGCGGGAAAATTAACAGATTGGCGTATCTTCCCATATTTGTTTGCTATTTTCTGTTCTGAAATTTTGATATTCACAAAATTTAATATTTGTAAATAGTGAATAATGAACCCATTAGTTCCCCATGTTGCCTGTGCTTTTAACATTTGCTCAAGCAGACATTATTTTCTTCTACTGGTGCTTGTTCTTGCGTCGTGTACCAGAAACTTCAATTTTGCAAAGTTCAACACCAACTGAACTGTTTTCTAAGTATTATTAAAATAACGTAAGCTGTTTGATCGTTTGCTTTGTCTCTATTTAATTCAACAAAGGTGAAGAAATAACCGTGACAAAATTTCCTATATGACAATATTTCTGTGATAGAATTACTGGAAACTTTTATCTCTTGTCTCAAATACAATATGTAAAATATGTAACTCTTTATTTAATAATAATAATCTATTTTTATTATGCTGCATAGTTTTGGCAGTTTAAGTTTAAAGAAAACAATTCCAAAAACTTTTTCGAGTTCATTCATTGTACTTGTATTATGTTCTAAAAGACACTGGTGATGAAATTATCGTGACATTATTTTCGGTGACGAAATTACCTATATGGTAATATTTTGATGACAAAATTACCGGTGACGAAATTACCGTGACGAATTTTCCGGTGACAAAATTACCGTCGCCCGGTGTTAGCATGCGGGGTCAGGTTAAATTCAGTTCTACTCTGGTTTTCGTTTATTGCCAGTTTATCACTGTTTATTTTCATGTTTTCTTTAAATGTAGTCTTTAGTAATTTACTGTAGTAAAAATATGTTTTAAACACTTAATGACTTTTTTCTTCATTCTTGCTGTCGGGTATATGATATGAGGGTAAAATCCACCCGAACTTGGGGGTTTCCACATATACATACAAATCAATTGAGTAGTAAGTAAGGGCGAACTCAACATCGGATAATTTTCTTTAAATTCGAGTGATAAGTTTCTAAACTTAATACTTTTATCAGATTTCCAAGGAAAGGTTTTCGAATTTTCTTCCTATCCCCCAAAATAAAGGAAATTCACTGATAGATGAAAATAAAAAGACAAACGCGATTTTACCGAAAATGACTAACGATTCTTCTCGTACATCAATATTTCATTACCACTTTTATTATCTGGCATAAGTTATTTCTGTGGTAAAAATACAAAAAAGGTTAGTTTACTCTTGCCTGTGAGTTCTTTCGAGATATTTTCTCAAACACGAGTCAGTTAATTTTGTTCGTAATTGATAAATAAATGGTTTATTAATAACCGGACAATATGACATAACTATTTTTTCCTGAAAAGATCCACAACGGGTAATTTACTCTTGAGGGAGAATTTGTTTCGAATTTCTGAAAAACGCCTTAGGTGATAGTTCATATTTCATAAATAAATGTTTAATTAATAGCCTGCAATATGGAAACATCCACACGAAGCAGTTTTGAAGATGAGTTTTTACTATGTTCAATGTGTAATTCTATGAAAAATATACACTATTAAGTAGCAGATTGCGTCAACTATGTCAATTCTCCTAATAATGATGCATACACTACTTACAAACATAGTAAAACGATTGAGTTGTTCGTGAAATAAATTATTTAAATGACAAGTATTGAGTGTTACATAATATTTTATGGCAATATACCTTAAGTTGACATTTATCTAGGAAGGTTTGATAGTACTCCCAATACTGAGATTGAGAAATGCTTTAATAAGTTAATATAAACTTATGAGTGTATTTCCTGTAAATAGGTGTAATTTTCAATTCTGGTCTTAGTTATGATCTCTTTTGGGCTTATATCTGTTGTACTTTTCAGGTAAGTGTTCGTAAACATATTCCCATCATGATGAGATATAATACAATGTTGAAAAATATTTAACATGGCCGGTACCTCGAATTGAACCAGAACTTTTACGGCTGAATTCAAAACTGTAAGGTATTATTAAGAAATAAGAAAATAAATAGTCTTGTATTATTACGATGCTGAAGGAGTTTTAGCTTATTCTTAATACCCTTTCCTAAAGAATTACTCTAGTTATTTCCTTTTCCTATGAAGCTGTTTTTCACAAATTATAAAGATAATGGTATGATTTAAGAATATATATATATATATATATATATATATATATATATATATATATATATATATATATATATATATATGAACGCTAATGTGACTAATCAAAATGGTATGTTGATACAGCGAAAGACCTAAATAGCCACCTCAGAAACAAAAATAGCCCTTTGATTTTAGTAACCTCAAATTCTGCCATTTTTACTTTAATTTCGCTTTCTGATTTCCGTGATTTAACAGGATCTGTATTCTTTACTATGTTGTACTATAAGAAAGTACGTAGATTATGGCCTAATTATATAAACTCTAAAGTACGTCGGTTTCTGGAAGTTTTGACTTTTTTCTTACTATACTCAAATAGTCCCGGTATCCCCTAGTATGGAATGAAGGCATCCCGAAGATTGTGACTGCTGATAAAACTTAAACTTCACTTCGATCCAGCCAGACATTCGATATTATGGAGTGAAGGTATTCGAAATTTCCATGCTCAAGAAAGAGATAGAAAGGTGATTGCAAATTGATAATGCAAATATACGGATTGGATTAATAGAAAATTGAGAAGAAAAGAAAGCAGAGAACAGAAAAAATTCTAATAATTTGAGATTTGAAGGGAGATTGAAGAATTCAAGATGTTAAAATTAGTTTTTTTTTTTTTTTTTTTTTTTTTTTTTTGTGAATCTAATAGAGTGTTACAAGTTAAGATAATAATTGACATTATATGTTTGTAGGTTTCCATCTTGATTAATTGAGTATTTATTAGTGCGGTTCACATTTCATGACTTTTCGGTTTCTAAAATCATCCTGTTCTATCCTATAAATTAAACCTATAAATTAATGCTTCTATATGCATTACTCGTTATTACTTCAATGTGTTGAGTAAAGCTTAATTTGCTATTAAATATAACTCCTAGATCTTTGATAGTATTTGAGGTAAACAAGGAAGTGTCACTTATTGTATAGGTAAAGTTAATTAGATTTTCTTTCCTCGTGAAAGATACATATTTACACTTGGACACATTCAGGACTAACTTATTCTTATCACGTCATATTTGAACTCTCTGTAGATCCTGTTGAAGTTTCACGCAGTCATCAATTGAACCTACTTTGGAGTATAATTTGAGGTCGTCGGCAAAAAGAAGAACTTGAGAAGTTTCAATACACAGAGGAATATTATTAATAGCAAGAAGAAACAACAGGAGACCTAGATTAGAATCTTGGGGGATTCCCGATAGAGTATATGTGTGGGAATCAACCACACACACACACACACACACACACAAAAAAAAAAAAAGCTGTACAACGATTTGCTATTTGACTTAGTATATAAGCATTAATGGTGAAATAGGATTATTATTAGATTTAAATATTTGCACAAACTGAGGTTTGGAACAATATACGAAGAAAGAAACATTATATCTCGTGGTTTATTAATTCTTTTTTTACAAGTAATGTCAACATCGCGTGAAAAATAGTTACTTTCTGAACCTATTTCGCTATAAATTCTTGTAAAGTTGAGAAAGTACTTAAAATAACAAGCAGCACATTGTCAAAATGGCAAGAATCGTCATCGAATTTCGATATTCAAACTCAATTATTTGCTCCGTGTTATCAGGGAAATATCGGATAGTATCTTGTTCAAGGTCAGGATTACTATTATTTAAACTTACAGATACAGCACTAGGCCATTTTACTCTGAAACATTTTAACAATTTGATAAAAATTTAATTACAATTTGAAGTCAAGATGGTACAAGACAACAGCGACATTACAAAAATAGCTTATTTATAGATGATCTGAAAGTATACTCACTTGAAAAAGCGTCTACAGTTTTTGGTAACTGATTATAGGTACTGATCTAATTTTGTTTAGAAGGGACCTTTGGACAATATTAACTCTCACAGCTCAAGTGTAAAAGAGATCACTGGACCGTGTTCTTCTAGCGGGTACGCGAAAATTGATCTGACTTAACAACTGTTCATATGATATGTGGCCATTTACAATTTTTTTGCAAAAATATTAGGTCAGAAATTTTTTTTCTCACTAGGGGAGGTTTGATATTGAGGGATTTTAAAACGTTATTTTTTGGAAGTGTTCGGAGGTGAGGTACTCGGTAGGATACAATGGCTAAAAAGAAATTAATTACGGAATTTAATTTTTGAAATGAGTAGGGCAGGCCATAGACCAGATAGGAGAACAATACTCAATAGTGGGAGCAACATATGATTTATAGATAATTTTCAATTCGGCAAGAATTGGTCAAATGCTATTGACAGTCATACTAAAAAAAAAAAAAAAAAAACACAACAGAGGGCCACAGCGGCTGAGTGCTAAAGCACTTATCTCTGGTGCGTGGGGTCCCTGGTTCAATCCCCGTCCAAATAAGTTTGTGTGGGCAACATCATGTCCGTGGGTTTTCTCAGGGTACTCTCGTTTCCTCCCACATTTCATTCCACCAATTCTCTCATCATCATTCACTTGCCTTAATTATTGTATTCTTTAATCTAAATGGCATAATCGTGGGAAGTTAAACTCAAAGATTTCATTTCAGTATCCCAACATGGGTAACTCTGAAGCTGTGACTTCATCTTTATATGCGCCTTTACCTGTGTGAAAAAAAAAAAACTAATGTCCAAATATTAAATTAAATCTTAAATTCCTAGTCGAAAGGCATCAGGTTAGATAAGTTTAGCGAGCCTATATGAGAAGTAGAACCCGAACCGCATGAGCTCCCGCCTAGAATCGAACAGGGCGCCCCGCACCGAGGACGCGTAAGCTGACTATATAGCCACGGAGGAGCTCTCATAATTTGCGAATTCAGATTAGGAAGTATTGGATTTAAATACCTTTTTCTCTGTGCACTCAAAATTAATTATGAATTTTAATAGGAAATAATGTCTCGTTTTGTGCAATAGGAAATATTAGTTCAGCCGAAATCGTATCTTGTATGGAAAGACTGAAACTAGATTGGAATGATTATTTCTGGAGAGTCTACCAGCAAACCTCAGCAACGATTCGCGTGGACAACACAAGAACAGGTTTTCTCTTCTGAAAACAATACGACCAGAAGAGGGAGAAGGCCGTGGAAAGGGCAAGAGACCACCTGCTGCTTGAAAACCCTTTCATCTGAGCCGTTTTTACGCGCCGTATTTACGCTCGAAGTTAAAGGCACCCAGACTTTTCCAGCGTATGAAAATTCGGTACGTAAACGTACGCCAGGTCCCATACACTAACGTATTGACAGCTGCTAACAAGACTAGCGCAAGAAATTTTATGGCTACGGCTGAAAAATACGTCAGTGTATGGCTGGTATAAGACGAGCACTGTAACATGTTTAGGATATTTCATGCAGGAACAACGCCACCTATCGTCGCCTTCTTGTATACTAGCTTTGGGCTACATCTGTGAATTCTTATTATGCAGTTGCTCCACTGCAGTTCTATAGTTCTTATATATTTATTTGATCATTTACCTAATGAAGTCTTAACTCTCTGTAAGAAGTTTTATGAAGATTCTGTTGGCATTTGTTTACAAATTCCGAATATTTGTTTTTCTCTTCTTCTCCTATGTTCTTAAATGAAAGCAGTAAGTATATTAACCTATTCAGTCTTCATTTCGCTTATTGAAAAGGAAATGAAATCTTAGAGTTTGTACGTCCCACGTTATACCGGTTAGGCTAAAGGAAACGGTGATGACGAGAAATGAATGTAATAGTGGAATGAAGACAGTGGGAGAAAACGGGAGAACCACGAGGAAACCCACGCACACGGTGTTTGTTCACCACAAAGTTCACTTGGCGGGGACCGGGATCGAACCCCGGGACCCCAAGCACGAGAGGTGAACGCTCTACCACTGCGCCTCCGCGACCCTCACATTTAGCTTATGGGTTTGTTATTATGGGTTAATTATGTTTTCATCATGAGTTTGTTAGTTTATATTTAACCCTTTTGTGTTTTGATTTACTATATCCATAGACTAATATTTTTAATGTTAATGTTTAATGTTAGTTTAATCTTTCTCTTATTCATCGACAACCGGAACATTTGTGCGTTTTGAAAATACAGAAAAATCTGTGGACGTATATCAACCCTAAACTACGGTATCTTTAACACCGTTTAATAGATTCTACTTTCGACTATGCACAGTGTAATTTGATAAGGAAGATCAAGTTTGCAATTTTATCACCAACTATGCACTTTACTATTTTCACTAATAATGGTTTTATAAGGGTTTCAGCGAAGTTAACAGCAGGAGGTACCAGGTTATGGCTAACCAGATACGACGCTGCCAGTGCTCCCTTTTCATTTGTCTTTACATAAGGTTTATATTTTTCTGATCTGCGTGGAGTTCGTCACCATTTCTTTTGGAATAGTTTGCAGTTGTACTTGAGAAATCAGTGAGTTTACAAATGCTATTTAAGCTTGGCAGGGAAAATTGAATTATTAGACATAACTTTGTAACATATCACGCACTGTAGGCGTCCATCAGCAAACTCAGTGAGTGAATCATCCGGTCAAATATGAATCGCAATACTTTCCATTATTACTTCATTTCGGTACCTCTTCGTTAGACATCCTGACTGTAAAATAGGATAATATTAGGGATACTCCGAACTGAAACGTAAGAAATTTGCAATATCTAGTTCTGAAATGACGTAACAGCTGTTTATTCCCGTTTAACTGGTACTGGTTGATGGCTGACTAGTCTTCCGTCTTACAGAGCCCTTTAAACCCTTGACTATAATTTTTTAAAATGTGAATATTCTTTTATATATATACATGTACGACTCTTTAATGTGGGTTATTCCTGACATCTACGTACAGTTTTGGAAATTAAACAGAGTCTCCTGGTCACATCTGAACCGATAAAAGACAAACATGTATTTTTTTTTTTTTTTTTTTTAGAATTTTCTAAAAAGAAAATCCCAACTATGTTTGAATTATTCGTATGGGACACATAGGTAGTCAAGGGGTTAAGCTGCAGATCCATTTCAACGACAACTTAAATCAAATTACAATTTAGCATATTTTTTCACAGATTACGCTATTACAAGTTTTTAAGTGACGAAGTTGAATTAATAAACGTTGCCTCCCCGGTATATGCTAAACATAAAAGAAATTTTGATACCGGTTATCATCGAGAAAGTTGTACTTTGTAAGCAAGAAAGATCGGATAGTTCTAGTGACTAATAGGATATATAGTATTACTACTGCTTAGTGTTCATAGGTTGCTGTACGAAAATTTCCCTCAAATTAGTCAAAATTTTCTCTTTTCTTATCAATTTTCCCTAATTTGTTGAATGTCCAATTCGTACAACAGACGTAATGTGATAAGATTGATTTAGCTATATTAAAGGAAGTGCCAATCACATTTGTTTTATTCATTTCTATTTTTTTTATATACTTTATCCTTCACTTTCTTTTACAAAAGAATGCACAAATACACCCAGGCAACAATGAGGACAAATTATGGTATCTTGAACACACGTACACACACACACACACACACACACACACACACACACACACACACACACACACACACACACACACACACACACACACACACACACACACACACACACATAGTCACAAACTATTGCTACTCTATTAATTTATTTATTAAAAAAAAAGCAAATAAAAATTGAGCCTTTACATTGGCCAGCCAGTCAGCGCGAAAATTGCCCTGGATTTTAACGAAAAATTCCCTTTTTCCAATTTTTGTTAAATTTACCTATGTAATTTCCCTGCTTATTGAAATTTCCCTTACACTGCGAATACTGCTACTGTTTCCATCTAGCGAGCTAGCGAGAAGAACCCAAGTTATCATCACGAAAAATATTTTGGGCCTTATGCAGAGTCGTTCTAACTCATGATTAGTGACATACTAACGAGTTCGACTAACTTATGTTTCCTGCAGTAGTCAGGTCTTTAGTATGACGCTAATCATGTCAAAATGACTCTGCATCAGGCCCTTTTTCTTTATCAAAGTAGTTTCGTTTTCTTCCACTAGATGGAAGCACAAATTTATTTTTGTCATTTTAGTTTACTTTATCAGCTAATATTGTTTTATCATTTTCATAGCTGCCGCGGACGAAGCTCTTGGAAATCCGTCACAGAGCACTTCGGGCACCGCGAAGCATAGTTTGAGAAAGACTGATATAAATCAATTCACGAAGGGCTATTATTATAGCCTAAGGATGAAGAAGAAAATGTCTGACGTGATTCAGGGGTCACTCCTATAAAACAAGTCACTGATTGCGAGGGAAGGCCCAAATACCCTCTGCACTAGGGCAACGAAAATATTTGTTCACAGTACTGTTTTGTTAGAGTTTGAATAGCGCATGATTACGTTTACTCGTTGGATGCAACTGATAGCAGAATACTCTAACAAGAATGCAACATAAGGAAACAATTCTTAGGAAGGATAGATAACAACAGAATGCTTTCCTTCTTCCCATAAGTAGTCCTTCTACTTTCACTATACAATATTCAATTTATTCCCATGACGCGGTCTGTATGCCAACATAACAACTGGCGAATTGAATACAGAGTACATTATTCTCCCAAAAACTTTTCTTTCTCGTTACTACTAATATGCTGCTCTTCTAAAGAGAAAAAAGCAAAAAAAGCTCGACACAAAACGAACTAGTTTTCCAGTCGATGCTTTTGTTCGTTTGCTTTTTACAAAACACTGTCTTGACTGAGAGATGTGAAATTTACGGCTTTGCAAACCCATTAATCTTTGAAGCCTGAGTATTACATTTCCTCCCACCACAAACGTACACACACAGAGCCTAGTAAACTTACTTTTACAACTTTGTTCTTCATTCTTTCTTGTTCTTGTTGTTGTTGTTATATCCATTTGTTTGTGTTTTCAGTTCATCATTCCTAAAAACGAAAGGTTTTCCGCAACCTTGTAACGAAGCGACAAGATTAACTAATCTAAGATTTGTGAAACGGAACTAACGAAAAAGAACGCAGTTCATCCCTTTAACTTGGCTTTCATTTTAAGTTATAAAAGATGACCAATTTGTTCTTCAGAAACTGATGCTGAAAATGGATAATAGATTCCAGTGATACGAGGCACATCCAGAAAGTAACGTTTCCAAGCGCCCCATAGCTAGGAAATAGTATGTTGTGCGAAGCAACTACATGTACCTGTACGTACGTGAGAGAGTAAGGTCCTAGCATGGCACATGTGCCAATGGAACTTCCCTAGTGCTCTCAGTAGAGTAGCAGCAGTGGTTCTGGTTTGTTGTATAATAAGAATTAGTTGTTTAACAAACCTTCCTGCTATCTTCAAATGAACTATATAGTAGCGGCAAATATAGGTAACAGATAAAAACCACCATAGCTAGTGACAACTATTAACAGATTTGTAAACTGTTGAAAATTTTACTGCCAGGCTGAATCGCTTCAATATGAAATAAGAAGTAATTGTTCCCTAAGCCTTCAGGCCTTCTTCAAAGTTATGTATACTAGCCACATGTTATTTTGTCTTTATAATAAATACTATGTACTTTCAATTTGTTGGTTAGCTTACAATGGACTTGCACGCTACCAACATCTACAGGTGTAAGATAGAGATTAGTGTAACTAGCGGCAAATATTAACTTTTTAGAAATTATTATGATATGTGATTTTCATATTGGTGCATTTGCTTTATCGAAGCTATGTGTTTCCCAAACCTTCGAGGAATCTGCAAAACTATTTACATATTAGTGATATTTATTGACATTAGTGACATTAGGTATGAGACAGCGCACGAAACGTCATTCTTTTGCTCAATCCTTATTGGGAAATACCATCACCAGTGTTTCTTCCAGGCATGTTTTAGGGGGGAGGCAATGCACTACCCCGTACCTCTAAGAGTGCCCCGGAGGAGATCAAAATAATACGTCCATAATATAACAATAAATAGAATAGTACCTGTGAAAATATGTATCCCTCCGAATACTAAGTTAGTCTCCCATGAACATTTTTTCTGAAAGAAACACTGACCATGATGTACGCACTAAGTCGTTTTACTTTTATAATATGGATTAGTTTTCATGCCATTAGCTCGTCTGCAAACGGTTTACATACGCTAGTGACATCTATGGGTGATATAGGGGCCTGTTTGTAAACTGGATGCCTATGACTGACAGATTTTGCTTTTAACCTAATAATTTATTAATTAAAATAACTAATTAATTAAATAACTCTACGGATTAACAATTTAATATTTTGGTTTTCATAATTTTCTTAATTTTCATAATTTTGTATTTCATTTTACATTTTTTTCTGTTCGTATCAGCATTTTCCTAATAATAGGTTGATAGTATAAATATTCAATACGCTAAAATTAAATAAGTTAAATAAAATTATACATAACCACAAGTAAATTGAAATTATACATTTGCTGTTTACAAAAGAATAAGTATACAATCGACTTAGTAGTTGATGATGTAATAAATGGATACCTGGAGAACTTCCTTATTGCAGGAAAAAGCTATATATTTATAGATATAAGACGTACAAAACTATTAAGCAATCATACAATCATGGATACATTTTAGGAACTAACATTCCATTTAGCGAAGAACATTGCATTTCTACACGATAAACTTTGCAAATATTTAAGTATATACTAGTGTTAGTTATACATGAACTTAGGCAGGCACGTAGCCAAGGGGCTGGAGGTCCAGGGGGTCCGAGGGTCCGAAGCCCCCTTCGAAACCAGAAGTGAAAAAACTAGGGAAGGATGAAACAAAAAGAAACGAGAGAAAAAGAATCAGTCTTAAAAATAAAACAAAGCTACAGCAAGCTTTTGGTTACTCTTTCTTATGAGGAGATTTATATTACTTGCAATACATGGTGGCGAATGAGCGTCATATCCTAGAAAGGTCAGGGAATTTAAAATTTCTAGGAAAGTTGCGGAATTCTCAGAAAATTTCTGCTACTAGTTAGAGAAATTTCAAGTTTTCGAAAGCATAGTGCCGTTCTGTAACAGTGTGGACATTTTTTTAATCATAATTTTTCGTCATCGCTTCCCTGCAGTATGAAACGTGTTATTTGAGAAAGAGTTTTCTACTGTTCCTTTAACCTGTGATTTGGAATAGACAGTAGTTGACGGAATAATGAAAACAAATTATGTGGAAAGAAAGTTCTGTTAACATCTGATTCAACAGACAAGGGAACGCAGTTATTGTAAAGTATTTTAGAAGACATTATTGAATATGTACTTTTTATAATAGTGGATATGCACTTTTTATAATAGTGGATATATACTTTTTTTATAATAGTTAAGGTCATAATGAAAGAAAATTGTTATATTTTGATGAACCATGGAAGAAAACGTAAATATTATAAAATCATTTTCAGTATTGTTTTATTCTTTTACTCAAGATTTCTTCATAATTTATTAAAATACTTACTAACATAGCCTCATTTTATTGTCCTAACTGAATATGTTACCAGTAAAATAGTTTAGATTGATCGAGCCCCGTTATGATGACCACAATATTTCATGTCACGGACCCCCTCCTCCCTTTACGAAATCCTGGCTACAAGCCTGACTTAGGAAACATATATTTGGTCTAGGAATTAATTCGTGCGGTTGGTACGCACACATTGAAGCTGTAGTACAAACACAAAATACATAAATACCTTAAGAAAAATATTGTCCATCGCTAGCCACCACTTTCGCCCATCTGTCAGGCAATGTACGGATTCCGTGGCGAAAGAAGTCCTCATCCTTGGAAGCGATCCAGTCAGAGACCCATGTTTCGATATCTTCTGAAGAAGTAAACCGCTGTCCAATCAAATCGTTGTTCATGCAATCGAACAAGTAGTAGTCCGAAGGAGCAACGGCTGGTAAATACGGCGGGTGGGGTAAAACTTCCCATCCGACATTTTCTAAATAGGTTTTGACCGGTTTTGCGACATGTGGGCGAGCGTTATCATGTTGAACAATAAGTTTATCATGTCTGTTCTCCCATTCTGGTCGTGTTCTGGCCAGAGCTTGCTTCAAACGCATTAATTGTCGTCGATAACGTTCTCCATTCATAGTTTCACCCGGTTGCAGCAGCTCATAGTACACCACACCTTTCATATCCCACCATATGCACAGCATAACCTTTGCACAGTGAATATCTCGTTTTGGTTGTAATGGACCTGGTTCACCTGGTTTCACCCAGGCCTTTTTTCATTTAGGGTTCTCGTAATGGATCCACTTCTCATCACCCGTAATAATTCGATGCAGAAACCCCTTTCTGCTCTGTCGTTGAAGCAGCAATTCGCAAATGGTTTTTCGTCTTTCAACGTCTCTGTCTTTCAATTCATGTGGAACCCAATGTGATATCTTTTGAATCATTCCCATGGCTTTCAAGCGTTTGGAGACTGTTGTTTGATCAACGCCTAATGCTGCTGCAAGTTGTTCCTGCGTTTGACACGAATCCTGCTCGAGCAATGCTGTCAATTCTTCGTCTTGAAATTTTTTTGGCTGTCCAACTCGCTCTTGGTCTGCCAAGCCGAAATCACCACTTCTAAACCGTGCAAACCACTTCTGACACGTTCGCTCAGCTAGAGCATGGTCACCATACACTTCCACCAAAATACGATGACTTTCAGTCGCACTTTTCTGCATGTTAAAGTAATGCAGCAGGACACCCCGCAAAAACACTTTATCAGGCACAAATTGCGCCATGTTCACTTAACTACAAACTGGTGTTGTTGACGCTTTAATCCACTGCCCTATACTACGAACGATACGCGATGACAGGGGTTTGCAACACATTTGTGGATACACGGAACTGTGGGACGCTCCGTTCGTTGCGCCATCTCTTGTCCACCCGCACGAATTAATTCCTAGACCAAATAGAACAACATCTTTAGGTAAATTATGGGTCACATCATTGAGATTTGAGTTGATGCTGCGAGAGAAGTTGGGAGAATACGTTGGATGAGGAATGATTTATATTATAGCTCTTGCAGAGTCTTAATCGTTCTTTGATTGACATTATACATACATTGTCTTGTAATATGGGGACATCAGATGTTGATTATTTTTCTGAATGACTGTAGTCAAAGTGACATATTATATTCTACTGAATCATGACATTGTAATAATTCAAATTGAAGATTTTGCATTAACGAAGAAAATATGTGGTAAACTACTCTCATTATAAAATACCATATTAACAATAGCAGTTTTTAAGGGTTAGAAAACTATTCAGAGCCATTGATCATGATGGAATTACTCTCCTAACCGTTTATAAATTTTGTAACTATATTCTGATCAAAAATTATATTTGAAATTCCATTTAAATCACCTAGTACAGAATTAAGAAAAAATCATAGATTATTCAGCAGTTTAGCGACAAAAAAATAGGACACAAAAGCTTCTAGTCTATTAATGATAATAAGGTAGTATGTAATAGCCAAACTATTATAATGATGACATATTTTTACAAATCGATTTTAAAAATGTTTGTAAATCAAATTAGAATACAATACGAGATGCTCAAAATTATCTTTTCTCAATCTTCCTTCTGCCCCAAAAAAAGACTCATTGGAAGAATCCAACATTTTTCCTTTCTCAATATTGATTCAAAAACAAATAGGCAACTTCATTTCATCAGATCTCAGAAGAATAAATTCAAAAATCATATCAAAACTTTAAAAAATCTTGGATTTAATAAATTTAAGAAAAAATATACAAGAACGACCTTTGGATAGCCAAAGTTTGTGCAAACCTCCAAATGTTAAGCGCATTTATACACACAGTTCCACTTCTTCCATGTTTTGTATGGAATTATAATGGCAATTTGGTTTCAATTAAGGCAATTACTCCAACTTATATTAAAATTGAAACAGATCATTACGTAATAAGATATATAATTCGATATGCAAATACCATATTCAAAAATTAAAAGAAGGAACATTACTCTGTAGTACTCTGTAAATATCTTAATTTACATGTTGGTACACCAATCTTTGTGTCTACCACAAATTTACTATGATTTTGAAATCTAAATTACCAGAATCAACATTATATGTGAGGTGAAGCTTTTGCAATAAGACAAGCACTATCATATATTAAGGAAAATGAAATTACATTCTCTTGTATATGTTCAAATTCTCTCAGTATTACATTCATTACCAAATAGTAGTTGGAACATAAAGGAGTCTTGGATAATATATAGTATTGAAGCATATACAGTAATAATCTCATAATTAAAAACTATGACATACAATTATAATTGTTTTTCTAAGGTTACATGTGTGTATAGAAAATAGTATCCTAGATTTGGCTCAAGTCAAGAGAGGAAACTATACTTAATAAAAATACCTTTCCAGAACTAAAGTGCAAAAGTATTAATTGCTCTCAACCTGGTAAATTCTATTGGTATACAGTGGATAATAGAAGGCTAAAACCTTGGGATAATATTAAAAATTGGTCTAGATCAGTAATAGTTATCTTCTGTAGAATTGACGCAATATTAAACCAATTGAAACTTGGAAATCGAGGATACCGCAGGTAAACAATGTGATTTTATTAACATTTTTATTAAGATAGCATCGCATTACGGTTCACCTTTTTTGATTCGGATGAACAGTATTAATTTTTATCTTCTAAGAAAGCATGTCCTTTATATCTTAAAATGAGAGACAGCAGCGTAGTCAGTAAGACATCTACCTACAAATTTGGAGACCCGGGTTCGATAACAGGTATAGTCTAAAAGTTTCTGTTCCTGTATCTTCGTCCATTGCGGATCCGATATTCACCTACGCTTTTTAAAATGAAAACCTTCGAAAATAAAGGCAAGTAAAAATAAAGGATGAATGTGTTGACTCAATGAATTGCTAAGTCTGAAAGGTGTTTCGAACTGGTTACGATATGACGATTATAACCAGGATGGAGCGAACTGTTTGTGCAAAAAACGAGAAAACAAGATGGGTGTGATGGAATAAAACTCGTGTTGCCAGGATACCGTTACTCATGAAGACTAGAGCAGTGAATCTAAAAAAATCTATGACAATGATTTGTATGCCAATAACCATTGTCTTCCATCAATGCTACGTTTGCTCTCTTGTGTCTGGTCACTGCGATTACGACGAAAAAACCGTGAATTTCAGAGCATCTAGATGATAGTGACTGAATGTGGAGGATATATAAATTTATACCTTTATCCCTTGTCATGTATCGTTTCGTTGTTTTCTGAAAGGAAACTCATGTTTAATATTAAATAAATTGATTGCAGCTTTTCAACTTCTCACAATTGAAGTTAAAATATAGAGTGAAAATAATTTGAAATTTTACATGACTTTAAAAATAAGAAATAAAAAGTACGGGCCCAGCGCACTAAACTTTCTCGCTCCTATTCCTTAAACTAAAGCATGTACCGCAGTTATTAAAGAAACATTTTCTTGTGAAATAAAGCACTAAATTATAAGATATTTTCGGGAAACTTCGTGCGAAAGGTAAACTCATCTTCAAAATTAATCTATTCCTTTTGAATTTGTCATAAGAGGTGACTTACGTCATTTCTTAGTATTATGGAGGATATATCTTTTTATCTAATATCAAGGAAATCGCACGAGTTGTATACGATAAAACTATCAGGAAAAATCAACTCCTAGATTAAACTAACCATGTGGGTCAGTCAGAAAGTTATATTTTATAAATAGTTTCGGTCAAAGGCTATTTTGATGAAACTGTGTGGCAACACTGCAGACATATAGCTGTATTATGTATCGTAGAGGCCTTCACGAGACAAGTGGAGGTGTTCTGATAATCAGTCATAAACACGTCTCGACAGCTGCAAGTGGTGTCCAAATTGGAAATGCATGTAGTGATTTGTTTTTTGTGGGCGAAAAGGTGTAACTACACTGAAATTTATTGGCAGTTGCATGAAGTGTATAGTGAAAACGCAATGTCACGTGAAGCTATCGCGAAGTGGTGCAACATGTTTGAGTGACGATGCTGAGCGCGAGGGAAGACCAACTGCGACATATCCGGAAATCGTTGCTCGCGTGTATGAATGCATTCTTGCAAACAGACGCATAAAATTATACGAAATCGCAAATGAACTGAGTAATTCTCATGGTAGTGTGCATAACATTATTGCCGAACAGCTGAAATTTCATCAGGTTTGTGTACGATGGGTGCCTCGTCTATTGATAGCGGAACATAAAGAGTAGCGTTTTACAAGTGCATTTGACTTTTTGCAATGATACCAAAAGGATGGAACTGAGTTCTTGGACAAAATTGTGACCGGAGATAAGACTTGGATTCACCATTTCTCGCCTGAAACAAAACGCAGCTCTCTCGAGTCGAAACATTCCACTTCCTCGGCTCGAAAAACGTGTCGAACTGTGGGAAAGATTATGATGATTCTGTTATTCGACAAAGAAGGTTTGGTGCGTACAGAGTTCATGATGAAGGGTTCTACAATTAATATATCTTCTTATTGTGAAACACTAAAACGATTGCGCAAAGCACTTAAAAATAGACGGCCAGGGAGACTGTCCATGATAATGCAAGGCTGCATGCAACACAACAAACGTACAAACTTCTGACAATCTTTTGGGAAGTGTGGGATCACCCTTCTCTTAGCACAGGACTTTCACCGTGTGACTTCCATGTGTTTGATCCCTTGAGAGACGAATTTTCAAAGCGACGATACAACTCGGATGACGAGGTGAAAACCCAAGAATGGTTATGGGGCATTGGACGGGATTTCTTTGCAGAAGGTATAGGAAAACTTATACCACGCCTCGACAAATGCTTACACAACGGAGGTAATTACGTTGAAAAGTAGATTGTGAATGGAACTTTACGATACAAATAAAGTTTTCGTAAAACTTCTATCCTGTTTTCTTTTCTTAAGCATCAACTAACTTTTTGACTGACTCTCGTATTATGGATATTCTCGTTGGAAATAATTTATTCACTATTCTAGAGGTATTAGTGAAATATCAACAAAATTGTCAGTTGTCTTTGAGAAAATCGTCCAAAGAAACTCACCAGAAAGAATAAAATAACGTTCGTGTACTTTTCTCTAGGACAAATGAGTTGTGTAATATTGTCAGCGTGTTAATCAAAGATTTATTTATGAAATGTGAACAAAACTACCTGAGTCATTTCTGAAAAAAAAAATTGTGAGCGAAACCACTACCCTTCATAAATTTGTTTAGAACAAAGAAATTATACATCGTCAGATAATTAGTGAAATATATATTTATGAAAGATAAACGAAGTCATCTGCGTGAATTTTGAGAAAATCATACGGAAAGTACTCATTCTCGAGAATAAATTATCACTCATAATTTAAGAAAAAATAACTTGTTTCACAGTATAGATTTGTTAATACAATACTGATATGTGAAATATAAATAACAATTATGTTGTTTTCGAAAAATTGCATTGTTTTATAGTATTTTCACCCTTTAGTAAACTACCTTTATTTCTGTAGTAAGAAGAAAATTCGAGAAACATTCCCAGAGAACCTTAAGTTTAAAATTTGGCGCAGATTCGTTGCACGATATGATTTCTAGGCGAATAAACACGTTCGATTGGGACGAACGACTGCATATTCAAAATCACATTTTCGGCCACGAAACGTGTAAATCCGTAGACATCACAAATTGGATTTTTTTCACGCTCATCATACTTCTTTCTCTCCTGCTTCACAATAGGTTTTATCAGTCAGATAAGACTGAGTTTGTGGCGAATAATTGGGGGTTACAGATCTTCCAACGTATAAACGTAGTTCTCGTATAAGTCACATTTAATTTTACGTTACAATAACTTGTGTGAAAAGAATCCCTGAATTGACGGAGGTTCGAAATAATCGTTGTTAATAATAATAATAATAATAATAATAATAATAATAATAATAATAATAATAATAATAATATAGCAATTACAAAATTACAATAACAAATACTTACATAATAAAATTTGATTTAAAAATTAGCAAGACGGGATTCGAACACGGGTCTGCTGCGTGGTAGTTCCTTACGATACCACGTCGCTGCAAGTCCTTCGCGTAAAGGTAATAAACAAAAGTATTACAAAGTTAATACCCCATTTACAGATAGGAGAACATTAAGAATGCAAATACTCTTGGTTCTGTGCTTCTTCAACTGGCTATTCTTTAACTACTGATTTATATACTTTAATGTCTCATAGAATATTTTACCACTTCACAATTAAAAAAAAAAAAAAAAAAAAAAAAAACTAAGTTGATGCTATCATTATAATGTCATTTATATACATAATATATTAAACGACTAACGCATCTATCTATATTGAACCAATATCTAAGGCTCTATGTATATTGAACCAATATCTAAAGTTTACTAGACTGTTGGTTTAACAATTGTTAAAAGCTTTAATAAAATCAGAAGTTCCCAATCTTCCCAGACTCATTATGTATTCCCCTAAATTGTCTTGGCATTTTTCTCGCTCAGGGTTGGATAATTATGTTTTATTTAAAGTTTTCTACGTGACGCAAAAAGCGCGTAAAATATGTAAAAAAAAAAAAAAAAATACATAAAAGAAAACAATCTGGGAACAAGTCCAGAAGTAAAAATAAAACGCTTTTCATTCTGGCTAGTTTGGTGTGGCACAAAGAGAAAGGGCTTTAAAAACTTCATTACCAATTTGTACGGGCTCTGGCAGTATTTTCCAATTTCATAAACTGTCATATTGATTTTGTATGGTAGCCCAGCCCCTACAAATTATAAATAAGTATTAGAGTTGCGTATATGATTATGTTTTAAAAGCATTGCATAGTGTTTTACGTGTGTGGTTGACAAGTAAAAATATCCTGGAGCCAAAGAAGAAATAATGCCCACGCGCCAGAAGATAATGGTCAATGCTAAAGCAAAAAGTGTGCCTTCGCACTAGATTTTGTGAGCCGCTCGCATGAACCTGTAGTGTGAAGGCACTAAATACTTCTGAGCCGCTCAAAACACCATGATATCAAAATGACAGTCACATTAGAGTCAGAAGAAGCTGCAGCTCAATCTTAGCAATAAATTGCAAGAAAAAAAATTAACAGAAAATATAGAACAATGTGGATTCATTGTATAAATCGATTAAGACTGGAAGAATGTTCATTTTACAGTATAATGAACGTTTTATTTTGCCTGAGTTCCGGTTTATTTTGTAAATATATGACTGCTACTTACTACGATAAGTATACATTGATTACACACTATTTGCAATCATTTAAATGCACTGTATTTCAGAATACGGTCCATGTTCCGTTAAGGGGGTTCAAAAGTACACTGGACCCCCTTAAGCTAAGCTAAGCTAACCTAAACTAACCTAATATAACGTTATATTATGTAATCAAACGAATATCAATAGAAAGAAGTGGTACAGCGATTCAGTACAATTTTGCATAATAAGATGGCGTCCTATTGCATTAATTTTAAAGAAGCATAGATAAACAAGTATGGCAACGGAACTGCTATCATTGTAACCGTAGTATTGTCCTTAAGAACTGTAGCTGTAGAGTGTGAGTGGAAATCACTCACTCATTGGTATTGGAAATAACTAGTTTTCTCGCCCCTAAATCATACCAAAGAGATAAGAAAGCGAAACAACGAATCAACAAGCATTGATATATATATCGACTGAAAATATAACATCTACAAAATTAGATTGTTCATGACATTATATCATTTTCTTCTTCTTTTTCTATTGTATAACAAGTGCATACGTTAAAGCACTTTTGCCCTACATATTAAATGAAATAAACAACGTAAATACAGGTTATCGTTGTAACAGTCTGTTTCCTAAACTGAGAAAAGACGAAAGAAAAGTTTTCAATTACTTCAGGATGTCTATATGGTTTAACGAACTGAATAATAGTATAAAGTGTGCATTTCATCAGAGTAACACCAAAATGAGAAAATTTTCAATATCAAATATACGTACCACGCTCACGTGTGAAGGGCTCTCATAAGACTGCGTGTTATTTTCTTTCCCGCCAGCAGCCAGTCTCGGACTGGGGGGTGTAGGGCCCCGGCAGGAGCCTCACTTGGAGGGCCCATTTTCCTTTCCTATGTAGCATGTAGGAGCCTTACAAAGTATACTTTCATCTTCTTATTTTTTTATTCTGCTTATTAGAATGACATTCTATTTCCAATAGGGTTTGAAAAAATGCTAACTGAAATATTATCAATATAACCTGAAATTAAGAGTTAATACTCACAGATCGAGTATTATGAATAGTTATAACACAAAGATGAAGTGGTTGGTTCGCGAATGTTATTTCAGTGGATGCACAAAAGCCTTCAATTATATGTTGAAACATTTTAAGGTTTTATCTTATGTTTCCTAATGTATATGTATACCAAATTTTATTTATAGTCTATACATCTATAGGGAACCAAAAGCTGTTATAAACACACAGGCATGTAGTTTATTATAAGTATTAAAGTATATAAGATTACTGAATCATTATGGCACTGCTGGCGGGCTAAAAGGAAATACAAGAAGTTAACTCACTCTCTAAGTTAACAGTGCAACAACCTCTCCAGTTCTACGGAAGATTGACAGAGCTTTTCTAACACCGTTTGAACATCGATAATACTAGAGACATCATTTTATGCTGATCAACATAAACGTTTCAAATATATCCTGACTGGTGAGACATGAGAGAGCGCAATTTTATTTTAATTAATTTCAGCTTTGAGAATACTCGTTCGCAGCACACTTGTGTGCATGGTAATGCTAAGGCATATTTATAGACGAATAGAGTGCATTTAATGACCTTGTCTGTTGCATAACTTCAAAAAGAATAACTGTTGCACACATGTGTCACAAGCTCTATCTGTTTTTACACTTTCTTGTCCTTCCTTTTTTTCGGAATCTTCATTGTTGAAATATCCTTCGATGCATCCTTGTTTGGTAATTTGTCCACCTTTTTTGAACGTTACGACATCAACATATCATGCTTCGTATATGTTTGAGAATTCTACAAGTTCATTTGACATATATAAGTTGAAAACAATACTGTGGAGGATCAGGGGAGCAGAATTGTCTTCAGTGGCGTACATCCCCTACAAGTTATTTCTAACAAGTCAATAGCTTCTTCTACATTTCCTACGAAATGGAAGATTGGTGACGTCTGTCCCATTCCCAAAACAGGCTGTCCTACAGACCAAATAAAAAATTATCGACCGGTAACCCTACTGTCTGCCCCATCTAAGATATTTGAAATTATTATATACGAAAAAAATTATTCACATGTACGGTCAATAATATCTCCCTTTCAACATGGTTTCATGCCAAAGAGATCAACTATAACCAATCTCTCAGAACTCTCACATTTTATAGCTAATCAAATTGATAAAAAGGAACAAGTAGATGTAATTTATACAGATTTCTCCAAGGCGTTCGACGTAATTAATCATGATATACTTCTCAGCAAACTTGAGACATTCAATTTTTCAGAAAATCTTCAACAACTTATAGCATCCCATCTTTGCCAACGGAAACATCGCGTTCGATACAAGAATATTTTAACTGAGGAATATGTCGTAGACTCTGGTGTGCCTCAGGGATCGAACTTAGGACCTCTGCTATTTATACTATTTGTTAACGATTTACCCCCTGTAATAACATCTTCCCACAAACTTTTGTTTGCTGACGATCTAAAAATCTATCGCAGTATCTCTGCGGAATTAGACGCAATTTCTTTGCAAAATGATATTAATGCTATTTCCCAATGGTGTGAATCAAACAAGTTGCTACTAAATATTATAAAATGTAAAGTAGTATCATGCGCCAGGAAAATAAACTATGTACGCAATGTGTATACTATTAATCAAACGCCAATTGAGAGAGTGGATTATGTTAGTCTGCAGTCAAACCTATCATTCGATATTCATGTCAACAGAGTAATTGGTGAGGCCTTTAGGAATCTTGGCTTTGTGATGAGATTAGGAGGTGATTTTTCTAATACTAATGCTCTCAAAACATTATACACCGCCTATGTACGGTCTAAGGTGGAATATCCAGCGATAATATGGGGTTCTAATAGTAAGAAATATATAAATAAAATCGAAAACATTCAAAATAAATTTGTGCACTTTTTGACATATAAAGAAACAGGGATATATCCAAAATTTGAGAACTACGAAGGTCTTCGAAACAAATATTCATTACAATCTCTTGAAAGCAGAAGAAGTCATTTGATATTATCTTTCTTACATAAAATAATCCATGGTGCAATAGATTCAGAATATTCGTTATCAGAAATCAAAATTCGCGTCCCACATAGAGCAACGAGACCCCATAATGACATATTCCATCTCTCAGCGCAAAGGACTAATGCATTAGATGTATCGGCTGTCAGAAAAATGTGTATATTGTATAATAAGATGTCACAAGAACACCCAGATATAGATATTTTTAGTTACAAACAAATTTTTCATTCTACATAAATTTGTTGTATCCTGTATATCGTGCTATCTGTATTTTAACGTTTATTTTGCTTTCATATTATTATTTTATTATATGTGTATTTTAGAGTGTATTACGATAGAATTGAGATCATATTAGTATGTTATTATATGTGTATTTTAAAGTGTATTAAATACACTTTACAATAAGGGAAAACCGTAATCAGGCATTTGCCTGTTGTTTTTCCGAAATAAATAAATAGGGGGCTATCGGGCTCAAGCTCCCCTCCGAAATAAATTTGTTAGTTTTCCGCATTCCACGTACAACAATGATCCTTCTTACCATTTCTAATAATGTCATTGACTTTACATTTTCTTATGCTTTTTGTTCAGAAATAATACTGAATTTGTCAAATTTCATTCCATGTAAGAACTGCGTCCCTTCGTTGTTTTTTTCGTCCTTTCTACTTTTATGTTTCTTTTTCCTCATGTTACTATCTTTCGTTTCGCCTATCATACTTTATCGACCGTTGTCAGTTGTGATTCAAGTCGGCCGTCATCAGTAACACCAAAACTAAGAGGAGTTGATAAGCGAAACTGGTGTTCCACACCAACTTGCGCGGATATCAACATGACGGGACTTTAGTTATTATAACAAAGGAAAAAATATATCGTTCATTTATTTTTAAAAGAAGGAAATGTTTGAATTAGAGAAAATCAAAACGGGGGAATAATTAACTCGGGAAATTAGGTAGGCCAAGAGGATGCTTTCTTTTTCTTTTATGAATAGAATAAAGGATTAGATTCACTCGTAAATTTTTGTATCATATCATATAGGATTTATCGGCCTGCAATTCTTGCCATTATAACTTCAATTTATGCATAAATTAAAATATATATTTAATTCTCAAACTCAGGTGGGCAATTGCGCACTTCCTTCCCTGTGTTGGGCATAGCCCCTTGAACCAAAATCCTAAATAAGTCATTGGTATCTTCAACATTGGAAGGTGGGTAGATTTGAGGCTTATTCTAGGGAAGGGAGATGAGACTCATATTACGGTAGATGAATCTGAGGTGAAGCTGTTGTAGAGTATATTATATATTAGGTGATGTAGATGAAGTAGTAGTACATATCAGTATTACAAATCACCGCCGTGAACACATTCTGAAATCTGAATACATGCATATTTCGTATAATAGGTATATTTCTAATTAGGCATCGACAAAGATCCACGTTAAAATTATTTTATAATAATATAAATAATGACTTCCCCAAATCTACGAAGAAAGAATATCAATTATGTATAACGGAACAATACTGTTATTTGAGCAAAATGATGATAATTTCAATAGCATTACAGGAATCGTTACAGAAATCTGACGCATGTCATATACTCTTTAATTAACAGATGTAACCTTAAGATTATGGAGAAAAATATTAAAGCAATTGAATTACTTTCTTTGCTTACGAAGCATCCTCTCTCAAAAGAAAAATTGGAACACGTGGAAATACGTAGCAACAAACCATAGTTGGACCAGGAATGCATTAAACTAGCAGAGAAGAGAAAATAGGCAAAATTACGTTGGCTACAAAATCCGAATGAAATAACTACACAAAATTTCGTAGACATCAGGCGGGAAACTTCCGAAACTTTTACAACAAAGAAACGCAATTTCTTGAAAGCTAAAATTAAGGAACTTGAAGATAATAGTAAAAATAAAAACATTCGGGACATGTATAAAGGGATCAACGAATTTAAGAAAGGCTGTCAACCTCGTGCTTATATTAAAGAAAGCTGACGGAACAGTTCTCACTCATACAGACAGCATTTTAAATAGATGGAAAGATTTATTTGACGATTTGCTTAACACGGGGCCAAAAACTAGAGTGCGTGGAGAAAGGGAGATGCACACCGCAGAACCGTATATTTATTTATTTATTTATTTTGCACCTATTACAGGGCATAAACCCCAATTTCAATAGGCTTACAAACAATAAAATATAAAAATTTCGTAAATAGAACAAAAATACATAGATTCAAACAAAATAAGTAAATTAAAGTTACAATAAGAGAAAAGAAAAGGAGAGAATTCCATAACTTCTTTTCAAGTTACCTCCATTAACATGGGATTTCATAATCCAAAATAGTAATATAAATACATACATTCACATGCACATACATACATACACACACACACACACACACACACATATATATATATATATATATATATATATATATATATATATATATATATATATATATATATATATATATATATAAGTACATATACATACATACACATACAAACATACATACATATGCATAGAGTATTTCTAAGAAGAACAGAGAATGTGTTAATCTATACTAAAACTAAATGAAATCATAATGATTAACTAGCGAGTCTAGGATATTGTACATAATATAAAAAAATCAGCAAAAATTCATATAAATGTAAAACCTAAAAAGAAAACATCATATTGTTTATTACCCTTGGAACCACCAGGACATTTCATTATAAAACAATAACATCATCTATTCAAGGATTACAGAGTCAATATTCTATTTGTTTCATTAAACTCGACCAAATTTGATAATTTTCGTTACTATGTTGATATACATGAGAAAAGGCATCGCAAAATCTACATCTGTATTCATTTTTATAACATTATTATATCTTTTACATAATCTAATTACAGTAGAATTTGAATGAGCTTCTGAATGTGATCTTTTACAGCAAAACGGAGGTCTCATTCGTAGAAATTTGTTGTTGATATTAAAATACAACAATTTGAGAAGCTCTGGATTATCGATTATTCCATTTACAGACTTACGGAGGAAAACAAGTTCCATAAAATGCTTTCTATCACACAAAGATATGAAGTCAAATTTTTTTAGCAACGTTGAATAAGATACATTTACTACGAATGAGACTATTGAATAAAATCTTAAGCGCTTGCATATTTGTAAATTCTTTTGTACTTCTGATTAAAAATCCCAATGATTTATATCCGTCATTTATTATTTTTGAAATGTGTGTATTACAACACAATTTATTGTCTAACCTTACACCCAGATCATTTACTTCTTTAACTCTTTGAATAGCTTCTTTGTTCAGCGCATACTCAAAATGGAGTGGATTATGTTTTCTAGAAAAAGTTATAACTAAGCACTTCTTCACATTAAAATGTAGTTTATTTAAAATGCTCCACCTATAACACTCATCCAAATCCTCCTGCAATTGCAAAGCATCATTGTGGGTCTTTATTTCCTTATACAATTTCATATCGTCCGCAAACATTAAACAATTAGAATGTTTTGTTACTGCCGGCAGGCCATTAATAAACAACAACAAAAAAAACAGAGGTCCAAGGTTCGATCCTTGAGGTATGCCAGAATTAACTTCGTACAATTGGGAACTGACTTGATTAAATATCACAAATTGTTTACGGCCTTTTAAGTACGATGAAATTAATATTAAAAGGTTATCTGATAAACCAAAAGCTGATAACTTTTTAAGCAATATGTCATGATCTAATTTATCAAAGGCTTTAGCGAAATCTGTATAGATGGCATCTACATTATTCTTACTATCAAGTGAATCAGAGAGATATTGAGTAAAATTAATTAAGTTAGTTACTGTAGATCTCCTGGAAGAAAATCCATGCTGGTATATAGATAAATAAGATTTCACATGATTATATATTTTAGCATAAAGAATCTGTTCAAATATTTTAGACGGAGCAGAAATTAATGATATCGGTCTATAGTTTTCAACTTCAGATGAATTACCTTTCTTGTGAATTGGGTGGATTTTGCTAATGTTCCAAGTTTCAGGGAAAACTTGTGTTCTTAATATAAGATTATAAATATAACACAATGGTTTCATCAATACTTTGCCACAGCCACTACTTGAATATATAAACTGGTATTAAATCAGGTCCCGAGGATTTTGATGGTTTCAACTTTCTAATTGCTTTTACATAATCCTCTTCAGTAACAAAATTTATATTCAAGCATTGGGGGTGGCTCAGTGGTAGAGCGTTCACCTCTGGTGCTTGGGGTCCCGGGTTCGATCCCAGCCCCCGCCAAGTGAACTTTGTGGTGGACAAACACCGTGCTCGTGGGTTTTCTCGGGGTTCTCCCGTTTCCTCCCACTTTCTTCATTCCACCATTTCACTCATCTCTCATCATCACCGTCTCCTTTAGCCTAACCGGCATAAACGTGGGACGTAAAACTCAAAGATTTCATTTTTCAAGCATTGGGATACCTTCAAGTTAACCGAATCGGTTATATTATAATTAGCAGGGTCTTGAGAATATACACTTTTAAAGAATTCAGCAAAACCATGGGAAATACAATTGTTGGTATCTAGAGATTGTTTTCGATAGGTCATATTACTAGTTGCTAATTTATTTTCTTTTTTGTTGTTGATAAAGTTCCAAAAGCTTTTCGGATTTGTATTTATCATATTTTCAGTTTGAAAAATATACGATTTATGTGCCTTATCCATAATACTTTTTTAATTTTCTACGCAATTTATTAAATTTGTTTAGATTATAATCTGAATACATTTTTCGTTTTCTATAATATTCTTTCTCTCTTAAAATATTAATTATTTCTGTAGTAAACCAGCATGGATATGAATGTTTCTTATGTATCGTCCTCTTTGGAACATATGTATCAATAATATTGTTGAAAATATTATAGAAACAATCTAGAGCATTATTAACATCCTTATTTATAATTAGTCTATTCCAATTTTCCCTCTGTAGTCCCTTGTATAAGTTATAAAAGTCTGCTTTCGCATAATTGTATACAGTGATCGGACTACAGTTCATTTTCTTAATCTGCTCCTTGATATAAAATTGACAAGTAAGAGAAGGGTGATGTTTATCTTCTTTTACAAAAGGACACATATTATGACTTACTGCAATACCACTCTTCACATTAGATAACACTAAATCCAATATTTTGTTATAATCGTTTTTTATAGAGTTATATGATTGTAAATTATATAAAGACAAAAAATTTGCTAATGAAATACAAACAGATCCACCCTGCATAAAGTTATAAGAAGAATCTGTAATTGACGTAATATTGAAGTCACCAACGATAAACATTTCATGATATTGAATATTTTGTATGCTCTCAACCCTGAAACTCATATTCCAGAACCCAACTGAATAAAAGTAGAAATCGCTATAAAGAAATTAAAGAAACACAAATCTCCGGATGTAGATAAAATTCAGGCTGAATTAATTTTAGCTGGAGAGTCACGCAGTGCCTCCGCTGAGATCCGAACGAGACAATTGTATTTGCATTTGATATGTTGTAACTAGACGAATCCCAAAGTTATACGTGCCACAGGGCGGGATATCATGACTCACAACATATTTTGTAACGTAAAAGCTTCAAGAAAAATACCTGGCAGAATAGTTTGAAAATAATAATTTGTTCGGAAACAGTCGGGTAAATGGAAAGCTCGGCGAACACGTATCCAATCATTTTCAAGGGCACACTTTTAAAGGTAAAAACGTTTACCCCAGGGTGCCCCACATTGTCCCAGACGGGATCCAACTCAAAAGTTTAAAATGGCAAGGGGTATTGAGTATCACATTGTTTGAAAGCTGTTGTGAAATTTAAAAAAATGGTGCAAGTCTTGATTCTCTACGACAACCTTGTGCAACATGGCGGCGGGTCAAAATGTAAACAAAAACTTAATTGAAAGTCCATGGCCACCCGTACAAATTGGAAACGGTGGGACAAATGTGAAAACAGGAAAGTACATGTATTATTATTTTCAAAGTACAACGATTTAAGTTAAAACGTCTTGTTCCAGGGCCTCCACAGAGACCCAGATGGAGTGCAACTCCAAAGTTTAAAATAGCAAGAAGGGTTAAGTAGCACATCGTTTGAAAGCTGTTGTTAAATTAAAGAAGACGGAGCAAGTCTCAACTCTCTACGACAACCCTGTGCAAAATGGCGGGGTCAAGCTGAAGTTAGGAAAACCAAATTTGGTATGAATGTTGATCAGTAGCGATGAAAAGATACCAAAATGTTCAAAAACGTGGCATCTTGAGTTCAAAATGCCGCACTATGTATCGAACGCATGTCCAGTTCAAACCATTGAAGTTGGAGAAGCGAAATGTGGTATTTACGTTTATGGTCAATAGCAAATATCCAGAATATATCAAAGACGTATCATCTGTAATCCAATATGGCTGCCAGCTTGAAAATTGAGTTTGTATATAAATATGTTATTACTTGGAATATTATGACCAAACAAAGTTTGACGCAGCTCGATGTACTGAAATGATTTACACGTGGTTTTGTACTGCTCACCAATCTTGTAAACGAACTTTTTTTTTTCTTTTTTGTATATTTGGTATTGCTCGAAATATTGTGATCAAACGAACAAATGGCATACAAAAGTAACAATCACGAATACGTTACAATAGAGTCCCCAACCTGACTGGTGCAGCAAGTCCTTTATGTATGAACTACGTGTAATAAAATTAGAAAATTTCCGAAGATATTCAACTTTTGGTTCTCAGTGTGTCCATCGCATATTCGTTATATTTATGTAAAAGATATCGAGAGAACCGTGACGAACGTGCATTAGGAACAAGGGAATGAAATAATAATTGAAGTAAATCGAACTTCAATTGTTCTTTAGTCTTCCTAATGTTTCTAAATACATAATAGAGGAAAAATAGATATTTAGATTTGAATAACATAGATTATGAATAACATAGGTTGTAAGCGGCCATATTGGATTCAAGAAGGCCACAGACTTTTCCATTGAGTTTGTGTTTACACTTTGACCCACCGCCAGTTTGCACAGGATTATCGCAAAAAATCGAGATATGCTCCATTTTCTTTCATTTAACAACATCTTTCAAACGGTGCGCTAATTTGACCCCAACCCCCCTTTCCATTTGAAACTTTTGTGTTGGACCCCTTCTTGGCCCTATGGAGGCCCTGGGACAAGACGTTTTAACGTAAATCGTTGTACTTTGAAAATGATTACAAATGTACACCTTGTCTCAAAAAGGTTGAGCGCATTCTTTATTGGTGTTTTGAGGCAAAAATTTTCTAAGTCCAGCTTCGGGTATCTTCGGGAAAAAGTAAGCCAGGTTCGAACCTCCAAGCCAGCCTTTGCAATCGGGAAAAAGTTTGCAGATGTGTTTTTCTTCTTTTAAATATAATAAGACTTGTTACTTAGTGTTTAAAAAAGCAACATTGATTGAAATACTTAATGATACAATATTTCGAAACCTTTTATTAATGTGAACACATGCTTGTTTGTCATTTAGCTCTCTATACGTAATGGAACATTTAAATACGTTAAAGAATCTTTCCATATGTAAAAAGAATGCTCAAAGTTAAGAAATAGAACATAATTATCGCCTGAGTACTAAAATAAAAGTCAAAGTAGAACAGAAACAGCGTTTGTAATGGATATGAATGTCATAATTATCTTGAGATCCGTTATACATCGCTAGAAGCTTAGTTCTAGAAGTCCTTGTGTTAGCTCATTGTTAAGCTGTCGGACTTCAAATCATAAGGTTCTGAGTTCGATTCTTATCTGGGTCTATACTTTTTTTAAAATTATATTTTCCGCAATGCATGAAAAATTATATAGAATAATTACATTAAAATACATAAGTTGTTTATATATAACATAATAATTGTAGAACATAGTAATTATTATGTTTAAAATATAACATCTGAGATAATTTTCACAGTAGGTCGGTATTATATATGAGGATGTAAATACAAGTTAAGAAACTCGTTCAATAGCAATAAATAAATCATGTAGTGTATTTATTTGCAGCTATTTGTCATATAGAGAGTAATTCTCAACATTCATAATACAGAATGTCATTTATGTTCTTGAAAAGTTATTCGATGCATAAACAGAGGGTATAAACAGAGAATCCAAAGTCGGAACGCTCGCAAAAAAATTCATGAACCCCAAAGGTCACGTGAGCAGACTGGAACTGTCCTTATGAAGTATGCCACAGCAGAAAGTCTTTACATAGATTTTCAATTCAATTCCTGATATATGCTTTTGCAATGTGGAAGTAGTGATGCCTTGAGTCGCCCTCTCTCGCTCGCTCGCTCGCTCACTCTCTATTTATACAGAATATAAAAGTGGATTTATGTGTGTGTTTCAACATAATTCTGATATATCTAGAGCAATTTTAACTATATTTCTTACAGTCTGGAAAAAGAGTACTGTCGGGATACATATCAAAAATGCTAGAAACGGGTCGATATTAGTATCGAATCCATAGTTTCGTGGTCGCTTAGGTGAATAGCTCTACTTTCAATTCAAGTCCAATTAAGCTCCCATTAGCACCCAGGGTGGTTACGTAGCGACATAAAGATATCGAAATCAACCGATATTAGAATCGAATCGTAAGTTTTCAGCGCCGCTAATGGGGCGTTTACACTTAGTCGATTTGCGTTCGATTCAGTTGAATTGACGTCACTTTCAACTTAATCGACCGTGTAAACGGGACTTCAACTTAATCGCTTGTTGATCGAAGGCGACTAATCGACTGGCAACTGAATTGAAAGACGTTCTATTTTCTGTGGTTGAAATAATTGAACACATTCATCGATCTGATTCGGCCTAGTTGCTTCGATTTGTCGTCAAATGCAGCGAGTCGATTTAGTCGTGCGACTAAATCGACCAAGTGTAAACGCCCCATAACAGTGCAGCATTTCCCATTAGTCCACATTAGTCCCATTGCCCAGAGTGCAAATTTTAAAACTTGAATAATATTTTAATTTTTTTCCGTATGAAAAAGTTAAAAATCATGAGCAAATATACTATTTCACGAACAATCCTCTTTTACTATTCTAATATGTTTAATAATAGCGTAAGAAATGTAATAGTAATTCAGAACATGTTTCACAGTTGTTATTTTTTGTTACATAGTTGTAGCTGTAGCATGTAGTGAATGGAATTTAACTGTAATAAATTCACTAGTTAACCATATTCGAATTAAGTTTTATTTTTAAGTTCGTAATGAAGGGGCGGAGAAATATGTAGTTATTGGGGGCACCGAGCTTTTCTACATTTTACTTTCAAGATCTCCATTTTTCTTTTGTCATTTGTTCCTAATAAAAAAAAGTTCAGTCACTTTGGGATTGTCATAGGATAGTAGGAATTGGATTTTGGGATGCAGCCTGTGAGATTCTAGAGGAGCTAACTGCTTGAAAAAATATTTTTGAATCATCTGTAACATATGAAATAAGGATATGTATCATAAAAAATTGAAAGTAACTATGCGTAATCATCACGGTCAAATTGCAAAGTCAAATGAATTGACGTTTGGTATATAATCAGGCTCCAATCCCAACTGGGAAGTTATCATACGCGTGTCACTTTCATTATAATACATATCCTTAGGGGGAGTAGAAGTCCGAATTTTTGCGAAAAATTTAGTATCTCACAAGCCGTTCAACTGAGAGCTGAAATTCAGCATATAACTCTTTATTAAAAATAAAGAGAATATGCCCTGGCATTTATTAAAATTGTCTTTTATGAGCGGGGGGACGGGGGTGCATTTTCTATATATTGGAAATTGGTAGTGGGTTTATTTGTAAAAATAATCGAAAACGATTGATATTAGTTGAGAAAAAATTGAGTAATGCAAACTAAAGTTCTTTTTGAATTTTATACCCACTGTTTTCTATTTATAATTGCTGAAGCTGGTGTTTAATATATGGAGCGTTCCGAGCATAAGGCAATCAAGCCATAAAGTTAGAGAAAAATGGCCATAAAATTTGTATTCTAAACTTAATTACATGGGCATTTTCAATTAGTACGGCATGCTTAATTATATAGAAAATTAGTTTCTCTCCCTCTCCCTCTTTTTTTTTTTTTTTTTTTTTTTTTTTTACGTTGGTCTACTTTTCCTTGATTCGAAACTTTTAAATTTCACCCTATTTTCTACTGAAATGTGTCTGTAAGGCAACAAAGAAATAATTACATATGATAAATTTAAATTCATTTTAATTCGAAAGATGAGAAACACTTTGCCATTATATATCGTAAAGGTCAGACCCATCAGTATTGTAACAAAGAGGTGCTTGAGTCAATGACGGTAGAAATTCAAACTCCGATATGTGATAATTTCACAGTCTTGTTTTATTACAAGTGTAATCTCTTTAGTCAATGGAGAGGAGGACGTGGTCATCGGTCAGAGTTGATGTCGATGGGTTTTGGTGGGTCGGAGTTGGTCGCAATGGTTCAGAGTGGTTCATAGTTGGTGGTGGGTCAGAGTGGATCACGATGGTTGATGGGTCAGAGTGGGCCAATGGGCCATTTGGGTGGTGGGTGATAGTGGGTCATGGTGGGTCGTGGATCAAATTTTCATTGACCCACACCATCTCTGGTTAAAATTGTACTAAAGATAAGAGGCACCAAAGATGCATGTCGGCTATTATGCTCAAATTTTGCGCATGGATAGTACTTCACCAGAAAGCAATAAATCTGAAACGGTTCACGGTATCATCTCCTAGAACTCGAGATGTAGGGGTTTGTCTGATTGGCTAAATTAAGACATCAATGATTTATCCTTCAATAACCAAGCTTTTTATGATCGTTTCCGTGGGGAAGTCAGAAGAACGCGTGTCTAGTAATCGTAATATTGATAGTTCGCGTCCACCCCGGGGTATTTGTTTTGTGTTTTATTGATTCACCTAAATATAAACAAATCACACATATAGGCATTTTAACATATTTTGGGAGAGTAATTTTGTGGTTCGTTGGCGTTTCATCGCGTCTCTGCCGCTGGTAGTAAAGTTTTCAAAATGGAACTTGGACCATCACGGATCGTCGCTGCGGGGCCACCAATTTCTGGCGAGAGGTTAATAGTTGACCATCTGTAGTCCACCGACGCTTACAGCTTAGGGTAATGAACGATGTCCTTGCCTTGTAGACTTCATGACTACCGACGTCGGCAGTCAACTAGCTTTTAGTATTCCTTTACTAACCATCTATCGTTCATGTTTGTACACGGTGTTGTCATAATAATAATAATAATAATAATAATAATAATAATAATAATAATAATAATAATAATAATAATAATAATAATAATAATAATAATAATAATAATAATAATAATAATAATTATTATTATTATTATTATTATTATTATTATTATTATTATTTGTAGTAACAGTAGTATAATTGATGATAGAATAATTATTGTCTATGTATTGTCTAGGTAGGACTACACACAGGATTTGGCTCGTTTTGGTTCGACTTGACTCTAATCCGAGTCGAGTTGGAAGATATTTTTCTCGCCGAGTCCAAGAGTAGACCTCAAAGATGTCTGTTTCGAGTCGAGTCGAGTTTCAAAGAAAAGTCGTTCGTGCCCATCCCCACTAATGAGAGCTTAATCGTAGTTAAGCGAAATTGAAAGTCTCACTATTTATCTAAGCGACCCCGAAAACTATGGATCTAATATCGATCATTTTCTAGCAATCTTTTATATGTATCCCCCTCCCATTCACCATAGGTAACCCGACAGCACTCTTTTTGAAACTATAAGAAATGTGGTTAAAATTACTCTAGGCCAGTGCTTCTCAATCCAATTCCTATCACGATCCCCTTTTATCACACGCTCTTGGCAGCGACTCTTTTATAATTTGTTTTATAATAAGTTTGTGTGGGATTTTTAACATACCTATTTCTATAATAGTAGAATCCATTTTTTTGTTTATAGTGAACAGTGCCATGGAAAATCATTGCCCGGGGCGAGAGTATAGTACGATGTCACCGTATATATGAGTGACGTCGACAGACTAGCTACGAAGCGCCACCATGGTTGGCACGAAGCTCAATAACATTTTCAAAATAAACCCTACCTTTCCTTAATTTTGAGCACATTTTATTACGTTTTTCCTTCTATTTTACACATGTGCACATGCACTTTCCTAACATGAGTAACACACTTCCTCCGAAATGTGTGGCCCCTTTTTTCGGCGCCCGGCACTGACAGTGGATACAGTAACTGTAATATCTATATTCCCAACGACGAAGGTGCTGGTTCAAGATGGATGTTAAACTCCTTCAATGAAGAGGCCATTAACGTATCCGATCTAAGCCCACAAATTCTTGACCAAATAATGAATGATCATGCGACAAGTCTTTGCAACTGGTTTTCTGTAACGAAGACTTGGACAAGTTCTGCCTGATGAGGAGAGAAGAATATCCTGGTCTGGTGATTGCTGCTTTAAAAGTAATAATTCCATTTGCTATATCGTACTTGTGCGAAAGTGTATTTTTTTTTAATGGTAAACATTAAAACAAAGATAAGAAATCGCTTATCAGTTGAAAATGGCTTGATAATGTTCGTCATGAAGATTGAACCGGGCATTGCTGCACTAGTGAAATTATACCATGCTTAGGTATCTCATTAGGTTTTAATTTCAATTGTATTTCAATGTGCAGGTTTTGTTTCATGTGTATTTTTCTAGTATTTCTATATACAGTTCTCATTAGTTTTATATCATACCTCTTTGATTTAAATTCATTTTTAAACAACTCTACTAACTAACTAACTCTATGGCCTATGGAACCCGGAGGTTCAATGCCCCGTTCACAAAAGCTCTCCACTGACTTCTATCCTTAGCCAATTGGATCCAGTTTGTACTTTGTATTCTTACAGCGAGATCCATCTTAATATTGTCCTCCCATCTGCGCCTAGGTCTTCCTAATGGTCGTTTTCCGTTTGGTCTTCCAGTCAAGACTTTGAAAGCGTTTCTACTTTCTTCCATTCTAGCTACATGACCTGCCCGCCTAAGCCTCTAGACTTGACGACCCTAACAATGTTGGGTAACCGTATAAATTATGTAGTTCCTCGTTATGAAGTTTCCGCCATTCCCCATTCCCGTTCCTCTTAGGTCCGAATATACGTCTAAGGATCTTGTTCTCAAATACTTTCAGTCTATGTTCTTCCCTCAGAGTAAGCGACTATGGTTCGCAACCATACAGAACAACAGGCATGATTATCGTTTTGTATATTTTAAGCTTCAAATTTCTCGACAGAATTCGCGACGACAAAAGACTTTGAACCGAATAGTAACACGAATTCTACACCCTTTGAAAATGTTCAGTAGACTTATTTTTTTATTGTTCTTTACAGTGTGTATAAAAAATAAAAGTATGCCTATCAGAACAAAATTAAAAATAATATTTAAAAATAATTTCTGGTATTATATTCTAACTATATTTATCTCTCCCGCCTATCTTCGCGATCCCCTAGGGGCCGCGACTCCCAGGTTGAGAAACCCTGCTCTAGGCATACATGAGTTATGATGGAACATACATACATACACTTTTATATGTATAAATGCAGATAAGAGAGAGTTGAGAGAGCGATTAAGGAATTACCGCTCTCAATCTCTTCACTTTACTTTTTCGATTCGTGAATTTCTTACGTGAAAGTTTGGGGCTAGCTAGTTTTTTGTCTTGAACCACGATCCGATTTTCGATATGCTCTACCTAAATGCTGTAATGCGAATATTGAGAAGTTATCTGCGATGAAAGTAGCTGCAAATAAATACATTACATAACTTATTTATTGCTATTACACGATTTTTTAAATTTGTATTCAATATTCACATATAACACACCGACGTTCTGTGAATACCTCAGATGTTATATTTTAAAGATAAGAATTACTTATGTCGTGAAATGATATGAATATATATATTCAACTGATATATACAACTGATGATATGAATATATATATTCAACTCATATATACAACTGATGATATGAAAATATATATACAACTGATGAATTGTAATGTAACTATTTTACATAATTTTCATGCATTGAGGAAAGTAGAATATCATAAAAGAATCTCACCTGAACGGGTATCGAACTCACGATTTAAACGCTCGGTGGTGTACCACTGAGCTAACATGACCGCTTTTCGGAAGCTGCTTCTGAAATATAACTGAGCTCATACGTAAATGCTCTTTTCCGTATGGAAATCACAATGACGAAACGAGAGTGTGAATACATAGTCTCGAAATATTGTATCATTAAGTATTTCAATCAATGTTACTTTTTTCTACACTTAATACCATTTCAACATGTCTTATTATATTTAACAGAAGGAAAAACATATCTGTACATCTTTTCCCCATTACTAAGGTTGGCTTTGGAGGTTCGAACCAGCAGCTTTAGTTTACTGTTTTCCGAAGATACCCGAAGTTGGACTTCGAAAGTGTTCGTCTCAAAACAGCTATCATCATATCGCTCAATCTGTTTGGTATATGGTATATGTTTTTATGCGTGTAAAGTCAGTATAACAATTCATTCTTTAAACAGCTTTTCGTATGTATTAATATTCCTTTATAAAAACTGTTTCTAATATTATTATTATGGCGCACCATTTTCAGATTTCTTTCGCGAGTCATTGACCAAGTCGTTCGCCACCAGCGTTGCCAGACTCACAGCTCGGAATTATTCCAAAACCTGATCGAACTTATGCTAGATTCGGTCAAATTATGCTAGATCCTCATAATTACTAATTCAGGAGTTAAAAAAAAAAAACGAAGTTGAGATACGATAACGTAACTTAAAATACACAGAGAGCAAGAATGCATGGATAGAACTCAATACTTCACGCACCAAAATTTTAACTCAACTAAATTACTGCAGTCGTTGCCAGACTCAATGGCGTATATATCGTATAAATGAATGCAAAGTTTTTGTTTACATATTTTGAAAGAAAATTACTTCGCAGCATAAGCGGAGTTGGGAATCGTCTGCTGGGGGGGGGGGGGCAGATTTTTGGTCGGTCTCGGAGCTGTCATTTCGGGAATAAATATGATCATGAAGTCAGAAATAAAGATGGTGAAGTTGTCAAAAAGTTGGGGGGAGAATGGCCCCCATAGCTCCGCCCATGCCTCGGAGTTAAAGGATTAGAAAACCCTGGGTGGAGCCACAAAAAAAAAAAGCCCAAAGCCGTTCCGAACTTACTTCGGAAAATAAGACTGCCTGTATGGTTTACCGAGTGTATGAATCAATGGAAGAGGATACATTTCTGCCGTTCTTTTTCTTCCCACGACCAACTTCTTTCTCATCTCCAGGTTTTATGGCTTTTTGATAAGTTGCTGAAATTGTGCTAGATTTGGGCAGGATGCTAAAAGCAAGATGCTAGATGCTAGAGACATGCAAATTATGCTAGATCTAGCATCATTATGCTAGATCTGGCAACGCTGTTCCCCACAATAGGCGTGTCGTGCAAGTAACCAATCACACGTCAGGTACTAGCTTTTACCTATTGCTTCCTTCTCACAGCTCAGAACATTGGTAACTATGGATAGACGTACAGCAGTAATTACTTTATGGGAGTTGGAAGGTTATTCTGCAACTGCAGCTAGCAGCGAGTAGGTGTCCCGGCCTCTACAGGAAGGCGATGGATTCGGAAATATGGTGCTACAGGTCAGACTGGTAATTTACGATCTCCTGGTCGTCCGCATGTGTCAACCGAAGCCCAAGATGCGAGATTAGTAAACGAAGCCCGGTTAGACCCACTAAGGACGTCTAGACAGCTAAGGGAAGCTTCTCTCTTTCCTGGTAGTAAGCATACAGCTCTGCGAAGGCTTCTGGTTACGTGGCTGTGTTGCTGCCGTGAAAGAAAAACTCTCAGACGACCACAAAATTTACCGTCTCGCGTTTGCACAGGCGAATGTGGGTCTCAATTGGGAAAACGTAGTTTTCTCAGATGAATCCATATTTACAACATCAAAGGAGGGACGCCGTTTTGTGTATCGTCCGAGAGGCACCCGATATGACCATGGATATGTGGCTGCTTGCAATCGCAGTGGCCAAGTATCTATTTTATGTTGGGGTTGGATTTCCAGTCGCGGAGCAGGACAGCTTCATAGAATTGAAGGACATCTGGACAATGCTCAGTACTTAGACATTATCAGTAATATCATGGTGCCATCTGTACGAGTATTTCAGCCTGATGGTGTAATTCAGTTCCAGCAATACCAGTCGCCAATACATACTTCCCGTGTGGTTCAGAAATGGTTCGCAGGGCACCCTGAGATTGATTTAATCGACTGGCCGCCTCGTGGAGCAGACCTCAATCTCATGGAAAATATGTGGGCAGAAGTGAAACGTACTATAAGGGAAAGTTGGCCTGAGGCAGATCCACCAAGAACTCAGGATGACCTGTGGCATCTTGCTTCCGAAGCATGGCTGGAGGTAGGGGAAGGAGATAGGTTTGTCACCCATGTAATAGATTCCATGCCCAGAAGAATGGAGCGTGTAATAAATTCAGAAGGGTCTTGGACACAATATTAATATCCCCGCCTTAACTCCCGAAAACAGCCCTTTTCAGGGTTACCTAAACGCTTCTGAAAATATTTCTAGAAGTAAACCACTCCTTGTATCCGATTTCTGTGCAATCCTACTAACAAAAGAATGATAATTAGCTGTAGGTTTTGAACTCAAGACCTCTTCAGTGGCAAGTCCGTACTCTACCAGTGAGCTAACATGAACACGCAAACCCAACCTGAAGAAACACGACTTTCAATATCTGGTATTCGATGACAATGATGCTCATATACTTTGCAAATGCTGTATTCAACTTGGGATATTCCGCAACACACACACACACACACATAAACAAAGCGAAAGAGAGAGAGAGAGAGAGAGAGAGAGAGATGAATACACAAAAGCATATTCAACGTATTCGAATGAGACTCTAAGTAACGACATTCCGTTCTAAAGAGAATTTGTGTTTCTTCCCGTGACGTTAAGGGGATCGGGAAAAGTTATGTGTCTTGAAGCAGGATACGACTTTGGATACTCTGTTTATACACTTTCTATATCCGTAGGAATATACTGTATTTCACGAATATAAATAACATACTGTAATGAAAATATTGAGAAGTTAAATCTGTATGACAAATAGCTGCAAATAAATACACTACGTAACTTATTTATTGCTATTAAACGATTTTCCTAACTTGTATTTAACATTCTCATATATAATACCGACCTACTGTGAAAATTATCTCAGATGTTATATTTTAAACATAATAATTACTATGTTCTACAATTATTATGTTATATATAAACAACTTATGTATTTTAATGTAATTATTTTATATAATTTTTCATGCATTGCGGAAAATATAATTTTAAAAAAAGTATAGACCCAGATGAGAATCGAACTCAGAACCTTATGATTTGAAATCCGACAGCTTACCAATGCGCTAACACAAGGACTTCTAGAACTAAGCTTCTAGCGATGTATAACGGATCTCAAGATAATTATGACATTCATATCCATTACAAACGCTGTTTCTGTTCTACTTTGACTTTTATTTTAGTACTCAGGCGATAATTATGTTCTATTTCTTAACTTTGAGCATTCTTTTACATATGGAAAGATTCTTTATCGTATTTAAATGTTCCATTACGTATAGAGAGCTAAATGACAAACAAGCATGTGTTCACATTAATAAAAGGTTTCGAAATATTGTATCATTAAGTATTTCAATCAATGTTGCTTTTTTAAACACTTGGTAACAAGTCTTATTATATTTAAAAAAAGAAAAACACATCTGCAAACTTTTTCCCGATTGCAAAGGCTGGCTTGGAGGTTCGAACCTGGCTTACTTTTTCCCGAAGATACCCGAAGCTGGACTTAGAAAATTTTTGCCTCAAAACACCAATAAAGAATGCGCTCAACCTTTTTGAGACAAGGTGTACTTTCCTGTTTTCACATTTGTCCTACCGTTTTCGATTTATAGGGGTGGCCATGGACTTTCAATTGAGTTTTTGTTTACATTTTGACCCGCCGCCATTTTGCACAGGGTTGTCGTAGAGAGTCAAGACTTGCACCACTTTCTTTCATTTCGCAACAGCTTTGAAACAATGTGCTACCCTAAGCCCCCTTGCCATTTGAAACTTTTAAAAAAATGAAATCTTTACGTTTAACGTCCAACGCTTACGTCGGTTAGGTCAAAGGAGACGATCATAATGAGAAATGATGGAATGAAGAAAGTGGGAGGAAACGGGAAAATCCCGAGAAAATCCATGAGCATGGTGTTTGTCCACCACAAAGTCCACGCGGATCGAACCAGGGACCCCACGCACCGGAGGTGAACGCTCTACCACTGAAGTTGGACCCCGTCTGGAACCCTGTGGGGAACTCTGGCGCAAACATTTTTACCCCAAAAAGTGTGCCCTCGAAAATGATAGGATACGTGTTCGCCGAGCTTTCCATTTACCTAACCGTTTCCGAATAAATGACACGGTTCAAACTATTCTGCCAGCTTTGTAGTTTTTACATTACAAAATATGTTGTAACTCACGATAGCCCGCCCGGTGGCACGTATAACTTTGGAATTCGTCTAGTTATAATACTGTATATCAAATGCAAACACAATTATCTCGTTCGGACGTCAGTGGAGCCACTTCCTGACCCTCTCTTCTAAGAAATATTAGCTACACGTTAGCATGTTCTTTCCCACAATCTGTATTATTAATGGAAACTCTGGAAGTTCAGATTCCGTTTCAGTTGATGAAACTAGCAGATTTGAAGAAATCACCTCTTTTGTGTTCTACTTCTGACTGTGTCCTACTTTTGAATTCTGAGAACTAGTTCTTTACATCTGCGTGAAAAGCTGGTTTACTACGTGACGTAAATTGCGTAAAAACGTAACTAGTAAATTACCTTTCCAACCCCGGCCTCATTAACGAACTTTCTTAGTGGTTTTGTTGTCTAATAGCACTTCTCTCTCATGGTAAGGCCGTGATCAAATATAACTTACAGGCATTTTCAACAAATTTTAAGTTACTAACTGGTTTTAAAATCTAATTTTTCTTCCTCCCTAAAAATCTAATTTTCCCCCTTATAACGACGTATTTGGCCCCATTGCCTTCAATTGTGGGTAACTCTAGTAAAACAGACACTAAGTGTTACATTGGTCTAGAATTGACACCCACAAAATTTATTCATTACCTACAAAGTAGTTAAAATAAGTCCTCCGTGCAAATACAGCTAGTAGTCAACTTACGACCGACTTTGGTTACAACTGCCCGGTCATACCTTGTTTCGGTTAAGTCGACCAAGTGGTAGCCTACTACAGTGATTACCAACTCGTGTGGGGCGAAAATTTAGAATTTAAAAATCATGAAGCAATTAATAATTTTGTTAAAAGCAATTTTGAGTATTACGTCGTTGCGCCTCGAAAAATCACTATACCCCTATGTGTTAAAACCACAACTTTTCAGGAGAAGCAAAAAACATTCCAAACTCTTAAAATTTTGCCAGATACACGGTAACAATTGAAAAATATAATAAATTTGGTTCTGCGTATATAATAACACTGGATATTGTTGTACCTTGCTTCAACAATATTATATTACTATTTTTGTGTCTATTGCGCCTTTATAAGCACACGATGAGGGCCTAAAGCCTTTGATTTCAATCTATTATTTTTTCATTGTTGTGGCGAAACAATTGAATATTCACTTCTCACATTAAATGGGACGCTACCTGACAGCTTTCAGGTTTATGTGCACCTCATAACACATTTTCGACAAAAATGTCACTTAACGGTTCTTCGAGGCGCAGCGACGATTAGCAATTTAGAGACAAATTACCATTCAATGTAACACCAGTAACATCAATGTTCAGAACTACATAGGCTACAGTCACTACATTATAGAAACTTACAGGCTTATATTACTATAACTTACACTATTACTATTAATAATAGAAAATAGACAAGAGTGTCGCAATGTCTTAGGCGTTTAGTGAATAAGCCTGCATATTTTTGTCATGAGAATACGGGCCATTTTCGATCACCCTGCCCTCCCCCCCAAAAAAAAAAAAATCACTGCATTATGTAAAATGGATACAAAGAAGTAATGAACAATTTGTAGTGCAATCTGTTCTCAAGAAATCTTATGCTTCTGGAGAACTCTTATGAACTCTTATGAGTGTTTTTCATTTACATGAGATTTTTTTTTTATCTGAAAATGGTACTAAAAGAATATGTTATTTAAGAATCTAACAGACGAAGGAAAATCATGAACCTGCAATGTCCTACATAGACACAATAGTGCGCATTCTAGAATGACTCAAGAAAATCTATTATTCTAAAATAATAATAATAATAATAATAATAATAATAATAATAATAATAATAATAATAATAATAATAATAATAATAATAATAATAATAATAATAATGGGGGTCTTCACTCCCCGAAAAATTAGCACATGAAATGTTACTCTTATATTATAAGAAATATAATTTTCTTTTCTTAAACAGTGAACGTTACGTCTTGCTGATATTGATATCGATAAGCTGATATTCAGAGTAGAAATGGACGGAACTAAAATACGGGACATTTGCCTGTCCCAACTAAATTGACGGGGACGCGGGATAATCGGGCCTGTCCCGTTTTTTTACGAGACGTATGGCAGGCTTATTAGTGAAGTGTGTAATTAGTAAAAAAAAAAAAAAAGTTTGGTTCCACTAACCTACTATATAGCATAACATTTTGATCAATTGTTGGCCAACAATTTAAACTGCGGTTACATTTGATTGGAATTCGTACAAAAGTTGATCACACGAACTCTCCGACGTATTGGGCAAATTATTTAAAGTTCATAGACAGTTAACATTAATATCGTCCTATTCGTATGAATAAGTGTACATGTGAACATAGATTACTTTAATTCATACTTACGGATATTACTGTTATTATTTCTTTTACTATAGATATCTAATCAAAACTTCGAACCCAATTGTGAGTGCGATTACTAGTAAATCGACCACTACCTTTACAATGTCCAGAATCTAGCTAGACGCTACCACTATACTTGTACTCTTATTTATTTTTAGTAAAAATAATAAACCAATACACACCTACATTTTTATGGAGAAAATAGAAGGAAAAAAAGGTTGTTTGCGTGCTTAACAAAATACCATAATTTTTCTTCTTAAGAAATGATAGATTAAAACAAAAAAAGTGTGTCTCCGTGTTTGTGTGTGTGACTTATTGTTTATTTGTTAGTATTATTAGCCATTTTCTATGAAAATGTTGAACACGTGTTTTCGTTCACAGCAAACTCTGTTTCTCCTCCCCTCACCCCGTTATATTGCAATATTAACAGATGGCGTCCAATAACCTAGCTATTTCATTCCCCCTTATTTTCCCTCTAACGTCTGAAATATCATTTTTCAAAACAAAACACACATACACACAAATACAAAAATCCCATTACCGATTTGCATGCAATAACGAAATGGTGAACAAATATCTCACAAAATCTAACTGAATATTTCTCTCTCTCTTTTTTTTCTGTTTTTCAAAAATGTGAGCTTTTGTTTCTGTTTTTCCTCTACTCTCGAGAATCGAATAAAAATGCGACTTTGGAAAAAAAAAATCATTGATATAACTCTCTTCCTCGAATACTATAATAATCTCTCGTGGCAAAAGGTGATCTGGGCATAAACTACCATTTGGAACAAATCCACTTAGCAACTTCTGTGTGGTGGACGTAGTTTGTACGACAGAGTTGCTGCAATTTTTACCCACTTTTTTTTTAAAACCCTTTTCCTTGCTACTTCAAACTCCCCCTGTCCCACTTAGTTTAAAACCAGAAGCCCCCTACAAAATTCTGGTCTCCCCAACCCCCATTCATTACTCAGAGGCGATAACACGAGCTTCTGCACAGCTAATTAGGGCACGAAGCGAGATAGCATTCTCATAATAAAAGCTATTATTGCAGTATTGAATGCTCACTCAATTTCCTGCAAAACGCTTGTCCGACTTTTCGCCCAGTAAATGTGCAGAGAGACTAACTTCACTTGGTGTTCCACCATTACAAACTGGTCCCCACACTCCTTTTTTTTTTTCTTCCATTCTCTCATCGTGTCGTTCGTATTAAGTGAAGCTGAAAAATACCCACCAGATAGTAACCGAATGCAAAATCCATACAAATGGCAAGAAAATGATTGGGAAAGAACTGTATCAAAAAGAAGAAGAAGTAAAATACATGAATGTTAACACTTTCAATTTCAACTTTTGTTAGGTGATCTCCAGGAATTAAAAAAAAAAAAAAGTAAACTCTTTCTATACCGTTCAGTCTACGATACTGGGACATATTTTTCGTGTTTTTTTTTTTAATTATATTTTAAACACTACTAAATAAGTTTGACAATTAAGAATATACTTATACATTGTGGTTTTGTTTTCTTTGTAGTGTCTTCACTTCTAATTGGTGTAAATAAATAAGTAAATAAAAGGAGTCCTCAGAAATGATTTTACGGCTAAATTAAGTTCTCCACCCTATGGTATATCAAGAACATGTCTCTTGGATGGTACAGCTGAGAGTGGCCTTCTGGACCCAAGGTAAAGAGACAGAGAAAAGAATAAGCGTTTATATGACTGAGATCTAATATATTTAAACCGGAAATGACAGATCAACCATTTCTGTTCTAGATTGAAAGCGGAAATAACAAATCTAACCCTTCCGTTTTAAATTCAAAAAGAAATGACAGATCTACTACTTCCATTTTAGGTTTTAGAAGAAAATGACACAACTATCATTTCCGTCTTAGATTGAAAAAGAAAATGACAGATCTACCACTTCCGTTTTAGATTGAAAAAGAAAATGACCGATCTACCACTTTCGTTTTAGGTTGAAAAAGGAAACGACAGATCCATCATTTACGTTTTAGATTGAAAAAGAAAATGACAGATCTATCGCTTGCGCTTTAGGTTGAAAATGAAACGACAAATCCATCATTTACGTTTTAGATTGAAAAGGAAAATGACAAATCTAAAACCTTCGTTTGAGATTGAAAAGCAAATGACAGATCTAACATTTCCATTTTAGTTTGAACAAGGTAATGACAGATCTACCACCTCCGTTTTCGATTGAAAAAAGAAATGATAAATTTACCATTTCCATTTTAGATTGAAAAACGAAATGGCAGATCTACCACCTCCGTTTTAGGTAGAAAAAGAAATGACAGATCAACCACTTCCGTTTTAAATTGAAAAGAAAATGACAGACCTACCACCTCTCTTTTAGTTTGAAAAGGAAATGAAAGGTCTACCATTTCCATTTCAAATTGAAAAAAGAAAATGGCAGATCTATCCCCTTCGTTTTAGATTGAAAAAGAAAATGACAGGTCTACCACTTCCGTTTTAGATTGTGAAATGAAATAACAGATCTGCTACTTACGTTTTAGATTGAAAAAGAAAATGACATATCTACCACTTCCGTTTTAGATTAAAAAAGGAAATTACAGATCTACCACTTCTGTTTTAGATTGAAAAAGGAAATAACAGATCTACCACTTGCGTTTTAGGTTGACAAATGAAACAACAGATCCATCATTTACGTTTTAGATTGAAAAAGAAAATGACAAATCTAACACCTTCGTTTGAGATTGTAAAAGAAAATAACAATCTACCACTTCCGTTTTAGATTGGAAAAGGAAATAACAGACCTATCAGTTCCGTTTGAGATTGGAAGAGAAAATGACAAATATACTTAACAAAATGTAAAATATAAATGACAAAAATACGCTTCCATTTTAGATTGACAAAGGAAATGACATATCTACCTCTTCCGTATTAGATTGCAAAGGAAATGACAAATCTGCACAAAACGTGATTTTGTGGATGGTACAAACTATCATGTCATAAATTGCACAACATGAGAAACACAGATCATAACCCTCCGATATATAAAGCCTCAGAATACTGAGGTTACAAGGCTTACGTCATAACCGGTAGGACCTTCTTATTGTTGACGTTGCAAATAAATTATATATTTTTCTTATTTGCTTTGTGTCTTAGTTAAATCGTGTAAAATAAATAAATAAATAAACTTTTCTTTAAAGTGAACAAACAGAATATTCAAAGTTAAAATTGAAAATTATAGTTATTTAGTATGTATGACTAGAATATTACAGTTGATAAAAATAGGGCTATTTGGGCAAATCTACAAATTTAATATAAAATTCTTAATTTGAGCATCATCTTTGATTTCATAGCTTTACCTTCAACATAAATGAAAGAGATTGATTTTAATACTTGTTTTGTTCCTTGGTTATAATTCATAAAAATCAAGGAGCAGAAGGACTATTTATTCTTTTACGAGAAGGTAAAGAGGGAATGATATTCGTATAGATGACGTGTATACTTTATTATGAATTAATTCACTAAATGAAATGCATAGTACATTAACCCTCGCAATACCAACGGAGGGAGTATTTAGTGCCCGCCACGGTATGTTTATATATATATATATAATTAGTTGTAATTGTTTCTTTAAAATTGTAAACAAATATGTTATTGCTCAACATGTTTATCTAAAGCATATAAGTTACGGTGGTCTAAATTGAACGTTAGTGTGTCATAAATTTGCTACTTTACGTTGGTGGGCACAAAATACTCTTCCCCCGTTGGTAAGAAATCTGTATGGCATTTAGAAGTTTCACTCCTAGAAAGCAATATAATAAATAACTGTTAGTCTTATTCCGTATACTATTCACTTCAGTCCATGTAGATTTTTGTGAGACTTTCTAATTCGTTTCTTTTGCGAGGTATATTTGATCTTGACAAGTGGGTACAAAAAACACTCCCCCCGTTCGTAGTCCTTGTTACAAAAAATACCTAGGTAGTGCTAAGGTTACGATCGCCACACACGTCGCGGAAATCCTCAGATGAATAACTGTACAATTATTCCTTTGAGGATTTCTGAATTCAAGTGAAACAAAATGTCGCCAACACACGTTTAGGAGTCCTCTCTGTCTTTCCTGAACTTGTATGTGCAAAAACTGTGCAGTTTTTCCTCTTTGCAGGTTGCCACAGACATTTCAGAAATCCGGAGAGGACCAAGTGTACAGTTAGTGCTCTCCAAATTTGCGGAACATGAGTAAGCGAAAATTGCGCAGTCTTTCCTCTTCCAGTTGGACTGTTCAGGCCGATTTAATCGAAGCGAAAATCGATTCTGAAAAACTGTGCAGTTATTCTTCTCTGGATTTTCCGGAACGTGTGTGGCGATTTGCTGAAGAAGAAATCGTCACAACATTCGCTCCGGGTCTGTACAGTTAAAACTGCACAGTTATTCAGAATCGAATTTTGCGTCAATCAAATCAGTCTGAACAGTCCAACTAGAAGAAAAAACTGCGCAGTTTTCGCCAACTGCACAATTATTCCTAGATTTCCGGAATGTGTGTGGCGACCTTTATATTAAAGGGTATTGATATAGTTTCTTTGATAATAGACATCGCTTTCTTTCGAAACGCTCTCTACGCAAGATTAAAAGCAAATTCTCCAAGTAATGTTAAACAAAACCTTATTAATTTAAGTTATTCGTTTAAAAAGGTTTTTCTTTTCTTTTCTAATAACTAGAGACCGGATGTTAGACAAAATGCTTATTCTTTAATATTAAAGATATGATCAAAAATAAGGTTTTAAAGTTTATATGGGGAGTTTTAGTTTCGAATTAAGCCAATTTTATTTTGCATATTTTGCCTATTTTGCCCATTCCTGCCTAAATAATTGCTTTAGTGCCTAACGTTGCCTATTCTATGAATTTTCTTCAAAACAAGACTTCATTGGAAAAACATATATAATTTAGTATTTTAGGAAAGAATTCTGCCTCTTCCGAGAAATATAAGTGTTGTTTGTAATGATAAGATGTAAAACTTTGAACTTCTGTGTGCATTGATAAGTATAAAATTTGGTCAGTTATGTGTGGTGATAAACTGCTGTAGAGAAAGTATTTACCAAATATACATGGAATACATGCTAAGCTTTGTTTTTATATATAAAATAAAAGAAGACATTAACAAACAAGTATGTTTCTATATGCTTTGACATTATCTATGACTTGAATTTATTTTTTAGTTGTATTGAGTGTTTATCTTCACTATTTCGAGTTACGTTTTAGTGCCTGTTTTACTGACTATTTTTTAAATTTTAAGTGCCTATTTTCCTGTCTATTTTTCAGGTTTTTAGTGCCTAAACATCCGGTCTCCACTAATAATTAACAGATACGAGTAATCTACAAGATGTAGTGTCGTTATAAAGAACTCTTTTGAACAGGTATTTTACTTTAAAAATTCGAATAGCTAGCTCGAAATGAAGAAACGAATTTTTTGATTTAATGAAGATCGTATGATTTGTTTCCAACTTAAAATTGTTGGAAATGAAGTGGTTAAGAGTTAGTTCACAGTGGGGTGCTTCTTTTTAAGTTCTATGTTAATTTATGCCTATTGTAATTTCAGGACAAATTAGGATACCACGGTTGGCGTACGCGCCTTTGGCGTGGGAGGCCCGGGTTCGATTCCCGGTAGGAGCTCGTGTGGTTCAGATTCCACGTTAATCAGTAGGTCCACGTCTCATATAGCCTCGTTGCTGAACGGGACGTTAAACTATAAAAATCAATCAATCAAATTAGGATATCAATAAGATTTTTATGTTGCTGTCAACAAATATGCATTACGTACCTTCAGCGGCGCAAATCTGTCTTCAACATTGAGGGGGACACGTAAGACCGTTCCTATTTTTTTTTTTTTTTTTTTGTTTTTACGTGTTGTTCAAAATATTTATGAAGTTGAAAAACAATGCCGTGGAGGATCAGGGGAGCAGAGTTGTCATCAACATTGGTAGATGGGTAGATTTGAGGCTTGTTCTGGGGGGAGCAATAATTTCATCTCATTTTCCTTTGTGGTAATCGGACACAAATCGTCACATGTCATCCAAAACTCACATTTCAAATCGGATTATTGGGGGGACAGTCCCCTAGTTCCAAAATTGGAGGGGATATGTCCTCCTCATCCCCACGGGACTTGTGCCAGTGATTACCTTAGTCAGAGATTCTAAATTTTTGAAATAACAATATCCTGATGATAATAATTGGCATAAACACAGTTATTAATTATTTCTGATTGTCCAACTGAACTCTTTCGCACTGCAGAAAAACGGATTTAGGAATTAGATTTCTGAGCTTTTGGATGTATGCCATGTTAGCCCGTCACGTGTGAGGGATGACGTCCTTTGGCGATCACACTAGCCGAGAAAAGGAAGGAAGAAAGAATTGGGGAAGGAAGGAAGCGGCCTGGGACCTATATGTTAGCTACCTTCCCGACATTTGCCTGGTGTGAATGAGGAAAACCTTCCTCAGGATAGCCGGCCTGAAAAAGATTTTACACTTTTTCAACCAAGTGTCCCCACCAGGAATCGACCCGGGACCCATAAAAAAGGGGAAATGAAGAGAAATCCTTCTATGATAGATGGAGAATGTAAGGAGAAATTTTATATATTGTTCTTCTCGTTTACTTAATGCCTAAAAACTCAAAACCTTTTTTGAGCTTTTAGGCAGTGAGCAAATGAGAAGAACAATATATAAAATGTCTCTTTACGTTCTCCATCTATCATTTCTCTCTCTTCACGCACATTAATACAATATTAGTGAGCGAGTCTGAATATCACCATAAAAGGGCACTAAAAGTAGAAATATCAGAATAGCACAAACTCCATCAAGCGAAAAGCTGCGCACATACGCTCACATGCAAAATACAAACAACTTTAACTACATGATAAACTTGTTTTCCACATATTTCTACAATAAAACTCTGCTGATATACAAACAGAAGACCGAGAGAGAAGATAAAATTCCGAATTTAACGACCCAAGAATAGGTTCCATTTCTTCCGGCAACCCTATATTCAAATCAGTAGAAATAAACACTCTCCGGTTTCAAAGTTAATCACCATTGAACGAAAATCGTAATAGATAGTAACAAACAGTTTTGGGAGTTGATTCAGTGTCTCAAATCCAACGTTCTACTAAAACTAGAAATGCCAGAAAGGGTGTCGGTAGATAAGTATAGTGAAATGACCCCATATGAATCTTGGGACAACAAGTGGTTTGTATGTATGTACCCCCAAGATACATTAATCCCTCACATTTCAAACCTCAACTCCCATTGGTTCATCAGAAATGGCGCAAAATCGGAAAAGAAAGATTAATTTATTTCTGAAGAATGGCTCGATCGATTTTGTTCAAACTTGGATGCATGTATAGGTGTAGGCCTATACAAGGGCTTTCTCTGAAAAATATAACAGCTCTCCCGGACTGTTTTCCCCCTTCGAAAAATTCGATTCAATATTTTGAGTCCCTTTTGACCAATGATGGTCTGCGAACAACAATTATGCAAAAATATGCATAATGAAAAAATAAATTCATTATGCCGCTTTAACCCTACAATTACATATATTGTTTCCAAACTGGTATCACGGGTACACCATGGTCAAAATTAGCCAAAACCAACCATATCACACCTTAAGGGGACAATTGCAAAAAGAACAGTTATTAATGTAGCTTTAGCGTATTTGCTACGTGAATGAATGAGAAATCACACCTGAAAAACGCCAAACTCACTGAGGCCCCATTTTATGGCCTGTGACGTCCCATCGCCATTTTGAGCCAAAGTGAAACTGCTGATATTGGTGTTTGTTTCATATGAATCAATCAGCCTGAAAATGAATATGAAGTTAAAGTTGTCATTAGCCCCCCGTAATTATCCCATTTGAGGATGCCTGAAGTTTCAGTATGAGTGTTCATATAAAAAAAATCAATATTACCTACATCTACAGTGTCCAATAAAAGTGAAATAACCTCAGCTGGAAAGAGAACCATCAACAACAACATAATGTAATGCAACTTTTGTTGGTGACTTCCATAGGTCCTGAGAGAGGGGATGGGGATAAAAAGTAGAGTAGTGGAAAACTGCAACATTTGGATAAAAGCTACATTTCATCCAGGAAATAGAAGAAAATATAATGCAAACAGAAAGTAAGTTACACGTAACAAGTACAAGTATTTCAATGTGTTAAACAAATAGAGATGAAAGGAACATTGTAGTACATACTTCAGTCCTTGTCCCTGTTTTCATTTATGACCACACAAATGTTGTCCTGATCGAATATTTTGCTCAATAAATAATGGCTGCATCATAGGAGCAAGAGCCAACTGTTGGAAAACCATTTGCACAGTCACAACAATACCTAATGATACTTTTGTAACCTTCTGTATTTAGTTTTAGATTAAGAATTCATATGTCTTTCTTTGTGTATATCTTGAATGCACTGTCGTTTACAATATCTTGTCGTTATCTTTAACATATTGCATATTAATATTACCTTTTTCATCCAACATTTCAGCCAAATAAGATATAAGATCCAAAAAACAATCAATCCTTCCAAATACTTTTCGGTCATTCGAGGAAAATCCTGTGAAGAAATAGATGTAACTTAAACGAAAGTTCTCTTGTTCGCAATTTCTTCTGTTCAACAAAGGCTGCAAAAGTGTTTTCGTTTCCTGAAGTTTTCGCAGATTTTATGATTGCAGTGATTGCGGAGTGGTTTTCAGCTGGCGTCACACGTATGGGGAATTTATTGTCTAGAGAACTAGCAATTTTATAACTAGACTTCGGATTTTTGTATATTTGCATGTTTTATTCCTGATGTGATATTGGTATGCTCTTTAAACAGAAATTCGTTTCAGCTGTTTTGGGGCAAAATAGCAGTTTTATAATGCATATATTTGCATATTTCGGAGTTTAGTGCATGTTTATGTCGTTATTGCATATAAATGCATGTTTAAAGGAACGAACAAATTGATAATTTTTAACGTTCGACAACTTTCTTTATAAGTGGAATTTCAAGTTTCCAATATAAATAGACTCAAAATCTTTAAATGGTTCATTATTGTAGTTTTAGAATGTCTTCCAAGGTCATGTGAAAGAAGAATAACAAAAGATTGGGTGATTCATCCTACTAGCAATGATGCATGAATGTCAGCTTTTTGGAAGAAGATACAAATAACGATGTCAAATCATTTACAACAAAACTTCTACGTCACTCATCTCGGCAGTTAAAGTTGCTACTGTTGTGTGTGTGTGGATTTAAAATTGTGTGGTCGTGTGGCTGTATATGAATACCAAAAGAAAAATCTGGGTCCATTTAGTTGTAGTGCGACATCTTCGAATTCGAATTTTAACTAACTCAGAATTTTGTCCATTTTTTGCCCATTATTGTCCATCAAAGAAAAACTTCGGTACCATTCAAATTAACAAAGGAGGGCCATTTGGCCACTTCGATCACCTGTAGTGCAACATCTTCAAATTCGAATTTTAACTTGCTCAGAATTTTGTTCACTTTTTGTCCATTTTTGTCCACCCAAGAAAAATATTTGTGCCATTCAAATAAACGAGGGAGGAACATTTCCAATTTTCGGCCACTTCGATCACATGTAGTGCGACATCTTCAATTTCGATTTTTTACTAGCTCAGAATTTTGTCCATTTTTGTCCACCCAACAAAGAAATTTGTACCATTTAAATAAACGAGAGAGGGCCATTTCAAAATTTGTGCACATCGATTATATCTTGTCCAATTTTTGTCAAAAAAAAAGTACCATTCAAATAAACGAGGGAGAGCCATTTCAATAAATTCGGCCATTTCGATCACCTGTAGCGCGACAGCTTCAAATTCGAATTTTAATTAGCTCAGAATTATGTCGAATGTTTGAACATTTTTGTACCACGAAGAATAAATTATGTACTATTGAAATAAACCAGGGAAGGTCATTTAAAAATTGGACCACTTAGATCACCTGTAGTGATACATTTTCAAATTCCAATTTCAAGTATCTTGGTGGTACAAAAACGTACAAAGAGTAGGAAAAATTCTAAGATAGTTACAGCGAATTTAAAGATATCACACTCCTGTTGATCGAAGTGACCAAAATTTTGAACTGGTCCTCTTTTGTTAATTTGAATGGTATAAATATTTTATGGTACAAAAATGTACGGAAATTGGAAAAATTCTGAGATAGTTAAAATTCAAATTTGAAGATGTCGCACTACAGGTGATCGAAGTGACCAAATTTTGAAAGTCCCTCCTTTGCTAATTTGAATGGTACAAAATTTGTTCTTAGGTGGATAAAAATGGGCAAAAATTGGATAAAATTCTGAGGTAGCTAAAATTTGCATTTGAAGATGTCACCCTACAGGTGATCGAAGTGGCCGAAATTTTGAAATGGCAAGGGATGCGCACGAGACGAGTAGAGACAGGATTTTTCCTGACAAAATTCGAGTCGAGACACGGCTCTTCCAATAGAGAAATATACATTTTTCGAGTCGACACATCACTTTTACAGCACATTTTCGAGACGAGACAGACACAAATCTTGTATCGTGCGCATCCCTAAATGACCCTCCTTTGTTAATTTGAATGATACAAATTGTTTTCTAGGGTGGACAACAGAGATGGAGTGGGTCAGTGGGTCAAGTGCGTCAAGTTTTCTGAGGGGTCAGTGGGTCGTGGGTCAACAGCATGTAACCCACTGTGACCCACCACCCACCGTGACCCACTGTGACACACCACCCACCGTGACCCACTGTGACCAACCACCCACCGTGACCCACTGCGACCCACCGACTCAGTATGATCTACCGACCCTCTCTGCTCACTGCATTGTAGAGAGTATCTTCTGAAGACTGGTAAATTTGTCTCCGTTTTATTCTCAAGACCTTCATTTCCCTTTCTTTTCCACTTGTTTCTGTCTACTTACCTGAGGTGAGTATATCTAACCAAGTGAAAAAAGAACTTCAGGCACTTTTAGATATTGATATTTTTAATGGTAATAATAGCAATAGAACTTACACTACAACTTGGCTTTCGAGATCTGTGAGTTTTTAGAGCTAACTACTGGAAAAAATACATTTTTGAATCACTGTAATATATAAATTATTTATAAAAAATTGAATGTAACTATGTGTGCCTGATCATCACGGTCAAATTGCAAAGTCAAGTGAAATTACTTTTGATATATAGTTAGGCCTCAATCCAAACTGGGATGTTATATTGCTTTTATTATAATGCATAATATCCTAAGGAGGTAGTGAGGATCCGAATTTTTGCGAAAAAATAATGAGCATCTCGCAAGCCGTTAAATTTACGGAGCTGAAATTCAGTGTATTAACTCTTTATTGAAAATAAACAGAATATGTCCTGGCATTTTTTTAAAATTCTCCTTTATGTTGGGGGGGGGGGCACTTTCTATATATGGAAAATTCGTGGTGAATTGGTTTGTAAAAATGATAGAAAACGATCGATGTTATTTCAGAAAATAAAAATCAGAAACAAAAAATACAGTGCTTGGCTTCATATATCCATTGCTTTCTGTTATAATAATTGCTGAAGCTTATGTTTATTATATGGAGCGCTCACAGCACAGGGCAATCAACCCATAAAGTTGTGAGAAAAATAGGCATAAAATTTGTACTGTAAGCTTAATTACACGGAAATTTGAAGTTTGGATTATACGCATAATTGTATGGAAAATTTTACACTTTTTCCCTTTACGTTGGTCTACTTACTTTGATTTGGAACTTTGAAATTTCATCCTTTTTTCCACTGAAAAGTATTGATAATTCAACAAGGAAATAATTATACTATGATACTATGATGCTATCAATTATACTATGATAATTTAATTGAAATTCATCGTAATTTGGCACATGGCAAACAGCAGTGTGGTAATTGAAGTTGAAGAAGGAGGGAAATTCCCATTCATCTCTGAATACTTTCCAGAAACCTTGTTCCCTTTCGCTTTCTAGACGGGGGAGGGAACTTGGTAATGGTCAGGGCCGGCGAGAGGGGAGGGCAGGAGGGGCCAGAGCCCTGGGGCCCAGGGCCCCAAGGGAGGCCCGGTGGCCGAGGATAAAGAATTACTAAATGTTGTATATTCTTACTCAGTTCGCTTCCAATCAGTGCGCTCTTTGTGTAACAATTTTTATGTACCGTGGTCTTGCAAAGAGATTACAAGTGACCAGATCCAAGAACAAGCAGCTGCACTAGTTCAGCGATACCCAAAAGATTTAGGAGATGATCTTTCTGATGAACTGTATAGCCTGAAATTGATATATTCGGCCAATTTTGGTGAGAAAACGCTTTCACCATGGGATCTCCTAAATAACATCACAACTTTGAATCTAGAAACTTTATTTCCAAATCTGACAGTGGCCCTTCGTATATTCGCCACAATCCCTGCTACCGTTGCTAATGCAGAGTGCTCTTTCTCTGTGTTAAATAGAGTAAAAAATGTTTTACGTTCTACAATGTGTCAAGACAGATTATCAAGCTTAGACGTATTGGCAGTGGAGACAGAACGTGTACCAACCTGGATGCTATTATTGATGAATTCGTCCTGAAAAAGGCCAGAAAGGGAATTCTGTTGTAACTATACGTAGAAAGGGATACATTGTAACTGTAACAGTTGTCTAGTAGTACTAACTAACTAACTAACTCTATGGCCTATGGAACCCGGAGGTTCAGTGCCGCGTTCACAAAAGCTCTCCACTGACTTCTATCCTTAGCTAATTGCATCCAGTTTCTACTTTGTATTCCTATCTCTGCGAGATCCATCTTAATATTATCCTCCCATCTGCGCCTAGGTCTTCCTAATGGTCGTTTCCCTATGGGTCTACCAGTCAAGACTTTGAAAGCGTTTCTACTTTCTTCCATTCTAGCTACATGACCTGCCCACCTAAGCCTCCTAGACTTGACGACCCTAACAATGTTGGGCAAACCGTATAAACTATGTAGTTCCTCGTTATGAAGCTTTCGCCATTCCCCATTCTCGTTCCTCTTGGGTCCGAATATTCTTCTCAGTATCCTGTTCTCAAATACTTTCAGTCTATGTTCTTCCCTCAGAGTAAGCGACCATGTTTCGCAACCATACAGAACAACAGGCATGACTATCGTTTTATATATTTTAAGCTTCAAATTCCTCGACAGAATTCGCGATGACAAGAGATTTTGAACCGAATAGTAACACGAATTCCCTGCTTTTAGTCGACATTTAATTTCTTCGTGAATATGATTTTCGTCTGTTAATATTGATCCTAAATATTTGAAAGTATCCACTTTATCAAAAGTATTATTTAATATTTTTAACGCCTCCACAATTTGCAGTATTACGGTCCCGACGCACTTCCATGTATTTAGTTTTCTCTGCATTTACTTCTAAACCCATGTCCCTGCAAGCGTTTAATAAGATCTCTGCATTTATTTCTACTGTTCTCCTATCATCCCCTATTAAATTTACATCATCAACATATGCCATAACCTGGTGAATGCCGTTCAACTCTAGGCCCTGGTTGCTATCTTTGATTTTCCTTATGGCGTATTCCAGAACGAAGTTAAATAATAATGGCGACAACGCATCTCCTTGTTTCAGGCCATTTTCGACGTGGGAGCTCGTGGACAAAAATTTTCCTACCCGGACTTTACTTTGGGATTCACTTAAACATATCTTAATTAATCTAATTAGCTTTCTCGGTATTCCAAGTTCTGTAAGAACGTTGTATAATGTTTCTCTCCTAACCGAGTCGTAAGCCTTTCTAAAATCAATAAATAGTTGATGTACCGGGGTATTGTATTCCCACTTCTTTTCGAGTATTTGGCGAATGGTAAATATTTGGTCGATAGTTGATCGATTTCGTCTAAATCCGCACTGATAATCTCCAATAATTTCATCTGCGTATGGGATCAATCTTGCTAACAGAATATTTGAAAAGATTTTATAGGATGTTGACAGAAGAGAAATGCCTCGATAATTATTACAGTCAGTTTTGTCGCCTTTCTTGTGAATTGGAACAATGATTGACTCTTTCCACTCTTGTGGCAATTCTTCCTTGTTCCACATAAGGAGAATGAGTTTGTGTATCTTGTTCCACAATTTTTCGCCTCCAGCTAAAATTAACTCAGCCGGAATTTCATCTACACCCGGAGATTTGTGTTTCTTTAATTTCTTTATAGCGGTTTCCACTTCTATTCGATTGGGTTCTGGAATATACGGTTCTGCGGTATGTATCTCCTTTTCTCCACGCACATTAGTTTTTGGCTGCGTGTTCAGCAAATCGTCAAAGAAATCTTTCCATCTATTTAAGAGGCTATCCGTATCAGTGAGAACTGTTCCGTCAGGTTTCTTTAAAATATAAGCACGAGGTTGATAGCCTTTCTTAAATTCGCTAATCCCCTTATACATGTCCCGAATATTTTTATTTTTACTATTATCTTCAAGTTCCTTAATTTTAGCTTTCAAAAAATCCCGTTTCTTTGTTCTAAAAGTTTTGGAAGTTTCCCGCCTGATATCTGCGAAATTTTGTGTAGTTATTTCATTCGGATTTTGTAGCCACCGTAATTTTGCCTGTTATCTCTTCTCTGTTAGTTTAATGCATTCTTGGTCGAACCATAGTTTGTTCCTACGTATTTCCGCGTGTCCCAATTTTTCTATTGCTGAACTTTTAATGCTATCTCTAATTTCAATCCAAGTATCTTCAACACTAGTGCACTCCGAGTCTTCTAAAACCGAGAATCTATTCGAAACTTCAACCTGGTATTCCTCTCTTACCTGGCTCTCTTCTAATTTCTTAAATCTCTCCGTTAAATTTCTAATTAAATTAAATCTCTCCGTTTTCGGACTGAGTATTACCTTTATTCAACGATAATCTCTCCCGTATTATCGCTGCTACCAGGTAGTGATCAGTTTCACAATCAGCCCCTCTAAACGACCGGACGTCAGTTATGCTAGATTGTCTTCTTCTATCTACTAAAACGTGATCAATTTGATTATGTGTTTTTCCGTCTGGTGATGTCCAAGTGTATTTATGAACGTCGCGATGTGGGAATTTTGTACTCTTCACGATTAGGTTTTTGGATGTTGCAAAGTTCACGAGTCAAACTAACACCGTTGTCATTACTTTCCTTATGCAAACTTTCGTTCCCTATAATCGGTTTGAAAATATCCTCTCGTCCTACCTTCGCATTGAAATCCCCTAATAGAATCTTCATATGGTATCGCGGGAGTTGGTCAAATATACGTTCCACTTCTTCGTAAAAACTATCTTTTATATCGTCACCCTTATCTTCAGTTGGAGCATGTACATTTAAAACAATAATATCACACCACCGTCCCTTAAGAGTAATAAAAGAAAGTCTGTCAGTAACAAATTCAACCCGTTTAATTGCTGGTAATATTCGTTTGTGAACGAAAAACCCTGTTCCTAACTGATGATTTTTATTTCCTTCCCCGTAAAAGAACGTAAAATTTCCGGAATTCTCAGATCCATTTCCTTCCCACCTAACTTCCTGAACTCCTACTAAGTCCATCCTGTATTTCTCTAACTCGCTCGTTACAGATTTTAACGCGCCTGCCCTATAAAGACTTCTAATATTCCATGTTCCAAATCTCATGTCCATTTTCTTTTGCTGATGTCGTGCCAAGTTATCAGTCCTTGTTCGAGGCTTTTGTGAATGTTTCTGAACAAGTACCTTTTTTTACAGGATGAGGGTGTTAGCCTTACCCAAACCCCCAAGCTGGAAGACCACTCCTAGTCATCTGTCCGCGACTGCTTATTCAGTATATTCGCAGCTAACCTCTATATCTAGAGGCCTTCTCCTCGATCCGCAACCTGAGGACGTGCCATGCCGTGGTGACAGGAACCCACGTTACACGGGTTGTCTAGTAGTAATGCATATAATAAATTTCTCCTACAGACAATTACTATTAATATCATATTATTAATCACACTATAGTTAATTTGAGCAATACTTCATTGAAATAACTAAATGAGGCCTAATGCCTCATGTCTCTAGTTAAGGAAGACTAACTGCATAGCTTACTTCTATATAATTATTTATAGTAACAATTTGTGCAAAGATATTCATAGTAAGGGGTAGATTGGATGGTTGAGAAGCTTTATTTTCTCAACTTTTATTAACTATTTAATACGTTCTTTTTTTGTATTTCCTTCACAAATTAGTTTGTTTTGAGCATTTGATTGAGCATTGGGAGAGAACTTCTGCTATTACAAATAGATAAGTTACTTTTTTCTGTATTTTGATACCATTGTATTAAATATATTATTTTTTTTATTCATTTTAGTTTTGAAGCCTTCAAAAATCTTAGAACCAACAAGTATGGGGTCTAAACAAAATCATAAATAGTGAATTAATGAGTTTTTTTTTTTTTTCAGCGAACAGTGAACATAGGCTAGGTTCAGAGTTCTTATTATTCACTTATTTGGAGATATAGCAATACTGTTTAACATGTAAATTAAACGCATTAATGGTCTAATAAAGAGTTCAAAATAAGTCTTAATGTTCATTTTAGTTTACCTCCGTCCAAAGTGGTAAGTACGTAAAGTCATAAGGGAATATGTAAGGGGCCCGGGATTGCTCAGCCCCGGGGCCCGCGACCGCTCTCGCCGGCCCTGGTAATGGTATCAAACCTTCATGTGTAATTACAAAAATTAAATTTATAAAGAAATAAGAAATCATCAGTTTATCAGGCTTTAATTGATAATTTATTCACAAGATTCCCTATCAAAGGCGTGGTAGATGAACTTTTTGTTTTACATGGGTCGACATTGCCAACTGACATGGTCGATATGGAAAAGATGTTGTATGGTGATAGAGAGACGATACTTCTTGCTGAGTATTTCAAAACTGATCGAGAAAAATCGTTATCAGACTTAAGTCTAACAAGTAGATTGTCGATGAGAAGTTGCAGAAATCGGGTAGAAGTATTATCAATTTCCACAACAGAGTGCGAACGGGGATTTCCCCTTATGAATTTACAGATGACTGATATTAGAAATAGATTAAGTGCTCAAAAATTGTCTAACTTGTTGCTCATCAATGTTAATGGCCCACCGCTAGACAAGCTCAAAGTAAACGAGCTAGTTATTTCTTGCTTGAAGGATGGACATCATTCCACTGCGGATGACTTACCGCCAAAAAGTTACCAACAGGAAATAAATCCGATTTCAGATTTGTTTTAAAGTGGAAAATTACGAGTTACGGAAAATGTATACTTGTATTACTAATGGTTTATTTGTGTTATTCAACTTTGTAACTACTTTTTAGTAACTCTCTTCTTTGCTTTAGGTAAACTACTTTTGAATAAATATTCATAATAATTGCAATTATGCATATTTGTAACTTAAATTTAACGTGGTGTTTTAGTGATTACACAAATTACAATTATGAGCATACTTTATGGAAATGCTCTCACATAGGGTAGGCCTACCCGAGCAGCTTTATACCCTATGAACAACTGATTTTTCAAGTCTTTTGTGAGAAAAATACAGTGAACTGAGAAACCATAACATTTTCCATATTGTACAGGGGTATTTTCCTGCGAATAGAAGTTTCTTGTGGAATGCGTTCAGAAATTAACACTTGCAAGAATACTCTCTTAGTACAAGTATATTTTAGGCACACACTAATTTCCCCCCACCTCGAACTGTTTCAATTTCCTCACTGACGAACACTTTACCATTTTATATCGTAAAGGTCAGATCCACCGTTATTGTAACCGAGTGGTGCTTGAGCGATTGACTAGAAATTCAAACTCCGATTAGTGACAATTTCACAGTCTTGTTTTATTACAAGTGTAAACTCTTTAGTCAGTTCAGAAGAGGCCGTGGATCGTGTTCAGAGTTGATGACGATGGATTTTGGTGAGTCAGAGTAGGTCAAAGTGGATGAGAGTGGTTAATGTGGGTGGTGGGTCATCGTGGGTGGTGGGTCAGAGTGGGTCACCATGGGTGGTGGGTCAGAGTGTGTCACGGTGGGTCGTGGGTCATGGTGGGTCGTGGGTCGTGGGTCAAGTTTTCATTGACCTACGCCAACTCTGGTGGACAAACATGGACAAAAATTGGACAGAGATGTCGCACTATAACTAAATGGGCCCGAAAAATCTGAAACAGTGGATTGAAGTTGAGAGACGTTAATAATTCAAGAAGAAAATGTATGATGCAAAGTGTATGCTAAACAAGTAATATTTTCAATGTAAGCAAGCTTGATTTCAGAAGAGGACATTTCTATTATTTTCTACAGCTAAAGTTCAAACGTCAGCAGCGCTCAAGTGTTTGGCCGCCTTATATTTTCAAAGCAGTTTCAAGCCTAATAAGGAGTTTATACAACTGTGAAACAACTCAGATGTGGCTTTTTTTAAATACTCGACAGAGTTCATCCTAAAGAAACCGTTGAAGAATGTATTTCAGGAAGAAATGAACAACCCTTTGGAAATGAGCTCTAAATTAAAATATTTGCTTTACAAAATCTAAAACTTGTCACAGCAGTTACTTTCTGAAAGAAGGAGATAAGTTCCCAAGTTTTCTTTTAAGGAGTTTATGAGAGTATTTAAATATATAAGCTTGTGTTGAATTGATACACACCTCGGTTTCTGGAAACGTAACTTTCCTACTAAGCCTTCTGTTATGTTTTCGATAACTATAGCTTCTTCCTATTCATGCTCCATGTCTTGATCAAATCACTTTATTCCATTTTAAAGTATCAATATTATACATTGCAAATTATTACTGTTTGAAACGGCCAATGTTGCGCTAGAAGAAAATATTTGGGATTTACACATAATTGGATACAAAAAGTAATTTCAAGTGGATTTATGTTCTTTTAAACAAGAACATAAGGTTTTTGAATACAGGTTTTTAATACAGAAAAACTAGCTTTCAACAGGTCCCTTATTAAACGGAAATATTTCACCGTCCCGTGAATTTAAAGGTAAATGAACATGGTTAAATTCTCTTGATTAGGCGGAACCTGTGTTGCGAAGAACAGATGTTAAAATATGTTTTTAATGGAAAGTTTAAATTCCGGAATGTAGCCGGAAATTTCAAGCATTTAGAAAATTTTTCGACATTTTGAAAAGGTTAGATATATGAACTACGTTTTCTGTAAAGGTCTTCGTTTAGTTGTTACAAGACCCGAAACCAGCAACAGAAGTTGGGGGGGGGGGGCATGAATAAAATTTTCTTACAAATATCTAAATTCTGTTTTTTATTGAGGTCTGGAGGGGCCACGAAAAGTTTAGGGGGGCCTGCCCCCCTCTAGTTGCGAGCTTGCTTGTTGCCCTACATATTTAATCTTTAGTCCATCGCCATGTAAGGCCCTAGATACCGTGCAACTTTTTGAACAAAGTGCAAGTCACATAGTAATTTTCAAATACCAATAACTCGTTCTCTAGCTGGTTTAGAGACATGGAACAAGGAGCATAATATACACAATAGTTCATAAGGGAGCCAACAGTAGAGACAAAAGCGCTGAAAAGAGCATAGCATCTACTTTTTATCTTGACCTTTGAAACCGTAGGTAGGCTTTTTTTTTGTTTATTGTAAGTTTTATGTGTATTAATTTGTAGCACAAATAAATACTGTAATTGAATACGGTAGGCCTATGTACACCATTTTATTTATCTCGGTATATCCATTATATGTATGTACATCACTTAATTTTTTTTAAAACATACATCTATCTTCGTTAACTTTAAAACCTTTAAATGGACATTTTTGCGAGTCCTGTTCAATTTCGCTAGGTAGATATGCTTATGCCAGAAATGTTTATTTACTTCTCTGAGTATATTTACCGGTATTCTTTATTGACAGATACTTGATGCATTATTTTTTTTATTTGCAAATATATATATATGTTATATAAGTAGATGTATATTTTAATTTCACATCCAGACTGTGAACTGTTTGAACCCGAAGAACCCAAATTTATTCAAGAAACCGCGGACGCATGCGGAGCTAAAAACATTAAAAGCGACCTTGCGTTTATCAATACTCATTTCAGTTTGATTTCAAAGATCATAACGAGATTAGAAGAGCGATGATTTTGATTTTGTAGTGCATTTGAGCAGTTTGATTCAACAACGAAAGAGACACCACCAAAACCAGTTGGACAAGCATTTTTTCGAAATGCACAGTCAATAGATGCGAAAAATCCTGGCATAAAATTCTTGTGTAAAGTAAATAAAGTGTTCATGGGAACACGCACGAGTTTCAGATTTATCGGCAAGTAACATTGGTTCTTTGAAATACTGTCTCTTAACGACTCGTGACACGTAAGGAACATTTTCCATGTACAGTAATGTTTTGACTGATAAATGCAGGGTTTTGCCAAAAAACACGGAAAACTACATAGTTGTGTATTGTAGCATGAATGCATCATAGTTATACACCAAGTATAGGTCATGTAATACACCTTTTTTTTTTCTTTTTCCTCATTTAACTTTAGCTTTTGAATGGTGCATACTTACTAATTTTAGTGCATATTTGCATATTTTCAGTGCATATTTTCGTCATTTTTTGCGCATATTTGCATGCATATTTTGCCGTTTGTTAGTGCATATCGATCCGAAGTCTATTTATAACACAGACCGATATTTTACTGTCAAATATTTCATCCAACAGACGATACTCTTCTTTCAGCTTTCCATGAGGTAGCTTCAACTGCCCAACGAATTCTTCTGACAAGCCTGGTATCCAGGGGTGTAGCCAAGGGGGGGCCCATTGGGGCCGGGCCCCCCCAAATGGTTTCCTGGCCCCCCCAAATGACCAACTTTTAAAACATCATAGTAAAATTATCTCGCTTCATTCATTTAAAAGTAACACATTTTATTGACAATTAATAATTTATGGTAAAATAGTATGGAGAAATATTGTTTTTCCATACCGATCGAAAAATAGTATAGTATCTCTTCTTTATACCGATCGAAAAATAGGATACTTTTTGTGACAGCAGATTACACAATTTACTGCGATTTATATTTGACAGTTTGAAGACAAACGTTTTAATAAGGTACTACAAATACAGCCATAAAACAAAGTACTAAACTGATTTGTAAGTACAGTGTATTTTTATATGCTTTAACAAGTATTTTAAAAGACATAGAGGATGGAAAATTTGGTGAGAAACAATGCTTTTATTCAATTTGGGTTTCATTCGCTCTCTCTTTTATTTCTACTCACGAGGAAACGGTCTTAAATGTAAACAACCGATTTGGCTGGGGTCGGGATATGTGTTACGGAAGACCAAAGTAGGAGACACGTAATTTGGCGTTTGGGCGCATACGCAGAAATTTCCGAAATACGGGGCCTCAAAGTGGCCCTACATTCCATAACTAGGAAGCGAATGACGTTACTGGTAGAGAATGTTGGCTTGGGTTGGAATATGTTATAATATATCCAAAAGTATGGGACTTGTGTTTGTTGTTAGGTCCCACAAAAAGGAATGTCGAATGTACAGGGTCCGATATTGCTAGATTTTCAATAAGGCCATGAAGTTAGAAATACAAGCGAAAAACGCAACCATTCTTTCGCTCCGTTGACACCCTCGTGGTCAGCAGATCCCCCTCGACGGCTCGTGCCAGCTGAACATCGGTTCAGAATTGCATGGGTACCACATACGCCAACTTCATGGCGTTATTGAAAATCTAGCAATATCAGACCCTGTACATTCGACATTTCTTTTTGTGGGACCTAACAACAAACACAAGTCTCATACTTTTGGATATATTATAACATTCCAACCCAAGCCAACATTCTGTACCAGTAACTCATTCGCTTCCTAGTTATAGCATGTAGGGCCACTTTGGGGCCCCGTATTTCGGAAATTTCTGCATATGGGCCCAAACGCCAAATTACGTGTCTCCTACCTTGGTCTCCCGTAACACACATCCATACCCCAGCCAAATCGGTTGTGTACAGCGGGGGACACTTCTAAATGGTACACCTTAGCCGTAAATCTCCATATGGCTGTACCATTTAGAAGTGTCCCCCGCTGTACAAGTAACGTCATTCGCTTCCTAGTTATAGCATGTAGGGCCACTTTGGGGTCCCGTATTTCGGAAATTTCTGCGTATGGGCCGAAAAGCCAAAATACGTGTCTCCTACTTGTGCCTTCCGTAACACATATCCGGACTCCAGCCAAATAGGTTGTGTACAAGTAACGTCATTCGCTTCCTAGTTATAGCATGTAGGGCCACTTTGGGGCCCCGTATTTTGGAAATTTCATGTATGGGCCCAAACGCCAAAATACGTGTCTCCTACTTTGGTCTTCCGTAACACATACCTGGACCACAGCCAAATCGGTTGTGTACAAGTAACGTCATTCCCTTCCTAGTTATAGCATGTAGGGCCACTTTGGGGCCCCATATTTCAGAAATTTCTGCGTATGGGCCCAAACGCCATAATACGTGCCTCCTACCTTGGTCTCCTGTAATACATATCCGGACCCCAGCCAAATCGGTTGTGTACAAGTAACGTCATTCGCTTCCTAGTTATAGCATGTAGGGCCACTTTGGGGTCCCGAATTTCGGAAATTTCTGCGTATGGGCCCAAACGCCAAAATACGTGTCTCCTACTTTGGTCTCCCGTAACACATATCCGGACCCCAGCCAAATCGGTTGTTTACACTTAAGACCGTTTCCTCGTCAGTGTAATAAAATAATTATGTTTTTTTAGTCACGAATAATAAATAAGTATATTTGTCAGGAAACCGTAAAGAAATTAAGTGAAATTTCAAAGAAAATCAATCTTGTGTAGATAGGTTCTGTATACAATGTCTTAAATTTAAATATAAAGGTAACCAAGAAACGTGTTGTTGCTTTTTCACACACCGCCTTCGAACATCGATATGTTACCTAACCTGGAAGATGAAAAATAGTCCCCATCAGCATCGACGACCTTCTGAAAACGTTCTGGAAGGCCATGGAATTCATCGCGGTAGAACGTGGTGGGCCGTGAAACGAAGAAAGTATCAGGTGCATTTTGGACTTTTACTAGGGATTTGAAATGGCGTCCTCTAATGTGATTGTCCAAAGAATGGAACAGATGATAATCGGACGGTGCAATACGCTGGGAATATAGTGGTTGCAATATTGTTTCCCATCCAAGGCGAAAAATGGTGTCCTGAGTCATCCTAGCCACGAGGGACTTAGCGTTGTCCCGTAAACGAGGACACATTTGCAATTCAGAAGTGATGGCTCCAGAGTTTTGAGTTTTTGTTGAGCACAGCTCAACTGCTGACATTACACAGTTGCATTGATACTCTGACCACCTGGTAGCAGTTCCCGATGCACGATATACCAAACACACAGAAGGACCTTCTTCTGGTACAGTGCTGGTTTCAGTTGTTTTGAAATCGGTTCATGGGACACTAACCAATGATGACGACGCCGTGGAGCTTCGTATAGGACACACTTTTTATCACATGTTAACGCCCTGTCCAGAAATGGCTCCGAAACAGTAAATAAACACAGGCGACTGCCGCGTTGCCTTCTGACCCGGAGTCAAAATATGAGAGACCCATCGACCCAACTTGTAATGCTTCCCAAGTTGATGGATGTGCTGCTTAATGGTTTCTCCACACACTGAATTGTAGCCCCAGTTCCTCTTTGTACATGTGTTGGTCTTCTGGCACGTGGTGTTTTCGGGTGTTTCGTCATCGTCCTTAAACTTGTTAAACCATCGCTGCAATGTCTGCGTCAACACGACACCCTCACCAAAGGCCTGGCATATCTTCTGTCCCGCTACAGCGGCGTTTGACCTCCATTTGAACTCGTTCAGCATACATGCTCCTATGACGCTCTGTGGAAGTCCCATGTTCCCTCTGTCTTTATGCAAGTTCACGGTGTGTCTGAATTGCCACAACCAGGTAGTATGTTGGATATACCTACAACAACAACTTACTTTCGCCTTATCTCCACTCGCATTCAACTCACGATGTGAGGTCCAATTGAACACAGACCTCCACGAAAAGGGACAGAACTTTCTTGGTTACCTTTATAGTTATGCACAAAAGTATAGCGTTTGGTCCCGGGCAGTAGTTCTGGATTAAGCATAATAAAAACTATCTTGAATATAATTTATGGATAATAATAATAATAATAATAATAATAATAATAATAATAATAATAATAATAAGAAGAAGAAGAAGAAGAAGAAGAAGAAGAAAAGGAAGAAGAAGAAGAAGCTAAAATAGTGTTTTTAGTTTTGCAGACTAGCAGCAATACAATTTTTTTGGCTTTGTACATTATAGCTGGCCCCCCCTCAGAAACGACGGGCCCCCCTACACAAACCTGCTGGCTACACCCCTGCTGGTATCATTTGTTTCTGCAGTGGACAATTTTGATTTTTTGCCTTTCAATGCAGGTATAGGAACTTCATAGCCTTTGACCTCAATGTAAGTTTTACAGGGTCTATATTTTAATCTATTGACTACTAACTTAGTAATATATACGTACAATTCTTATGTAGATGGGGGGTATTGCTTCCCAAGAAAAATCGCAACCTACTCTTCTGGCTGTCACTACTCCTTTTTTCCCGACAAATTCATACAATCACAAATATTCATTGTTTCGCGTTTGTTTTAATGTGAAAAGGGTGTTCATTCCCAAATAAATTGTTCAATATCAACAGTTTCACTATATCCTAAACTAGGGATGGAAATGCCACAGGCCATCAAATTGGGCCTGAGTGAATTTGGCTAATTTTGACCATGGTGTACCCGTGATACCATTTTGGCAGGTAGGGGCATCATACGTGATGACATGGCTCATAGTGGTCTGGTCTCTTGTAAATAGTTGAAAAAAGACCAAAAGCACACTAAAAGGTGACCAAAAAGTGACCTAAAGCACACGAAAAAGTGACTAAAAATGACCAAAATCTCATCACGCCCTTTTTGCCTTTGTCAATTTCTCCATCACCTCTCTCTTTGTTGTTTTGTTTCATCTTTTCTTATTTACTTCTTTTTGAGCTTCCTCCTTTCTTAGGTTTTCTAAGAATGCTTTGTAGTTACGGTAAGCAGTCTTAGCAGATGTAAGAAGCTTCTGAGTAAGTGGAACAGTTCTGGCCTATTTCCGAATTTCTTCACCTCAGGCATTATATTTAACTTACCATTGAGAGTTCTCAAAGCCATGAATTATTCAAATTGATCACCTACTCGTAAGAGAACATACAAGAAGCATAACACAAGACAAACATGATGAACCACACAAACACAACGTTAAGCGGAGCGTTAACTATTACGAGAAAAATAAAAGACTATTATGATAGAAGAAAGAATAGATACATAAGTGTTCTTAACCCCACCTTGAGAGCATAAGCATCCACCAACCATCCACTGTGCTTTAGAAAGAATAAAAGCTGAAGTGAGAATAAAGCTGACTATTTCACGTGTGGTAGCAAGTACTGAAGCTTTCAGAAGAGTAGTGAGTAAGGCCCGGATATATATGATAAAATATACAGTGAAACTTGTATAAAGCGGAAAGCGACGGGTCCAAATTTTGTTTCCGTTTTGGACAGATTTCCGTTTTATACAAATCTGAAAATAAATAGCTACAAAAATAAGACAGGTGGAAATGGTTTTATGGTTTACCTTTATATTTGCTCTGGAACTCCAAAATGCAGTCTTTCATACCCTGCACACACACACACCCTCCCCCCCCCCCACACACACACAAGGCACGCAAAATATTATGTATTTTTGTAGTTTTCGGGACACACAACACTTAATATTCTCACATCACTAAAACACTTCAAATAGATGCAGGAAACCAAGCTATAGTAACATTGGACAATTTTATATGAGGATGGCATGGGGCATTGTCCAAGAATAACAGAACATGATTTTCTTTCTTCATCTTCGCACTGAAAGAATTTAACCATTCTTCCCTAATGGTACTTGTCATCCAAGCACTGTTGTTGTTTCGCCACACAACTGGCAGACATTTAACATTTACATTTTTAAAGCAACGAGGTTTTGCAGATTTCCCAATCACAAGAGGCTTTTCAATTTCTCCTGTCATGTTCGCGCATAAAAACACAGTGAGTCTTTCTTTCGACATCCCCCCCCCCTGTACATTTCTCCCCACGCAATGCCAACGACTCACTCGTAAGTGCCCGAAAGAACAGACCAGTTTCATCACCATTAAAAATGTCTTTTGGTTCATAGTTTTGTGTCAGTTTACGCAACTTGGGGATCCACTCTTCAATTGCTTTCGGATCGACATCTTTTGACTCACCACAAACTTCTCTCCACACAACATTATGCCTAGACTTAAAACTGTCCAACCACCCCGACGATGCTTTAAAATCAACTTTCCCCAAAGATTTGGCAATCGAAAGAGCTTGAGCTTGTAAGATAGGACCAGAAATTGGCAAGTTTTTCGATCTGGCACTTACAAACCACTCTCATACCAGTTCGTTTATTTTCTCGTTGCCCGTTACTTTTCCTACCCGCTTCGCGTTGCCATTCCCTTCCATCCAGCACTTCAGAATTTTGTCATTGTTTTTAAGTGTACCATAAATTTGTGTTTTTCCGCACTTAAAACGGCACATGATTTCTTTCACCGAAATTTTGTCCTTTTCCTTGAATTCAATGATTTGTATTTTATCATCCAAAGTGAGAGTCACGTGTCTTTTAGCCATTGTCTGTACGGCTAAAATAAAAACACTATAAAAAAACAGCTTGTTTTAACCACAGAAGAAAATACACGATATTGAACACAAACTCAGAACACTGTAGAAATGTACTTGTCTCTCGCTCCACTCCCCCTCTAGTTCTGTTTCTGATGACAACTTTCTGTCATTATGCTCGAAATGCATTTGCTCGGGGCAAATTTAGTGAACCGTGAACAAGCACCAGCTATAAATGAAGATTCTCAGATTTTGGAGAGCCGCCAACACAAAGACTTGTGGACTCCAGCATTATTTTAAGACCAGGTGAAGTTCACAGGTGGAGGATTGAAAGCAAATGCAGATAGAAAAAAAATGGTACATGAACAATAACCTATCAATCATTTGCTTCAGTGCTTCCGAACAGCAAAGATCGTCATAGAAAAACGAGGTCAAATCTCTAGCGGTATTTTGTGATACATTATTTAAAGGCAAGAACTAATGGAAGAGGGTTCACTTGTTCTATTAAGTGGCATTCCATATTGATCTCTTCACCTCCAAATAAGATACGCACAAAAGAGATGAAAGGTAACATGTTGCAGCCTTCCACTGCGAAAAAGAGATTCCGTTTTATGCAAGCTTCAAATGTTCCCTGGGACTATTTTTGCTTTCCGTTTCCGCGTTACGGAAGATTCCGTTTTACAGAAACTATTTGTAAAGGAATTCCCATAAGAGCTGCCGGGACTTTGAAAAATGTCCGCTATAGACAGATTTCCGTCTTATTCAAGTTCCGGTGTAAGCAAGTTTCACTGTATTTTTTTCTAAACACATACAAGCCCAAAACAAAGTTTATTATCCCAATTAATAGTCTACAAGTGTAAATTACAAATTTTAAAAAAATATTTTAGACATTTTTGTAATAAATACATATTTTTAATAATTTTTCGTTATTTTATTCTAAATTTCACAACGATTTTTTTTTTTTTTTTTTTTTGCTTTCTCTCGAAAGAAATTAGCATCGGGAAAAGAATAGCCTATATGAATCTATCCATCGTATTTACAAGCAATTTCCCACCTGCAGAAACATTGTCGTCATAAATCCGAATCCTTTATCCTAAAGTGGACAAGTTAGTGTAAAATGGGGGAAAATTTTCGTAAAATCAGTAACTAGAATTAAATTTTTCAAAGAAACCAATTTCGATATTTCACTTCCTCCAACAGACGTAATCACGCGGTGTGGTACCTCGCTTAGTACTATATTAAATGGATAATTTTGAAGCATTTGTATCTGTAGTAAATAAACTAAACTCAGATGATGCTTCATCCATAGAAATTGTTCAAAATTTAGAGACAATGGCTTGAAATGTGACTTGGCTTTCGTATCTGCCAATTTCGGTTTCTTGATTCACACTATAAAGAAACTAGAAACTACGAGAGATTTATTGAGTACTTCGGTTAAAGAAGTACAGTGCGTGCTTCGAAAGCTGAAGTCGTAAGAAAAAATTCAAAGGGTTTGTTTGAGAAAAACATTGGATATAAAAACCTTATGTAAAACATCTGAAGTACCGTACTGGAAGGCCAAAACACAAGTGAAGTTGATGGTGTGAATATTCGTGATATGCCCCTTCCAAATACGCGAGGTTAACATTGTGTGATGTAGAACATTTCTTTTCTCAATATAAGGCATTATTCCGTGACAATAGGCAGGCTTTACGATGGGCAATTTTGAAAAGACATTAGTAATTCACCGTAATCCCCATGACATTTCGATATCTGATGAGTAGGAGCTATTAGTGAATACCGGTATTTCTTTGTTATCTTGGGAGTTTCCCATACTTTTCATTTAAATATTTTTGAATTTTTAGCAAATATTTTTACATTTTTTAGCACAAAAATATATTTTACACTTTTTTAGCACATAAAAATCCGGGCCCTAGTAATGAGTAACAAGTTTCTGCATTTTTCCATTTATTTTTATATTTTCTTAGAAAACCCCCAATGCAAAACATAAATCACACGAAAAAGTTACTTTACCTTCCGAAAAAGTAAGTGGCAAATTTGAAAATAATAATAATAATAATAATAATAATAATAATAACTTTTAGTGACCAACTTGAAAAAAAGTAACTTTTAGTTTCTTTTTTTTCTTTTTAAAAAAAGTGACTCGCTATGAGCCCTGTGATGGACTAAATGGCCATAGATGTCGAAAACCCAGAAACCCCAGAAATCTAAATCCTAATTCAAAAGATTTAATCTAAGCATTATTGTTTTATTGAAACCGGAAGCAGTAGGAAATTGAAGTTTCGATTTCAATATTGATATTTATGTAGTATTAATTGTATGTAGTATTAACTGTATGTAATATTAATTATAGAGAGGCTGTAGTAAAAAACTGTTTTTGATATAGGTTCAAACTAAAATGAACAGGTTCCATCTCTCATAGTATACTTGTATGGTTATAGAGCCGGAGATTAGATCTGTTTCAATAATCTGAATTCCCATAATTTGGAAGTCTGCCGTAGTTTCATAAAGCCACGTCCATGAAAGCTAAACCAGTGATTTCACAAGTCAGGTTACTGCTCATGAATCGTTCAATGCACTAAACGATACTTCTACCTAATCGCAACATTCGGATTCATGTGCATCGTTATATTTTAATTCGTATCGAGACTCATATCACAAAATAGTGGTTAACTTCTAAAACGCACAGATAAAGCCGCTAAAAATTTATACAGGCCAGCTTTGTAGTCAAATATAATGTTCAGTGTGTTTCGTCGAGTAAGTACACATCAAATGAATAGGATTTACAGAGGATGGTTCAAATAAGGCATTTAAAGGACACTACGCATGCCGTATCATCGAAAGACTAGATATGTGGCAAAGTCAACCGAACTGTGATTTCGAAGTTAAATGTGACTTATAGTGTAATTTTTCGGCTGTGGACAGCATTCCAGGAGGGCAAAAAAAAAAAAAAAAAAAAAAAAAAAAAATCGAACGCAGTATGGGGCACGTCGCCCGTGTACCACAACTCAGCGCAACGACTACTTTTTGGTATAAAATACCCGACGATGTCAACCTCTAACCAGCACTGCATCTGCATTAGCTCCATACCTTGCAGCAGCTCTAGGACCAATGTCCCCACAAAAGGACAGCTATACCAAGTGTCCTTTACCCACTAGCGGCGTTCCATTCACACGAGAACATCACCGGAACCGCTTAATATGGCATCTAGCCCATTGTGTGGATCCAAGAACAATGGAGTGGTGTACTCTTAACTGATGAGTCTCAGTTCAGTTTAGAGAGTAATTCTCGAAGCCTGTACATCTGACAGACAATAGAGACGTTATGAAAATGAATATTTTGTGAAATGAAATCATTATGGCCGTACCGGGGTGGATGGGGGGGTACTACATTAGCTACCAGTGCATTTGTTTCTGCAGGATGTTTGAGAGGACGTCACACAATAATATGTATGATTTCCGTGGCACGACGGGGACAAACAGCCTTGCTACTGACGCCCCAATTACAGTTGACTCATTCATTCTTCCGTGGGTTCATATGGCCCCTAAGTTTCACGAAATGGAAGATAATACTCGTCCACACATGACACAGATAATGGAGAAATGCATGGAACACGACGACCCACACGTTTGAAATAGACATCACGCTCCCCGGATATTAATTTGAATCAGTATGTCTCGGACTTCCTTAGACGTCAGATTGCAGACCGAAATCCACTACCCATGATACTGGACAACATCTAACGGCTGTTTGTGCATTGGATACATTACCACAGAAAATGATGGATGGTCTTATTCACAAAATGAGTGATCAACTAGTGTTATAAATTTATTTCTTATTTAGAACAGAGATGGGCAAACTTTTTCGGAGACGGTCAGGAAAAAAAAACGAAAAAAAAAATAGGCGGGTCAATTTAATTTATTAGAAACAGCAATGGTACACGGTACAGATATCATATTAGTCTTTGAAGTTTCTTATAATCTGGTCCGAACTGGAATGCACTTATCGAATGATGTGAAGTTATATTCATCTGTTAGTCTGTTTCAAACACAACTCATTCAAAATAATAAAATATTTATTTTCATGTCACATTTGGAATTATGTTGCTCTCCGGATACGATCTTTTAGGGAGTCACGTTTCGCCTACAAGCGGTAGTTTGCTCATCACTGATTTTAGAAAAATGCAAATTCAAAGGTTTGCTTGCTCAAATAGATACGGGATTATAACTATTTGGTAAGATTACAATTCCTCGTGCTAAAATAATGTTGAATGGCTTCTTCTTCGTCAACAATGATTTTTTTAAAAATAATATTTTCATTGTCTTTAGTCAATGATAATAGTTGTTACCAAGGACGTTTTTCTCAAATCGAATAAACACTTGAATTATTACATCGACTCCTGTGCATCGATCACTGTATAGCCACTACGGTACTTCATTATATCGGTAAGTATATTTTCTGTACCTCTTAGTTTCTCATATGTACAACTTCATTTGTACACTTAAACTACTCTGTAGACCATACAGTATACAGATGGTGATCAGAAAAATGGAAACACCTGTAGTTGGCAACACGTCAGATGTATGGGTTGGCAATGGTGGTGGTGTGTTAGGTCGGTCTTCATACTACGTCAGGCGCAGTGGAACAGCAGTGTCCAGTGGCTGCAGCAGACGAGGTAGTGTAAAATGGGAGACCTCTCGGATTTTCAAAGAGGGCAAATTGTTGGTGCGCGGTTATGTGGAATGAGTGTGACGGCAGTGGCTACTGTGTTAGGTGTGTCGCGTGGGACATTGTCGAAGGTGATGACGGCCTACACAACACACGGGAAAACCACATCGGGGAAGCGGAACAGTGGGCGGAAGAAAATCATGAGTGACAGGTCACGCCGGGTATTAAAGCGGATTGTCACGCAGAACTGTCGTGCCACTGCGGAGGAAGTGACGGAGGAACTCAATCAGCACCTCCCCACCCTGTTTCGACAATCACAATCCGCCGCGAATTACATGACATGAACTTACGGGGTCGTGTTGCATGGCCCAAACCGCTCATCAGGGACCATAACGCTTTCACACGCCGCAAATGGTGCCGCGATCGTGCAACTTGGACCGTTGAGGACTGGAAACGTGTGATATGGTCGGATGAGTCATCCTTCACCCTATTCCCAACGGGCCGTGTTTATGTGTGGAGAACGTCCAAAGAAGCTTATGATCTGCAGTGTCTCCGCCCAACTGTGAAACATGGAGGCGGCTGTGGGCCGCCATATCATGGTTTTCATTGTGTCCTGTGGTCACACTTAGCGGACCAACGATTAGTGCCAACGATTATGTCGCAATCTTAGGAGACCACTTGCATCCTATGGTCCAGATGTTGTTCCCGGACAATGACGCCATCTTCCAGGATGATAATGCACCCATTCACACAGTTGGCGTTGTTGCAGCGTGGTTTGAGGAACATCGGGATTAAGTTCAACACCTCCCCTGGCCCGCTCAATCCCCAGATCTCAACATAATTGATCATCTGTGGTCCGTCTTGGAAACACGACTCCGGCGACGATTTCCTCCTCCATCCTCTCTCACAGAACTGGCCGATGCCCTGCACGAGGAATGGTGTAAAATTCCACTTGCTACCATTCACGACCTCTATGCCTCCATCCTACGTCGCATCAAGGCTGTTCTGAAGGCGAAAGGTGGCCCGACACCATATTAATCTGGTAAGTTGCAATTTCGTTCAGGTGTTTCCATTTTTCTGATCACCATCTGTACATTAAGATAAGATAGCATGGTTAGTTAGGCTTCATTACAAGTTAATTACTAAAAATGTTTATTTACAAATTACATACTTTTCCCACATTTTCCAAGTCTATATTTCTTTTTCTTCTTCATGTCATATTAGAGCTGCTAATTAAAATATTGAAACGTAAGCTACCAAGTGCCTACTTCTGTAAGTCGTGCTAATCTCTTGCCCTCTTCTACTCATTGCTCTAGTAGGATACGGCTGATCAAACCGCAACATATTACAGGCCCCTTTTATTGTCGAGTCTTGAATATGCAACTAAAGAACTATGAACAGTACACGTGTGGTTTCCTTCAACCTCACTTCAAATCCAGTTCTCGATAAAAGACGAGGAAGAAAGCTCTTAAATTTCATAAAGTAATACAAGTGTGTGTTTAGTGTAAATATTTAATCTTGCCATACACTTTCTGTTAATTGCAATTTAACTTAGAAACACAAAATATAGCACTAACAAAGGTCTCCGACATCAGTTTAACAAAATGAAGGACATCCATTCGCGTTAGGGTTGCCAACTTTCCGATTTTTCACCGGCCTGGTCGGAAATATTGCTGTTATTTTGATTAAAGCCGGCGACCGGTAGAAACTTCTTACCAGCTCCTTTATGACCGGTTTTTCCAAATTTGTATCTAGTTCGAAGCAATTTCATCTAGATTGAAGTATATATTTAAAAATTAACTTTCATTCTGTAAATCCAAAACTGCCACATTTCACCATCTATGAACAATTAATATATTTTGTTCATCTGTTTAGATAATTTTAAAGAGATGACCGGAACTATATCAGGGAAAATTTGAAATTTACTTGTAAATTATTTGAAATTTACATAAGGAATTGTATACATTTATTGAGTGATAGAGGATTTCTTAAAGCAATTTCTTGTAGTTGAAGTGTAAGTTTAAAGAATACATTTCATTTTCCAAACCTAAAATTGTCACGTAAAGATTAATATATTTTTGTTCATCTGTTTCAATTATTTTAAAGAAGTGGCAGTTATGGTAAATAGAATAAAATGATCAATGTCGATTTCAGTTTCTCATTTATAGTACAATGTACAGAATGCGAGAGATAGCATGAGCTATGAGAAGCGGGAGGTAGGAAGAACGCTATTCGCAGCGAGGGTGACAGTGAAGAGAGGAGGAAGATGTTTTGGTAGTGTTTGTAACCCATGCTGATTCTAACCTCCAACATAAGTGAAAACAACACAGAACTATACACAAAAAACACACTTCACTGAACACAAGAACACTGTGTCCAGTTCGGCTTCTTCATGTGTCTCTCAAGACGCCCCATCTGTGTCATAAATAACTACCCCGGGAGGGAGGGTACTAATAGGACCACTTTGTTTAACCAGCGAAAATGACAAACTTCCTTGTATGAGGGGGGGGGGGAGTTGACAGACGGTAGCCACGATTTTCCTAAGGCGAGGACATGAGTCGTGGTCCCCAGAATGAATGAATTGCAAATATAGGTTGTGTTATGTGATGTAAGTTTTACTTACTTTAGCTTACTCATTTAAAAAATAAATAACTAAAGAAAAATAATGAACGAGTAAGGAGACCTTTATTGCACCGAGTGCACTTTTACATCTTATTAAATAAATAGGCTAATTTATTGTTCAGATTTTTCTAAATGAAGATGAGAAAAGGAAGGCTACAGATTGATTCAAAGTGTCTCTGTCATCTCTTCCCAGAAATGCTTCAAATCGCCAAATTCTAGTTCACTGTTGTGGCAATTAGTAAGACTATTAGGATTGCCCGTTCCTTTCAAGTGTGTTGGTTGCGGATTTCAAGGTCATAGCTCATGCTATCCCTCGCGCCCTGTATCTATAAATGCACTAAGGATATGCAGTTCTTCACGATAGTACATTTCATTCTCATGGAGATACATTCGATAGTACATTTGCACAGAGATACTTCACACTCTGTTGGCAACTCTATTCCATCCTTAAAATCACATGCTCACATTTCTACCTCCATTATACATGACTAAAACATTGGAATTACAAATTACAACAATCTACCTATATATACAAAAAAAAAAAAAAAAAAGTCCTGATTGAGTGTTTGACTGAGTGATAAAAACCTAAGCCAAACCGCTTGAGCTAAACACTTGAAATTTGAACAGCACATAGGAATGTTGAAATAAGGTGCCACTAAGGAAGGATTTTTGGACATTCGACGAGTAAGCTAGAAAATAGGGGGCAATTATTATATTAACATGCCGATATCTTAAAATCTCTGAAAGTTAGAGATATGAAACTTGGTACATGGTTTTTAATTTAAAACAATTAGAAACATGTTCCAACGTTTTTGTTTTTTTAATATTTGACCTAGAAAAGAAGAAAAGAGACTGGGAAGAAAAAGAGGTAAAAATTAAAATCATATAATAAGAGTTCATAACTTGGATTCTGTTAATGTTTGAGGCATGACATTTTACTTTTGAATTTCTCACTTAAAATAAAAAAAAATAACGTGTTTCAGTGTTTTTCAATATTTGAGCTAAAAGGGAAAAGAATGTTGTAGACAGAAAAAAGGGATTAGGATTAGGAATTAGATTTCTGGGCTGTCGGCATGTAAGGCCATCTAACCCGTCACGTATATGAGGAATGGCGTCCCTCAGCAAGCACACTATCCGGGTAAAGGGAAGGAAGAAAGGATTGAAGGAAGGAAGGAAGAGGCCTGGGACCATTATGTTAGGTACCGTAATTGCGGGCTACTTGGACCCTTAAGGGGCTACTTGAACCCATACCAAAAACTCGTTTAAAGTCCCATATGCAATGCAATAATGAGTGAGTTCAGTGTTAGATCCGTTAGATGGGATCATAATGCAGGCGTACACACATTGAAACTAGTTCTGTGGTAGGCTACGATTGAGCAGCATCGGTGAGAAAAAGGTCGTTGACGAAAAGAGTGTATTTATTGACCGCCAAAATTTTGTGTGGACACTATTTGAAAGGAAGTGGAACCAATGCTAAGTAAACACATAAGTAGTTACATATAGGTTAATGAAACTGACATGGTAAACTTTCTCATATACAATAAGATGTGTGCGTAGTTGCATTATTTATGAAGTGTACATATGACCTGGAAAACATGGATATTTTGTCCCACCACATCTTTTGTTATCTTTATCCCACCCCATACTTTGTTATCTTTATCAATGAAAAATAAAGGTCTGTTGTCACGTATCACACAAGTAAGGACTTTTCATTGTTTCCTTAAGGATACCGGTACAAATTGGTACATCAATATAAAAGATTGCCTGCAGGTCGAAAATACGCTGATTTTACACAGGCCCGTATCCAGGGGGGTCTAGGGAGGCCGCCCCCCTAATTTTTTACTGCCCCCCTCTAAAATTTTCACGGTACGTTTGCAAATGAAGTATAATATGGGATGAACTAATATTTTTGGATCGGGCCCCCCCTACATTTTTGGGCTAGCTACGGGCCTGATTTTGCATAACAGCTTGAAGAATGTTTACCAGCAATTGAGTCGAGGAAAATGTCGCAAAAAGAAACAGAAGCTCATTTCAAGATAAGTCGTTCCACCATAGAAAGAAGATTAAAGAACAGGTCAAGGCAGAATACGGGCCATCTGAAAGTGTTTACTGAAGAAGAAGAATTAGCCTTCGCTAGTCATCTTGATAAAGTTTGTGATTTCGGATTCCTCGTTAATTAACTTGATTTCAGATTTATTGTGAAGTCCTATTTAGCCATACATGGGAGAACTGCCATTGCTCTCTAAGACAATCTTTTCAGTCGAGATTGGGTGAAGTTATTTTAGAAACTGCACCTCCAGTCAACGACTAGATTCGCTGCTAATATAGATAGGGCTCGTGCAGCTGTAGAAGAAAACGTAATCAGCTATTACAGTCATTATATTTGATAGTACCTCTTAACATGTTCTCTTTGTGGTTTGCAGTAAATAAAAAGTGTTGTTCTTGGAACACCTACGTCCTACTTAGTCTCAGAGCAGATTTCAATGGTTTTCTGTAGGAAAATATGGGGGTGGGTTCAAGTAGCCCGAACGCGAGTCTTAATTGGACCCACTTTTTACAATAATCGCTTGTGCTTTGTTTTCAATATATGTAACTAAAACTGTCCTCGATATGTGCAATAAAGCCTGTAGTTGAACTTAATATGGGTTATGACAATAACTTTCGAGTTTTCGTGGAAGAAAACAGGCCGAAAGAACGAATTTATTGCAAAATTGGGTCCAAGTAGCCCGCATCTACGGTACCATTCCGGCATTCGCCTGGTGTGAATGAGGGAAACCAGGGGAAACCTCATTCAAGATAGCGGCCTGAAAAAGCTGTTACACTTTTTCGACCGAGTGTCCTCACCGGGAATCGATTCCGGGACCGCTCGTACAGAAGCACAATGGGGGAAAAGTGCCATTTTATTGGCTGAAACTTCGAAAACCAACCAACACCTATGCCTAAAATGGCAATACGTAATGAATCAGAGATAGTGAATCCATACTACGTCATTGAAAGCAAGGTGTTAAGTAAGCTAATGAGGAGTGTACGAGTCATTAAATGTTGACCATATTTACATTTTCTGCTTGTGTCCAAATGAAGCTATAAACTTCCGTATTTGCGAAAACATCTCTTCGCCAGTTCGGTTGAGATTTTGAATATTTTGGGGATTATCAAACACTTGGTACTTAAGTAGTTCTTTACATATTTGTAGTCGTATTATTTTATATACGACTGTTTGGAATACGTCTTTAATTAAATGAAGCTCCAAAAAAAATTTTTTTTTTATTTATTATACATAATGCGTGTAAACATTTAGTAACTGATGTAGGGAGATGGCGTCTTCATGTTTATTTTGTTTTGATTTACATACTATAAAGAGTTAATGGTGAAAAAACTAGCTGCCAAGATCTGGCTATTAATTTTATATTATTTTTTGCAGCAAATATGACAATGAAACGTCGGGAGCTGTATCAAGTGTGGCGTAATGCAGACATAGTTTCGGATCGAAACACCGCAAAATGTCTCGCGAACAAACTTTAAGGGACCTGCTGCATACACTGTTGTATTCTTCAGATCCCCTAATCTCACGAACTACTACTATCTATCGCAGTTATACAGAGCCTCTTTCACGAGATGTACGAACATTATTGTTAAGATCCCTTGCTACCTGAGCCTGATGCAGTAACTCAGGGTTCAAGCTCCGAGAGCGAATAGGTACGAGTGGTAATAAGTATTATCTATAGTATGTAATGTATAGATACGTATGACATGTCTGTAGGACATTGGATAGAATTCTTGTGTATATGAAGGTGTAGTTCATATTCAGTGTCAATCTATCTATATGTCATACTACATATTTCTTCATTAAATTCATAAAAGGATTCATACTACTAGAAAAAGTACATGCGCATACCAAACTATTACGTTACTTCCTTTTCTGAACAAAGTGGCTATGCATGGATCGCAAGAGTTACGTTTTCCTCGTTAACTTTATGCAAGTTTCATTATACTACAAAAATAAAACATTCTGTTTTCTGTTTTTCTGAAGTAAGTGGCTGTACATGTATAAACATTCTTCGTTAAGTTCATAAAAAGGTTCATACTGCTACAACAGAGCATATGTATACCAAATTACTATGTTACACCCTTCTCTAAAACAACTTGGATATCATGTACCAATATTTGTGATTTCTTTGTAAAATTCATTAAAGGTTCACACTCCTACCTTACTTTTGTCTCTAGCATACGTGGATACACGTGCAGTAATATAGGTGTTTTATTAGTAATTTCATAACAAATGTTCATGCTACTACAAAGACGTACATCCGTGTACACAACTATAATGGTAACTTTCTCTGAAAGAAATAGATATACATATAATAATTTGTTTTCTTCGCTAATTTCATATCATGTTCATATTACTACATTATGTGTATATCATCATCTCATGTTACTTTTTGCTGTAAAATCAGTGGATAAACACGTAATAATGTTGGTTTTCTTCGTTACAAGGTTCATACTGCTCCAAAGACGTAAATACGTATTGCTGCAAACTTTGCTGCTGGCCTATTTCTCTCAAATAAATGTATATACTGGTAACAATATGGGTGTTTAATTATTTAATTCGCTAACATCTTATAGCAATACAAAAAGTGCAAAAATATATAAAAACATGCTATACTACAGCGCAACAAATTATCGCTGCTAGAATTACAATTTTTCCCACTATATGAAGGTGAGAGCGTTAGGATCATTTCATTCCAAATCATCACAGCAAAAAGCCTCACCATCTTAGATTGTAATGAAACATGGTGAATAGCAAGAGCTTGTGGAGTAAACAACATCTACCAAGCTATAAGTTCCGGTGACAAGTAGTTGTCAGATAGGAGTGTTGCCAACCTGACAAAAATGTGGAATTTTTTTGCAAACAAGCTAAATGAAAATAAATCATAACTTCTCTCCTAATTGAGATAGAAACGTCATCTTGGGCTTGTTGTAAAGCTGAAGGAATGCCCTTTCAACAAAAAATATAAGTGCATACCATTTCTGTTATTTTTGGGGGTCAGGGTCACACTGTGACCTTTGACCTCAAAAATCTAAAAAAAAAAATGCATTTTTGATTTTCGTAAAAACAACATATGTTATGTCGTGTTGTGTAAATTTCATTTGGGATGGCTACGGGAACAGGAGTTACTAAGTAATGAACCTAGCAGACTTCAATAAAAATGCCATATTAAATGGGTGGATATGATGTAAGAATCTTTCAAGTGGGATATAAATCCCCTTGAAACAAGTAAATGTTGCACATTTCAAAATAGTATTCATCTACAAGTGAAGAGTGTTGTTTATCCTTTGTATTCTCTCGTGTGGCAATAACGTCTGTAGCTGGTAAATTATATGTGCTACCAGTACCTATGCACGGGTCCACTGAAGCAAATACATGAGTGATTAGAACAGTCAGGACATCCGGAGGTTGGGAATAAACATACGATGGTGATGGACCATGGACAGGAAGGAAATTAATAACTTCCTGTGTGTAAGCATTCACGGTCATTACAGGTCCTAAGCAGCATGCATCATCATAAACACGTCACAAATCCTTTCGCGCTCCTTGATTGAAACTGATTGTCGTAAAATGTTCATCTGGTGCACTACACCTTCTGCTGCTGCAGAATATCTTGTGACAACTAGCTTGTCAACTGGTACTGGTATCAATGCATGAAGGTTTTGTGTTCCTGGTACTGGTCGTGCTGTATCAAATCGTGCACTCAGAACTTTATCTGCAGTAGTAACCTCTTGCAGGGTAACATACGCAAAGTTCATGTTGTGCACATTCTTCTCTGCCCAATCAAACAGCTGATGTGGAGTAATTATCTGGTCTGAAGATATGTACTACAAGCTTATTCTAGCGGCTAGCCTCTTTGTTGCCCCTCCAAGCCCATCACAGACTCTCTTGCCATGGGAAGTGGCAAAGGAGTTCCCCTCAGCATGGATTCCAAAGTCATCGTAGTGGTGCAACAAATTTGTAAAGTTTCTTGTTCTTGTATTGTGCACAGTGCCATCTTGTGTATCTAAGATAAGATACAGCGTTGATTTTCTTTCAAAAATGTAATCAGTCTTTTCTGAAACATGTATACACCAGTGGTGTCATGTTGCGTGCAGTCCTAGATAATGATTAAGTTAGTGTGAGCGATTCCACGTGCAGGGTTTTCACGGAAATAAACACCAAATGGATAAACAATGGCTTGTGAATTGTTCCAATGAAAACCTTGGACCTCGTCTTGCAAAATGGATTAATTTTCCGCAAAGTCACATATAACAACTTCACCTACACTTAACCCATTTTTAGTGTCTTTCATATACCTTGCCTGTTAGGTTGCAATAAACGCATGAGCCTGCAAGAGTGTTAATTTAGAAATAAATAGGTCAATCAATTCGTTAGTTGGCTTCACTAATGTCTCAAGGACACATGTATTAGAAATAACCCACTGTTTGAAAGTAACATGTTCAATTGTATTCTCTTGTAGAACATTATCCGGAATGCCGAGCTCCTTTCTGGCTAAGCGATTAGCGTACGCGCCTTTGACGTTGGAGACCCGGGTTCGATTCCCGGCGGGAGCTTATGTGGTTCGGATTCCACGTTAATGTGTAGATCCCGTCTCATATAGCCATGCTGCTGAAAGGGACGTTAAACTCATAATCAAAATCAACATTATCCAGAATACCCCTCACCTTGTCAGCTCATGGGCATTCAATGTACTGCTGGAAGAAGCACTGCACTTGAGGTGGGTTGCACATCATAATTGACTGACAGTGGTGGTACGTTGACAAGCAGATATTTGCATTTTCAAACAACTTACCCAGCTTACACCCCCAAACTCCTGATGTTCTGACTGTTCTAATCACTCATGTTTTTGCTTCAGTGGACCCGCGCATAGCTGCTGGTAGTATAATTTACAAACTACAGACACTATTAACACACGACAGAGAATACAAAGGATAAACAACACACTCTTCACTTGTAGATGAGTACTATTTTGAAATGTGCAACATTTTCTTGTTTCAAGGGGGATTTATATCCCACTTGAAAGATTCTTACATCATATCCACCCATTTAATATGGCATTTTTATTGAAGTTTGCTAGGTTCATTACTTAGTAACTCCTGTTCCCGTATCCATCCCAACATGAAATTTACACAACAGGTGGACACCATAACACTACATAACATGTTATTTTGACGAATATCAAGAACGCATTTTTATTTTTAGATATTTCAGGTCAAAGGTCACAGTGTGTGACCCTGACCCCAAAAAATAACAGAAATGCTCTGCACCTATTTTTTATTGAAAGGGTATTTCTTCAGCTTTACAACAAGCCCAAGATGACGTTTCTATCTAAATTAGGAGCGAAGCTATGACTTATTTTTCTTAGCATGCTTGCGAAAACTTGCACATTTTTGTCAGGTTGGCAACACTGCTATCTGACAACTACTTGTCACTGGAACTTATAACTTAGCAAATGTTGTTTACTCCACAAGTTCTTGCTTTTCACCAACTTTCATCACAATCTGAGATGGTAAGGTTAAAAAGTCTTTTTTTCTGTGATGATTTGGCGTGGATTTCCCCGTTAGCGACTATGGGATTACAGTTATTGTAATATGTCCAAATCATAAGATAGCCATATCTCGGAATCCCCTAACAGAAATGAAATTTGATTTGACACATGTTTGGTCGTTATATATATATATATATATATATATGTGTGTGTGTGTGTGTGTGTGTGTGTGTGTGTCTTAGGATGGAAATAAAGAGGGAAAACGAAAGAGGGTGAGGGTCGTAATTATTATAATACCATGTCCATATCTTGGAATCCTTTAATATTATTATTGTGTTCTGTCTGTTGGCCAGGTACACGGAATAATATATTTTTCCTTTAGGTTCGGACCAAGAAATGTTTCTTCCACTTTCTCAATCTTCAGCTTCCTTTTTTAACTCTAAATATTTTCTTTAATTTTCCAATCATTGATCTGTTTTCTTCTTCTTCGTAGTTTTTGCTTTTCTTCTATTTTCCCTCTATGGTGGTATGACGAAGACAATTCCTTCGTACGATGTGTCCAATCTAATTGGCCTTTCTACGAGCGTGCTCTTCTCTTCTACCCGTTCTAAAACATTTTCATTTCTTACTATCTCTGTCCATTTTATGTTCCCACCTTTCTCCAACACCACATATTCTCTAAATACTTATTCTGTAACTTTCGTAATATTTAAGTCTTCCAGCCATTCAGATCAATACTTCATATATAGTAATTGACCAGTTTCTTCCTTAGTCCGATATTGATCCTGCTAGTTGAGAGCTATCTTTCCTTGTTGAATACCTCTTTGGCCACAGCAATTCTTGACCTGATCTTTTAGGTGTAATAAGCATCTCTCGTCAAAATCTTTCCCAAATATTTGAAATGATCGATCTTTTCAAGTTCTCTTTTACTACTCTGAGCCATAAGGGCGTGTTTCCATGGAATATTCATATGACCTTCGATTTTTTGATGTTGATTTCCATTTTATATTATTTCTCAGTGTAAACTATCTTGTTCATCTCCTCATCTCCTATAATTCTGGCTATAATAGCCTAATCTTATCTTATGTGTACCTGATCTGCCCTCCAATCTCCACCTCCCATTCATGCTTCGTTCATTAAGCATTCACTGTAAACATTGAATAATTCGGGTGACATCTGACTCCATTTCAATCTCCTCACTGTTGGTTTATCCTTGATTCAAGAGCAACTTAACTCGTTGTCCTATGTACAGGTTGAGAATGAGCAATCGGTCTTTCCAGTTGGTTGACCCCGATTTCATGAAGTATTTTCAGAAGTTTCCTCCAACTGACCCGGTCGAAAGTTTTTATCAATCGATGAAGCACAAACACAGCTCTTTCTTTAATTTGAAGGTGTACTCTTCGGCAAACAATCTGTTCATTAAAAATACATAATTTATCATTTTCGAAAATTTCCAATTTGAAGGGGAAAAAGGGGGACAATTTCTCCAATATTCAAATTTCCGATTTTATATTTATTACACCTCCCTACGCAGAACGGACACTTGTATTGATATAATATACAGACCATTTATTTTCCTATACAATTATTTCCCATGGGCTAGATAGTAAAAAATCAGTTTCTTGGATGAATATCTTTTCATATTGCTTTTTGTTTAGAAATAAACATTAGACTGAGCTGTATTTGAGTTTAGTGTCCATCCGAGGATATACAAGATATGGACCTACTACTTAACGTGGAATCCAAATCACATGAACTTCCATAGAGAATCGAGCATGCATTTCCAGCGCTACAGTAAACGATAGAGACAACAGAGGACTGTGGTAATGTTTAATATATATATATATATATATATATATATATATATATATATATATATATATATATATATATATATACTAGCTGAAATGCCCGTTCTTCGCATGGGGGAAATATGTTTATAGGAGATAGGTGACTCGCTATAAATTGATTTGTGACTATTTAATAAGTTTCGTACTTTTATGTATGAAGTGCACGGTTATGCACGAACAGAAAATTTGGTGAACGGAAATTCATTTCAAAACAAAAGCAATAATAATGCTATTAAATTCAAATGAAGAAAATTGTAGTGATCCATTTTACCATTGACAACGTGTATGTGTTTGTTATACTCTTTAGTGGTATCTTAAAGGAATGCCTCACCTGACAAACTATAATCCCTACCTTTTCTGCTTCGCACGTCTCGTACACTAATGTTTTCTTTATGCGCCTGCGATCGTTGTCTTTCACAAACTCTAGTCATTGTAATTCTACTTAGTTCGTTTTGTAATCTTGTTTCTTCAGCAGTTTCTCTGTGTCTGCTTACTGCGCGTCTCACTCGATCCTCTTGTTTAATTTCTTCTCGGTGTGCCCATGTTAAGCTTTTTCGTAATGTATTCATTCTCTTCCATTGTGACGCTAAGCGTGCTTCGTGCTCCTCATATGTTTCATTTCTTCGCGGTTCTTTCTGCGTCCTTCTTTTGGCGTCACCAGTGGCATGATTACATCCTCTTTTACGTTTCGGCATTCTGTTAAACATTATTATTACTTAACACTCTTAAATTCCATTTAATACACTGTTCACTAAGTTTTGCCTTTAGCAATTTACTTTCACTTGTTACGTTTTAAACATACCACTGGCATACAATTAACTGTCTGGCAATTTCACTTTTCCTTGATCCGATCTTATATTTTAAAAGTTTTCCTGGCATATATTTAATTTCAAATTTATAGAGAGTAATTCATTTCCTATAAAATATTTTCCTTGTGCGAAGAACGGGTATTTTAAGTACTTTGTTATAATTCCGGAACCATTATTGTATTTTCAATCATGTCTATAGAATTTACATTATCTTCTTTTAAACAAACTTGTAAATAAATGTAATGGCTCAGACTCCGGTCCATCGTTGCCTGTTAACTTTCTTTGGTGCTATTTGAGCACACTGGTGCCAAAGAGCATTAAGTAACTTGAAGATGAAACTGACATGTATTTAACTTTCTGTCAATGTACCTCATAGAAAAGTTGTTTCTCAGTAATCTATAACTTTAGTTAATTATGCTTCTGAATAAGTAATTCTTACCGTAACTCTGAAACACGTTTCTTTGTGAAAATAGTGTCGCTACTCTATATAGACCCTTTTTGTGTTGGCGCATGGCGATACTCAACCTGGAATAGTTAAACTTCAGGGGCGCCACAGAGATAATTGTTTATATATGGGAGGCAGCCTTTAGTAGAAGTAGTAGTAGTTGGTATTAATAGTTGTAGCAGTAGTAATAGAGCAAATAGTAGTAGTAGTTGGTAGTAGTAGTAAGTAGTGCTAGTAGTAGTACAAATAATAGTAGTAGCTCGGATTCGGTTAGGTTAGGCTAAGGTAGGTTTTGTTGTCTGGCTCCCCTCATCTAGACATAACCCCACCATTTTCCTGTCAAAACATTAAATAGGTTGAGAAGAACCTGAGGCTCCGTATTCTTAATATGTATATTCCTAGTGGTGCACATTGTAGAACATTTTCAAACCTATAGGAAAATAACATAACATGCTGGCACATTCTACAACAATTTCGAACATTCTGGAACATTCTAGAAGGTTCTAGAGCATCCCGAAAATCCTAGAACATTCTCGAACCTTTGAGAACCTTCTATAACAGTCTGACAGTCTGTAACGTTTTCCAAGATTGTTGATAATTCTAGAACATTCTGGAATATTCGATCAATGATGATTTTTGTAGGAAGAAAAGCAACATTAGAATTGAAAATAAAGAAATGCACGCATTGTTGTTAAAATTTAACTTTTTTTTTTTTAAAGCACAGTAACACCGTTGCTAAGGCGTTTTCTCCCTCTAGGACCCCTGCTGGTCTAAACCAAAACCTTCTTCATGGATGGAAGATACAGGGCTACAATACCGAAACAACTCCCATGGGGCTTCGGGTCTTGATTTCGGAGCCTTTGTGGCACGCACAGACCAACCTCACTTTTATTATAAATATATATATTGATTTCTTAAGTTTAAACATGAATGTTCTTTGTCAGTAAAATGCAACTCCTTTATAAAATAAAGAGAAAATGAAAGCACTTTTGTAGACAGGATTAGAATCCATGTTAAAGTTAATATTGTTACACGAATCAATTGCGTTATTCACTAGACTAAGAACACTTGACTTTAGCATCCTCCGCTTGCTCTGTTGACAATGTACCCTCCACAAACTTGAATTTATCATCACGCACTATGTCAGTTTTTGACTATTATCTTCTGAATTTTTCCTGGCGACATGATTCTAGTAATTATTCTCGGGCTTTCATTGGTCGCGCCTCCGGGAAACTCAGCAGATTACTTGCCACACATGGTATAAGAGTTATTCATAAACCTCCAGCCAATATCAGATCATTACTCACTGCGCACTCCTGACTTATACCGTAAACCATGTCAATGTGGCAGACCGGACAGAGATGGACAGACTGGATGTACAACAGAACAATGATGCAAAAACAAACAACAGCTACATACGACTTCAGCAACCCGAAATGTCAGGACTAGCAGCTTAGAGCTTGCGTACAAAATTGATTTTACAAATACCACCATAGTAGCCAAGTGCAGCAATTTTTGGGACAGAAAAATAAAGGAAGCCATAGCTATCTCACGGGAAAGGAACAGTCTCAACAGAGACAATGAGTTGGCAGGCCCTTTTCAGGAACAAAAACAATCAGCAAAGTCATTTCTCATAGCCACAACAGCCAATCAGAAGTCAGTATTTCCCTTAGGCAATCACAAGCCCCCATTCATAGCTCTGATCCTAAATAGTCACTATATATACATGCTCCCGTCTCCGGTCTCTTCATTATAATCCCTGAAGATGAATGCGATGTCTGCATTCGAAACGTCGGATGATAATACCTTTACCTGGCTGACAGCCAGAGAAGAATTACTATTATTGTCTTCTTTTTTGTCACATTTTATGATTGTTTTCTACATACCACTTGCATATTTACTTAAAGGCAATATTTAGATAGTCCATTCCTGTTAGAGAATACGCATATTATCCTGTAACAGAATAGGGAAAATAGATTCCCCTTGTACGCAGATTCGAAGAACGCAGGCTCTAAATTCAACTTTTTCTTAGACCTTGGAAGGCAGTCTAGGTATTTGTGACAGAAGTGCACCATACATATTGTTCGCAAACTGCTGCATTATTTTTAATGTCAGAATCATTTTAAAATGATAATAAACAGTATCTCGACATCTAAAACGTCTTAAAATTTTTAATTATTACATTTTATTCTTCTCAAATAGGAAACTCCTTGACTCATACCAGAATTTCCTGACTTTTACGTTAAAAAAAAAAAAAAAAAAAAAAAAAAAAAAAAAAAAAAAAAAAAAAAAAAGCCATTCGAACCGGGAAAAATAAATTAGTAATTTATGTTACCTCTCGACCGTCTTGCTCGTATGTGAACAACAAGGGTATTCTTCCTATAGCTTTTTCTACAACTCTAAAACAAGCAGGGCTCTTACCGTAACCAAATCAGAGGTGAACTGGACATTAGTTTTAACTGTGCCACCATCGTTTGTTCCTTCCATGCACTTGAGAATCTGTGATGCGGAAAGCATCCATAATTGTACATGAAGACAACACAACATTCCTTAGTTTAATAGTACATGTTCAAGACACTGATTAAGACTGTATAAACAATGAACGTAATACGTTACAGAAGTTGCGTTAAGACTTACCCGTATCCAAAGATTTTGCTGAACGTTTCACAATTTCCCTTACTAAAACTTATGATGGCACCCTTGTTTAAATTACACATTTCATTACTTTTACATTCATTCATTCAGAATAACAATCAGATTTTATTTGGTTTCCAGCTGACATTTTGTTTTGCTTTAAATGATTTATATTGGTGAAGGAAGGAGACCAAGAAATGTACAGAAACCTAGGGTAGCAATGCTGAAAGTTCGAAAACTGTGAATAACTCATTATTGAGTGTAATCTCTTCGCACCAGTTTTGCATTCTATTAATCTTATTATTTTTAGTAATAGTAACAATAAAAATACCAAGCTAACGAAATTTGTACCAAGAATTTACTGTAAAATTATAATTGCAAATAGAAGAAAAGTAATTTCAGTCTCAGATTAAGTCTCCCCTTACACGAAGCTTACTACGGATTTCCATACTTAAAAAATATATTTCAATCCAATAATCACATATATTTATAATGTTGGCGTATTTACAATGAAAGCTATATTGATGTTAAATTATCTTAAGTTTAATCACGTAAATATACAAGGTTTACAAAACACAGACATGTAAAAAAATATAACAGAACTTCAACATTTTATACAACAGTCTCGAGAAAATTCTCTCGATTTTTTTTTCTCCACCAACAGTAGATACAAGGGACAATATTACATGACTAGCTTTTCAATTTATTTACATTACAATACACTGAAAGTTTCTCACTAACACAATGTTATCTTCATGGCAAATAAGGAATAATTGCACTTAGACTGTTTGGCAGCAATGATAGTTGTAAGTTCAGACTGCTATTCTACGCCTTAAGTTCTCATATTATATGCAAGAATAGAGTTTGCGTAGTAAATACACAAAAAAGCAAGTCGTTGCATATACCAAAACTTTAAAACAAAAAGTAGAGTATATATATAATGCACACTATCAGCACAAGAAAACATCACAAATTCAGAAATGATAAAAATATGATATGAAGGTATATTAAAAAGTTTTGTTTTAAAATATTGGAAGAAAATTAACTACAATATATATTGTTAAATACAGTGTAACAAAAAATAATTAGATAAAAAAAATAAAGTTTTTAATATCTATAGCTGGTAGCGAGTTATCACTTTCTTATATTAAATCAACAACTAAGTTCACTAGTTCAATAGCATATAGGTACAAATTACGCTACTGAATTGAAACTACAATAACTATAGATACTGTTTTAAAGACATTCTGTTGCAACCTACTCAACATTTCAATCAGATCAGTGATTCCCAGCATTCTTACGCTCACGATATTGTTCTGGAGAGAATCAGACTCTAGGAGTACCATCATTAGATTTTTTTTTTTTCTCCCCTAAATTCTCCAGTATCTCTGACTAATCACGCGATACCGATCTGGGAATCCTTGCTTTAGATCAATGTCTTATTAACTATTAAAATTGTATTTGTTTGCTTCGTAATCCAAAAGCAAATATGTTTACAGTTTATTCAAAAACTACAACAAATTCTGTTTCATGTCTCAACAACACATATTGAAGTGATAATGAATGTTAGTTATACATATATTGGTACAAGAAGTGTGCGTCCATCACAGGCTATACTACAGCTTAGGAACTTTATGGCTGTGTGCGTCTGTTCTTAGCAGTCTTTTAATTCACTGTGAAGAAAAGATTGTTCTAAAACGCAGGCAAAACGCAATTGGCTTTTACGCGAAAACTTTATTGCTAATAAGAGCAGAAATTCGTAACTTTAACTTGAAAGCGTCATTTTTACAAGCATTACACAGCCATACAATGGTGAAGGGCTAATAACAAAATGGTGCGAAATTATGTCGGAAACAGGCATGGAAACCGAGAGCAGTTTCGGAGAACTCAGCCTAAATCTTATCAAAACAGGTTACTTTTGTTCAACTATATGGCGAACACACTTTTCCTTTCTTGTATAGATTATTCCCTGGCCTTTCTTATCTGTGACTTCCAATAATGGAGTTCAATAATCCTGATACAATTTTAAGACCAACACATAGAAGCATTACTTATATTACATTTTTAAAATTTAAACTTATTTTATTATTCTTTAAGGTGCCAGACCGGGCATTACTGTTTTTTTTCTTAATATTCCGCGCCTTACTCTGATGAAACATTTGGCGAAAGAGACTTATAATTTATTTTTCAGGATAGTGCTTCGCGAGAGATTTTAAACTATTTATTACAAAGACGTATTTGAATTTAAAAATCGGAGTATCTCAAGAAAGCTATCGCTAAATTATTGGAAACCATTGGGTTTGCTTTGCGAATGCTCTAAGAGTGAACACACAGGTCTTCTTCATAATGTTTGCTGAAAGGACGTCGGCAGTGATTCTGTGAACTAACTTTAGTGCAAGGATATTTTACTTAAATTTCACAGTAAGGTAATAACTTCCTATATTTTTCAATCTATTACTATTATTATTATTTGTTGTCATTTTATTTACTTATGTTCCATTCAGCAAACATTATGAAGAAGACCTCTAGTTTAAAGTGAATTCCACACTGCTCTGTTCTCTGGGAAAATTATTAATCGTCATCCACTAATATGATTTGATGTTTTCTCGATAACATCGAAATGGATTAATATCAAACATGGAAATGTTAAGAATTACACACTTTTAAGGATCGATTTTATCATAATTAGATGGTGTCATGTTTAAATAATAATTTTATGAAACATCGCGATGCTTGATTTAGTGATTACATCTATATTAAAGTCACAATTTTGTTATTTAAATGCCAAGTAAAGGTTTTTAAAAATGTGAAGAAAGAGCATAATAAAACAAATACGAATTTTTACATTAATTACTTGCACTTATATGCGAAGAATATTTACATACTACAATTTTTTACATAATTTGATTTCTTATCTCGATACATGCTTGTTTCCCTATGAGTATTGATATAATCAGTTCATCAGACGATATTACCTTCGAAAAAATCAAAGTGGTAAATGGTTTTGTGATGTTTTGTGATTACACGTTGAAAAGAAATTGAAAACCGCAAAACTACAATTGTTTAATATCTTCAGTGGAAGAACCAGTGTCTAACTCATCTTTCAATATGCACTATTGAGATAAAAGTAAAAATACTAAATGTAGAATTACATTACGTAGTTAATGTAATTCTAGAGTTAGTAGTATAATTATCTAATAATGAGTATCAACTTATCTTTTATAACGAAACGTTTCTTCTAAAGTTCTTTGTCTAGATTTTTGGCTTGGATTCTTGCAGAACTGACTTCGAAGTTCGTAAAATTGCGCAGTTCCTTTATGACGTTTTACGACAAAAGCCTCGCGATTGAGTTCTCTTTGTAGTTTACACGCTAATTCATAATCAGCTTGTTCTTGTTTTATCATTTCTTCTATTCTTCTTTGTTCTTCAGCCGACATAACACTGTTTATGCCAATTTCACTATTTTTTACTTTTAAATTTCCCTGTCCCATTATGTTCGTAGTTTCATCACTAGTAGCGCCTGTCTTATTATTCCCACACGACTCCAAACACTTTCCTGTCACTTCATTGATGCTGCTCGTTTCACGACTAGTACTGGCAGTGACAGAAACTGGATCACTTGTGGCACTGGTTTCACCACCAGAAGTAACAGTCTGTTTCCCATCAGCGGACACAGCATTCAACCTGGTATTAGAGGTTAAATACTCGTCTTCAAAATCGGTTTCTGAATCGGAATTGTCTACTACAGTTTTAATCTTTCGCATTATACTTTCATCGGATTTCTTTTTAGGATTTTCGGTTTTTGACTTTTTTCTTTTAGACTCGATGCAATCATCATCATCATCACTGCTGTTCGATCCACAAGATGCAGTTTTTTCATTTGCAGCACCACTTCGCGTCGTACCACCTCCCTCTTTTAGCAAAGACCTCACAGCTTTCACTGGAGATTTATGGTGAATTTCTGTAAAACAAACATATAGAAGCATTAATTCGAGTAAGAAGGAAGATTTCTACTTTGCATTCAAGAATATTATATGAGACGCTATCCAACATTTTCGGGACTGATTTATACAAAATAAATAACTTATGTAGATTTTAGTGGCCGCATTTACCTCTTGCAGTTCCAACAACCCATAAATTTTCTGTGAAATTGTTCTCCGAAAAGCGGTTAAGCCCTACTTGTAAATTTAGGTGGATCTTCTCAGTGGTTTGAAAACATCGTCCTTCGATTTTGAGTTTTTGGAAAATATAGGCTAGCGTAAACTCTGGAAACTATGAAGGAGCGTCATGCGCTATGGCCATGGCTGTATATTCAACGCATATATCGTAACACTTCTCATTTCGTAATCCGAAAGTGTTGTTAAAATCGCTGTAAGCACAAACAGCATAAACAATTAAAAGCTAAAATTCAGATATAGCAACACCTTGCTGTAATCCATTTTATACACTGATCCAAAATTAGTTGACAAATGATGAATGCTGTCTCGAAAATTCTGGATAGCTCCTTGTGCTCATAAAATCAATCAAAATAAAGCGAAAAATCTTGCATTAGAAGACCCTACTATAGGTGAAAGATGCATATGAGAAAATACGCTTTTTTAAAACTTCTCTGTAGATAAAATATTATTTGTTAACGTAACAGAGATAACGTGCGCCTCATGACACTTCATATATTTTATTTCAAAAGTATGAATTTTACCGAAGCATTTTCTTTCTATTACTTGAATGTGCGGTGTGCTGTACATGAATGGATTTCATTTCTGCGGTTAGTTATCCTTTAAACTACAATTTTACTTCGTATCTATGTAATTATTGACATCTTATAAGACGATATCTTTTAGATCGATATATTACTTACAAACATTACATAAGCTCCTTCGTTGCTGTGTGGATAGTTCCTTTGGGGCGGAAGACCCGAGTTCGATTCCCAACACAAGCTCATGTGGTTCGGATCCCACGTTAAGCTGGAGGTTCACATCTGATAGACTCGCTACTGAAAGGAGCGCTACACTCAAATCAAATAAAATCCACAACATATCATATTGTCCTAAATCGGAAATATCCAATTTCATGACTGTCTTAGTTTCATATACACAAATAAGCGTAATGAAGTAAAGTAACGACACAACGGCGAGATATGACATGTAGCGCGAGTGTGAGAAGAAGAGTGCTCGCACGGAGTCAGAGGTGTGTATGTTTCTATTTTATTGTATTTAAGTTTGGCATTGTAAAATCGTTAACTTAAGGAACTCCATACTAACTATATTGATGAATGAGGTGGAGATGAAATAATAAAGTTACTCCAAAGATCAAACTTTAAGAGAATCCTTATTAAAAGAAATTTCAATTTGTGAGAAGATGAGGCTAGAAAAACATTACTTTTGGTCTAAACTTCGTATTTTAAGAATATAATTTTAACAACATAGTTTAAATGCATACTTTTCTCTGAAATTCGTGTTTGCAGTGACAGTAAAAAGCGGTTGAATATGAATAAATCACATGACAGTTTATACAATATGGTATACCAATCCATACGTATAGTTAGTAACCTGAAAAACAATAAAAATATAACGACAAAAAGTGATTTACAGTAACAGGCAATTGAGAGAGTTTCTTGTATCCCTATCGCCATTTCATTGAAGATATGTTCTGACAACTTTTCGTAGTTCTTGGCACAATCAGGAGTTATAGGTAAATGGAAGGGATTAGTATTTGTTTACAGAGGACGCTTCAGTGAAATAATCATGATATGGCAAATATGTAACACACGAACCTCTAAAAAGCAATGAACAACTGATCCCTTTTCCCTTAAAGCAAAGTCATCAACTTATCAAAAATTCCGTACGAAATTATCAACTTTGAAGCATTTTGAGGGAAACGTTTCTTTCACATCTTTAACACGACCCTGGTTAGAATTACTGTACATATTACAAAGGTTAAGATTACAGATACTCACAAGGATGGATGAGGTTTTCTTACACAAAATCATTTTTCTTAATTGATAGGAACTATCATTATGTATTATTATTATTATTTCTCCTGCGAAGAGTTCAGCAGTATATAATGAAATCATTCTAGTCTCTTATTGTAAGTACACGAATGTTTGTGAACAATATTTATGCTCCAAGGATGTTTCTCGTCTTTAGTACAGAAACAGCACTCCTCCTCCATTTCAACTTAGATTCAAGGCACATTCGTCACAGGCAGTCAGAAATGTGAGTTTAATTTTCAAGCATCAAAAAGGAACAACGTAAAGATATCTACCGCCAACTCTGCTGACTTTTTACATTGTGCAGGGATAAGAAATTCATGACAGCTCGGTGGTTAATGCAAAGTATTAATATTTACTTGGACTAACCTTGACATAGTCTATTATTAAGCATTAGCTGAAAATTTCAAAGGAATTCCCATCTTCATCAGCTGCGTTTTCTTAAAGCATCTACAGCAAACTCATCACATCACAGGATATCCGTTATTGTAGTATAGAAATATCAAAACAAAAAAGTTTTTCCTTGTAATAAAGTATACACATATACTTCCAAGTATACACATATTACCAACAACAACAGTTGCACTCTTAAAAACTTGAACTTTTACAGAATTAATAGTAATGGTGAAAATATACTTACAGAAGCATCCAAAATATGAAAACGGAAAACCGCTGCTACATTTCTGTCAACATTTGTCGACTACGCATGGATTTTAGTAAAACCATATGTTGCTGTGGTAGAACAATGTATTTCTATTCGTATCCTCAATTAGATAAGAATGTTAATATTTGTAAGTTACTATTAATAAACTATTTCTTAAAGACAACGACTGCTCTTGTTATTGCTCGTTCTGGAAAGAAGTAATGCCTATGTATTCAATCACTCGATACTTACCCGAAGGAAATTTATTTTTCGTTCAACCGTATGAACAAAGCTTTCTTCCAGATCAAGCAAAGATGTGTAATTTTAAACGTTTAAAATACACACGTTTTACATACTATGTATATAATTGTGATATGTTCTATTAAACTTCAATGGAAGTCAGTATTAATGTCCATAAAACTACTAATTCAGCATTTTATTTAACATTTTTAGAAGAACCAACAAAATACCTAAGTCATATTCGAGCTCTCAATAAAAAGCTTCTAATATGTGTTGTTTTCCGTTTATGATCTATAATATGTTGAACTTACAAAAAGTATATTTCTGCTTCAACTTGCAAAGAAGTTACGTCGCTGCAAAATGAAACACTGATATGTAATTAAAAAAAAGAAAGAAAGAAAAAAAAAAAAGAAAATTGCCAACATATACGTCTTATTAAAGTTTAGCCGAGGACGGACAAACGTCTTCAAATATCACTTCTTTTCCTGTATTATTTACTTTAAACTATTATTGGTAACAAAACATGTACTAATGTAGCAGCATTAATTCTACAGAAGGATGTTTGCTGTGTATCCGACCATCTTCGATTCGGTGCTGCCACCTGGTGTATCATGCTGGAACCAGGCGTTTGCTGGTGGGAGCAGTGTTGTGTCTAACCTTGTAGGTGCGTGAATGTTATTAAACGGCGCTGAAAATCAACCGGTTACGTAATGGCCTTTTTCACGCTAAGTCTTTGTAATACGCATTGTGAAACAGTGTCGGAAGAATGGGTTAACACTCGTAGTGACGACTGCAAAAGCTATTGTTACACACAACAGGGTCTCCATGATGAACATTCACCCACGAAAATCACCAGAAGGCCTGTAAGCAAACTGACACCCGTAATGCTGGGGAGGGGATCCCTTGATTGAGTGGGTGCCAAGAAAATTCCCCCACTCAACGTAATATGGGCCACAGATTCCACCTTGCACCGTCAACTGTGAACAGAACAATGTGCAACTGCCTCAGGGTGAAGGCCATGTATACTACCAGCTACCGCGTCACATTACCGAACGTAAGACGAACTGCAGGATATTATTTGAAAAGTACCTGGAGGGTTCCATATGGAATAAAGTTGTCACAATGGATGGACATATGTATAGAGACATATATCCATCCATCTCTCTGCTGGAGGTCACATTCGGGCGATCACATATCGTGACACTGACGGCAAGGGTTGTAGCAACTTTGTTCGTCAGTGCAGAGAAAATCTGCCTGGTGGCTTTATGGTTATTACGGGATTCGTATATGAGAGTAAGTTCATGATACACACAGTGGACAAAAAACTGAAGGTGAATGCAAAATAATACCAAGAATCCATTCTAACATCTATCTATTTGAGAGACATCCCACAATTGTATAGAATGTACGCGCACCAGCTAATGATTCATACGGACAAGGATTCGAGTCATACAGCCAGAACACCACCATGTTTTTATCAGGAAATGGCAGGGGAATCAGGAATTCCTGTTATTCCGTTTGAAGACATTCCTGTGAAAAGCCCAAATGTCAGTTCAATGGACTTGTGAGCATTCGGACTATTGAAACGACATTTTCCACATCGTCGCCCGAGCACTCTGGATGGTCTATGGAAAGCTTGTAGGGAGAAGTGGCACAAAATTCCCATGCCTGTTCTGCGCCGAGGCTTGCAATGCTGGGGGTCCAATAAACACGATTGGTGGTGGCGGCGCGGTCTCGCTTTATACCTATCAAAAATGGTCAGGTATAAAGCGAACAAGCTTTTGTATATATGTCCTCCCATCTTAATTCGGAAGCTAAAAATTGCTAGCATTTTTCCATTTTTCAAATTGCATTTCAATTTGGCAGCGACATGACTTTTTGAACGTTGGAGTAAAGATATACCTCTTGCAGACTCAAAAGTATAGCAGTACAAGAGAAATAACGCAGATTATACTCTGAGCAAAATAAGAAATTAACTAACATTTGCAGAAGCGTATGTTGTCGTGTTGCCACGCCATGAGCATTACGTTGAGGCGTCTACTTTGACTACTTCACTTCGGTTGAAAAAAACTTCTGAACATATTTTAGAATGCGGAAATACTGTAATGTAGTCTCATTCTACAAAAACCTTCCTCTTGTAACTACCACAAACGACGCTTGACTGACTCTTTCTCGGTAACCTTAGTAATCCTGTGACGTAGCTTCCGTTCTCAACACAAATTTCCACGTGGTATTGAACTGTCAACTAGTTTCTAATTTTGATCCGAGTACAAAAGTATTTTATCAAGTGCTCGAAGGCATTTTGTTGGTTCTTCTGGAAATGTTAAGATGAGGGCACAGGCAAATAAGACATTTTGGAAGAAAGTGTTTTTATAAGGTTGGAGCAAAGATAAATTTTTTTTGGGCAGGCATCAAGTGATTCAATACGACATAGGCATTTCTTGGATACTTCTTTCCGGAGTAACCAGCAAAGAGAGGAATTTTTTGTCTTTAACAAGGAGTTAATTAACAATAATTTAGGAACATTAACGTTTTATCTATTTGAAAATACATAACGTTTTATCTATTTGAAAATACATAACGTTTTATCTATTTGAAAATACAAACAGAAATACGTATGTAGTTCTACCAGCAACTAGAAATTAAATCTTTCAGATTACGCCCCGCGATTATACCTTTTAGGGTAAGGCAGACGGATGATTAAGGCAAGTGAATTATGATGGAAGAATTGGTGGAATGATAATATGGGAGGAAACGGGAGTACTCCGGAAAAACACGATGTTATCCACCACAAACTTATTTACCCGAGGAACCAGTATCTAGGAATTACAAAAGAAACCAGCTTTTTAGAGACGGACGTTTTCCTTGTTTTGGAAAACAACGGAAATTTTCGCTTTTATGACTTTTTATAATTCTCTCAGTCAAGTAACACCTTTCTTTTACTATAGTGATTTAAATAACCGAAAAAGTGTCTTTACACCATTCATTATTTACGAGTTCTATGTAGTGACAACGTGTAGCGTAGTCGCTCTCACGCCTTTGTTGTGAGTGGTCCCAGGTTTGATTCCCGGTGGAGACAGTCAGAAAGGTTTAACAGCTTTTTCAGGCCAGCCATTTTGAGTGATGTTTTCCTGGGTTTTTCCTCATTCATATCAGGCAAATACTGGGATGTTACATAACATAATGGTTCCAGGTCGCTTCCTTCCTTCCTCTCCAACTCCCCAGGAAGGTGATCGCCGAGGGACGTCATCCCTCATATGTGTAACGGGTTAACATGGCCATAGGTGCCGAAAGGTTAGAAACCTAATTCCTAATGAGTTCAGTTCCATCTTTTATATTGATTTTCAAATGGACCTTTCATAAGTGTTTAGCAAGTAAGTTATGCAACCAGCATACCAGAATAGTCATGTTGGTTGTCTAACCACTTTACCTGAAAGTTCATCTTCGTATGTGGTTTACAAGTTGCCTGAACTCAAACTGGCACACAAGAAAACCGTATCAAAAACGAAACAACACACAAACCCACTTTTATTTTGCTGTAGAATTTGGCTTACATTTCGTTCTCCGTTTCGGTAAAACTTCACTGCGAGTTTCACGTATTCTATTAAAACTTAATGTAAGTTCAGTTTACAGAATTACAGCCATAAACGGTCACTTTAGGTATGATGACAGTTTAGCGACGCAAAAGTTTATTATTTATAGAATTTATTCTCTTTTTAAAGTTACATCGTGTCAACATATTCGAAATGAGAAATTTGGGTATATCTTCTCCCGCTCGAATGACAATTTTGTGCCACATCTAACTGCTACATTTTCAGAACCATTATTGCTAAAATTATAAAAATTTTCACTACTAAAACTTTTTTCATAGAACATGACTCACTAGTAGCTCTACAAACCATTCTGTCTATTGGCTTGCTTTTTCTTTCTCATCAAGTGACTGTATCCTTGATTATAAAGCTTCCCATGATCGTTTCTTCAAAATATAGTTATTAAATGCTTTTCTATGTTAAAATCAAGGTAAGCATAACATTATTTCTTCATTAAAGTTGAAATGCTCAAAAAAGTCTAAAATTTTACAAGACGTGAGTTCTTTTTCCGAGCAATTACATCTCTTCCAACAACATACGTTTTTATTCAAATACACGCGTAATCAATAAATGGTCACAGAAACGAAGAATCACTTTTCACATTTTAGATGCTTCAGTTTCCACATGTTAGCTTTTACCGTTGGTCCTGTGAACCTTCAAATTTTTGAGTGCATTTTTTGTTGCTGATAATATGAAAGAATTTGCATATATTTTATTACAATAAACGTTTTTGCTTTGATATTTCTACACTAGAACGATGAATGCTATGTAATGTGATGAGTTTGCTGTAGATGCTTTAAGAAAACGCCACTGAATAAGATGAGAGTTCCCACTGAAAATTTCGGCAATTATTAAAAAACAGACACATACCAAGATTATTTAAGTGAATATTTGTAATCATGCGTCAGTTTGCTTCCTCCACAAAAACAATGATGATGGCAATTAGTGTAGAAGCAGAAGCTTACTAAGTAAAAGATTACAATTTCCGTTTAACAAAACCATAATTTTTGAAGGGCTAATACTACAGGGTCTCTGTTTTTTTTTTAAAAAAAAAGAAAAGAAAAAAACTAATGGAATTCACTTGTTTATAGAATTTCTAAGTCCATTTTTTATGTGGTTTGTGACAAATGATCAGGATGGAATATTTATGGGACTATGTTTACTGATTTAAATTCATCCTGTCTAATATAGGCAAGCCTCAATAAAAACAGCAGACATCCATTGTAACCATAAGGACCAGCTCACTGAATATTAATGGAGAAAATTTTAACTTTCTAAGTGAACCTCGTACAAAGGCAGCTCTGAGAAATTTCTCTTCGCAAACAGACAAAAGTGTATATGTATATGTGCGTCTTTGCGAAGCAGAAATTCCTTTCACTTCTCCAAATATGGGTATAAAATGTAACCCAAAGAGGAAATCTACTCCCTCTGCATTCTTAACCATAGTGCTTCATGGCTATTTTTAACTATTACGTTATCCATTGTGTTGCGTTGGTGGCTGGGAGCACCTCACTGAGGAGGGACTGGCAACAGTGAATTCAGTCTCTGATAGACGACGGTGAAAGAAGTTTGTTACATCAAAGTTGTTGACGTCTCAATGAAGGAAATTCCTAAATTGTCAATTAAAATAATTTAAAAAACAGTTAAATAAAAAATTAATTTTCTTCAAGTACAATGAAGCTCATTAAAAGTTTTTTTTTTTTTTTTTAAACCTGAAAACAGGCTGGATACGGACAATTACAGCAGATAAGTATAGCAGAAATAGGGGTTTTTCCCTCTAAAAAATTACGCGAATGTGAACCGCGCACAAGTCTGAAGGGCCTTAATTAAATATAAAATCGTTCGATTAAAATGAATAATCGATAATTGTCGTAAGTGTGTAGTGATATCTACTTGAAACATATATATAAATTCCTAGTTATGCATGATATCTTAGTTTTTTTTTTTTTTTTTTTAATTTCCTGTAAGCACTATTATCACTTACCCACCCGCCTACATTTCAATAGTGAAAGTAGCGAAATGCATTCAGTGTAGAATAACCAAAATACTGCCACACCATCAGTGTATCTTACGCGTTGCTGAAAGGCTGCGCAATACTGAATTCGAACGCAGTTATTATCAACAGGATGGGGCACCATGCCATACATTTCATGAGAGTTGACCCTAGTTTATTTATTTATTTTAAGGAATTAGGTTATCAAAGGGATCGTCGCCTCCGAGGGGTTGTAGCCGGAATTGACTACATCTGACTTCTTTCTACACGGCTACCTAAAGAGGAGTATATATAGAAATAACTTAACCACCCCAGAAAAGTTGAAGCAAAACATTACATCTGAAATTGCAAACAATAGTTAGGTGGAAATATTTCGTTTGACAGCCAACAACAAGGAATGGTGTGTTGAGTTTGCCTGCAGGAACAAGGCGGACATTTTCAACATCATCTCTAAAATATGTTTCGTTTCATTAGTGATAATGTAATATAATAATTTTTGTTTTTATGTGTGATCACTAACATCTAATTTTTAATTTAATTTTTCAATTCAGCTTTACAAATTCAAAGGTCTATTCCAATTGTAAGATACACTAATGGATATCTTACGTTTTAATCGAAGCCTACATTACCCGGAATGAATTTAAACCAGTAAACAGTCCCACAAATTTCCCATCATTCCTTGCACATTTCCCACAAAATACATGAAACTTGTGGTTTGAAATTCTATAAACATATAAAATCCGTTACACACACACACACACACACATATATATATATATATAAAGTCGGGGCCATGGATAAGAGACTATTTTTCCTGGAAGAAGGAAGACTTTCCTCTACCCCCTGTGGCTAAGTAACCGCAAACTGCACTGGAGGTCGCGAAGGACTCAATGATGCCAGATTTCTAAACTGAATGAACTGGTTCCTCTCTGTTTTGAAGGTTTCCATTCCAGATTGTCATATGGGAACAGCAGAAGTAAAAAAAAAAACTTATTTTTTAGTTCAACCTAGACACAACTTGCATTATGTTAGTATTCGAAAGTTTTCGATAAAGTGATATGTTTATTTATTGCCCATAAAAGATCTGTAGGGAAAATGAGCTAACGAAGTATCTCATTTTTTAAAAACGGATTCTATTTTCTTCAGGATGACATTTTTTTAAAGGAAAAAAAAGTATGGAAAGGGAAAAATTTACGCACTTAAAAGGTAAATATTTATTCTCAATTTCTGCAAGAGCCTAACTTTTGGCGCTATAGTTTACAACTAAAGGCAGGTAGTAGGGTGATTTTTCTTTCCCCCCTTTATAGTTTTCCGATTTTTGCAAGCCATAATAAAATGAATCATATTTGTAAATTTAAGCATGATTTGTTTTGAAGTTTATATATATAGAAGAAAGAAAGAAAGAAAGACAGTATGTCTTACGGCTTCATCCACGACTGAGTAACAACACAAAAAGAAGTTAAAAGTTAAAACGTTTTTTGTATTGTTTTGCAAATTAAAGAAACGAAGAGAAGGAAGTAAAAATCTTAGCTTGGAATGCTTTCTCAAAAATTTTCATTCCTTATAGAACGTTTCAATTTACTGTTTATGACCATCAATGTTTTTCATGGTTGTCAGTTGGTAAGTTTTAGTTTTCTACTTTCCCTTGAGATTTTGTTCGAAGAGATTGTAGTATGCTGGTGGTGTCTACGTATTTTCTTGCTGATTGGAAATGTCTAATTTCTTTCGGCGGTACCAGATGATAAGCAACCTAGTCCTTCTGGCCAGAAAAGTCTAAGTAACAAATAAAAGAATCATGTACTTGGAAGTGAAGCAAAGCAGAGGAAGCAAAACATGAAAGTTTCAGGGGGCTGAAGGTGGTCGGTCGAAAGGGGCTCAAACCCTAGCTACCCCTAGCTAGGGTCTGGTTTCGATATGAATATTGGTTAAGAAATCCGGGCGATATGTATCTTTTTTTAATTAATGCTAATTATTCAACACTTATCCCCACAAAGCATTTAATTTTCTTATTACTAAGTGCAAAAATTGGCGTACATTACTCTCAAAAGTCAAGGATATAAAATTACTTAAAAAACGAGAACATTTTCGAAAGAGAGGATAAAGAATTATTTGAGAATCGAGACAAGACGAGACTTCTTCAACCTTAACAAGACGTCTCCTCTCGTGGACAACACTAGTCAAGGCTGAGTTAAATAGTTTTTGCGCGTCCCAAACCAGTGACCTTACTTTAATCAAAGATCACATATTGGAATAATATAAAATAATTCTAAACAACATTTATTTAATATCACCAGTTTATTGGCTTCAATGATGAAACCATAGACCCAGCCCACGTCACTAACCTTAGGATACGTTTTCATGTAAGATACTTGCACTCAATTGAATTACATTGATTTCAATACAAAAGTAAAGTATTTACAGATATCATTCTCAACAGCTTGTTTTCAATTTTATTTTAAGTTTCGGTACTGACAGATTTATCAACCGAGCGCTAATCAAATTTGCAATTTTGCTGACATTTTTCACTAATCTTTGTTTCTAATTACCTGAGGATATTTCTTTAGTAAAACTAAAATTATAATATTATAGAAATTGACCCCATTTCCCCTTCTCAGGAACAGATTTTAAAAAAGAAAGAAAGAAAATCCGAGGGCGCGGCCTGTAATTTTTTTTTAATGAGAAGTGTATGTGCTGAATTTTACGCCTTCTTAAGCGAATCCTCACATTCGGCATTTTCTAAACAAATAATCGGAAATTTGAATATTAATAGAAACCCCCTCTTTCCCCCTATAGGAGCGAAGTTTTTGCAATCATTGAAACGTGTTTTCTGTTAATTTTAATGAAGAATTTATCCCTTAGTTCCATCTTCTTAACTTAAAGAATTTATGATATATATTCTATTTTTAGTAAAAAAAAAAAAGAAAAAAAAATGAACTCTCTGTCTCCTATAGGACATATATCTTTAAAATTGTTTTATTAGCCCTTGCCTTTTGACAAAGGAATATTTTGTACAAATCCATGTTTGTATCTATAATAGTTTGAGTAAGGTATTGATGAGTAAGTCACTTTAGATATAATCTTTTTTAATTTTTTAAATATAATAGTGTATATATCTTTTTAAAAACTCATAAATAATTCGTGTTCAGTTTTGGTATTTTCGCCCTATTTGAATTTTGTTCGCACTCGATCATAACATTTTTCTTAGATCACTTTTTATTACACTATTCACGAGTCAATACGTTTCTACTACGGTTTTCTCAATGGTTCTCTCTAGAAGAAAGAACATATGGTGTCCAGACATTTTCAACAAAAAATGTGACAACCTTGTCCCTCAGCACGTGCAGAAAACACTTTTGTGGTCACTTGTGGTCATGCTTGTGGAAGGAGCTGTTTCTTACGAAGGGTATGGGTAAGGGTCGCTTAACGGTGGCCGCGACTTTATATATCAACCCGTAATACTGGGATTATTTTCAAGTTAGAGAATGCAGGAGAAAACTACGCTCAGATTAGTTTCCAGCAGCTCGGAAACTATCAAATACACCTAGTTTCCCGAAAAGAAATCAAAACTGAATTTTGTTGGCCAGTGTAAGAAAAATAAATAAATAAATAAAAATAATCACCGATCATTATTCTAAAATGCTCTCTACTCTATTTACTTTTCAAAAATAGCAACTGGTCTTCATTTTGTATTTCAAACAATGTTTTCTCTTTTAACAATTTTCATGTTCTTATTTTAAGATTAGTTTGTAGGGTGTCTACTAAAATTCCACAATGAAATTTCTGACTTTTTCGTAATAACCTTTGCTTTATCAAATCATAAAATTTCCAAACATTTTCAAGAGCGCATTTGGGTGCGAATTAGGCCGAATTTTCACCCATGCGATACAAACGAACTTTGCTTGCGATTTGGTAGCGTCTAAAGCCGACCATAGACATTTTTGGTGTTGATTTTTGATGTTTTATAAAATAAAATTTTTCAATCTGTACTTACATTTGCAGTTAAAAAAAAAATCGTGACCCAAAAGCTAAATTTCGTGACATTCGTGATCGATAGACACCCTGGTTTGATGAATAGTGCACCTTAAGAAGAAATTATTCAAGGTGGAGCGAAAATAAATGCAAGAGCGTATAGTGGTCTGAAGAATGAATTTGGATACCAATTTTCTTCAACCAAATATATCCTCCCTCCTCCTTTCGCTCTCAAGGCATATTACTTTCTAATTCTAAACACGAGAGAGAGAGAGAGAGAGAGAAAAAGAGAGAAATTTCCGACTAGGATGAAAAAAAAAAAAAAACTGTTCCTGGTTATGACTTGGAGATAATTCACCATTGTAACTGCTGAATTCTTACGTAAACGATTTCCTCTTCGGTGCATATATTTTTGTGACATGCATGGGAATCAGCTGTGAAATCGTCAATCCAGATATCTGACGTGTTTTTCATAGCTAGATTTTTTAATGTTATTCTCAATTATGTTCAATTATATTCTCAATTATTATGTTTACGTATATTTTGTATTAAAACAATTTACGACGCATATTTCTATAATAGGTTCCTGTTCACATTATTAAGCGTAAATAACTCCTGAGAATTTTAATGAATTATTTCAACCTTCTTTTTTTTTTTTTTTCTGGTGTAGAAAGTTTAAAAATCTCTATAGTAAGAATAACTGCCGTATTTATTTTAATATAAGCACCGCATTTGTTCAAAATGTAGGGCTAAAATTCTTCAAGGGCGTTTATAATCGTATAATACGTATTTAGAAAAACAATAGAACTATCAATAGATTCCTTTTAATTGTAAATAATGACAATCACTTGGCAATTTTAACAATGTAAAGTTTACTTCCTTAGTTTCATACAGGATTCGTCACAGAAGTAATGCATGAAATTATTTTCTAACGCTACTTTCCGTCGCCAGATGTAGTGTGTGGAGGGCTTTGGGAACACAGCGCACCGCACGGCAGTTGGCTCCGTGTTCCCAGAGCATCAGGGCACGCAATAGAGAAAACTCCTCTCTGGAAGTGTCGTCGAAGTCGCAAAGAAGAAATCTCTGTAGAAGCGATAAGCTATCAAATTTTGCCTCAAACTGGGGAGACTCCAGGCGACATTTATCAGATGATTCAGGAGGTCTTTGGTGATGACTCTTTGGTCAAATCCCAGTTGGACAGGTGGCACAAGAAGTTCGGAGAAGGCTGACGTCATACATGTATTTCTGGTTTTACTCCTTTTTTCTCCTTTCCGTATTAATCCTTTTTACCTTGCCACTGAGGAAGGAACCAGCTGAGAGTTCCGAAACGTCAAAACCTTTAAATTTTTCAAAGGAGGATTATTGGTAAGTAGCCAATTTCTTGTTAATTTTGAATATCTCCCCATGCACCCATGTAATTATAACAAAAATATGTATGCACATATCTTTGCACAGAAAATTAGGTGCCATGGACAACGAAGTAAGTCCCTGGAGCTCATTAATCCTGTTAGTATAAAGAAAATCGTAGACTCGCAGTGAAATACAGTAGCTATTACATCAAAACTGTTCATTGGAAAGTCATGGTTTATAGTTCATTTTCTTTAGCATGAAACAAGCTTTCCAGAGGTGCTATGTATTGGGCTCCAAACGTACTTGAACAGGGAAAATTGGAAGAATGTGGGGAAAATTCACTTCAGAAATCCCTCCCATCAACTTTGGTCCCCTCTGGAGTGGCCCCGGGTAAAAGCATTCAATTCAAATGTATCTCGAAAAATACTATGGGGAATAAGAAATGACTATACCTAATTTTATATTGATAGACGGAATAGATATGAGGAGAAAGCTTGTATGCGTTTTGCAGCACAGCATATACGTCTTGTATATTCCTGAATTACATATGAGCATCCTAGCGTACTGTTCTTGTTGCATCGTTAGTAGTTAGACAGTTATAAAGTAGGGAAAGTCGGAAAATATAGTTACAGCCAGGGGGCATCCATGGAGGGGTCCATCGGATAGTGAAAAAATCTTATTTTTTAAAAACGATTGTGTTTTGTCTGTAGCAGGGCGCACTTATGGAAACTCCATCCGATCTGGACCACATGCAACTTGACAGACATTTGTGCACTTTCTTAATAAAACTATACTTTCTTTAACAATGAAATTATTAATGTTGCTTAAAGATTTGAACTTATGCTATATCTGTATTCTTTTCTTTCTTATAAAAAGAATCTAGTTGTTTAATTTTTTCTGTGAATATAGGTAAAGTAGGGGAAGTCGTGTGTTCCAGGGATACAATGTACCAGGAGACATGACATCTACAACTCTCCTGAATTTCGTACCAATGTTGTCTTCCTATCACTGAATTCAGTTTTCTATACTTCATTTGGGTAACAAAGTAATTGCATATAGAGAGAAATAAGTGAATTGGGAGGCAATATATGTTTTTTGTATATCAAAGTATTTCTTTTTTTCTTGCTGACATTCGAAGAGTTTTTCTTGCTGGCGCGTTAAGTGGAAGTAACAAGCAAATGTTCCAGCACATTTAAGATACCTATGTATTGCTTCTACATTCTAGTCACTTTAATTTATTATGCACTCCTTTTGTTAAATTTACTTTAATTTATAAATATTGCGATCCAAGTACGAAGGGACACGAATTTTTATGTACCAAGGGACAATACTTTGCATACGATGATAGCTATTTGATGTAGCTCGAATAAACTTATGAATTTGTATTTAAAGAAAAAGTAAAAAGTATGCCTAGTTAAATACTCATTGCATGGCATTTCAGCAAACACTGTGATAAAACTACAATATTATTTATTTTATATAACATTATATTCCTTGTATTTAGAAAGTTAGGGGAAACCGGGTATTCGCGAACAATGAGGTAATGCCGAACACCCAAGTTTACGCCCAAGGAAGCTTGTTAGAAAACAAACGATTTTGCTGCAGGCTAGCGGAGAGACCTAGAAAAATGTGACATAAATTTGGTAACAGTCAGTTGAGTGGATTGTCAGGAAGAAGACGTTTTGTTGATTCACTTATAACATTGATTCAACAATCTGGGCAAGGTACGTTGGCTCTAATCTTACCTATATTGCTACAGATGAGGCTATATATTCCTCCATATTTGAGCATTAGTTCTTCGTAATCTTACTAGCCTGCATGCAGTCAACAAATAGTTCTAACTTTAACAATAAAATGGCATCTCATGGGGGAATATATGTCATTACCCCGGAGTGTTCGGGAGTATCACATAGTGTGAAATAAATTATCAAAAATTTTTAATTTTTTTTTTTTATTGAAAATTAAGTAATAAGTTAATGAAATTGGTTTGGGAAATAGATCATGTCTTGCTAATAAGAGTTATTAGATTTATTAATTAGAATGGTTTGCTATATTTATTATTTTAGTTCATTAGTAGCCTACTTCATTATTCTTCTATCAGTAATCCTATTTTAGATATCTGATCCTTCATCACAGGCTACAATTTTTTCTGTATGATTCAAAGAGTGTTTTAGAAATTTATTAGCCTATTACTGTCCATTAGCAGTTAGTCAATTTTGTTCAGCCTATTAATCACATTTGAACACTTAACTTATAAAGAACACTGACCTTGGAAGCAAAACATTAATGCGCATATCTGTGATTTCTACAACTCCAAATAATGTTTTCATTTTAACGAATATTTTACTTAATGCATCGTTATTTCTGAATTTATTTCGTAAGAGTACATTTTGTTTAGCCTATTATCTGTTAGTTTTCATTTGTAATAGTTTCAAAGATGATGAGGTCTTGTCATGTTTCTCATTAACTGGAGTTATGTTTGTAATTATAATTCTTATTAAAGATTTAAATATTAAATTACGGTATAATTTTAATGTATTTTAATGCATTTCGCTTCTTTTGTAAAGGAAAGTTTAAAGTAAACAGTATTCGGGATTACCCCAACCACTGGGGCAATCCCGAACATGGGTACATTTTTAAAATATCTCACTGGTTTGTCGAAAAATGTTACTTTTGACTTTCCTCTGCATTTTAGTTAACAGGAAAAACTCCAATCTTTCTGTCCACAAGAAATCTTAATTTTGTCTCTAAAACCAAAAGAGTTATTTATAATCAAAGAGTAAGTGTTCGTGAATATCCCGCTCTCCCCTACTTAACAACGCAAAAATTCCAATTCTATTGAGAAAGTGGAAACAAGCTATGGTTTCTGCTGCACTTATAATTATTTAATTTAACAAACGAATTAGTTGGCAATAATCAATTATCATCAGATTTATGATTGTCCCGAGGTACAACAATATAAGTCCCTTAGTAATGCTCCACCCCCTCCGTACCAAGAGACAAGATGACTTGCTTGGTTAAAATTGCTCTGGCTCTTGTTATTGCTACGATACCCATGTAGCATACAATATGAAGCTAATTATTAAGGTTATCAAGACAATATTTTTTTCTTTGGCATAGCACAAACATACTCCCCTTTCAAAGACAAAATATATAAAAAGTGTTCCTGGGGTACACAACTTCCGCTACTTGGAAATTTTTATCGTTTACTCGGGTGCAGAATAACGTCGTGTCTTTGTCTTGCAATATTGTACCTCTTCCAACTTTCGACACCCTGCACAAAAAATTTCTGGGTGTGTGCCTGGTTACAGTTTATACCTTAAGAATGCAAGCACAAACTTCAGTTCATACTTACTTTGAATGTTGCAAAAATCCGCAAGGTTCCTAAAGATTACAATAACACTTTTTTCTTCTTAATAATTATATATTCGCTGTGTTAATGTAACAATCTATTGTATATACAGATATATGTAGATGTGACAAAGAGAAAAACAATCACACTGTCTTTAAAGACTCCTATTAGGGTTGGATAATAATAATAATACCTGTAATAATAATAAGGAAAAGCAACAAACGTTATTGAATCGAGACTTTTGAATGGGTAACAATAGCTTGAGTTTAGCAGTTGAAAAATTCGGCTGCTTCTTTCTTTCCTTTCCTTTGTTTTATATACATATATATATATTTGGTCTAGGAATTAATTCGTGCGGGTGGACAATAGATGGCGCACCGAACGGAGCGTCCCACAGTTCCGTGTATCCACACATGTGTTGCAAACCCCTGTCATCGCGTATCGTTCGTAGTATAGGGCAGTGGATTAAAGCGTCAACAACACCAGTTTGTAGTTAAGTGAACATGGCGCAATTTGTGCCTGATAAAGTGTTTTTGCGGGGTGTCCTGCTGCATTACTTTAACATGCAGAAAAGTGCGACTGAAAGTCATCGTATTTTGGTGGAAGTGTATGGTGACCATGCTCTAGCTGAGCGAACGTGTCAGAAGTGGTTTGCACGGTTTAGAAGTGGTGATTTCGGCTTGGCAGACCAAGAGCGGGCTGGACAGCCAAAAAACTTTCAAGACGAAGAATTGACAGCATTGCTCGAGCAGGATTCGTGTCAAACGCAGGAACAACTTGCAGCAGCATTAGGCGTTGATCAAACAACAGTCTCCAAACGCTTGAAAGCCATGGGAATGATTCAAAAGATGTCACATTGGGTTCCACATGAATTGAAAGACAGAGACGTTGAAAGACGAAAAACCATTTGCGAATTGCTGCTTCAACGACAGAGCAGAAAGGGGTTTCTGCATCGAATTATTACGGGTGATGAGAAGTGGATCCATTACGAGAACCCTAAACGAAAAAAAGGCCTGGGTGAAACCAGGTGAACCAGGTCCATCACAACCAAAACGAGATATTCACTGTGCAAAGGTTATGCTGTGCATATGGTGGGATATGAAAGGTGTGGTGTACTATGAGCTGCTGCAACCGGGTGAAACTATGAATGGAGAACGTTATCGACGACAATTAATGCGTTTGAAGCAAGCTCTGGCCAGAACACGACCAGAATGGGAGAACAGACATGATAAACTTATTGTTCAACATGATAACGCTCGCCCACATGTCGCAAAACCGGTCAAAACCTATTTAGAAAATGTCGGATGGGAAGTTTCACCCCACCCGCCGTATTCACCAGACGTTGCTCCTTCGGACTACTACTTGTTCGATTGCATGAACAACGATTTGATTGGACAGCGGTTTACTTCTTCAGAAGATATCGAAACATGGGTCTCTGACTGGATCGCTTCCAAGGATGAGGACTTCTTTCGCCACGGAATCCGTACATTGCCTGACAGATGGGCGAAAGTGGTGGCTAGCGGTGGACAATATTTTTCTTAAGGTATTTATGTATTTTGTGTTTGTACTACAGCTTCAATGTGTGCGTACCAACCGCACGAATTAATTCCTAGACCAAATATATATATATATGCCTTAATAATTTGCTCTGAGAATCTTAACTATTCAAACATTACTATGCTATAAATAAAATAATAACAATAGGACTGATTTATCATACATATATAAACAAGAAAAAAATTACTACGTTAATAAGTTAATTACTTGGAACAGTACAAAAATTTATTTACATTAATGAAGCTATCAAATAAAAAAGTCTCACACAACGCGAACACGAGAGGTCGCTCTACTGCCCACTATCACATTTGTCCAGGGATTTTATTACATCCAGACACCACATATTATATATATATATATAAAAAAAAACGCTGGGCGGATGAGTATAGACACTATTAAATATATTGAATGCAAGCATCACTAAAACTGTTATGCGTAAATTGAGGTAAATTAATAACATTATTTTCGTCTAGTAGAAAAATTATGGGGAGGACCAGCGGCCCTCCCGGGCCCCCTTCAAGCTCCGCCTATGGCAACCTTGGTTTCTTTATAAAACAACAGGCATTCAGGCATACAATTTGGTTTCGTTTCGTGTGTTTAGACTTAACATCCTTATGTAATACCGAGGTAAGAAGAAGACTCGCTTAATCACATGCAAATCGCTACTTCGTCGTTTACACTTGAAAAAAGGGTTGTGGTTTGTGGTTCGACTGAGAATTGAACACTGCAGATGGTTTGATATTTGGAAACGTTACCATTAAGTTCAAACGATTTAAAGCATTTTTATTTTATTTTTTTTTTGGGGGGGGGGTTAAACCAGTTTTTATTTTTATTTATTTATTTTTAATAGCTGGTTTAAACCGACTGAAGAAACTAATTATGATCACATTAAGGTTATCATTTTAATCCAAGTTACGAAGTATATTTTTGGAGGTTTTTTATTTTTACTTTTTCTTATTTTTTTGCGGGCGGGAGGGTATTGTGGATTTTCCCCAATAAAACTCTCAGTCTTTTGGATGGCTGGGGAAAAATTCAACAAACCTGGTGTGTACCAATCTGATCAATAAACAGTAAGAAACTGAAGCTAACACTGTAAATAAGTTCAAACGTAAGTGTTCTTCAGCAACTCTTATCTAGAAACCTAGTTTTAACAAGTCACTGGTTTTGATGTCAATGATGGAGTCATTGGTTTGATAGTTGCGTGGATTTTCTGTAGTGATCTGATAGGGGTGCCTGTATCCGCACAAGAAACACATTTTCAAAATTACAGTTTTTTAGGGGGCGCTTATATTCGAGGCTGCTTAAATTCGAGTAAACATGATAATTAGTGTCTGTGAGATGCTAGTGTTGAGTAAACTGGACTCTAAAGCAAGTTATATCAATCATAAAGCGGCTGGTTACATCTCTAATTCTCAAAGTACCAATGTTGCATATACAGAAATATTACACAGGGTGTTTCAAAACAACACCGACAATGTTTGGGAGGTGATTCCTGACACCAAGATAAGACAAAAAGTATAGAGCAACCTGGGTGCATAAATGCTTCCTTTCGGAGTTTTTCCTAGGCTGCCGAAAATATGAAAAAATGAATTTTAAAGGTCCATAGCTCCAAGACGATGGGATCTACCGTAGTCGGCTCAAGACTTCACTTAGGAACTAGTATGTGCCCTATCCAAATATCCAAATTTCAGATTCCTGCGGTACTTCCGCAACAATTTTACAGAGGTAGTTGGTGAGTACTTCAGATTATATGCCCGTAGCCAAACTCTCTCTATAAAAACTGTTGCGTGAGTATCTTAGGATTCTCAAACATTAATTTTTGGATAGGGCACATACTAGTTCCTAAGTGAAGTCTTGATCCGACTACGGTAGGTACCATAGTTTTAGAGCTATGTGCCTTCAAAGTTCATTTTTTGATGTTTTCGGCAGCCTATAACTCCGAAAGGAAGGATCTGTGCACCCAGGTTGGTATATATTTTTTGTCTTATTTTGGTGTCAAGAATCACCTTCCAAACATTGTCGATGTTGTTTTGAAACACCCTGTATAATACATAGTAATTGTGAGACTCTTTGATGCAACTGCAGCAGTAAGTTTGGCGCAGTAATGTAGGCTGCCTTTATCCACACTTAATTTAGGATCCTTGGTTGTGATGAAATAGAATTCAGTATAGTAGACCCTTTGGCGCGGGAGATCCGGGTTCGATTCAAAGCGAGAGGTCATGTGGTTCAGATTCCGCGCTAAGCTGTAGGTCCACGTCTCATATATTCTCTTTGTTGAAAACGAGGCTAAACTCAAATCAAATCCAAAATCCAAACACTTAGTGGTCAAGTTTTTTGTTAATTTATTTTATGGATGCTTAGATTTTCGTTATTATTTGGATAATCCTGAGGCTGCTAGATTATCTTTCTCAGAACCCCTATGTTCTTCAATTCTGATAGAAAGAATTGTTTTCGTCATGCCTATATAAATCTGGTTACAGTTACAAACCACCTCAAATTCCTGAATTTAAATATCCATCCACATACTAACTTATATCTTGTTAAAAAAAATTTGATTTCTTCGACGATTTTAAGGCTACTTTAAAACCATATTTCTCTGCGTTTTTTTTAAGACTTGGCAATAACGGGAAGGAGATCTTTTTATTCGTTTATTTCTCCTTTTTGATGTGTGTGTCTTTACCTTTCCAATTCATATGATTTTTTTACGTATTATTATTATAGTTTATTGACTGCTTTTTTCTATCATATTCACAATACCAATTTTGACTTTCAGGTTCGTAAACTAAATCTAATAATCTGTTTGTATTTATTTTCTGTAATACAATTTCGTAGACTCTAAAGACGAAATTATTCAATATTTGACTTTAGTTCAGAAGCATGTGTCGATTTTTTATTAATATAGAAATTGCTCGCATTCGGCTTACTGTATATATTCGAATGGAACTTCTTCTCCGATCTGTTAACGATCATATCCAAATGATTGATTTTATGGTTACCTTTTAACTGCCTAATGAAACTAACTTTCGGATGAATATTATTGATCTCAGGATGAATATTATTGATTTGCTAGATCCTCATCCGCTTTATAGTCCATTTGGTACCTGTAGTGTTTCACGAATCTAGTTATTTTAATATAGAATTTGACTTTCGTAATAATTTATTAGAGTACTGGCAAGGAGTCGAGAAAGGTAACTGCTGAAAATTTTTAAATACAAGAGGTTTAAAGAGTATACTCAAGTTACTATGTGAGGGCTCATAATGGTCTGGTCTCTTGTAAATAGTTGAAAAGTAACCAAAACCACACGAAAAAGTAACCAAAATCTCATCACGCTGTTGTGAATTGTTCTACAGTCCAGTTACTCAACATTAGCATTTCATAAGCATACTAATTATTTATTCTTTCAACATATAAGTATACACACACATATCTAGGCACATCATACGAAAAAGAACGAGAAAATAATAGCAGCTGAATGAAATTCCGAGAAATAACTTCTGCTCTACAATGTTAACAGGAACCCACGATGATTTCAACTTACCACCGCGCTCACAGGTAGCATTTGATTTTGTATTTATACACAGAATACTTAAGGTATTTATGTGTACCTCAACACTCTTTTACCTCTAATGTCTTTAATATTCTTACGTATGAATAATCTTACCTTTAAATGCTGAACACATTGCTGATTCTCCTGAGGTAGAAGTCACTTTAGACAATTCCTGTATCTTCTTTATTCTCTGAGTTTTCTGCTTAATTTGTGACGAGCTGTAAATAAATAAGTAAATATATAAAGGAAATAAATAAATAAATTCTGGAGATTAGTGACAACGATCAAAGCTCTCTAACTGCTACATCATCTTCTTACTACTTGAAGAGGTGTTTAAGGCTTAAAAGCTACGTGTTTTAATTTAAAGCTTTAAGCACGGCTCCATTCTAAACAATTACGTAACTGTCCCTTGATTTACATAACACTAGTAGTTTTTATATATAATACCGACATATCAATATTATAATTACACAGGTCAAATTTGGAAATAATAGTAACAGAAACCAGTGTTATTTCCCAAGAGCTATGAACAGCAGCAAATACAACAGATACAAAAAAGCAGCCTTTTGTTTTGGGGGGGAGGAAGATCGAAGTTATTTTTCTTATAAAATGCTGTTTCTTCCCTCACTTGGGAAAAAACGGGAATTTTCCCTTTTTTGGTACTTTGTGATTTATTCAAGTACCACATTCGTTTCCCTGTAATAGAATCTACACTTAAGGAAATGCGTTTACCATATTCAGGTGAAACTTAACGTTCACTCCGGTGCTGGCTGTCTTGTTTCTTAAATTGGCATAACACTAGTCGCCAGCAGGTGCAAATTATGTAACTCACCATACCATAGAAGTAGTTTCGGTTGCCTAACCATCGGATTAACTGCCTGGAAGCTATACATTTTTATACACTGACCCTTAGCAATTTAACGGAAATATCTGAAAAAAAAAAAAGCAACTTACCAGATTAATATAGCATTGGGTCATGTTTTGCTAACAGAAGAGCTTTGATGAGACGTGGAATGTAGTCACAGAGATCGTGGAAGGTAGCAGGTGAAATATTACGACATTCCGCGTGCAGTGAATTACTCAATTCTGTGAGAAAGGTGGAGGAGTGAAACTCAGCCGGAGCCGTGTATCGAAAATGAGCCACAGATGTTCAATTATGTTCAGGTCTGGGGATTGAATGGGCAAGGGGTGGTTCAGCTTTATCCCGATATACCATAAACCACGCTGCAACAGCTCTAGCTGTGAGAATGGGCGTATTATTATCCTGGAGTATGGTGTTATTCATCGGAATCATCATCTGGACCATACGATGCACATGGACCCCTAAAACGACACAATCACAAGCAGCTAAACGACCGGTGCACTAGCATACGACTCACTAAAAGCCAGGGTCCTGCGGTCCATAGTATCACAGAGCCGCCGCCATGTTTTACAGCTGGGCAGAGATCCTGATGATCCTGTGCTTCTTTGGGCGTCCGCTACTCATAAGCAGGCCCTGTGGTTTGCAATGAAGTGACCAATTACGAATCACACGTTACCACTTATTAGCGATCCATGTTGCACGTTTGTATGACCATTGGCGTTGTGCTGAAGCGTTATGGTACGCGGTTTTGCCCGTGCAACTCGACCCAATGTGTCTATCTTACCTAACTCGCTGTGGACTCTGACTGTTGACACAGGCTGTGAGAACTACTATTTGAGTTCCTCCATTACTTGCACGATGGCTCTGAGTGACATTCGTTTTAATGCTCGGCGGGACCTGTCAATAAGGGTTTTCTTTCGATCACTGATCGCCAATGTGGTTTTGGCGTAGATTTTGCAGGGCATCATCATCTTCAACACTGGCCTTCGCAACACACACAACACAATTGCCAGCTTCATCACGCTCGCACCATACAACCGAGCGCTAACAATCAGAGATCAGAGAAGCAGCCTATTTTACACTTTTAGTGTCTGCTCAGTTCACTTTACACTGCCTTTCTACTGCTCTTCTGTAAGAGTATGGCTTAACACACTGCTACGCAGAGCCCAGCGGTGCGTTGCCAACACAGACAATGACGTGTTTCCACTAAATTGATAAGTAGATGTATATTGTTATGGACACTGTAATTGAGTTCTACGACCTAATGCCTTGGAATAAATAAATATACAATAATGTTAATGCTAAAAACTAATCGGTGTTGTGATGTAACCTGAACATTAATGATCATGTTTATTGTAAAACTTCATATCTGTACAGAGCAAACAGAAATACTAATTTGCTTCGCTTATGAATATTTCAATTCTTTATAATCTTCTGGCAATAGCAGAACGCATGGAATCATATTCCATCTCATTATGACTTAACGGCCATTATTTTACATCCATTAACACAAGGCATTTCATTTCTTGCACAGCTTACATGAACAAAACTGCAGGAAATTGGTTGTCTGGAGGAACTAACAATTGCTGAAAATCAAAATAGACGAAGACCTATCTATCACTGGACATTCTACTTGTAACCATGATGCTTGTACAAGGCAAATCGCACATAGTTTATAAACAATGGATTTACTACTACTGGATACTTTAGTTTTAGGATTGAACGAGTCATTCACTTGATATTTCTCGACTATTAATTAGAGGCAAATGATCTTCCCAATTCGGACACAACCATAACTCATCTTTGATGTCACTCAAGGAACACAAAAGTAATTTCGATGGAAATAAAAACCGAAAAAGTCTTGTTTCACATAGTTTCTTTTTCTTTCTTTTCAAAGGTGTTTAAGTGAACTCTTGTCACTCGACACACACCAAAGCTGTAGTAAAAATCCTGTCATAAAGCTGCAGCATATCCCAATTAACCACTGCAATAGTTTTTGTGATGCGTACTCACAAATGATGGGATGTAAATCCTAGCATGCCCATAGAGGAAGAAGGAACGGGGATAATATCGAGGAGTGATTAGGTAGTATCTACGTCACTAATTAATCTGTTTAGTGGTCGCCTATTGCTGAATTTCTGATTTGTTTGCGAAAGTGAGAGGTGCAAAATTCTATTGGAAGAAGCCGGAATTCATGCTCCAGCTACGACAGAAGACACATCTACAACACATCCAGCTACAAAATCCCGTAACTGTTTCCTCTCGAAAGGCCTACACTTTCTGTCACTGACTATAGCGAAAAACATATTTTCTTGGGGAAGTTTCACATATTTTCCTCAACGGAACGTAAGATTCCAGTACTTCTGATCCTAACATCACGTCTGTTCACTCACCTGAGAGGAGGAAGCAGGCTTCATAAGTATACTACTGATCTTATAAATCATAGGTTTCCTGTAAAATTTGCATATTCTTACACGGAAAAAGTTGTTTCATTTTGTCAGTTTCAGGGTCTGCAACAATTGAAATCGGCCCGGAATAAAATAGCAAACTTTGCGCAGAATCTTCCACAGAATCGCCTTTACTAGATCTGATGGTAATTTATTTGAAGCTCATGTAAAAATTGCAAGGACAAGTTCCATTGTTCCAATGTTTATTGATAAATGACCGTGTAACTTAAGCTTACAGATGTAAATTATTTCTTAAAACAGGATATAATTTACGAAACGTGTGGCCGCTTTCACCTTCATCAAATTTTCTTCGAAAATTGCGTTGCACATTAATGTGGGACTAGCTGAGAAAACCGAGGACGCAACAGACTTATGATTTTGTTGCTAGCTTTTCCCTCTCATATCGCCTCTAGCCGCGAACTGTACTACGTGACAGTTTTTCCAGTCACTTAAAGCTTTTCGAGTTTCTCTCTCCATTGATTATACTTTCATGTGTCCCAGTATTATTAAACGCTATTTCTGAATATTTCAGCACAACGTCTTGAACATTTTTAGGGTTATTTCATATTAGCATACTCAGTGAACGTGGATCCCAGAAAGTCGATTTTTCACTTATATGTATAATTCTTTCAATTTTTTTTATTTTATTTTATTTTTTAATTAAGAACACATTACTCACTATAAAAAGTACTATTATGTTTTACAAACTACAAACTCTTAAAAGATTTGGCTCTCACTTCACTCTTATTTTAATAGTAAAAGTTAGTATCCAAATAATCTAGTCTCTTAATTAACTTCAGCTACATTCTCACTTGTAATTTTGATGTAGCTAGGGCCTGTATCTTGGCAATACCTACTGCACAAAATGGTCTCGAAACTTTTTAACCTTATCTTTTAAAACGTTTTACCTTTCAATAGGGAGTACTTAAATGTTAATATTTATTTCATAAATATATAATGTTAATATTTATTTCATAAATATATAATGTTAATATTTAGCTACTTAACAATAGAAAGAGAAAAGAACAGTATAACTTAAACAGTATTTTTTTTTTCTGCAAATATCAATGTCAATAGTATTGATACCTGTATAAGTCGCGGTCCACATTATCCTTCCCGAGAGTATCAAACCAGTTATTCAAATTAATAGGAGTAGCTTTAATTAGCTTTGGTTCCAAAACTCGGCCATCTGCGAAACAAAATGGGAAAACAATACAATATTCCACATGATACAAACGTCAGTAAAAATAATTTGTAAACATATTCTTCTTATTTACTGCATCTAATACTGTATTTTTAACTGTACTGTTTCGGTATTCACTGAAATCTTTCTCAGCACACCAAGTAATCTCTGGCAATTCATCTCACTTCTGAATTTCCTCTTGCACTATTTTGTTAATATGATAATGTATTGAACGAGGATATTCTGAAAAAATGAGTGAGATCCTTTATTTGCAAAGAAAGGTATCAAGGAATACCAAAAAGTTGAGTTAATAGTACATTAAGTATTAGCTGTAGTAAATAAAAGAATACGTATATTAATTATCATAAACATAGGCTAATTCATAATCTTAAATAATTAAACAGAAGTAAATACTTTCGTATCGAAAACTACAGAAATACATCAGGGTGTCTACTAAAATTCCAAAATGAAATTTCGTGACTTTTTCGTGACCTTTTCTTTACCAAATCATAAAATTTCCTAACATTTTCAAGAGCGAATTTGGGTACGAATTAGGCCCAATTTTCATCCATGCGATAGAAACGTACTTTGCTTGCGATTTGGTAGCGTCTAAAGCCGACTATAGACATTTTTGGTGGTGAATTTTGACGTTTTATAGAACAAAATTTTCCAATCTGTACAATTTAAAAAAATCGTGACCCAAAAGCTAAATTCCGTGACTTTCATGACCGTTTTCTGATTTCGTGACTTTTTCGTGACCGATAGACACCCTGTACACGCAGTTTATTCACTATTTGTATCGGTGGTCGCAATGATAAACAAAAAGACCTTTGAACCAAAAACAGATGCATAATGTTCTTTTGTATCCTGGGATGACTGAGAATACAGGAAGGGAGGGAAAAAATCATCCTACCTTCTTAAATTACCAACCCTCTATGAAACTTGGAAAGAATATTGACCAAAACAAAGTACACACAGTTGAGTGAAGGGCAATATTAGGGAATCGATAAATTTAATTTCCTGTCGGGTTTGTCCAGCAGACACAGAAGGGGAACCAAACACAGTAAAGTTAATAAATACAACTGTGACTCGTACAGAAGTGTTGAAATATTTTAAATTAAAGCTAGAAAACTAAAATCATGTATGAATATTGAGCACATCCAGAAACAGTAAGCAAAGAAATAAAATCATAATAAGAAAATTTTTTTTTTTTTTAAAAAAAGGCTAATATCAAAATACATCGTCCTTACTATCAGGGTTGTTGGAATTTTCCTCAGCTCAAAAATTCTTAGTGGATTCGTTTTTGGGTAAAACCTACATTAAAATCCACCTCTAAAAATATACTTCAAAACTTGGATTGAAATAATAACCTTATGTGATTATAGTAACTTTCTTCAACCTGTTTCTTGGTACAGACCTAGTATCAGAAATGGCTTAAAACATGTATTTATCAAAAGATCATCATCAGAACAGAATAACATTTTTTAAAAAAAAATCGAGAATCATACATAATAAAATACTTCAGACACCGTATTACCGTTTGCTACCGAGTCTACCATAAGAATGCCCTCACAATTTCATAAAATATTGGATATCATCTTATTCAGAACGATCTCACATTAAGTATTTTGGGAGTGGAGGTAAGGTTGTTTATCACTGCTTTCAAACCTGTTTTGTCTCAGGATCAAACTGATAGATGTAAGTCAAATCTTGAATCACGAATATTTACCAAAACCTTTTGGATCTTCTTTATAAAGATAAATAATGTGCTCACAAGCAAGCACTCGTTCACCTTTTCTCTCAGAAAAGTTTGTCCAAGGAGAAATCGAAATGAATTAGGTCTGCCTAAAGCACTGACATATCTTAGCTCCTGTGCACGACAATGTTTTCAACTCTGAAAATAGAAGGGGGAGTTAGAAGTATACTTAAAAAAAGAGGGGAAAAACCTGCGCTGCTGCCGACTGTGTTCAGCATTCAGTCATCCTCTGCCTCACACTTGTGTGTTCAGTACTTCGTCAGAAGGTGTTGTAACTTATGCGAAAACACAACAAAGTGTTCGATTCTGTAATACACTTATCATAACGGATTTTTGGGGTCATTTCTTCCTTGTCGAGGTACACGATAACTGCTTGGTTTTTCGCCCGCTGTTCCTCGTTCATACCTACCCTTAGGGCTATTCTCTCAATTTGAGAAGCCTGTGGCGAAAGTAAATTATGGGGCCAATGATATACGTAAGAATTCTGTATCCGTCATGAATAAATCATTTTGTGCTAATTTGGACTAACAATATCAATTACAAGACAAAGGGACAGTAATAATAACAACATCCGCTCCATAACAATATAATACAGCACTTGGTATATGTTAAACAGCATTCACTACCTTTTATATGGTATCAAATGCGTTGGAATTAAAGCAAAGTGCATTATTTACAGGAGCATCCGTCCATTCTCCTGTCTTATCTGTCGACAGGTATAGCAAAATCTGTTAAGATATATATATATATATATATATATATATATATATATATATATATATATATACGGATTTTTTTTTTTTTTTTAATGGATTCAGTGTTCTCCTTTAAGCCCTCTGTTCATTATGAAAATGATAGAAATCAACATTTTCGGCTTTAACGTTCATCACTATAGGACAAAAACTAACAGTTAGCACGAAGTTGGTTTTTGAAATGAATTCAGCAACCCAAAAATATTTTTTTTCTAATTTTTATCACTCTGTTTAAACTTAAAAGGTAATATGGTTTTCTTTCTCTCTTTTTCTATTTTCTTAGTTTCTACACTGATCGCCAGGTAAAAACGTGACACTAGATGGTTAGAAGTAGTTTATCTATACATATATATGAATTCAGTGTCGCAGGAATAAGTTCTATTTTCGTGCTTATCTTTATAGAAAAACTGGAAAATGTACAAATCCATAGAACTTCCGGTTTCAATACAAGTCCTCTTGGATCAAAAACTGTAATAGATTGCGAGTGCTTTCATATGGATTCAGCGTCTGAACAACAGATTCTGTCTTCCACCTTATCCCTCTATTTCAACCAGAAGTTATAGATTGAGAGTGCTTTCATATGCATTCAGCGTCTGAACAAACAGATTCTGTCTTCCACCTTATCCCTCTATTTCAACTGGAAGTTATCGATCTACCACTTTCGGCTTTAAGATAAAAATCTACCGTTCGGTTTTCCAAATCTATCGTTATTTCACAATACGCAACGCAGCGCACTTGTTCTTCGAAGAGAAAAAAGTTGAACTGAATAATAGCGGTAATTTAAATTGTCAGTTTAATAACACTGATAGGATTAGAAAGTAAACTCTATAACGGATTTCTAAGAAATCGACTAACTGTTACCATTAGACCCCACTATTACTGTTTTTATAATCGCTCTGTTCTGTTTATTTGACACAAAAGAGCTCATTCAACCTGCCCATTCAAACGTTGTTGTTTCGTGGAAGTTCTTAGGTATTTATTGTTTTTGGTTTGGAAAACTGCGTTGGCCAGGGGCAGTTGTAATAGAAATGGTGAAGAGAATGCGGTAGGGTACTGTTGTATCATACTAGGATAAGAATTACGTATGGTCAGTAACCAGCGATTTAGCAGTCGGTGAGACAATAATTGGATCATTTGCTCCTGTGTTAACAGGGTGTCTACTAAAATTTCAAAATGAAATTTCGTGACTTTTTCGTGACCTTTTCTCTACCAAATCATAAAATTTCCTAACATTTTCAAGAACGAATTTGGGTGCGAATTAGGCCGAATTTTCATCCATGCGATAGAAACGTACTTTGCTTGCGATTTGGTAGCGCCCAAGCCCGATCATAGACATTTTTGGTGGTGAATTTTGACCTTTTATAGAACAAAGTTTTGCAATCTGTACTTACATTTGTACAGTTAAAAAAAATCGTGACCCCAAAGCTAAATTTCGTGACTTTTTCGTGACTTTCATGACCGTTTTCCGATTTCGTGACTGTTTCGTGACTTTCGTGACCAATAGACACCCTGGTTAATCTAACATAATAAGTTACCTTGAAATTCGCTTGCAGAAACCCTTTGATACGCAGTGTTCTATTTTACTGAATATAGAACAACCAGGTTGGAGCTCAGTGATCTACAAATTCTTATCTAAATGTCATTTTATATCAATTTTCGCAAAATTCTACGCACAGGAACGCAACACTCAAAATATAAGGAGTCATCATAACTGCAATGCCGATTATTGTAAACTAAACCGCAAATTTGACATTGCACTGACGCAAACAGTTACGAAATGTGCCCGCTAGTTCACATTACTTTTACAACAAACTTTCGCCATCTTAATGGCTAAAATGGATATTCATCACAGTTACCTTTAACCTAGATATTGTTACTTTACGAGTAAGATTCGCGATATAATCTGAAATAGTGATATCACTTCTTCTCACTTACCATGGTGATCGCCATGTTTTTTCTATATAAGCGCATGATGTGATAGGTGTATTGCGAAGTCCAGAATAAACGAGAACAGTACATGCAAAATTAATCACATTTATAGGATTTTTTGAAGACGAATTAAAGTTGTTGGGAAAAGTACGGAATAGGAATATAGGGACCACGATTTAGAAAATTTACGAATGAAATTTAGCAGTTCAAAAAGAAAGAATAATATGTAGGGACTATACTTCTACAGGTCTCACATATGATAAGATAGAAATCGCGTGATTAGCACAATTATTATGTAATCTACCTGAAGAAAAAGCAATACAAACTCTCTAGCGTACAGACTGACCACTTGTCGGCACACATAAAGTAGTATAAGTATAGGTAGGGGCACGAGTGTTTTTGCTCTCAGAATTTGAAAATTTCGCATTTCGTTTTTCATATTTCGCGTTTTGTCGCATTTTCCAAATAAAATGTCGCATTTTGTAGCTCTTGTGGAAAAGATATTTCCTGACATTTTTACAATTGTTCCTTTTATTCACAAATTACTACAGAAATAACCATTTATCACCTAGAAACAAAATACACTGGAATATTTCACTTGACAATGTAAATTTCACTTAGAGAAAATTATATTTTTTTAAAAAAAATGAAACTGAAGGAAAATCAGTAACTGAACTATGAGTAGGAAAGTTTTGCTGTCTTCTGAAAACACATAGGTACAAGTTACATTTATGCATTAAACATAAATATGTTACATGTTTACATGTTTCCACATTTTCCTCCTCCATTGTTTCAAGTTTGTCACTTACCACCAGTCCATACTTGGAAAAAATACCCTCACAATTGGCATTGCTTGTTGGAAGCCACATACAGGAATCATAGTGGTCTGGCCTCTTGTAAATAGTTGAAAAGTGACCAAAAGCACACGAAAAAGTGACTAAAAAGTGACCAAAATCTCATCATGCCCCTTTTTTCCTTTGTCAATTCCTCCATCATCTCTCTCTTTGTTGTTTTGTTTCATCTTTTCTTCTTTTTGAGCTTCCTCCTTTCTTAGGTTTTCTAAGTATGCTTTGTAGTTATGGTAGGCAGACTTAGCAGATGTAAGAATCTTCTGAGTAAGTGGAACCAATTTTGGTCCCTCTTCCGAATTTCTTCATCCTAGACATTATATTTAACTTAGCACTGAGAGTTCTTAAAGTCATGAAATATTCAAATTCATCACCTACTCTTAAGAACATACAAGAAGCATAACACAAGACGAACATGATGAACCACACAAACACAACGTTGAGGGAAGTGTTAACTATTACAAAAGAAAACTAAGACTATTATGATAGAAGAAAGAATAGACACAGAAGGGTTCTCAACCCCCCCTTGAGAGCTGAAGCATCCACCAACCATCCACTGTGCTTTAGAAGGAATAAAAGCTGAAGTGAGAATAAAGCTGACTGTTTCACTTGTGGCAGCAAGTACTGAAACTTTCAGAGGAGTAATGAGGAACAAGTTTCTGCCTTTTTCCATTTATTTGTATAATATTTTTCTTAAAAAACTGCCAATGCAAAACACAAATCACACGAAAAAGTCACTTTACCTCCTAAAAAAGTAACTTTTAGTGACAAATTAAAAAAAAAAGTAACTTTTAGTGATCAATTTGGGAAAAAAAAACAAAAACTTTTAGTTAAAAAGGTGACTCGCTATGAGCCCTGCACATAGTGCATTTCAAACAATCATCACTCCGAAACTTTTGTCCATTCAAAATATTCACTACACTGCAATTTCGAGAGGAATCACTTGTTAACAGTTCATAGGCCACTTTGTAAAACTCCAAATATGGTACTTCATAATCAGATGCTTGCACTTCTTTACATGGAGGCAAAGCTTTGAAAAACTTAATGCAACAATGTCTGGTTCATTACTACATCCAATTACAGAAGGATCAAATAGCTTTCCCAAAGCATCTTATATTTCTGTAGTTTGGGAGTCTTCTTTCTCATATGAAAATGTTTCTTCAGTACATGCACTGTACAGGCTTTGAAACACCTGTATAATGCATGTTTGTGATTTTCGTGAAGTCTGTTTTTTACATGTTACATGTAATGTACCTGTTTACTGAAAAAAAAAAAAAAAAAAAAAAAAAAAAAAAAAAAAAAATCACCACCTCGAAATGCATGTGGGTGTACCTGTATTAAACTGGACGCACAGTTGCTGTACAGATTACTGATTACAGAGTATGTAGGACGCGTGTACATACTATGTTTTTCACTGTTAAATGTGAAGAATGTACATGTTGTGTACAGGTTGCGAAAACAAGTACGGTACAGTGCATGTCACATTAAGAAAACAAATGCTGTAAGATAAATATATCCGAGTACTGTACATGCACAGTACATGTTGCATGTACAGTGAATGTATCGGTGATGGCAAGAGTACATGTCTGTAATTGAAACACATACAGTGTACATGTGGCATGTGTGCTATATGTTTCAGGAATGAAACAGCAAAACATATGCTGTACGATCAATTTATTCGAATACTGTACATGCAAAGTACATGTTGCATGTACAGTACGTATATCGGTGATGGCAATAGTACATGTCTGTAGTTGAAACACATATAGATTACATGTAGCATGTGTGCTATGTTTCAGACGAATGAAACATAATAAAACATATGCTGTAATAGAAATGTATGCGAGTACTGTACATGCATGGTACATGTTGAATGTACACTGCATATATCGGTGATGGCAACAATACATGTCTGTAGCTGAAACACATGCAGTATACACGTAGCATGTGTGTTATATGTTTCAGGAATGGAACGGAACAAAACATATGTTGTAAGATCAATGTATTCGAATACTGTACATGCACAATACATTTTGGATGTACAGTGCATATATCGGTGATGGCAATAGTACATGTCTGGAGTTGAAACACATACAGACCAAATGTAGTATGTGCTATGTTTCAGGCAAATGAAACGTAACAAAACATATGCTGTAATAGAAATGTATGCGAGTACTGTACATGTTGAATGTACACTGCATATATCGGTGATGGCAACAGTACATATCTGTAGTTGAAACACATACAGATTACATGTTTCAGGAAAGCAAAGCAAAACATATGCTGAAAGATAAATGTATGCGAGTACTGTACATGCACGATACATGTGGCATGCACAGTGCATGTATCGGTGATGGCTACAGTTAACGGCGTAAATCTTATCTTCAACATTGAAAGGAGGTAATTTGCAGCTTATATTCTGGAGGAGATGAGAATGATGCTTAGAAACCATCACACTTCTCCCCAGTGTTGAATCTATGGGTGTTCCGGTGGTAATTTTCCCACGGAGATAAAAACATCCCCTTAAAGATACATAAGAAAACCACAAGTTATTAATACTGTACGACTTTCTCCGACATATCCCCAACATGTAATTATTCCTCCGGAAAAAGTTCCTGAATTTAATATTGCTTCTCACCGACATGTTTCTGGGGGGCACTGCCCCCGGAGCTCTGAAAGTGACCCCCCGGACGAGGTCAAAATAATACGTCTATAATATAATACTAACAAGTAAAATAGTACCAGCAGTGCCCCCCGGAACACATTTTCTGAAAGAACGACTGACCATAATAGTTTTGAAATTGGATTATTGGGGAAAATTTCTCTCAGTTCTAACTTTTGGGGGAACATGTCCCCCTCATCTCCCCCGGAATTTGCGGCTACAGTACAGTATGTAGTTTATACACATGCAGAATATCTGTGGCACGTAAGCACACATTTCATTTTAGGCACTTGGTTTTGAAAACCATTAATGAAAAATGTGTTATATTCTTCAAGAAGTTAAACAAACGTGAAATAACTTTAATAGGCCTACTTAATAAAACTAACAGACGGAAAAAGTAACATTCATAGTGTAAAAAAAGCATAGCGAAAGCAGAAGACAAAAAATAATAATATAATAATAATAAGTTTTACGTCCCACGAAAGCAGAAGACAAGATTTTCCGCTTTTCGGCGTGACGTCACATATCCAGGAGCCAATGGTGTACGGAATCGCGTATTTGCTGATCCCAACAAAAGAAATTAGCGGGAAGAGACAAAGGAACACGCATTAGCGGGAACGAAGAAAGGAACACGCATTAGCGGAAACAAGGCAACGAATAGTTGTTTGAGACGATTAGTTAGATTTGATCCCATGGGTACATCTAAAGACACCTGTTTAGTTAAATGGCCTAATGGCCAAAAATCGGTTCTCCCTCGTTCGAAATGCATTGAAGAAACTGTTTTGTCTGTGAATAAATCCTACCAATTCAGGTGGCGCGGCCAGAAGTTGTACAATGGAAAACTAATCTACATAGGTAAGTGTGTTATTTTTTAAAGAGTATAATATCGGCATATATTCCGAAGTTGGGCGTCCGCTTTCGTCAAGTTTTTTCACTGTTATCTCGTTTCCACACTTTCTGCAATTTGTTATTAGGTTCATTAATCCGTGCTCTTCACAAACTTTTACTCGTTATCAATGTATTCCTTCACAAATGTTAAAACTGCTAGTTCATTGCCCTTGTACATTCGCCATGTTGGTAACATAAATGCTCGTTTCTTTCCCACAATGCAACTGTTCGGTTACCTTGCGCCAAGTAGTTCCCTCCGCTCGCCATATAGTCCCATGTTTATAACCGCTTATATATAACAAATAAACAGATTTTTCGAGAGACTTATATATTATCAAGCACACAAACGATCAAATTATCCATATATTTCCTGTAAATTTTAAAAATTTCGCTGGAAACGGACGCCCAACTTTGGAATTTAACCCATAATATCCATAGAGTATTAAAGAGTATACATATATATGTTGTACATAGTTGTAAGTTGAGCTTTTTACGCGTTATATCTATTAATTGTACATTTACACTTCATACAAGAATGAAGTTTTACTTCATAATATATGCCGATATTATGAATCCGATATCGGCATATATTCCGATATGGATAATTTGACCGTTTGTGTGCTTGATAATATATACGAGTCGAAAAATCTGTTTATTTATTATATATAAGCGGTTATAAACATGGGACTATACGGCGAGCGGAGGGAACTACTTGGCGCAAGGTAACCGAACAGTTGCATTGTGGGAAAGAAACGAACATTTATGTAATCAACATGGCGAATGTACAAGGGCAATGAACTAACAGTTTTAACATTTGTGAAGCAATATGCTGATAACGAGCAAGATCTTTTAAAAGTTTGTGAAGAGCACGGATTAATGAACCTAATAAGAAATTGCAGAAAGTGTGGAAAGGAGATAACAGCGAAAAAACGTAGCGAAAGCGGACGCCCAACTTCGGAATAAATGCCCAGGGTAGGGTCAAGCTGGGAGGCCATCACTAGCGAGGGGCGCGTCCAAAGTAGGCGCGGCAGCGACGGTGGGTATACGCATAAGCGAGAGTACTAAAAACAAATTTTGAGAATAATAATTCGAGTTTCAATGGCACTTGTCATGGTTTCATACTAGTAGCGCTCCACTTTTAAACTAAAAATACGCCTTCTGTATATTGTGCTGAAATAAATGCCGGTGGAAAATAGTATCTGATACAGTCAGTCAGTCATCATCGGATTTATTTTATCCGTTGTGGAACACTTGTAATGATTTTACAGTAGTAACCCTACACTCTTAAATCTAAAATACTGGTGAATTGCTTTGTATTTAATTCTATCGCCTGGAAACATATGGTCTCTTTAACCCTTTAACGGTCTTATGGTACAATTTGTACCATACGGGTGTTTTATGGTACTTTGCGTTTTAACTTTCCTATTTGAGCTTTTTCGCCTTTTTTTTTTTTTTTTTGTTTGTTTGTTTTGTTTTGTCTTGTTTTTCCAAGTCTAGAGGCATTGTAAAACATGTTACATATGGCTTCACGCCTTCCTGCGTCGAGACATAGGAGGTGATGACGTCATAACTTTAAAACATATTTTTTCGTTTGTTAGGCTTATTTTCATTATTTTTTGGCGGGCTTACTTTTGCACCTAGAAGATTGAAATTTTGCACAAACATTCAGTCCACCGAGTAGTATTTATCAGATTTTTTTTTTACCAGATATCTGCGTTAAAACAGTGGGTCCAGAGGGAAAAAAAAGTTGAAAAAAAAAGATATTTTAACCAAAAAAGTCCCTTTCTTCGGGATTTCCCCCTTCAGATACATGATGGAGACATGTAAATGGTACCGTCTGAAAGGCAGTTCTATTCTGAAGAGAGTAATTGGCGGATTATTATCCTAGGGTAAATAGGGATGTCTCAGGAAATTTTTTACCTGAGATCAGGGTCTTTTGCGGTAATCTGGGGGCATTGTAGGGATTCTTGATAAAATTTCTCCCGTCCTTACTATTCAAGATAGAAGCTTGAAATTTGGTACACATATTCAGTCTACCAAGTAGTATTTACCAGATTTTTTCAGATCTCTACGTTTACACACGGCCGTTCCAGAGGGGCCCAAAGTGTGAAGAAAATTCCCCCCCGAAATTTTCCCTTTGACCTTACCTTTCCCCTCTCCTGGTATCTGGTATGGGCATATAAATGGTACCATTTGAAAGCCTGCTCTATTCTGAAGAGAATGAGGTATGAACCATGATCCTAGGATAAATAGTGATGATGCAGTAGCTGCTTGAGTGAAAGTCTAAAAAATACCTCAAAATCCCAAGAACGTAAAAGGGTTAGATATGTCTTTTGAAGCACTTCCAAAACGTGATGCGGCAAAAGTAAACTAGTACCGTGTTTTAACTGAATGTAACCTAACAAAACCTAAGCTACCTTAGTATAAGAAGAAATAGAACTTGATGTTTTTATGCGGAAATTAAAAATTGATTGAGTTAGACTGTTCTGGTATCGAATATGTCTTAAATTTATTTAGCGTTCATTATGATCTGATTATTACGTTACAGGTACCAAATCTGACTGTGAGAAAAAACGACATGAGTCATCTGAAGAAAGTGCTGATGAAAACAGCAGTGGAAGTTTGCGTGAAAACTCCCAAGATGAAAATTCGCCACCGAAAGTAAAGCAACGTAGACTACGGCAAGAATTCGAAGAAGCATTTTGTATAGGTGATAGGTTTCCTCAAGAGCTTCCTGAAAGTCCCCTAAAAGGTACCAAAGAAGCAGAAGCAGATGAGTCGAATGGAATCGATGTGTGTATGAATTGTAAAAAGTTAGAAAAGCAGTTCGAAGACCTGAAACAGCAAGTACAAGAAGAAAAATGTGTTGTGGCAGCATTGAAAAAACAGTGCGTATCAACGTCCACTGAAAAGCGTTTCACTGTTCCACCGGTTGTTAAAAAATTTCTGTTGGATCTCATTGATGCTGATTATTGTAATGAATCTACAGATGTACAGTCAAATTCTTCAAGTGTGAGTAGCTATTTTTTTATGAATATCATTTATTACCATTAATTCATTAGCTGTATTAATTTATAGTTTTATGACGTTTCACAATGTAATATACCAAAAATACTACTGTTTAAAATCGTATATTTATCTTTTTTATTATTATTATTATTATTATTGTCGGTAACACTCCTACACAAGATGGTCTACTGAATCACATATAGAAAATCTTACATATAGTTTGAGTTATTTTAAGTGGTAATAGTTATATAATCTAGCTTCCTGTGATGAAAGTAATGTGCAAGCACATATCCGTAATGTGTAATAGTATGGAAGAGGGTCTTCTGATTTATTTGCCACGAGACGATTAAATACGTGGCATACTTCTACACATTTTGTGGAAAAAAAAAAATGCTATGCTGTGTGCATTGTGATTTCATCTGCCGGTAATAGTTAAAGAAGCTCTTGTGATTTAAAGTGACCCACGTACCTATAATAGTACATTAACCATAAGAGCGCAAGAGTCGTCCAACTGACAAACTATCATTAACGCTGTGGAGTTAAATACACAGATATGCCCTTGTAATTAATGTACTACTGTCACTTTAAATTACATGAGGGGTCACGGCGGCTTAGTAGTAGAGCGTTAACCTATGGTGCTTGGGGTCCCGGGTTCAATCCCAGCTCCCGCCCAAGTAAACTTTGTGGTGGACAAACACCTTGTGCGTGGGTTTCCTCGGGGTTCTCCTGTTTCCTCCCATTTTCTTCATTCCACCCTTTTATTCATTCCTCATTATCACCGTCTCCTTTAGCCTAGCCGGCATAAGTTTGGGACGTAAAACCCAAAGATCTCATTTCATTTTTAAATCGCATGAGCCCCAGTCCTGAATTATTGGTATACGTAGAGTGATTTAACCACTGTCGTGCATATTGAAACACAAGGTTTTATGTACAATACAGTGAATGAAATCACAATGCGTATTGCATAATTATGTTCTTGTAGCCACAGCATGTGTTGAAAGCACTGTTTTTAGACCAGATGCTCCTCTCCCATATTACTAACCTGTAATGCACGTAGTGTGACCTCAGTCTCGGAGTACATCTACTAATATAAAGTATTTTTACTTTGTCTATGCACTATTTACAAGTAGATTTAGTCAAAAAGGTTTAGAAATGCGTTTGCTAGAGCTAATTTTATAGACGTAACCCTGTGAAAACAGATTAGTTTCTGAAAAGATTGGTTTGGGTGACAGCCAGCTACTTGATTTGGATCCGCGTCTCCGAACGTTATGCGGTCGTGGCATTGCCATTTAATTGTTATCATTTATTACAATAACTATTACTAAGGTGGGAGTAGATTTTTTTTTTGGTGAAAGGATCAACGGTGCATTTCATTTCAGCCTTCGCAGCTCCAGGGCACATTTCTATTTTGATAGGTAATAGAGCTGTGTATGAATCATAAAATGTAGCTATGATATCGTAACCTAAGCCGTTAGGGTTCTTTATTTTCTAGAAACATACCACTGGAAAGGATCATAATTTATATTATAATGATTTTCTTTAAATCCACAGGTCGCTGATTCATGTACATCTCTTTCAAATGAAGTTACATTGAGTGCAGATTATCCGGATATAAGAATTAAAACATCAGTACTTGTAAAGTCTCTAGCTGCTGCAAACAAGTGCCCAACAAAACTGACAAGAAATTTGATGTCGGCTCTTTTCACTAAAGAAGAACTTGGTACATCATCAGTGAGTGGACATGGATCAATAAAAAACACCCTTCGACAAGATATTGTTTGTGCCATTAAAGGTAACGTAAAGCAATTTTATGTTTGCATGTATGTATGTATTTGACATAAAATATCCCGCAATTTCTTGTTGAATATCATTTCACCGGCTCTTTTAAAAGGGCGTTCATTACATCATGTACTTCGATCATAATGCCTTTTTTTTTTTTTTTTTTCATAATTTCCTTCGCTGCAATGCAAGCTATAATGAGTAAATTCAGATATATTTTATTGCTGTATCTTTACTGTGGTGGCTATCAAATACATGACTTACATTGTCACAACGCGAACCAAATTTCAGCAACCGACGGTTTGTAACTGTGCCTTCTGCTCGTAAAATTGTTAACTTCAGAGTATCTCTTGGGGGGTTTATTCTTTAACTCATTCAAAAAAAAAAAAAAAAAAAAAAAGTTGAAAGTAGCCAATGGATATTTGAGATTCACATACGTGAAAATAGTGTCTTTTTTCGTTCCGGTATTTTCATATTTTGCTGTTAAAGGGTGCTAGAGGGCATGTTGCAAAAAAGATCATTGATTTCTCGATTTTATTTATTTATTTATTTGTGGCCATGATAGCACAATCATTTCTCCTTCAATTTTGATTGGAAAATGTAGTTTTCTCTCGGTACTCAACTTTCCATTCCATTTAATAGGTGGCAAGTAACGCTTGTGTCAGTGAAAGTTTTGAATTGACATTTTAGGGACGTTTTTGAACAACTATTATTAGAAGGGTGTTCTCCAACTCTTAACTCTTTCAAATATTTATACGAGTAGGAGAAAAGCATAATTGAATTCAACAGTTACATAAATGTGAGAAAGTGACTTATAACCTTATTGTAGCATTGCGGTGCATTTTTCACTATTACTTCCAAATCAGCCCTAAAATTATATTTACAGTACCTAACATTGTAGTTTCCTAAGGATCAGTTTTATGCTATTGGTAGAAGATTGTTTTTCCTTATTATTCCTGTAGGACATTTTTGATAATCATTTCTTTCTCCCTCATGTGAGTGTAGGTGAAGAATGAGTGTGTTACGAAACGATAATATTCTGTCTTTTATCGTATTACCTTGTTATATATATATATATAAAAAAAAAAAAATCTACAATAATACTTAAGTCAAAATGACTGCTTGAAAATATGTATTTTACGTTCTATATGTCGTTTGATTGTGTGAAATTTTACGTTACATTGGAAAAGCTAATTTTGAATGCAATATGTAATACAAGAGAAACAGATATATTGTAGATACTGTTTGTTCCTTTTAATCATTTTTTATACCTATCAAAAATCAAACTTGTAATAAATGGAAATAAATACGCAACTATGTAGAAATAGTAATTGACTAAATTGGCTGATTCATTGTTTCTTTCGATGAAAAAGTTTTGTTGTTGTTAGATCATTTGTAGTAGTTTTGATGTACGTTTTGTTCACGTGTTCCTTTCTATTGTTAATTTGAATACTTTTTTTTTTCTTCTAAAGATTTTGTTCTGGCAAAGTTTCCTGATGTTAAGCCGTCTAAAATTCATGCTGCTATGACGGATAAATGTGTTCAAGAACGAAGAAGGGCCAAGAAAAATGAATTTCATGCAGAGGAGAACTAAACGGATATATCGTCGGTCCTAGTTTCTTATATAGGGAGTGGTATTTTGTATAAGCATTATAAGTTGTAAATTTCTATGTATCTGTTGAAATGGAAACCTTGTATGTTGTAAGTATAGTTATGTATCTGTGTTAGTATTGAAATGTTACAGGTTGTAAGTAAATATACGTATTGAAATGAAACGTTCTTACAAAGAATACCTCAGTAAGGACTCAGTTAAACCGTCACAATCCACAAAAGTTCCACGAACTACTGCTTTTCGGTGGCGTAGTAGGTAAAATAGGGTAAACATTTTTACTCACACAAATGAGAGGGTTAGCCATCACGATGATAACTCTCAGAGTTATTCTGAAAGTGAAAACGAAACCTTAAGGTTAATTGGGGTACACCATAGTTGTGTTTTAGCAGGAAATCAAGAAACCATTTCATCTGCAAATAACTCACCATTAGACGATGGAAGAGAAGTCGTCGCATATCAGAATGTCGATATATGTGAATCGCGGGTATCTGAAACTGACATAATTAAAATAGTACAATTTATTAAACGACATAGATTATCTCAAATTGCTGTGAGTGATCTTCTTAACTTGATGCATTCTGTTAACATTAATAATGTGCCACAGTCCAAGCATATATTGCTTAAAAGATTCAACTCAACGCAAGCACTTAAAACAACAAAGTTTTACTTTTGTTGCAAATGTGGCGCTCTTTTCAAATATCCAAACAATATCTGTGAAAAATGTAAGCAGCACACATGTGGAGATTTGCATTCTTTCGTAATGCTCGACCTAAGATCTCAAATCGAAAACCTATTAGCACGGTCTGGTTTTCTAGAAATGTTATCAAAGCGTCAAGTCAGGGAGAGACTGACTTCAATACGAGATGGAAATATTTACAGTACATTTGGACGTAAGTATCCTGACTTGGTTTCTGATGAGGGCGCACTAATTTTGACTGGAATTATAAACATCGACGGTGTTCAGTGTTTTACTAGTTCAAATACTTCATTTTTGCCCTGTTATATATCAATTTTAGAAATAAATGAACCGGTTCGATGGAACATTGAGAATATATTATTAGTTGGTGTCTTTATATCGCATAATTTTCCAGAAGATTCAATGAACAAAGGTGATCTCCTACATTCAACTTTCTATAAAGCAGTAGTTTCACACTTAAAAGAGCTGGAAGAAGGAGTTCATTTGTTTTCCACTTTCCAGTTATTGGGTAAAATTGTACGTAGTGTAACATTGTGTATATTAATGGGTACATTTGATAAAGTAGCAAAATGTACTGTGCAACAACTGGCACAATTCAATGGCAAATATGGATGTAGCAAGTGCTTACAACCCGGCATTTGTTTTCAAAGAGGTCTCAGGGTATATCCTTATATAAATGGAGATCCGAAGGGTCCCGTACGAACTGATATTGATATTCCACAGTATGCGGAAACAAAGCAATATGGAGTCAAACAGAAATCTGTTTTTTCAGAACTATCTTCATTCAAAATTATACAAGGTAGTATGATCGACTACATGCATTCTATTTGCTTGGGAGTTTTTCGATTGCTTCTTATGATATGGTTTGATTCAAAGAACAAGGAACAACCTTGGTATTTAGGACGGAAAACAACTTTGTTTGATAAAATTCTATTAGCAATCAAACCTCCATCAAATGTAACACGAACACCCCGTTCCGTGAAAGCAAGGCGTAACTGGAAAGCCATTGAATTTGAAGTCCTCTTTATGTATTATTTGCCTATTTTTAAAGACATTTTTAGTGATGCTAGTTATTTCAATCATTTGTATCAACTCATAATACCACTAGCATTTTTCTTAAATGACAATATCAATAGTAGTGATATATCTGATATGGAAAAATGTATGCATTCCTTCGTATTTCAAATGCAGCATTTGTATGGGGAGAGGTTTATGTCTTCTAATATCCATGACATACTTCATATTAGTGATTGCGTTAAAGATGCGGGACCCCTATATGCATTTTCCTGTTTTCCTTTCGAATCTTTGAATGGCAATTTGAAGCGACAACTGCACGGTACTCAGCGTATTGGTGAACAATTAGTCACTGGTTTTGCTATTGAACGACTGCTTGATACTCAAACCATTAATACTTCAGGAAGTAATGACAGCGAATTTTCAGTATCACTTCCAAACTTACGTAAATTACCTGACAGTGAAAAACTTAATATTCTTTCTAAGTGTGATCGTATACCTTTGACACACAACTGCGTTCATAATGCAAAAAGTGATAGCAGCTGTTCGCTCTATACTTGTAATCGAATAAGAGGCGGTAAGAAGGGAAATAAGATGATATATTGTACAGCTAATTATTCCTCAAATATGAAACATAATGATAGCTATTTCCTCTTACTCGATAGTGAAAAATCTGAAACTTTTCCTTGTCACATATTAAAAATAGTTGTAATGCAATGTAATACTTGTAAGAAAAAACATATTTTCATGAAAGTTCAAAAGAGAGCAGTGAATCATGCTTTTGTAGAAAGTTGGTCGGGTCTCTCACTAACTCATATTTTACGCTATACAAGCACATCAATATTTGAAGAAGATTATGTCGTACTGACTAGGGATCTTGTATACTCAAAATTATTTTATTTTAAAGTTGAAAATAATACGTTTTTTTCTTCGTTTCTAAATTGGAAATTGTATAATTAAAAGTCATAGTAGTTTAAGAGGCAGGAGATAGAAAAAGACTGTGTTAATTCTGAAGCAAACAAACGTTTTTGATGCTCAACCTTTATATCAAATTCGTAACTAGAATTTCTAAGAAGTAGTTTCTATTTCTAGCCTCTTTCAGCTGATGTAATCACTTTTTACAATATAGTTTATTAATTAAAAACATTCGAAGTACTCATAGTACAGAGAAATGAAGGGGGAGGTAAGTATTAAATAATCATTATTCAAAAAGAAATACTGCAGTGCAGCATATCTGTGTATGATCTATACATACAGGTAAAAGAGGGTTGAGTTTTCTAAAATCGATTGTAATTAACTGTTTTCTACAATGTGTTTTTATAAAAGTAGATAACATACTCTTCGACTTTTTTGTTAAACGGTGCTGTTCAAAAAAAAAAAAAAAAATGTAGACATGAGTGAAAGAGTACAACAGTGTATATTTACTTTTCAATACTTGAGTCAAGATCATCATTAACTTACTTTTGTCAGTTTCAGTACACTGTTATTTTGAAATTAGTGTGAAACCGTATCCACTAAGTTTGGTTGTATAATGTATATCCTTTTGATGAAATTCCTTAAGGTAATAGCTGACCATAAAAGAAACAAAACATATTTTAATAAATATACGTTAGAAAACGCTCCGTTACGGAGCTAGGGCATCGAAACTGGCATTTTTGCTGTTTTTGAAAACACTTCTAGAACTATTTACAAAACAAACATTTTTGACATGATGGTCGCCTTAATAAATGATAGTCAAAAACTTCATTTTGTCATTAGAGACCTCATTAGAGTCAAACATCTAGGCAGTTTTCAAACCATGACCAAATTTAGAGATAACTTGTGCTGTTTAACGAGTCTTTTTAACTTCTTAGGGAGATAATTTTGTTTGCTCTAATGTCAAGAATCACCTTCCAAATGTTTTATTCTTTTTAATTTTTTTCTTTTAGATATCTGTTAAAGTACGTTATCTCTGGAGTACCAAGCTTCGTAACGGAGCGTTTGATAACTTATGTTTGTTTCTTTTATGGTCTGTTATCACTCCTAAAGTATTAGTGAGAGTCTATTTCATCCTGTGTAGAATTAGCGACTTTTATAGGTGTATATATGCTTACGTGAACACTGTGTGTGTCATACTTCGGCTACACTTTTGGAACAATTCCTTTTTACTTTTTCAAAATCATGAGTGAGACAAGAAACAAAATGGCGAACTAATCCTTACTTATGTGCCAGCCTTCGTTCATTAGTTTGCAATTATTTTTCATTCAGATGTTCGAATTTCTCCACAACGTAACGATATTTTGATCCTTTCGATGTGAGTAATTTGGCTGCCTTAGAAGTATTAAGGAATATTGTTCTGAGAAGGTCCATCAAAGAATATTACATACCCATATTTAATGAGTGTCACGCATATTTATTTACATTTATTTATCAGACACATTGTATTATGAAACTTCAAAAAATTAATATTATCTTCCCCTAATCTTAATAGTCATATTTTCTTAAGGCGATAACACGATGCATATTAAATAGTGGCATACCTAGGGTTAAATCCGTTATCTCTGGTTGACCGATGGTGTAGTTTAACATAATGTTGTGGTCAATCAGAGATTACTAAAGTAAGATTCAGAAACATTGTCAGGTTGAAGCTACTCTTCGAATGGTTGGGCACTAACAATAGTGTTTCGTTGAACTGCAATGTTGGCATTCTATCCTTTATCATCTGTCGATGAATCGAACAGACACTATCATAACTGTAACAAGTATGTATTTGCCGAAAATAATCATATAAAGAGTTGCTCCACCCGCCAATATTTTTGAATCCTACATTAGTTCGATTCTAGGTCAGATGTCAAAACTTATCCTGCCATCAGTAAGGTCTTAAGGCTACCTTAGAGAGCGAGTGGGCTTTAAAAGAGTCACATCGAAACAGTATGTTGTGATTATGCTTGTTTTCTGAATTCTATGAATTACGGGAGCATTGTGGGTAGCTCGCTAACCTCTGGTGCGTGAAGTCCTTGGTTTGATAACTTCTGATGTAGTTGTGACAACATGGTTTCGTGTGTTTTGCCCGAGTTCTCCCATTTCCTCCTACCTTCACATTCCACATTTTTTCATTCGTCATCCGTTTCCTTTAGCCTATAGAGCATATCCATTGGACATTAAAATTTAAATTACATGCTAGTTATATCATTTGATTTGTTTTAATACCGACTTTCTCCCTTCAAACCTTACAGAGACAGGGTAAGTACTTGTTTTATCACTTATGTGACGATTAAATGCGGATGTAAGTACCAGTTAGTATATTTTCTTGCAACCCATCAATTACGCATTTCTTTGGTGTCTACCTTTTGAAAAGTAAATAACAGTAATTAAAGATTGGTTTATATATTGATAATTATCTTGTATTGATTCAAAGGGTACATAGAACTATTTTTTGAAATAATACACGGAATATTGATAAAGAAAATAATTTTATTTTGAATTTTTCCTTCAATAGCTTCTATGCTTAATGTATATATTTACAAGCATTGCTATAAATATTGTAATTCATTACGGATTCTCCTTTAATCTTGTACTTGACAGATGTATTAATAGCAGAAAAGTTTATGTTGCAATTTAAGTTGAAAGTTGTACTTTTTTAAGAGAAATAAAACTGAAGTAGTTTTAAATTCCTCATTTTCATTTTTGTATATGCCAACACCTAAAGCAAATATTATATTCTAATTAAATTTCAAATAATCAACAACATACAACATAAAGTAAAATGACCCTATAGGGCAAGTTCTACAAATATTCTAAATTTGTACTATAAAACATATTTCACATTTCAGCACGATCATGATTTCAAGGACTGACAAGCCATGAAAAGGAGGAAATTGTTGCTGTTTACATGCAATGTAAACGTTCATGACGAACGGATTGATACATGTACTTGCCTTACGAGACATAGCTCTGTGCATGCTTGCCAGCAATATTACTGTTCATATATAATGACTAGTAACAGCAATATCCTGCATGCAGAGAGGTGTGTTCCGTACAGTAAGTAAATGTACCAGTCTGTTCGTCATGGATGTTTACATTGCATGTAAACATCAACATTGTCCCCTCTGTATATGCAATGTACTTGACACATATACACTGCATGTGTTTTGTATGTATGCAGTGCATGTACATCGGATCTGTACAGAGGAGATTTTGTGCGTCAGGAACTGATATGTACATGCGACATGTACATTGCTTGTGCCGAATACCTGTTCATTGCATGTACATTAAGACTTGTTATTGCAGTGTGCATCGAACATGTATCTTGCATGTTCTGCTATCATGTACTTCCACTATTCATGTTGCGTGCACATTGCATGTACAGATGTCAGTGTCAATTCATGTTCATGTGGTATGAACATGTACTATACAGTTCATGTTAATCGATTATCATGCGATTAACATGCAATATACATTGCAAATTCGATTTCCTCTTTTCTCTGTGTTACACCTGTTAAACACCTGTGAAGCACATGTTTTGCAACTCTGTACATACAATGTACATGTGGAAAACAGTGTTCCAATTCCAGAGCATTACAGGCGCCTGTAACACATAGCATGTACAGGCGCCTGTTTTTTTCGCCTGGGTTGGGAAGAGAACTTCAAGAATGATCTTTTTACACACTTTTTAAAGTCAGATTCAATACTAGCCCTCTTTTCACTTAGTAACACACGTAAGTGTGCGTCAGTATTTTCACCAAAGAGGCCCTGCCGCAAAACTTTCAATCGAATACTGAGTCTGTCAATTTTCGAATATTTTACTACAATGAACTTAGGAACCCCCAAAACTACGAATTCGACACTAGTATCGGTGATTTTCAATTATTTTTACATTACACCGTCCCCCTTTAGGACTACTAATGGGATCTGAATTTTGATTTAAACGGCATCGGAAGTGTCACTGTTCACCTCAGCGACCCTGAAAACTATGGATTCGTCACTAATATCGGTGATTTTCTATCATTTTATATATACAGGGTGTAATGAACTATACCGACAAACTGTAAGAGGTGATTCCTCACATCAAAATAATTCAAAAAGTTCCTATAGACCTGTAGAGAAATGTGCGTAGTTTCAGAGCTAGGGCTGTCCAAAATCGCGAAAAAGCGAAATTTCAAGAGGCTCTGCTTCGAATCCGAGAAATCATAAGTGGTGGTCCTTATCAGCGTAAAAAAAAATCACTCATATATAATCCAAAAATGCATATTTCATTAATGTTCAATGGGTGTGCAGAGTATTCCTTGCAGGCGGTGGCTCAGTGGTACAGCGTTCACCACTGATGCGTGGGGTCCTTGGTTCGATCCCAGCTCGCGTCAAGTGAACTTCGTGGTAGATAAACATCGTGTGCGTGGGTTTTCTAATGTTTCTCCCGTTCCCTCCCACTTTCTTCATTCCACCATCTCATTCATTTCTCATCATTACCATCTTCTTTAGAATAGCTGGCAAAAACGTGGGACGTAAAACTTAAAGATTTCATTTCATTTCTTTTTCTCGTCTACAAAATAAAAATTTTCCTGTTTCCATCCTCAGAAACAATCCAATAAATTCAAGTGAAGAGAAAAGTTATCCTTGACAGGGAATGACATTCTTTTGTTCAAGGAACATAAATTTTTGCAGACAGAAATCCTGGGCATCCCCCATCAATTCACACTGGGAAGAATAAACGCTTTAATCCATTTTAGTAACAATTTAGCAGCATTTATGTACCCTTGTAAAACAGAAAAAATGCCCAGATTATTCGCTTCCTTGGTATTTGGGAAAACATAGGACACAAACGGAAATCAGTTAGCGACTTTCTAAATGTGAGATTTTCTGAAGAAAGAAAGAAGGAAATGTATCATATTTTATATATATATATATATATATATATATATATATATATATATATGATAAAATTAATGAAAGCAGCCATGACAGATTAGAATCAGGTTCAAAAGTTTTGAATCCCAAGGGAAAGAAGGAACTTGAAACGCACGGATATCGAAACAACTGTAGAACTACCTTTCGGTTGTATTGATGTCTAAGGAATTCTTTGAAACTATGTTTTTCTTTTACGATTCTTTTGATCAAAAATATTGTTTTCTTTAATTACACTGAAGTTTTCTGTATTTGCCAAGGTTGCTCCGAAACTAATATTGTATTAAATAATAAAATATAGGAGCTGAATAATTCGAAAAGCAAACAAGGTGTGTTGGAAAGCCTTCACTACTCCCAGTCTCTGCCCTTCGAGTATATTGTTGCCCAACTGATAATCCTAAGGGACTTTGCGTAATTATATTCCGGAGAAGTGTACATGTATACAGTCTGTGTAGGAGAAAAATTAAGGCGCAATCTGAGAAGCGTACATCAATATAGTCTGGGTAGGAAGAGAAGTTTTATACATACTAATTTATTTTATAAAATATCTCCTAACAAAGAGCCGAGTAAGACAAAAAGAAAAATGGGTTCTGAGAACTAAAAGTCCATACCATCGATGTTAGAAGATGGGAAACAGTTCAACAGAAGGTAGGGGTGGGACTCCTTATTGCAGCAAATGATCATGCCTTCTTCCGAGGTAGTGCCGAAAAACCTTTAAAACAAATCCTTCCAGCATGTTTCTAACAAATGGAAATAATGCTGGGACAATGGTATGGCATAGGATGTGAACTACTCTGACAAACACCATTACATATATGAGAATGGGTAAAAGTATATAGGAAAAAAGAGCAAGACTATTCTTTATTGAAAAGTGGATACTGTCCAAGTACTTAAAGGAGGAGAAGAGAAGCAAAAATGTTACGATTTCAAAACTTCAGTTTAATGCCTAACACTATGTTTTACACTAAAGGAAAAGTCTGGATGAATTTCGTACTGCCATAACAGAACAAATCAGTACAGAACAAACTTGCTACATTTATGCATTTTTAAAAAAACATTTTTCGATCTGCGATTGGTGGAATTCATCTATACTAAAGCAAACGCCAAAGATATAGGCGGGTTGCGCGCGCACCTTACAGCTCGCTGCTGTCAACTCTCCCTTGTCATGTGCCACCTCCTTCCCCTCCTGTTGCAGGAGTAAGCAGACGACAACTGTTTACCTAGCCACAGCTCAAAGCCTGCGTTCTGTTGAAAGCAATCTTCAACACGCGCGCGAAACATGAAACCTTGACAGTGACTGACCAAGACAAATGTAAATGTGGCAAGTGCGTAGGTTGCTAGTTGGCTGTTGCTCTCTCCACCCACTTTTTGTTGCGCGCGCAACCCGCCTATACTTTTGGCGTTTGCTTTAGAATAACCTTTAATCTCAATTTAGGATCTTACATTTCTTAAAAACTTCTATTTTTATATTCTTATTCGAAGTGTTAATAATTCATTTTAGAATTCGGAAAAATAGTTTAATTACAGTGCTAATGTTACCTGGAAGTTTCTTGGGTGGGGTTCTTGGCACAACTTTGATAGGCTTGAAGTGATGCATTTCTTGATTGATGCTGTCATGGCTTCCTGTGCTGAGATCACTTCCACTACGTATTTTTTCCAGATCTGTAATATATATATTGTGCATTATAAAACAGTAATAGTAGTTTGTATCAGTGTAAATTGTTCCTTGTGTCGTCTTTCTGTTAAGTAAAATTATAAGAAACGCAATTAATTGCTGCAATAAACATTACCAGAATGTTCAGGATGTTGTGATACAAAAATATATATACCTTCAGACATGTTAAACGTGCAGAAAAATTTTAATGAATACCGGAAACAATTTGATCATGTGCCCGGACTGAGAACATAGGAATCCATGTGCTAAGTAAACACTCGTTGCTAATTAGTGAAACATCGGAGAGGTTTGTTGTGTCCTCACGCCGCTATCCAATGCCTGTGAAACCTAATACCTGTTGCTTTTAATCCACTGACAAATACGGAGATTTTTCACCTCTCTTCCTCTAAAACGAAATAGTCTGATTTCACTTAATTTTTGTACATTTGTTTAATGATATCGTTTATTTTTTGCAGAAGACTGTTTCGGATACATGTGAGTAAGCTTGACATAATACGCATCTAAAGAAATGTCATGTTACCACCAGCATTGTGAACAATCAGCAGATATTATAATTTTCATTTTGAGAGACTGTGCTTAGAGAGTGAGTATGTATGTTCTCTCCTTCCTCTCACTCCTCTCTGCAAGTTTTCTAGAGACCACGGCTAGTTCGAATACGACGATCGACGCGGTGTTGTTTTAGGAAATCAAAGACTTAAAAATACATCGGACTGCCCCAAGACTCTTCACCAGAATGTTAGAAAACGAAAGAATGTGGATCCCTATTTCTTGTTCTATATAGGTAAGCGTGCATATTTGATAACCGTAGAAATGTCTGATGAATGTAAGAAAAATACGGGGTCATAATGGATGAGTGAATTTATCAGCAAATCGTCTTCATATTTCTCTTAACCTTACGATCACAAATTTCCGGCATATTGAAATTCCACAATGACCATGAACCCCTTGGAAAAGTTGTCCTGCAACAGTGGACAGGTCATTACGTTCCTTCATCTATCGCTACGACAGCAAGTAAAGATCCATATTTGACCGATGTTCAATAGGTAAATGGATACCTCATCTAGTGCAAATACATACTTCCCCTTCTTCTACTAACACGTGTAAGTGTTATTCGCTCACCGGAGTATTAAGTTTGCGGAGACCATTGCATTAAAGCCTCAGGTGCTGATGAATGATTGTTAACTCTTGGTCTGGCCAGGTCGACTGGTCAGCAATTGCCAAGGGTCAAGGAGCCTGAAAGCCTTGTGGGCAGCCCGAGGAACATACATATTTAACATATAGAATATTACTATAAAGACACTGAAATATACGTTAATGTAATGTTCGCAAACGAGTTATAAAAACAACTGAACAAATCAGAAATATGTATTTTCTTTTATTTCTCCATTCAGTGCAAAAAAGACACTGCTAGCAACACTCAGAAAAAACTGAATTTTACAAATTTTGCAATTAGAAATCTCTTCCCTATTTGCCATATTAATGTTGGCAGAACTGACGACAATAGTCAGAACAGACTTGTTTGTATTTTATTATATTGTTGTACCAAAGTGAAATTTGAGTGCTGTGGTACGCATATTTATGAAATGCATCATTATCAGTTTACACTTCCTATGGTATCTTCCCAAATAATACTAAGTAGATACCAGAAACTGCTATTTCCTTTCGGATTTTACTGGTTGCTGCAGTTTCCTTCGTGCTAATTACCATATTCTTTGTTTTTCTTACATTAATTTTTATTTCATATTCTTCTCAGCTTTTTCTCAAATTCTGTAACAACATTTTAATTTCGATTTCAGATTCCCCGAAAGACAGGAGGAAAACAGCAACTAAAGTGATCCTTTCTTTGATTTCAAAATATTTTCCCATGTATAAACAGTTTTCTTTGCATATGTTAACCTCCTTCAAACAGTCATTTTAATCCACTAGCGAAACTTTTTTTTTTCACGTGATAACATAGGCTTTTACTGAATGTTGATGACTGGTGAGATCAGCGTCAGCTTGACATCTTCGTGTTAATGGTACACTCCATCCTCTTTTAGTTCTCTACGTTACTTTGTTATTTTGGGAACAGATGACAATAACGAAAGTAACTCACCTCACGTGGGAGCCCGCCGGCGAACAGTGTGTAGAAAGCGGAGTAAGAGGTCATGTGAAGTATTAGTCAAGCGAAATATCTTTGTCTACTTTTGGGTTTGTTTTATAAAAGAGACAGTTAGTGATTTATAAGTCCGGCAAGGTGAAAACGTAATTTGTATTCTGTTGGTTTTGTTAATATAATAAGCAGTAGAAACTGAATTCAACAAGTGGTGCTGCAAAAAGGAAGAAAATGAAGAACATTTCAAGAAAACGAACACTTCTTTTCAGCCTGGGTCTGAACAAAAGAAAAAACTACTTTTCAAATAAAAGTGAGTAAAATTAACAAGATAATCGTGCATAACAGAGTATTCAAAATAAACTTCCAGAAAGGAAGGGGTGCTTGTGTATTATCGGTATATAAGGGAAATTCTTATCCAAAGAAGGGATATGTTATTTCTGTGATACAAACCGGGGATAAATTTTTATATTAGTTTCGAATGTATAGATAATCATCGAATCATCGACTTACGACTAATCTCCGTCCGTTCTGATTTGACAGCTCGTTAAGTCGTTTTGGTAGTTTGTCGGCCATAAGCAGGTGATTCATAGAACGGAATCCCTCAGTGACTAAATGGCTACTGATTTTTTTTTTTTTTTTTTTAAATAATTTCTCCATGGATGACTTACCCAGTGGTTAAAAAAAAAAAATCCAAAGGAAGTGGTTATCGTATTCAGTAGAAATGAACAAAGTGTTTTCAGACAAGTTGTACAATGTCTTATAGATAATACACTTTTTTGTTGGTAGACAAGAACTAACTTAAAGGTGCAATGAATAAGTGTCATTACTGCAAACAAAGTTTACAACGTGCCCTCTTCTTGGACAGTGCTGAAAATTCGAGAATTTGTTTTTAGCTGTAATCATGATAGATGTTTTTCAGTTACTTCTCCTGTGTCCATCTTTCTTCAAAGTAAGTCTAAAGACTATGCAAATGCCACGAATTCGGTAGACACATTATTGGACGAAATTTTAAAAAATGACAAAAATTTTTAGAAGATTACATGAGAAGTATAAATCCTTGGATAAAGATATCAGCACTTATTTTAGGAATGGGGAAATCAATAAATGAGATGATTTTCCATTTAAAAAAATATTAAGATGCAGAAAATGCCTTGTGAACAAGTTTCTGACAAGGCTAGAAATTTGTCGCATGATCAGAACTAGAGAGCAATCTACTTTAACATTCTTGACTGTGTGAGTAAAAGTTTAGAAGGACGGTTTGTATCTAATAAGAGCTTACTGCTTGAGTGTTCCTGATTGGACCCGAAAAAGTACGAGGATATGGTTGCAATGGAGATGGAAAGTTTTCCTGATGATTGTTTGCAAACTATTTCTCACACAACAAACGTGAATAGAACCAAGTTATTGTTAGAACTGTGACTGTTTGCAAGCCAGTGTTGTAATTTTAATCCAGATCTTAGTAAAAAGCAAGATTCACAAGAAAAAGAAAAATGAAATCTTTCAATTTTACGTCTCATGCTATGCTGGCCAGGCTAAAGGAGATAGTGATGATGAGAAATGAAGGCAAATGGTGGAATGAATAAAGTGGAGAAAACCCCCACGCAAACGGTGTTTGTCCACCACGAAGTCCACTTGGCGCGAGCTGAGATCGAACTGCATCAGAGCTGAACGCTCTACCACCGAGCCATCGCGGCCTCCCACAAGAAAAAGAAATGCATAGGTACAAGTAATGATTATAACGATTCAAATGAAAGTGTGACATCTGAAGAGGAATTTGAAGATAAAAAGGAAAAGAGTGAAATTCACTGTGGCACTAAAACGAAATGTTTCAAATGCCTGTCCCTTCATTTCTTATTCTGTATGAATTCACGCCACAGTCTGAATTATTTAGTAGTTTATATACTGTTTTTAATTTCATAATGACCGTGCCATCCACTCCTGATAGCGAGCTTTATCAAAACTGGAAATTTTAAAAAAACGACTTACATCTTAAGTAAGCACTTACTATCTTCTTTACTGTTATTGGATATCGGAAGGGAGAGTGAATTTGGATAAAAGTAAAGTCATCGATGAGATTACGTTGATAAACAGTGTTGAAACAAAAGTTAACGTGTTGATATATTGTTGACACTTTGGGTCTGCATCATCTTCAATTTTACAATTATATGTTTTATGATATTGTAATAATTTATTAGTAGTAAAAAGTAATTTACTTGTATGTATTAATATAAATTTAAAATACACGTAGGATCCACTTTGCTAGTTACAGTTATATGGTTAGATAAACTTCATAATACATTGTAAATATTAGTCATTAGTTCTTATAATGTAAAGAAAAATGCATACAACTATACAGGCTTCGCTTAATTTTACCACTATAATCTATGATGACGTGACGAAGTTATGCAATACATTTCTCTTTATTCCACTCATACCTTTATCACATCATATGAGAAATGCTGAACTGACTTACGCTGAAACTTATACTATGATTTATATCTACGTTATATTGCTTAAATATTTATTATTTCGCCATTTACCGTTACAAAAACAGATGTTGTTGTAGGTACCGAAGATATGCTCTGAAAAATTTCTCGATCGGGGAGTCCGAGGGCCCGTGATATCGCCTAACTGGCACTAGTTGTATTGACACTAACCGGTGATATGTAGCTAGTCAAGGCCATCCTACTTTATGAGGAGCGGGCTTCATTAGCAAGCTATCCGACGTATGTCACGCACCACTTCATTCATTACTTTCATTGGAATTTTTCCTGCGGATGACTTTCGTAAATGGATTTTTTCGCACGAATACTTACTGGGTATAATAGGTCACTATGCAAGAGCATATGTTTTTTCGATGCTCAAACCGTCGTCTCGACAATAATTTACAATCCTGTCGAAAGTGAATTTTGCCGGGTAAAGGACCACGATAATCTCTTCCTGATGACGACTCAGTTTTGGCGGCACTCTAACACACACACACACACACACTTCACTCCGAATCCTGGTAGACGAAACTAAAAATAATGAGCAACATCGGTTCATTTACCAAGATAGTAATGTGTATCAAATTTGCTAGCATGAAAACGTAACAGAGTTTTTAAATGGTTGCTTAAAATATTTAATTTGTGTTCTAGAGGTAATATTTAATAGACTCTTCCACATAGTCCCCTAGGTCTGTAATATTCAATTCGAGCATCAACTGGCAGACTCGCAACCTCTGATGAAATAGAGGGTAAAAAATTCCATGTACCACATCTCATGCTTTAAGCCCAGCGCTTCAAAAGAAACATACAGACATAGTGCAATTTTCCCCATCCTCTCATCACTACAGAGAGGAACTACAAACTGAATATAAATGCACAATATTTATACTCTGGTTATCACAGCACCCAACGTACTGAAAAACTGAAATAAACTCTTTCAGTTTTACGTTATGTCATTCATGCTAAAGGAGACGGTGATGGCAACAATGAATGAAACGAATCAAATTTAAAACGTAAGAAAAAACAGCAGATTCCCGAGAAAAGTCCTCGCCTACGATGCTTATCCATCACCAAGCCAACTTGGCGCGAGTTGGGATCGAACTAGGCATCCCATACATCAAAGGCGAACGCTCTACCGCTAAGTTACCGCGGCCCTCCTAAAATACTGATATATTCAAAGAAATACCGTTCGTAAATGTAATATCCTAAATATGAGGAAACGAATAAGTCTGTTTCCTGTTTATCAAAATTCTCCCATGTATCACGTGCCTTTGCGTCCAATGCTCTATGGTTACCAATACAGTGATACTAAGCTACGAGTATACGGTATTAAGTAAATGTGTTTTGTACAAATATAGTAACTGCCTACACAATGGGGTTAATTGATTTGAAGAAACGTTCCACTTAGGCAAACACCACGGTATTCAAGGCCTATTAAATAAAGGGTTTAAATTGAACTTCTTAATCATAAATGTACAATATATATATAGGGTGTTAATGAACTATACCGACAAGTTTTAAGATGTGATTCTTTATATCGAAATAAGAGGAAAAGTTCATATGGACCTATGGCCAAAAGTGCATAGCTTCAGAGCTAGGTCTGTACAAAATCGCGAAAATGCAAAATTTCAAGAGGCCCTATTTCGAATTCGAGAGACTGTGGATGGTGGTACTTATCAGCGCAAAGGAAGCCAGGCATACACAATTCAAAAGTGCATATTTCATCAATTGACAATAGGTGTAAAGGTTATTCCCTACAGGGTTTAATTCTCAGATATGTTTTCAATAGAGTTTTCAGATATACCCTGATTTTAAGAAGGGTCCAAAGTAGGCAGGAGGTAAATTTTGACAGCAATGGACATCCAATGCTTCGGAGGAAAGGCGGAAGTGTTAGGAACCGACATCTCCATGTTTCTTTGTGTTCGCAATAACGTGTGATGATATGTATTTCGTCACGGTATATTTCACGTTTTCTCTACTTATAAGCGTGAAAGAAAACATCGCACCATGCGTTTTTCCGAGTACGAGAGATCGTGCTGCTGACGATCGTTAACACTTCCGACATTGTGCTAAAGGATTCCGTGTTCATTGCTATCAAAGCTTTTCGATTGCCTACTTTGGACCAATCATAAAGTCCGAGCATATCTCAAAATTCGGTTCATGGCATGTCTGGGAATTTCACCCTGCAGGATATAATCCGTACAACCATTGAACATTAATGAAATATACATTTTTGGATTGCGTTTTATTTATTTATTTATTTTTTCGGCAATGGTGCAAGTTTAAGGGTAGAAACCACCCTTTGAACGATTGGGGTGATCTCCAAGCTTAGACAGAAAACAATCATTTAATGTAGAAGAAAACGTACTGTCAGAGGGATTTTAGAACAGCTGATGCAGAATCTGACGTCAAAATTACAAAATTCAAAATAGCGGATCCAATATGGTGATTGCAATTACAAAGTCTTCTGGTTTGAAATGCTTTGCACTTAGGTAAGAATAATCATAGTTGGCAGAGGATACTCTAACGTTAATTCTTCCGTCAGCTACGTTACATATTAACTGATTCTAAATGTTTATGCAATACACAAGATTATCTAGAATAACTCAACACAGTTATGCACTTCAAATATATATTATTATCCTTATATTATCATTATTATATCTCGTTCGCCACATTAAAATATTATACATTCAGAGTACACAAGATGGTTCTTCGTTACCTCTATCTTTTTTTTAAGTTACAATAGCAACGACATTAAACAGATAAACAAATAGTCATAGCAACCAAATTAAGAAAATCTCTCGATAGGATACAAATACTTAAATTATTTCTTTGTGTAATGTCTTCTTCTTCTTCTTCTTGATAGCTTGTGCCTTTTAAATAGATCCTTTTGCCCGTAAATAGAAATGATACTTAAAAGTACATAAGAAATATATATTATCGTAATAATGCGTTGAACACGAAAGAAAAACCACCAAGGAAAAAGACATTAAAGCAGGAGTCCCTCAGGGATCTATGTTAGGGCCACTTCTTTTTCTAATATATGTTAATGATATTCCAAAAACAACCAAAACACAGATAGCAATGTATGCAGATGACACAATCGTGTATGCATCATCTTTCTTGCCAAATCAAGTTACAAAGTATATACAGAATCATCTAAACGAAATCAAACCCTGGTTTAAACGTTGGAAAATTAAAGTCAATGCTGAAAAATGTGAAGCCATACAGTTTACTAAGAAATACAAACGAAAACCAAACAACCAATTAACTCTATATAACACACCAATAGAATGGAAAGATAAAGTTAAATATTTGGGAGTAATACTAGATAAAAGGCTTACCCTTAGGTACCACATGAACTCCCAAAGAAATAAGGCTAGTGCTAGACTACGAACCCTAACCGGACTTTTCCGCTCACCTGCCCTCAATACGCAGAGCAAAGTTATATTATACAAAATGCTAGTTAGGCCAATAGTCACATACGCTGCGCCAGCATGGGCTTTCTCTGCACCTTGTTATACGCGGGCTCTGCAGAGACTTCAGAACAACGCTGTGCGCATAATAACAAATTCTCCCCGATATTTGCCTGTTCTGCGCCTACAGCAGCGTCTAGGGTTGACTCTGATTGAAGATCACATACAGTATTTAGGAAGGAACTTCTATCAATCTGTGAAAACAATAGAAAACGACCTTGTGAGCTCTCTGGGTAGCTACACAATTCCAGAAAGCTACTACAAATACAAACGCCCGCTTCATGCGCTAAAATAGAAACAAATCCAAAAACACTTTTGAGAAGAATAATAAGAAAAAGAAAATGTAAATATGTACATAAAAAGGTATGACGAGGCCTGTTAGGCAGAAAAATAACTAATACATCTTACTTAAATTACTGATATATCACTAGTATTAACAAAATTGACAAGTCCAATAGGATACTAATATCAATCATATCCCAAATACTATAATATAACTAAATACTACATAATCGTGTATATGTATATATCTTAGTCTCATTTTAGATTGACGCAGTCCAAGGATGAAGAAGACAAGATACTTGCATGAAAAAAAAAAAAAAATAACAAAAGTCCCACTAACAAAGCTTGTCCACCAACTACAGACAACTTAACACAATAGTATAACTCACACTTGACTTTTTAAGTTAGGGAATCAATACAGACAGTAAAGATGCTTTTACATGGATTTTTACCACCCCTTCTTAGTGTGGTTTTGCCATGTAAATACTTGAGCACGAGCATGACCGATAAAGGGGGTTTCCCTGGACTCCATGTGTTTCCAGGTTTCTCCTCCTACTACCCAAGCCAATGGTGAGGCGAAAAATCTTCACGCGCTTTCCTATCTTCTATTTTACCCTTCTTTCTTTCTCTAATACACACTGTCCGGTAAATGTCTAAGGATAAAAACCGCGACGCGACACAACATTCGACATGCTGCTTTAGATTTCTAACTGCATGTAGGAGGTGCACGTAAATATAGGTTGGTGCATCACTCAAGGGGGCGAGCTTTCTTGCTAAGGGGCCCTCTTTATTCTCTAATTTATTTCCGTATTTCCGTAATAATGCGTGAAGGTTGCTGACCGATTTGAAAACCCTTTCTGTACGTATTTTAACGGGATGCTTGAGTAAAGTGTGTCTCTGCACCTCTTACTATTAGGGGATGGTTATTTAAAGTGAGTCTCACTAAGTCAGAACTTCTTATATTCCCAATTGTTATAATTATGAATTTATCGAGAAAACGTTTTACAGTAATGATACTCCGCAAAAAAGTGTGTGATGTATAAACATCGTTTACACCATGCACACTTATTAAGAAAATAATTGTAAACAAATCGCAAAATGCTGCAGAATCTTTGAAACAAAATGTTACGGGATTTTCGAACGCAGGTGGTTTTTCTTCCAAATAACCGCTTTTGAACGAAGCATATCAATAAGAATTGCAAAGCTGGGAGAAGAAAACTGATTATGAATCAGTGATTGAAACTTTATTATATTATTACGAGATGTAAATTTATGTTATATTATATATACAGGGTGGGCCATTTTAATCAATCCACGGAAATATCTGAAAAATGATAAAACATAGAATAAATGTTTGAAGTACACTTTATATATTGCTAAGGGGGAAAACCAATTCCGCCAAAAGTACCCCTCCCCGCCCCCGTTAATGGGGGTAACGGGGGGTAACTTTGAAATGTCAAATGAGAACATGGGTCGAGTAATACCTCGTTCTAAAGGTCTTGGAAAACTAAGTAACGCTGTACCAAAAGATGTTTCATATTGTGCACCAGTTTCAAAATGGCCGCCATGATATGGTTCGGAAACTCCAGTACCCGTAGTATGAAAACCATGAAAGGTAAATGAATGGAACAAAATTGAAATACGTAAATATCATACGGCATATCGAATGGTGTGATCCCTGTGATCCCAGTGGCCTCCCTGAAGAGGTCTTGGGGAAAAATGAAATGAAATCTTTGAGTTTTACGTCCCACGGTTATGCCGGTTAGGCTAAAGGAGACGGTGATGATGAGTGATGAATGAAATGGTGGAATGAAGAAAGTGGGAGGAAACGGGAGAACCCCGAGAAAACCCACGCACACGGTGTTTGTCCACCACAAAGTTCACTTGGCGGGGGCTGGGATCGAACCCGGGACCCCAAGCACCAGAGGTGAACGCTCTACCACTGGGTCTTGGGGACTAACTTCAAAATTTCAAACAGTAACATGAGTCGAGTGCTACCTCTTTCGATAAATCTTGCAAAATCAAACATCTTGCTGGAGAAAACGATTGAGGTGAAATAGTAGTGTTCTCAAAAGGCCGCCAAAACATAGTATCCATGTCAGAGAAAAGGTTTAGTACCCGTAGTATAAAAGAGATTGGAGATAAATCAACTACGGAGGCGTTCAAAGACTCGAGAATAATACAACAGAGATAAAAATATTAGAGTAAAATTGCCATAATGTATATAGAGAAATCCAAGTCCTGCGCTCTGTATGTGAGTGGGGTGGAAAGTAACAGTGAAAGTTCAAATGAGAACTCTACTTTAATTCGCAAATTAAGGCTACCTTACAAATAGGTATGGTGTAGTTGAAGCATTTGTTTGTAAGGATGACGCTGTAGTGACTAAAAAAAGGTGAAATTTTATTCGAATGGTAACGCATATCTGTGTGGCTGAGTATGATTTGATGCGAAAACAGAAGGAACGTTATACGAAAGAAGTTGTCGAATAATGCAGTTGCTGGAACTTACAAACGTGTGAATTTGCTAATCTCCGTCGCCATAGAAACTTTTATGCAATGCGTGCTGGTTATTCAGAAAGCATTTCGGGGATATACGTACACACCGTTTCGTCCCTCAAGCTCACAATATGACATGAGTGCTAATAGTTAATCAAAATGTAACTGTGGCCATCCGTATTAACTCAGTGCACCAATTCTTTATCCATGAATCTGCCTTCCAAACAGCATTGGGTAGGTCAAGCGTACGCCAGAACCGTTGTCCGGTCGGACATTGAAATTTTGAAGTTAGCCCCCAAGACCCCTTCAGGGAGGTCACTGGGATCACAGGGATCACACCATTCGATATGCCGTATGATATTTACGTATTTCAATTTTGTTCCATTCATTTACCTTTCATGGTTTTCATACTACGGGTACTGGAGTTTCCGAACCATATCATGGCGGCCATTTTGAAACTGGTGTACAATATGAAACATCTTTTGGTACAGCGTTACTTAGTTTTCCAAGACCTTTAGAACGAGGTATTACTCGACCCATGTTCCCATTTGACATTTCAAAGTTACCCCCCGTTACCCCCATTAACGGGGGGCGGGGAGGAGTACTTTTGGCGGAATTGGTTTTCCCTCTTAGCAATATATAAAGTGTACTTCAAACATTTATTCTATGTTTTATCATTTTTCAGATATTTCCGTGGATTGATTAAAATGGCCCACCCTGTATATATATATATATATATATATATATATATATATATATATATATATATATATATATACAAAAATATAAAGGACAATGTCAGAAAAACATCTCAAGAAGTTTTTCCACGGCCTAAAGAAGAACAAATCAAGAGGCTGAATCCTACCAGTTGTTCCTGCAGGAAGGGTTTATTTTGAGGTTCTCTTTTGTTCTTAAAATAGATTCAAAAGTTGATGAATTGTGATCACTCCACGAATCAAATAACAAAACGGACTTTGCATTAGACGCTGGGAGAAAAACCTCTTGAAACCATGATCTCACACGACTTGTTGTTAATTCTCCCTAATTTGATGCTTTCACAAGGACATTTTCAGATTTAAAGAGGTTGTTTTGGACTATAGTGAGAGGCGACGAGACTGACTTTCAATAAGTACTCCGGATAGTGAGAGGCGAGAGGACTCACTTTAAATACACACACCGACTAGTGAGGCGCAGAGACGCCTTTAATCAAGCATTCAATTAAAATACGTACAGAAAAGGTTTTCAAATCGGTGAGCAACCTTCTCGCAGTAACCCGTGGCAACTATGATTGTTCTTGCCTAAGTACAGAGCATTTCAAACCAGAAGATTTTTGTAATTGTAATCACCATATTGGATCCGCCATTTTGAATTTTGTAATTTTGACTTCAGATTCTGCACCAGCTCTTCTATTAAAAAAAAAAAAAAAAAAAAAGACAGTATGTTTTCTTCTACATTAAATGATTGTTTTCTGTCTATGCTTGGAGACCACCCCTACCGTTCAAAGGTGGTTTATACCCTTAAACTCGCACCATTGCCGAAATAAAAAAAAAAAAAGGTGAAAACGTGTCGATTAGTTTTCGATGTTCTACAAGTATGCAAAGTTTCATTCAAATCGGTGAGTGACACTTCCGTAAGTCTCCTTGTAAGAGAAACTGCTGCTTAGCAGTAAACTAGTAACTAATTTCAAACGTCTGATAATCCATCGCTTCAACGTCACCTAGTAATGTTTGTACGAACCCTTTCAATAAGTACTCCGGTCTGTTGAAGGTACCCTTTCAATAAGTTGTCTGTTTATTACTACGAATTTCCTGAACCGACTGATGTCTGGGCAAGCTGGATGAAAATCTGTGGCATCTGATTGTTTCATTTTCATTCGTGTGAACCACTTGAATAATAAATGTGGAAGAATTATGCCTGAAATGTCGAAACACGTGCAGGGATCATATTGATCCGGTCTCTTCAAAATAGTTGAAGAGTGAGCAAAAGCAGATGAAAAAGTGACCAAAATCTCATCAAAAATAACTTTAAAATTTGATGCCAAACTTGGTCATAAATTGAATTTTACAGTTTTTCCGTAACCAAAATTGGGCCGGCTGGATCATAACGGAAATACGCAATGTTCTAACATGTTAAGATCAACAGTTATTTTACTGAAGTTTGTCTGCTAATAATAATAATAATAATAATAATAATAATAATAATAATAATAATAATAATAATAATAATAATAATAATAATTGGATTACTTGTGTTTAGAGGTTCATTATTAATTACATACCTCGCACAATTTCGTATTTCAACTTTGATCTGGATGGAGTAAGGCCAAATTTCTATATTTTCATTATGTCCAATAATACAAAATTAAAGTAATGTAATTAATATATACCATCTAAATTATCATTAACTGGTAATAAAATTTTGTCTTGGTACCACAAGATTGGTAAACATAGGTATGGCTTCTACCAACATTCCGCATACAATGAAAAGTATACTGTAAACAGGTAATATATGTCATTCTCCTTTAAGACTAAAGCAAATAATGTGGATTATGTTTATACCCTTAAACTTTTAAAGTAAATTACAAATGTTAACTAAAAATGCAGTTGCATACAAATTGAAATAAAAAGCAGTAGCAAGAACGTATACTAAAAGATTTTCGTACTGTCACATAAACTTAGTCTTTCTTCATAAAGAAGTGAGTTATTAAGGAGGATTTTTTCTTATCCACCATTTTCTGCACGTCATCGGTCTGTTTCCGTTCATTTTGCAAATATTTCCTTATTTTCTTCAACCCCTTCAACATACCCCGCGCGACCTTGGTAGAGCGTTTACCTCTGGTGGTTGGGGTCCCGGGTTCGATCCCAACCCCCGCTAAGTGAACTTTGTGGTGGACAAACACCGTGTGCGTGGGTTTCCTCGGGGTTCTCCCGTTTCCTCCCACTTTCTTCATTTCACCATTTCATTCATTTCTCATTATCACCGTCTCCTTTAGCCTAGCCGGCATAACCGTGGGACGTAAAAGTCAAGATTTCATTTCATACCCTGCACTCCAGTCGTGTCCTTTCTCTTCACAACTGCTTTCAGACATTCAGAAGCCTGAAACAAAAGCTCATCTGCTTTTCATATTCTCTTCTTCTTTTTTTTTCTGTTGCAGGATTGATTCCTTGTCCTCAATGCCAGTTTTTTCTTTTGTTAATTTCTCCATCATCTCTCTATTTGGTTGTTGTTTTGTTTCATCTTTCTTCTTTACTTCTTATTTTCGGGCTTCCTTCTTTGTTAGGTTTTCTAAGTATGCTTTGTAGTTATGGTAAGCAGACCTAGAAGATGTAAGGCGCTTTTGAGGAAGTGGAACGAGTTCTTGCTTATTTCCAAATTTCTTCATCCCATACATTATATCTAACTTAGCACTGCGAGTTCTTAAAGCCATCACTGTGAAATCTTCAGAAAGCAGACGACATAACAGTGAAAACCCGTGTTCCACGTAGAGATCTGCACGGGCCGAATTTTTAGGCCCGGGCCCAATCCAGCCCGAAGGTACCTAGGCCCGGCCCAGCCCGGACCCGAAAAGTTTTGGAGATTTTCGGCCCGAGCCCGGCCCGGCCCGATAAGTTTTTCAAAATTCTCGGCCCAAGCCCGGCCCGGGCCCGATAATTTTTTAAATTTTTGGCCCGACCCCGGCCCGATAATTTTTTACAAAAATAGCTCGAGACCGAATCTTTCTCAAAATTTAGTACTAAATTTGACCTAACCCTCAGAAACTTTCTAAACTCTGGTTCACAACCTGACGCTTGCCTCCCGAATGGTACCATTGCCTCCTAGAACTTTGCCTGTCATCGAGAGAACAAAAACTCCATTCCCTGTAACAAAAATCTAACTTAATTGATTTTTAGCATAAAGTGAAGATGGCAATATTGTTTAGCGACAGGCAAAATATTCCCACCCCTTCTTTTTATATTTTGAGTTCAGTGAAGGTCAAGGTAGAGCTCAATTTACCGCATAATGCCTGCAATCCTCTATAGTGAAAGTGGAGCCGCTAAGCAACACAAACTGTAAATAGCTAATGTATTCTTTGTAACATTTTTCACGGACACACTTCTTCAACGTTTGGCTTTATTCCAATTATCGTTTAACGAAAGTCAATAATTAATAAAGAATTGCAATTGATCGGCCCCAGCCCGGCCCGACCTGAAGAGAAATCAGTGTCGGCCAGCCCAAGCCCGGCCCGGCCCGGCCCAAAGAAATAACAGAGTCCGCCCGGCCCGTGCAGGTCTCTAGTTCCACGTCAGCACTGCCATGACTTAGAGACAAACATTCACCACCGTTGCCACTGCAGGGAACTTGATGAAAAAATTACTCTAGAAATCATCTATTCGGCCACTGAAAAGATTTCCTAAGAAATTCTCAAGTTGAAGTAACCACCACTCATCACTCACTAAATCCAAGTCAATGTTGAGGGGAACAACTTTTACAGATTTGTAATACACGTGACACTCTCAGATAACTTCACATTTTCCGGATGAAGACGAAACAAGTATTTAAGTTATAGGGAAATTTCAGTGGTTTTCACTATGTGTTTATATAATGCCACGTAGAGAGACTTTACATTTTTATTTTTATTTTTTTTTTTTTTAAAACTAAGCACATCCTTCTTCTTCCAGCTGCAAAATGCTAACCTTACTTCTCCACACTCCACTCCACCAACAAGTAACAGATTTTCCTCACTTACAGCACTTTCATCGAGTTCAGTCACACGTGAAACAACTTCTTTCTTTACACATCGCAACAGCAAAACCTTGGTAACTGTAGAAGGCCGATGCCCTTCTCCATCATCTGCATATCGAAATGCAGATGAGGGGCACATTTGCATATTAATATGTAAATATAATGGATTTTGTGGTATAATTATTTGCTTATCATTAGCATATTCTGTGCATATTATTTTGATATTATTAGTAATGAAGTGTGAAACACCAGCATAGTACGTAAATATTAATACAATATTGTATTATATTGTATTTATTTAGTTGTATTTATTTCATTTGTGTTTACTGCAATTATAGGCATTATATAGTGTATAAATGGGTTGCATAATTTACTGCGTCGTTGCATAATGTATAGCATACAGGGGATTATGGAAGGAATGATATTACAAGCATAGATGAAGGATTAATTAAATTGGAAATGAGAGATTCTATAGGAATCATACATGAGTTTCAGTACGCTTGGAAGAGAGCTAGCGCTGAGAGAAGTTTTTTTTTTTTTTTTTTTTCCCGACTTGCTGTCGCCTATACTACATGATGTGAGGTCTCTTGCAACTCAACATGGAAAGAAATTACCAGAATTGGAACAACATAAGTATCCTTATATACAGGAAGTAACCCACGAACTTCCTTGGTGAATCTACACTGAGTTTGATACAGTGTGTTGAAGCAGAGCGTTTGTATTGTTTCAAAAGCCATAAACTTTTTCGCTTCTACATGCGAAATTTTAGCTTTCAATAGGTGTGATTTCCAATGCACCGAGTTCTAGCGTCATTTCCTCCCCCCCTTCTCACCAGAAACCAGTAACCTGGCCAGCGAGCCTTTTACTTAGTTCCCGAAATGCAACACCAATTTGAAAATGTATACTCTGATTTGACTTATTTTCTGTGTTTAATATTAATATTTACGTACTAAGCTAATACACGTTCTTGGAAATACCGCACAAAATTCTGATTTATTTTAACAGTGTGTTTCCCTTATCGAACAAGACACTTGGATCTTGTATTTGTGAAAAATAAATAATTAACAAAGATGTTTCCTTCAATCTTTCTCCAAGCAAACATGGCTGCATTGTGTAGCAGACAGTTTGAACGACAGCCACAGAAATTGGGTGTACTGCTGCTTCTGAGAGAGATGACAGTTCATAAATGGTATAAATATGTATTCTTTGTATGTTTACCTTTATTTTGATGTATGATATCATATGTTTCTAAATTTTATTTGTATTTAACAAGTGAAGAAAAACAAAAGTGTGCGAAAAACTTTCATAGTTTCTGCTGCGAGCAAAAAGTTCAGTGTTGGCCATTCCTCAGAGTGGGGGCAGCATGTGTCAACCAAGAAAGGGTGAATTTGGCTACGGATGGTAGCTGAACAAGTGCATTGTGCAGGTCGGACCACACGCAAACCGCCTCAGGGCAGAGAACCTTTTGTCAAAGGTTGCTAGAGGAAGCGAGTTTCTTCGTTTCCTTGTTTTTGCCAGAAACATATACTCGTTTTCCTGAGAGAACGGGGTAGTTCAAGTCAGATTCGTGAAGCAACAACATATAGTTTTTCGGTTCAAAGGAAGTCACCTGACTTCTCTTACAGAGTGTTCGATACCCGGGACGAGGTGTGAGCAATTTGTATTCCGGCTCCCCTGGATTTGTCCTGTGAACAACTGAATACGCGAGTGTGTTGAACTCAGTTTTTTTTTTTTTTTTATCTGAAACTATAATCATATTACAAAAATGTGTAAGACCTACACATATCTGCAGCTTGTCATCAGTGGTGCTTATTACATATAGTGACAATGGAAGATAAAATCTGAGAACAACAGTTTATAATTGTGCATTCTCTGAGTGCTATGGACGCTCAATAGAGACAACATAATTTGAATCTCGTCGCACCTCCCAATTTTAATATGGGAAACCCAGTTTTTCAAACATGAAAGAAATACATACTTTACGATATCTCAGGTAGAGATATAAAAACCTAGGCCAGTAAAGTCTCTAAGCTGTGCCTGTCCTTGGACATTTAGTACAAGGTTTCAGCAATTATATTTTGCTTGATAAATAGGAGCTATTAAAAGTTCCTTCATTGAACGTGTGAAGTCCAGCTTACCATAGCTTCTACAGAACATTTTACATTTCAGTGGAATGGGAATCTGGGAGGACACTGTGTCTTACAACATAGAACTTGTGAACAGCGAGTGAATATCGGAACAGTGAACCAGTATATTAAATTGTGTTTATATTTTATCTTCAATCTGTGTATTTATATCATAGATATTGCAATATGTTCTGTGAAATACATCTCTCCTCTAGAAACTGTTAGAGACAAGAAACTCAAAATTATGAGGAGATAAAGAATGGTTGTAAATATCTCTATATATATATTTTTTTTTCTTTCTTTTTGAAAGGTCAGACAGACCTTTATAAATTCAGGTTCATCCTACCTTCTCCTTTTTGTTATTTTTATAAGTATGAAATAGTGTGTTACCATTATCTAGCATATATATATATATATCTTAAAAGTGTGTGTAGTGCACTACGAAATGGTGATAATTATTAGTGTATCGAAGTTTGGATATCAACACTTCCATCCTAGTTTATGTTCCTGATTCTGTTGTGGAAAATAAAACTGCCAGCTCTTACCAGAACGACTGTCTATTCAATTTGCTGTATGGTGAGTACCTGCGCTAATGATATGTTTGTTTTCAGGAGTGTGATTCAAGGAGGCATTTTCCCCTTGATTGTGTATGTTTGACCACCTCTCTGTATGGGGCTCAGAGAGAATTCTGCCCAAGGAACCACATAACAGTCATGAAATAGTGAGATAACATACAGGCTGCTACCTGTAAATTTTATTGTCAGATTAATTTTTTTTTTTTAACCTTATTTGAAATATATAACTAACTCACTATTTTAGCATCTTTGAGCATGGCTGTTATGCAGATTGCCCTGAGATCTGCTATTCCACAAAACATAAATAATATTGCTCTACCGACTTCATAAGGGAGTGGCGGCACTTACAGGAGAGAACCATATCTCCAAGAGGGAATAAATCATTTTTACCTAGTTTGTATTTTGCATTCTATGCAAATATTGCTGTTCATTTGAATATTCCCAGCCACTCTCCTTCATTTATTTTTTTTATTTTGTGTTGGTGATCTTAGGTAAACAGTAGTTTCGGCTCTAGCTACCTAGCACCTCACAATAAAAGTGGCGCCCAGCGTGGGGCTCGATACTTCACGCTTTTGCGCCAAACAATATAAAGTGGCGCCATCAGCGTAAAGGGCATGAAGTATATGTTATATACTAGCTGGTCAACATACAGTTTGTGTTAAAATTTCGGTATATGTTTGTTTCTCTTCCCGAAAAATTTCCAAGAACGTAGGTGTCTTGTGTGTTTGAAATTTAATTGTGTCTTGAATATTTTGACAACCATTTACTGTGTTTAGAGAATTCAGTTTTTTTTTAGAACTTTGGGGGGAAGAAACTTTGTAATTCCGTTTGTATTTGTAAATGGTGGTAACGCGAGCACAGGCTCGAAGAGTAAGAAATATGGACACAGAGTTTGTATTTGAAGAGTTCGCTCAGAGAGCTGGGAAGCTCTCCGATGAGAATAAAGTTGATGACGCGCAGAGCGATAGTGAGCGTCCGGTCAGCGTTGTGGGAGACGCTGATGCGGTGGATACGGTTCCGCCAGTCCACAGTAGGGATCCGGAAGTACCATTACGGGAGGAAAGGGTGATAATCACAGAAAATACAGAACAAAGTGTTAGTCCAGCCGAAAATGTAGGTAGCTCTTTTGAAAATATTAGTACCATGCAGTTAGCTTCCATTTTGGGTGAACTTGTTAAGAAACTTGACGAGAGTACGAGGAGACAAGAAGAAAAAGCAAGTCAATTAGAAGCAAAATTAGAGGAAAGTACGAGAAAACAAGAGGAGAATGCGAAAACGTTAGAAAAGAAATTAGAAGAAAATAATCGAAGTTTAAAGGAAGAGTTGAATTTGAAATTAGGAGAAAGCTCCAGGGGACTAGAGAAAGTAGATAAGAGACTTGAACAGGTTCATAATGAAACCAGACAAAATAGCGAACGACTTGAACAAGCTATAGAGACGGTTAATGCTCGTCTTGAAATGCGGTTAGAATCCATGACGTCAAGACTTGAGCAGAGTGAACGGGAATTGACAGAGCGACTGGAGATCACCACTGTAGAGCTGAGGGGGGAGATTGAAGGCGCTCGGGAAGATCTCAATTCTCGTGTCACGGAAACCACTAGGAGACTAGAAGAGAATTACTCAGAGCTTTCTGAGAGTGTTAGACAGGTCTCGTCTCGTGTAGAACAGACCACACTTACTCTGAATAATCAGGTCAGGCGAGTGGAAGTGAACTTCGCTTCCCAACTAGCCAGGATCCGGGGGGAACTAGAGCAGGAAACGCCACTCGATGAGATCAGGTCGGAATGTAACGGTAGCATCCAACAGATGCAAGAGACCGTTCATGACGTGTGTGCACAACTCGAGAAGAAAATGGAGGAGTGGAAGAGCTCCATCCAGAAGGAGACAAGCGAGGTGATAGAAGGGAGACTCGCTAACATCTCTGTCTCCGGCACACAAGAAAGACCGCCATCTACGAACGACATCTCGAGTCGCGATCTGCCTGGTTCTCAACCTGGGAAACTCGCTACTTCCCGCGAGACAGAACCTGTCCCGTCGACGTCTCGCTCATGTAATCATGAGACGAGACAGCATCTCGCAACAGCTTTTGGTCTCATACACAGGGACGTTACCTTACCTGTGTATGCTGGAAATGAATCTGAGACCGAAACCTATAACTTCCTCCAAGATCTCGACCGGTACTTTGAGGTCACTGGAGTACCGGATGAGATGAGGCTCAGTTTCATACCGCGAGCAATTCGGAATACTTGTTACCAGTGGTTTCAAGTTAACAGGAACAAAATCCACACTTACGAAGATTTTGTGCAAAACTTCAAACAGTGTTACCTTAGCGAAGAGCGGCTGGCTAACCTACGGGCTACTATTCTCACCTCCCACTTCGACAATCGTGTACACAAATCCCCCGCAGAATATCTGCTGGATTTGTTACACAAGAATAGCATATTAGAGCCTAGAATGTCTGATGCTACATTACTGAAGGTACTTCCGCGTCATTTCCCGAACTGGCTATTTAGGGCGATAGTCTCTTCTCGCCCAAAGACAATAGCAGAACTTTTAAATCTAGTACAGGAACTGCAGTCGTCGATGACGAATCGCGACCAGTTTTTCCAGGGTAACCAGAGGAAAGGGGTCAACATGCTCCAAGTGAGCATGGAAAACGAGGACAATAACCCCTCTGGCCACAGTGGTAAACACGCTGCTCGTAAAAAGAATAGAACGAGAGAAAACCAGCGTCCTTACCAGAGAACGAGACATCAAAACACGAACCAAAACAACCACCAGCGATCCCCACCTCGCCAGCAGAGCAGCGGAGGTGGGTCGTCTGGCTGGTCACGTGGGGGGAACTCCCACTCCTCTCACAACAACAACGTTCGTGGAGCCCGCGGTAGGAGGGGAGGGATGCGCCAAACGGATAGACCACAGGGAAATTCCTTCCGTCACGAGGACCAGGAAATCCAGCTGTTGGAACACTATGACCGGGCGCCTCCTCCTACCAGCCAGAACCAAAACATTACCAGGAGTAACCAATCCTCTTCTTCTGCTCCCAGAGAATGAGGATTGACCGCATGTGCTTGGAACAACGGTAAGATGGCTAAGGAGAATACGAGTACATCTGAGTTGACAAATGAAAATTCCAAGTATGTGCGTCATTTAGAAGTAAATGTAGAAAATAGACACTTATATGAAAATTCATGTGAAACCGCAGTTAAAGAGATTTTTGAAAATGTAGAAGGAAAAGAAGAAGAAAATTGTAAAATTTGTATAGAAACTAAGGCAAAGAAGCATTTTAGTGAAGGCATGTTCAAAAATAAGTTAACCTTGTTAAGTAGGACTGGAGAACACATTGATTTAGATAGGGCTGTATATGAAGAGGCAAATGGCATTTTTAAGAATTTATTTGATTCAAGTAATGAAGAACTACCCAGTAATAACGTCATCTCACTGCCAGAGATTAATGTACTCTTGTTTGGAAAGGAAGTAAATTCTTTATTAGATACAGGGGCTACTTGCTCCGCCATTTCAAAAGAAATTTGGGACTCCGTCTCAAATAGCCACCCCACACCCGCATTTTTGAGTGCTAAGAATATACGGGTTACGTCTGCTTTCGGAAGTAAATCAGCGACGATCATAGGCCAGACGCTGTTAGTCATTCAGATACATGGGAAGGAATTTCATACATTAGGCATCATTATTTCAGGTCTGAATAGATCTTTGATTTTAGGTTCCAACTTCTTTACAGAATCTCGTGCCGTGTTAGACTATGACACCGGCCTTCTACATCTCAAACATCCTCATGATGTAGAAGTCAAATTTAGATCAGTAGATTGCGAGACTGAGGATTTAGTAGTTCGTTGTTTAGAATTGAATGGTGAGTGCGAGAAACCATATAGTTTCATAGAGGAGTTAGATACTTTTGAATGTAATTTTTCCCCATCAGATGAAAGACGGAAGGCCATACGGGTTAGCGCACAGAATGAGCATAAGACCTGCAGAGAAAAGGCTGCTCGTGCCCCGAACTTGGATGATGGTAGATTCCCAAGTGCCCAAGAAATGGCAGTTCATGTATTCCCACCAGAAGAGTGGTTGAAAGTGAACACACGTGCCTCCCATTCAGATATAGAAGATTTTGTCTCGAACTACTCAGATCTCTCAGCCTCACAAAGAGAGAGTTTGAAAGCTGTTCTTTTAAAGCACCAGGCGCTTTTTGATATCAAGCCAGGTTGCATAGCTAACTACGAGCACGAGGTTGGAGTAACGGACGAACGTCCCATAAAAACTAAATTGTATCCTTACCCAAAGAAATTCAGGAATTTAGTATCGAATGAAATTTCGCGTTGGGAAGCCTGGGGTGTGATAAAGAAGATGCCTACAGCTTATATAAACCCTCTGGTAGTGACGCCGAAGAGTGACGGACGTATTCGAGTTTGTATAGATGGAAGAGCTCTAGCCAAAATTTCAGGGGATCTCTCCGACAGACCTATGCCACCCCTATCTGTTCTCCAAGACATTTGCGACAACTCTTGGTTCAGTTGTGTAGATGCAACCGAGATGTTTTTACAGATTAAAGTGAAAGAAAGTGACCAGAAATATCTTGGGTTCCTACATGAAGGCATTTCGTATGTTTTTCAAAAACTCCCGTTTGGAACAAAACAAAGCCTTGCTTCTTGCGTACGAGCATTAGATATGCTGATTGGATCAGAAGCTAGAGAGTACTGCGGCGCTTATGTAGATGATCTGATTCTAGCCGACAGAAGCTTCGATGATCACTTAGTACACCTCGACAGAGTGTTGGGTTTACTCACTGCGGGCGGCCTAACTCTCAGGCTGAAAAAGTGCAATTTTGTGAGAAAATCATTGCACATACTTGGACTCCATCTTTCTCAATCCGGTATCCGTAGAGATCCGGAGAAAGTGAAGCTGGTGTTGGATAATAGAACACCACATAACGTAAAGTAACTGCGTTCCTTCATTGTCAACTACAATCTGATAGATGTTCCCGAATGAAAACTCAGAAGTTCTCCATCCGTTGTTCCAACTACCACTGAAGACGAAGAAGAAAGAGATGAAACAATTCACACAGTGAATGTATCACGTAACCGGATTTGACAAAATGTGTATATAGAGTTAGTGTTAGTGTATATTTCAGTGATATAGTGTATTAGTGTAAGTGTATGTATTGGGAACCGATGTCATTTGTGTATATGTAACTCAGGGAACACTGAATTCTCTATATTTAGCTCTTGTGTATTGATTTTCATTTATTATGTTTGTTGTGTGTTTAACTTTGATTTTTTTTTTTAACCTTGGATGTATTGTGAACCTATAATATTTCAGGAACGAAAATGTGCCCTCCGTATGATCTACGTCCTGTACTAGAAAGTACAGCACCTAGAATCATAGGGGGGAAATTACTGTAGAAGGCCGATGCCCTTCTCCATCATCTGCATATCGAAATGCAGATGAGGGGCACATTTGCATATTAATATGTAAATATAATGGATTTTGTGGTATAATTATTTGCTTATCATTAGCATATTCTGTGCATATTATTTTGATATTATTAGTAATGAAGTGTGAAACACCAGCATAGTACGTAAATATTAATACAATATTGTATTATATTGTATTTATTTAGTTGTATTTATTTCATTTGTGTTTACTGCAATTATAGGCATTATATAGTGTATAAATGGGTTGCATAATTTACTGCGTCGTTGCATAATGTATAGCATACAGGGGATTATGGAAGGAATGATATTACAAGCATAGATGAAGGATTAATTAAATTGGAAATGAGAGATTCTATAGGAATCATACATGAGTTTCAGTACGCTTGGAAGAGAGCTAGCGCTGAGAGAAGTTTTTTTTTTTTTTTTTCCCGACTTGCTGTCGCCTATACTACATGATGTGAGGTCTCTTGCAACTCAACATGGAAAGAAATTACCAGAATTGGAACAACATAAGTATCCTTATATACAGGAAGTAACCCACGAACTTCCTTGGTGAATCTACACTGAGTTTGATACAGTGTGTTGAAGCAGAGCGTTTGTATTGTTTCAAAAGCCATAAACTTTTTCGCTTCTACATGCGAAATTTTAGCTTTCAATAGGTGTGATTTCCAATGCACCGAGTTCTAGCGTCATTTCCTCCCCCCCTTCTCACCAGAAACCAGTAACCTGGCCAGCGAGCCTTTTACTTAGTTCCCGAAATGCAACACCAATTTGAAAATGTATACTCTGATTTGACTTATTTTCTGTGTTTAATATTAATATTTACGTACTAAGCTAATACACGTTCTTGGAAATACCGCACAAAATTCTGATTTATTTTAACAGCGTGTTTCCCTTATCGAACAAGACACTTGGATCTTGTATTTGTGAAAAATAAATAATTAACAAAGATGTTTCCTTCAATCTTTCTCCAAGCAAACATGGCTGCATTGTGTAGCAGACAGTTTGAACGACAGCCACAGAAATTGGGTGTACTGCTGCTTCTGAGAGAGATGACAGTTCATAAATGGTATAAATATGTATTCTTTGTATGTTTACCTTTATTTTGATGTATGATATCATATGTTTCTAAATTTTATTTGTATTTAACAAGTGAAGAAAAACAAAAGTGTGCGAAAAACTTTCATAGTTTCTGCTGCGAGCAAAAAGTTCAGTGTTGGCCATTCCTCAGAGTAGGGGCAGCATGTGTCAACCAAGAAAGGGTGAATTTGGCTACGGATGGTAGCTGAACAAGTGCATTGTGCAGGTCGGACCACACGCAAACCGCCTCAGGGCAGAGAACCTTTTGTCAAAGGTTGCTAGAGGAAGCGAGTTTCTTCGTTTCCTTGTTTTTGCCAGAAACATATACTCGTTTTCCTGAGAGAACGGGGTAGTTCAAGTCAGATTCGTGAAGCAACAACATATAGTTTTTCGGTTCAAAGGAAGTCACCTGACTTCTCTTACAGAGTGTTCGATACCCGGGACGAGGTGTGAGCAATTTGTATTCCGGCTCCCCTGGATTTGTCCTGTGAACAACTGAATACGCGAGTGTGTTGAACTCAGTTTTTTTTTTTTTTTATCTGAAACTATAATCATATTACAAAAATGTGTAAGACCTACACATATCTGCAGCTTGTCATCAGTGGTGCTTATTACATATAGTGACAATGGAAGATAAAATCTGAGAACAACAGTTTATAATTGTGCATTCTCTGAGTGCTATGGACGCTCAATAGAGACAACATAATTTGAATCTCGTCGCACCTCCCAATTTTAATATGGGAAACCCAGTTTTTCAAACATGAAAGAAATACATACTTTACGATATCTCAGGTAGAGATATAAAAACCTAGGCCAGTAAAGTCTCTAAGCTGTGCCTGTCCTTGGACATTTAGTACAAGGTTTCAGCAATTATATTTTGCTTGATAAATAGGAGCTATTAAAAGTTCCTTCATTGAACGTGTGAAGTCCAGCTTACCATAGCTTCTACAGAACATTTTACATTTCAGTGGAATGGGAATCTGGGAGGACACTGTGTCTTACAACATAGAACTTGTGAACAGCGAGTGAATATCGGAACAGTGAACCAGTATATTAAATTGTGTTTATATTTTATCTTCAATCTGTGTATTTATATCATAGATATTGCAATATGTTCTGTGAAATACATCTCTCCTCTAGAAACTGTTAGAGACAAGAAACTCAAAATTATGAGGAGATAAAGAATGGTTGTAAATATCTCTATATATATATATTTTTTTTTTCTTTCTTTTTGAAAGGTCAGACAGACCTTTATAAATTCAGGTTCATCCTACCTTCTCCTTTTTGTTATTTTTATAAGTATGAAATAGTGTGTTACCATTATCTAGCATATATATATATATATCTTAAAAGTGTGTGTGTAGTGCACTACGAAATGGTGATAATTATTAGTGTATCGAAGTTTGGATATCAACACTTCCATCCTAGTTTATGTTCCTGATTCTGTTGTGGAAAATAAAACTGCCAGCTCTTACCAGAACGACTGTCTATTCAATTTGCTGTATGGTGAGTACCTGCGCTAATGATATGTTTGTTTTCAGGAGTGTGATTCAAGGAGGCATTTTCCCCTTGATTGTGTATGTTTGACCACCTCTCTGTATGGGGCTCAGAGAGAATTCTGCCCAAGGAACCACATAACAGTCATGAAATAGTGAGATAACATACAGGCTGCTACCTGTAAATTTTATTGTCAGATTAATTTTTTTTTTTTTTTAACCTTATTTGAAATATATAACTAACTCACTATTTTAGCATCTTTGAGCATGGCTGTTATGCAGATTGCCCTGAGATCTGCTATTCCACAAAACATAAATAATATTGCTCTACCGACTTCATAAGGGAGTGGCGGCACTTACAGGAGAGAACCATATCTCCAAGAGGGAATAAATCATTTTTACCTAGTTTGTATTTTGCATTCTATGCAAATATTGCTGTTCATTTGAATATTCCCAGCCACTCTCCTTCATTTATTTTTTTTATTTTGTGTTGGTGATCTTAGGTAAACAGTAGTTTCGGCTCTAGCTACCTAGCACCTCACAATAAAAGTGGCGCCCAGCGTGGGGCTCGATACTTCACGCTTTTGCGCCAAACAATATAAAGTGGCGCCATCAGCGTAAAGGGCATGAAGTATATGTTATATACTAGCTGGTCAACATACAGTTTGTGTTAAAATTTCGGTATATGTTTGTTTCTCTTCCCGAAAAATTTCCAAGAACGTAGGTGTCTTGTGTGTTTGAAATTTAATTGTGTCTTGAATATTTTGACAACCATTTACTGTGTTTAGAGAATTCAGTTTTTTTTTTAGAACTTTGGGGGGAAGAAACTTTGTAATTCCGTTTGTATTTGTAAATGGTGGTAACGCGAGCACAGGCTCGAAGAGTAAGAAATATGGACACAGAGTTTGTATTTGAAGAGTTCGCTCAGAGAGCTGGGAAGCTCTCCGATGAGAATAAAGTTGATGACGCGCAGAGCGATAGTGAGCGTCCGGTCAGCGTTGTGGGAGACGCTGATGCGGTGGATACGGTTCCGCCAGTCCACAGTAGGGATCCGGAAGTACCATTACGGGAGGAAAGGGTGATAATCACAGAAAATACAGAACAAAGTGTTAGTCCAGCCGAAAATGTAGGTAGCTCTTTTGAAAATATTAGTACCATGCAGTTAGCTTCCATTTTGGGTGAACTTGTTAAGAAACTTGACGAGAGTACGAGGAGACAAGAAGAAAAAGCAAGTCAATTAGAAGCAAAATTAGAGGAAAGTACGAGAAAACAAGAGGAGAATGCGAAAACGTTAGAAAAGAAATTAGAAGAAAATAATCGAAGTTTAAAGGAAGAGTTGAATTTGAAATTAGGAGAAAGCTCCAGGGGACTAGAGAAAGTAGATAAGAGACTTGAACAGGTTCATAATGAAACCAGACAAAATAGCGAACGACTTGAACAAGCTATAGAGACGGTTAATGCTCGTCTTGAAATGCGGTTAGAATCCATGACGTCAAGACTTGAGCAGAGTGAACGGGAATTGACAGAGCGACTGGAGATCACCACTGTAGAGCTGAGGGGGGAGATTGAAGGCGCTCGGGAAGATCTCAATTCTCGTGTCACGGAAACCACTAGGAGACTAGAAGAGAATTACTCAGAGCTTTCTGAGAGTGTTAGACAGGTCTCGTCTCGTGTAGAACAGACCACACTTACTCTGAATAATCAGGTCAGGCGAGTGGAAGTGAACTTCGCTTCCCAACTAGCCAGGATCCGGGGGGAACTAGAGCAGGAAACGCCACTCGATGAGATCAGGTCGGAATGTAACGGTAGCATCCAACAGATGCAAGAGACCGTTCATGACGTGTGTGCACAACTCGAGAAGAAAATGGAGGAGTGGAAGAGCTCCATCCAGAAGGAGACAAGCGAGGTGATAGAAGGGAGACTCGCTAACATCTCTGTCTCCGGCACACAAGAAAGACCGCCATCTACGAACGACATCTCGAGTCGCGATCTGCCTGGTTCTCAACCTGGGAAACTCGCTACTTCCCGCGAGACAGAACCTGTCCCGTCGACGTCTCGCTCATGTAATCATGAGACGAGACAGCATCTCGCAACAGCTTTTGGTCTCATACACAGGGACGTTACCTTACCTGTGTATGCTGGAAATGAATCTGAGACCGAAACCTATAACTTCCTCCAAGATCTCGACCGGTACTTTGAGGTCACTGGAGTACCGGATGAGATGAGGCTCAGTTTCATACCGCGAGCAATTCGGAATACTTGTTACCAGTGGTTTCAAGTTAACAGGAACAAAATCCACACTTACGAAGATTTTGTGCAAAACTTCAAACAGTGTTACCTTAGCGAAGAGCGGCTGGCTAACCTACGGGCTACTATTCTCACCTCCCACTTCGACAATCGTGTACACAAATCCCCCGCAGAATATCTGCTGGATTTGTTACACAAGAATAGCATATTAGAGCCTAGAATGTCTGATGCTACATTACTGAAGGTACTTCCGCGTCATTTCCCGAACTGGCTATTTAGGGCGATAGTCTCTTCTCGCCCAAAGACAATAGCAGAACTTTTAAATCTAGTACAGGAACTGCAGTCGTCGATGACGAATCGCGACCAGTTTTTCCAGGGTAACCAGAGGAAAGGGGTCAACATGCTCCAAGTGAGCATGGAAAACGAGGACAATAACCCCTCTGGCCACAGTGGTAAACACGCTGCTCGTAAAAAGAATAGAACGAGAGAAAACCAGCGTCCTTACCAGAGAACGAGACATCAAAACACGAACCAAAACAACCACCAGCGATCCCCACCTCGCCAGCAGAGCAGCGGAGGTGGGTCGTCTGGCTGGTCACGTGGGGGGAACTCCCACTCCTCTCACAACAACAACGTTCATGGAGCCCGCGGTAGGAGGGGAGGGATGCGCCAAACGGATAGACCACAGGGAAATTCCTTCCGTCACGAGGACCAGGAAATCCAGCTGTTGGAACACTATGACCGGGCGCCTCCTCCTACCAGCCAGAACCAAAACATTACCAGGAGTAACCAATCCTCTTCTTCTGCTCCCAGAGAATGAGGATTGACCGCATGTGCTTGGAACAACGGTAAGATGGCTAAGGAGAATACGAGTACATCTGAGTTGACAAATGAAAATTCCAAGTATGTGCGTCATTTAGAAGTAAATGTAGAAAATAGACACTTATATGAAAATTCATGTGAAACCGCAGTTAAAGAGATTTTTGAAAATGTAGAAGGAAAAGAAGAAGAAAATTGTAAAATTTGTATAGAAACTAAGGCAAAGAAGCATTTTAGTGAAGGCATGTTCAAAAATAAGTTAACCTTGTTAAGTAGGACTGGAGAACACATTGATTTAGATAGGGCTGTATATGAAGAGGCAAATGGCATTTTTAAGAATTTATTTGATTCAAGTAATGAAGAACTACCCAGTAATAACGTCATCTCACTGCCAGAGATTAATGTACTCTTGTTTGGAAAGGAAGTAAATTCTTTATTAGATACAGGGGCTACTTGCTCCGCCATTTCAAAAGAAATTTGGGACTCCGTCTCAAATAGCCACCCCACACCCGCATTTTTGAGTGCTAAGAATATACGGGTTACGTCTGCTTTCGGAAGTAAATCAGCGACGATCATAGGCCAGACGCTGTTAGTCATTCAGATACATGGGAAGGAATTTCATACATTAGGCATCATTATTTCAGGTCTGAATAGATCTTTGATTTTAGGTTCCAACTTCTTTACAGAATCTCGTGCCGTGTTAGACTATGACACCGGCCTTCTACATCTCAAACATCCTCATGATGTAGAAGTCAAATTTAGATCAGTAGATTGCGAGACTGAGGATTTAGTAGTTCGTTGTTTAGAATTGAATGGTGAGTGCGAGAAACCATATAGTTTCATAGAGGAGTTAGATACTTTTGAATGTAATTTTTCCCCATCAGATGAAAGACGGAAGGCCATACGGGTTAGCGCACAGAATGAGCATAAGACCTGCAGAGAAAAGGCTGCTCGTGCCCCGAACTTGGATGATGGTAGATTCCCAAGTGCCCAAGAAATGGCAGTTCATGTATTCCCACCAGAAGAGTGGTTGAAAGTGAACACACGTGCCTCCCATTCAGATATAGAAGATTTTGTCTCGAACTACTCAGATCTCTCAGCCTCACAAAGAGAGAGTTTGAAAGCTGTTCTTTTAAAGCACCAGGCGCTTTTTGATATCAAGCCAGGTTGCATAGCTAACTACGAGCACGAGGTTGGAGTAACGGACGAACGTCCCATAAAAACTAAATTGTATCCTTACCCAAAGAAATTCAGGAATTTAGTATCGAATGAAATTTCGCGTTGGGAAGCCTGGGGTGTGATAAAGAAGATGCCTACAGCTTATATAAACCCTCTGGTAGTGACGCCGAAGAGTGACGGACGTATTCGAGTTTGTATAGATGGAAGAGCTCTAGCCAAAATTTCAGGGGATCTCTCCGACAGACCTATGCCACCCCTATCTGTTCTCCAAGACATTTGCGACAACTCTTGGTTCAGTTGTGTAGATGCAACCGAGATGTTTTTACAGATTAAAGTGAAAGAAAGTGACCAGAAATATCTTGGGTTCCTACATGAAGGCATTTCGTATGTTTTTCAAAAACTCCCGTTTGGAACAAAACAAAGCCTTGCTTCTTGCGTACGAGCATTAGATATGCTGATTGGATCAGAAGCTAGAGAGTACTGCGGCGCTTATGTAGATGATCTGATTCTAGCCGACAGAAGCTTCGATGATCACTTAGTACACCTCGACAGAGTGTTGGGTTTACTCACTGCGGGCGGCCTAACTCTCAGGCTGAAAAAGTGCAATTTTGTGAGAAAATCATTGCACATACTTGGACTCCATCTTTCTCAATCCGGTATCCGTAGAGATCCGGAGAAAGTGAAGCTGGTGTTGGATAATAGAACACCACATAACGTAAAGTAACTGCGTTCCTTCATTGTCAACTACAATCTGATAGATGTTCCCGAATGAAAACTCAGAAGTTCTCCATCCGTTGTTCCAACTACCACTGAAGACGAAGAAGAAAGAGATGAAACAATTCACACAGTGAATGTATCACGTAACCGGATTTGACAAAATGTGTATATAGAGTTAGTGTTAGTGTATATTTCAGTGATATAGTGTATTAGTGTAAGTGTATGTATTGGGAACCGATGTCATTTGTGTATATGTAACTCAGGGAACACTGAATTCTCTATATTTAGCTCTTGTGTATTGATTTTCATTTATTATGTTTGTTGTGTGTTTAACTTTGATTTTTTTTTTTAACCTTGGATGTATTGTGAACCTATAATATTTCAGGAACGAAAATGTGCCCTCCGTATGATCTACGTCCTGTACTAGAAAGTACAGCACCTAGAATCATAGGGGGGAAATTACTGTAGAAGGCCGATGCCCTTCTCCATCATCTGCATATCGAAATGCAGATGAGGGGCACATTTGCATATTAATATGTAAATATAATGGATTTTGTGGTATAATTATTTGCTTATCATTAGCATATTCTGTGCATATTATTTTGATATTATTAGTAATGAAGTGTGAAACACCAGCATAGTACGTAAATATTAATACAATATTGTATTATATTGTATTTATTTAGTTGTATTTATTTCATTTGTGTTTACTGCAATTATAGGCATTATATAGTGTATAAATGGGTTGCATAATTTACTGCGTCGTTGCATAATGTATAGCATACAGGGGATTATGGAAGGAATGATATTACAAGCATAGATGAAGGATTAATTAAATTGGAAATGAGAGATTCTATAGGAATCATACATGAGTTTCAGTACGCTTGGAAGAGAGCTAGCGCTGAGAGAAGTTTTTTTTTTTTTTTTTTTTTCCCGACTTGCTGTCGCCTATACTACATGATGTGAGGTCTCTTGCAACTCAACATGGAAAGAAATTACCAGAATTGGAACAACATAAGTATCCTTATATACAGAAAGTAACCCACGAACTTCCTTGGTGAATCTACACTGAGTTTGATACAGTGTGTTGAAGCAGAGCGTTTGTATTGTTTCAAAAGCCATAAACTTTTTCGCTTCTACATGCGAAATTTTAGCTTTCAATAGGTGTGATTTCCAATGCACCGAGTTCTAGCGTCATTTCCTCCCCCCCTTCTCACCAGAAACCAGTAACCTGGCCAGCGAGCCTTTTACTTAGTTCCCGAAATGCAACACCAATTTGAAAATGTATACTCTGATTTGACTTATTTTCTGTGTTTAATATTAATATTTACGTACTAAGCTAATACACGTTCTTGGAAATACCGCACAAAATTCTGATTTATTTTAACAGCGTGTTTCCCTTATCGAACAAGACACTTGGATCTTGTATTTGTGAAAAATAAATAATTAACAAAGATGTTTCCTTCAATCTTTCTCCAAGCAAACATGGCTGCATTGTGTAGCAGACAGTTTGAACGACAGCCACAGAAATTGGGTGTACTGCTGCTTCTGAGAGAGATGACAGTTCATAAATGGTATAAATATGTATTCTTTGTATGTTTACCTTTATTTTGATGTATGATATCATATGTTTCTAAATTTTATTTGTATTTAACAAGTGAAGAAAAACAAAAGTGTGCGAAAAACTTTCATAGTTTCTGCTGCGAGCAAAAAGTTCAGTGTTGGCCATTCCTCAGAGTGGGGGCAGCATGTGTCAACCAAGAAAGGGTGAATTTGGCTACGGATGGTAGCTGAACAAGTGCATTGTGCAGGTCGGACCACACGCAAACCGCCTCAGGGCAGAGAACCTTTTGTCAAAGGTTGCTAGAGGAAGCGAGTTTCTTCGTTTCCTTGTTTTTGCCAGAAACATATACTCGTTTTCCTGAGAGAACGGGGTAGTTCAAGTCAGATTCGTGAAGCAACAACATATAGTTTTTCGGTTCAAAGGAAGTCACCTGACTTCTCTTACAGAGTGTTCGATACCCGGGACGAGGTGTGAGCAATTTGTATTCCGGCTCCCCTGGATTTGTCCTGTGAACAATTGAATACGCGAGTGTGTTGAACTCAGTTTTTTTTTTTTTTTTTTTTTTTTTATCTGAAACTATAATCATATTACAAAAATGTGTAAGACCTACACATATCTGCAGCTTGTCATCAGTGGTGCTTATTACATATAGTGACAATGGAAGATAAAATCTGAGAACAACAGTTTATAATTGTGCATTCTCTGAGTGCTATGGACGCTCAATAGAGACAACATAATTTGAATCTCGTCGCACCTCCCAATTTTAATATGGGAAACCCAGTTTTTCAAACATGAAAGAAATACATACTTTACGATATCTCAGGTAGAGATATAAAAACCTAGGCCAGTAAAGTCTCTAAGCTGTGCCTGTCCTTGGACATTTAGTACAAGGTTTCAGCAATTATATTTTGCTTGATAAATAGGAGCTATTAAAAGTTCCTTCATTGAACGTGTGAAGTCCAGCTTACCATAGCTTCTACAGAACATTTTACATTTCAGTGGAATGGGAATCTGGGAGGACACTGTGTCTTACAACATAGAACTTGTGAACAGCGAGTGAATATCGGAACAGTGAACCAGTATATTAAATTGTGTTTATATTTTATCTTCAATCTGTGTATTTATATCATAGATATTGCAATATGTTCTGTGAAATACATCTCTCCTCTAGAAACTGTTAGAGACAAGAAACTCAAAATTATGAGGAGATAAAGAATGGTTGTAAATATCTCTATATATATTTTTTTTTTTTCTTTCTTTTTGAAAGGTCAGACAGACCTTTATAAATTCAGGTTCATCCTACCTTCTCCTTTTTGTTATTTTTATAAGTATGAAATAGTGTGTTACCATTATCTAGCATATATATATATATATCTTAAAAGTGTGTGTGTAGTGCACTACGAAATGGTGATAATTATTAGTGTATCGAAGTTTGGATATCAACACTTCCATCCTAGTTTATGTTCCTGATTCTGTTGTGGAAAATAAAACTGCCAGCTCTTACCAGAACGACTGTCTATTCAATTTGCTGTATGGTGAGTACCTGCGCTAATGATATGTTTGTTTTCAGGAGTGTGATTCAAGGAGGCATTTTCCCCTTGATTGTGTATGTTTGACCACCTCTCTGTATGGGGCTCAGAGAGAATTCTGCCCAAGGAACCACATAACAGTCATGAAATAGTGAGATAACATACAGGCTGCTACCTGTAAATTTTATTGTCAGATTAATTTTTTTTTTTTTAACCTTATTTGAAATATATAACTAACTCACTATTTTAGCATCTTTGAGCATGGCTGTTATGCAGATTGCCCTGAGATCTGCTATTCCACAAAACATAAATAATATTGCTCTACCGACTTCATAAGGGAGTGGCGGCACTTACAGGAGAGAACCATATCTCCAAGAGGGAATAAATCATTTTTACCTAGTTTGTATTTTGCATTCTATGCAAATATTGCTGTTCATTTGAATATTCCCAGCCACTCTCCTTCATTTATTTTTTTTATTTTGTGTTGGTGATCTTAGGTAAACAGTAGTTTCGGCTCTAGCTACCTAGCACCTCACATAACAGTTTGAAGTTTACATGTGTAAGAGGCTCCTCCTGAAGCAGTTTTGTGAAATCCTTGAAAAGTTTTGCACATGAGATGATAAAATTTAACTGCGCTTTCGTTGATGGGTCTTTCAAACTTTTAGAAATTGACTTGTATTTTCCACTAGCCATGAGGTTTGATTTCTTTACAGGAAGAAACTTGAGGAAATACTCCTGCAAAGGATTAAAGAGTTCAAGAACTCTTTCACATGACTTTTCAAGTGTAAGCAAGCTTGAACTCACATATTTCATAAATATATGTTTAGGCAGTCCTAACTTACTGGCAATCTAAGTGAAATCTTCCCATCTGGACGGCCAACCCTTGAAAAAAATAGTACACATCGATTATAAACCCACCTTAAAAGCTTAAGCACCAACCAACCAACCACTGTGCTTTAGAAAGAATAACGGCTGAAGTGAGAATAAAGCTGACTTGGTTCATATGTTGCAGCAAGTACTGAAGTTTACAGAAGAGTAATAAGTAACAAGTTTGTGCCTATTTCCATTTATATTCATAATATTTTCCTTAGAAAACTGCCAATGCAAAACATAAATTACACGAAAAATTCCTTTACCGCCAAAAAAGTAATTTTTAGTGACAAACTTGGAAAAAAGTAACTTTTAATGACCAACTTTAAAAAAAATAAAGTAACTTTTAGTTTAAAAAAAAAGTGACTCGCTATGAGCCCTGCACGGCTGGAGTGGTTATTTTAAGGAAGGGAGCTATTTTCTGTAGAAAATCACTCCGTGGTTGAAGGTATCACTCGGGCCAGTGCGTTGGACTCCTGGAATACAGTCACAAACCGATGTAAATATTACACGAAAACGAATTAGTCGTCAAAAATTAATTTCAATACTCTAATCGGGTAGAGTGTAATTCCGGATCCAGTCATAAAATGTGGGATCTGGGTGAGAAATGCTTACCTTTGAGCAGATGAGACAACTGATGGTAACATAAATACAAAACATACCTTTTCTTTCTGCAAATGTTCTTTTTAATTTCTGGGAAGACTGTTTTACATTATTGAGGCTAAAATTCGGTACCAATAATTTTTCTCCATTTGTGCCAGGTGTCTTTTGCCCTGCAATAGAAATGTATCATAATAAAGACTGAGAACTATTTTCCTCTAGAAATTTTAACAATGATACAAACTATATAAAGGATACATACAACGGTTTTCCCTAGCGCATACAATACACAAAATTAATACTATAGCCAGCATTTCAAGCAGCCTTTGTAAATACGGTGGGGAGAGGAATCATACATTATGTAACAGTTCAGACTTTCGTTCGCTGAATGATTAATATATTCGTCTTTAGTTTACGTAATATCGGTAAAAATCTAGGAAGCATATTTATGAGAATACTTTAGCACAGAGGTCTCCACACTATAGCCTGCGAGCACCATCACTCCGGCCCGCTACATTTTATTCTGATTAAATTATAAATTACAAAAAATAATAATCAGATGTTTTTATACGACCAACTGAGAAATACAATAACTGACATAATAATGGAACTGAATATTTTAACTGTAAAAGATCTGAGATTTATTCTAAAAACTTACAACAAATGACATACACTTAATGAAATTAAACACTATAATTATGATTAATGAGATTTTTAACTACAACTTTCCAATGACAATTCTTTCCAGTTGTAAATCAAGTTCACAAGTAGAAATTATCAGTAGCGACTTGAAATGCTCATCGATTAACTTGGATCTGTAAATATTTTAATTTTATATATATATATATATTCCACTTTGAAGAATGTTTTTTTTTTTTTTTTTTTTTTTCACACAAATAAGTAGTTCCGAAAGTGGAAAAAATGTCACGAGCAAATGTATGCAACTGACTACACTGTGTGAGTGGAAGACTTACAAAATTCCAGCAATGATGAATTTAAAAATTATTCTTTAAAAATGTCGCTACAATGCAAATCAATTGTTTGCATTTAAGATTCTCGGGCAAGGACTTTTATGTCGGCGTTAAAAGGATTTTGAAAAATTTTGATGTCGTTTGCAATTGCATCAAAATCTAAAAAGACGACATTGAAAATTTACTTCTAAAGTACTCAAAACTTCAACTGTAAAATCTACCGGAAATGAAGTCTCAAATGTTAACATGTATTAAAATGTGTAACTTTTTCCTTAAACTGGGATTGAAATAAAACAATCTTTTGTCGAAAGGACTTAATATGATTGTAAATCAGCTAGAAGCTGGTTCTCTCCTTCTAATTTTAAATTAAGGTCGTTCATATGTTTAGTTAAATTTGTACAAAATTATAATTTCTATAACCATGTATTATTATGTAACTCAACCAGAGAACGATTCTTTTCATCCAAGAAAATTTCGATTATTATTCGGAGTTCAAAAAATCCTGTTAGAACTTTTTCTCAGCTAAGCCAACGTACTGCAGTATAATACGGTAAGTCGTTTCCTGACCAATATTTTCCATAAACTCGCGGAACTGACAATGACTGAGCTCACGTTACATACTCAAGCATTTTCTGCAAGAAAAATATTGATGAATGATTGAATGTACAATTAATGGTTTTGAACCATCGTCATTTTCTACGGTCTATGATATGATAGCAACAACACCTTTATTTTCTATTGAAGATTGCGTGGGCGTGCCTCGAATAATAATCTATGAATGTCAAGAAACTCTTCACAAACTTCATAATTTTTATCTATCCCTTAAATAAAAAGTAACATCTGATCAGTATCTGAAACATCTCTTGACTCATACACGGCTGAAGAGAATCACTGTAAGCGTCGACTTTTGTCCGAAAATTGAGTTAATATATCTTCTGCAACATCATCCACTTCGAGCCACAAGGTTTGTTGCAAAACTGAAGGTTTTAAATCTAACAGTAGGCCTCGTGTAAATTTGGAGTAATTCTGAAAATGTTTAGTCTCATAATGACATTTTTTATTGGATTCTTTCAGGACTGATTTCGTTTTACTGAAAATTACATACACTGCCTAGTTCTTATTACTTGACTAAATCACGAAAAATTAATATTCTCATTGCTCTTTAAATATTCTGCACTCACTACCTACTTTTCGTTTCTTCTCTACATTTATACACACACAAAAAGCACGTAGTTTCAAATCAAAATGATGCTAATTACGTAATACTATTACACGCAGGGGGTCTGAATAAATAAATGGACTGGTTTTATCTACTCACAATTAAACATACCGGTACTGTATTTTCCCTAACAAACTATGGTCAAAATACTAATCGCACTATATTTAGCTTTCCAGATTGCACTTGTCGCTCGGAACTCAAAATACGGAACTATCCAACTCTCGATTGTCTCCTGTATTTATACCACGCGTCCTCGGTGCTAACATAGAAAGTACTCGAATCATCCAGACAAGCGATCATGCAGTAGAACTTTTCCAGAATATGCTTTAGTTCTGCTATTCGCAACTAACCAAGCATAACTGACGTTTTGCATAATTTCGCCACTCCGTACAAAATGGCGTTGGCACTACAGTATGTTGATATTATGAGCTAGCTAGATCTCGGCCCTTGGGACTTAAATGGAGAAGTCAGTGTGAGTTTTAGAGACTCCTGCTCTAGTAAACACATGTTCAGGCATAATCGTTTAAACAAAAGTGCCTCACTGCTTCATTCTGAAGTAATCTATTAAAAACAGTAACCTGTCACAACTTAAAACTGGACTTTGTAATTCTGCAACTTCCAAGTGTGATGAGCCGAACATAAAATGCTATTTGAAACACTTCTTAAATTCATGGAAAAATATGAAATCAATATGCAAGAGAAATGACAGTAACTAGCATCTGCATTAGATTCAGCCGTCCTTCCAATGCTATATAAACGATTAAGTAAAGAACAGAACACTGGTTAAGCCATAAACTTTATATTATTTATCAACTTGCATAATATCTTGTTTTCGCATCACTTTATACAGAACTTAATAAATTAATAGCAACATACAAATGGTTATCAAAATAATAGAAATACGTATAGCTTGCAACACGTACGACGTGACAGGTAGTAAGACTAAGAATAGTCCTTGCTGCTGACGCCCCCATTAAATCATAAATCATTCATTCATTCATTCATTTATACTGACGATGCGTGTGCAGTGCCTGGCCATTGTCAATGGTGGGTTACGTGATCATCTGTAGTATGTTAGTCGGGGTAGAACGGAGATGTAATGTTGAAGAGCTGACTAAAAGTGAGGGGCTTCTCTCAATTTTAAAAAGACCAAATTGTGAGAGCGCAGTTAGTTAGGATCGTCCGATGAGTCACTTTCACCTTAGTTCCAATAACAGGCCGTGCTTAAATATAGTGAACGTCGAAAAATCTTATATTTCGAACTGTTTGCTACTCTACAATGAAACATGGCAGAGACTCTGTGAAGCTGAGAGAAGCAATTTCCTGGTATTCCGCGGATCCTTTGCTTACGCCCACAAGATGCATTGCTGACAGTAATTATAAGGCTATTTTAGATGGTGCACCCTATAATTTTGATATTATTTCAAGCGAATGGCTCAATTTTCCAAGATGGCAATGCACAATTCATGCTATGGAACCCTTGGAATGATTCCGTGAATATCGGTTAAACTTCCCGATGAATTACAATAACTCCCCTGATTCGCCCAATTTCCATACCTTAACATTATTGAACACCTGTGGTCAGTTCCGGAACCTTTGTTCTCCATCCTCGCTAACGGCATGCCACAAGATTCCTTTGCAAGTCAACGACGAAACAAGAGATGTTTGCTAGGTTAATGTGGTTGTCCCATGTCGTATTAAGGAAGTAGCTTACATTTTCTTCAAGTCTGTTATTTTGATAACCATTTGCATATAATATCGAGCACTAAACAACATTTGCACCACAGACATACAGAGATACATTTCGACATTACAGCTTGAGACTATTTCTCCTCGAAACCTTCCGCCGTGGAAATTTGTTAGTTAAATGCTTAACTTTTCTACAAGAAGCAATGGGAAAGTATCTAGTATCCAATTGAATATGAGACAACACATCGATTGTAATCAGACTGACATATTGAACTAATAAATAATAGTAGTAACAGTGACGTGGATTTGCCAGTTTGGGTCACTATTTCCATAACATAAGCAACGTGACTTTTAACATAAGCAGCACATGGTTCGCACAGAAAGTACATGTGGATGTATGTTTCTTGTTAGAAAAGCTGTAAAGATAGAAACTTCTGAGTTATGATGAAGAAACTAACAGGACAAAGGGGGTGACTTTGGTTACAATAACAATCTTGACGCAATGATCTACTTTCTTATTTTCAGTTAAAAAAAAAAAAAAAAAAAAACTTTCCAGTTTCTTACAACAAATAGTTATTTATGAATGATATTAAGTAATTCTACAAAGACAACAAATTGAGTACAATGATAGAAGAAGCATGTGCATGTGTCGGAGCATTAGAGATATAAAAGTTCCCTCATGCCTATACAGTTAGTGTACGCATTTTTGGCGCAGGAGACCCAGATTCGATTCCCGGCGGGAGCTCCTGCGGTTTGGATCCCACCTTAAGCTGTAGGTTCATGTCTTATATAGCCTTACTGCTGAAAGGGACGCTAAATTTACACCTACAATAAATAAACAAGAGATATAAGCAGTTACTGCTTGCCTCCAACAAAAATCACCAAAACAGAATAAAAATAAACTATTTCGCTTCAGTGACAAGCATTCACAAAACAAAAGATTGTATATGTGAAATTTTGATTTTGCTACTGATCTTCAATAATAATAATAATAATAATAATAATAATAATTATATACATACAACGCATTTGGGTTGCCAATGAAGATATAGTGTATTTAAAGTAATGAATGCGCAGCTCTAAAACAATTTTCTATACATTTGCGACGGCAAGACAAATTTGCATATTCTCTTATATTATGTATCGTTAATTCTAAATACATTAATTTACTTTTCCAAAGTGAATACTTACAAATAAAGGAATTTTTAAACTTGATAGTATCAATAATTTCGACGTTACTACGACAAACGAAAGAATTCCCAACAGTTGGAAGTTTAAACAAAGAACGAAAATCATTACCGTAACAATCAAATACAGTTACGTTGCCTTTGTGTTGTTAAATAAATACAAAACTGATTCATACATACTTTGTTTTCAGACAACTCTATTCTGACGATTATTTTAAAGGATACAACATCAAAATAATTAATTAAACAACGCTGATCGAAATTATCCATTAAAAACACAATATTTCTCAGGTACAGAGATAAGTAATATCACATGTATGGACTTAAGTGATATGTATCCTATAGCTTCAATCTGTAAATAAGATAAGGAATACTTATTTATGCTTTTGACACTTACCTCCACGTTCCCTAAGGAGAGAGATTTCTGAATAATCACACGTTTTTATTTTTCTATTTCTTCTCTTCTTTTATATTCATTGAATATCCTCTGCAGAGTTCACACTGAAATTGTGGTTTTGATTTCCCTGAATGTTCATGGCTGAATAAACAATTTTTCCCCGACTTGCGACAACGCGAACACTATCACTTTTGGTTAGGTTTAGAATATATGAGGGGCAGTCATATGAAAACCGAACACACACGAAAAAAGTACCAATGGAATGTTTTTTATATTCAACAGTAATTGCAAGACGCGTTAATTCATTTATCTCACTGGTAGATGAGACGATTCCAGTCTTGTAGAAGGAGCTAGGTCGCTGACGGGTTCACAACCTCACCCACTCTTTTACTTTCTCGTTCGACTGAAACCGACGTCCACGAATGTCTTTCTTCAGCTCACCAAAAATGTGAAAATCACAAGGGAAAAGATCTGGACTATACGGAGGATGTTAAAGTGTTTTCCAGCCACAGGTCTGAAGTATATCCCCCATCAGATTGGCAATATGGAGCCGGGCATTATAATGCAAAAGGATGATTCCATCCGGCATTTCAGGGCGCTTTAACCTTTAGGACACGAAGTAACTATATTTAGTTACCTAAAAATAAGGCTTGGGATACGAAGTAACTATTTATAGATACCTTGCAGTTTGCCCACTAAACCTAATTGTTTTTTAACTTTCTGGGTATCAAATATATGCATTTGCATGTGTTTTATTCAAGAGACATACTAGGCAACTGCTGAATGCAGAAATTATTTTGTTATTGTTTTTTAAAAGTGAACAAACGTGACTGTTGGTATTTGTCATACAAGCTCTTTAAAACGCATTTAAATTTTTAAAGTGCGCAGTTTAGTTCTCAGAGGTTTAACATAACAATAAGTTAACTGTTGTGAAAGAAAATATAAATAATTAGTTAGGAGACGTTTCCCTTCCAATCTTGGTGCCAGGGACGTAATTGGGAATAGTGGGTGTGGGGGGAGAGGTCTTGACCTGGCTGAGAAAGAAAGATTTATTTCTGCACGTGGTAACAACATAGAGTGATAAGAGAGTTTGTTTGGGTTTCTGGGCTCCTACAGCCCTTGTAAGACGTAGAGATCGCTGTTCCTCTTTTTATATGTGTGTTGTTAGTCTGAACTGAGTGTTGTGAGCGCGTTCTTTCCTGCATACGAATTTTAATTTAACATACAGTAGAATCTACCTTTACGGACCCTAAAATTTGAAAATCTGTTACCGTTGGTTTTACTTGTGAGACTTTGGTGTTGCGTGTATTAGTAGAAATGGCATCGAGAGATGTTCTCGGTTCAGAAGACATTCGAGACGAGTTGGAAGCAATGGACACAGATTCGGAGTGGGATGAAGAACAAATTGAATTTCCTTCCTCAGACACAGACGAATTTAATTTTGATGACTTTGATGATGATTCTCCCCCCCTAATCCTTGATTACAGTGATCGGGCGCAAACCATACTAATTATGAAACTTCCATGTATTCTCCGTAAAATGCTTCAACTTTCGTGAGCCTACTGCTATTAGAGCCTGAGCTATGATCATTTGAAAATAACCCTGCATTTTGTCATTTCTGTCCTAATCAGTGGCGTAGTTACATTATAATTTTGAGGAATTTCCTAATTATGCTGTATGTATCTTATGTTAACAATGCTATTATATGTTATTGAGAATATATCAAAGAACATATTGATGTAAATTTTATCTTCGTCAATTTCTAGGGAGGCGGAGGGGGGCGGAACCCAAAATTTTTATAAGAAAAATTGTAAAAAAAAATTACCCCCTAATCCTTGGTTACGGTGGTTGGGCAAAAACTATACTAATTATAGAACTTTCATGCATTCTCCGTAAAATGCTTCAACTTTTGTGAGTCTACTGCAATTAGAGCCTGAGCTACGATCATTTGAAAATAACTCTCATTTTTGTCCTAATCAGTGGCGTAGGCACATTATAATTTTGAGGAATTTCCTAATTATGCTGTATGTATCTTATGTTAACAATGCTGTTATATGTTATTGAGAATATATCAAAGAATATTTTGATGTAAATTTTATGCTCATCGTCAACTTCTAGGGCGGCGGAGGGGGGCGGAACCCAAAATTTTTATAAGAAAAATTGTAAAAAAAAAAAAAAAAAATGTTTTTCCTCACCCCCTAATCCTTGATTACAGTGGTTGGGCGAAAACCATATTAATTATGAAACTTCCATGTATTCTCCGTAAAATGCTTCAACTTTTGTGAGTCTACTGCTATTAGAACCTGAGCTACGATCATTTGAAAATAACCCTGCATTTTGTCATTTTTGTCCTAATCAGTGGCGTTGTTCCATTATAATTTTGAGGAATTCCCTAATTATGCTGTATGTATCTTATGTTAACACTGCTGTTATATGTAATTGAGAATATATCAAAGAACATTTTGATGTGCATTTTATACGCATTGTCAATTTCTAGAGCGGCAGAGGGAGGACGGAACTGAAAATTTTTGTTAGAAAAGTTGTAAAAATTATGTTTTCCCCCACCCCGTATTCCTAGATTAGAGTGGTCGGGGGGTAAACCATACTAATTATGAAACTTTCATGTATTATCTGTAAAATGCTTCAACTTTCGTGAGGTTACGACTATTAGGGCCTGATCCACAGCCATTTGAAAATAACCCTACATTTTGTTCAAAATTGGCGCCGTATCCCAGGTTTTATTTTTTTAAAAGGCTCCGTAATTAAAAGGTTAACCTTATGGCGCGTCTCAGTTTCTTCAAAGAGTCTTTTACCGCTTCGCATTTATTGTGGTCCCAAGTTCATGGAAGTGAATAAGCAGAGGCCCCTGCAGTTGAAGAAGGTCTTGACTTTGCCGGAGCTTGTGTGAACAGCATTTTTTGGGGGGGGAGGGGGGAGGGGAGAGAACTGGGGTGTTTCTATTGCTGGCTTTGCCGTTTGCTCTCGGGCTCAAAATGGTGGCATTACGTTCCGTCCCCTGTGACGATACGGGAGAGAAACGCATACTCTTCTTCATGGTACCGCTTCACATACATCAGACATGAAGCCATATTGCCAAACTTTTGCCCCTCCGTCAGTTGATGCGAAACCCACTTCGCGCAAATTTTCTGGAATGTTTGGGTTTTGGGGTTGTTTTTTGATAATGACATGCACTGAGCCGTATCTAATTCCGACCTGAACACGAATTTCTTCTTCTATCGTTCGTCGGTTTTCCCGGATAAAACATCAATTCGCACAATCAATGGCTTGATGGGCCTGTCCTGGGCACGAATCATCTTGCAGTGATGTGTGACCTTCTCAGAATCTCTTATGCCAACAGCAGACATGCGACGATGAGTTTCGTGTGTTCCAGTGCCGTCAGCCACCAAAAAACAAAACACATCTCTCTGCTCTTCTTTACTTGCCTCCATTTCTAATGCTGAACGAACACACTTTTCACTACACTCACCTATAGGGCAATAAACAAACAACTGTATGTACTTGTGAGTTGTCACCACATTTCTTCTCCCAGGGCCGGCAGTGTTGCCAACTTTTGAGAGGATAGTGTTTTATGCAGGATGTTCGGTCATTATTTGACTGGTCCTCATATATATGATCTCCAAGTCCAAAGACGTCCAACGCTCTTTTTTATTTTTGAAACACAGCATAAGCTTCCTTCCTTACCATAAATTTCTGTTACAAGTCGAACTTCCTACATTTGGAATGCAATAAAATACTATCACCAAACAATATCTATATACTAGCGATATCTTTTTTTTATCTCGGCAGTCTGAACACAATCATAAACAAGTAAACATGAACCATAATTTGGTCCATCCCTTTAATTATCTACAACCAACAAACCTAATTTATCTTGTCCGCAGTATTTAAATTTTTGATTTAACTTCTTGATCTTCTTCCAGGGCTTAACGTCTTAACAGATTTCGGCATTCCTCAAGGTTTTTTCTTTCTTTCTTTTTTATTTTCCTAACGATAATTTTCTTTTTCCTGCCCTTTTCTTATCAATATCTTTTCGAATCTGTCTTAATTCTTTCTGAAGTTTTTCTTATGTTTTCGGTAAGCAGCAACTTTTTTTTTTTTTTTTTTTTTTTTTTGCTTGCATATTTTGAAGTATTTTCTTGATTTTCCCTGACTTCCACGGCCAGTTTAAACCCTCCTCTACCAAGCTTAAGCTTACAAAAACATCTTGTAAACTTGAAATAAAATTACCGTAAAGGAATCAGGAAGCTACAGAACAGACTTAAGAGTGTTGATGTTACCAGGTAGCTAGCTTGTTACGTACTCTCTATATAAGTAAAAATGTACATACCAACATACATATCCATAGGACCCTTCATTGGCGTAGAAGAACTCCGACATTTTTTGTTTTCTTTATTGAATGAACCACTTTTTGGTGGTGCTGAGGTCCTCCCAAGCGATAAATTAGAGATCTTCCCTTTAAGATATTCTTGAATAACTGGTGTCTTGTCAAACGAGGTATTCTATAAACGAGAGGAAGGAAAAGAAATCAGATTTGGTAGCAAGATAGACCTTACATAAACAAAATCATATATTTCCAGGTAAATATAAAAATCACACTAAAATAGTATTTCACTTCAACTTACAAATTAACAAGTGAGTCTCAGCCTATGTTTACTGCTATCTTACTTAGATTAAAAATAAAGTAATTCTGAAAAGAAGCAGTGTAATACTTAAGTAGTTCCACTTCACATAAAATTTCATTTACTATCACTCTATGCTGCCATCTAGATATAATGCATTCCACTTCTTCATTCCATATCGGATCACGAATTTTGGCCCTATTATTCGTCTGATCCCAATAAGCAGAATCTGTATCTACCAGCAACCACTCGCGGATTCTAAAAGGTACGTTTGCAATGAAAGGGTGAGTTCCCTGCTCCAGACTGTTACCTCAGTATTTAGAAAACACGAAACAGAAAGCACTTTCTCTGTATTCATATGTACTGATTTAAGTTTCCATTTGTTATTATATATTAGGCCCGGGTTCGATTTCTGATAGGAGTTCATGTAGGTTGGATCCTACCTTAAGCTTTAGATCGACGTCTCATACAGAATCCCGCGGACCTCGGTGCTGAACAGGACGACAAACTCCACCTTAATCAACCGATCACCGTCATTTATTAATACAGGGTTCCCACTGATCTGGAGAAATCTATTTCTCTGATTTCTACCTGACTTTCTCTGACCTTTGGCAGGAAATTTCCTGACTTTCATGACACTGAAGATAAGATACTTCTTATATATTCATTTAATAATAACAAGGCTCTTTTAAAATATCCATATCAAATTTCAATAAAGATCTGTTACTTATCCAATATTGCAATTATTAGATTACCTACAAACATATGACACTGAACTATACTTCAGATTTTCTATAAATCCGTATAAAATAGGTATTATAATAGTTGACTAAGTTGAAATTGATATACAATTAATGTTAGAAAAAATATATTTTATAAACTTTCCCTGATTTCTAGTCTTTTTCTCTGAGCTTCCCTGGCCTGCATCATGTTTCCTGAGTTTTCTCTGACCAGTAGGAAACTTGCAATATATTTCCTAACTATTTCACTTTCAAACATAATGAACCTTACTTGTCCTTTAGATGTGATTTCCATACAAAACTTCTATATAGATCTTATAGAACACTAATTGAACAATTTATACCATACACGTAAGTCAAACAGTATACCTGAATAATTACATGTTTAATTTTATTTACGGAATTAGAAACAAAGCACTCCCACATTCTCCAGGCACATTAACCTGAGTGTATATATATATGTGTGTGTGTGTGTTCGTCTGCAATAAATTTTCGGACAGAAACGAGTCACCCAGAGCCACTAAATTTTGTACATAAACAGATCTTCTCCAAATTTAATCGCGTAAGAAGTCGTTTTCCTTGATTTCCCACAGGAGGAAGGACTAGAGGGTCACACATTCTAGAGGCTCTCAAGTTAAACAGCCCAAACTACTGTGATTATGTTGCAATTTGCATACTATTCAGCTCGTGCAAAGAAAGGACACTTTTGCTAGTACGGCACAAAAATAAGACAGCAATATGGGGAAGGGGCGGTGACTCAGTGGTAGAGCGCTTACCTCTGGTGCGTGGGGTCCCTGATTCGATCCCCGGTCAAGTAAGTTTGTGGTGGACAGCAACGTGTCCGTGTACTGTTTACCCGCGGACATTAGGTCTCTCGACACTTCTGCGCATGACAGAAGTAGAACAGTCCACTACAAAAAAATAGGTATGTGTAGGTACAAGCAACAAGTGTTCGTTTTCTCCTCTGGGGGCAAGAGAAAGAAGGCTGGAAGTTTAAACATAGTTGCCAAGCTACATAAATTGGATCCAGATCAGCAGTACATTATAGTCAGGCGATGATGTCACGCAGTGAACAGAGCGCGCGCATTTTAAATGCAGCCTAGCTTTGTGTTTCTAGGGGCTTCGATATTCGGTTGATTGCGCCAAAGACTCGCGCGAGGACATAAGCTATTGTCTTTCTCTACAGTAGACACACGTTTGTGGCTGTGCAGTTTACTGTTTTTTCTAGTTCTTTCTCTCACCTGTTTCGTGTTTATGCTTGCGCGTGTGTGTTGTGTGTGTGTACGTGCGTTGTTTTGTGTATATTTTAATATGATGGAACCAATACCGTCAACCAGCGCTGGCATGAAGAAACACTTATGTAGTGCCGAGAAAAGACTAATCCATAATGTGGTGACATTTTGTGACAAAGAAGCGCTAGAAGACCGTCTTCTAATTCACCTTTCTCAGGCTACCAAACGTGCAAGTGTAATTGCGAAAGTTTCAGAGTCAACTGTGAAAAGAATTCGTACAGAAGCGAAAGGTGAACATGTGCCGAAATTTCAATCGCCAAAAAAGCGCCAGAAAAAGGCCACTATCGAGAACATAGCTTTGGACGATTTTGATAGAGACATTATAAGGAGAGTTATACATGAATTTTACGCGAACGAGAAAAAAGTTCCTACTATCCCCAAATTGCTTCCTGTGTTGTAAACACGTATTAATTTTCGTTGGCAACGCGAAACTTTAAGGAGAGTTTTACATGAAATCGGTTTTAGTTTCAAAAAGTGTCAGAACAAGCGAAAGTTTATAATGGAGCGGAGTGATATAGTGTTAGCTAGAACTCAATATTTGAGAACAGTACGACGTTACAGGAACGAAAAAAGACCGATCGTATTTCTGGATAAATCGTGGATCGACAGCAACTTAACCTTCAGCAAATGTTGGCAAAGTGATGAAGAACATGGAGTTGTGGAAACCGGAAATGCCTCGCGACGCATAATTATTTTATGCCCGGGAGGAGAAATGGGTTTTATACAGAATGCCAATTTAATGTACACAGCCAATTCGACATCTGGCGATTATCATGGTCAGATGAATTCCACATCTTCGAAAAGTGGACAAGGGAAAAGCTTATTCCAAACCTTCCTGAACATGCTGTGGTCGTTATTGACAATGCGCCATATCACTCAATACAATTAAACAAACCCCCAACATCATCTAACAAAAAGCAAGAGATCATGGATTGGCTTTCTGTAAACAACGTTCCTCATTCCCCAGACATGCGTAAAATTGAACTGCTAGACGTGGTGAAAAAGAACGCACCCACAACGAAGATATTCAAATTCAACATGATGATCCAAGAGCATGGATTCATGGCTTTGAGATTACCCCCATACCATTGCGACATTAATGCCATTGAGTACGTTTGGGCAGATGTGAAAAGGTTTATCCGTGACCGAAATGTAACTGGAGATCTAGATATGATTACTCTGTTTAAGTACACTGAACAGGCGATTAACAGTGTTACCGTGGAAGAGTGGAAAAAGCATTACTCTCATGTGGTGTCATTAGAAAATACGTATTGGGAGAGATATGGAATCATTGAAGAAGTATGTGATCCTATAGTGATTAGTGTAAGTGCGAGTGATGATGATGATGACACTGATTATTCTGATGACAGTGATGAATGAACGGATCTAACCTAAGGTAAGTTATTTAGTTTTATTTACTTATTTTGTTTAAAATGTTATTTCTTTATTTTGTTGTTTAACATTTTATTACTTATTTATTTATTTAGTTTACTTATTTTATTGCCTTCAGTTGTTACTACTGCGCACTGGAATGTGGGACAATGATAGCTAAAGGAATCTGCTATATCATATTTTTAAAGTACTATCACCGGTGGATGAATTATTACGCTCGTTACCTTGCAATTAAGGGGTCACAGATTCGATTCCCGGTGGACTCAGGTGGCTCGGATCCCACGTTAAACTGTGAAATTTCATCTTGAGAGGATATCGCCAGCACATAGACATGAACAACAAACTAGCATCAGTTCTTCTTATCATGGCTCTTGGGCTCTCTTTTAACAATTTAATGCGCGAATTAGTTGTTAGAAACCATTATATCCCCCCCTCCATTGATGCACCCAAACAAAAATCATTCTACCACACACTACGGATAATAATCACCGATTATCGTGCTTTCAGTGATGCAGGCCCACTTTGATTTCATTCTCATATTATTATTCATAAATGGGGGCGCGGTGGTAGAGCGTTCACCTCCGTTGCTTGGGGTCCGTGGTTCGATCCCAGCTTGCGACGTGTGGGCCTTGTGGTGGACAAACATTGTGCTCGTGGGTTTTCTTGGGGTTCTCCCGTTTCCTCCCACTTTCTTCATTTAATTCATTTCTCATCATCACAGTCTCCTTTAACCTAGCCGGCATAACCGTGGGACGTAAAATTTAAGATTTCATTTTTTTTATTATTCATAAAATCTTATCAGCTATAGTTTTGGTGCCGGGTTGGTAACACTGTTCAAACAAACCACCCTCGTCAATAACCAATGCCTTCCTTCCTCTTCTTCTTTTACACTTCTCTCCTTTCATTAACATAGACTCTCCTTGGCACTCTGCCAACTAGAGGTCTCTGCCGAATGGGCGAACAGTACTTCCTCGGATTACTCCCGTTTCCTCCCACTTTCTCATTCCACAAATTACTCCATTATTATTCACTTGCTTTGATCATCGTCTCCCTTAGCCTAAGAGGCATAATCGTGGGACGTTAAGCTAAATATTTCATTTCATTTTAAGACCACTGCATGGTACTTCAACTCTTTTTGTGAGGATTAAAAACAGAATCGTTGTATTTTAAGCAACCCTGGTGATTAAATTGAGTGTACCAGTTCCCTCTGCAAATCGTGTTTATTTTTTATCAATTATTTGCTCTTCTCTTTTTCTTATTCATCTGTTACTTGACCAAAAGGGATAAAAAAAAGTCATGCGCTGCTAAGTGGAGAAATTCGTAACTATTTCAGAAATATACCATCTGTTTTCAAATGTCTGCAACCGCCTACCCACAAAATGAGAAAAATATGAACTCTCTGCAACATGCTTAATACACTCACCGGACAAAAAATTAGTCACCCCTCAAGAATTCGTGAACAGCAGTAATTAATAGCGTGTGACACCGCTTCTAGCTTTGATAACCGCCTGGATTAGGTTTGGAAGCAAGTCCACAAGGTTTTACAGGTATGTCACATCCAATTGAAGCCACTCGTTCAGGATTTGATCGCGCAAATCTGCCAAACTGCGTAGATGCCGATTTCGGCGTTTTACCCGCTGTTCCACCATGTCATACAGATTCTCGATGAGGTTCAAGTCTGGTGATTTACAGGCCAATCTAGATGGAAGAGGGTTCGGGAGTGTCCATTATACCACGCACAAATTGTTCCAGCCCTATGAACGTTACTGTTGTCGCCTTGAAAAATAGGAGTCTCCACAGCATATTCATCATGAAGATGTTGACTGAAAGGCAACACTTGCTCATCCAGAATGTTCAAATACACATGCTGGTTTGTTGTAGTGGTCACCTCAGTAAGTGGGCCCAATTCATGATAAGAAAAACACCCCCGAAACATCACAGATCCACCTCTGGCTTCAACATGACTTTGCATACATTCAGGATGAAAGGCTTCATGTGGACTTCGGTGCACTCGAAGACGTGCGTCATTGGAATACAAGCAAAAACGTGATTCGTCAGACCACATTACCTTCCGCCAGTCAGCTAATGTCCACGTTTGGTGATTTCTGGCCCATTGAAGACGCGCAGCTTTATGTGCCTGTGTGAGCAATGGTCCCTTGCGAGGTGCCCGACTCCAAATGTTCAATGCATGCAGTTCCCGTCGTAATGTTCTTTCGCTAACAGGTTGGGATGGACCTGCATTCACTGTCTGCAGCAATTCCTGTCGGGTTTGGAACCGATTTTCATTCACAAGCCGAGAAACGCTTCTCCGGTACCTTTCAGTCATGATCTTCCGACCACAATTCGGACGCCGTGTTTCGTGGCCACGTGTATGACACCACTGCTTGTGCACGCGTTGAACAGTACGCTGCGAAACACCAACAAATCCAGCAAGTTCCCTCCCCGTATGGCCATGGGCACGGCCAAACACGATTGCCCCTTTTTGCCACTCTGTTACATCGTTACTTTTAGCCATTTTGACGGACACTGTCCACTTGCAACACGTGTCTCACTGACTGAAGCTGCCTTATGGTTTTGTAGAGGCAGTGCGCGCACAGTTGTGCACGTGACTCGACTGCTGCGCCATCTGTACAGGCTTTACGATTCATATCTCCTTCTGCACAAGGGTGACTAATTTTTTGTCCAGTGAGTGTATTATTGGGTATCCTGCAACACTAACGCAACTATAAACGTAAACCACCCTTCCACTATATTTTATTTTATTATTTTCGTATCACTTTATTTAAAGAATTCATGAGAGATGCAACAGTGTTATTTTCGCTGAAGAAAACAAAATAATTTTGTTTACATTCTATTTGAATACTTCAAATTTTTAATTTTTTTTTTTTTAAGGTAAACAGCAGGCAGTTGCACAACTTTACACCTAAAGCAACAGCTACGCCTGATATTTATACCATTTACGAACAATAAAAGTGGATAACAGATCAATTTCAATCAAATGTGTCGTGAGTATCTTAAGAAGCACCTAATTTAGTGGTTTACCTGTACAAGTTTTTGTTGTAGATCCTTAGCAAGTTTTTCGTCCGTTTCAGAAATGGCATCTAATGTTTTCTTTTCCTCCCTTACCTTCGCAGCCTCTTCTTCCTGTAAAATTATAGGAAAATATTATAGCCATATGAATAGTTTGTGCTGCTTTTATGTACAAAATTGCTGTTCCTGATATAAAATTACTTTTGTAATTAGCTTGTAAGTGAATTGATCAATTCGAATACAGTTTTCACTACTTTACAACAAGTAAGATCATATAGAATATACAGCAAATTGTACAGAAATTTCATTTCATGCGAAAGATATTACAGAAAGAAAATTAAAGAAATCATTGGTTTGAAAATACTCTAAAGTTGTTCAAATCTATTTTTAATAAAGTGGAGGTAAATTAAACAAAATTACGGTACTCCTCCCTCTCCCCGCCACACACACACACATACACACAAAATAATAATAATAATAATAATAATAATAATAATAATAATAATAATAATAATAATAATAATAATGTAAGTTGAAACATAACTATGTAAACACAAACGAGAGAAAAAACCCTCGCTGATGCGTCATCAGAGAGGAAACAGAAAAAATAATTATATAATGGGAGATGGATGAAGTTTTTCAGTATGTAAGAGGTGGCGTTTCTACGTACGCCTTACGTTAGTGTTGTAGCAAATGAAATTAAATGAAATCTTTAAGTTTTACGTCCCACGTTATGCCGACTAGTCTAAAGGAGACGGTGATGATGAGAAATGAATGAAGGTGGGAGGAAACGGGAGAACCCGAAGAAAATCCACGCACATGGTGTTTGTCCATCACAAAGTTCACTTGGCGCGAGCTGGGTTCGAACCAATGAACCCATGCACCAAAGGTGAACGCTCTACCACTGAGCCACCATGACTCCAATTTTTGTGTTGTAGCCTGTACTTCGGTATGACCTGTAATTCCTGTTTCGCACACTACTATATTGAATTACTTAACAAAAAACAAAAAAGAAAAATACGGGAAACATCACACATAGCTACTAAAAAATATACAATGTGCAATATGAGTACTTCTGCTAAAACTTTCATCAGATATGGAGGGCACACTAGAAAAAAAAAATAAAAAATAAAAACAACTCGCCCAGTAATTGGTGAAAATCATTGAAGTAGGCATCATGTTGGAACCATGGGTTTGTAGTCACATCACAGTGTTACCCGGCTGTAAATGGATGTAGTTAACTGAAGGAAGATGAAACAAAGAAGAGGGGAGGTAGGATAGAAGTGAGAAAAGCGAAAGAACAATGAATTAAGAGGAAAGTACTTTTGAGTTCGATTAGAGTTCAGCGTCCCTTTCACCACCAAGGCTATACTATATGAGACGTGGACCTAAAGTTCAAGGTGGAATCCCAACCAGCGTAACGCATTCAAATTTCACGGCTTTCCCAAGGAGAATCGAAATGGAGATCTGGTGAACCAAAGGCGCGCTCGCTAGCTACTAGACCAAGAGAAGAGAAGAGAAAAGCATGTTTAATACAGAGAATAAAAAAAAAAAGGTTTGAAAATGGCAATTAAAGAAGAAATTGACGAATATATATATATATATATATATATATATATATATATATATATATATATATATATATATATATATATATATATATATATATATGAATTAAGTAGGAAAGTAATAAACAAACAAGTAGCCCTGTCATACTATTCACCAATGACGCAGTGTGCCTTGGTTCTTATAAACCAAATTTCTTAAGTAATAGTTCAAGATGAATGAATATTTGAAAAAACACAATACTTAAATATTTAGATTCGTTGAGTAAAAAACCATTTAGTTTCATTTTAGTGTTGTACTCTACGAACAGATTAGTCTGAACATTGCATCACCTGCTAATTTCAATAGCACTGGGGAGTTTATCAAGGAAAGGTAATATTCATAATTAACCCCATATGAATGCATGGAGAATCAATCTTGAATTATCTATATTTTGGGATTAGGTTGAAAAAAAAAAATTAAGTCCATCGACAAATTCGATTCCTAGTTTCTAACCATCTATATCCTGGCCAAAATTGACGACAGTCCATCAAGTAGCTAGTTTTTGAGATTTTGTGTCCCCAAGATGGACACATGAAGAGACTATATATAGGGTGTTACTGAAGTATACCGACAACCTGCAAGAGATGATTCCTCAAATCAAACTAAGATAATATATATATTGACCCGTAAGGGGAAGTGCATAGTTTCAGAGCTAGAGCAGTCCAATAGCGTGAAAAGCTACATTTTAACATTCATGATTTCGAACTGAAAAAACCCTGGAGTAAAGCAAGTCTCACATAGTCTATCCGAAACTGAATATTTCAACAATTGTGCAATGGTTGCGCCAAGGTTTCCCTACAGAGCATAATTCGCAGATATTCTCCCAACAGAACTGTCAGATATGCTCTAATTTTAAGGTTGGTTCAAAGAAGACAAAAGATAATTCTTGACAGCAGTGAACATGAAATGCTTCGGCAGCAAGTCAGACGTTAGGAATCGCCAGTTTCTCAGTTCATCGCATTTGTAATGTGTATTGTGATGTATTTTGTCACATGTCACGATATATACTTCACGTTCTTTTCACGTATCAGCGTGAAACAAAACATCCCAGTACGCGTTATTCCGAACATGAGGAGTTGTGGAGGTCCTTCATCCATCAAGTAATGGACACACACACAGGGACAGACAAGGTAATATATAAAGGCTTTGGGAAACCAAACTCCTTAGAAACGAACTAAAATGGTGAGCAAAAAGCAAGACCAAAAAGAAAGTGTTAAGCAGAAAGATAGAAAAAGTAAAAGTGTTGTACAACACAAATTGTAATGTAAATCTGACAATGATTGCAGTTTAGCTTTCACAGCAAATCTTACGTATAGTAACGATATGAAGCCTAATTTTAACGAAACATATGCTGAATTGCTATATAGTTAGCGTACTTGCCCTCCACACAGGAGAGATGGTTAAACTCCCGATGGAAACTCATGAGATTTGGATCCAGTTAACCTATAGGTACACGTCTCATAAAGCCTCAGTACTAAAAGGAACGACAAACTCCACTCAAGCAGAGGTAGAAGTTAACCACATAACACAACTAAAAAGTTGCCTGAATGGTCACAGTCTTCCACCGGCTGTGCGACAAGAAGTTTACGCAAAACTCTTACCTGTAACTGCCGTATTAGATCTTCACTTGCTCGCATTTCTTCTTCGCGTTGCCTATTGATTTCTTCTTCAAACTTTTTCAGTTCAGTCTCAAATTCCATTCTAATTTCTCCAGGTTTACTTATCTCTATAGGAGGAGCTTCCTCAAAAACTGAAAAAAATATAAAATATTTTTTAATCATATATATAATTGTAGAATTTAATCTTCTATATAAACAAAATAGTTTTAATAATTATAATTACGGGGGAAGGAGCTGAAAAGTTCGTTTGCCTCCTCCTGACCACATAAAACTTTTAGTGTACGTCCATATGAAAGCCTGGTATCTTACTATATATTGGTAAAATATGGGTCTCTTGTGATTAATGTAACTTATTATTGTTACTGAAGATTTAAAGCAGTGATGGTGGAGGCCCACGCAAGCTCCACAATTCTGGAGTGTCGGACCATTATGAATGTCTGCAGGGAGCAGTATCCCTCCTCAGTACTGGATAACTTGTTTCGAGATTAGCAATTACTAATATTAGCAATTACTAATTAGCAATAAGATGAGCCCCGCAGTATACGCCCTCCTTAACTGATCCCTCAGGACAGAAGAATATCGGTCAAAACAATATCTCAGATACTGAACATCTCACGGAAACGTGTTGGGCTGATCATCTGCGGTGCGAATATGGACATAAGCAAGCTTTCAGCAAAATGAGTGCCAAAATACTAATTAATGATCAGAAAGAATGAGCTGAAGCATCCAAAACAGCTTGGGTCCTTCTGGGGTTGATTCTTTGGTCCGATTCTTCACTGTAGATGAAACCTGGCTTCATATTTATGATCCCGAGACAGAGGATTAGTCAGTGGAGCATTCCGGGTTTCTGAGTCGAAAAAACTTCCACATCCAAGCATAAGGGAAGAAAATCATGGCTTAAAATTTCTAGGATAAAGATGGTATTTTGTCGGTGGACTACCTAGCTTGGAACAGTACTGTCACCGGCGAGTATCATACAAGCTGAACGAAACAATTAAGACGAAAACACTGCAGAAAGACGTATAAAGGAATTCCCATTTTGCACGAAACCTGTTCAATTCACACGTCCTATGTTGTGGCTGCCAAACTGAATATCCTGGGATTCTAAATTGACCCACCATCCCTCCTATTTGTCTGACCTGGCTCCTTCTGATTATTTGTTCCAAATTTTAAGGAATATCTGAAAGGATATCATTTTGAAGACATTACTGACGTCCAACACGCCGGAGACTGCTTTCAGGTCCAACTACAGAAATTTTAAAATTGTAATTGAATTTGCAGCTTTTTCACGGTTTGCACGATCCAGAACGTTTCAATTTCACGCTCGGGAAGTTAATGAAAATGATCATTATTGACAGCTGAACAATAAAAATCGCTCGGTGCAGGACCTAAGGCACGCCCTGTCCCTCTCCCAGCTTTTAAATTTGAAGTAGACCCAAAGCACAGTTCTGCGACTCAAAACTACTTTTATTTTCTTGTGAATAGGTTCTTTTCTATTCATTTGAAACTTTTGTACATTTTGAAAGTTCGATCATGAAATTCACAGCTGGACAGACACTCTATCATGGACTTTATAGACTTCAATCTGTATCCTTTAGGCATAACATGAAAAACTGTGGTCATTATACCATTTAAAGTAACTGAGATTTGTGGTTTTGAATGAATCTATTTAAAACAACATCTTAATTTTTGTCGAGGTTACTATCATCCAAATTTAACCTTGAGTGTTTTGCCTTAATGTAATGACTCGAAAACATTTCATTTTACTAGGGATAACGTTTTCCTACTAATTTTGATCTCCTTTAAGTTATGTCTGAAGTTACACTTTTAAGTTATGGCCATCTATTTTGATAGGCAAAAAATATAAAATCTTGCCTTAGTTGTATTATTATTATTGTTATTAATTCTATATCCTCTCAGTCGTACCAAGAAAGAATAATCACTTGACAAATGCAATGGGACCCCAAAACATGCTATTCACAGAACAATTTCTCTAATTCGAAAAACGGTTTACAGTATTATTGGGAGATTTGCAGATAATATGAAACTTAAATTTCTGCGCAAAGACTCAATAACAATTGGGGCCAATATGGAAGGGTATCCACTTATTCTTAGAATATATTCCTATCCATTATTAAATACATGTAAACTCTACTTGGTATGTGTGCGACTCATATTACATCAGAGCAAAACACCTAACATTAAATCTGGATGATGGCAACATCGATAAGAACTGGGATATACCCATGAATGAGCCTACAGATTCATTTGAAAATAAGTAATAATAATAATAAAAAACTCACTGGTTTCAAACTGTATGGAGAACATAAGTTCCCAGGTCATGTCTAAGGCTACAAGTTGAAATAACTTTTCTATGGATCATTAGTGATATATAAAATGAAATATTTCAAATCCTACGTAGCGTGTGTAGTTAGTTTCGGGTTTTTTTTTTTTTTTTTTTTTTTTTTTTTTTTTTTTTTTTTTTTTTTTTTTTTTTTTTTACGTGAAAGTCTTCAATGTTTTGATCTTGTGTATGTGATCGCCAATCGTTAGAAGAAGTACTGTCAGTAGATATTTAATAGTCACTGAAAAGTACTCACCCTACAAGTAATTCGAGTAATCCAACTGTGAATGTTTTGGTAAAAAGTTATTGACTTCCTCAGTCCATCCTTTTAGAAAACTAACGTTGTCAGTGGAGTTACAATATGTTGATCATCTTGTGAATATCGTAATTAACCCTGAATCTACATACTCTCCTTCATGAGCACTAACTGATATTCTATGTGAGCTGACAAATAATAATTAAAGTAACACTGCTTGTAAATCTTAATTGCTTCACGAAAATTGATTAAATTGGAAATGTAAGAACCTTTAGACAATATGCTAACATGCTCAGGAATTTTAAAAATCACTTTACTTAAATACAATTGTGCCCCTGAAAATCCCCTGTACTCTGCTTTCGGGTCTCCTCTAGAGCTTGTTCACGGAGGATAAAAACAGGAGGAAAAATAATGAAAATACACAAAAATAGAAAGAATAGACTCATTATGAATGATCAGTGGAAGAACACCTTGCCTTAGATGCCAGTCACACGTCGAATGCTGAAGCAGCACACTGAAATGGTGGGCTCAACTTGTGTGTTTTTTGTTCAGGAAGAGGAGGTTGTCAGCTCAAATTAATGATCTTTATTTTTATTTCTTTATTTATTTTGTGCCAATGTTGTATCTACTTTTAGTTATTGTCTTCCAATCCTTGTTTATAAATAAAAATATATAGCTATAGCCAATTTATATCTACCTTAAGCTTTACATTTTTAAAGAAAATAAATATTTCTATTTCATTCCTGGATTTAAATGAAAATCTTGACCAACAGTTCCGAACAGAGTCGAAAGCTAGGAAGTACGAGATATTTTCAAGAATTACAACTGCATAACTATTTTTTGACCTGCATATTCGAAATCTGTGCCCTTATTTCAATGCCTAGACTGAGAGAATTTAAAACTAAGTAAACTTCAAGATAAAAACTGTTAAGTAATTTTCAAATCCGAGTTGTATTTTTTTTATACTGTTAAGGTTTACAATCCAGATTTTATCAGTTTTATTTGGTATTTTTTTAACCATGTGAGATATTCCCCGCCAAAACGGTAGAGAAATTAATTATTGCGCAGTCTTCCCCTCCCCCCACCCACGAGCCGTCTGATGTAGTAAATTAAAAGCCAGATAGGAAGAAAACTAATTATGTAAGACATTTCAAAGCATGAGTAGGAGAGCAACAGAGAATTCAAGTATGCTGATCAGAATACAGCAAGGTCTTCTAAGTACGGTTTCAATTTTGTCACCTTTCTTTGAACAATTACGTTTATTAGCAAAATGAGTGAAACACAGATCAAACAAATGAGATCTAGAATCACCGTTCCTCTGTTATTACAAAGTGCTCATGAAGAGGACTACATACGCACAAGGGAAGTTTCATGAAAAGCTACTAATAAAAAAGTACAGTACTCAGAAGAAAGATAATCAATGGGTATAGTTCCACAGACGTTAGTTTTCTGTAAGGATATGTGCTGCTTTTTAATGACCAAGTTAAACAACATGTAATAATCTTGTGAAACCTACGTTTTTCAATTAGTGTCTAGCAGTTGATAGCAACAGAACTGGTTGGCAAAATCAATCTAGGAAATTACCTACTCGATAAGGATTCACAAGGTACATAAAAAAGGTTAGTAGTTGTTAGTCTTAACGAAAATTTACCAGACTTTATCTTTGTTGAATTACATTACATATATGCAGGGCTTGTTGAATTACATTACCTATGTGCAGGGCTTGAAAAAACTTGCTTGCAAGTACTCGCCAGCCAACAAATCTACTAGCCAGACAATTTTGCAGTCATAGTGTTTATACAAGTCAACAAAAATCACTTTGTGACACAGTAAACACATAAATATATTTGTTTATTGGCATGTCTTGTAAAAATAAATAAAAAAGAGTAACATCTGCTATTTACTCTTGACTTCACGTTTTTGACTGATCGGACTTTAATCACCAAATGTAAAAATGTACTCGCCACTGGATATTTCAAGCCCTGCGTATGTGTTAACTGCGTACGATTTTAATGTACCGTACAACTCAGAAGTTTACACAAAAATGTAGTGAGACAATTTAGGAACGTAATGAAATAACTAAATATCTTTTACAAAAAACATTTTGATTTCCAATGAATCGTTTTAATAAATTGGCTCACCCATATAAGTAGGAACAAAAACTATACCACCTCACTACAAAGACCGCAGAATTGAGATGGAACATTAATAAACAACTTCTATTTAAGAAATAATTGATAAAGTGTAGCACGAAATATTCACTTTGTAAAATATCGAGATATGATTAATTCAATTAGTAAGACAAAAATAGTATACTAACCTTGTGGTCCTTGAAAATGGATACTCTCTAAAGTATCCCAAATATAGGAAACTACTACAGCCTACCAGGAATACAAATAGGTTAGTACTACTCTCATTTCGTAAAATGTATTTCACCCATTCTATTAGTAAAAGATTAGTAAGATTAATATACAGGTATACATATACACTTCGAATATTTGAATGGTAATGTGTTTATAATAAAATCAATGAATTACCAAGATTGAAAATAACAGGGTAGAAACTATACGAAACGGATACTTATAACAACGAAAATTTGTGACAACGAGTATCATGCATCAACAACTGATGTGTTGGAATACATAATTAATAACGATAAGGTCAATACTGAACATGCTGGTTAATTCTTTATTATAGAATTTCAATAAAAATGGAAACCTTAACCATATGCTGTTGTTACCATATTTAATGGTAAATTACAGAAATAGCGAGAAATGTATCTTGCAAGAAATCTATACAAGTCAGAAAGCCAAATAACAGATCACCGCAAAAATGACTGAAGTGAGGTGTTGCACATCCAACAATCTTATTAAAATCTATGATAAACACGGTTTTATTGATTCACTTCAGAATTCTTTGTAAATCACAAAAAAATCTTGTACCAGTTATCACATGTTTTGCTCCATGACTAGTTAATCAGTTGCTCCGTTTCTAATTCGCACGCAAAGTCTGTTACTTGCTTGGTTAAGCAAGAGTTTTGAGTTCATTTATGCATCGTGCCTATATGAGTCCTGGACCTACAACTTAACGTGGGAGTTACATGAGCTCCCAACAGGTTGGTCTTGTTAAAATGGTACTGGCTCGGTTAGTCTCCCTTTAAATGCTGCAGAATAACAGACAAAGTAGGGTCATTTCATGTCAGTTCAACCAAGGCTTTTAACCCGATTTTATCCACTCAGATTTGGATGAAATTCGGTAGTGTTATAAAACGTTTTATGCTGATTGCAAGTGTGTAAATTTTATTGCAATAACATCAGCGTTTTAGAAGTTATTGCATTTCAAAAATAAAAAAAAATAAAAAATCATTTTTAACGGTCGCGACATATTTCCACGTCTTGTAAGAACACATACACACACAAGTCAAGTCATATTTCGGTTTTCATTAGTGCCAGAAACATGGTTCTTCTTTTTTATTATTCAGATTATCTTGAAGTTGTTTATCATGAAACAAAAATGAAAACTTTCTGTAGAGCTGATAGAAAATTTATAAAGTCCTTTGAAAGGTAACATTTTGAGAAAAAAGCTAGAATGTCATTTTGCAAACTTTAAAACCTTTATTTCTCAAAATCCTCATCATGGATGTCAATGATTTTTTTTTTTTTTTGGTGTACATATATATATTTTTTGTTTGAAAGCTTATTGCATCTAGTTTCACATATACAAAACTTGTGACGAGCCATCCAAGCACTGAGGAGAAATAGAGAGTTTCAAAAATGTATAATTAAGGGGAAAAATACAATAGTCTGAATAATAAATGGGCATTACCATTTGTTAATGTAAATCAGAATTAACTACCAAAGAAGCAAATATAATAAGCCTGACAGTATTATAAGCCTACATGTTATGGCTCATAAAAATAAATCTTCGGTTTGCTGTAATTGGATATTAGCATCTAGTGCTTTTTGTAAACGTTTTCCACGTTGGAGTAACTACTTTTAGAGATTTTGGAGATAACTGGTATATTCTGCCAGTAGCAGTTGTTATATCTACTTTACATAAGATGTGTGTAAACGGACGAAACAGGAATCATTTTCAGCCCAACAAAACGAGGGAGATGGACCATGAGGATGTAGGAATTTTACTGATGCATCGCCTTCATCACTATTCACTGACTAAACTCTTCATCTAGACTTCTACGCTTTGCTCCAATCTTGAATGGACCAGATTTTCCAAAACAATGCATTGTGCGTGTCCCCAGAACAGATTCTGCTCTGAGAAATCTTTGTTGAAGCATGGCACGAACAACACGCATTTCTTCTTTGTACACAAAGAAAACTTTGGTGCTAATGTTGTTTTCTTCACAGAAATGAAACATAAGGTCACGTGTATTTACTTATTTGATCATACAATGATCTCTGAAGGCTTACTTTTGTCACAAAACGCTTAAGTCTCACTAGTTCCATTGCATGGAAACTTTCCATGGCTGGTAGAAGAAAGAAGAAGAAGAAGAAAAAAAAACATTTTGCCCCCATACCATGGAAATCATTTGCGTGGATTTAAGAAGGCTTTGCAGTTTTTATATTGGGCTCCACACCCATCAGTGAAATATTTCACGTCATATTCCATATCATCTGAAACAATGGAGTAACTTTGATGTTGAATAGTCATAATTAGTTGGGGGGAATTACATTGGGATACAAGAATTTTCTTAATTCTAACATTAATAATATATACTAAATGAGAACAGCAGCATAGGACTTTACTTGTTATAGATATACTAGCCTAGCTGATACGACCGCCATTGTGCGGGGTAAACAATATTTGGAAGATGTTTAAATACATTTACTAACTCTGACTTTCGGAAAGATTGGGAGCGCTAAGCCATGTAGTATTTTTTCTAGTGTCATGGACATTTTCAAAGGGGAAAAAAAAAATCGCTATTGTTGGGAAATGAGAGTACAGTGAATACAGGTTTTGAGCCCTACGTACAGGTCGGTGCGGTGTCGAACACACAGCGTTCTATATAATCGAATATACATACGAAATTTGTAGTTCAGTAATCAGGGGTATTTGGTCCACACGATTTCGTACATTTATAATATCGCAAGTAATAATGCGAAGTGTGGACACAGATACGTCTAACGCTGTGACAGGCAACCCTGATAACTGGGTTGCTTGGGAGAAGTGGTAATGCTTACAGGTGTTTTTCCCCGAAGAGTACTTATACCATTTCTTTTTTTTTTTGGGGGGGGGGATGTTAAATCGTACGGAAATTACTGGAAAAAGTTTATTTCGCAGTCAGTTAGTAATACTGACTGGGATATTTCCTCAGTGCTTGGATGGCCCATCACAATTTTTGTACATGTGAAACTAGATGTAATAAGCTTTCAAACAAACAAACAAACAAAAACACACACACACACACAAATCATTGATATTCATTATGGGGATTTTGAGAAATAAAGGTTTGAAGTTTAAAAAACGGCGTTCTAGTTTTTTTTTTTTTTTTTTTTTTTCAAAATGTTCCTTTCAAATGACTATAAATTTTCTATCAGCTCTACACAAAGTTTTCATCTTTTTCATGATAAAACAACTTCAAGATGATCTGAATAATAATAATAATAAAAAGAACCATGCTTCTGGCACTAATGGGAACCGAAATACGTTTTTTTTTAGTATTCTTACAAAACGGGAAAATATCACAGGGTGTCTCATTTTCAAAATTCCAGTATGTTTCCGGTATATTCAGGATAACTATCAGCAAAATTCCTGTACCTAATACAATGATTTTTTTTAAAGTTCTTTACAATTCAGGTTTGTAATTGTTTTATCACCTGAATATTTTATTTTTAATAAATATAGTTAACCTTGATTTTTTGAAATACAACGATTTTTTAAGATTTTTAAAAAGGCTTCCTAACTCCCCCCACAGCCTTCCGCTCCACCCATTGCTTTAAATGTCTAATTACAAAATCTATACAACTCTTGCTTTGGAAAGATTTACAATCTAAATGGATACAAAATTGTTTCTAAGACTGTTAAAACAATTACAAGAAAGTATTGTTGACAAAGTACCAGTTTCATGATTTTTCCAGTATGTGGATCAAAATTCTGGTTATCTCCAGTATCAAAATTAAATTCCAGTACAATTGAAGGGTAAGTGGAAAAAAGAACGAATGTCACAAAACTGCATTTTCGAGAAAACGGCGTTTTAATATTGAAAATCGCGTAAAAAGAATAGGATTAGTTAAATCTTTTGCCCCTTTTTACATGGACATTTCTACATCTACGCATGCATGGCATATACAGTCAAATAGTACCGAGGGCCACCAACAGATAGGAAAAAGCACCCGATAAAGCACACATATGGACATTCCTTGTTTTTTCCTCTTACCCTTCAAGTATTTCCAGTATCAGTAGACACCCTGTATCATGTTGCAAGTGTTAAAAATTGATTTTCTTCTCATTTTTGAAATGCAATAATTTCTGTACCGCTAACGCTATTGCAATAAAATTTACATACTTGCAATCAGTATAAAAAGTTTTATAACACTACCAATTCCATCCATATCTGCGATAGTGGGTTAAATTTCCCCAAAATTTTGGTTGAATTGACGTAGAATGACCCAGTAGCAAATGTTATTGGCGTCTTTAAGTGTTTCTATGTCAATTTCTGAAGTTATTTGGTAAACTGATTCATGTTTAAATTTCATTTTACTCACTTGCTTATTCTACTTACAATCCAATGAATGGTGTTTCCCAAACACTTCAATTACTGTATCTTGAATATTTATCGTGAGTGGGTCAGGCTTATTATTCTAATTTGTGTGTGGAATTCCACAAGCTGTGTATGTATGGGAATCAAAATGGTTAACATGAAATGCAGCTGCAGTGTTCGCATGTGGAGTTAAACAAAAAGAAACGTTATTTTCAAGCGAAGAAACTAAAATCGTCGAAGTCCTGGAACTAAATTTTGAAAACACATAATTTATCAACTGGGTACCGTTAGGTTTGTACCTTCAGTTTGTGTTATTCATTTTTTCATTACTATATTTAAGCTACGTTCGCAGTATTTTATACCTGTATAAGCAAAATTTACCATCAGTAATTAAAAGAACAAAAAGTATGTAAGGAATACCATACAGAAGCTGGAATAATGTCTGAGCCCACTGAAGAAAAATACTCGATTTAACATTTGAATACAGTAGAGCGTCGATTATCCGAAGTAATTGGGGGACATGGGTGTTCGGAAAACTGGTTTGTTCGGATAATCGAACTGTACATGTTCATTTGCCATGCGCGGAGCGGCACGCCTCAACTCTAAGCTGGCGCAGCTGTTGCTGTGAACAGCTTTGATACTGCCGCTACTTCTACAGCCAGTGCCAAACCGACAGAAGTGTGCTGATTGTTGGAACACAGCGACTGGCGGCTTGGCCGGTCAGCAGCGCCTTATGAAGGCCCCATTAGAAGCAATGTTCCGCCAGCGGTGGCTCAGTGCGGCGACTACTGTGGGAAACTTGGTTTGGGAGTGAGGGGGATGATGGACGGTAGGGTGGGAGAGTAACAGGTGCGAGCGAGTACACTGTTCGGTTAAGCGGTCGTTCGGTTGACCGACGTTCGGATAATCGACGCTTTACTGTATTTGGAAAATACCGTTCATTGGATTGTTACTGGAACAGACAAGTCACTAGAATGAAATTTAATGTTCTTTACGTTCAAGTAATAGTGATTTATGTTTGTTGATGGCGCACTCACGTTTTATTTTTAATTGCTCCTGAAACGCATGAAATTTTAAAAAGAAAGAATTCATACATTGAAAAATGTCACAAAATATTTAACGACAGAAAAACAATTTCTAATATTGACGACTACTATATATACTAAAGTTAGGAACACATGAGTTACGAGCTTTGTTTGATACAAACGATTTGCAACTAATTTTCTGTTTCAATGTTGCTTTAGTTAAAAAAAGAAAAAAGAAAAGAAAAGAAACGAAATGAGATTATGATGATGAGATAATGTAATCTAGCTGAATACTTGCGAAGATTGTATTGATGGAAGAATTAATATGTCGAAAATCTACTGATGTAAACTTACACTGAATTCACTGCTATGGTAATCAAGCAACACATGTTAATACGTGATTATTGGGCAGTCTGGAATAGTACATTTATATCTTCCTGAAGATTTCATTTTAATAAGTTTGTACATTTTATCGGCAGAAACAATGTATAGAGGTAATGTTGCTTACTACATAGGGGACAATAGTGACCATAAAAACGAAAGCAAAAGTGTTCTAAATATTTTGTTGTGATCTCGCGTAGAAGTTTTGAACAATGACTTGAGTGAGTGTATATCTACTGTTTGCAGCAATCACTTACAGATTCTATTTACATAGGAAGTAAAATGTAGTGATTTATTTTACTGGCTTTAGTATTCTTTTAAGATTTACTTCCGCACAGGCTATCCATGAACTTGCACGGGTAATAATAATAATAAACAGATTAAGCTAAAGGCATACATTAGATTTCTACTTACACATATTATACGTAGAAATTATACATTGCACAAGTGCCAAAAGAAAAATTAACGGGTACGGACAACACATACAGACTCGGTGCAGAAAATTAATAAGTGGAATCGCCTTGCGAAAACTGAATTTTTGTTAGTTTTCTATTCAAACAATCACGGTCAAGTACTATGTTGCATATTGTTCTCACAACTCAAATATGCAGATTAAGAATACGGGAGCATTTGTGTGTCTGTGTGGAGAGGAAGAAGAGAAGCTTACACGCAAAATGTGTTAACTGGCAAAGAACGATGTGTAAGTAGTTGACATGTAACTCATAAATGAAAGCACATAAAGCACTGAAAAGATCACTTCACTATCATGATATTCTACGTACGTAAACAATGGATTGAACATATATTTACTGATAAAACAAAGAGAAATCACAGTGTCCACAAAATTTGTGGAGTTCAATTTCCTCAGGGGAATTAAAAAAAAAAAAATCCTGACTTACAGACTATCCGATTTCGTACATTTACAAAATATTTTTATATGCAGCCTCCACATCTCCATAGCTATTCAACTCTCACCTAACTAACAAATTTTATCACAAACTTTTTTTTTTTTTTTTGTTTGTTTGTTTGTTTTAAAGGCACTGAACATTTGCAACATGAATATGTTATGCTGGGGCAAGCCAAAGTAAATGCTAACGAGTAAGTAATCACACTTGAATAAATGCAATGAATATTAGACTATTGCAATAATTAAACAACACCAAAATGCAAAACACAAGTTTCAACATGTCTAGAGACGCTAATTTTGCATCTTCTGAAAAAGTTTGATTTCCTGAGAAAGAGTGATTCCATTTCAAATCGTCCAGGGTGGTCCACACGACTGTCTCAGATTTAGCTTATTTTTTAAAATAAGAAACTACATACAAAATTATTAGGCCCATATTTTTTCTTTTTGCTGAAAAAAATATTTTCTTCGATATACAGCCTTCCAAAATGGCTGCCCTCCTCTCGGATTGCTCGAAAAAATGAAAAACATGTCAAATTAAAAATTTTATTTTAGAGAAACGAGTGTACTTAGTAACATAATCGCAATAGCAAGAAGAGTATAAACTTGTATGTTTCGGTAGAGGACCAAAATTCGTTTATTGGTCCAATAGGAATCGCGCAATTCACTCGCAATGTTGCCAACTTTGGTGAAATTTTTGCTAACTTCAAACATTTATTTTTCTGTCCTCACGAGCAATATCAACCATCTGCTTCTAGCATCGAAATCTACTTCATAAGGTCTAGTGAAAATGTAAAGGACTTATGTTTCTGATTATTGCATCCCACGTTATACCATGATGAAAAGCTGAAAATTTCATTAAGGCGCCATGTTTGGACGCCATTTTCTCAAAAACCCCACCTTTTAAAAATCTGATTTTTCCTTTTTACAACTATTGGAGAAGTACCTAAGTATTTAATATCCGTTAACCGTTCATGTGGCTGCAGCCCCTAACATTCGCAATTAATTATTGAAATTTCGACTTTTGTACTTGAAATGTAAATATTTCCTATGGGTATTTAGGTCCTATACACAAGGCGATTTGAAAGGGAGTGTCGAAATTTTGAGAGATGAATCCTGACATCAAATCCAGTAGAAAAGTTCCTATAAACATGAGTCGAATTCCGCTTCGTTTTCGAGTTACAGGGTTTCCAACTCGGGACCCAAAATCGACTAGGGACAATTGAAAATTAAATATATATTTCATATTAAATCAGAAACTATGTGTTAAAGTTATGATGAAGTTCCGAAAGTTGATTTGTATCAATATGATGATTTTTACGTTAGTTCCAATTCGGTTGGCAGTGTTGCCAACTTGGTAGCACTTTTATTTGTTTCCAAATGACATTTCATGTTTTTCATTTGATATTTGGTATTTATTAATGATTGTAAACATCACATGTAGCACAATTTTCCCACATCATCACAGTTTTCGAAAACTTACATTTATTTCATTAAAAGGTATTATCTCGTGCGTTATTGATAGTTTGCGTGATTCGGTGTCGTGAACAGTGTTCTCTAGAACCATGAAAATTGTTTTCACTGGTAACATGATATTGTAGTGCACTAGTTAAAAGTGTTTGTGTAAATAACAATGGGGAAGTCCTATTACAGTAAGGACCGTATTAAATATGTTGATTATGCTAAAAGCCGTAAGAAGATTGTACACAGAAAGAATTCTGGACAAAAAAAAATTATCTTGCGGTAAAATATATGGACTGCGTACATCGTGTCCGCCCAAACGTACTATTAGGGGAGATGACTATTTGTGTCCTGTACACAAATCGATTTGAAAAGCAGTATGAAAAATTTTGAGAGGTGAATGCTTCATCGTAGTCTAGGTTTCACCGATAACTGCCGTTTTAATGGCGACACATTCATGTTTAGCATGTTAACTGTCTGGTTAATGGTTTTCAAATCTACATTGAGAGGAACAGATTCTTTATCTTGCTGGTGCATAATTTCATATTTACACCTTTTTCCGGGTCACCAATATCTCACATACATTCACGTTGTTCACGGTAAATATTCAAAGCACAGTTTACACAAATAATCCTCCTCTCTTAATACTACGTTTTGGCAGACGCGCTGTACGCAATACATATATTTTAACGCAAGACAAAATTTCTGTCAAAAATTCTTTCTGTATACAATCCTCTCATGCCTTTTAGAATAATCAACACATTTAATACGGTCCTTACTGTAATAGGGCTTCTTGTTATTTACACAAACACTGTAACTAGTGCACTATAATGTCATGTTACCAGTTAAAACAATTTTCATGGTTCTAGAGAACACTAGGACAATGTTCACGACACCGAATCACGTAATGAACTGTTTCGTGGTTGCAGCAGAACTTCTTGAACAAGTTCGAACTTGATGCGTGGAGTTATCAGAGGTTTTGCAATAATAAAAAATAAATTTTCTTCTTCTTTTCATTATTATTATTATTATTATTATTATTATTATTATTATGACAACTTACACAGACGTAGTTTTTATTCGAGATTTTGGTTTTATTAATGATGGCAAACATCAAGTGAAATTCACTTGATGTTGCGAGCTATCAATAACGCACGAGATAAAACCTTTTAATGAAATGCATGTAAATTTTCGAAAACTGTGATGATGTGGGGAAAATTGTTTCATGTTATGTTTACAATCATTAATGAATACCAAATATCAAATGAAAAACATGAAATGTCATTTGGAAACAAATAAAAGTGCTACCAAGTTGGCAACACTGCCAACCGAATTGGAACTAACGTAAAAATCATCATATTGATACAAATCAACTTTCGGAACTTCATCATAACTTCAACACATAGTTTCTGATTTAATATGAAATATATATTTAATTTTCAATTGTCCCGAACCGATTTTGGGTCCCGAGTTGGAAACCCTGCAACTCGAAAACGAAGCGGAATTCGACTCATGTTTATAGGAACTTTTCTACTGGATTTGATGTCAGGATTCATCTCTCAAAATTTCGACACTCCCTTTCAAATCGCCTTGTGTATAGGACCTAAATACCCATAGAAAATATTTACATTTCAAGTACAAAAATCGAAATTTTAATAATTAATTGCGAATGTTAGGGGCTGCAGCCACATGAACGGTTAACGGATATTAAATACTTAGGTACTTCTCCAATAGTTGTAAGAAAGAAAAATCAGATTTTTAAAAGGTGGGATTTTTGAGAAAATGGCGTCCAAACATGGCGTCTTAATGAAATTTTCAGCTTTTCATCATGGTATAACGTGGGATGCAATAATCAGAAACATAAGTCCTTTACATTTTCACTAGACCTTATGGAGTAGATTTCGATGCTAGAAGCAGATGGTTGATATTGGTCGTGAGGACAGAAAAATAAATGTTTGAAGTTAGCAAAAATTTCACCAAAGTTGGCAACATTGCGAGTGAATTGCGCGATTCCTATTGGACCAATAAACGAATTTTGGTCCTCCACCGAAACATACAACTTTATACTCTTCTTGCTATTGCGATTATGTTACTAAGTAAACTCGTTTCTCTAAAATAAAATTTTTAATTTGACATGTTTTTCATTTTTTCGAGCAATCCGAGAGGAAGGCTGTAAATCTTAGGAAAATTTTTTTTCGGCAAAAAGAAAAAGTATGGGTCTAATAATATTGCATGTAGATCCCATATAATAAAAATAAATGAAATCTGAGACTATGATGGGAACCAATTGTGGTTTGCCTGGACGATTTGAAATGGAATCGGTCGAAAGGTCTTCTTGCTCCATTTCAGATTTCTGACTCACCTTACAGATTTCTTTTCAAAATTTCATTCATGATCTCCCTTCTTTTGGCATATTTTAAATAATCTTCATATTTCTTCCGAGCAGAGATGGCATATGTGAGCATTTTCTGTGTGATGGCAATACCATAGATTTGTTAGCAATTAATAACAGCATCATGCGCTCTCCTCCGGGTTATGATTATTATGTTCGCTTTCGTTTTCAATCAGACCGACTAGTTGACTGAGAAACCAATCCAAACTGTAACATTTTCGTGAGAATATATTAAATTCAATTTTATCACTTTCCACAATGATAAGTATGTTTTGTTGTTTGAAAGAAGGAAAGCAAAGAAATAGTCGAATTTGCTAATTTCTTGCTTGTCCTGATAGATATGTTTCAAAGCTTGTGAAAAGGATGTTCTGGCATTGTCACACAGTACTGAGTACTCCAGTTTTGCATTTTTTGCGAGGCCCTCTGGTGCTCTTGCTTTGAACAAATAATGAAAGACGCATTTGAACCTAGTGCAACCACCCTATGATTGGTTTAAAATTAGAGAAGAAACAGGGGAAACAATCCTCTGATTACTTTACACCTCAAGGGGCTTCTTTCTTTTAACTTAGTGGTTCTCAAAAATGTCTGGCATTCATTTCGAAATTGCCATAACTGAAGTTCCTGTACTTCTTATAGGAACTTCTAGGGCTGCAAGCCGACATTAGCTTTATTTGTAGGAAGCAAGTGTTCAGCATCATTAAAGTCAAGAGTCTCTAAGAAAAAAATCATTATTCAACGGTAGATTTTCTATTTTTTCCTGACCTTTGTCTCTATATGTAACTATTTTCCTGTCTTTTTCTGACAAATTTTGAAATTCCTGGTATTTCTTGCCTGTAGGCACCCCTACACTTACACACTATACATTAGAATACATGTGTTTATAATATTTTGAAATCGGTATTATACGTAGAAACACTTTGTAAAAAGTACAAATCTGAAATTATTCTACGAATAACAACGTACGCAATATTGTTTCCAATGATCCCCATATTCGAGAACGAACTCTCATTATCATAAAGTTTAACTTACAAATAACACCCAACAATTCCACCGTGAACGTTTCGGTAAAAAAAGTTACTGTCATCCTCAGCACGGATTGTTTCAAACAATTAATTTACGAGACGATTTACATCCGTTAATAATCTTTCCTCATCACTTAATCTGAAGTAAACACTTATGCACTCCCAGAAGACGTTAAGGATTGAAGGCGTTATTCAGAAGACGTTCTACGGACTGAAATGATGATTAAGACCAGAAATTTTACGGCCACAGATTTAAAATTGGAAGTCATAAGTTATCAAGGCATAATTATAAATTCACCTTTTCTCCCCCTCACACATAACTATGTTTATCTGCGGAGTGAAAATAAAACATACATGAAATAACAGACTTGCAAGCAAATAAGCCACTAGACATCTTTAAGTACCCTATTGTCTCCTTAAATAGTAATATTGTGGCAGGACTCGATTTTCGAGGAAAATAAGTTGTATATTTTTATTTTATTTTTATGTTTATGTCACGAAATCATTAATTAAGGTTATGGGATTAAATGTTGTATATGTGAGTAAATGCAAGCTGCACAATCTCGCTAATGTTTGTGTCAGCAGTTTATTGTAAACACATGTGTATAAGAATGTCATCGTTGAGAGTCTGGCAATGTAGGAAGGAAATGTTGACAATGTGTCTTTCTTCACATTAGCCAGATTCTAGAAATTGTATAAAGTGAATCTGTAAGATTTCACGAATTTCATGAGATTACGGATGTACGGAGAATTGCTTAGAATCGGGAAATCAGAACGTGTCGAGGATTGCAATTTTGAGTTTTGACACATGGAAGGAATTTGTCTCTCCATGTGAAAACGGTGTTACACGTGCCGCAGCAGACGAAAAAGCAGACGATGGTAGTTGAACAACGCCAAACAAAACCGGAGGACGAGAAGGTTTTGGGAGAGTTCGAGGACAGTTTGATGACAGTTTTGAAGAGAGTTGGAAGACAGTTTGATGAGAGTTCACAGACAGTTCTTGGACAGTTTACCGAGATTCTACAGTGGACAATTCTTCGAGAATCTATGATTAAGTTACCGTGATCATTCTTGGGTTCGAGTTTGGAGAACCACGTTCTACATGAGAATCAGCCAGATGATAGGAGGAGACAACACTTTGTATTCCAAAACATCATAACGACGCAGAACTTCGGCAGAGACTTGCATTGAGAGGAGCCATACCTCAATGCTCATTTTCGTTTTCCACCAACAAGGAGTTTCAGCTTAAAAGGAGCAGAGTTCGACGCCAGAACGACGTGGGAGTACACCAGTTTTATCAAGGTATGTGTGGCACCGAGTCAGAATTCAAAAGCTCAATACTTGATCGTTCTGTACCTGTCTGGCAAATGAATCTGAATATCCGTCATAACTAATATTCCGAGATCTTACAGTTCACTCATAAGCTTAATGAAATACAGTGTTTTTATTTTAAATGAAGTGGACGTATTGTTATTTAACTAATCCCCAAATGAAAACCTCTCGCAAGTTAATTTTATAGTTTGTCCCACTCATTCTAGATGGTGAGTGGAAGGCGCCTAGTAGCACTCATCTTTGCATCCCCAATTAGGCACAGAGTGGCTAGGTTGTCATGGCGGAGATGATCTGGGTCTTTCTCAGAACATAAGTCCATAGTTTAAATGATATTTTATCACGTAACTAAAACCCACCCTTCCCACCCTCTCTATGAAGAAGTGTAATTTTAAGTATTGTGATCGTATTTTCTCGAATTAGGTTAAGGTATTAAGTTATAATGTATAATTGATATAGGTGGATTGCTGGAGTTCAATCCTAGTTTTGGCCCCAGAATTTAGATTAACATGGTAATAAACAAAAGTAAATTTAAATCCCTCCCTTCCCACCCATGGTGAATTATGCGAGTTCAGAAAATTTAAAACAATAGTAAATTTAAAAACCCTCCCTACCCGCCCATTCATGGTCAAGTATGTTAAATTAGTAACTTATACATCAGTAAATGAAACCCACCCATCCCACCCTCGCTTCGATTCAGTATAAGAGTATAACAAGTGCGACGACTGAGTTCGATTCTCGTCTATATAACAGAAATGTGCATCAGTGATATTTTAAATCAAATAACGTATTACGTTCATCAAGCATAGTAATTTAATGGTAGTTTGTGTTATAATCTTTAGGTTAATAATAATAACACATATAGTGATAATATATTACAAGTCTACAATAATAATACTAGAGAAAAAAAAAAAAGAAAAATAGTGAAATAATTTTGTTGTTATGTGTATTCAGAACGTATAGAACGTATATAGCACACAGAACGGGATGCATGTATCAGACAGGATCTGATGAGCGGACGACGATTGTCGCTCAAGCGTTCAACACGAGTGTAGCCGAGTAGACACGACGGCACACGATTACGTCAAGAGCCGCACGAATTATTTGCTCCGTTTCGAAGTTACGAGCAGAGCAGGCAGAATAACAAAGACAAAACAGTTGTTGTATAATATATTAAATATAACCTACATTAATCTTAGAAGTAAACTATTTAGTATTTAATTAGTAGTAAATAGTAATAGGTTATTGCAATGTTGTCCTTAAAGAACAATCACAGGGTGCATTATCCTGTTCTTAAAGACAATGGAAAACCTGCGACGATGTTCAGTAAATCAAGGTACTATTCCTTAGATTTAGGAGTTTTAAAATACTTTGCGGAATATTATCCGACATATGACGAAACGAAGGAACAGACGTTTAGAGATAACGTTCTGGGTAGAAGATATAAGAACTATTATATGATTGAATTCTCAGAGAAGAATTTCAGCGTTGATGATTTGGTAGAATTAGGATTCAGGAGACACTTTTTGTCTATAATTACTGGTATTTCAGAGACAAATACGTTGATACGAAACGCTATATTTTTCGCGATCAAAGAGGATCAACTAAAATACAAAGTATGTGCGTTATTCACTAGTGGTGCTAGTCAAGAACTGGTGAATCAATGGCTTGATCGTTTTAGGAATAGATTTGTCTGCACTCAGGCAGTAAAAATCTCAGATTTTATTAGTACCATAGCGTTATATGAGAAACAAGCAAAAATCGTAGTGGCGAGCGATAAATCGTTGCTAGATTTAGTAGCTTTTGCGTTGTTCTTTAAACAACGGACACCTTGGTTATCAGCCTAGAGATGACCAAGAAAGTAGAAGAGTTTTGTGTATAGATATTAGTATTATTATTATTAGTTAGATATATGTATAGGATAAGGATATTATTAGTAATTATTAATGTTTTAAGTATTTAGTTTGGTTATTAATTTGATTATAAGATATTTTGTTTTAGTAATAGAGGACGTAAGTATATGGGTAGTTATAGTAGCATTATTAATATTGGAAAAGGAAAATCTGACTATCAATTGGTTTTATTGCAGTATGTCTTTATGGCATATAGTTTTAATGTAATTTTAATAGTGACGTAATAAAAAGAATAAAAGTAGGTAAGACTATGGAGAAAAGAAAAGCAAAACAAAGGAAATGAAATATGAATGATTTTGTGATTAGTTTTTGCATTAGGATTTTAGATGTAAGAAAAGGCAAGAATGAAAAAAAAAAAAAACAAGAAATGAATGATGCAATTGAAGTAGATTTAATCTAGACTTAAGTTAAAATTAAGAAACCCTGATAATTAGGCCAAACCTTTCATTAGGGGAAACTCTAATCAGGAAGGAAATCCCATTCTCTTCGAGTTAAAATTGGGCGATTACCGAACGTCGATGAGAATATTTTATTTATTATGCAACATAAGTCTTCCGTGATTGTTGGAAAGAGACACAGGAGTTGACTCGTACATCACGTGTAAAGCCGTGCAAATTTTTTTTTGGTGGAGATATCGTACCAATAGTTGTAAGAAAGAAAAATCAGATTTTTAAAAGGTGGGATTTTTGAGAAAATGGCGTCCAAACATGGCGTCTTAATGAAATTTTCAGCTTTTCATCATGGTATAACGTGGGATGCAATAATCAGAAACATAAGTCCTTTACATTTTCACTAGACCTTATGGAGTAGATTTCGATGCTAGAAGCAGATGGTTGATATTGGTCGTGAGGACAGAAAAATAAATGTTTGAAGTTAGCAAAAATTTCACCAAAGTTGGCAACATTGCGAGTGAATTGCGCGATTCCTATTGGACCAATAAACGAATTTTGGTCCTCCACCGAAACATACAACTTTATACTCTTCTTGCTATTGCGATTATGTTACTAAGTAAACTCGTTTCTCTAAAATAAAATTTTTAATTTGACATGTTTTTCATTTTTTCGAGCAATCCGAGAGGAAGGCTGTAAATCTTAGGAAAATTTTTTTTCGGCAAAAAGAAAAAGTATGGGTCTAATAATATTGCATGTAGATCCCATATAATAAAAATAAATGAAATCTGAGACTATGATGGGAACCAATTGTGGTTTGCCTGGACGATTTGAAATGGAATCGGTCGAAAGGTCTTCTTGCTCCATTTCAGATTTCTGACTCACCTTACAGATTTCTTTTCAAAATTTCATTCATGATCTCCCTTCTTTTGGCATATTTTAAATAATCTTCATATTTCTTCCGAGCAGAGATGGCATATGTGAGCATTTTCTGTGTGATAGCAATACCATAGATTTGTTAGCAATTAATAACAGCATCATGCGCTCTCCTCCGGGTTATGATTATTATGTTCGCTTTCGTTTTCAATCAGACCGACTAGTTGACTGAGAAACCAATCCAAACTGTAACATTTTCGTGAGAATATATTAAATTCAATTTTATCACTTTCCACAATGATAAGTATGTTTTGTTGTTTGAAAGAAGGAAAGCAAAGAAATAGTCGAATTTGCTAATTTCTTGCTTGTCCTGATAGATATGTTTCAAAGCTTGTGAAAAGGATGTTCTGGCATTGTCACACAGTACTGAGTACTCCAGTTTTGCATTTTTTGCGAGGCCCTCTGGTGCTCTTGCTTTGAACAAATAATGAAAGACGCATTTGAACCTAGTGCAACCACCCTATGATTGGTTTAAAATTAGAGAAGAAACAGGGGAAACAATCCTCTGATTACTTTACACCTCAAGGGGCTTCTTTCTTTTAACTTAGTGGTTCTCAAAAATGTCTGGCATTCATTTCGAAATTGCCATAACTGAAGTTCCTGTACTTCTTATAGGAACTTCTAGGGCTGCAAGCCGACATTAGCTTTATTTGTAGGAAGCAAGTGTTCAGCATCATTAAAGTCAAGAGTCTCTAAGAAAAAAATCATTATTCAACGGTAGATTTTCTATTTTTTCCTGACCTTTGTCTCTATATGTAACTATTTTCCTGTCTTTTTCTGACAAATTTTGAAATTCCTGGTATTTCTTGCCTGTAGGCACCCCTACACTTACACACTATACATTAGAATACATGTGTTTATAATATTTTGAAATCGGTATTATACGTAGAAACACTTTGTAAAAAGTACAAATCTGAAATTATTCTACGAATAACAACGTACGCAATATTGTTTCCAATGATCCCCATATTCGAGAACGAACTCTCATTATCATAAAGTTTAACTTACAAATAACACCCAACAATTCCACCGTGAACGTTTCGGTAAAAAAAGTTACTGTCATCCTCAGCACGGATTGTTTCAAACAATTAATTTACGAGACGATTTACATCCGTTAATAATCTTTCCTCATCACTTAATCTGAAGTAAACACTTATGCACTCCCAGAAGACGTTAAGGATTGAAGGCGTTATTCAGAAGACGTTCTACGGACTGAAATGATGATTAAGACCAGAAATTTTACGGCCACAGATTTAAAATTGGAAGTCATAAGTTATCAAGGCATAATTATAAATTCACCTTTTCTCCCCCTCACACATAACTATGTTTATCTGCGGAGTGAAAATAAAACATACATGAAATAACAGACTTGCAAGCAAATAAGCCACTAGACATCTTTAAGTACCCTATTGTCTCCTTAAATAGTAATATTGTGGCAGGACTCGATTTTCGAGGAAAATAAGTTGTATATTTTTATTTTATTTTTATGTTTATGTCACGAAATCATTAATTAAGGTTATGGGATTAAATGTTGTATATGTGAGTAAATGCAAGCTGCACAATCTCGCTAATGTTTGTGTCAGCAGTTTATTGTAAACACATGTGTATAAGAATGTCATCGTTGAGAGTCTGGCAATGTAGGAAGGAAATGTTGACAATGTGTCTTTCTTCACATTAGCCAGATTCTAGAAATTGTATAAAGTGAATCTGTAAGATTTCACGAATTTCATGAGATTACGGATGTACGGAGAATTGCTTAGAATCGGGAAATCAGAACGTGTCGAGGATTGCAATTTTGAGTTTTGACACATGGAAGGAATTTGTCTCTCCATGTGAAAACGGTGTTACACGTGCCGCAGCAGACGAAAAAGCAGACGATGGTAGTTGAACAACGCCAAACAAAACCGGAGGACGAGAAGGTTTTGGGAGAGTTCGAGGACAGTTTGATGACAGTTTTGAAGAGAGTTGGAAGACAGTTTGATAAGAGTTCACAGACAGTTCTTGGACAGTTTACCGAGATTCTACAGTGGACAATTCTTCGAGAATCTATGATTAAGTTACCGTGATCATTCTTGGGTTCGAGTTTGGAGAACCACGTTCTACATGAGAATCAGCCAGATGATAGGAGGAGACAACACTTTGTATTCCAAAACATCATAACGACGCAGAACTTCGGCAGAGACTTGCATTGAGAGGAGCCATACCTCAATGCTCATTTTCGTTTTCCACCAACAAGGAGTTTCAGCTTAAAAGGAGCAGAGTTCGACGCCAGAACGACGTGGGAGTACACCAGTTTTATCAAGGTATGTGTGGCACCGAGTCAGAATTCAAAAGCTCAATACTTGATCGTTCTGTACCTGTCTGGCAAATGAATCTGAATATCCGTCATAACTAATATTCCGAGATCTTACAGTTCACTCATAAGCTTAATGAAATACAGTGTTTTTATTTTAAATGAAGTGGACGTATTGTTATTTAACTAATCCCCAAATGAAAACCTCTCGCAAGTTAATTTTATAGTTTGTCCCACTCATTCTAGATGGTGAGTGGAAGGCGCCTAGTAGCACTCATCTTTGCATCCCCAATTAGGCACAGAGTGGCTAGGTTGTCAATATGTACCCTATAGTTTCAATCAGTAGAAACTTGAGATCACTGTTTCTTAATTTATAAATTGCCAACTTCACATGATACAGGTAGTGCACAGTAACAGGAGATACAAAAGTAGAAGGGAAATTTGAACTGAAACATTACTAAAGGAAGTGTATAACTTTAGTGTGTGCGACTTTAGTGCACGTGGTCCTAGGTTCGATTCCCGGCGGGAAAACACAATATATTTAATCATTCACTGTAATTAATCATTTTTTTTTTTCATTAACATAATAGCAGTGGTGTACTTCATCTAGAGCCTTTCAATTCCAAGTACGACCCTGCTGGTGCTGCTGTCGATGTCTGTTTTCCCGTACCTCTTTAGAAAGAGGAAGGACAAGTTGCTGTGGCCGAGATCCTTCAATTGTTGGATGCGGACAGGATTGCCACATTTAATTATTTCGCGGACTTCTCTGTGCACTGTCTTGTTAGCTATTCTAAGTAGCCTACGATCGCGAAGACCACACGTCTGAATGACAAACTGGCAACACAGCCGAAGTCATTCACTACTTTTTCTCCAAAGAGAAGGCAAGGTTTCCTCCATAAGAGGACGGTGGGGGTGCGGTCGAAGTAAGCTGAAATGGAAAGGCTCTAGCAACGTTAATTTTTTTTTTTTTTTTTTTTTGGAAGAATCCTTGCTGAGGACAACATAAAACTTTCGCTGAAACGTTCATGGCGGAATTGTAATCTGAATGTTTTCGACAAGTACAACTTCAGTTAGTATTTAATGTGCGTCTTAACAAATCACGTAGTGAACTTTGTGTTCATCTCTTGAACTAAAATTCACCCAAATATAAGTTAAAGTTAACTGCCGCAGATGGTGGGCCCCAAATATAAATTTACGGAGAGATGAACAGAATCAGACGGTATGTCAGCATGAGAGTGACAAAAAAGGTAATAAAGACCAACAGTGTATGATGATTAATTAGGGAGAAAAATTAGGTTAAATTCTGGACTATATGAGTTTGCGTATTGATGCAATATTAGGTAAACAAGCAATAGAGCATAATATGGCAATGTTTCAAACCCACAGTAAGACGTGTATGCTTCAGTAGTGGTGGGAAAACAAATTTAGAGCGAAAACTAATGAAAGGGGAGTTATATCTGAACTAAATGTGGTGAAATGCGGCAAAATTCTGGGTGCTATCCCATTTTATGGGGGCATATATTTGTACAATCTACGGAAGAAATGCGTTACTTGATTTCACAATAGGTTAGTAGGCCTACAACTAATCATAAAATAGTGGTATCTTAACTACTACATGTATAGTAAGATAGAAATTCGAAATGAGAAGTGTGCGAAATGAAGTGTTATGTGAAGGCAGTATAAAAAATGATCATGTAAGTCGGATCACAAATTTAACCCAGCTGTTTATTTCTTAAAAAAAAAAAAAATAAAATAAAATAAAAAAAAAAACCTGGTTTAAACCAAAAAACGAAACATGTTCGTAAAAGTGTAATTGTTCGTAATATCCTGATGAACACACATTTGTGGATTATCACGTTTCACTCCCGCATATTATTCCTATTATATTCAGACCCATATTCCCCATTTATTACTCAAAGAGATTATACTACTGCACAAAAGCAACTTCTTTTAAATATAAGTTTATGAATATTTCTTTTCTGATTTTTCTATAGTTTATTATTATTGTTATGAAATTGCAAAGAAAAATTCTAAATATTGATTCGTTTAAATAATGTTTACTATTGATAAAATACATCGAAATGCCACACTTCATAAAAACCCCACGAGAGGTGTTTATTGAAATGAGAAGTATCTTTGGTATCTATTTATGTATAAATGGGTCAGGGCTGAAGTTAACTCAAATACAGTAATTCATATCTTTATTTACTTTTCTTACTGATATGCAAATTACGTCGTTGTATTTCTTTAACTTCGACTAATAAAAGTCGTAGCTAACTAACTTGGACTAAATTAGTTCTTCTATACTCTGCACTATTTTGAACTTGTCCATATGTAATAATGTATAATGGTTTCACTTGTGCAACTGTTTGTCTTTTTGTCCTGAAATGACTCTTAACAATTATGTTAACAAGTATGTAAAGATCAGTACAACGTACTTTTCATCGGAAGTCCGTGAGTGAGTCGGCAGACGTATCGCGTTTGTGGCCAATTAGTTCCAATTTCGAGCTCAAATGGAGGAAAATTTCTCTCGGATGTAAGCCGAGAAGCGGTTTGGATTTCGCTTTAAGTTTGTGTGACCTCTTCCAACATAACTCGGTTGTTGCATAATAATACAAAGGCGAAACAAACTTATTTCTGTCCATATGTGATATAAATACATAGCGCAAATTATGTAAACCAAAAAAAAAAAAAAATCCTGGTTTAAATTTTAAAAAACCGGGTCTATTGGTTCTTTTCAATAAAAATCATGGTTTTTGCCAACCCTGAGTTGTGCCTTCCATTTCAACTCAGACAAATAATAATAATAAATTGTACCATCACCATTTCAGATATTGTTGGAACTTTTTTTTATAGCAACTAGACATGTTTTTAAGAGGCCCATATCTTTTTGTTTTGTCTAAAAAAAAAATTCCCGCCAAGTAATGGGCCATCAAAGACGAGGAGTACAATGTATGAAATGTAGAAAACATGGAAAATGGTCAACTTCGGAGCCACACCATTTAGCTATGGAGACAGACAGAGCTATAGTTCTTGTTGTGGTATGTACATATGGACATAAATAAACTATATTTTACTATAGTTTGGTTTGCGCATGCTTATCTTTTTGTACATAAATTAATAAATGAACGTTAGTTTATCTGAAAAGTCGAAGTTTGCGAATTTTTTTGAGCACTTCCGGTTTGAATTTTAAAATTATGTCCGGAACAATTGACTCCTGCTTTATAAATTGTTCCAGACAAAACACGCGCTGCTGTACCGGCCAACGCTCCATTGTCAACTGAATCCAAGGCCACCTGCTAACGGCTCACAGGCATCTCACTTTCCCCTCTCCCATTTCTCGGCGGTGTTGCCAACTCACAACGAGATAACCGAAATTGGACCACCCTGTATATCGACCGGTATTGATGATACGGCTATGTAAAGTTTGGAAAAAATGCCCAAAATAGCATGTTCAATGTATTTTGAAACTGGAATTGCAGCTCTCCTAATTGAGCTAGCGAGATGGTTGAGGTGTCATTTTACAGTACTTTTCATGTCCTTTCCTGTGATATACAACGGATAATGGGTTCGTTGTTTAAAAAATTCAAAACTAATACTTATTTTTCAAGAATACTCTGTACGTAGGTTAATAACACAAAAATATTGTTTTACACTTCGGTGAAAATAAAAATGAACACTAATCTGAAGAAAGAGTGCAGATCATTTCATAGTAAAACTTTTCAACAAGTAATAGGATATGTTTATCACTTAAAATTGAAAAAAGTCACATTTGTTCGGCATACATCACTTTCAAGGAAAAGATAACTTCTTCCAGTGGGAGTTACAGCATTACTTGGATATGAAAATGATGGAGATGGCCAGGTGGATGAAGAAAAGTCATTTTTACGTCATCAAGTTCTTGACTTTTCTGTAAAACATACCCGAACCACCAATTTCCTTCATAGGCAGCGGCGACATAGCCTGATATATCTTCTAATTGAAGTTTATTTGGAAATTGTGACACTTCCTTTTCCCAACCCTGACAACCATCTGAAAAGTGTTTCATCAATAATGTTGATGAAGTTTTGGAAATGAATGCATGATATTGCTGTGTTCCTTTGATAGTCAAAGCTTGATCGAAGCGACTTAAAGGGAACATTTTAGCTTCAGTATATTAGTCTTGGGTTGAGTAGGGAAAATTTACTTTGGTAATTTTTTCTACTGCCCACTCAAAAAGTTGTCTTGGGGTTTGAATTTGACGTTATAGGTTCTTTGCAAACTAGCACGAGCTGCCAGTCTCTTGACTGAACCGCGTACTCCATCGCAAGGCCTTTTCCATGTGCTATAGCCAAGAAGTACCACCCTCCTTTCACTTTAAAAGCTGCCTCATGAAAGCAGAGGTTCAAAAAGTTTTTCTTAATTTTTAAATTGTGCGGAAGACCCATCAGAAAAATAAATAAATCTTGTTTGGAAGTTTTTTGAAATTTGGATGTCAGAAATGATATGAGTCCTATTTTGAAAGGTGTAAACAGCAACTGTATTGTGCTCTGGGCAACCAGAAACAAATACATAATTAACATGTTCAACTTTGTTTTCCTGTTTGAAATATATAACAAAAGAACGGATTATGACCTGTTGGCTTGTGTACCCTGTGCTTTATCTTGTAGCACTATGCTACAATATTCAGAAAAATCATAGATTACAGCAAATTCTGATTCTTTGAGATCTTTTGTGTACTTAAGGACTGTTCTCTGTTGCTTGGCAATGAACTCAATGTTATTAGCCGTTAAAGCTGCTTCAGTTCGTTTGGATTGTTCAGGTTTAACGTCTTAACGTAACAGCGAGATTATGGAGGTTTGGACATATTACTTGAAGTGGCATCTGAACCACTATTCAGTTTCCACCTGGGAGAAATTTTGTGGGCTCATCGGGATCCCTTAATTAAATTCAACTAACACAGATGATTCGACATATGTGAAAACGTCACTATGAAATCACGTGGCATTTTTTAATTTTTTTTTTAAATAGAAAACAAACACCTGGTTTAAACCAGCCAACCCTGCTGTTATACCAGTACTATATGTATACTTTTTACAAACCACGTTAATTTACAGTAACATTTTTAATTGTGAAATTTGTATTAATATTATTTTAAAGTTCAAAACTATCAGCACTTTAACTTGCTTTAAGTTACTTAACTGCAAGTTAGTTTCTAAAGTATGAGGTAATAAGTATAGCCTGCAGATTACAAGTCGCTATGATATGTTTTAGATCCAGTACTATACTATTCATGTTAATGTGCTTTCAAAACTAGAAACAAATTGATAGCTCAAAAACCCGTGCAGATTTGTTTTGAAGAAAGGAATCTACGTCACATAGTTATTGCGGTTACTCAGAGAGGGTCGAATCATAAACGTCATTTTAGTAACAGTGGGTGGAGGGTTTCCTTGGCAACAGACCTTAGCATTCCAATGTTGCCAATCAGGGTTGGCTGGTTCAAACCAGCTGTTTTTTCCAAAAAAAAAAAAAAAAAAAAAAAAAGCTTTAAATCGTGTGAACTTCATGGTGACGTTTCCACATATCAAATGATCCCCATTACGTTTATCTACTTGTCACCATTGAATCAAGGGGTCCCGTGTTTAATTCTCGGTCGAACCACAACCTATCTTTCAAGTGTAAACCAAGTAGCGATTCGAAGTGTCCCTCTAAGCGAAAGTCTTCTCCGTGATAACCTTGGTATTTCATAACGATGTTAAGCCTAAACATACGAAATGAAAAAAAAAAATATATATTTCTACTTGAATGAATGCCTGTTGTATTATAAAGAAGCCAAGGTTGCTTAAATATATTGATAGAAATTACCAAATTTATCAACTGCCTACGTAGCTTCCAACATCAGCTTGGATTTGACTTTGTTTTAATTTTATTGAATGATATCTACATACCAAATTAGTAATTTAATACCTCAGTTTTAGAGTAGTGATTATGATTCGTTGACCTTAAAATTTTACATACAAAATACATTTAAAGTATGGCTAAGGCGGGAGTTTCCCGATTTATATATAATTCTGTATAAGTTTTTACTTGTGTAACTGTTTATCTTCTTGTCCTTCTGAAATGACTCTTGACAATTATATAATAACAAGTAGGCCTATGTAAAGATCAGTACAACGTATTTTTATCAGGAGTCCTTCGTGAGTGAGTCGGCAATCGCATTTGTGACCAATTAGTCCCGGTTTCGTGTCCAAATGGACAATTTCTCTTGGATGTAAGCCGAGAAGCTGTTTGGATTTCGCTTTAAGCTTATGTGACCCCTTCCAGCATAACCTTGTTGTTGCATAATAACACCAAGGCGAAACAAACTAATTTCTGTCCATATTTAATGTAAATACATAGAGTAAATTATTTAAACAAACAAACAAAAAAAAAAAAAAACTGGTTTTTTGTATTTTTCAATAAAAATCATGGTTTTTGCCAAACCTGTTGCCAACAGTAAACACGTGTATTTAGAAGGAAAGAAGCTATTTGTCTTTCGTTTCTTTGTATGTGGAAGTGATTTAAAAACACACACACAACACCCCCCTTCCCCCCCCCCCCCCCGCGTCCTTCCCAACATGCACAAACTGGAACAACAAACGTAGCCTTTCATTTATCCCAACAAACCAATATTTAGAATTTTCGTTTTTGTTAAGACTCACAGGACAGTTCCAGGTGATGATTCACCGGGATGCTCACGAAGTGGCAACAGCGTATCACGTGCTTCTACAAACGTCAATTTGTTTCTAGTTTTGAAAACACTAATAGTGCTCAGATTTATTCCCACAAGTTATATATATATATATATATATATATATATATATATATATATATATATATATATATCTAAAAGGCATTCGTGTACTTTTCAGCTAGGTACAGGGTATTAATGAAAATTGTAGTGTTAGTTTCAAATTTTTTAAACAATGAACCCATTATCATCCTAAATTCATATTTTGCCAGCTGCTTTACAATGCTATCTACTCATGGAATTAATTTCAAAATTTTAAAATATGTACTTTTTGAAAAATTTTAAAGAAATTTGATTTTCAATTTGAAAATAAAAATTTGTATTAACCTATATGATGTTGTGTACCACCAGGGTTTGCCCAAGTGGGCCCAGCCCGAAAAAAACCGGGCTTTTTCGGGTTGGACCCACCTGAAAAACGCACCTTAAAACCCACCTGGTTTGTTGAGCTTTTTGTTAATATATTATTGCTACAACTAAGGTGATCACATTGAAAGTGATTTTTATCAGATTTTGGACTTTCCTCGGGCGAATTAAATGCTTTCATGTTAAGGTACACAACAACATTCTACATAAGAGCTTTATTAAGTTCTGAATGCACTGAATAAATGAAAGAAAAACTTACCTTAGCTTAAGATAATTATATAACAAATTAATGTATGAATTATGCTTATAACCTATTAGAAAAAATGCAATTTTATATTTTAGAAAATACTTTCCGTAAATAGTGTGCTTGACGACCCGGCTATGCCTAGGGACGTTATCCCTCATACGTTTGACGAGTTGAAAGCCATATATGCCGGTACTACCAGTAAATATGAAGTGCATTAGTAAAATTGATGGTAGCACAAGTATTCTTTAGTAAAATTTAGTTTTCCAGTAATAACAGTCTTGGTCAGTTATTTGTTGGTACTCTTCAAATAAGCATTCTTTAGAATAAACATCAACAACAGCGTAAAAATTCTTGTCAAATTTAAGAAGCTTAATGCTCAGAGTTACGAAATCTACGTAACACTTACTACTTCAAGTGCTGAATTCAAACTTCCGTACTAGTGGAAGTTTCGATGTACAGTAAAGAAAGCTACATTTTCGAGGGAAAAAAAAAGTCGCGAAAGAAATGCTCGGGAAATTCCCGCAAAAGAACGCACGAAGCATCGGAACTGAATATTTCAACAATAAAACTATTTATTTTACGTTGGAAGATATTTAATTTCATTTAAACATTTTGAAACATTTACTTTATAAAATACGAATTATATCTTTGTTAATTGTTTTAAATTAATTTTCTGGAAAGAAACGTCTTGCAACAAATGCTCGAAAATTTCCCCTAATTAAACGCACAAAATATCGAAAGTGACCTTCAAAGAATACAACCATTTATTTTACGCTGTTAAATTAATATATTTGGTGTTCATATTTGGCGAATGTCACTGAGGCTACTGGGATGATTCGATCTCCATTTGTTCGTTCGTCTGCCGGTACCGCACATACAACAGGGTACCACTTTCAGTCTTTTAAGTTTAAATTTTCAGGGCACAAGCACGACACACACTAAATTTCCAGTATAGATTTTACTGGCATTCAAAATGGCGGCCATTTTTTTAAAACAGCAGTGAATAGAAAATTGTAAGTTGTGACAATGATAATCTTGAAATATAAATTACACTTTAACACTTTTACCCCAAAGACATTGAAATATTTCGAAAAAACAATTAAACCCGAAAAAACCCACATAGGCCCAGGTGAGTTAAGCTTTTTCAAAAAATCTGTTTTTTTTCTCAAATCCTGTATACCACAGGAAAGGGCATGACAAATGCTGTAAAATGACACCTTAAACACCTCGCTAGCTCAATTAGGAAAGCTGCAATTTCAACTCCAAAATACATTGAACATGCTATTTTAGGCATTTTTTTCAAACTTTACACAGCGCTATCTTCAATACCGGTCGATATATAAAGTTGTAATATTAATAGTCTATATTAATAAAGTAGTCTATATTAATAGTACCAATGTGCAAAATTTCATGACAACCTGAGATGGTAAGGTAAATTTTGCTCTCAAATTATATTGATTTGACGTGGAATGGCTCAAATATAGCTATCGTTATATATTAAGATGTATCCCATAGCATCTATTAGGAATTTTGAAATTAAAGAATTAGTGGAATATGAATACATGGTAGAAGCCTCATCACGAACTCATACGATCCCCTTGGTTCAGAGGCGAGCGATCTACCAATGAGTCACTCTGCCCTGCACCCCCCACCCCTACCCAATTTCTGCAAAAGCTTAAGAGAAAATTGCAACTACTGAATGTCGGCGGAAAGGTTCTAGAACCTCGCCAATGTGGGGCGCGGGAAACCTAGTAGTAGAGAGGCTTCTCAGTTACTGTAAAAGTATTACAGGTAAAGTACGTTGAGTGTGGCTTAGTAACAGATACTGCTACATAGAGTGACTGTAACAACTGTAGTTTACATCAAAATGTTAGCTTATAAGCACCTGTTCTCATCTTGGTGCATGTTTTTCTGGCAGTTCAGAATTAAGATATATTAACAAATTTACGCTATTATTTGGGTATGCGCACGAAAATACTAGAATGCAATATATTATTATTTATAAGGATGCTGATGTGGAATAATTATTAAAAAACAGTCCTTAATCTACACGAAACCATTTATGGTAGCCTACATGTTTTCCGTGAAAGTGTAGGAAAAAATTTCTCCAACGGAGAATACCAATGTTATGGAAATATACAAGGGCTAACTGCTGTATCGCCGGACCAATTTTAGGGAATTTACCGGGTCAATTGGAGAATTTATTTACGTTTGTGAGGAAAAATGAGTGAAAGGCAGGTAAGGGGAATGGTAAAAGTTAAGAAAGTGTTTGTATTTGTTGATTGTGGGTAAGTCTTTAACTTGCCCATTTCATGTCGACAACAGAACAGAACCAACCACTGCGTGGCTTCTAACCCGTCCGTACTACAACTACTTACACTATGGATCCGTATAGTAAAACTGCACGCCTAATAACGTAATCTAAAGTAATTTTGTGTAATTCAACCAAATATAACCGAATACAATATATTCTCGTACTTTTTCTTCGATTTTCAAATTGGTCCGGCGATACAGCAGTAATGCCAAATACAATGTGTAATTTTAACATCCGAAGTTTTAACCTTACATTTACTGAATGTGCACGTTCAAGTTCGTAAACAATCAGGTACTATACTAACTACAACACAAAACAATTTCGGATTTCGCTTGCTCAAGGTTCTAGCCTTGCACTAACTACATATTCTATATAATGGAATTATTCTATCAGTTTCAAGACTGCTGTACAAATAAAAATATTAAATGAAGTGCCTACTGCAAACTAAATATCTCAGCAATATACAAATGAGTATTACCATCTACAACGGTACAAATTGTATCAGAAATAAGGTCACAGATGTGATGTAAATCACAAGACCCAACTTGTCACGAAGAAAATTGCTCAACAAAATCAACTTACATTCTTCTAGTGCATCATCATCTCCATCAAGTTTGGCTTGCACTTCGAGAGGAAACTTCTCCTGTATATAAGACCATAACTTATCATTCACTAAATTTTGACTTTTTGTCGCTTTTCTCAGCCAACTACCTATTCGAGTTCTACAGATCGGACATTGTAAACTGTTATTTTCAATAGTTCGTTCAAAACACTGAAGACACAAGATATGTTTACAAGGTAATGTCACTGGTTCGATAAAAATACTTCTACAGACTGGGCATAATACGTCCACTAAGGTGAGCTGTGCTATATTCTTCGGCAACGTATTAAATTTGTTTGAAATGGCTGCCATTTTAGCGCGAAAACGGAGCCTTTAGCTACAAACACCATTAGAAGAGCCACGAAACGTTTCTAAACATACCCACAGGTGTCTCTGTTTGAACTCCAACTATTAGAACAAATGAAGGTCGAAATAACGAGATAATATCTGAAGGTTGCAGTCGCGCAACTATTAAATTGTATTTATGTCCTTTTTTTTCGTACATTTAGCATCTGAAGTGGACGCATCAATATATGCAAAAAGTAAAAGAAACAATAAACAGTGTAAAATAGTGAAACAGTGAAAAATACATACAATAGGTTATTAATTATGGTTACATGTTACATATCAGTATTAAAAGTAAAGTTAGAATAAGTAATTATTACTTAAGAGTGTAGGTAAACAGTGGTGGATACAGAAATTGTATTTGAGCGGGGTTGGAACAAAATAATTTAGAAAACAATAGAACTCATTTTTGCTGCTCGAATTTGATAGTAATATATAATACACTTGCACAGAGTTAAAATAGGTTTGTTCACAGAGCCAAAGAAGTGGCGTTACCTTACATTCTACCTCATTTAATTAAAACGCTTATTTTATTATTATTGTTACATTGCTCAATGTATCTCATTGTAATATTTTTCTGTATTCTTAATGAGCTAGGATTTAAAAAGATCTTCGGGAAATACATTTGTGACAAAGAATACATTTCACAAACCTCAAGACAAAACAGCCCAATAAGCTTTCCGCCGGCGGGCCGCCGTAGGCCCATCGACGTGCGAATGGCGGGCCGCTAGCGGACGCCGCTGTCGGGCCACCTGCTCGATTACACTAATTACGCCTTCGTCCCGCCGGCGGGGTATCCGCCGTAGTCCCGCTGCCCCCCCGCCTTTAGCCGATACCCAGCCGCTGAAATCCCCCCACGTATTTCCCCATGTGCAAGACGTAATCGGATCTACCGCAAACCACGCCGGATTTTACTCAAAAATTTCTCTTCATGTGGCCTTTATTCATCTTCTCTTAATTTTGGCAACAACGTATTGACACATAAGCGCTGAAACCTTTATACCAATACATGATTAAAATACAAAGATTTAACACCATTTTCTAAAAAGAAATTCATTACCATCCGGGAATAGGTTGGCTGTAGAAGGCTTCAGCTCAGCTCAGCTTGAAAGTGTGGTTTTGTGTCGAGTATCGGACAAAAGTCCCTGACTCGATGACAGCTATAGAAAACAAAATAATTAGACATGTGGGGGTGGTTCAGAATATGAGATACGACGACGTCATGTGACCTTCAGCTGCAACTGTCGCAGTGAGGGGGAGAGTGTGGATAAAGAGTTATGCTACAACCGTGGCATTCTGTAAGTTCGTCGGTGTGTATGCGCTGTGCCAATGGCTGCTATAGCGGGGTTGACGTGGCGAGAGAGGTTGGCCCAAAAACGAGTATGGTGTTGATGTAATACGTCCCGGATAGGATATATGTTTAAGTCCTCTAAAAGTTGACGATTACGCGTATATCGGTCATGGCCTGTTATGATACGAGCTGCCCTGGTTTGCACACTCTCGACCGTGCGCAAGTGACTGAGTGCGGCATGTTGCCATGCTGGACATGCGTAGGTGATTGTGGACAAAATTACCATTTTAAAGACGTGGAGTCTTGTTTCATGACTTAAGGCACTGCAACGCAGAATAGTATAGAGGGCAGACAATTTTCGAAGGGCTCAGTGTTTAATGTCCCTGATATGAAGACCAAAAGTAAGGCCTCGATCTAAGATAACTCCCAAGTATTTTGCATGCAGACGGTGTGGAACTTCAATGTTGTCATAGTATAAACGATGGATGGCTCTGCTGCGTCTTTTGCTATAACAGACTGCAACGCTATTATCCGCGTTGATTTTTAGGCGCCAGATGGTAGCCCAACGTTGAAAGACATTGAGTTGCCGCTGCATGTAGTGATAGGAAAGACGAAGATTGCTGCTGTTCGTGAAGAAAGCAGTGTCATCGGCGTATGTTGCAGGAAAACAGTGTGGCACAATGGGCAAGTCTGCGGTGTATAAGGTGTAAAGCAGAGGTGAAAGAACCGCGCCTTGAGGTACACCAGCTTGAATTGGTTTGGGAGCAGACTTGGCCTGTCCCACAGAGACATGGAAAAAGCGATGAAAGAGGTATGAAGTGAGGAGTTTGAGATAAGGTAAAGAGAAGCCTTGTAAGCGAATTTTATAAATGAGGCCCGGTAACCACACTTTATCAAACGCCTTCGAGATATCGAGGTATACACCCACAACATATTGTCGTTCATTAAAAGAGGTAGTCAGGTGGTCGACTACCCTCACTAATTGGCTTGTTGTGCTGTGGTTAGCACGAAAACCAAATTGATGGTGGGGGAGTATATCCAAAGTGATGACGTGCTCGTGAAGTCGGGCGAGAAGTACTCGTTCGAAGAGTTTGCTCACATGAGATAACAGGCTAATTGGTCTATAGTTTTCTGGGAGAGTCGGATTTTTACCTGGTTTAGGGAGAAGAATGACTTTCGCTCCTTTCCAAGCACGGGGAAAGTAGCAAACCTGAAGGATGCCTGTAAATAGAGCAGCAAGATAGAGGAGTAGCTTCCGTGTCCCATGTTTCAGTAGTTCCGGGCGGATCTGATCAACTCCAGGCGCTTTGTTGTTGGGCAAGTGACAAATCTGACGCTCAACTTCCCTTGGTGTTACGACCTCAGGCAGGGGAAGTATTGGTTGAAAATGGAGCATGCGCATAGTGGCCCGAACGTCCTGCCGAATGTGAGGAGCGACAGGAGTCGCATTAGGTGTAAACTGGCGCTCTAGAGATGCAGCAAATAAGTCTGCTTGCCCTTGGTCGTCATGTATGACTCCATGCGGACCTTGCAGTATTTGAGTTTGACGAGAAGTCTCTCGGCGCTAGAAAAGGCGGGAATACTGCCAAATTTTAGTGTCATTAAGTGTGACCCCACGAAAAAGTGTCTCCCAGTACTGCTCGGTTTGTCGTCGTGTGATGGTCTTGATTTTGCGGCTTAAGGTGTTCCATAGCGTTTTGTATAGTGGATGTCTGGTACGCTGCCAAGTACTTCGAGCCCAGCGTTTAAGATGGATATAAAGACGAAGTAATGGAGAGTCACAGTGTGGATCGGACTGCGAGTCAGGAATTATTGATGTGCTGAGGGAGTCAGAAGTACGTAGAGCAACTGTAAGATGGGCAACCGCTTGATCAATTTCCGCAGGAGAATTTGGACGAGCGGCTATGTCGAGCAAAGAGTTTAATTCCTGCTTATAGACATCCCAGTTCGTAGTTCGGGAGATAAGAGCGGGTGCAGGACGGGTAGTGTTGCCACGAGACGAGACATTTCTCGTGTCCCGTCTCGTCTCGTCTCGTAAACGAGACGAGACACGATACGAGACGGAACCCTTTTAGACGAGACACGAGACGAGACGGGACGTCTCGTGAAATATCTCGTCTCGTCTCGTGTCTCGAAAATGAAAACGCTGGCGGGAATGGCCAAGATTGAAATTGCCAGTGCTCAAATAGATTGCAAAAGGAAAATCCCCTTTGTGAGAAAACATGTTGAAAAGCCTTCATAGAAAAGTGTCCTCTGTCTATTGAATGAATCAATCGTGATACATGAGCTTCCAGGAATATCATCCTTAATGTCTTGTCCCCAATTCCCCTTGCTGTAAACTGAGGAATTCTCATTTTTTTTTCATTTCTGGCTGGAATGATGACAAACAAAATCAAAGACAGGGAAGATTTTTACAAGTCAAGAAACCGAACTACCACCCCATCTATTCAATTTGAAAACTGGATAAGGTCTACACTCATTACAGGCTGTAGTTGAAAGTTCTGGTTGAGATGGCTGATTCTCTGGTGGCGGTATTCTTTTTGCTATATGAACCGAAATTAACCGAAAACGGCAATTGAAGTATGTCATCTTGCAACTAAAATTTTGTCTTCCCTCTCGTTCTCTCTCTCTCTCTCTCTCTCTCTCACACACACACACATACACATAAAATACACTTTTACCATTTTACCAATCGCTCGCTTATTATACCGCGGTCATGTTGTAAAATTCACCTCTTCGTTTGGAAGGCGGGCGCAGGACAAAAAAAGCAGATATTATCGACGAACCCTTCAAATTGTTTGCTTTCAGCAAATATATGATACTAACAATAACACTTTAAATGAAGAGGTTTTACAGGGGGACCTTCGTTTTGTTACGCGGAAATGTTTGATCTGACCAGTGTGCGAAATTGCCCTCTGCTTCCAAGGTTCGTCGACCCTACTGTTCCTTTCCTCTTTTAAGGTCGCGTCATAACTACCCTTCTTTGAAAACCGAAGATGCAGTAAAATTGTGACGTCACGGCGGGAGCAGAAGCAGCTTTTGCCCAAGGTCCTTGTCATTCACCCTTGTTTGTTTCTTTGATTTTTGCAGGAAAGTGAGTGATTCTTGCTTTCCTGTATTAAGAAAACATTAATTACTGTAGTGGTCGTGTTAGCCTATAAGCATGTCGAATTCTACACTAAGTTCTTGTCGCAATTATAGTAGAAATACTACGGGTTCCAAAGTTATTTATCATGTATTTCCCTCGGTTCCTTTGCGGAAAGTTTGGCAAAGAAATGCTGTCGGAAAGACATCTTTAAAGTTGAAAACGCCAGCGTCTATTCCGATCATTTTATTCCCGAAGCTTATGGACATAATTTAAAATGTGAGCTTCTAAATATTCCACCCAAGAAAAAGTTTAAACAAGACGTGCCTTCACTAAACTTACCTTTACTATACGGAACCGTGTTGATGTAAATACTAAAAGAATTAAATGTACGGAAGTTAGGTGCTTAAAGAAAAAACAAATCAGACATTGGGGTGCAGCCAGGTGAAATAACTATTGAAACTGAAATAAAAAATAACTCTTTGTTTATGTTATTTTTCGTTTGTTTTGTGGAGAGTGAGGGGCATAAACCAAAGGAAGAGCTCTCCTTTTTGCGTAAAGAGAACGAAAAACTGAAGTCTAACAGTATGTACAAAGCCAAAATAATATGTTTACAAACGAAGTTAAAAGAATTGGAAAGCAAATATAATAAAGAATTAATTTCAAAGGCCAGTTCTAAAATATAATATTGTGATCGTTTCAATAAAGTGGTTAATAACCGGTGGTGGATATATTACGAAAAAGTTTTATACAGGACCAAGTAAATATGCTAATGAATGGCAAGAAAAAACTAAGATGGATTGATTAAGATATCATTCGTGCATTAACACAACACGCCTCATTGATAAATTATACAATCATCTGTGGTTACAAGTTCGAATCCCCGTACCCAATGTGTCGACATTTCGACGTTGTATGCAAAAATTACCGTTTTTTCCCGGTATTCCTACTCCAGTTTTGAAAATTTTGACTTAGCAAGGACGCTACTTAAAGAGTGTGGAAAAAATTTCAGTGCTTATATTTGATGAATTGAATGTTAATAGGCGTGTATGATATGACCAAAACGTTTATTTATTTTTAGGACCACACAGAAATGTACAGGTGTCAATGATTCGAGGCTCAATAGATGTGTGGAAACAGCCAGTGTATTATGATTTCGATAAGACTATGAAAAGTAAAATTACTCTTCGAAATCATATCGAAAGTTGAAGTCTCAGGATTCAAGATAATTGCGATTCTTTCGAAGTTCAATGGTGGCAATATGAGGCTATGTGGTGGTCTCGTTTCACCTTCTTCCAGGTGGATGGAAGCAATAAAATAGTATGAAGTTATATTTCGAATATTTCACAAAATTCTGTGAACCGAAGAAAAGAAAAAGAACGTGATTGGCTGACCGTTTTATGTCCTAAGAAAGACACTTCGATCTTGAAACTATTCGACAAGGCTAAGACATTACTTCAGAATTCGGTTTTTGAGTACAAAAACACAGGAACTGCGCAGGAGGAATGTTCTGTAAGACAGTGGATGCAAAGCTGTTCTTCAAGTGATACTCAATGCTATAGTGAGTACATATTGTATCTGTATGTAGTCTTTACTTTTATTGCATTTAAAAATTTGTTTTCCTTTGCAAATCGCTAAGGCGGAACATAGGCTTACCACACGATATTTGTCCCAGGCTTACCACACGATATTTGTCCCTGCTTCACCACGGTGTCGTTACACTACAGCTGGAGAAAGTGGCTACGCAGAAACAGCGAGTTATGAAGGGACCTGTAAAAGCGCGGAACAGTAGGGTCGATGGACCTTGCTCTGCTTCCATGTTGAGAGGAGGGAAATACTTCCCTTTCCTAGTGAATAATATTCATTAGGACCTAAATTATCTTCAGAAATGGTTTCTTACAGAGTAAAGAACATTTGGTATAATATTCATGGAACTCCATAAAAAGCAGAAAATATCATGAGAATGATCAAAATTCGAACATTGAAGAACATAATTAACAGAAAAGAAATAGGATACCCAAACCATAATTTTAAACCTGCTATAAAATGTATATCCTATATTTTTACTAATTCCTTACTCCCATGAAAGTATCCTGGGGAGGATATTCTCTCCAATTTTTTCAGACTGAAATCCTTTTATCCCGTACGATTTCGCCCCCTGACACAATACGAAAAAACAAATGCTGTTAAAATCCATACACATGACCCTTCCGGGACTCAACCCGGAACCCGGAGCCGATGGTCTATCGCCGCAGACCGCGCAGCTTGGTATGAAGATGTACGTTGTATGATTGCGAATAGATCACGACAATATAAGAAACTTTAATCCAAAATGGCCACCCAAAAATCAACTTTTTTTTAGAACACTAGCTAATCTGGGTGTACTGTCATGAGTTTGTTACACAAACGGGGCAACCACCATATAGTGGCACACACCCCGCGGTTATGGGAACAGATTTGTTCCATGGAGGTGAAGACTGGCCCCAAGGATTCTTTGGTCCGATGTGTCGTTCAGCTCCCATTACTATGGCACTTTAAGTAGAGCTTACTGTGCAGTAACATATAAAATTTCAATCAAATACTTTCCATTACTCAATAAAATTATTTGGTTCCGAGCTTTTTTTTTTAAAAAAAAAATAATAATTGCAACAAATCTAAACATGCTAAAACGAAAAGTAGTTTTTGGATTGGTATGGAAACCTAAAGGCTGGAATATATGAAATCAAAGTGTACACACATATCTATCTCTCTATTTATCTATATATCTTTCCATCTCTCTCTCTCTCTCGATATATATATATATATATACAGACACTATAAAGCAAGTGGGCTGATAGTATACGATAGTGTCGTGGATGGTGACACCTTTACATCGAACTTTGCTTGTCGTGTAAACATTATTTGACATTAGTGTCTTCATGTTCGACGTATCTATGAGCAATTTAATGTATATTCGTGTATTGAAACTGGTGAAACAAATTTCAATGTTTCAGAATGTAAAAAAAAAAAAAAAAAAAAAAGGCAGGGTCGAGAAGCCTCAGACAACTAACAGCAGAGATATATTATCTTGTAAACTATTTGTCCTTGCCTTGTGAGCTTATTTGAATTTATTTTTAAGACCTTTAGGCAACTTTGGCCCACCCCGAATGGATGATGATGGGAAAATTAGTGGAATGAAGAAAGTGGTAGGATACTAGACAACTTCGAGAAAACACACACATTCGAAAAATGAAATGAAATTAAATTAAATCTTTGAGTTTTAGGTCCCACGGTTATGCCGGTTAGGCTAAAGGAGACGGTGATGATGAGTAATGAATGAAATGGTGGAATGAAGAAAGTGGGAGGAAACGGGAGAACCCCGAGAAAACCCACGCACACGGTGTTTGTCCACCACAAAGTTCACTTGGCAGGGGCTGAGATCGAACCCGAGACCCCAAGCACCAGAGATGAACGCTCTACCACTGAGCTACCGCGGCCCCCACATACATTCGATGTTTGTCCACCACAAAGCTGATATGGCCCTAACCGAGATCGAACCGACTACCACATACACCAGAGGTGAAGGCTTCACGGTGTAGTTACCGTGACATTTCTTGTCTTTGTGTTCTGGTTAATACTTGTAACTTAGTTGTATCTTGATTAGCATGGTGCAGCCTGCTACATTTAACTTTCGTTCCCATGGTATGCTGCTATATTTTTTACGAGACAAGACGAGACAAAACGAGACAAACGAGACGAGACGAGACGAGACGGGACAGAACCTCTCGAGACGGAACGAGCACATTTTTTCGAGACGAGACACGAGACGGAACATGCTTTGCACGAGACGAGACGAGACAGCCTGAAGTCTCGTCTCGTCTCGTCTCGTGGCAACACTAAGGACGGGAGATGTGACGATGCGAAATTTTGAAAAGGACCGAATCATGATCTGAGTCCAGTGCTGAGATCACGTAAGGACGTGTAGCTAAGATGGTATCTTTGCTTAGAACTATGTCCAGCACATCCGGTTCGCCTCCTGCTTTAGGATGGTGAGTTGGATCAGGTGGCCCATAGGCGATGAATGGAGATGTGTGCAAATACCGGTGTAATATTAGTCCGTTTTCGTTGGAACGTCTGGAGTGCCATTCCCCATGTTTTGCATTGAAGTCCCCTGCCAATATGATTTTGGGGCCCAAAGTCGAGATGACGTCCGAAATCAATGGGGTCTATGTCATGTGCTGGAGAACGGTAGCCCGTGACCAATATGAGAGGAATCCCGGGGAGGAAGACTTCTATAGCAAGGGCTTCTAGTGTGTGTAACGGGGGTAAAAGGAGTTGTCTAGCCTTGAAACTTCGTTTCAGGGCAATCAGTAATCCTCCTTTCCGTCGTTGAACTCGATCGAGACGAAATAATTGGTAGTTGGGCAGTCTCCAGTGTGTAACCTGGGCAGTGAAGTGTGTTTCCTGTATAAGTATGATATCCACCTGATGTTCAGCTAGAAAACGAATTAGGAGACGCTTCTGGTCGGTAAGACCATCTGCATTCCAGGTTACAACAGTTATAGTGTGATGAATGTGTGGTTGGTTAGAAGCAGCCATCAGCAATCATGTCAGCAAATGTCTCTATGACGATAGCAGCCTTGGACGCAGGATCCGTGGCTTCCCGAAGTCTAGTAAATCCTTTCTTGAGATGAGAGATAATGCGGCTAAAGTTGAAGGTTTTGATGTAAGTGAGGAGAGAATGGAGATTAAAGTCATTGGCGGATGGTGTAGACGCACTATCTGGTGTGGTGGATGGAGAGGGAGCATCCTGATTTGGTGGTGGAGGATGATCGCTGCGAGGTGCCTTATTATCCAGTGAAGTTGATACATTAGGACCGGAGCTACGGCCAGAAGGAGTTGATTTCTTGAGAGCATCTGAGTAGGAGCGAAAGACGGGACAACCGCGATAATTGGCTGGATGGTCCCCTCCGCAGTTTGCACAGGTTGCTGGCGTGGATGCATCTGGTTTGGCACAGGCTTTCGTAAAATGACTTTGCCCACACTTGACACACTTAGGTTGAGCTTTGCAAGTGTCTTGTGAATGACCAAGGCGTTGGCAGCGGTAACACTGCAGAACACTCGGCGGTCGATACGGCTCAAATGTAACTTTATAATGAAGCAATGCTGTTATGTTGTAGATCTCCTGTATGTTTGGAGTTTTCTTGAGGGAGATGAGAAAAAGGGGCATGAGAACCCTATCTCCACCAGTGGGACCCCGACGAGACATTTGATGAATCGTGATTGGCTTAAAGCCTAAGGTGAATAATTCAGACTGAAGATCAACGACGTCTGTATCAATTGGTAATTTGCGAACGACAACCTTTACGGGTCGGTCACTTTTGGCGATGCCTGTAGCGTATTCAGTTTTCGTCTGTTCGCAGTAGTTTTTTATAGTTATGAAGTCGTCCCTAGAAGATACCTGAATCATGATACGTTCTTTGTTATGCCGAACCTGAGGCGATTCTCTGAGGGTCTTGGAAAGGCTTTTGGTAAAATTGTAAGTCTTTTGGATGCCGTAAATGTAAATGGGAGGTGGTTTAATCTCTTTGGTGGATTTGGGTCGTGGCTCTATCACAGGAGACCCGTCAGCTGTGAGAGTAGAGAGAGGCTCAAATCTGTTGCTCATTAGTAAAGCAGGGAAGTCTGATGAATGTTGTTGGCTCAGTGTGGACTCCAATGACGAGCGACGTCGCTTGGGTGTAGTAACCAGGGTAAAGTCCATGGCATTGTCGTCCTGCGGTGGAACAAGGGATGGAACGTCAGTTGCTGACCGGTTAGTCGAGGATGATCGTGGCTTGGCAGTAGCGCCTGAGGTGGTGGGCCGCCCCAGCAGGATAAGAAAGTCCTAAGGCCGGTATTGAGATCGTCTGACTATCTTCGTTGGTATCTTAGTCTTCTTTTTCGAGATGACTGTGTTGGACGTAGCCATCATAGGAGCTGAAATGAAGAGTGAAGATGATATGCCAAAAATATAAGCTACCCTCCGTAAAGGAGAGTAACTTAATAAATCGTTTAGCCAAGAGAAATAGCTAGGGTCGCCAACGGATAATATCAATGTGGTGTGTTAACCTCCATAGAGGTGTAAAAATAATTCGACGGTTGTTTCCTTCACCTCGATGAGGTAAGTAATCCAACCGTATAAGATGTTCGCGACTAAATTCAACCAATGGGGATGGAACGCCTAAGTGACTAGTTTATTTTTTTCCGCCAGCTACGGATACCCTATTTTTTTACCTGGTTAGAGATTCCAGGTGGCCAGTTCTGTAGAAGGCTTTTTTTTTGCTAGCCAGAGCTAGCTACCCGCTCGAGGGTTACGCCCTCTATGGGGAAGTGGGTAACATTACAATGGGAAGAAGTAGGAGTTGTGGTGGTTGGTCTATGGGATGTTTGTCTTACTGAGTCAGAAAAGGGGTATAGGAATGAAGGAAGGTGTTATCGTTATTATACAGAGGATTTTATTTTATTTTATTTTATTTTATTTATTGATTTTTTGCATTGGTAGGTTGAACATTGTGATCTTTAGATCACAATCATGAGGTGAAGATGAGATGGAATGATGTGGTGAAGTGCGAATCACAAACACAACACTGGGTTATGTTAGTTGACTGATGCTGGTTAATCTTCTCGCTTGGGGGCTGCTCCAAGCATTGATGAAAGACAAGGGAAAGCCCAGATTAGTAACAGAGGTATTACAGTGCGTATGATGGACAGATGAGAGGCTGTGGGTCGTCGGTCTTCAATTATTCTGCTAAGTGGAGGTACCTGTGGTTTGGAGGTAGAGTGTAATGGTAAATCGTGAAAAGAAGAGATAACGGCGTATGTATAATGGGAGTTGAAATAGGAAAGTCTATGTGGGCATTCATGGTGTCTATGAGAAGCGGGTGGCGTTCATGCAGGTGTTTATCGATATATTTGAGACGGAGAGATTCGAGATGGAAGAGAATATGTGGAAAAGGGATTCTTTCGTACAATTCGCATGTTGGACTTGGCAATTTTATCCTATAAGCAATGCGGAGTGCATGGCGTTCTAAGATCTTTAATTTGTTATAGAAGGATGGTGGTGCAGCGATCCAAGCTAGATTGGCATACGTCAGAACTGGACGCAAAAAGACCTTGTAAGTATTTAACACAGTTGTAGAACTGAGACCCAGGTAGTGCCCGTGAGACGTTTTAATAAATTGAGCCGGTTTGAAGCTTTTGTAATCACGTCCTGTAAATGTGGTTTCCAAGTGAGATGTGTGTCTAAGGTGAGGCCGAGGTATTTGACAGATTTACTGGGTTGAATACGTGTATCTTCGACTGTGAGATGAAGTAGGTTGGGGTTTCGGTGGATCTTTGTGCGTTTTTTGGGCGGCAAGAAAACTATAGTCTGGGTCTTCAGAGCGTTTATCTTGAGGCGCCACTTTTCACACCAGTTAATAAACGAATCTATAGCGGACTGCATTGAAATATTAAGTTGATGAACAGTTTTACCAAGTGCTAAGAACGCTGTATCGTCTGCATATTGAAAAACATGAACGTTCGGAGGTAATGGTGGTAAGTCAGCCACATAAAGAAGATAAAGCAGAGGGGAGAATGAAGATCCTTGGGGTACACCAGAGTAAAGGAATATAGGATGAGAGAATGTGTCGTTAATAGATACGTATGCCAAGCGACAATGCAGAAAGTTATAGATGAATCGAATGTAAGCAAGAGGAAGCCGGAAGCTCAAAAGTTTGTACATAAGTCCTGCGTGCCATACTTTATCAAATGCTTTCTCCAAATCAAATAAGGTAAGGCAAGATGGTCGTGATGTATTATATTGGTTGGTGATGTGATTGAGAAGACGGAGTAATTGGTCGTTTATACTAAAATTTGGGCGAAATCCAGCTTGCGATCGTGGTAAAAGATTATAATGAGTAAGATGGATATGCAGTCGTTGAACTAAGATTTTTTCGAGAATTTTACTAAACACAGGCGTTAATTGAATAGGTCGATATGAAGAAATACTGTCGGCTGGTTTATTAGGTTTGAGAAACATCAGAATTTTAGACGTCTTCCATTGTGATGGTATGAATCCAGAACGTAAGATCAAAGTATAGATTAGTGAGAGAAGGTAGAGAACTTCATATGAACATTCCTTAATATGGCGATAAGAGATTGCGTTTATACCTGGGGCTGTATTACGTTTTCTTCGAATGGCTGAAGTAATATCATCAGGAGTGATGGCCGCTGTTAGTGTTTTATGAATATTCAGCTGCTGTAGAAGGCAATACCTTCCAAGCATATCTGAACTCCTATCTCGTAATTGTCAGTGAGAATTATAATTTTGGAGTTGATTGTTTGCAATGAGCAAAGCTTTAGGCAGTAAATTTGACATTTTGCCAAGTAACAAATAAGGTAACATATTCTGTTGTAACCTGTCACGAAAATAGTTTTGTAAGCCAACGAACTGTCTGACAATAGTTACATGAGTACAGTGCTGCCACCTGTTCCTCTTATATCCTAGGTCAGCAGACGTTACCGAATTCTCTTCTGTTCATATGAAAACCAGAACAAATGACGTTCACCACGCGAAGAGTGAAGTATTGTGGGTAACGCAAAGCCGATCCGTTACCGCCACACGACAGTAAGCAGGGACAACCGCCACGTTTAGCGTATGGTCCGAAGGCTACATCCGTCGTAGTACCGCGTTCGCGGGTACCCCGACAAAACCGTCATCGGTCCGCCAGTGGTTGCAGTTACTCAACCGACTCGATGTCCCACCTCGTTCCCGCTCGAAATCCGCTTATGTACCGCCATAGTAGCGATCGGCCCGACGATGTGCGGCGGACAATTGCTCATGGGGAGAACTAAACGGGCCATTCCATCGTCACGGCAGACATTTACACTACGTTGTATATTTCTAAAAGTACGAGCAGGGCCGGATTTCCCAATAGGCCCGGTAGACCCGGGCTTATGGGCGCAAGCTCTCAGGGGGCGCACGGCCGAGAGAAAAAAATTAAAAAATATCTAGAAATAAAAATAAATAACCATAACTTAACACATTTTTGAATTGATTTTAAAAAATCAGGCAACTAATAAAGCATTCTGATTTTGAGGTTCATTGGAACAAATAATTGTTGGTAAAGTTAAAGATAAAATTGCATCGTGGAGTGGTGTTTAAGCAATTAATATATAGGCCTGATATAATTTTTTAATGAAGGTTTTTAAGAAAATAACTTTAACCAGACTAGGGGGGCGGAAAAAATTATTGGGCCTAGGGGCGCCAAAATGTTAAATCCGGCCCTGAGTACGAGATAAACTCTGCTAATGTATGATATATGAGAAGTACAGACTTAGGAATATATGTAGCCAGTGTTGAAGTTCTAAAATTTTGAGAGCGTATACGCTGTTTTGTGACCGTGCATGATTGTCATAAAAGACAGAATAATTTTTTAATGAACGATGTAAAACGCACATATTAATTCAATTAAAATATAAATGATACATTACTGTTTTATAGTCTTAACGCATTTCATGCTATTTTCTTGATAACACTTCTTACTTAAACCACCACTTCTAAAGACTCCTATCAACCATTCACGGCATCATTCCATCCATTCCTGCTGGGTGCGCGTGCGCTTCAATCCTCCGTCCCTTGGCTCCGGGCCCGTGCGTCTTAAAACCACAAATCCATTCGTTATAAACAGGCTGGCATCCAAAAAAAAAAAAAAAAAAAAAATGCACATCCGAGGCTTATCTTTCTACTGTGCTCGATGGTAAGTTTTAAATGCCGGATGATCGGCCCGGCACAACCCTCAACATGGGGAACCAGTGGCTGCCTGCAGTTCCAAAGAATTGGGTGATTGGAGTAATGGCTCAAATAAATAAGTATAAACAAAACAAAAAAATAAATTCTAATGAATAATATGCTTTGAAGTAGAAGGTATACTCTAATGACTAAGATTAAGCAGTGGGTATACGGCGTGTACCGCCGGATACCCTTGACTACAGCCCTGTATGTAGCTGATGTTTTCAGTATTTTCTTTCTGTTTAGACTACAAAATTTGAATTCCTAAACGTCTGTCACGGGCAGGTACAAAAAAGAGAAGTGACTTTCGACACACCAAGTGAATATTACAAAACTCTATGAATTTTTAGCTCAATATGTTTCTATTTAAACGGAAATGTACAAATGATGAAAATTTCCAACATACTTCACATAAGAAAAATTTGAAAGATATTTGTATCAATAAAAAACTAACTTTAATGTGTCACACACAAAAACTCAATAAAAATGATTTCAAAAATGAAATAAAATCGAAAATAAGTTAGTTTCTGCTGTTCTGTTGTACCATTGTACATAAAAACTTCTATTTACTTCAGGCTAACTTTTATCAGTGGTGTATACTGGTTTGAGAGCATGGACTACCACTGATTTTGTATATTCTTATTACTATTAATAATTTACGAAATATGCACAATAATGGACAAATAGTTGTTGATGTGTTTAGATTGATATTTTGTTTTCAGTGCCATCATACCTCAGCGTAGTTAACTTGTCGTGGATTGCATCTATAAAATGTTATTTTTTAAAATCAGTGTCACCTCTGTTACTGACATTGGTTGTCATTCCGTACCATTCTTTACAAAATTTTGCATACAACAACGCAACACTAAAAATGCTGAAAATCATTATAATTGCTATACCGATTATCACAACCGAAATCGCATATTGAGTGTTGCTTAAATGCAAATAGTTACAGAAAGTGCCAGGTTATCCCACGCAATATTTTTCTCGTGTTTAAACAAATTAAGAGCGATTTTTTGTTTATCAGTTTGCATAACGAATTATAGTGCACAGTGCAGTCCATATTTGCACAGTGGGAAAATTACCACTGTGACTCCCTCTTAATTATCACTGCACTACTGAGGGAGATATAAAAATTATACAGGAAATATTTATATGTGTATCAAGCTTGTTACAAGAAATTGTAGCATGATAATTAATCGTCTAAGATACTTTTAATCGAACTAGACTTCTCGAAAACGTTGATTTGATAGTGAAAAACAGAATGATCTCTTTTCCCCTCCTATTGATAACTCCCTTTTTGCATGGACAAAGCAAAGTCTTGGATAACGATTATAGTAGCCAAGGAAAAGCAATTAACTTAAGTGTGAATAAGATGTGAGGGGAAATTAATTAGATATTGACTTCGTTTTGCGCGGAAAAACGGAAGTTTCTGGTAACGATTGCAGTATCAACGGGAAACGATAAATTAAAAATATAAGAAAACGTGGGATGATACACGTAAGTTTGGAACGGAGAAAGATAAATTGTTCCTCCCTGCATAAGAAGCGAACTTAATGCTGCTTTTAAGTGGAAAATGTCCCTTTATAAATAACCTGTAATCATATAGACGGCATCATTTTGATTTTGTGTTGACGATTGTTGAGTTGTCTGTGGCTATATTTTGTGTTTCGTTGTGTTGATTTGAAGGCTGTGTTTCATCGTTGAAGGTAAGAAACTATGCATATTAAGTGAATATTAAAAATGTAAGATGATATGGGGGCCCTTTTTACCCTTTATTGGATATATTTGTGAAGTAGCGAATACTGAAAATATAAGACGAGACAAATGTCATTTTCACTTACTGAATATATTTGTAGAATAGTAAATAATGTTTATTTTGGTGTTGGGGTAGGACCACAAACGGGTATTGAAGGCAAGCACTTTACAATAAAAGGAAATGTTAGAAGAAGAAAGAGCTTTATCTGTATAGTTTAGCATACACAAATTGGGTTAGAAACTTAACAGCTTACATTGTGATTATAGGATGGAGTGTTGCCTTATTTTTAAGAAAAGAAATGAATTTATTTTCTTTTTAGCACGAAGGATTCTTTCTTAAAATGGAAATGTATTATATAGACTTTTTGTAAGAAAATATTGTAAGAACTTTGCTTCTTTTAACATAGGTAAGAAAGCTTGTTAGACAGATATAAACTGATGAATGAATGGATGGACAGGAGACGGTGTTGAACACAGTGGTCTTTGGGAATAGGAGGAGGGACTTTTGTCATTGAAAGACTGACCGTAGCCACGGCAATAGGAGGGACTCTTGTCATTCAAAGAGTGATAGCGGGAGGTGGAGTGTTGGTTAACACTAGAATCGAAAGTGGTCATTGAAACAGTGGGGATTTGCTGTTAAGTGAGGCCCCCTGTTTTTGTTTTGACATGGCATTTAGAATAAGAGTGAGTATTTGCAATCTTGTTTCATTGAGTTAAATGGGAGGAAAGTTTTTTTTTGTTTTTCATTGAGTAAACAGTGTACTCATTCACATAGATACAGTAGTTCTAAAAATGAGATTGCCTAATTTAAATATTTAGGAAGAGAATGAAAAAAGAGCACCAGTGGCGTATAAGCTGCAAGAATACCATATTGTTTATCATTTTGAATTTAACGGAGTAAGGGAGACGTATGATTAAAGAATCGTAAATGATGATGGGTATAATAAGAATATGGGAGTGAACACAACCGTCCACCATTTTTCTTGTGTAAAAGTTAGCAGCGGCATGCGGAAATTCCGTGAAGCATATGCGAGCCGCCTACGCGAGGTGGCGGTGAATAAGGCCTGCATTGCGTATATGGCTGTGGTACGTTGAAAAGGTAGAGATATATTGGCTTTTGACGGCACCTGTGCACACCGTATTGTTTTGCTAGATAGCGTTTTATGCTGAACCGTGCGTTTGTAATATTTGTGTAAATGGCCGCTATTGGACCGCCTATGGCATGGTAAACCGCAGATTGAAAACAAAGATGTCCGACATTGCCAAGTTTTATGCACAGTGAGTAGTAATAGCAATAAATGAAAACGCCAACGGATGCTGTGCTATGCAGAGTATACAATACTACGTATTGGCGCACAGTGCGTAGTAAACGCAATAGTGACAGTTTCAAGGGACGTTGCCTTGCACAAAGTATATAATAGTGTGTATGGGTGCACAGTGCATAGTAAATGCAATGGATGACAACGGCAAGGCATGATATGTTATACGTAGCGTAATTTTTGCCTGTGGAAGCGCAAAATAGATGCATAGCAAGTAGTAAGGACATTGGAAAACAAAAGAGCAGCGGCAAGGAGTGCTGTGTTATACACACTATACATTGGTGCATACAGATGCTTAAGATAGATTCACAGCGAGTAGTAAGCGGAAAGGATGACGTTGGGAAGGGATCGTATGTTATACACAGTATGGATTAGTGCATATAAATGCTTAAGATAGACGCACAGCGCGTAGTAAACGCAAAGGATGACAATTTTATGAAATTTCACTTTTTTCAAAAACCGGTTTTCGGTTCTTTTCAATTTTCAATTTTGACAGCACTAATTGTAACTACAAAAGCAACAATCGCAAAGTAAAACACAAATTTTGCATTGCGATGACCCAAAGCGCTACTGAATGGTGCCCCAAAATACTGAGATATCTCCAAAATGGCTGCTCTGTGTTTGTTCTATAAGTTTCATTTACTCTGTCGCTCCGCCTACAGAAACCGATACACACAGAGTTTACCTGCCTGGTTGCCAGCTAGTACAGTAAGGGACATTTCTGGACGGTACAGCCATATGGAAATTTATTGAAAAAGTGCTCGACCAGCTGAGTCCGAAGCATTTGCCAGGAAGTGTGCAACTAAATTAGCTGTAAAGGAAGGCGGGTGGCATAATCGCCAGACACCGAAAAATTCCCGTACACTCCGCGAAATTCCCACTACCAGAAAATTCTACAGCATCATTTCTCCAAAATGAAATGAATCTTAGACGTGTAGTTCTTATAGTAAACATATTACTTGATATTTGACCTATTTGTGAAGAAAAAGTGAAACAAAAAATTAAAGTCCAATCCTGTTGCGGTTGGAATGAACACTCTTTCAGTCGTTTGATCTGAAATAACTTTGCAGAGCCTGAATAAATATTCTGTCACTTCTAGAGGTCTAGGAAGACAGGACCCCCCTCCTTCAGTGTGAAAACATATAAATTTAATCAAATGCTTAGCGAGAGTGAGAACATTGGTATAGAAATTTTATGATTTGAATTTTTGTTCCCAAGCCGTCTTATGTCATAGCTGATGACATTGGAGAACGACAGTTGCAAATATGTTGAAAGAGTGATACGATCACATGCGCAAATTTACAATTTGAGACAAAATGATCGGATAGGATCCATATTTTCTCGCAAATTTTGATTTTGTAAGTAGACATGTAAAAGGTGACCCGAACCTGAGAGTATCCCACTACTAATTGTTGAATTCAAGTGGAGATCTCAGTTGAGAGCATCAGATAATTACGGAACGGTAGAAACATCTTAAGATATGGGAAACAAAGAATGAAAAATTTCAAATTGCCCTAGACAGGATTCGATCCATGAAACTCACGATTACGAAGCAACGACTCTACAAAATCATCCATGGAGCCAAACAGAACGATAGGCAGTTATATGTCAGACACAAAACGTTTGTTACTTCCAAAATGTTTTTTTTTCTAAGAAGAAAAGCTAAGAAAATTCCCAGCTTATAGTTTTTCTTTCTCTGGTACTAACTTAATTACTGTTGTCCTAGCCTGGGAAGAATATTTTCCACCCCTCTAGAAACTTTCCTATCAATTTTCATACATTTATATATAGCAGCACAAAACATTTATCCATGGCTGCTCTGCATATACTTACACAAAACAATTACTTCCAATTCTATTAATTCTAGTACGAAGTAAACAGAAATAGTGGATATGAAATTCTATATCTCGTCAATAGTCTTGCAGAAAATATACAAATTCAATTTTTCTATTTGGAACAGGGGGGAGCATACACGCAAGTAGCCCCCATGATATTTGCTTTGCTAGGAGAGGAGGGAAATTTAAATTCAAAATGGCAAAATCGCACGTTTAATTGTACCATAATTTTACTTTTAGGAACGCCAAATCCGAAAGAGAATGAATGTATTCTGTTTGGCTTGAAATAATAAACTTATGGCTGAATGTGGAAGTGCAGAGACTGATGATGTTTAGGAGGAATACATGCTACCTAGCAGTGGTGTAGCCAGGAGGTCTGGAACCTGCGACATTTGCATAAGTTGTTAAAATAAGGCCTAAGAGTGGAAACATAGATACCGAAGAGACCTTGCGATTGAGGTCGAGGTTTAAATCGCGGTCCCATCTCGATACTGGCACAAACACATGGATTGAAATGCGTATGCTCATGCCGAAGATGTACGCTGCAACGCGATACAGAGGTCGACCGCGAGGGTGAATTAGTGGTCGCGATGATAAACAACCGAGTACGTTTTACATCGATCTTCAGCGGAAGCATCCCTGTGGCATATGTTCTCTTTGGTTCTCTCTGAAGCGCTGCATGGAATAAAGTCTTCGTTTGTTTTAACTTTCGTCTGCAGAGGATTCTGTATGCCTATACTCGAGAGGTTTTGCTGCACTGTTAAATTTGATTATGAAAGACATATTAATAGAACTAGTGAGGAATATTCCAGTAATATGGGATAAGAAACACAAAGAACATCATAATAGACACGTTTTAAATAGAGAATGGAAGAAATTAGAAACTGAAATGTGAATGTCAAGTAAGTTATTCATATTTATTTGAGAATTATACTGTAGCTTATTACATAAGCCAGTGGCTGTTACAGGAAGGAGGCTTTTGAGCTGAGGTCCGTAAACTGTGGAATTTCTAAAAAAAAAACTACTATTACTTATATCTATGTTTAAAAACACCACTCCTCTCACGAATTTCCGGATTAATAAAAAAAGGGTTTCTTCTAAATTCGTTACTGATATAAGGTAAAGAAATACCCGTAAAGACAGTCCATATCCATAGGGACAAAATGTCGGATAATGGAATTGCAGTGACGAAACATCATTTACTGCAGTTAATAACGCCTCCAAACCGAAACCTGGAAACATACATGTTGTTTTTTAAATTTTTTTTCTGGGAAATGATTTCCCGTCTGAGTGCTGAATGAGGGCATTTCATCACCGAAAATTGAAAAAAAATGTAAGTCTTTGATTTATTGATAGAGATGGACAAGAGATGAGACTCAAATATTTTTGCGAAACAAGAGACGAGACGATAGCATTTCACATCTCTCGTCTCGCGTTCATCCCTACCTAAAAAGTGCTTGGTCCTTCCAATTTCAAAATGTTGATTTGCAGTGATTTTTATGCAATAATTTCAGACGTGTTTCTTCAGAAACTTAGGACTTACAGCAGGGGTGTGGCCTTCTCGTTATGTGCACCCTACATCCATCTAGACCTAGATATCGAGGTAGCGACCACTACTTAAACCTCGACCTCGGTCGCGAGGTCTCTTAGGTATGTCTTTATCCTAAGATTGCGGTTTTATTCAAAATTTATCCGGGGATGAACCCCGCACTCTCCCCAAATGAACGTTTAGCCGGCGACCCACTGAAGTTAACTCCTTCTAGGTATGATACATGCAAATCAGTGTGGAATTCATTAGAGGAGGGGAGAAATCTCGCTAACAATTTAGGCACACTTTTTCTGGTGGGGAAAAGGAGAATGATAAACTTGGGAAAAATTTCGCCCAAGCACCTGGAGTTGTGGTCACCCCTGGCCTAGGAAGGAAGCTGCAATCTTTAAGTTGCCAAGAGCTAGCGAAGAGTCTAAGTTCTTTTCCCTCCAGAAAATCAAACAACAAAACATTGGTTACTACTATGATAGTTAAGTTTTATTTGGAAGAACCGTGTGCTAAAAAGTACTACCAAATAATCAGACATAAAGCATAGCTAATATTCAAAAATGTCCGAAACATGTGATATTTGTGAAACATAAGAGAGACAGACAGAGAGAGAGACAATTAGATCTGCACATAATAGTGTCCCTCAGTTACAAATGTAACAAAGAAACACTTTCCATTAGGTTTCTTAGACGAGTAGTTAGCGTACTGGACTTCTACATATAGGGTCACGGGTTTAGGTCCACGCAAAGGACATTGTTTTTAGCAATATTTATTCTGAACATTCCACAAGTTCTGTTCAAACCTATCTGTAGTCTCAGGCAGTTTAAGTCGAATTTATTTCTTCTCAATTATATGTTGTTGATAAATGTTCTTATTATGTTTTTCTCTTACTTGCAATATTCCAAATTTGATTTCAAATCTTAAATCGTTAAGTCCACTCATTGTACTTAATCGTTAAGTCAGATTATGATGAAATTTTGCACAGCGACGGCAGTCTTGTGATACTATAACATTTGATTATTAATGTGATACGTTTAAATATACTGCGGAAACGCAACTAAGAAAAAATGTTTGTTAGCTCGTACGATACACCATAGACCCCAGGAGGAATTTCATACAAATTAGACATAGGTATATATTACCAAGGAAAAATTTACTAAAGTGGTAAGACACTAAAAGCATCTCTGGGAGAAGGGGATAACCAGGGGAAGGCTTCGGGTTGTGTGGACCTCAAACTTTGTAAAGATATTTATAAGAATTGAAGTAAGGTTTTGTTGCACTTTCTGTTTTGAGAATAGTTTCGAGGCAAAGGATTAAAAATCCACAAATTTCGAAGGGGAACGATTATACCAAATACCTCAAAGTGCCTAATTGGTATTGAGTTAATATTATAATCAATAATAAGAATTTGGGAAGCAACAACACTTGAATAGCTTAGGCCTGCCTATGGAATTAGCATAAATAAAGGGGTAAAGGTGGAACCGTTGCTTCCCACAACGGGGTCAAAGATGTCCCCACTCTGGATTTGCAAAACAATTTCGGTTCTTTCTAGATACGTGTCAAACAACATTAGATTTACTTACATACTATAGTATTGAACTCATTCACTGTAGTTATGCAATGTGATTAAACAATAACTGTTTTGCATTATATATTGCCAGCCGCTATGCCACAATGATAGAAAGATCACCTCTTGTAAGTGGGGTCCTTACTTCGATCTCTCTCGCGCCAAATGGTCTCCCTAGTAGACAAACACGGTGTGGTGGGTTTTCTTGTGGTAATCCCGTTTCCTCTCATCCTTTTGATTCCATCATTTCATTAGTTTCATCATCACTGTCTCCCTTAGTCTACTTGGCATAATCGTGGGAAGTAAACCTGAAAGATTTCATTTTACATTAAGTATTACGTGATTCAAGATCTGTGTACTCGCAACTTAGGTTACGTCACGTTTCTCAAAAAAGCATTTTCAATGACCGTACTTCCTAATTCATGTCTCTATTAAATTTCATGAGAGAGAAATATGCATCATGGTAAAACCAAGTGAAATTTCACCATTTAATTGCAAAAAGAATCAATTAATAAAAACTCGAACGTGGGACTGCTACGCGGAAAGCAAGGCAGTTTTCCAACACTCTATTACGACACTCCGCGACATATATAATTTATATTCGTTATAATTTGATAAAAATAAAATACAACTTTCCCACAGACATAATCACATTACTTGCTGCTTCCAAATTGCAATTCAGATGGAAACGTGTAATATTTTTTCTCGCGAACATGAACAATGTCAGAAACGATTAAAAGAAAGAAAGACCCATACTCAGAATTGAACCTAACACCTGCGGAACTTAAGACACCCAGTCTAACCACACGGCCGCGAAACAACTACTTCATGGCGTCTTTATTAAATTATTTGCAGTAATTAGTTCCAACCACAGAATTATCTATTACACGTAACAAACAGCGAGGGATCATTTTGTTTATTGAGTACTTACAGTATAACAGGTAATATAATCACATTCTTAACTATTTTATCATACTATACACGCGTTCTGTTAAAACAATTTGAATTCTGCTGCGAGAGAAAAATATGAAACAGCAGTAAAGAAACAATTATCATAGTAAAGAAACAATTATCATCAATCACAATATACAAATCACGGTGAAAAAAGCTCGCGAAGCTTCTCGCATCATAACAAAACATGCATGTAGTGTAGTGGTTAAACCACGTGACTCTTGTTCGACACACTCTGCTTCGAATCCACAGTAGTGTAGCTTGAATTTTTTCCTCAACAAAAAGATATCATTCTTGAAAATAGCTGCAACGTAATGTAGAAATTCGTCAGTTCCATGCAGAAAAATAACAATGCAGGATTTAGAAGTGTTCTATTCAACAACGATAGTGAAAAATGACATAAAATGAGCAGAGGCAAATAGTACTTTCACGTAATTTATTTGTCCATGTTTTCTTTGTAGAAAAGATATTGGACAGTTGGCTGTAAACAATATAACCAACATAGTTTGAAATATTGATCAGTCCCTCATTATAGTAAATGGCCTAGCAAAATAAGCATGTGAAAACTGTCGCCAAGCATATCTGCACCAAATTTACAGTATTGATTAACATTTATGAGAAACTGATTTTCCAAAACGGTAAGCCTCCCAAGCGCTTTTGGAGGGGAGAAGGAAAATTGAAATTATTTTTTTCTCCTGAAGGGCTCAACCGATTTTCTTGAAAAAAAATATGATAGGTGTTCTCAACAAGAGGAAAGTCGGGAAATATTTTTCGAAGTTTTTTGTTGAAAATTGTTTTGTTGTTCTTATACTTTCCTTATACTTTTGTTTCACATGTTTGTTTCTTCTCCACACGAAACTACAGATATGAAAGATTTAATTCTCATACACTGCATTTGTTTCAAATCATTCGCCATTACCTGGTCACAGACTTATATCCGCCACGATACATTTGCTTTTTTTCACTATGAGGTACACTTGCAAACAAAATGAAAACAATATATGTTGTTAGGGACCCTCTCAGGACAAAACTGGCAAAAAGAATGTAGGTGTCTTAGTTAGTTTTCAGCTATTTTTTTGAAAATTTCATAAAAACGACAATTTAACATAATTAAAACTCACAATATAGAAAACTAATATAATTAACGATTTATTAATTAACTATATATAATGGTTTCGTTTTAGGTTATGGCATTATGAGTCTGCTGTTTCACTTTTGAATGGAATTACGACTCGCCATGTTTTTTCTATATATATATATTGTGAAAAAACGTTAATGAACAATAGAAAATACAACTGTTTTTCGATTCGTATTGGTCTTGGTTAACAGCTTGAAAAAGAAATCTTTACGTTTAATGTCCGACGATAATGCCTGTTAGGTTGAGGAAGACTATGATTGAAGCAAGTGAATTATGATGGACGAATTGGTGGAATGAGAAATTGGGAATATCCCGAGAAAACCCATGAGCATGATGTCCGTCTTAGGCTTACTTCCCTTGAGAACAAACCAGGCAACGCACCCATCAGATAGTTCAGTAGGCGGGGTCTCAGTTTCGATTCCCGGTGGGAGAGCCTTTGAAATATTAATTGACGTCGATGTATCTGTGTTCGTGTCCGTCGTTCAAGGTTACTGGAAATAACTGTACAACGAGAATAACAGAATATGATAGAATTTAGTTACGGAGATACTTTCGGTCTGTTTTAAAATTTAAACTTGAATTCTCTGGACTATATTATTTTATCATCACCGAAATCATTATTTCATCGTTAATAAAATATTGGAGTCGTAAACGTTTGCAATTTGCTACATAAACGAGTGTTTCTTGACTCTTACTTAAAACAGCAGTCTTAGGGTAGTGGATTGCGCATTCGCTTCGTGAGTTAGGGGTCCGTGGTTCGATTCCTTACGAGGATATTCAGAAAAATTGTATAATTCAGAATGTTGATATTTCTGGTGTATAAAAACATGAAAAATAGTCAATTTTCCTCGTTCTTACAGGTTAGAGTTGAAACGATTACTTTCACAGCGGAAAAACTAACAACATGACGTCACAGTCTACAACCTCGATTCCTTTTGTCTGAAAACTTCGCGTGTTTCGCAAACAATTCATGCATAGAAACGGGTCATCTTTCAGGCCTAGTATGGGTCAAAAATTTCTCTGAATCGTCATAGTGGAATTCTTTCTAAGTTCTTCCCCTCTTACTAGAAATAATACCAATATTTTCGTTCGCCATTTTCAACACGTTCCATAAATCCGTTCTCAAAAATTGGTAAATAGGAACTATTCTTTTTTAAAATATGTGTTTGTATATTTTGTTAAAATATCAGTATAACGCATACATAATCCAATATCTTTTACCCAAAGAAAGGGTGTTACTATGTATCGTGATGAAGACAAATCCTACTTAGTTTCCGAAGGTTCGATTTTCATATTGACCAGTAGCTGACACCTTTTTCCCCTCTTTTTCTTCCAAAGTATCTCTTATAAAGCAAATCATCCTGATAGAGAGTCCAAAAAATTTCTTTTCATTTTTCTTAACCTTCAGTATGCTTATTTGTATTGGAATAGGACGTAATATTGAGGTCTCAAATATGCAGTAATAATAATAATAATAATAATAATAATAATAATAATAATATAGATGTCAAATTCCATATGAGGACACATTGTATTAAAATCTGTAAAATCGTCCCTAGCCTTAGGCAAAAGTTACAAAATAGTCGGGATTGCAAACCCTCGGTATACCTCCCTATAACTACCTAATGTTAAACGGAGAGTTTTCAGGGAAATTTCATGTAGAAAGTAGGGATACTGAACTCACAAGAGCCCTAGGAAAGTTTGTTTTTAAGTAATGGTTATGCCGGCTAAGCTACGGTAGACGTCCATGATGAGAATGAAATTTTGGAATGAAGAAAGTGGAAGCAAGCGGAACCCGCAGAAAACCTGGACACACGGTGTTTGTTCAGCACAATGCCCACTAATCAGGAGCTGAGTGGAACAGGGTGAACCATTAAATTAACAACAGTTCAGTAATATAATAATAATAATAATAATAATAATGGTAATTAATAATAGTATTAAAAGTTTTAAATTGATAATAAACTAACTTGTAGAATATGCAGATGTAATTATAAAAGCTTTGCTAGAAAAATATATACACAGACCACAATTCAGTGAGCTCTGAAATACAAAGTAGGAAAATAACGTATAAGATTCAGTCTACAGAGCAATTGTTACCTAAAGAGTAGCATGCACTATTTCGAGAATCGAGATAAGACGAGAAATATTTACGATACTTTTCGCCTCGTCTCGATTCTAAACTCCAAAGCGAGACGATATTTTGAGTTAGCCTTGTCCCGTCTCGAATGTAAAATGATGTCTCATCCTGATTTTGTTTGGTTTATTTTAGAATTGATATGAGAAATTCCTCTTCTCATGGGCAACATCAAACAAAACCGAAATATTTTTGCCTAATATTATGTTTCTGCTTGTAGTGGTATGAACTGAGCGATAATAAGTATCTATTGTCTTAATCTTCTACGAGATAATAATAATTATTATTACTATTATTCTTCCTGAAGATTTGATGGTTCAAGTAATGGAACATTCGAGTATTCAAATATCTGAATATAATAAAACATGTCTCATCGCTGGTCAATTACCATCAAAATTCCTTAAGTAAATAAAAACAATGCCCGACGTGGAATAGATCCGAGAAACTCCAGTTTACTGGTCAACCGCCTTGACCGCTGAACTACGTTGACTACGCTGTAAATGATTCGTTTTCAGTCAGGTTACGTTAGGTTTCTTTGCTTCCGCTTGCAAAGTTGTATGTTATTTTTCTTCGTTTCAAAATATCTCTCGTACTTCTTTTATGATATAAGTTAGTAATCTTCGTGAAAGTTTATATTAATAACATTAGTTGTCTTAAACCTCTGGTCCACAAGTTTGTTTCTTCTCCAAATGAAACTATAAATATGACAGATTTAATACTCATATTCCGCATTTGTTTCAAAGCAGTCGCCATTACCTGATCAAAGATTTATGTCCGCCACTATACATTTGCCTTTTTTACTATGAGGTACACTTGCAAACAAAATAAAAACAATATATGTTGTTAGGGAGGCTCTCAAGACAAAACTGGCAATAATTGTGGGTGTACTGCTTAGTCTTCCACTATTTTTTTTTTGGAAAATTGCAAAACATTTTTGACTTCAATTTGCAACCCCAAATAATTTCAAAAAAATATTTTCCGAATTTTCTTTTGTTGAGAACACCTAACATATGTTTTTCATGCAAATCGGTTGAGCTATTAAGGAGAAAAAATAATTTCAATTTTCTTTCCCCCTCCTAACACCCCTTTAAAACCACTTGGGGGCTGAAAATTTTGGAAACTGAATTTCTCATAGATGTTAATCGATACTGTAAATTTGGTGGAGATGTGTTTGGGGTAGTTTTACATGCTTATTCCGCTAGGCCCTTTACTACAATGCCCGACTGATCAAATTATTTCAAACTATATGAGTAATATTGTTTACAGCCAACTGTCCAATAACTTTCCTACAAAGAAAAATGGACAAATAAATGACGTATGACGTAAATAACTGTTTTCTTCCGCTCATTTTATGTCTTTTTCACTTTATTAGTGAGATCACTAGAGAAGAGACCAGTAATAGCTCACTTAGGTATGTTGGTAAGATGTTTCAAATGCCTGGTAATTGAACTCGGCTAGCACACTATCTTTGTTGAGTAGAACACTTCTGAATCCTGTATTGTTATTTTTCTGCATGGAACTGACGGATTTCTACATTGCGTTGCAGCTATTTTCAAGAATGATGTATTTTTTTAAGGAAGAAATTCAAGCTACACTACTGTGAATTCAAAGCCGAGTGTGACGAACAGGAGTCACGTGCAAGGTGACCAGAACGTTTAATTTAAAAAACGGGACACATACGAATCGGCGCCGGTGGGTGGTGGAGTAACTTTCACATTGCATTTTGGGACTCAGCAGTGTTTTCAATTTACAAAATACATCAGCAAGAATGATAACACAACGTCTCTAACTTAAGTACAACCCAACAATACTTTTAACTACTTGAACACCCAGAATTCTAACCCAATTTACACTTGAGCCAGAGAACACTCAATTACCATTTGAACATTCAGAAGTTCTAGGCACGGCTGAACCTTCCCAATGAGTATCGGTACGAAAGAGCGGAGAGCGCAAAAGAGCGTGCATTGACCATTTATATTTTGAATTACAATTACAGGACACCTGGGTCAATTTTGCTTAAAAACGGGACATTTAGGCGTCCCGTTTGAGAATCAAAAATGGGACAACGGTTGATAATAAGGGTCTGTCCCGGCAAAAACGGGACGTCTGGTCACCTTGGTCACGTGGTTTAGCCACTACACTACATACATGTTGTGTTATGTTGCGAGAAGCTTCATGGCTATATTATGAACTTACGAAACTTTTTCACCGTGACCCCTGTATTGTGATTGATGATAATTGTGTTTATTTACTAATGTTTCGTATTTTTCTCTCGCAGCAGAATACAAAGTGTTCTGACAGGACGCGTGTATAGTATGATAAAATAGCTAACAAGGTGATTGTATTACATGTTAGGGTGAGATGAAACGGGAAAACCCATCACACCGTGTTTGTCTACTACAGAGACCACTTGCCGCGAGACGGGATCGAACTAAGGACCCCACTTTCTCAAGGTGATCGCTCTATCATTGTGGCATAGCGGCTGGCAATACTTAATGTAAGCAGCTCTTATTTAAACACAATGCATAACTATTATTTGGGCGCATTGCATAACTAGTTCAATACTATAGTATGTAAGTAAATCTAATGTGATTTGACACGTATCTAAAAAGAACCGAAATTGTTTTGCAAATCCAGAGTGGGGGCAATTTTGACCCCGCTGTGGGAAGCAATGGTTCCACCTTTACCCCTTTATTTATGCTAATTCCATAGGTAGGCCTAAGCTATTCAAGTGTTGTTGCTTCCCAAATTCTTATTATTGATTATAATATTTACTCAATACCAATTAGACACTTTGAGGTATTTGGTATAATCGTTCCCCTTCGGAATTTGTGGATTTTTAATCCTTTGCCTCGAAACTATTCTCAAGACAGAAAGTGCAACAAAACCTTACCTCAATTCTTATAAATATCTTTACAAAGTTTGAGGTCCACATAACCCGAAGCCTTCCCCTGGTTATCCCCTTCTCCCAGAGATGCTTTTAGTGTCTTACCACTTTAATAAATTTTTCCTTGGTAGTCTATATCTATGACTAATTTGTATGAAATTCCTCCTGGGGTCTATGGTGTATCGTACGAGCTAACAAACTTTTTTCTTAGTTAAGTTCCCGCACTATATTTAACCCTTAAGGGATCCTGGCTTTTTTGCTATTTTTTAGACTTTCAGTCAAGCAGCTACTGTATCGTCACTATTTATCCTAGAATCATGGTTCATACCTCATTCTCTTCAGAATAGAGCTGGCTTTCAAATGGTACCACTTGCATGCTCATACCGTATACCAGAAGCGGGAAAAATGTCAAAGTGAAAATTTCGGAGGGACAAATTTTTTCTCGAACTTTGGCCCCCCTGGACCCCCCCTGTGTGATCGTAGTCATCTAAAAAATCTGATAAATAGTACTTGGTATACTGAATGTGTGTGGCAAATTTCAAGTTCCTATATTGAATAGTACGGGCGGGAGAATTTTTATCAAAAATTCCCACAATGCCCCAAATTACCATAAAACACTATGATCTCAGGGGAAAAAATCCTGAGACATCCCTAATTACCCTAGGACTATAATCCGCCAATCATTCTCTTCAGAATAGAATTGTCTTTCAGGCGGTACCATTCACATGTCTCCATCATGTATCTAAGGCGGGAAATTCCTGAAAAAAAGGGATTTTGGGGGGCAAAATTTCCCTTTTTTCAACTTTTGCCCCTCTGGACTCCGCCTGTTTTTACGCAGAAATCGGAAAAAAAAACTTCTGGTAAATACTACTCGGTGGACTGAATGTTTGTGCAAAATTTCAATTTTCTACGTAAAAATATTGGCCCGCCAGAAAAATTTCCCTACCATGCCCACTTTTACCCTATACAGAAGTATATTTGGATAAAAATTCACTGAGACGGCCCTAATTAACCTAGAATAATAATTCGACTGTCGTTCTCTTCAGAATGGAACTGCCTTTCAGACGGTATGACTCACGTGGTACTATCATGTATGTAAGGCGGGAAAATGACGAAAAACGGGATTTTTGGGGTAAAAATCCCTTTTTTAACCCTTTGCCCCTCTGGTTCCCTTCCTGTTTTAGCAGTGACATCGGAACGAAAAAATCTGGTAAATACTACTCGGTGGACTGAATGTTTGTGCAGAATTTTGATCTTCTACGTAGAAAAATAAGCCCGCCAAAAATATTGAACATAGGCTTAGAAAATGAGAAAAGAAATTTTTGACTTATGACGTCATCACCTCCTATGTCTGGACGCAGGACGGTCTGAAACCATACGTAATGTCTTCTACAAGGCTTCTGGACTTGGAAAACAAAAAAAAAAAAAAAAAACCGGACGAAAAAGCTCAAATAGAAGAGAAATAACGCAATGTACCATGAAAAACGCGTATGGTACAAATTGTACCATAGGATCCCCAAAGGGTTAAACGTACCACATTAATAATCAAATGTTATAGTACCACCCGACTGCAGTCGCTGTGCAAAATTTCATCATAATCTGACGTAGTACAATGAGTCTAATTAACGTTGTAGGATTTGAAATCAAATTTGCAATATTGCAAGTAAAAGATAAACATATAATAAAAAGTCTCATATTTGAAAATAAATTCGACTCAAACTGCCTGAGACTACATATAGGTCTTAACAGAACTTGTGAAATGCTCGGGATAAATGTTGCTAAAAACAATGTGCTTTGCGTGGACCTGAACTCATGACCCTATATGTAGAAGCCACTCATCCAAGAAATCTGACGGAAAGTGTTAGTTTGTTAAATTTATAACTGAGGGACACTATTATTTGCAGGTCTAATTCTCTCTCTCTCTCTCTCTCTCTCTCTCTCTCTTATGTTTCACGAATATCACATGTTTCGGCCTTTTTTGAATATTAGCTATGCTTTATGTCTGATTATTTGGTAGTATTTCTTAGCAGACGCTTCGTCTACATGAAACTTAACTAACACAGTAGTAACCAATGTTTTTTTTACTGATTTTCTGGAGGTGATAGAACTTAGAATCTTGGCTAGCTCCTGGCAACTTAAAAATTGCAGCTCCCCACGTGGGCCAGGGATGACCATCCCTCCAGGCGCTTGAAAAAAGTATGTCTTTAGGTTTCTGTTTGGAGACGGTATTAACTGCAGCAAATGAAGTTTCGTCACTGCAATTCCATTATCCGACATTTCCTTCCTATGGATGTGTGCCTGTCTTAACGGTTTTTTCACCTTGTATCTGTAACGAATTTAGAAATAAACCCTTTTTTTATTAATCTCGAAGTTGGGGGAGAGGAGTAGAGTTTTTAAACAGATATAATTGATATAATTTACAGAAGCTTCTTGTTTTCTTTAGAAATTCCACAATTTACGGACTTCAGCTCCAAAGCTGCTTTCCTGTAACCGCCACTGGCTCATATAATAATAAGCTACAGTATAATTCTCAAATAAATGTGAATAAATTACCTGACTTTCGGATTTCATTTTCTATTTTCTTCCATTCTCTATTTAAAACGTGGCTTTTATGATGTTTTTGTTTCTTATCCCATTTTACTGGAACATTCTTCACTAGTTCTATTAATATGTCTTTCGTAATCAAATTTAACAGTGCAGCAAAACCTCTCAAGAATAGACATACAAAATCCTGTGCAGACGAAATTTTAAAGAATGAAGAGTTTATTCCGTGCAGCGCTTCAGAGAAAACCAAAGAGAACATGAGCCACAGCGATGCTTCCGCTGAGCATCGATATAAAAATATACTTGGTTGATTATGATCGCGACCACTAATTCACGTCGCGGTCGACCTCTAGGTCGCGATGTGGCGTACATATTCGGCGTGAACATACGCATTTGAATCCATGTGTTTGTGCCAGTATCGAGGGTGCGACCGCGACTTAAACCTCGACGTCGATCACGATGTCTCTTCGGTATCTATGTTTCTACCCTTAGGCCTTATTTTATCAACTTATGCAAATGTCGAATGTTCCAGACCTCCTAGCTACGGCACTGTTTGGTAGCATGCGTCCTCCCTAAACATCATCAGTCTCTGTTCACTTCCATCTTGAGACATAAGTTTATTATTTAAAGCCAAAGAGAATACATTCGTTCTCCTTCGCACTTGACGTTCTTAAAAGTATAATCATGGTGTAATTAAACGTGTGATTTTGCCATTTTAAATGTAAATTTCTGTCCCCTCCTCCGCAAAAAAATCTCATGGACGCAACCTGCGTGTATGCTCCCCCTTTTCCAAATAGAAAGATTGAATTTGTATATTTTCTGCAAGACTATTGGCGAGATATAGAATTTCATATCCACTATTTCTGTTTACTTGATGCTGGAATTAATAGAATTGGAAGTAATTCTTTTGTGTAAGTATAATTGTGCAGAACAACCATGGATAAATATTTTGTGCTGCTATATATAAATGTATGAAAATTGTTAGGGAAATTTCTAGAGGGGTGGAAAATAGTCTTCCCAGGCGAGGACAACAGTAATTAAGTTAGTACCAGGGAAAGAAAAACTATAGACGGGGAATTTTCTTAACTTTCCCCCTTATAAATAAAAGTTTTGTATGCAACAAACGTTTTGTGTTTGAAATATGACTGCCTATTTTTCTGTATGGCTCCGTGGATGATTTTGTAGAGTCATTGCTTGGTAATGGTGAGTTTCATGGATCGAATCCTGTCTAGGGCAGTTCGAAATTTTTCATTTTGTTTCCCATATCTTAAGATGTTTGTCCCCCTCCGTTTCATCTGATGCTCTCAACTGAGATCTCCACTTGAATTCAACAATTGGTAGTGGGATAATATCAGATTGGGGGTGACCTTTAAAATGTCTACTTACAAAATCAAAATTTGCGGAAAATATGGATCCTATCCGTTAATTTTGTCTCAAATTGTAAATTTGCGCATGTGTTCGTATCACGCTTTCATCATATTTGCATCTCTCGTTCTCCAATGTCATCAGCTATGACAGAAGATGCCTTGGGAGCAAAACTTCAAATCATAAAATGCTATAACAATGGGCTCACTCTCACTAAGCATTTGATTAAATGTTTGTGCCTGTACATTGAATGAGGGTGGGGGTTCTGTCTTTCTAAACCTTCTGAAGTGACAAAATATTTATTCAGGCTCTGCAATGTCATTTCAGATCAAACGACTGAAATAGTGTTCATTCCAACCGCAACAGGATTGGACTTTAATTTTTTGTTTCACTTTATCTTCATAAATAGGACAAATATCAAGTAACATGTTTGTCTTAAGAACTACACGTCTAAGATTCATTTCATTTTGGAGAAATGATGCTGTAGAATTTTCTGGTAGTGGGAATTTCGCGGAGTGTACTGAAATTTTCAGTCCCTGGCGATCATGCCACCTGCCTTCCTTTACAGCTAATTTAGTTGCAAACTTCCCGGCAAATGCTTCGGACTAACCTGGAGGAGCACTTTTGCTGTAAATCTCCATATGATTGTACCATCCAGAAGTGTCCCTTACGGTACATTGCTAGCACATTGTTAAGGCGAGACTTTTAGGAGGACACGCTAGCACTCATACGATTCTTTCTGCTGGAAGCAGCAGCACAGTAGAGAGTAGTAAGCCAATGGGATGCCACAACTTCAGTCTCTAGGAAGCGAGAGAGATTGCGTTCAGAGAATTAACAGCTGTGTGTTTTACAGTTAGTACTATTGGTGTTTTGTAAAAAATATAGAGAAAGTTGTACCAAGAAAAGAACATGATAAACTGTCAACTTATTATTCTAAATTAGTTTATACGTGTTATATTAACTTTCTTCCTTTATGTTGAAGGAATACCGCCGGTAGCCTCGGTAGCCGGTGTCACGGGGAAAACCTGCATCGTGAAAAATGTACCGGGGGTAAAAAATCACCGGAGATTTCTTAGCCCCCGGTAAGAAGTCACCGGGGAATTTGTACCCCCCCTGCTATTTTAAAATCTATAAGTGGAAAGTGAACTTCAATGGTATCAATCAACTGGACCTTGCCAAAGGACTCGATTAAGATAGCTCCTACACTATTGTTATAATTTCATTTTCATCTAGCCGAGGGGGGTAAGATTTCACCGGGGAATTTGTAGCCCCCTGCTATTTGAAAATCTATAAGTGGAAAGTGAACTTCAATGGTATCAATTGACTGGACATTGCCAAAGGACTCGATTACGATAGCTCCGACACTATTGTTATAACTTCCGTTTGATCTACCCGAGGGGGGTAAGATTTCACCGGGGAATTTGTACCCCCCTGCTATTTTAAAATCTATAATTGGAAAGTGAAATTCAATGGTATCAATCGACTGGACATTGCCAAAGGACTAGATTAAGATAGCTCCGACACTATTGTTATAACTTCCCTTTGATCTAGCCGAAGGGGTAAGATTTCACCGGGGAATTTGTACCCCCCCTGCTATTTTAAAATCTATAAGTGGAAAGTGAACTTCAATGGTATCAATCGACTGGACATTGCAAAAGGACTCGATTAAGATAGCTCCGACACTATTGTTATAACTTCCCTTTGATCTACCCGAGGGGGGTAAGATTTCACCGGGGAATTTGTACCACCCTGCTATTTTAAAATCTATAAGTGGAAAGTGAACTTCAATGGTATCAATCGACTGGACATTGCCAAAGGACTCGATTAAGATAGCTCCGACACTATTGTTGTAACTTCCCTTTGACCTACACGAGGAAGGTAAGATTTCACCGGAGAATTTGTACCACCCTGCTATTTTAAAATCTATAAGTGGAAAGTGAACTTCAATGGTATCAATCGACTGGACATTGCCAAAGGACTCGATTAAGATATAAATAGCTCCGACACTATTGTTATAACTTCCCTTTGGTCTACCCGAGGGTGGTAATATTTCACCGGGGAATTTGTACCACCCTGCTATTTTAAAATCTATAAGTGGAAAGTGAACTTCAATAGTATCAATCGACTGGACATTGCCAAAGGACTAGATTAAGATAGCTCCTACACTATTGTTGTAACTAAGGAGGAGACTCAAGTTTAGAGGCAACGTCGTTGTCAAGCCACCGTGGCAGAAATTTGACGTATGAAACAATTTCAAGAAAATACTTTTGGCCAGGAATCTAGAACGACGTGAAAGAATATGTTGAATCTTGTGATATTTGCCAAAAAGTTAATAACACATCGCTAAAAGTCAGTACAACTTTGCATCCGATTCAAGTAAACAAAATGTAATGCAACAGGTAGGCGTCGACGTTTGTACCTTGCCAGAGGTAAGCAGTTTCAAGTATATTGTAGTTCTAGTTGATTATTTTTCAAAGTGGACTGAAGCCATACCTCTACAAGAGAAGTCCGCCATAGAGATAGCGCGATTTCTGTACGAAGTAATCTGTAGTCATGGGTGCTTTTGTATTCAATTAACGACCAAGGGAGAGAATTTGTAAATTCTGTTTCAGATGAATTGCACATACTATGTGGAGTTAAGCAAAAGATCACATCCGCGTATCACCCGCAATCAAATGGTCTTGTTGAGAGGAAAATTTTGAATATAAAGAGCATGCTGCTCAAAGTATTGCAGAAAAACATACATTCCTGGCCTTCAGTTCGTGGAGGGGTTCTTTTTGCACACCGAACCAGAAAACACACATCTACTAAATTTTCCCCTTTCTTTTTATTGTATAAGAGGAACCCTGTACTTCCGGCAGATATGCTAATGGACGATGAGGAAGAAGTGAATTGGGTTAGAGATGACGAGGAAGATGGTAATACAGAAAAAATGAAAATTATATCAATAAAATTTTATAAGTTAAAGATGTCGTGGAAGAAAAGGCACTAAAAATATAAAGAATTCGAAAGATAAGGACAAGAAATATTACGACAAACGTCAGGAATCCAAATCAACAACAAAAGAAGGTGACATGGTACTCATAAGAAATTTACGGAGAAAAGACAGAAAAGGAGGGTGGAGTACTGATTCCTGGTCAGGTCCTTATTACGTCTTACAAATATTGTCAAATAATACGTGCTGCTTGCAAGATTTAAAAGGAAAGAATTTAAAAACGAAACAACATTTAAGTAATTTGAAATTTTACAAACGAAGGAATAACTTAAACGGAGACGGAGCTTCAAAGAAAGATAACGAAATTGGAAACAACCAAAATGGAACTATTGAAAATGAAAAAGATTTGGAATTGGTGACTGAACACACAGAAAATTATTCTTTTTTCCCTGTGAACTGCAAATGGCAAACTGAAGTTCGTAAATTTTTAAATATGTAGGTACAAAGAAAACATTATTTCTCGACTCTAAGAAAAGCGAAACCATTAGGAACACCCTCAAAGACTATCAGTATATCAGGTGATGGAAATTGTTTTTTCAGAGCCATAGCTTACTGGGTTACTGGAAGTCAGGAAAGCCACGCAGGTGTTAAAGAAAAAATAATATCTTTCATGAATTCAAATGAAATAAAAGTACTAATTGACGCTTATACTGGTACAGATAATTATGTAGAAGAAAGCAACATGGCGTCAGATGGTGTGTGGGCTACTGATTGCGAAATATTAGCTACAGCTGCTTATCTCCGTACTGATATTTATGTTTATACCAGAATAAATAACAGGAAAGGCAATGGAACATGCAAATGGATGAGATTTAAACACACCTCTTTAAAGGGAAATGAAACAGATTAGAAACTAGAAAGAAGTATGTATTTATCAAATGAAAGCGGAAATCATTTTAATGTGGTACTCCAGTGTAATAATTAACGTTTTACGAAGCCATTATTGTTTTGTAAAGAAATTAAAAAGGACGTAATTGAAGGTCCTACTTTAGTGTAGGGTCTACTAAACTATGTATTCCAGAAACCTTGTATGTTAAGTTGAATTTTAAACTAGATCCAAAAATTGCCAAGCAACACTACCTTTTTAAAACTATTTTATTGTAATATTTAATATAAACTTCAAATGACCTATAATTCTTTTTGTTATGAGAGTACTTACATTTAATACTGCATACGTAAAACCAATTACAGCTAAAGCTTTTAATAATTTATATTAAATTAAGTATGATTTAAAGTAACAGTTATAGAATTTTCTGTAATGGTTCTACAATTATTATACCAGTGTATATATATATTTGTATATATATTTGAGACTCTTTCTGCTCTTTAATCTGATTCAACTTGTGAGCACTCTATAATATTGTTATTGTACATTGATTGTGGCGTTTGATATTTTTATATTCCTTTGAACATATTCAATTTAGTAATTTACAACTTTCTATTAACGAAAACATATTAATATAATGGCTTAATTGGTTTAATTAGCTGGATAGTAATATAATACCATTTTACTCTGTAACCATCCTCTGTACCTATCCCAATTGCTGTCAAGAAGTTTTAAATCATTATATAAATTTAACATAAAGATAAATCCCTTTCTGCGATATTTTATTTGTGGATATCCTGCTACTGTATTTCAGTCTACTTTCATTTCCACATTCATCAGCATCAGCATCGAGTCCTTTGGCAATGTCCAGTCGATTGATAGCATTGAAGTTCACTTTCCACTTATAGATTTTAAAATAGCAGGGGGGTACAAATTCCCCGGTGAAATCTTACCCCCCTCGGGTAGATCAAAGGGAAGTTATAACAATAGTTTCGGAGCTATCTTAATCGAGTCCTTTGGCAATGTCCAGTCGATTGATACCATTGAAGTTCACTTTCCACTTATAGATTTTAAAATAGCAGGGGGGTACAAATTCCCCGGTGAAATCTTACCCCCCTCGGGTAGATCAAAGGGAAGTTATAACAATAGTGTCGGAGCTATCTTAATCTAGTCCTTTGGCAATGTCCAGTCGATTGATACCATTGAAGTTCACTTTCCACTTATAGATTTTAAAATAGCAGGGGGGGGTAGAAATTTCCCGGTGAAATCTTACCCCTTCGGCTAGATCAAAGGGAAGCTATAACAATATTGTCGGAGCTATCTTAATCGAGTCCTTTGGCAATGTCCAGTCGATTGATACCCTTAAAGTTCACTTTCCAATTATAGATTTTAAAACAGTAGGGTGGTACAAATTCCCCGGTGAAATCTTACCCTCCTCGGGAAGATCAAAGGGAATTTATAACAATAGTGTCGGAGCTATCTTAATCGAGTCCTTTGGCAATGTCCAGTCGATTGATACCATTGAAGTTCACTTTCCACTTATAGATTTTAAAATAGCAGGGGGGGTACAAATTCCCCGGTGAAATCTTACCCCCTCGGCTAGATCAAAGGGAAGTTATAACAATAGTGTAGGAGCTATCTTAATCGAGTCCTTTGGCAATGTCCAGTTGATTGATACCATTGAAGTTCACTTTCCACTTATAGATTTTAAAATAGCAGGGAGTACAAATTCCCCGGTGATTTCTTACCGGGGGGTAAGAAATCTCCGGTGATTTTGTACCCCTGGTACATTTTTCACGATGCAGGTTTTCACCGTGACACCGGTAGTACAGGTTTGACACACCACTATGTGGATGGAAATGACACCGAACATAAAATATCTGTCGTTTTCAGAAATACAAAGAGAAGTTATCATAACTCTTGCAATTCTTCATTTTTTCTCAAACCTAAATGGTATTTTGTGTTCTACAAAGGTGAATTTTTCGCACTCTGTATACAGTTTTTCCAACCCTGAACAAAGTAAGGTACTCCCATGTTCTACACATCAGGATGTACTGGAAATTCACAATTTTGCAGAAAAAATTAATATAATGGACTTAGCATTATTTATTACACAAGAACGATTTTAACTTTTTCCGTAACAAGTAGATCACACGACGTTCAGCTTCAGTCGAAAATTGATTGCATCTAACAAATTCATTCAATTTTGTTATAATTTTATTTTGTGTAAAAATATAAATTTTCTTACTTCCTGCACAACTTTCTGACCCAAATTGGAGTGAAGCGCTCTGTTTCTGTTGTGTTGCAAACTAAGTAATCTATCCTTCATTGAAAGACTGTTTCCCTCTATCATAATATGATTATATGGTACTAACACTTTGGTTTCACATCATACAACATTCACGAAAGCCTAATCTCTGACATTCAAACAACACTATGTGGCTTACAAATGCTACGCGAGAAGAAAATATCTATAGTTTTAGGAAATACAAACAAGATTTAACACAATTCTCACAATTTTTCATTTCTTCTCAAACCTAATTGACATTTCGTCTTCTACAAAAGTGAACTATCCGGCACCCTGTATATACTTTATTCTAGTCAGAAAAAAATATGGTACGTTACATTCATGTTCTACGCATCAGGATGAATAGAAAGGCACAAATTAGCAAAAAAATAATAATAATAATAATAATGTAATTAGTTACGTTTGTTACACAAGAACAACATTAACGATTTCGGCACCAATCAGATCATATGACGCTAATCTTCAGTCAATAATTGATTCCACATTCCACTAATTTCTTGAATATTGTCATAATGTTCGTATTTTGCGTAAAAACGTTGTTTGGCAACCTTCTAACAATATATGATACGTCATTATATATATATTATATTCTTATGCATTGTTACGTATTATAATCTGTTTTGATCTATATCTTCAAAACTAATTAACATGTTTTAAATAAATAAGGTTCAAATTAAGGCGCAGTGCCCTCTTTTTGTTGTGTAACAAACCGGGTTCATTATATTTGAGGCAAAGGTCTTTTCTCTCTATCATATTTGGTACTAATTCATATTTTTCGCAATACATAAAATACTCGTTTGCGTCATCCGTGACGTTGACACCACTATGTGGCTTTAAAATGGCAGCCGAGGAGGAAATATGTGTACTTTTCAAAAATTCAAACAAAACAGCATAATTGTTGCAATTTTTCATTTTTTTCTCAAATCTAAATATTTCGTCTTCTTCAAAAGTGGATATTCCGGCACTCTGTATATAGCTTTTCCAAACCAGGCCAAAATGTGGTACCATACTTTCATGTTCTACGCATCAGGATGGATACAAAGGCACAAGTTAAGAGAAAGAAACTTTAAAAAAAAAATGTAGCTAGTATCGTTTGTTACCCAAGAACGATTTTCTCATCTTGGTACCAATGAGATCACATGACGCTCACCTTCAGTCAACCGTTAATCCCATATTCCACTGATTTCATTAATATTGTTACAATTTTCTTATTTCGTGTAAAAATGATGTTTGGAAACATTGTAACAATATAACATATGCCATTATATACGCACTATATTGTTATGCATTGTTGCGTCCTATAATCTGTTTTGATCCATATTCTCAAAACTAATTAACATATTTTAACAAACTAAGGCTCAGATTTGACGACAGCACCCTTTTTCTTTTGTGTCGCAAACCCAGTTTCCTATTGTTGAGGGAAGGGTCCATTCTCTCTATCATATTTGGCAGTAATTCATTATTTTTGAAAAATATAACGTAGGGGAGACCGGGGCTATTTGAGTATAGTAAGGGAAAACTCAAAATTTCAAAGAAAGAAAAAAAGATGCACTTTAGAGTTTAAATAATTACACCATAATCTACGTACGTTATTATAGTACAACATGTTAAAGAATAAAGAACCTGTTAAATCACGAAAATTCAGGAAACTAATTTAAAATAAAATGGTAGAATTCGAGACTAGTAAAATTCACGGGGCTATTCTGGTTTCTCACGTGGCTATTTGGGTATTTCATTGTATCAACATTAATTATACTAGTGTTCATGTATATTCTTAAATTATACCCTTTTCTATATAATTCGTAAAAAAAAAAAAAAAACTCTTTAGTAAAAGAAAACAAGTGGAGCAATTGTTTAGGAAAGAGTGTTCAGGATAAGGTGAAACTCCTTCAGCATTGTAATAATACAATACTTTTAATTGTCTTATATGTTACATAATACCTTACACGTAGTCTATAGATTCATCTTAGAATGGTTTGACCTATTCTCGTTAAAATAAATACTTGTATAAGCAAACGAGAAAAAACGGAACTCCTGACATAATAACATAAAAAAGAACTTCGAATAGTTTTACATTTTCTACATTAATTTTCAGTAAATAAAGGAACACACAATAATGAAAACTATATTTCAAATTTAACTTTTAAAATAAAAAAAAAAGGAACTCACGATAAGATTTATGTTCAAAATCAATTTAACGAGTAGTCTTGTCATCCAAAATTAAATGTATAGTAAGATAAAATTCAAAACTTGTGCTGGAGAAAGTAAAGTTCATGAAAATTAGTTTTTATACAAACTTATTACTAATTTCTTGAACTTCTGAAGTACGAGACAATGAAAGTTATCATTAAGAAATCTGTAACCTAGAAGCACTTGCTGCATACAATCTGTTTTATCCCGTAAGGTATAACACATATCTCATGGTACAACCGTTTACAATGTTGGCCGCGCATCCATTCTTCTTTGCTCACTGATTCTTTAGAGTAATATTTCACCTTACAGAATCCGCATGATACACTGTTCTCGAATTCATTCTAATCAATATCATCATCATGTGAGCATAGGTAACACTTGAAGGCACAGATCTATTTATTTTTGTTTTCTCGATGCTTTTTATCTTCGATCAGGCTTTACTAGGTTCCATTGATAACTTCTGTTTCGTGAGAAGCTGTTGGAAATTTTCGAGAGAAGTAAGTAGACCTGTGCTTTGCTTCTTCGTGGAGATACGTTTGACATTTTATGTAGGAGTGAGAAGAGTTTGCATCATTGTACAGTATATGATGGAATGCTGTACATCCCATATACTCTTAAATATCTTTCCCAGACTGCATTTTTAGGTTATCACTTGAACTTCCAGACTCTGATGGGCTGATGTCACAAAATACACTGCTCTATCCAGTGGTTGTAATATTGTAATACATGAGTGGTGTGAGGTGGCAAGCACAAAAGTTCAATGCCGTGTTGCTCACAAAATTTGAGAGCTTGTAGCGAACAGTGAAAAATATGTCAATCCAAAATTAACAAACATTTTCCCTTAGCTCTGTTTGTAGAAAACAATTCAAGTCAGCTAACAAACCGCTCTGTATTAACGTAAGCACTAAGGAAACTTGAGAAGCCGGTGGTAGATTGTTTACAAATTACTCATTCATACGTTGATCTTTAAAACAATAAATCGTGGGATGTATTGTCCAACTGTGTTCGAAGCGACTATCACTGTGACATTTTCGCCTCTCTCAACGCAAGTATCACCCATTGTCCACCATCTGGGCAATGACTTCGCTTCATCCACATTGTATATACGCTGTTGTTTTCATGGTGAAACCAATCGTTGAAGTAACAGATTTCAAGGATTGAAAATCGGACTCACTGCTTCCTTATTAACGCCCCCAGCACGAGATCTTGAAAGTACCTCACGCTTTCGTAATGATAAATTCAAATGTCTTTTCATGAAACTTGAAAACCTATCCTCACCAATTAGTTTCTCAAAGGTTGTGGAATTTGATTTATTGTTATATATCGATGCACCACTTTACGAATAGTTTCATGGTACAACTTAGTCCTTTTCCCGTAAAAGTCATAATTCGCAACACCAACTTCCTCCTGTTCTTCTGTCAGTATTGTGGAGTGTCATATGACTTTCGGTTATCAACTTTGAACTGTTCCATTATTATAACTCCAGCTAGTCTCATCCTTTCGAACTGCACTTTCATTCGCAAAGTTTCAAAAGGAAACTTGCAGAGCTATGAAGCTCAACATAAATTCAAATCACTTTTTGTTAAATTTTGCATGGCCTTCTCCATGTCTTCATTATTCTACTTGCTGTATTTATGTTTTCATTTGTAAGTTCGTATCATCTAAAAGAAAATGACGTGTTTTGTTTTACATACATGCATCACCTAGAAGGGTGAACCATAAATACAAAAGTAAAATTCATAAATTAAAGATATTCACGTAAGTTTACGCCTGATTCAAATAGCTCAAATTTTTTCGACACAAATAACCCCGTTTTACACATGTTTACGTAGTAATATACTATTTTCACACGAGACAGAGGAGAGCACCAAAAATGGCTGTTATTAAGTGCGGACGTTCTGTTTCACGAATACGATAAGAATTTTACAAATATATGCATTTACACAGGTTCAGCGCCTTATATTACACTGACGTTATTTTATGTCAGACCAAAATATGACGTATTGCAAGCCACTTTGCTCAGGATAGTCTCATATTTTCAGCAACTGATAAGAGAGCAGCAGATCAACGAAACAAACAACTTTTCGTTTACCAACGAACTCATAAATGAATGCACGTTCAGATTACTGATGAGCACATTCAATGCTCAGTGACAGTTTTTTTTTAAAGTTTGACCCAAATAGCCACTTGACTCAAATAGCCCCGGTCTCCCCTACTCGATTTCGTGATCCCTGGCGTTGACACACCACTATGTGGCTTTGAAATGACAGCCGAGGAAGAAATATGTGTACTTTTCAGAACTACAAATAGAACTTACCATAACAGTTGCAAATTTGTATTTTTTTTTTTCAAATTTAAATGATATTTCGTCTTCTACAAAAATGAATTTTAAAGCACCCAGTATATAGCTTTTCCAAGTCAGAACAAATTATGGTACGGGATTTTCATGTTCTACGTTTCAAAATGGATAGAAAACAAATTAGCAGAAGAATCTTTAAAAAATGAAGTTAGTGTCGTTTGCTATACAAGAACGACTTTAAAACTTTCGGTGCCAATGAGATCACATCACGCTCATCTTCAGTCAACAATTGGCTCCATATTAAATTAATTGCTTCAATATTGTTATAATTTTCTTATTTCTTGTAAAAGTGTTATTTGGCAACCTTCTAACAATATATCATAAGTCATTATATACATATTATATTGTTAAGCATAGTTACGTAACATAATCTGTTTGTGTCTTTATCTTCAAAACTGATTAATATATTTTAACAAATTAAGGCTAAATTTGGAGGGTAGCACCTCTTTCTGTTGTGGTGCAATCCTGTTCCCTATTGTTGAAGGAAGAGTCCTTTCTCTCCATCATGTTTGGTGCTAATTCATTATTTTCGAAAAATATAACCAACTCTATTGAGTCATCCGTGACGTATGAACATCACTATGTGGCTTTGAAATGACTCCCGAGGTGGAAATACGTGTACTTTTCAGAAATACAAAGATAATTTACCATGATTTTTGCACTTTTCCACCTTTTTTTCGAATCTACACGATATTTCCTCTGCAACAAAACCTTATTTCCCCCACACCCTGCATATAGTTTTTACAGAACAAAATACGGTACGGTACTTTCACGTTTTACGTATCCCGTTTTCTCTGTATTAAATTTGGTACTAATTCATTTTTTTCGCAAAATATAACACACTTGATTGCGCCATTCGTGAATTTTGCACACCGCTATGGGACTTAAACCCGATGGAGGAAACATGCGTATTATTCAGGAATACAAACAGAATTTACAATAAGTCTTGCAATTGTCATATTTCTCACACATCTAAATGATTTTTCATCTTGTACAATAGTGAATTTTCGCGCACCCTATATATAGTTTTTCCATGCTAAAACAAAACATGGTACGGTACTTTCATGTTCTATGCATCAGAATGGTTATAGAGGCACAAGTTAGCAGAAAACTAACTTAAAATAATGTAGTTAGTATCGTTTGTTATACAAGAACGACTTCTACCCTTTCGGTACCAACGAGATCACATGACCCACATTTTTAGTCAACAATTTAACCCATATTTCACTAATATCTTCAATATTTTTATAATTTTCTTATTTGTTGAAATGAAATCTTTGAGTTTTACGTCCCACGGTTATGCCGGCTAGGCTAGAGGACACGGTGATTATGAGAAATGAATGAAACGGTGTAATGGAGAAAGTGGGAGGAAACGGGAGAACCCCGAGGAAACCCACGCACACGGTATTTGTCCACCACAAAGTTCACTTGGCGGGGGCTGAGATGGAACCCGGGACCCCAAGCACCAGAGGTGAACGCTCTACCACTGAGCCACCGCGACCCCTTTCTTATTTGTTGTTTGGCAACCTTCTAACAATATATCATATGTCGTTATATACATATTATATTGTTATGCATTGTTACGTATTATAATGTGTTTTGGACTATATCTTGAGAACTAATCAACATATTTAAAAAAAAACACTCAAATTGGAGTGCAGTGACAACTTTCTGTTTTGTGGCAAACAGAGTTCCCTATGTTTGAGGAAAGGGTCCTTTCTCTCTATCATATTTGGTACTAATTCATTATTTTCGAAAAATATATATCCGATTGGGTCATATGTGACGTTGGAACACCACTGTGCGGCTTTTAAATGACAACCGAGAAAGATATACGTGTAATTGTCAGAAATACAAAAAGAACTTACCATAATTCTTGAAAGTTTTGTTTTCTTTCTCAAATATAAATGACATTTCTTCTTTGGGACATTCCATGTCAAATCACCCTAGTCATCCGTGACTTTTGGAAACCATTATGTGGCTTTGAAGTGATACCCAAGGTGGAAATATGTGTAGTTTTCAGAAATACAAACAGAACATACCATAATTTTTGCAATTTTTGATTTTTTCTCAAATCTAAATGATATTTCTTCTTCTACTAACTGAATCTTCCTACAACTTGTATATAGTTTTTCCAAGCCAGAGCAAAAGATGATATGGTACTTTCAAGTTTTACTCATCAGGATAGACAAAAAGGCACAAATTAGCCAAAAATAAAATAATGAAGTTAGTATCGTTTGTTGTACAAGAACGACTTTAAACCTTTGGGTACCAATGAAATAACATGACCCTCATCTTCAGTCAATACCTGATTCCGTATTCCACTAATTTCTTCAATATTGTTATATTTTTTATTTCGTGTAAAAATTTTTTTTGCAACGTTCTAACAATATATCATATGTCAATATATACATAATATATTATTATGTATTGTTACGTATTATAATCAGTTTTCTTCTATATCTTCCAAACTAATTAACATATTTTAACGAAATAAAGCTCAAAGTGGACGGCAGCTTCTTCTTTCTGTTGTGTCGCAGACAACGTGGAATATTCTTAAGGAAAGAGTCATTTCTCGGTATTATATTTGGTACCATTCATTCTTTTCACAATAAAACTATACTCGATTGTGACATCCTTGAAATTTGCACACCAATATGTAGCTTTGAAATGTCACAGGAGGAGGAAATATGTGTAATTTTAAAAAAATGCAAAGAGAATGTGCCTTAATTATTGTAATGTTTCATTTTTCCTCAAATCTAAATGATATTTCTTGTACTAAGTGAATTTCCCCGCACCCTGTATATAGTTTTTCATAAACAGAACAAAATATTGTAAGGTTTTCTTATGTCCTATGCAACAGGATGGATAGAAAGGCACAAATTAGCATCACAACACTTAAAATAATATAGTTGTTATCGTTTGTTATACAAGAATGACTTTAACCCTTTCGGCACCAATGAGATTTTATGACGCTTATCTTCAGTCAACAATTTATTCCATATTCCACTAATTTCTTCAATATTGTTATATTTTTGTTATTTAGTGTAAAAGTTTTATTTGGCAACCTTCTAACAATATATCATATGTCAATATATACATATATTATTATGCATTGTTACGTATTATAATCTGTTTTTGTCTATATTGTAAGGTTCCGCATGTCCACATAACATGCGATAAGCATGTGTACTAACACATGCTAATGGTAAACAAACACAGCGCAGACTACGGACCCGAAGAGGAGTCTACCACATTCGCCAGCAGTCGGCAAGACGGAGATCACCGATGGCAGCCGACACTCCAGGATAAAAGAGAACAGCACGCACCATTGAGCATCAATTTGCCCAGGTTGAACGAACCACCTAAAATCCCTCTCACGACGCTTGGTCACCGAGAGGTACCTTTCCTTAAGCCCACGACGCTTGGTCACCGGGTTCCTGTGCTCTCTCACGACGCCTTTTCACCGAGAGAGAGACCTCATCTTAACCCCTCTCACGACGCTTGGTCTCCGAGAGAAACCTCACCTGGAAAAGCCTACGACGCTTGGTCACCGGGTTTCAATCTTAATCTAACTCAGTATATTAGAGGAACTACTTATTAAAAGTTTTGTAATTAAGAAGACTTTTATAATAAAAAGTGAAGGGGAAGTTCAAAATCCCAAGTACATTAATTGCTCTACCCTTATAAACTGAAAAAATTTTGCATGGTAGATGCGTCGGCGTCTATTTACAGACATTAAAAGGACTTTCCTACGGGACGCTCTTTTTATTAACTTAAACGCACTTAGAAATTTTTAAAAGTACAGTGCATTAGTGATAGTGTTACTAAAGCAGGATTATATAAAGATAATATCCGTATTGTTATATGCACTCTCATTACTCTTAGCGGACGATTGACTCGTTATAAGCTGGCAGGTATTTATGCCGACAACTAGATCTAGAAATAACGTATAGAGAAGGTGATAATAATATGGCAGAATCAGGCTCCCGTATACCTGTTAATATTCCTCATCTAACTAGATATTCTGGCCACAGTACTGACGACCCTGATCGATTTTTCATGTTATTTGATCATTTTGCTTTACTTCAGGCATGGACCCCCGAAAAGAAGGAAGAAATTCTCCCGATGCATTTACAGTATGTAGCTCTCGACTTTGTCTTACAATTACAAAATCAGAATCAATTTGACACCTTAAAATATGATCAACTTAAAGTCAAATTAATCTCTTTATCTCGTCCAAATTTACCAGCATATAAGGCGGCATTAGAAAGTTTCCAAATACAGCAAAGCGGAAATGAGTCGGTCGTTTCATATTTAAATTTACTACAGAAGATAGCGTTGGAATCCTTTCAAACAGTCCAGCGGCTGCAGGATCGGCTTCATGAATTGGAAAAGGCTCAGGACCTCATGCAAAAGAGGAATTATGTGGAATTGTCACAGGCAATTCACTCTTTAATCGGCCAACCTAACCGCCTCTCAACACTCCCTTTGTACTATTATCATAACCAAACGAATCATAATTCATATTTGCCAACCTATGTACAACAACCAACTTCTACTGTGCATCACACCCAACCTGCTCCTTCTTATTCACAATCGTTACCTTCTGCGCCTCCATCGCATGATATTTCCCCTCCACAGTCAACTTCCACTCCACCTGAAGTTTCAAATCCGCACTCCCACCAAAGTCAAAACCCGCCCTTACAACCTCGTCACACGTATCTCACTAAACTAGCTAACCGAATGGCCGAATTATCGCTAATGGTGGCAGAGAACGCCATGAAAAAGAATTCCATACGTAATAACGGAGGAAGACATCGTCAGAATACCAACAAATGGAATAGCGATGGCACAAGAAATAGGTCTAAAGAAATAGCTGTAATTAAATTTAAAATTGGCACCACAACTTTTTCACATTATTTTCGAATTATAGATGCGGACTTCAGTCCGATTTTTGGTAACTACATTCTCACTAGCCTTTTTTCTCAAATAGACGTGGAAAATAATTCCATATCGTTATATAGGAAACCTAGGAAGCCTACTTTTCCTAAGGAGAAAAGAAACGGAAGAAATGTCACAAGAAGCTACTCATTCTTTGCACTTGTACAGAAATGCAAACGTAATCACAGCTAGTAAAATTACGATTCCAGCGAAATCACATTTCTACTTCCCTCCAATTCCAAAGGAAAATCATGACGCAGCATTTTACATTATTACTCCACTGCAATAATTGTTAGAACGATGTTGATTGGAGGCAATGACCATGAAAATACCAAGTAACGACCTTAGGTTATTAATCTCAAATCCTACAGCACGAATAGTAACTTTAAATAAAGGCACGCCAGTGCCGTATACAGAGGAAGATGCGGAAGAGTTTTCTTTAAAACTAGAAGAAGACGACAAGGAAATACATCAATTTAGAACGCAAGAAAAGATACAGGAAAGACTAAAACAGACTTTTAACTTTTTAATATAAATCCTGATTTACCGGAGTACCAGTGAATAGCTGTAAGCAACTTATACAAATACAGGGATGTTTTTCATACAGTCCAGAGGGAATAGGTTATTTTAGGGGATACGAACATAAAATTTGCATAGATAAAAGTGCGTCATTCCATCACCGCTCCCCACCTATTCCATTAGGAATAAGAAGTCAAATTGATAGGCAGATACAACGACTGTTAGACGCCAACTGAGACACAGACGAGTAATTACTCTTCGCCTCTCATTGCGATCAAAAAGCCAAAGAGTACAGAATTCAGACTTGTGTTGAATCTTCAGGCATGTGATAGTTATACCAAATATTTAAGCATAACGTTTCAGTTTACAGAAGACGTTTTACAGGTTTTAAAAAGGAAAACCCCAATTATAACCTTTCTCATTTCCCAATCCTACTTTCAAATCTTATTGCATCCAAAAGCACTAAATAGATGACTTTTGAGGTGAATCATACACGCAAAAGCTATAAGTTTCTTAGATATGTAATGGGCCATTCCTCTAGTGAATTTTCCTGCACCCTATATATATTTTTTCCAAGCCAGAGCAAAATATGTTACGATCATTTTATCATATGCTACCGTAATCAAGTTAGTATTGTTTGTTATACAAGAACGATTTTAAACCTTTCGGTACCAATGAGATTACATGACGCTCATCTTCAGTCAACCGTTGAGTCCATATTCAATTAATTTCTTTAATAGTATTATAATTTTCTTATTTCGTGTAAAAATGTTGCTTGGCAACCTTCTAACATATCATATGTGATTATAAATATATTATATTCTATGCGTTGTTACGTATTTTTATCATATTATTACGCGTTGTTACGTATACGTATATGTGTTGTTACGTATATTATTACGTAATATTTTCCAGTCAAACATGTATGAAACACATTTCACTGCATCAGCTTACTTCTAAAGAACAATGTATACACGACTCCAAAAGTGCATTACTACCCGCAATTATCCTTTCCTGCAATACTAGGCAACCACAAAACAGGGTCATTTTTGTGGTTGAGAATTAGAAAGGTGTTGGACCAAATCTAAATTTGGTTACAAATATATCAGTGTACTAAACTGTAAATAAGGGAATAAAATAAATTGTAAAGAATAAGAATTTTATTATCGTGAAGGCAATGGATGACACTAGTCCCAAAACGATTCTTACTTAGGGAGTTCAAAGAAGATGAATGGTAAGAAACAGATACCTGAGGAAAGCAGTTTCTCCGAATTTCGAGAGCATTTTCGAATTTCTAGTTCTATTAGTCTTGTAACTTTCAGTCCGTGGCAAAAATACTGATAGAAATATGGGCAATAAATTATGATCATTTTGGAGAACTTTAATATCACAGGAATTTCATCTTCCGGTTTGCATGGTTGTGAAAAATATAGAGTATGTTGCTGTTATATAAAATATGTATACTGTCACTTATTTGCGACGACAATCACAAACAGAAATAAAAGGTAAATTACAGTAATAGTTTTTTATTAATAGTTTTCTATTAAGGGGGATGTGTAACTACTTCTATTTTAACATTTTTTTGCTTTAAAATTTTTATTCGGGTTCACACTCTACCCCTCAATCTTGGGTACAGAAGTGAAAGAATATATTTAGATTTTGATTGTATATTCCAGTGTATCTCAAGCATCATTTTCCATATCTAGGCCTGTGTGATATGTCGATACATCATCCATCGATATCGACATTGTCATATATCAACATTGGATATCGCAAATAAAATCGACGTCTATATATCATCCTGAATTTTCAATGTCGATACTGGGGAGGGCAAGGAATAGGCGGGACCTAAGATTTGCGATGGGTGAAGAAATAAAACTTACTTTTACAATAATATCTTCTAATGACAATTTCTTTATTACGCCAAATTGCAATGGAACTAAATCTGCTTGCTTGCAAAATTGCAATATTATATAGTATGATTTCCTATCAGCCAGAACTTTTCTGTTCCCGAAAAAAGGAAACAAACAAGCATGTGTTTAAAGTAAGTGTTTCGCACTTTGAACTAGAATTTATCATAAGAAAGTTTTTTTATTCCTCTCTCTTGGAGATTTCCATCCCTTTTGGCCTTTGAGACCACTCATTGACATAAAGTACACACATGACCGCTATTTGTAGACATCTCTTGGGCAAAGTCAGACATTTCGAAAAAGAAATTAGTTTTTAATAATAATAATAATAATAATAATAATAATAATAATAATAATAATAATAATAATAATAATAATTATTATTATTATTATTATTATCTTTTATCTTATCTTCCATAGATAAGATAATTATCTCTTATCTAAATAATTATCTTGCTTTATCTTTCATTGGAGGCCCGAAAAGCTTGTACGCTACTGGTACCCCTTATTCTGTGTTTGTCTCTCTTTTCGTTTCGCATGGATGTTAATTTTTTTCTGTTAGGCTTTTATATTAAACCTTTACATTATGTAACTTTTTTTACGAGATTATTTTTTTTCTTTTTTTGGGAAAAAGAAGAGAAACTGCTTTCCTCCGATATCTGTTTCCTACCATTCATCTTCTTTGAACTCCTAAAGTAAGATCGTTATGGAACTTGTGTCATCCATTGCCTTCACGATAATAAAATCGTTATTCTTTACAATTTATTTCATTCTCTTATTTACAGTTTGGCACACTGATATATTTGTAACCAAACTTAGATTTGGTTCAACGCCTTTCTAATTCTCAACCGCCCAAATGACCCTGTTTTGTGGTTGCCTAGTATTGCAGGAAAGGATAATTGCGGGTAGTAATGCACTTTTGGAGTCGTGTATACATTGTTCTTTACAAGTAAGCTGATGCAGTGGAATGTGTTTCATACGTGTTTGACTGGAAAATATTCTTTGTGTATTTCCAGTGGATGCGAATTGGAATCATAATGGTATTACACAAAAATGTCATTGATTAAAAAGTTACAGGCAATACAATGTAGTTGGGAATCTTGCTATTATTAATATCCTTATAAATTAATAATTACGTAATGTGATGTCTATTATAACCCTAATGTGTATCTAAATAATTTTAGAATGATACTGAAACAGAAAAGTTCCTCATAATATGTAAAGGTAGATAAATTTCATTCTGAGTATTGCATTACTTATCATAGTTTATATATGATATACTATGGCTGCATTAGTAGTTTAAAAATGATTCTGCATGTGATTACTAACCTACACGGAAATAAACATATGAGGTGTGTTATTACCGAGGCGCCTACTAACGTTACGGGTGTTGAAACTCCTGCTGTCCTTTTAAGATCTTGTGTACAATTTGTACCATACGGATGGTTTATGGTATGTTGCGTTATAACTCTCCTATTTGAGCTTTTTCGTCCGGCTTTTTTGGGTTTCAGGTCTAGAGGCATTGTAGTACACGTTATGTATGCTTCCCGCCTTTGTGCTTCGAGACATAGGAGGTGATGACATCATAATTTTAAAAAATGTTTTCATTTGCTAGGCCTATTTTCATTATTTTTGGTGGGCTTACTTTTACACCTAGAAGATTGAAATTTTGCGCAAACATTTAGTCCACCAAGTAATATTTATCAGATTTTTTCCACTGCGTTACCAAAAGAGAGTTCCAGAGGGGCAAGATATAAACAAAAGGAATAATTTTTGTAAACTAAAAATCCCTTTCTTCACTATTTTTACGCCTCAGATACACGATGGTAACACGTGAATGGTACCGTCCGAAAGGCAGTTATATTCTGAAGACAATGATGTGCGACCCGTGATCCTAGAGTAATTAGGGATGTCGCAGGGAATTTTTACTCAAGATCCTTTTTTATACGGGAATATGTGATATTGTGGGTATATATATTTTTGGCGGGCGTACTTTTGCACCTAGAAGATGGAAACTTTCTCACAATTATTTAGTGTACTAAGTAGTATTTATCATGTATTTTTCAGATCTCTGCGTTAACACAAGGAGGGTCCACAATTGCAAAAATTTGAAAAAGGGATACTTTTACCAAAACATCGCTTTCTTGGCGATTTTCCCGACCTCAGTTACAGAATAGGGACACGTGAATGGTACCGTTTGAAAGTCAGTTCTATTCTGAAGAGAATGATGGGCAAACCATGATTCTGGGATGAATATGGATGTCTCAGGAAATTTTTACCTGAGATATGGGTCTTGTGCGGTAATCTGGGGCATTGTGCGGATTCTTGATAATTTTTCTCGCCCTTACTGTTCAAGATAGAAGATTGATATTTGGTACACACATTTAGTCTACTGAGTAGTATTTATCTGTTTTTTTCAGATCTCTACATTTACACAGAGCCGTTCCAGGGAGTCCAAAGTGTGATAAAAATAATTTTTTCCCGTAATTTCCCATTTTCCCTCAATTTTTCCTTCTCCTGGTATATGGTATGGGAATGTAGGTGATTCCGTTTGAAATCCTGATTTATTCTAAAGAAAATGAGGTATGAACCATGATTCTAGGATAAATAGCTACGATTCAATAGCTGCTTGACTGAAAGTCTAAGAAATACACCCAAAACCCAAGATCTAAAAGGGTTTAAGGGTTAATATTCTGGGGAATGGGAAACCTTACTCATTACACAAAATATTTTTAGATTGTTCATTGCGAAGTGTCTTTCCTACTGATATACTAGTATTTTTAGTAGATAAACTGTTAGTACCGCAACTTCTTTCTAATACCAATTATAACACATTGGTTCCAACCAGTGATCCCCAATCTCTCTTGACTGACATCGCGATACACTTGTATTATATGTTTGTTAATAAATAATAGAAGTTACAGTAAAGTAAGACTACACAATTCTACAGGGTGTTTGAAAACATCACCGGCAAAGTTTGACAGGTGATTCCTGACACCAAGATAAGACAAAAAGTGTAGAGCAACCTGGGTGCACAAACGCTTCCTTTTGAAGTTATAGGCTGCCGAAAATATGAGAAAAAATCTTTAAAGATTCATAGCTCCAATATTAAGGCAATTACCGTAGTCGGGTCCAGATTTTATTTATACTGGGCTCGTGGGTTTTCTCGGCGTTCTCCCATTCCCTCCCACTTTCTTCATTCCACCATTTCATTCGTTTCTCATCATCACCGTCTCCTTTAGCCTAACCGGCATAATTGTGGGACGTAAATCTTAAGATTTCATTTCATTTCTCAGATTTTATTTAGGAAGTAGTGTGTGACCTATCCAAACATTTATGTTTCAGAATCTTGCGGTACTTCGCAAAACAGTTTTTACAGAGGTAGTTGGTGAGTACTTCAAATTACATGTCAGTAGGCAAACTGTCTCCAAAAAATGGTATGAGTACCTTAGGATTCTGAAACATCTGTTTTTGGATAGCGCACATTTTCATTCCTTAGTAAAGTCTAGACCCGACTGTGGTAGGTTCCATAGTTTTCGGTAGCCTATAACTGCGAAAGGAAGCATTTCTGCACCCAGGTTTGTCCGTACTTTTCGTCTTATCGTGAATTCAGGAATCACTTCCCAAACGTTGTCGGTGTTGTTTTGAAACACCCTGTATAAAGCAGGGGCTTTATGTAGTACTGAGCGTTTTTGTTGCTACCAGAGTGATTGACTGGTACAATCTGTGTCAAAATTGATTTTAAGTAATTGTTAGGCCTAAGTGCTTTATGATTTTTACATTCCAAATTTTATTGACACTTCTATGGGATTATGCTACACATCAGTGTGTCAAAAACCGTGGACTCCAATGGGTAAGAACTCACAACGGTGACAGGGATATATTTGGCCTCTTTTTTATAAGTGGAAACGGTTATTCCAGAAACGTATCTGACGACCCATTTGTTTATAATGCCATTTTACTCTCCTCAGAAAGAGAAAACACCTATGTATAACACAAATTCTGTGAAACCTTAAAAAATATTCTAAAACTAAGAAAAAACTTTGATTTAGATCATCTTAACAAAAATAGGTTCTAACAAGGAATCAGTTGTTACGTTCGCCAGTTGACGTGGGTTGTTATCCCTTTAATGTATTTAAAGGAAAACAAGGTTTCGACCTTAAATTCGACATGTAGTAATAATATCATTATGTTGATTTATAAGCAAATAGAGAAAGATCAGTGCCTTACTGAGCGATCTCTTGGATTTATCACTGCTTTAGTCAGTTGTTAACGACAATGTATATTTTAGTAGCCGCGGGACGTTAAAGTTGTGTTGAAGTCTTAAGATTTTAAGTTCGTAACAATCTTAAAGAGTCTGTCGAGAGTCGAATTCGAGCTTTACCTTTCGAAATGAAATGTCACATATCAAGAAAGTTTACATTTAAGCGTATAAAGAAGAATATTTATAGCTTCTTTCTTATCTTCAACTTTATTGTAGCTTCTTGTAATATGAATAATCGCTTCATTTACCACAGAAATATCTGTAATCTTAGTCATATTGTCTTAGATATTTTGAATTATAAATAAATACATTTTATGGCTATTCGTGACAGGGACAAATTGCCACGCTGCCGTTTGTAATCTTATTATTTTTCTGTTGACTATTGTTCAAATGAGCGTGGGTCGCATCGATAGTAGTTGATCATGGATCCAATGAGTCACAAAACATGAAACATAGTGGATCTACGCTAAAAAAAAAAAAGACTACTTAGGTATAGTCACGTTTTGGTTTAAGTTGTGAAATAATGTAACAGCTCAATAGTTATATTTTCTTCTTTTGTTAACCTTTTATGATATTTCTATATTATCTTGTGTGAACTGCAAACGTAGATATAACAGATTTTTCGATATTGTTCGGGATTGAGCCTTTGAAAGCTTTAAAACACTTAATTAAGTAGTGAGATGTTAGAAATGTATGCGTGCTGATTTCATTCTCATAGTAAGGGACAAAAGATACTATCTTGCGAAGAGCATTCATTCTTTTTATAACTCATAAGGAAAGAAAACTGTTCCATGGATTGGACTATATAAGTGCTTTACAGACAAATGATAATCCATTAGGAATAGCCTGCCTGCACTGTCAGGCAATTTTTTCTTCTCCTATCTCGATTCAAGCTGACGATCCGTCTACGTAACTCACAGTGAAGTGCCGCGAACTTGGCAATATGGAAATTTTCCATCTGAACTTAAAGTTCCTCTTTAAAAACTTTTGTTTCCTACCTAGAAGCTTATAGATCTGATTGACCTTCAACACTTCAATGTCAATACAAGTACGAACGATGATAATATCTTATCAAAAATACTTTTATACAAACACACACACCGTATATATATGTATATACACACATGATTGATCTTGTCTAATATACTTATCAATCAGTGATTGCATAATATCTTTTGATATACCTATATTTAATATATTTAAACAAGTATAACAAAAACAACGAACTTAGTATTTTATGTTTATAAAATGGAATATCAGTGGATAATATTGACAATTATTGCGATTGCGTATGGACAAAATGCGCCTATTGTAAATATCCCTGGATTAGGAACGTTAAGAGGAACAGTTCTTGTGACAAGAGGGAACAGAACTATTTCGTCCTTTCTAGCGATCCCTTACGCTAAATCACCTAGCGGAGAAAGAAGGTTCTTGGTATGTACTCTGGATTCATTAGACGTTTAAAGCAGCATTGTTTACACACTTATGTTAACGATAAAATCACAAACATTGTTATTGCGCTCTTCTAATTCCAATTCACTGTTGTATGAGTTAATACAATTGAGTTCCATTTCCCTTGTGAAACCACAGTAGACTTTCAAATTATAAGATACCAATATTGAATGTGGAAACGGTGTATTTCTGCCACTAGAAACATAATAGAGGTTGATAAAGGTGTCAATCAGGCCCGTATCCAGGGGGTCTAGAGGTCCGGGCCCCCCAAAACTTTTATTGCCCCCCTAAAATTTTCACGGTAGGTTTGCAAATGTACTATAATATGGTGTTAGACTATAATATGTTTGGATCGGGCCTCCCCAAACTTTTACCGCCCCTCCTACATTTTTGGGCTGGCCACCGTCCTGGTGTCAATAAAGAGATAAGGGGGAAATTGAACTTTTCTTGAAACGATGGAATCATTTCAAAAAAGAAATAATAAAAATATTTTAGTTTAAAGTCCCAGGTAATATCTTTTAGACTAAAGGAGATAGATGTAAGCTAAGTGAATGATGATGGAATAATTGGTGGAATGAGAATGTGGGTGGAAAAGGAAATACCATGAGAAAACCCACGCACAGATGTGTCCGCGGGGTTGTTGTCCAACCGCACGCGGAGATGTTGTCCATCATAACTTACTTGGCTGGGATCGAACCAGGGACTCCACGCACCAGAGGTAAGCACTCTACCATTGAGCCACCTTGTCCTTAAAAAGGAAAAAAGAAGAAAATGGAAAGAACACGAAAGGAAATCAAAGGAAATAAAATAATAAATGTAAAAGCGAACAGTCTTTTTCAATCTTGCGATCGTATGATCTGTGTTCTATTGTCTAAACTAGTGGTTCCCAACCTTTTTCCACTGACGATACACTTTACTGAATGCTTACAATATCGCGACACAGATACTAAACTTTCTATTAATAATAATATAACTTATAGTAGTATAAGACAATAAGTTTCCATGAAGTAGTGACTATGTAATAATGAGCATTGTAACTTGCGCTGTAGATATTGACTGTTGCAATCCGTGTCAAAATTGGTTTTAACTGACTATTAAATGCTTCAAGAATTTTACATTTCAAAATTTCGCCGCACATCACATAGGACTGTGCAATACACCAGTGTATCGTGACACACCCGTTAGGAACCACTGGTCTATACCATAGGTGTCAATTTGATACTGGCAGGGTAGAAAGAACCTTCCAAAATCATAGTTTACTTCTTACCAAGATGAGGTAAAATTGAGTAGGTATTTTGATACATGTGAAATTACCAGAACAAAAAAAAAAAAAAAAAAAATCTAAATAGCTTTGTTATTACTTTAATTCTTTTATGTTTCACGGTTGCATTCTCTAGCGTGAAACGTAGGTTGAGAAATATATGCTATAGCTAAGTAACAATAAAGAAAAGATGATACGACAAAAACATTCATACCTAAGGGAAGCAGGACTCGAAGCGTTGATAACGACTTAAGTAACATAAAACCCAAGGCATTATTTCGTTCTATTTACAGTACTTGCAAGTATTATTATGATGTTATATGACAGAGAGCTCCATTGTACCAATATGCTTAACGTACGCACCTTATTTGTGGCAGATCTCAGTTGGAGACTTTTCGTATAGTTTCAATGCTTGAAGGAGCATTCAACCCTCAACTAACTAATCTTAGAGTTAAAGTAACAAAAGTAACATGCTTCTTAGCTTTGTCATATGGATACTGATATAATTTTTCTTGATATCTTAGTATTTGTCTTCATCGACATTTCCTTAATTGTACTCTCTAAAAGGCATTATCACATGATTTGAAATACGTTGTTTCATATTATTACCAAAACATGTATTTTGGAAGAAATGATTTAATCTGTAACTAACTAAATCTATGGCCTGTCGAAGGCCGAGATTCAATCAATGCTGCGTTGAAACAAGCTTTCCATTGACTTCTATCCTTGGTCAACTAAATCCAGTTTCTACTTTGTATTCCTATTTATACGAGATTCAACTTAATATTGTACTCTAATTTAGGACTAGGTCATACTAATAGTCGTTTTCCGATTGGACTTCCAATTAAAACTTTGAACGCGTTCCTACTTTCTTCAGTTCTAGCTACATGATCTGCCCACCTCAGGCTTTTAGACTTGATGACTCTAACAATGTTTGGTAAACGGTATAAATTATGCAATTCCTTGTCATGAAGTTACCGCCATTCCTCATTCTTGTTTCTCTTGGGCACCAATATTCGTCTCAGGATTTTGGTCTTAAATACTTTCAGTTTATGTTCTTTTTCCAGAGTAAGCGACTATATTTCGCAACCATACAGGACAAAAGACATGATTATCGTTTTATGTATTATAACCTCGACAGAATTCACAATGACAAATGAATTTTGAACTAAATAATAACACGAATTCCCTGCTATTAGTCGACATTTAATTTCTTCGTGAATATGGTTCTCGTCTGTTAATATTGATTCTAGATATTTGAAAATATTCACTTTGTCTAAAGCAATATTTGATACTTTAAAGCATTCATAATTTGTCGTATTACGATCCAGATGGCCTTCCACGTACTTAATTCCTTTGCATTTACTTCTAAACCTACCTTTGCATTTACTCCTTGCAAACGTGTAATAAGATCTCTTCATTTCTTTCTATTGTTCTCCTATCATCCCCTACATCATCAGCATGCGTCATAACCTGGTGAATACCATTCGCCTAAGCCCTTGTTTGGCCCTGAATGTCTTTGATTTACCTTATAGGATACTCCAGAATAAAGTTGGATAATAATGGTGGCAATGTATCCCCTTGTTTCAGGTCATTCTCGACGTGAAAGCTCGTGGACAAAAATTCTCTTACTCAGACTTTACTTTGGGATCAATAAAGCACATATTAATTAACCTAACTAGTTTTTCTGGTATTCCAAACAGAAACGTAGGCAGCTCTAAAATCAATAAATAATTGATGAACAATGGTATTATATTTCCATTTCTTTGGTAATATTTGTAGAATGGTAAATATCTGGTCGTCAGTTGATCATTTCGCCTAAATCCACACTGATAATTTCCAATAATTTCACCTGAGCATGAGGCCAATCTTGATTATAGAATGGTTGAGAGGATTTTATAGGTTGTTGACCTAAGAGAAATACTTCGATAATTATTACAATCCGTTTTGTCGCCTTGTGGTAAGTTCTCCTTGTGCCAGATAAGGATAATGAATTTGTGTATTTTATTGTACAATTTTTCTCCTACAGCTAAAATTAACTCAACCGGAATTTTGTCTACTCCCAGAGACTTGTCTTTCTTCAATTTCGTTATGGCGATTTATACTTCTGTTTGGTTACGTTCTGTTGTATGCCTTTCACTTTCTCCACGTACATTACTTTTTGGCTGCGTGTTAAGCAAATTGTCAACGAAATCTTTTCATCTATTTAAGAAGCCATCTGTAGCAGTGAGATTTGTTCCGTCGACTTTCTCTGATATATAAACGCAAGGTTGATAGCCCTTGTTAAGTTCGTTGGTGTCTTTATATATGCAGGTATGTTCCGAAAGTGTATGTTTTTACTATTATCTTCAAGTTCATTAATTATAGCTTTCAACAAGACACATCTCTTTATTCTAGAAGTTTTGGAAGTTTACCGCCTGATGCCAACGAAATTTTGTGTATTTATTTCGTTAGGGTGTCGAAGCCAATGTAATTTTGCCTGTTTTCTCTTCTGCTAGTTTAATGCATTCCTGGTCGAACCATGGTTTTCTCCTACGTATTTCAGCGTGTCCCATTTTTTTTTCTGAAATTTTAATGCTATCTCTAATTTCAACTCATTAGTACATTAGGAACCTTCTAAAACGGATAATATATTCGACATTCTATCTGGTGTTTCCCTCTCATCTGGCTCCCCTCTATTTTTTGTTAAATTTCTCCATTTTCAGATATTGAATATTTCCTTTATTCAACGATAATTTCTCTTTTCTTTATCCCTGCTACCAAATAGTGATCAGTATTACAGTTAGCTTCTCTGGATGACTAAACATCAATTACGCTAGACTGTCTTCTTCTACTTATTAAAACGTGTTATTGATTGTGTTTTGATTATTTTATTTTATTTTTATTTTTGCATTTGGTGAGGTACAAGTATATTTATGAATGTTGAGATGTGGGATTTTTTCTTAATTCTTCAGGGTAAGGTAGTGCTCTAAAACGGGTCGGGTCGGGTCGGGTTAGTCGGGTCGGGTCAGTCGGGTCAGCTCGGGTCGGGTTGTCGGGTCGGATCAATTGGGTCAGCTCGGGTCGGGTTGTTGGGTCAGTTCACTTTGATCAACTGAGTTTAGGTTGAACTTAAACTCGGCTGGAGTCGAACGCTGCTGTTTTCCACTAGCTACCTAATTAAAAATAGCAATTTTCAATTGATTTTATAGAAACCATAAACCTATTTTGAACACTTGAAGTTAGTGTTTTTTATAGTAAATGCTTATTTTTATACTTGTGTGTACTTTAATTTTTAAATGTGGAAGATTTATTTTACCAATCGACTGTAATATTAATATCCACGCCAATATGGAGTCTGGATTTAGAACAAAACTAGAAGTTGTTTAAACAAGGCCAAAAGAAAGATTGGATATGGAGGACCAAGCACAAGTAGGGCCACGGTGGCTCAATAGTAGAGAATTCATCTCTGGTGCATGGTGTCCATGGTTCGATTCCAGCTTGTGCTAAGTGGGCTTTGTGGTGGAGAAACGTCGTGTAGTGGGTTTTCTCGGGGTTCTCCTGTTTCCTCCCACTTTTTTCACTCCACCAGTGCATTCATTTCTCATGGTCACCATATCTCTTAGCCTCGGTGCAGAATCGAGGGATCTTAAACTGAAAATTTCATTTTATTTCACCAAGCCCAACAACATCGATACAAGAATAAAATTAAGATTGGATATGCAAGACGAAGTGCATAGTAATCTTGTTCTTGGCCTTGTTTTGGTGATCACCATGTAGCGATGAGCATATTTTCTTGCTTTTCATATAGTATGAAAGACCATAATCAAAATCACACTTGGTCTTCATTTGTACCGATGAGGCTCTTGTATAGCATGAAAGACCACCAAGACTACGAAATGCAGGACCAAGACTTGACTGCAAGACAAAGAATAAGACGCAGTATTGATGACCAAGACCCAGAGTGCGAATTGTTTGAATTTCATTTGATGGGCTGAAAGTAATGAAATAAAATTAGTACTTTATAATTAATTATCATACTGTATTTTTAAATTTTAAATTACAAAATTCATATTAGGTATCTTCTTACTTGCAACTATATATACTGTAAAATACGTTTTAATTACCGAAGAAAAATCAAAGTGGCGCGGGTCCCGGAATCATAAGAACCTATTTTGGAATGAAAGTTGAAGGGTTGGAAATATCACATTTGTTCTTCCGTTTCCTCAATCCTTATCATTGTAGTTAAACGATTTCCTTTGTCTGCTCCAAGACACTCTTGCTACTGCCTTCCGAGAAGACCCCCTGGCGTCCGAGCAGGTGAGAACACTGCCCTTGAATAAAAATTTCGTCACATAGAACTAAAGCAAGAAAAAAATCTCTCACGTCGGACATTGGTATCAGTTATAAAAAGAAATAACCAAACCTCAAAAGTGCCAAACATTCATTAAGATGCATATACAAATCCCCCGCTTGATCTAGCTAGTGGTTAACGTGTAAGACTTCGTTACACGTGGTCCTGGTTTAATTCCGAATGGGAGTGTATCTTGGCGGTCAGCCAGTGTCGTGACGATAGTGCTCTCAAACGGGTCGGGTCAGCTCGGGTCGGGTTGTCGGGTCAGGCTACTCGGATCGGGTTATCGGGTCAGCTCGGGTCGGATTGTCGGGTGAGGTCAATCGGATCGGATCACGGGTCGGTCGGGTCGGTCTTCAACCCGAAGCGAACCGACCCGTTGAGAGCACTAGGATAAGGTTCCCGGATGTTGCAAAGATCATAAATCTACCGGCGTTGTCATTACTTTGTTTAAGCACACTTTAGTTGAGTATAATTGGATGGAAAATATTTTCTCGTCCTACCTTCGCATTGAAATATTCTAATATAATTTCCATATGGTATCGCGGGAATTGGCCAAATGACCGTTGTACTTCTTCGTCTGATAGAATATGTATATTTAAAACTATATTGTTGTAAAAGTATAAAATATACATTGACTTAGCCTCTATCGACCATTTGTAGCATATATGCTACATCTGATTTTTTTAAAAAATAAAAAAACCTAAGCTTTGGTTGTGCGAATGTCTACTTGTAGTGCCTTTGCTACACACAACGCAACGCGTCAGTTATGTTTTCTTCAAGAAACTGTGCAGTTGTAGGGTAATTATGAGTTTGTAAAGATGGCATCGGAAGCACATCTCCGGCTCGGGAAGAGAAAACAAGATAAATTAATTATTTTTCTGCAAAACTCGCCTATTTTATTATGAAGTAAAGAAAATATAAAACGGAGAATTTGTAGAAATTGATTGTTGGTGTAATAAGGCAGAAATAGACTTTGCATCTTGTTACTCTTTTGTATGTAGCATAGCAGCTACATTGGGTTCTAGCGACTATTTTACATAGTAAAGTAGTGTTGATACTCGACTTTCATTCATGACACTAAACTGCAATATTTTCTCCTGAGCACGTATGTGTAAATATATTAATTTGTCTAGCTATTGTGAGGTTAAAGTTTTAGCCTTCATTTAGTATAATTTGGAAGCAAATAGAAAGAGTTATTAATAGTTTTTCCTAATATTAATACAGGGTGTAGCAAGGGATAGCGGCAGTCGCAGCGAAATTAAACAGCATTAATTTTTCTTTGTTCAAAATTGTGCTGGATACTGACATACCAGATCTTTTGGATATTATTGAAGGGAACATATCTGGTCTCTAACTGCCTGAAATCAGTGATGCTGATGAAAACTACATCCAGAGCCAAAATGAGAATGAAAATTGTTCGGAGGGTGAAGAAGACCAATAGGCTACAAGATGATAAAGCATTTCAAGAACAACATGGGTGGGTTTGATCTCTTGAACAAGGTTATTTCAAAGTATGCTATGATAGCAATTATTAATAAGTGGACAGTTAGAGTTATCCACCACTTATTTTTTTTTTACTTCTTACTTGCTGCGGCATGGCTTGAGTATCACAGTTGTCAAATCTAACAGACTGCTACTTTTGGTTACTTTGAATTCAGAATGGTAATTGCTGAAGAGTTGATATAGCCAATGAGAAGACACCTACATCCCTACAAATTGAAGAATCTGATTCAAGTTCTGAAACAGAGCAAAATTCATCTGTCACTACTTCGAGAGGGAAGAGAAGACGCACGGTTACACCATTGCTACCAGAAGAACTTCCAAAAAAAAAAAAAAGGTCACATTTACACATGTCAGACTACGTGAAAAAGGTATCTTGATCTAGATGCAGACTGAAGGGATGCACAGAGTTCACATACGTGCAATGTATGGTACAATTTGTAAGATAATCTTATGCTTCAATGCCAACAGGGGTAAAAGTGGATTTGAAAAGGTAGGGGATGGGATGACGTCACGCCCTCCTCTATGCCTATCTTTCCTCATTGTAATGTTTTTTTGGAAGTGAGGGGACATCATAGAAATTTTTGGAAGTGAAGGAAGGGCGTCCTCCCACGTTCCCCCTCACTTTTACCCCCTGATGCCAACCGAACTTGTTTCAGGAGCTTTGAGACCTAAAAATGCCTTCTTCTAAAGTTTGATGAGTATCTCAACTGGTTGTCATCAACATATAATGTATACACATGTAAAAAGTTAATAAATAAATGTTTAATGTAAACACTGAATGGGTAAAGTTTAATGTAAACGCTGAAAATATTATTTATTGTATACCAGCTATAACTACAAATGGACGTATGAAAGGGCGTAAAACGCTTACGATACTACTATTTAGTAGAATGTGTAAATACTTGGAAATATCACCATTACGACCACTGTAGCATCTACGCTACATGAGGTCAGAAGGCCGCTAATACAAATATTTTGAAAAAAAAAAAATATTTTTTGTTTATTCAACCTCAAAGTAAAATGTTACAAAAGGATTCACTGAAATTCGAGTTGTAGATGATTTTTGGGTCGATAGTGGTTAATCTATATTGTAGTATAATTAACGAAACGTATGAAATACTAACAAAATTCGTCTTAATCATTTTTAAAAAAGAAAACTGTTCGAAAAGAATTCGTTCTGAAGAGGAAACCACCCGTTTGTGATTTTCTTCAAAACAAAATAAATTATACTATATTATCAAATTTATAAAATACGAACAAAATAGTCCGAGTAATTTTTCAGAAAATCGTCAGAAGAATGTTCAACTGAAAGAATAAATTACCACTTGTTGAGTTTTTCAGGACAAATAAGCTAAGGTATGTCATATTGTCAGTTATTAATGAAACGTTTGTTTCTGAAATATAAACAAAATCGCCAAATTTGTTTTTCGTAACAGAAAATCATAAAAACGAGACACCATAATGTGTAAACATCCTTCATGACTTTTCCTAAGAAAATGACTCATATCATAGTATAGGATTGTGAATGTAATATTTATGTATTTAATATAAGGAAAATCATTTGAGCCACGTTCGAGAAAAGCGAAATTTTTCATTTTTAGCTTCAGCAAATTATCTTACTTTGGGGGAAGGTGGAAAATTCAAACTCCTCCTGGAGAATCTTATAGAAATGTTAATTTTAAGACTTGATGTTGAACGGTATGGCCTCTAGGCGAGTATACATATATTGAGACGAAAAAACTAATTAATGGACGAAAATTGAAAAATCACTTTCTCGTCGTGATGGGACCATAAAACATATACACCTGTTGAAATCTCAAATTTGGTTGTTTTCACGATCACCCTATTTTCTAAACTTTTATCATTCCTGGAAAATAAAATATCAATGGAAAGGACAGAAATTTTCTTATTCATGCATAAGAATAAAATCAACTCAAATTCTTATATGTTTAATTTGTTACGTGTGTGAAATATTAATAAGTAGTTTTCAAAAATGAGATTATGTCAGCTTCAGAATGAGTGGAACATCATCTGTCACTGTTTGAAAGGATCACTGGAAGTTATGAATAGAATACGTGATTTTAAGTTCAAGTATTTGCGTACTCTAAGCTCCAAGTTTGCTCTGTAAATAAAAAATATTCCCTAAAACTAGAAAGTCTATCATAGTGATATGTGCAAATGACATATAACCAGTGGAAGTACGTTTTAGTTTGCAACACATAATTTGTTTTAAGTGGTAACATTGATGACGCATGTGTAGTGTGATGGCCGATGTTTAGTATGTGTTAGGTGATTGACTGCAGTACGTCAAGTGGAACAGAACAGAGGCATGTGTTAAAGCGCATAGACAGAAGCGATGCAAGATGGGAAGCATCTGTAAGTTTGAAATTATGGGTGTGATGTAATTTAGCACAATGGATCTAAGGTTATTAGATTTGTCGCGAGATGGAAGGCAATGACAGCCTACAGAACACATAACAAAAGACCATCGACGAAGATCAATAGTGGACAGAATGACACTATTCACCGCCTCAGGGACAGGAATCACCGAATGTAAAAGAAGATTATCAGCAAGCACCACAGATCAAGTGTGGCAAAATAAAAACTGCGGAACTCAATAAGCACTGGAACAGTCCGACGTGAGTACAGTACTTGAACATTCAGGGTCGTATTGCAATTTTTTAGATCGTTCATCATCGCAAACAACGCTTTTGCGTGTCAAAAGTGGTATATATAATATACAAAGTGGACCGTCGATAAGTGGAAACAAATAATACAGTCCAATAAGTTATCTTTTACCTCATTTAGAATAATAGATCGTGTTTATGGATGGCTTTATTTCGATCTGTATCCTGCCTATGATAAAACATAGCGGCGACTCTATGATACTGTAGACCTCAATTTCCTGATACTTCGAGGCTACTGTGATTTCGATGACAAGTTCCATTACTGCTAGTGAATATGTGAATATTTTATGTCAGCACGTAGATCCTATTGCTCAGATGTTTTTTTTTTTTTTTTTTTTTTTTAAACCAAAGATGCTATTTCCCAATATGACAGTGCAGCATTTTACACTGCAAGAACTAGCTATCCAATTCCCAGTTCTTTACATTATTAAGAACCTGTAAGCAGTTCTGATCTGAGACTCCGAAGTAGGTGTTCTCCTTTATCAACACTGCCTAAACTGAGTGCTATATGGTATCAGGAATAATGCAATATTTTTTGGGAACAAATTTATGACATATTTTCATTCCACAACGAACCAGAGCTGTTATGCTTGTTAACACAAGTTCTACGTCGAATTAGTAAGGTAAATTGCATTTTATCATGAATTATTATTATGTTGGCAATGGTTTGTATATGATATATTTCTTCCACAAGTCATCCTCTCATTTTGGTTGAGATTACTGATGAATTTAATAATATGGAATACGAGAATTAGTAAATAATATTATATAATTGATCAATATTATATTACTGGTATTTTGCAGCCTCCGGTCGATGTTGATCCCTGGGATGGAGAACTGGATGTATCACAGGAAGGAAGAAAATGCCCACAGAACGGTATCACTGATACAGAGGGAGATATTGAAGACTGTCTAACGTTAGATGTATACACACATGAGGTAACAAATATATATATTTTCAGTGTTTACATAATTTTATTTTGTTGTTAGTATTATTAATAAACAAGGTGCCACTTGAAAGTCACATCATTTGATTTGCTCAAAATGACATTCTCTTGCGCATGTTGAGTAATATAGAGAGATCAATTGTCACCGGTTGGAAAATGTTTTTTTATTGACGACTTGTTCAACGAAACAAAAGTTTTGACTTACGTCTTGTGTCCGAACCTATCTCTCATAATAACTTTTCAAAAGCAAAAAATTTTCAGATAAAAAGTAAGCGTTGATAAATGCTCTTTATTATGTTCATACTACAACTTTATTAACTTATAGCTTTTTATACTATGAATCATGTAACACGAAAACAGTGTTTAATATCTAAGACTCAAGTGAACCTGTGTTGCCCTCAAGACTGTAGAGATTTCTCGTTTCGTAGGTAAAATTATTTATACAGGGTGTTCATTTATTATGTAGCCAAAATCCACTGGCGAAATCATTACATTTAACAATAAAACAAGTCCATATGGACATAGGGCGAAAAACTCGTTGTTCCAAATGTACGGGATGCCGAAATCGAGAAAATTGTAACTTTGAGGCTGTGTAGCTTGAAAACTATGTGAGATATCAAAGGCAGTTAAACAAATATTAGGGGAAAAAATAGTACATTGTCTATCTAAATAACCATGTTTCAGAGTTGGATTGTATCGGCGCATACGGTTTTAGAGAGAGAAGAGGAAGAGTGGAATCTATACCGTAGCTCCCTCTATATAATCCGTTGCGCCGATACGTCTCAACTCTGAAACATAGTTATTTAGATAGACAACGTACTAGTTCCTCTAATACGTCTTTAACCGCCGTTGATATCTCTCGTGGATTGCGAGCTAGGCAGGCTCAAAGTTACAATTGTCTCGATTTCGGCATCCTGTAACTTTGAAACAACGAATTTTTCGCCTTATGTTCATATGAGTTTTTTATTGTCTAGGTGAGGATTTTACCAGTGGATTTTGGCTACATAATAAATGAACACCCTGTATAGTATATTGTCAAAATTGAACTTTGTTTTTATAAATGAAAATTTCAGTACAGGATATTTTAAAAATAGAATAGGGAAAGATATAGTTTTAAATTTTAATTTTTGATTGATTTTAAATCAATTAGTGGGAACAGTTGTGAAACATTTAAAAATACGAAAAATACTGGTATGCGCCATGTTGTATTAAACTTTTACATTTTTAAATGTTTAATTTTTCACGGTAATGTTTTCTTTGCTTTCTTTTTTAGTGTGTAATAAACGATCCTTTATAATTCGTGCTAAATGTCCAAGTAAATCTTGAGTGCGTTTAGTCGTTTACTTTGGCGATTAAACGCGATCAAGTGATCTTGTCCAGTTCCGATTAATTTTGCTTCAATTGGAGCTAACAAGTTAAATTATTATGTATATAATCAAGATTATGTATATAACGTCAGTAAGTGTAGCGATCAAACACTGATTGTTGTCGATCAATTGCGATCAAACAATGACCAAACAATCTGGCCCAAATTCCATCAATTTCGCTTCAATGGGACCGAAAAAGTTATCATGCTAACTCCTTACAAATTATGCGTATTATGTCCGTATGCTTGGTAAAGAAACGATGATCAAGCGACTTTTCCAGTTTCGATCAATTTGGCTTCCACGGGACACTAGCAGTATATCTTGTTAACTTTCGTACAATATTATGCATATTACGTCACTACATGTGGTGATCAGACGCTAATTGTTGGCTACCAAACGCAACCAAACGACGTTCAAACGATCTTACGCAATGGACATTTCCACTGATTTTGTATGATTGCGCTATAAAATACTTCAAAGCTAACTGATTACGGAGAACACTTCCTTTCGCTCGGTTTGCTACTCGTGCGCTTAAAACAATGATCGCCATGTTTGTACGTCATGTGTTGGTTTAGGGCTAACTGCGCCGCTCAGTAGGGAAACGGCTTAGTGAAAGATACGATGCATGTTTTTTAAATGTGTACAACGTTGCTAATATAATACAAAGAATTAGAAGAGTAACAGAATTTAAGGGTTATTTGAGAAGTAAATTATTTGCCTATTTATTTACTACCAATTATTTGAATATACTTGAATATCTAAGGACTAAGTTGTAGTGTACTAATTTGCTATATTATTGACACTGTTTGCATCGTGAGTTAATGAACTAATTAATGCTTTCACGTTTCAGTCACCAACCGACCTTAGGAAGCGAATTTTATTCATTCTTAAGGAAAAGAATCAACAATGTAAAAGCACAGTAGTTTGCTACTACAGTGCTAATTTCTAGTATGCAAATTCGTCGTGGATTCGATAGTAGAAGTTCGAAGGGAAGGGGGTGAGGAGCCCGAGGAAATTAACATATGAGAAAACATTTTCTCAAGTAAAAATAACCTAAGTTCGTTACTAAATTCAACACAAGGACGTACAAACTTAAGATGATAATCATGTCCATGAGTTTTCTGAGAATTCACTGGAGCTATTATCGAACTACTTTACACGTTAACAATATTATTTCACCATAATATCTTCGCACTAACTGTCGTTTTCTTTAACCAATGGAACATACTCTTAAATTGTTTATATTAGTCCATGTGAGCATTCACAGATCGACTGAAGTGTTTTCGAACACATAAGCTAACATTGAAACCAACAAATAAACAGATATGGCAACGTAGTAAGGATAACAAACTAGTTATAATTGGCTGATTGCTAAATAAAGTGAAATTAAATCTCTAGTTTTATGTTCCATGAATTTGCCTTTAGACAAAGGGAGAAGGATAATTAATGAGAGTGAAAGATTATAGAATAATCGGTGGAATGGTCATGTGGAAGGAAACGTCAGAATTGCAAGAAAAAGCACGGACACGATATTTCAACCACAAACTCATTTGGTCTGGGTTCGAATTTGCGACTCCTCGTACTAGAGGTGAGCGTTCCACAATTGATTCATCGTGTACTCTGATAATGAATGTGATATGTCATGACGAGTTTCTGTTCCGGTGAGTGAAGCATTATAAGGGAAATCAATCTACACGAATGAAACTTCACAAAGGACTGAACTCTTCAAATGTTTGCTTTAATGGTTTTGTTTTCCTTGTGGACCTCCGATAACGTACAAAGCGAAATACTTTCACGATATGATCTTCTGTGAGTGTACCCAAACATCAATCACCTTTGAGCTGACGAGGGAAAAAATATAAACAAACTTACGTTTGTATGTTTAGAACACTATTTCGTATGAGCTTATTGAAAAGAAAAAATGTTGAATTAACAACACGTGTAATACATAAGTAATTTCTGTCAGGCTCCAAAAATCCCGGGTGCCAGATACCTAAGTCAGGAGAAACATTTTCGAGCAGTTCTCTTTCGGCAACCCAACAATCAGTCTGACTCTATTCGCTACAGCTTCCTTCAGCCCTAAACCCCCGCAGTGACCATTAAAGCTTTTCTCTTGTATACACGACTCCAAAAGTGCATTACCACCTGCAATTCTACTTTTCCTGCAATAGCAGGCAACCCAAAAAGCTCGGCGCTTCGGTTGGTTGCGAATTCGAAAGGCGTTGGACTAAACTTCAATTTTGTAACAAATATATCAGTGTGGCAAACTGCAAATAAGAGAATGAAACAAATTGTTAAGAATGACAATTTTATTACCGTGACGGAGTTGGATGACATCAAAAGTTACAAAATGTTTTTACTTAAGCAGTTCAAACAAGATGAATGGCAAGAAACATATATCAGAGGAAACCATTTCTCTCATTCGCCCCCAAAAAAGAATCTAAAAAAAATATATATATATTGCAAAGGTTTAATATAAAAGCCCAAATCAAAATTTAAAAAGTTGACACCCGAAAGGAAAGAACAACTGAAACGAAATGAGTGCAATTGTGCACAGATATTGCAGACGTAAAATGAAGGAATACGGGTTTCGTATTTTATTTAAAAAAACGGTTGGGTGGGGCATGGGTCCCTCCAAACATTTGATCACGAAACATCAAAAGTGTTGGTAACAGTATGTCAGATGTGTGTAAAGAACATAAAGAATTGCAGCGAAACTTTGTGTATGGACAATACGCAAAAAATAAACATATACTGTGTTTTATTTCCTGAAAAAAGACTGGTATTGAGGGCAAAAGCCCCTACCCAAAATTTTGAGTGTTGACGCCCGAAAGGCAGGAAAAAATGAACCAAAGTGAAGAAGTTGTGCTCAGATATTGTAGACATAAAATGAGGGAATACGGGTTTAGTATATTCCTAAAAAAAAGGGTTGTTTGGTGCACCGACCCCTCCAAACCTTTGATCACGAAATATCGAAAGTACTAGTAACAGCATGTCAGATGTGTGAGTAAAGGACATGAAGAATTGCAGCATAATATTGTGTATGGACAAAACGCCAAATATAAACGCATAGTTATTTTATTTTCTGCGAAGAAACGGTTTTTAGGTTGCAAAAAACTCACCAAAAATTTTGAAAGTTGATGCTGAATGCTAAGAGGAAGTGAACCAAAGTGAATGTAATTTTGCACAGACATTGTAGGCGTGAAATGATTATACGTGTTTCGTATTTTCCTTCAGAAAACTGTTGGGTGGGGCACCGAACCATCCAAACCTTTGATCACGAAAAATCAAAAGTGCCATTAACAATATTTCAGATGTGTGTTAAGGACATGAAGAATTTCAACATAACTTTGTGTATGGACAATACGCAAAAAATAAACATACACTGTTTATTATTTTCTGCGGAAAATCGGTTTTAGGGGGCAAAGTCCCCCATCAAGAATGTTGAAAGTTGACACCCGAAAGGCAAAAAGAATGAACCAAAGTGAATGAAGTTGTGCACAGATTTTGTAGACATAAAATGAGGGAATACGGGTTAAGTGTATCCCTGGAAAAAAGGGTTGTTTGGGGCACCGAACCTTTGATCACGAAATATCGAATGTGCTAGTAACAGTACGTCAGATGTGGGTGAAGGACATGAAGAATTGCAACATAACTTTGTGTATGGACAAAACGCTAAAAATAAACGAGTACTGTTGTTTTTATTTTCTGCGGAAAAACGGTTTTGGGTGGCTAAAGAGCCCACCCCAAAATTTTTAAAGTTGACTCTCGAAAGGTAAGAAGAAGTGAACCAAAGTGAATGAAATTTTGCACAGATATTGCAGATATAAACTGAGGGAATACGAGTTTCGTATCTTTCTGTAAGAAACGGTTAGGTGGGGCACGGACCCCTCCAGACCTTTGATCACGAAATATCAAAAGTGCTAGTAACAGTATGTCAGATATTTGTAAAGGACATGAAAAATTTGAACGAAACATTTTGTATGAACAATAGGAAAAAATAAACGAATACGCGTTTTTTTATTTTCTGTTGATAAATGGTTTTTGGGGTCAAAAGCTCCCACTAAAAAAATTGAAAGTTGACACAAGAAAGACAAGAAGAAATGGACCGAAATGAATGGATGATATGTGCACAAGTATTGCAGAGGTAAGATGAGGGAATATATGTTTCGTATTCTTCCTGAAACAAAAAACTGTTGAGTGGACCGAGGCTTTGAGAGGCGAGAGGGGTGGACCAAAGCGAATGAAATTGTATGTAGATATTGAGTGTGTGAACTATGGCCCTCCGTGTTTCACATGTGTCGTGTCTCCATCCGATTTCTTTAAATTTTTCAGATCAACTACAAGCACAAACAGTATAGCGTTTTTTATAGTATTTCAGGAGGCACTTTTAACCCTTATAATGTTTTTGCGCATAAACAAAAATACGTGTCGATTTATTTGCAGTTTGCTCTTGATCTGCCAAATTTGAAGCAACGGATAGGGAAACTTGAGAAACACGAAAGGGCTTATTTCACATAGGGTGTATATAAAACCTACACACAATTTCATTTGCTTCGGTCCACTCCTTCCTGCGCTATTAAGGAAATATTTACTTTTTTTCGGATGGGGCCTAGGTCCCAACAGTGTTTTCCTGCAAAAATAAAACACGGTTCATTTATTGTTTTGGAATATAAGAAGTTTCGTTGTAATTCGAAATATTCTTTAGGAACGTCCGACATATGCTTATTTGCAATTTTGATATTTAGTAATCAACGGTTTGTAAGGTCCGTGCCTCACTCAACCGCTTTTTTCCAGGATAATACGAAACCCAATTATCTCATCTTACGTCTACAATATCTGTGCACAATGTAATTCAATTCGGTGCAGTTCTTGCATTTTGGGCCTCAAATTTAAAAATTTTGGGTGTGGCTTTTGCCCCCTGAAAACCATTTTTCCGCAGAATAAGAAACCGTATTCGTTTCTTTTTCTTTTTTTTTTGCGTATTGCCCCTACTCAATAAGTTGTTCCAATTCCTCATGTCCTTCAAGCACTTGTGACATACTGTTATTAGCACTTTTGATATTTTACGATCAAAGTTTTGGAGGGGTCTGTGTATCACCTAAACTGGTTTCTTTTTTTTTTTCAGGACAATAAGAAAAACGCATTCACTAATTTTATGTCTACAGTATCTATGCACAATTTAATTCACTTCAGTTCACATCCTCTGGCCATTCGGCCTCAAGTTTCAAAATTTTGGGTGGGAGCTTTTGCCCCTAAAACCTTTTTTCCGCAGAAAATAGAAAACCCGTATTCGTATACTTTTTCCATAATACTGTCCCTACACAATGTGTTGTTCCAATTTTTCAAGTCCTTCAAGCACTTCTGACACTGTTATTTGCACTTTTGATATTTCATGATCAAAGTTTTGGAGGGGGCTGTGTCCCACCTAAACGGTTTTCTTTTTTTCAAGAAAATAAAGAACCCGTATTCCCTCATTTTATATCTACAATATCTGTGCACAATTTCATTGACTTCGGTTAACTTCCTCTGGCTTTTTGGGCCTCAATTAAAAAAATTTGGAGGGGCTTTGCCCCCTAAAACTATTTTTCCGCAGAATATAAAAAACCGTATTCCTTTATTTTTTTGCGTATTGTTCTTACACAAAGTTTCGTTGCAATTCTTCATGTCCTTTACACACATCTGACATACTGTTACTAGCAATTTCAATATTTCGTGATGAAAGTTTTGGAGGGTTCCGTGCCCCACCTAACCGTTTTTTTAAGGAAAATACGAAGCATGTATTCCCTAATTTTGTCTGCAATATGTGTGTAAAATTTCGTTTACTTCCGTTCAATTTTTTTGCCTTGCGGGCCGTCAACTTTCAAAATTTTGCGTGGGGGCTTTTGCCCCCTAAAACTGTTTTTCCGCAGAAAATAGGGGACACGTATTCTTTTATTTCATGTGTAATATCTATCTGCCAAATTTTATCAAAATCGAAGTGTTACACATCGGAAGTGTTACTTGTTAGTAACTAATATTTCTTTAAAATTTTGGAGGCGCGGTGGCTCAGTGGTAGAGCGTTCACCTCCGGTGCTTGGGGTTCCATGTTCGATCCCAGCTCGCGCTGTGTGGACTTTGTGGTGGACAAACACCGTGCTCGTGTGTTTTCTCGGGGTTCTCCCGTTTCCTCCCAGATTTTTCATTCCACCATTTCACTCATCTCTCATCATCACCGTCTCCTTTAGCCTAACCGCCATAAACGTGGGATGTAAAACTTAAAGAATTCATTTGATTTTTTCTTTAAAATTTTATGAACAAATAGTGGGAATTAAAGATTATATAAGCAAAAAATTGAGATCTATTGCAAGTTTCGGCTCCTTTCAACATTGAAGGAAATGACGGCAAAGGTATTTAGATTCAAGGTAGACATGAAATTTGAAACTGAGATTTCACTATATTTGTCATCATTTTAATGCACACTGTAAAGTTCTAAAATGCTAATTAAGTCAGGATTTTGCATCCAAACTAAGTTGCAACAGATTAATTGTTAGAAAATCCGAATTGGCAATGCGAATTTAAGATTAGTCGATACTTTAGATAACACGGAAAAAAGTTAAAGAGTGTAACCTAAGTGTGTGGCCACGTAGGTTGCGAGGCGATTTAATAAATTGCATGTCTTCTACTCGCCAGAGTCCACCTCAACCGTTTCATTTTGTTTTAAAACAAAACACTTTTATCATGAGTTACATTAGCATACAGTACATGAGTGACAATTTATATTATGATAGAATATACCATGAATTTTAATAGAAAAAGTGCAGACACTCGATAATTATTACGTAGTAAGATTTCAATAGATTCAGCGCTTGATCGTGCCGTGTGTGAACTTATGAAATAATTATCGCCCTTCCCTTGACGCTCTGGTATACACTGGATAAAATGGGTTTCAATCCTATTTTATTTATACTGGATAAAGTTGACAACTATGCTTTAGTCCCTACCTTGATCAAATCCTGGTTCGGCGGCTAGGTTTCCGAGACGAGACGAGACGTCTCTTGAAATGCCTCGTCTCGTCTCATGTCTCAAAAATGTAAACACAGTTTTTGAAAGTGTTTAAACATTTATTAACTCGGAATAAATTATTACCTTCGAAAGTATACCAGCGTTTATTATTTCAAATGAAAACTATCCTAAAAACAAGGAATACCTAAAGTTTTTTTTAAATGATTCTTACAAACAGCTTTCATTTCCATTTTCCAATCGATTCAAGTGTAATTATTTTGTGATAGTGTTCCAGATTCAAGTAAAATGTTAAACCATGCATCAAGATCCGTGTTTCAGAAGATTTCATTCCGAGGGCTGGTGGTTATATGTATGTATAAAAATCCTTTACAGAAATACAAGTTCTCTTAATGCCAGTTTCGTCAGTTGCTAACCATTGTTTCATGAGTTTTCTCGTTCCGAACAAAGACACAAACGTGTCAGCCTTTTTCTGTCTGAGTTTGAAAGGATGCTGGTTTTACAATAAAATTTAATTTCTTTTTATTGTTTTATGATGTTATTCGAACCAAAGCCATTTTTGGAATCGGAAAGCCACATAGGTTGCATTTCTTAATAATTTATTTCATACACACTACATATAGAACTACTCATAGCATTTTAATTACAAAGCACATAGTTCTTTGACATAGAGAGAAATCTTTGGTTATAGCAACATCCAGTATTACCAATGGGGATTTCCCTCATCCCCCTTGTAATTCGCACACCGTGAACAGATATAGAACATTGTTGAACATTTCTCGAACCACTTCATCACACTCCTGGCCTTGTGACATGGTGCATTTTCTTGTTGAAAAATGCCACTTCCGTTAGGAAACATGGTTGTCATGAAGGGGTGTACGTAGTCTGCAAGCAGTGTGCGATACGCCTCGGCCGTCATTGTGCCTTGCTCGAGCTCCACTAGACACATGGATGCTCACGTGAATGTTCCCCAGAGCATTATTATTATTATTATTATTATTATTATTATTACTATTATTATTAAAATCAAATATCACGACATTAATTATTAGTTTTAATTAACTGAATTGAGCTGAAAATTAAATCTTGATTTCGAAAGTTTAACTATTAAGTTTATACGTTCTGTACCTTTCTAAAGTAATAAATGCTGGAATTGATTTTAAGGCTGTTTCTGAGTGAATACTTTCTTCAAAATAATATTAAAAATTATAGAAAGATTTTCGAGACATTCGAGTCGAGTCGAGATTTTTATGAACAGTCTCGACTCGACTCGTGTCTCGACTCGAAAATTAGAGTCGAGAAATACGTTTGTCTCGACACGTCTAGAATTTTACAAAGTGTGTCTCGACTCGAATTCCAGTCGAGATTTGAGACATGTCGATTCGTGCGCATCCCTAAATATTCATATTTTAAATGTGCAATACTACCTCGCGAAAAATGACACCGAAGTTAATTTACCAAAGTCTACTTTGTTCTTGTTAGATTAGTGATTGTTGTTTAGGATAGATTATGCAAAGTCAGATATGGTTATGTATGTTTACAATTTCGTTTCTTTCTTTCAAAATGTATTCCTATCTATTCCCATTTATTATTAATAATTTATTTCTTACATTTATTAATAACTATCTGAAAAAAAAACATTGTGGCTGTATTTGGAAGTCAACGCCTGTAGTAGTATCAGCGAGTGTTGATTTCAGCGAGTGCGAAAACTATGGATTTGACATTAATATCGGTCATTTTGGATTATTTTTACATGTGAGGGTATCCCCTCCGATACCCCGACCCGCAACCAAATGGGGTGAATTTGGAAGTTAATGCAATCGGAGTTTCACCATTGAACTCAGAGACCGCCAAAACTATGAATTCGACACTAATATCGGTCATTCTCTACTACTTTTACATGTCCCTGTATATGTCTCCTGAAACCCCCTGGTTCGATTTTTTTTAAAAAAAGAACGCTTCATCTTGATCTGGGGCCTGGACCAAGGTACCCAAGATCAAAATTTGGTAACTCTCAGTCCTCTCGTCTGGTCTCCAGGCAGCACACAAATACATAAAGGGATACGCGCGAGACGAGTGGAGACAGGATTTTCCTGACCAAATTCGAGTCGAGACACGGCTCTTCCAATAGTGAAATATACATTTTTCGAGTCGAGACATCACTTTTACAGCACACTTTCGAGACCAGCCAGCCACAAATCTTGTCTCGTGCGCATCCCTAGATACATACAAACAGACAGACAGACACATAACAAAACTTTTTATTTTATTTATATTAGATTAGGTATATTTCAAACAGTGTTTCTTCCAGAAGTGTTTTTAGGGGGCACTGCTCGCCCGGAGCTGTGAGAGTACCCTCGGAAGAGACCAAAATAATACGTGTATAATATAATAATAATAAATAGAATAATATCAACAGTGTCCCCCGGAATACGAGTGGTGGTGGTGGTGTTTGAGTTTAACGTCCCGTTCAGCAGCGAGGCTATATGAGACGTGGACCTACTGATTAACATGGAATCCAAACCACATGAGCTCCCGCCGGGAATCGAACCTGGGTCTCCCACGCCAAAGGCGCGAACGCTAACCGCTTAGCCACAGAGGAGCTCCCCGGAATACGAAATGTGCCCCAGGGAACATAGTTTCTGAAAGAAACACTGACTTCAAACACAACAGATAGAACCAACGGCGCCGACTTTCCAAAATGTATGTGGGTGCATATCAATGGCGGGATGTGTTATATGTTTTCAGGGGAGTCTCGATATTTTTTTTATTGATTTCTTTCCAGTTAAAATCTTTTATGAACGCTGCCATAAAGGGCTGTGCTGTGATAAAGTAAAATATACCGGTAATATAAGGATAAGTTGGGGCTGTCCTAGCTCAGTCGGTAACACGGCTGACTTAAACGTAAAGAAACAGGTTTAAACCCATGATCAAGTTTAATTACTGTAATGCATATTCCTAACATATACAATCGTGATATTAAGTGTATATTTTCAACAACTTACATGATGCACAATGAGTGCAAGAAGCGGTGATATTATCAATACGTTACTAAAAGAAAATACTACATTCATACAAATTAAAATGAAAAAAATCATCATAAAAGAAAATACTTTTAATGTTATTGCAGAAAGAAATTGCAAGGATTTTGTTGTGGACATAAAGTATAAAGTGACTAACTTAGTGTGTTCCTTGGTTGCCTTTGCACAAACAAACTTGAAACAAACAATTATGCTTTAGAGGTTAGAAATTTTAACTTCCATCTCGATGTTTTAATTGTTTATTTTTTGATAGTGACAAGTGAGAAATATTTATTTTATTATGTTTCTATGAACCTAAAAACCTTGCCTGCAGCGCCCAGACAAGATTATTTGTGTGAGTGCTAGAGCCAGGGAGCACCCACGTAGTCGGCTCGCATGGACAGAACAACCCCTAGCATTTCTTACACAGCACATTTGTTTTGGCATAGAACGTTGATACTATACTAGCGAGTTCCAGCTAGTTAAGCCTTTTATTAACAGCCGGAGGCACCATTCTGTTATATCGTTGTAGTGAGTCGCGTGTTAAAATACTCCTAGTATCAGCGTTTTCATTCTTCTATTGACCTTGAAGGACAAAACAAATGCCTTTCGAGGAATATAAGTTCCCTTTAATTCATGAAGTTGATATAGAAATGACCTTCCAACCTACTGTAAGCTGTGTATAAATGCTGGAAGTCTTTCTAAAACGAGCGGAACGAGCGAGCCATTTATCAAACGGCTCGACTCGAAATTCGACGTCAAAAACTGACTCGTCTCGGAACTCGATTCGAGAAAATTACCTTTGATTCGACTCGAAACTCGACTTGAATTCGAGTCGCGTTTTAGCTCAGCTCGTGCCCATCCCAAGGCATTAGAAAAAATGGCAGCTTATTATTATTCTGCTAAACTAATTATATAATAATAACAATGTTGTTATGTAAAATTAAAAATACAGAATATAGAGAAGCGTAGGATATTCAAACTGATCTGAAAGAACTCCAATATTACATACGATCAACAAACTATTTTCTAGTAGTGCAGTAGGCCTGCTCATCAGAACACAGTTTATTCATATTAACCCCTTACTGTATATCGTTAATTATGGTACCCTTGTTTTCAGGGTGCAAATTACCGGGGGGATGAGGGGGATTTCTCCTCCTTAATCACATTTTGTTCCCCCCCAATATATCAACCAGCGACGTAACGAGCATTACAAGATTGGGGGGGGGGGATGAAACTTGAAATTGCCAAGTCTTGATTTAAAAAATGCCAAGTCTTGGTAAAAAAAAATACCAAGTGTTTCGAAAATCTTAGTCTCACTTTTACCAACCCTGCGGAAAACTTTACAGCAACCTTATTTTCATATTCGTCCCATTCCGTGCCCCATCTGAGATATGAATACGAACAGCCCCGAATAAAATTTCGAATAAAATAAAGTTTCGAATAAAATTTCACACCTCAACTCAAAATTATTATCATCTCCCACGATGCACAACTGTTAATTTGACAATTTATGGCTAGTTTAGGTAATCTGCGCCAGTCAATCCTCACGAGAAATGCGCAGAGCTTTTTTTTTTCTCTTCTGTCCTCCAGTCTCCTCCCACTTCGATTTCATAATTTCGCACTCTGGTGAAAAGTGTTAAATACCGGCAAGAAAAATACTAATATAAAACCTCCCTTTTAGGCGCCCCTCCAACCGCAAGCCCGGGTCACGTGCCTTGCTTGCTACCCATCAGCTACATAAGTAACATACAATGTTTACGTAATGCTTTGGCTTATAAGTACTATAAAGAAAGGAAGAATTTTAATTTTTGTTTTACTTTCCGAAAGAAACAACTTCGTACGTGATGTGATTAAAAACAAAGTAGGAAAGGCAACACAATTGTATGAAAATGAAGTGAAACACACACCGATCTATGCTTTCACCCAACAGATGTATTCCCCCCCCCCCCAAATGTGACTTTTGGAATCATGCACTTCGGTTCATAGCGGAAGCGACAGAATGACCTGACTCATCCATTGTAGCTTTTGTCCATCGAACAACATTTCCAGAAACCTACTCTGCCCCCCTTGCCGTGCTATGGAAAATCAGCACCCGGGGCAAGAGTATACGACAGCGGCCTCGTACATATGAGTGAGGGCGACCGATCATTCGCGAAGCGCCACCATGGTTGGCGCGAAGCGTAAAAAAAATTTCAAAAATAAACCCTGCTTTTCCTTGATTTTGAACACCTTTTATTACTTTTCCTTCCATTTTATATATGTGCACATATATTTTCCTAACGTGAGTAACATTATAGGACCACTTCCTAGAGCAGAAAGAGGATTTAAGTACATACTAGTAGTAATATTCCAAGTAATTTTTCCATTCTCTCTTTTCCTTTCATTCTCTTTTTTAATTTTTCTACCCAATTTTGCGCCCCCTTTCTTCGGCGCCCGGGGCCATCGTCTCCCGTTATGAAAGGAACTGATAATACCATTCCCAAAACAGACTTTTGTTCAGTTCTCCCTACTCGAAAAGCCCTGTAAATAGGAAGTCTTACAGCAAAACAGAACTGAAATAAGCTATTCTTGTCCTCTATATTAATATGATCACCTTTTGTTTCAAAGCGAACGGTTTATTTACACACAAAGCATACACGGTTACACAATACAAAACAATTCACTCTGGTATCAAAATCTACTTCCCTTTGACATTTTACTATTAGAAAAAAAAACTTAAATTTGTCAAATTTACATACTATACATAGTAAAAAGTTTATACTAATAAACCTGCCATGTTTTCTTTATGGGAATACGGGACACTTTAGATCCCCTTCCCCCCAAACTCTCCAACACAATCCAATAAACTGTACCTCTGGTTATGTATAACAGTATAATAGGCCGCGGTGGTTCAGTGGTATAGCATTCACTTCTGGTGCATGGGGTCCTTGGTTCGATCCCAGCTCACTCCAAGTGAGCTTTGTAGTGGAAAAACACCGTGTGCGTGGGTTTCTCGTGGTTCTCCCGTTTCCTCCCACCTTTTTCATTCCACCATTTCATTCATTTCTCATCATCACCGTCTCCTTTAGCCTAGCCGACATTTATTTTTTCAACAATATAAGTTCCCTAAGTTGCAGCTATCTTTCTCTCGTCGTTCCCTGCAATTAACTTTACGGACTGAAGATGTTTACAATCCAACTACACACACAAAAAAAAAAAACAAAAAAAAAACTTAAGATAATGTCTTATAAAAATACTTTACAGAAAAACAATATGCAAACTGATTAAATCAGTGACACAATCTACATTCAATATTCTTCGTGCGTTTAGCAGTATTTATTTGCATGGTAGTATTTGAAAAAAAAATACGTTTGTCAGTTTAATCTGATGAAAAGTTGATTTTTCTCTTGTGTCGTGTATAATTGTCAGGACCAAATTTACATATTTCTAAGCCCTGGACCAAGCACAATTCTGCGCCCATAACCTCTCAGAAATATTATAATTCTTGTTACTTTATTTAATGTCTTTCTGAAGAAAAAGTCACTCATCTTTCCTGTGCTTGTACAGTCACGAACATTAATAAATGGAGGTTGGAGCCATAAGATATAATGGCTTCAGCCTCCATTTATTAATGTTTGTGACTGTACATGTAGAAACACTCAAAGCCATCATACTTTTTTTTTATGTTGGAGAGTGTTCGAGTTTCCACCAGGTACAATGGAAAAGGCAGTGTTGCAAATTTCGCTCGCTATCAAGTCGGACAGGGTATTGTGATAACTTGCTCAAAACTGTTACATGCTACACTTTATTGTTCACTCACATTATCCCAGCCAGTTCATTACTTTTCGAATAAGCTTATATTGATAGCAGAAATGGGATGGAATTAAAATATGGGACATTTGCCTGTCCCGACTAAATTTATTGGGACGCGGGATTCTTGGGTCCAAAATCGGGACTGTCCCGTTTTTTTTTTTTACGGGACGTATGGCAGGCTTAATACTAACCAGTCACTGTTTTGTTCTTGTTTTATTAACATCAATTCTGCCAGTCACTACCTGTTGCCTGTATACGCTCTTGTATCAAATGCTTTTGCGTCCAATGCTCTACTTGCCACCGAAACGCCTCTTCTGTCTGTCTTTGCATGCCAGCTCTATTCTGCTTTTGTCAGTGGTACAGTTCCTGATTTTCATTAAAGATTCTTCAAAATGTTTACAAATATCAAATGAACAAAAGTGAAGTGTAACCACTTGCAACAAGTAAAGAATCTTTAAACGAATATATCAATTTATTTCAAGATTGGAAACTACACAAAACTTATGCCAAGTCTATAGGAGAACTGATAATTTCAACAAATGGATACCTAAGAAAATGTTAAACCGGATAAGTCAATTGAACAAACCGGCATTCTTCAAATTCCCAACTATGTATTTTAATTTGCCAACTTGTCAAGAGATTGGGAACTTTGGGGGGAGGCTCCCCCTTTACCCCCCTTAACGACGCCCCTGATATCAACTGAAGTTTCCCCACCGGAAATCCTTGCTTTTTCCCCCAAAACCATGCTTAGTATAACGCCAAATTTCACTGATTTTTGTCATTTCTTGTAAGTTTAATCTGCTAGCCGTATTTCAAAATGAGCGATGTAAACTGTTCAGTATTGGTCATTCTAATTTCCCCACTATTTTCACCGTTGCTTAGTTTAATATTATGACTACAGTTGTTACTTGCAAAGGTATCCTTACCCTTCAGTTCGTCGTCGTTCGTGAATATTGAATGTACTTTTGGTCTAGGAATTAATTCGTGCGGTAGGACAAGAGATGGCGCAACGAACGGAGGGTCTCACAGTTCCGTGTATCCACACATGTGTTGCAAACCCCTGTCATCGCGTATCGTTCGTAGTATAGGGCAGTGGATTAAAGCGTCAACAACACCAGTTTGTAGTTAAGTGAACATGGCGCAATTTGTGCCTGATAAAGTGTTTTTGCGGGGTGTCCTGCTGCATTACTTTAACATGCAGAAAAGTGCGACTGAAAGTCATCGTATTTTGGTGGAAGTGTATGGTGACCATGCTCTAGCTGAGCGAACGTGTCAGAAGTGGTTTGCACGGTTTAGAAGTGGTGATTTCGGCTTGGCAGACCAAGAGCGAGCTGGACAGCCAAAAAATTTCAAGACGAAGAATTGACAGCATTGCTCGAGCAGGGTTCGTGTCAAACGCAGGAACAACTTGCAGCAGCATTAGGCGTTGATCAAACAACAGTCTCCAAACGCTTGAAAGCCATGGGACTGATTCAAAAGATGTCACATTGGGTTCCACATGAATTGAAAGACAGAGACGTTGAAAGACGAAAAACCATTTGCGAATTGCTGCTTCAACGACAGAGCAGAAAGGGGTTTCTGCATCGAATTATTACGAGTGATGAGAAGTGGATCCATTACGAGAACCCTAAACGAAAAAAGGCCTAGGTGAAACCAGGTGAACCAGGTCCATCACAACCAAAACGATATATTCACTGTGCAAAGGTTATGCTGTGCATATGGTGGGATATGAAAGGTGTGGTGTACTATGAGCTGCTGCAACCGGGTGAAACTATGAATGGAGAACGTTATCGACGACAATTAATGCGTTTGAAGCAAGCTCTGGCCAGAACACGACCAGAATGGGAGAACAGACATGATAAACTTATTGTTCAACATGATAACGCTCGCCCACATGTCGCAAAACCGGTCAAAACCTATTTAGAAAATGTCGGATGGGAAGTTTTACCCCACCCGCCGTATTCACCAGACGTTGCTCCTTCGGACTACTACTTGTTCGATTGCATGAACAACGATTTGATTGGACAGCGGTTTACTTCTTCAGAAGATATCGAAACATGGGTCTCTGCCTGGATCGCTTCCAAGGATGAGGACTTCTTTCGCCACGGAATCCGTACATTGCCTGACAGATGGGCGAAAGTGGTGGCTAGCGATGGACAATATTTTTCTTAAGGTATTTATGTATTTTGTGTTTGTACTACAGCTTCAATGTGTGCGTACCAACCGCACGAATTAATTCCTAGACCAAATAATTGCGCATAACAAAGTAGGATATGGAATTATAAATGCTCTTAGTGGTTGGCCAAGAAGTAAACAAATAGCTTCCTCCATCATACTCGGGCATGTCATATCCATCCTCTACATTTGTATCGATTACCATCTTGTTTTAGTTTTTGTTATATTTCATTTTAGTTTGTAAGTTTGCATAATATTTGTAATATCCAATAAATAGAAAAAGTGGATTTAATAGAACGTAAGTGGACTATTATTGCTTGAGTATCACTGCCTTTTACAGTTTACGGAAATGAGCTTTTGACACTGTACTCAAAATCTGAGTTCGTCCTATATATTCTCTCGTGGCTATATGTTAGTGTATATACTTACGATGCGTCCGTAGTGAGCAGACACGTTAGTGAAAGTGAGTAAGAGCATAAGATTTGTTTTAGCATTTGCTAATACGACTGATTTTCCGTGTCATTCATTGTCTGTCTGTGTCTGTAAAAGCACTTCAACTGGAGCGGGCCGTTTAAAGTTAACCCTTCACTTTCTATCTCTCTTTTCGCTATACAGTTTGCTGTCCACGCCAATAATCTTGTCTGGAAAACTTCAATGTAATATTTATACTTCATTTGATAGCATAGAACATAGTGAATCAACTCAGCTGTATCCTAACAGTAAAGTAATTATAAGTGCTGATTTCCTGAGCTCCATCATAGACTTGACTTAGGGATGCGCACGAAACAAGATTTGAGGCTGTCTCGTCTCGAAAAAGTACTGTAAAAGAAATATCTCGACTCGAAAAATGTATATTTCTCTATTGGAAAAGCTGTGTCTCGACTCGAATTTTGTCAGGAAAATTCTGTCTCGACTCGTCTCGTGCGCATCTCTAACTTGACTTGATTTTGAGTTCAATTACAATTGTAGTAAACTCCCTACTCTGTAAATATATATTGCTAATATTCGTAAGTTTCAAGATTGTAAAAGAACGTAGCTGTTTTGTCTTTCTATTAAGTTTACGATATTTCTATCGTATCTTGTCTGAGTTGCAAAACGAAAGATAATACATTTATCGATTTATGGTTAGGGATTGGTCCTTTAAAACATTTAATATTATTTCGAGAGGTGATAGAAAGATACTATCTCTCGAAAAACATGCATTTTCTTTTGTGACAGATGAGAATACTACTTCAAGTTTGACTATTGAATTCATATAGTTTGGATATCTTCGTTTCACACCGTGAAACGATACTCACTTCTTTTAGTTTGGTATTGGTACTGGTAACTCGTCTAATATATGCAACAAGTTGACACTCTTAGTCATAGATTAGAAACTTGTAGCAAAACACGTTGAAACCGTATTTGGCTAACTTCAGCTCCTTCTGTTTTGAATAGGAATTGGTGGAAAATATTCTTGTGATGCTGAATTCTTGGAAAAACACTTTCCTACGACCCTGAATTGATTGTAAAAAAGCCGTATCTTGATATCTCCTATTGTTTTGATTCCTGGAAACAAGAATTGAAATAGGAAATAGTAGTTAATTTGAAACACTTCCTGTTGATCGCAAAAAAGCCGTATCCTGGTATCTCTTATTGTTTTCATCTATGGAAAAAAAGAATTGAAATAGGAAGTAATAGTCAATTTGAACCACTTCCTCTTCCGGTAGGGTGTTGACAATAATTATGGTATATTGCCTTGAGACGCTAATTCGTTTGGACAAAGGGGCCGCGGTGGCTCAGTGGTAGAGCGTTCACCTCTGGTGCTAGGGGTCCCGGGTTCGATCCAAGTGAACTTTGCGGTGGACAAACACCGTGTGCGTGGGTTTTCTCGGGGTTCTCCCGTTTCCTGCCACTTTCTTCATTCCACCATTTCATTCATTACTCATCATCACCGTCTCGTTTAGCCTAACCGGCATATACGTGGGACGTAAAACTCAAAGATTTCATTTCATTTTTTTTTCGTTTGGACAAAGATGTTCTCGCTATCTGTTACTGTTTTCGTTCTATGGTGAGGAACGTTCAAACAGAATATGGCTAATTTTAACAAATTCTACTTTGATCAAAGCTGCCATGGAGAAGGAGGAAGCTATTCTTGAGACGATGAATCGATTGCAAAGAGCTACTTTGTAATATCTTTTAACATTTTTGCTCTACGGAAATCAGTATTGGGACCAAAAGTACTAGTAAATTTGAACAATTACCAGCTTTGGTAGAGTTATATGGATAGTAACGATATGTTTGTTGAGAGGCTGAATTGTTTGCTTTAAACTGCTTCTCGCTATCTGTTACCGTTTTCGTTCTATAGCGATAAACATTGATACCGTTATTGGAACCAGAGTTATAGTAAATTCTAACTACAGCCGAATTTATTGGAGTATTGTAGATAGTCATGATATGTCGTCTTTAGACTCTAAATCATTTGCAGAAACCACTTCTCAATATCCGTTATCATTTTCTTTATATATTGACAAACGTTCAAACCGGAAATGGCTATTTTGAACCAATTCCGGTTTGAGTAGAAGGTTAACGAAGGAAATAAAATCTATTCTTTGGACACTGAATTAATTGCAAAAGACCACATCTTGAAGCATTTACTATTTCTATTAGGCGGAAATTAGAAATTGAAACCGGAAGTAATAGTAAATTTCAACCATTTGTGGTTTCGGTAGAATATATTGGATACTCTTGATATTGGCTCTAGATGGTAACTCGTTTTCAAAAATCAGTTCTCGCTATGCTACCGTTTCATGCTATGACGATAAAAGTTGAAACTGTTGTTGAAACCGGAAGTAATAATAAATTTAAACCCTTTTCAATTTTAGTAAAGTATTGTGGATGACTATGATATGTTGCCTATACACGCGCAATCGTTTACAAAAAAGTCTTCTCCCTGTGCGTTGCCGTTAAATGTTAGAACCGCAAATTGCTAATTTGAACCACTTCTGGCTTGAATATAGTGTTAACGGATAAAATGGAACCTATTCGTTGGATGCAGAATCAATAGCAGAAAACCATTTCTCTATATCACTGTCTTTGCTCAGGTATCTGTCGACAGCAGAGCCCTGCACGGGCCGGGAGCGCCCGGTTCGGCCCGGAATATGATCGTCCCGGCCTTGCCCTGCCCGTTTCAAATAATATCAAACTGGAACGGACCCTAACCGGGCCGAACGGGCCAGGCATATTCCGGGCCGAACCGGGTCGGGCACATTCCGGGCCGAGCACAAATGCTATAGGGCCGAACCGGTCCCGGCCACTCTGAAAGACGGATCGGAAACTAATCTTGTCAGCCTTTTTTTTTAAATGTCCTCCACTACCCCTGCCTTTGCCGTGATCGTACGGTCTTACTGTCAGCCTATGCTAATCGTAATGTGTTTGGGAAGCTGACTCTTTATTCAAGACTGCAAAGTACTGTAATACTACCACTATTACTACTTCTACTACTACTACTACTTCTACTATTACTACTAGGACCACTGCTAATACTACTAGAACTGCTACGACTTCGCGTCAGAGTTGACATGTCTGGTGGTACCAAATTTACCTTCTAAATAGAGAGAGAGAAAAAAAAACGGAGTAATGCTAGTTATTATGGCCGGTCTGCATAGAATGTGAACCGATGCTTGATCTACGAGGGACAACGCTGGCTCAGTAGGAAAAACACTCACATCAGGTGCTAGAGGTAGACGGACCAATCACTGCTTGTGCTATGTGAGCTTTGTGGTGGACAAACACCGTGTGCTTGGGAGTTTCCGGGGTGGTCCCGCTTCCTCCAACTGTTTTCATTCCACCAATTCATCCCATCATCATCCATACGGTCTGAGCCGTAGTTACCTAAAGAACGTATGATAAAGTCAAGTACTTGACCTATTAAGTAGAATTTGGTACGCTACCATAAGACCACGGAGGCCAAAACCGTGAACTGGCGTGTTCATAAGATCAGTACAATTTGTAGTAATGTTCAATTACCAAGGCAAATACCAAATAGTGTTACATCTTTCTGTATTGTTTATATTATGATACTACAAATATAACAAAATATAATGATCAAATAAATCATCAAGATGCCAGGGTCGATTAGGTGTTCCTGGAATAGTGGCTCAGTGGTTGAACGTTCATCTCTAGTGGATGGGTCCCTGGTTCGATGCCAGCTATCGCCAAGTGAATTTTGTGGTGGACAAACACCGTGTGTGTGGGTTTCTCGGCGTTCTCCCGTTTCCTCCCACTTTATTCATTCCACCATTTCATTTATTTCTCATCATCACCGCCTCCTTTAGCCTAGCCGGCATAACTGTGGGACGTAAAACTCAAAGATTTCATTTTCATTGTTTTGTTTTCGTATTACTAGTAATAGCAGTAGTGGTATTCGCTGTCGCATTAGTATAGTAATGAGTAGTAGCAGTAGTGATAGTAGTAATAGTAGTAGCAGTGGCAGCAATAGTGGAATTAACACTAGCATTCGTAATCGTAATAGTAATAGCAGTATCACTGTAGTAGTTGTAGTATTAGTATCACATACGGTGTAACAGTTTTACATATCTTCTCTGTTACTCATAATGCGCTAATGAGCGTAGTATAAGACTTTTACGTCCATGAGCTGTATTATTGTATAATAAACATGGCTGGACAGAGCAAGCACAGATAACAAATAGACAGACAGAATAGGGACATAGAAAGAAAACCTTGGGTAACCTTTCACACGATTTTCCTATTCGAGAAGGACAAATAGACATTGTAATATTATGACAATACATTTCTCATTTCCCATTGCATATTGAAGGATTGACTTGACTTATCTACTTGGTTGTTCCCAGGCCGGTTACGCCCGGTCCGTTTAGAGCCCGACTCGTTCGTACCCGGCCAGTTTAGTGTCCGGCCCCTTTGTGCTCGGCTCGAGATTCGGGCCGGGCCGGATCGGGTCGAGCCGGGCACTGAATACAGATCCATCCAGGCCGGGCCGGGCCGGTCTTTGGGCCTGGGTTTGCAGGGCTCTGGAACTTTTCCTACTTTTATGCACAGCATAGTTTGGAAGTTTAAAACCTGTCCTTGGTCCCATAAATATTATTAACACTAACATATCAATGATACTCTTGTGTATAATTCAAAAAGTTAGCCGTGAAATTTAATCCAGATTGGAAGTAGTTGTGGAAAGGCCTCTTGCTATAACAGATTTGTGGGTGTTTAGATAAAACCAACATAATCTTTCTATTTCACAACGGGTGAGTAAAGCATAGGTCATGTCTACTGTATATCAACTTCACGGACCAAAGCGACTTGTGACTTCATGAAAAACCATTTGTTCTTCAACATGCTACAACAGCATCTTTCCACCATGAAACATTACCAATTTTTGGATAGGAGAAAGGGTAATGTTTTTATTTAGTTGAATTTTTTATGATAGACAGGTTTCAATTTTAAGTTGAAATATTTATAAATTACTATTTTTTTATAACTTTGAGATGTAGCTTGAATTTATTAATTTTAGAAATAAAAAAGCAATTTGAATTGGTTTTAAGTAAGAGGCACGGTAAACATTAAGGAAAAGGTTAAGACAAGATTTGACTTTAACAAATTTAGAGACTTTTGATGTGTTTGTTTTTGATTGTTTTTGCGGTGATTTATTTTTTGAACTTGATGTAGTTTTATTGTAGAAAGGATTTTTAAGCGTGCGATGTTACCTTTATGCACTGATTGTTAAGCTTTGATTGTTCTTCATTTTTCTGATTTTGTTTATTATTTGTTTTTGGGGTTAGGTTGAATCTTCGCTTTTTTTTTAATTTGAGCATGGGATGATGGTGTTTAAATTGGCACCTCCCACATACGTTATGAAGCCCAACGTTAGCTTGATTTTTTGCAAAACGTTTTTGGGGATTGACCATATAAGCGGGCACCAAACCCGGTAGAAATTTTGACGTTTAAGCAAGCAAAACCTAAATGCAGCATTAAATTATAAATATGGAAGATACGTAGCTTAGTAAGTTATGACTTTTTTGTAGATAACGAAATAGGAACATTAGATTAATATTTTAGCATTCTTTAAGAATGCAGACTTATAGGAAAGTTAGGACAGATAGGAAGAGAATAAAGGAATTTAGAATTGAAATATTAACTAGCTTTGCGGAAGCTTGGATAGGAAAGGACATTTGCCTTGTGCTATTATTTATTATTAATAGAAAGGAAAAAAAAGAGAAATTATAGCGTGTTTTTTGAGCCTAGAGACTATAATAATAATTGTAAAGAAAAAAAATAAATATTTTTTTTGTGTATATCGTTGGGAATTGAATCCGGAACCTCTGGGATGGGTTACGGAACAGTTGGTTCTTCAAGGTCAATAACAACAAAATAGAGTACACGCGACCCATTACTTCGATAGAAGAGGCAAATTCAACAGACGTGTTTACGTATAAAAGACTGATGCCCTCCGGCACTTAGTAGAAGGCTTAACTGGGTGGAAGCAACATAACAACGTTCTATGCGAAAGAACGCTGTTTGTTCTATCTGTTGTGTGTATGAAGCACGAGTTTGCTTGTGTGTCTGTCTGTGTGCGTCCTGGGGATCAGACGAGTTGACATAAGGTTACTAAATTTTGATCACGGATACTTTTGTCCAGGCCCCAGACTAGGACGAAGCGTTTTTTTTTTTTTCAAAATTCGAACCAGGGTTCTCAGAGGAGGGGTGCAATTACCGGGACATGTAATGATATTAGAAAATGACTGATATTTGTGTCAAATCCCTAGTTTTCACGGTCGCTGAAATGAATGGTGATTCTTTCAAAGGCGTTAGCCTCTAAATACAGCTGGAGCCGCGGTGGCTCAGCGGTAGAGCGTTCACCTCTGGTGCTTGGGGTCCCAGGTTCGATCCCAGCCTCCTCGAAATTAACTTTGTGGTGGACAAACAGTCTGTGTCATAGCTCACCGACTCACTGACAATGACTGACTTAACACGTTTGATAACAGCGCGTGTAATAGTTGATTTATATACGCAGTTGATACAGCGTGTATACCTGTAGATAAGTGGGTAGCGTGTGTAACAGTTGTTCTAAAAATTCTGTGTTCGAGTCGCACCCTAGACTGAATTACATTTTCTTTCAAGGAATTAAACACTATAAATGGTGTTCGCGTTCGATGCTGAAAGAGATTTATTCTATGAAGCAAGAAAAACTAAGACAGGTACAGAGGGCAGGGGGAAAGACGTAGACTGCACGTTAAAATTTAATTTATTCCCATGTCTTTTACTCTTTCCTTTCTCTCTTTCCTTTTTTCCCATTTTGTTTAGCTTTCTATACTTTTTCGGTCTCTGCATGATGCGTATTATTATTTTCGTTTTCTTTGCATTAATTTCTCTCTCTTTGAACTTAACGTGAATGGAATGTCTGCAGATTTATCTCGTGGTTGTTTCTCTAAGTGATGCTCTCAGATAGCAACACTTTACCCTCCAAATGGAGGAATATGCAAGGCTACTGTACCATACGCGCACAACCCCTATGGGACTATGGTAGTGAGCTGCGCAGTTTGAGCAATACGCACGGATAAACCACGCTTACATTTATATTTATTAAAATCTCATATTAGGACTTACTCCGCAATACAAACTTTTAACAAATGCGTCTTTTAAAATTATGTACTTCTTCTTCTTCTTCTTCTTCTTCTTCTTATTATTATTATTATTATTATTATTATTATTATTATTATTATTATTATTATTATTATTATTATAGCAATAGCTATGTGAAGCAATTATCTCGGGCAACTTGGTCGGGCCGCGGTGGCTCAGTGGTAGAGCGTTCACCGCTTGTGCTTGGGGTCCCGGGTTTGTTCCCAGCCCCCGCCAAGTGAACTTTGTGGTGAACAAACACCGTGTGCGTGGGTTTTCTCGGGGTTCTCCCGTTTCCTCCCACTTTCTTCATTCCACCATTTCATTAATTACTCATCACCGCCTCCTTTAGCCTAACCGGCATAACCGCGGGACGTAAAACTCAAAGATTTCATTTCGGCCAACTTGGTTTATACACACCATTCATCATCGGGTAGTTGTAGAAATGAGTCTTTTACAACAGGAGTTGTTAGCTCAATCGGTAGAACGCTGACTCATGGATTCAAGGGTTGTGAGTTCGAAACTAGTCCGAGTCAAAAGATTTTTTCTGATTTAATTCTTCAGATGGAAACCTTTCTCTATTCACTTTTATCTTGTAATTCTGGATAGAGATGTTTAGATGCGAAAAAAGATACTAGAATATAAGAAAAGAAAGATAAATTACGTGATATCTTTTGCAATTTTTAACTATATTTTCACCTATCTAGGACGTTTATGAAAGTTCAGACTTCTATATCTCCTTTTCGCTCTCTTACGTGTCCTTTAACTACGTAATTCCTACACTTAATTCATAAATCACATATACATATATTGCAGATGTATCTCTTGCTCTTCTCTCTACATCATGTCTGGAGATAAATGTTTTGACAACACGTTACAGACACGATTTACAAAAAACAATACGATCTACGATATCAGTGATACATGTTGTGGTGTTTAACTTAACATATAAAACAATAAATAGAAAAGCTTAGAATACAAATCTTTACAGAGATGACAGTGCACTGATGCTTCAAATCTGTGTATTTACTCCTTATACCTATGTTAATTCCCTAGTCAAAATTAATCACAAATTCTTATACAACTATCCCTTCCTTTGAGTACCGCGCGGTCACATACCCGTTACGGCGATGTAACGGTACTTTTGGCGACGAGAATAAAAATACGCATACGTCAGAAGTCCCTTAAAAATGGAAAATTGCAACGAAACTTCGTATTGGGACTATTTGCAAAACAATAAGTGAATCGTGTTTTAATTTTTGCGAAAAAACAGTGTTGGGGCCTAGGCCCCATCCGAAAAAAAGAATTCATAATACCGTAATAGCGAAGGAAGGAGTGGACCGAAGGAAATGATTTTGTGTAGATATTATATAGAACCTATGTAAAATAAGCCCTTTCGTCTTTCTGAAGTAACCCTATCAGTTTTGCTTCAAATTTGGCAGACAAGAGCAAACTGGAAATAAATTGACACGTTTTTTTGTTTATGTGCATAAACATTCTAAGGGTTAAACGTGCCTCCTGAAATACTATAAAATACACTATAATGTTTGTGCGTGTAGTTGATCTGCCAAATTTGAAAAAATCGGATGAAGACACGACACTTGTGAAACACAAAAGGCAATATTTTACATATCCAATATCTACATACAACTTAATTCGCTTCGGTTTACTCCTCGCCACTCAACGCCTCGGTCCACTCAAAAGTTTTTTTTTTGAAGAAAATACGAAATACGTATTCCCTCATCTTACCTCTACAATATTTGTGCACATTTCATTCACTTCGGTTCACTTCTTTTTGCCTTTCGGGATCAAATTCCAAAATTTTGGATGGGGGCTTTTGGCCTAAAAAGCGTTTTTTCCCCCGAAAATAAAAAACGCGTATTCGTTTATTTTTTGCCTATTGTTCATACACAAAGTTATGTTGCAATTCTGCATGTCCTTTACACACATCTGACATACAGTTACTAGCACTTTTGATTTTTCGTGATCAAAGGTTTGGAGGGGTCGGTGCCTCACCCAACCGTTTTCTCCAGGAAAACATCACACCGGTATCCTCATTTTACGTCTGCAGTATCTGTGGACAAGTTCATCCACTTGGGTTCATTTCTTCTTGCCTTTCGGGCGTCAAAATTTAAAATTTTGGGTGGGGATTTTTGCAACCTAAAACCGCTTTTACGCAGAACATAAAAAACCCGTATTCGTTTATTTCTTTTTGTATTGTCCATACGCAAAGTTATGTTGCAATTCTTCATGTCCTTTATACACATCTGACAACTGTTACTAGTACTTTTGATATTTCGTGATCAAATGTTTGGAGGGATCCGTGCCCACCCAACCTTTTTTCGAGGAAAATACGAAACCCGTATTCCCTCATTTGATGTTATACAATATCTGTGCAGAATTTCACTCAATTCGGTTCACTTTAATTTGCCTTTCGAGCGTCAAATTTCAGAATTTTGGGTGGGAGCTTTTGACACCTAAACCGTTTTTCTGTAGAAAATAAAAAAAAACCGTATCCGTTTCCTTTTTGCGTATTGTCCATACACGAAGTTTCGTTGCAATTCTTCATGTCCTTCACACAAATCTGACGTCCTGTTACTAGCACTTTAATATTTCGTGATCAAAGGTTTGGAGGGGTCCGTGCACCACCCAACCATTTTTCTCGGAAAATGCGAAAACCGTATCCATATTTTACGTCTGCAATATCTGCGGACAATTTCATCTACTTGATTCACTTCTTCCTTGCTTGTCGAGCGTCAACGTTAAAATTTTGGGGTGGGGATTTTTGCAACCTAAAACCGCTTTTACGCAGAACATAAAAAATCCGTATTCGTTTATTCTTTGTGTATTGTCCATACACAAAGTTATGTTGCAATTCTTCATATCCTTTACACACATCTGACACTGATACTAGCACTTTAGATTTTTCGTGATCAAATGTTTGGAGGGGTCCAGTCCCCACCGACCCGTTTTTCCAGAAACATAGGAAACCGTATCCTCCTTTTACGTCGTCAATATCTGTGCACACTTTCATTCACTGCGGTTCACTTCTTGCCTTTCGGACGTCAACATTCAAAATTTCGGGTGCGGGCCTTTTCCCCCTAAAACCGTTTCTCCGTAGAACAAAAATCCCGTATTTGTTTATTTTTTGCGTATTGTCCATACACAAAGTTATGTTGCAATTCTTCATGTGCTTTACACACATCTGACATACTGCTACTAGCACTTTTGATATTCCTTGATCAAAGCTTTGGAGGGGTCCGGGGCCCACGCAACCCTTTTTTCCAGGAAAATACGAAATCCGTATTCCCTCATTTTATATCTACAATATCTGCCCTGTATTTTATTAACTTCGGTTTACTTCATTTTGCCTTTCCGGCGTCAATTTTCAAAATTTTGGGTAGGAGATTTTGCCCCTAAACCGTTTTTTCCGCAGAAAATAAAAAAATGTTAGTTAATTTTTTGCGTATTGTCCATACACAAAGTATCGTTGCAATTATTCATGTCCTTTACGCACATGTGACATACTGTTACCAGCACTTTTGATTTTTCGTAATCAAAGGTTTTGGGGGGGGGGTCGGTGCACCACCTAACCGTTTTTTCATTAAAATACGAAACCCGCATTCCCTCATTTTATGTCTACAGTATCTGTGCACAATTTCATTCACTTCGGTTCATTTCTTTTTGCCTTTTGGTCACCAATTTTCAATATTTTGGGAGTGGGATTTTGCCCCCTAAAAACAGTTTTTTTGCAGAACATAAAAAAACAGTATTCGTTTATTTTTTGGCGTATTGTCCATACACAAAGCTATGTTGCAATTCTTCATGTCCTTTTCACACATGACAATGTTACTAGCACTTTTGATATTCCTTGATCAAAGGTTTGGAGGGGTTCGTGCCCCACCAAACCCTTTTTTCAGGAAAATACGAAACCCGTATCCTCATTTTATGTCTACAATATCTGTGCACAATTTCATTACTTCGGTTCACTTCTGGCCTTTCGATCGTCAACTTTCAAAACTTTGGGTTGGGGCTTTTGCCCCCTAAAACCGTGCTTCCGCAGAACATAAGAACCCCGTTTTCTTTTCTTTTTTGCGTATTGTCCATACACAAAGTCATGTTGCAATCATTATGTCCTGTACACGCATCTGATATACTGTTACTAGCACTTTTGATATTTCGTGATCAAAGTTTTGGACGGGTCCTTTCCCCACCCAACCGGTTTTTTTCAGGAATATACGAAATCCGTATTGCCTCATTTTACGTCGACAATATCTGTGCACAATTTCATTGACTTCGATTCACTTTTTTTCGCCTTTCGGGCGTCAACTTCCAAAATTTTGGGTTGGGCCTTTTGCCCCTAAAACTGTTTTCCAGGAGAAAATCAAAAAACGTAATCGTTTATTTTTTGCGTATTGTCCATACATAAAGTTTCGTTGCAATTCTTCATGTCCTTTACACAATCTGACATACTGTTACTAGCACGTTTGATATTTCGTGATCAAATGTTTGGAGGGGTCCGTGCCCCACCCAACCGTTTTCTCCGTTAAAATTCGAAACCCGGATTTCCTCATTTTACGTCTGCAATATCACTGCACAGTTTCATTCACTTTGGTTCAGTTGTTCTTGCCTTTCGCGTGTCAGCTTTGAAAATTTTGGGATTGGCTTTTATATTAAACCTTTACATTATGTATTCTTTCTGTTTTATGAAATTCTTCTTCCGGGATGGAAGGAGAGAAATGGTTTCCTCTGATATCTGTTTCTTGCCATTCATCTTGTTTGAATTGCTTAAGTAAGATCATTTGCTAACTTTTGATGTCATCCAACTCCGTCACAATAATAAAGTTGTCATTTTTAACAATTTGTTTTATTCTCTTATTTGCAGTTTGCCACACTGATATATTTGTTACAAAATTGAGGTTTGGTCCAACGCCTTTCGAATTCGCAACCAACCGAAGCGCCGAGCTTTTTGGGTTGCCTGCTATTGCAGGAAAAGGAGAATTGCAGGTGGTAATGCACTTTTGGAGTCGTGTATACAAATATAGTAAAAAAAATAAAGCACCACATAATACGATTCTTATAGGATTAAGATAAGAATAGTTGTAGCAATGGTGTGGGGTGACAAGTTGCTAATATGTACAGTAAAAGTAGATAGAATCTAAGGATGTAGTAGGATACGTACTTTTAAAGGCTTGAAGAGCTTTTTGGTGCAGAAATGCTTATTGGTAGCCATAATATAATAATAAGAGTAAGAGTAAGAGTGTTTCTGGGTGCGCCGACATCGAGGTCTTTTTGCACCAGCGCAGAGACCCAACAGAAAATCAAAACTAAACCAACAGTAATAAAACTAGAAATAAGTTAATTAAAATACATGAAAGAACAACCAGACAGAGCTTAAATTAGTTTGCATGCAAAATCTGAAGCTCTTGGAAAAATAGCAGTAGTCCAGGAAGGGAACGAGTGTCGTCATCAAGGAGCAAATGAAAATCTTCTGCAAGCTTGAGTCGTTGTCGATGTCGGCCAGAGCGGGGCAATCGACAAGAAAATGATAAAAGGTCTTCTGAAGCTGCAATGTCACGTGAAAGATATGCATGCGTCGAAGGCTATGTCAACACGCAGTCGAGTTAAAACTATTTCTTTGGAACGAGATAGTCGGAAACTTGGTGTGTTTTAGTAAGATTACCTCTACTGATTACCAATATCAGCAGGAGTTTCGATCTCTGTTAAAACGCTATGCTAACTTCTCACACTTCTATACAGATGGCTCGAAACGAGAAGACTCTGTTGACTGTCGGTTTGTCTTTGGCCCTGCCCGCTATGGTTACCATAGCATAATAGGATGAAGATTCCTACAAATCTTGTTGTTGTTTATGTTGATTTTAGTTTAGTGTCTATTTGAGCAGCGAGGCTATATGAGACGTGGACCTACTGATTAACGTGGAATCCGAACCACATGAGCTCCCGCCGGGAATCGAACCCGGGTCTCCCACGTCAAAGGCGCGTACGCTAACCGCTTAGCCACGGAGGAGCTCTCTACAAATCTTCAAAATAAAAAAAATGTATATATAATATGATGGTTTAGATATTCTCAATCAGCGTTTGATGTAATTTGACTACTATAGTACTTAGAATCCTAATATTTTTGGTGTAATACAATAAAAAAGTAATCATGTTTATATGTATATGAAATATTTTTAATGACAGAATATTACAAAAGGCCTTTAACGTTATTTAAAATAGGAGAATAGATCTTATTAACATGTTACTTTTATATACAGTAAGTGATTTACTTATTTTCTCACATTTACTTTCATATTCCACTAAATTTGTTTGTACTTTACATTAAGAAACTGCAATATAATAGGGTTTCCTCAAGCTTTCAATAGGATTCAGAGAGGGATACCGAGAAATGACATCACTCCAAAACGCTTGTTTCTATTGCCTTGACGTAAACAGCTAGTTTTTTTCGCATTGTTTGTAGCGTTGTATCTCCATAACGAATAAATATTTTTTCTGAAACTTTTGGAATGTGGTATATTGAAGATGAATTCTATAGATGATGTTTTTAAAGTACAACCTTTGGTCAGAAAGGAAATGTCCATTTTGATCAATGTTTGCTTTCCTTGTGTGTGGGTGGGGAAGGGAAGGCTAACCAGTCACCGGTTCTTTTTTTCAGTTACACCTGCTCCATTAATTTTATAATTGAAGATCGTCCTACTTTTGATGTCTTCCTGTGATTCCACTAACTTTAGGTCACTTCTAATTTTGCCAAACTATATCATGATGTCGGACTGTTCCTCACTCTTATTTCAGCTCCTCCGTGGCTAAGCGGTTAGCGTACGCGCCTTTGGCGTGGGAGACCCGGGTTCGATTCCCGGCGGGAGCTCATGTGGTTCGGATTCCACGTTAATCAGTAGGTCCACGTCTCATATAGCCTCGCTGCTGAAAGGGACGCTAAACTAAAATCAACTCAACTCAACAAGACTCTTATTTCGTAGAATTCAGCTATTCGTTTCATGAACCTATCTAAATTCATGCTTTTGAATGCCCGTAGAAATTTAAACTGCTCCAATGTCAGTATGGATGTTCGTAAACTATTTGATTTCCTGTTTGCTCCTGAGCATATATTGTTCACATTTGAGCATAAGATTTTTCTTCATATTTGCATTTTTCTCAATGATTTTGATGTATGCTTTCTTGTTTAAGATTAATATTTCTGAGCTAACTAACTAATTAACTATCGCTTTTTGTTTTAGATGCTCGATCTGTTTCCTGGCTGTTATCGCGAATTAAGACAGTTAGCTCATCTAAAAACACTAAGCGATCTACGTGATTTTGCTCTACCTAATGAGATTGACTGGTTAATTCCAAGGATGTCTCTTTATTGGCGCCATTCCTGTTAACTTTCTCCAGGGCAGACTTGAAGAGTATTGAAGAGTCTCTCTCTCTCTCTTTTAAATCTGTTTTTGCTTCAATGCATTGGACTTAATGTGTGTTTTGTGATTGCAAGAATTTTGAGATTTAAACCTTGCTCTTTCAGTATTTAGAACAATTATTCAAGGTTATCAAGCCATACGTTTGTTGAAGTCGACAATATACAGATTAAATTTTTGCTATAAATTCTTTGAGTTCTCAGGATTAGCTTTAGATTGAGAATTTGGTTTCAGCACGACCTGCTTGGCAAGAAACCTGCTTGATGCTCTCCGATTTTAGGATCTACTTGTTGTTGTGTCCTATCGAGGAGTCACTGGAATAAAATGTTGTGTAACTTGTGATAAAGAGATTCCTCCGTAGTGACTCCTAATAAAATTCCTCTATAGTGACTTACTATTATTGTTGTTATTATTATTAATACACTTTTTCTAGATATCTTGTTAAACAATATATGTCGCCAACAAAGAGGTTATCTTTCAGGTGTCCAGCAATGCGAACACACCTGTGTTGCTCTTCATCCATGGAGGTGGCTTTACGTTTGGTTCCAGCAAAACTGAAATGAAGCATGACTTTCTTATGGATGAAAATATTGTATTAGTCAGTATCCAGTATCGACTTGGACTTCTTGGTAAACTTTTACTTTAGTTTCACTTTAATTATTAAATTTTAACTTTAATTATAATAATAGTTCTTATTCTGTAGTGCGAATCAACAAGATTATTGGAATTAAATGATCAAGAATATTTACCCCAGTTATATGTATAGTACAGGGATGCAAATAAGCACTCGCCCACTCGCCCGGGGCGTGTGGTTCATCGTTGCGGGCGAGTATTTGATATACCGAAAGTAAGTAAATCATTTCTATTGTGAGATGTGGGCTACTAGCTTTTTTCTTGGGCGAGTAAAATTGTGTTGCTTATTTGCATCCCTGGTATAGTAGCTTACAGGCGTGAACTGTTCAACTATTCGCTGAAGGTGTTAAAACACATGAGAGATGGAAACTTGTTCAACAAGATTTGTAACTTTTCTACAATAGTTATTCTGAAATCACCAACTCTCCCATGGTCTCGTTTTCCGTTCTGATTTTATCTGAGAGAACATGTACTATCCTATGTAGACTACTATTTAAATTTCTAACGTTGAAAACAAAAGGAAGGATTTTTCAATGCTCCGTATATATAAATGTTTCCGTGACGTTGGGTAAAATTTGAAAAAATGATGGGCAATGAAAGCAGAAGTAATTTGTGATAGGGAACCATTGTTCGGAAATGCCCTAAGCTCTCAGCAATAGTCCGCCAAAAATTATAGACATGATACAAAAAAGTTCGTAACTGGAGAATTGTCGGTTCGTGGACCTGTAGACTCCATTAATGTGAAAATGGATGGGGAGCAGGGGCAGTTGATGGGCAGTCTTTCAAAGAAAAGTATGATCTTTCTTTCGTTTTATATAAAAAAAAAACAGCAAAGCATACACCATAATCGTTTCAAGAAGAAATATTTGCAATATCATGGGCAGAGAATCATGAAAAAAATATGGGACTTGAAAAGAATACGCTTGTTTAGATAGCATGAATGGATGGTTGGATACAGTAGCGTCCTTCGTTTGTAATAGCGAACAATAAATTATACCATTAGTTTCCACTTTACACGTAGGTTTGAAATATTTAAAACTTGTCGTACTGTCATTTTGAAAAAAAAACAGATAAATTTATGTTTGATTGGTACTACCGTTAATCGTTTGGTATAGTGAAGCATGTCAAACAATATTATATTTCCCTATTGATATTTGCACATGACAAAATTTCATCAAAGTTTGTATCTTAGTTTAACAGGTACAAAATTATTTAAAGTTATATGATCCATCCAATATATATATGGTGTTATAAAATACATCTTACAATGCTTGAAAGGCGTTTCTACAAGTAAAAATAAGGACAAAATATCATATCAAAAATGTCGAAAGATGCATTGTTCATATTTGCGAGTGAAATACATTCGAAAGTCGCTACATAAACTGGTATTCAAAGCAAGATAACGCAATAAGGAGTAAAAGCAGCAATGTCAAATTACAAGAAGACATTCTTACCTGACGATTACAATGGTGCAGCAGTTGAGAACTATTTGAAAGTGCTCAGGAGACTCTCAAAGAAACTGGAAAATCCCCTACAGGAAACAAAAGTCTTCTGTACGTTCCACGCAATATTGGGATAGGAATGTAGCCAATAAAAATCTGACAATGTCAAGATGTCCCACTACTACTGGGACAACGTCACACACTCCACAAATAGGAAAACAACCCTGCAAAACCTGCTATTGTACAAGGATCACTTTGTTGTACGTAAAGTAATCCTAACAGAATTGTATCTATGTCCATTTGCTGCTGGGACACAGTCACACTCGCAAAATAGGCAATAATACTGCTAAATGTGCAATTGCACGTAGGTCACATTGTAGTACGAAAAGAAAAAGTACTACAATTTGTCGCATGTCCAAAGATTGCTGAGGCATAATTCCACATAAAAGAGCTAGGAAAACTAGGAAAAAACTTATTAACAAATGAAGAGGTGTTTGAAGAAATTCACCTGAAAGTGGCACTATTCCGTCAGAGTACGCTGTGATTCATTTCAGGTCATTGATACAGGAAGTTACGTTAATGACGCTGAAAGTCTAGGTCAGCTATTACGTTTTAGCGTTAATGGGTACTGCATAGGGAGTGTAGTTGACCGTTGATCGCCCTGTCTGTTCTTGTTGTTGCAGCTTTGAGTTTTGTCTGGTGAGTGTGTATGGTTGAATTGCTCCCAGGGGTATTGTACGTAGAGTACGTAATACAATGTTTTTTTCTAAGTTCGCAATAACAGTTTGATCACCTGAGTGAGATTTGTGGACGCTAATCAAAATAGTAGTGATTCTTCACTCGAGCGTAAAATTTACCCCATTTCTTATCAATTCTCACAGGAAAATGGCGGAGTAATCTATCCACGAGGTTGTTGTGTATTTCGTTTAGGAAGCGTTATACCAAATCAACCGTGAATCATGGTGTTTGTATAATTAAAGTTTGCCAAGTAGGCAGCTAACAGCACATACACTATTTCCAAGACGTGATGCTCGATTGCATGAAACTGACTTTCTACTATCTCGTAAGTGAGATTATGAAGAACTATGCACTATGCATACGGAGCAATTTGAAGAGGACATGTTGAACCCGATACAGTACTTTCCAGGCGCCAATACATGTAGCACTACTCCGCCTAGACAAATCCACTCTACCAAGGTGTTCAGCTTTTTTCAGGAGGAGCATTTGCACTAATGCAATTTGTAGGAGTTCCACTACAGACTGACCATTGACTTTTCCCTGCACATGGAATTCTGCCAATGGCACGTATAACAAACCCTTGCCATTGTAGATTTCCTAACAATAGTTTTGTGGAGTGATGAAGCAATTTTCACCAGGGATGGCACTTCAATAACCCCAACAGCTATGTTTGGATTATGGACAATCCGCATGCAATCATTGTGCACCACCATCAATATAAGTTCACAGTGAATACGTAGTATGGCATAATAGGCGACCATATGATAGGCCCTAACCTTTTGTCTGCTATTTTGTGTGATGGGACTTATCGGGTATCTTGACAGAACGTATTCCCTTAACTTTTGGAAAACACACCACTAGCAAGTAGTAAAAGCATCCGGTTTCAACACAACGTCGCCTCTGTGCATTTTCATCGGGAAACCAGGCCAGTGCTCAACTGTATTTCCAGAGATCGTTGTATTGGCAGGAGTGGAGCTCGCCCGTGACTGCCTCGTTCTTCCGACCTCACATCACTGGATTTCTTTGTGTAAGAAGAAATGAAAAAAGTTTGTGGAAAGTATTAGACCCATATGAAAAGTGCTGAGAACCTCGTTGCTCGTATAACTGCCGCTATTGGGACGGTCACTGATGTTATCTTTTTATTTCAAATCAATGGCAGACATTTTCACCAACGTCTCCTAGTATGCCAGTGTTTGTCGGCCCCTATCGTTACCACATAGTATCCCGTAGTGCAAGATACTAGTGCAGATGCTGGAGATCCTTGTACCACATGCAGCCGATTTTCATGTACGGAGGTTGTACGTTTTACAGGGTACTGTGCCTGGAAATCTTACCTGCCGTAACGTGCGTTTCCTTGACGTTCTCCATATTTATTCCTTTAAGGATTATCCACTTTAATTGTGGAGCATCCTTGTACAGTCTGACGACATGTGGCCACTGTTTCAGTTTTGTTTTCGGTACTACAAAATAGTGTGGCAAAAATTAGCGCTTTAACATGTGCTTTTTTTCTGTTTTCCCCGTTTTGTGTTTCCATTTGGAATTATGTCTCAATAGTAGCTGGACATGCTTTTTATTTTCTTCTTGGTACCACAATGTCCATTGTATGCAAAAGGAGTGCTATTTGGTTATTTTGTAAGTGTGTTACGATTTCCTAGCAATAATGGGATATAGATACAACTGTGTAAATTCACTTCTCGTAGCACAATGTGATCCATGTGTAATCGTAGATCTTGCAGTTTATTTTTCTATTTGTCGAGTGTGCGATGGTGTCTCAAGAGCAGTGGGACGTGTGTACATTCGTCGTTAGTGTTCTTTACTTGCTACATTCCGAACTCAACGTTATGTGTAATATCGTCTTTAATTTTCCGTACTTTCCATAAAGGATTCTCCATTTTCTTTGAGAGTTTCCTTGCGCATTTTATAGTGGGCCTCGATCACTGCACCATTGTATTTATCAGGCAAAACTTCTTTCATCTGCTTTTAATCAGATATTGCTATCTTTATTCCTTCTTGGGCTAATGTGTTTTAGACATAGTGTGTGGCGATTTTCGGACGCCTTTCACCCGCAAGCCGCGCATCTTTCGACATTTATCCACATGGCAGTTTGTTCTTATTTTTCTTGTAGAATAAGCTACCTAATACGTAGTTGTAGAATACGTATTCTGTGTGTGTGTTGGTTTTCAGTGCTAGTACTGTAATGAAGATAATATCTTTATTTCTTTAAAAATATTAAATATTGCTTGAGGAGATCTTTTGTAATTTCCTTTTATATGACAAACTTCGTAGACCGATAAACTACATGGATCTATTATTGAGAACAGAAGTAACAGATTTTCCAGTCTGGATTTGAGTGAAAATGTAAGATCTGGATAATCTGATGTACTCTTGCGACGCTGACAATAATTTCAAACTTGTATTTTACATGCTTTCTAGTCTGTGACATTTGTGGCTCCTTCCTATTAATTTTTTTCATATTATATTTTAACGATCATTAGTGCATACGAGAGAGAGAGAGAGAGAGAGAACAAACTAATCGAAAGTCGTATGCAATATTCATTTTTATTATAGAACATAAATTTACAACACTACTTGTCAGAAGGCATACATATCATATTAAAATTTAAAGAATTCTTAATAAAACCTATTGTTCTCACCTGATTTAAACAAATAAACTCTGTTAAATTGTAAAAAGGACTTGAAACTGAAGTTCTAATTTATTCCGTTAGATGTAGTTTAATGGAGAATGTATGCTGTCATCTTACGGCGAGATATGTAACTACTACTACCTTTGATGCAATTGCAGAAAATGGGATACATATACATACATACATACATACATACATACATATATATATATATATATATATATATATATATATATATATATATATATATATATATATATATATATAACTATCGTTAAAGCCGCCCTTACCAGTTAAAATATTAACGGGTTGACTTAAAGATTAACGGATTAACGAACGTAATAATTACTCTACCTACCATATTGCAGAAAATATAATTCAAAAATGCATTTTTGTACAAGAGTTATCGTGTAAAATAACGGATGAATATAAGTCACCGTTACTCCTTAACACATTTACAAATTGACTACTTTTTAACAAACTTGAACATTATAATTGCTCTTAATATCTTTTGCAGAAAATACAGTTGAAAATTCAGTTTCGTTCAAGAGTTATGATGTGGACTAACTTATGGATGTAATTTACCATTGGTCATAAATATTTTAACGGATTAAGCCTGTAAACAAACTCAGCCGAGATAGTCACTCCGGCTATCTATTACAAAAAAGAGAATTCAAAAATTTGCGTTAGTTTAATGAACAGACGTAAGTCACTTTTACCCATGAAGATGATTACGGATTATTCCGTTATTTAAGGCAGCTTATGTAACTATCAATTATAAGAAACAGAATTCAAGAATTCTCCTTCGTTCAAGAGCTTTCATGTGGATTAATTGTCGTAAGTAATTCGATGTTACCCATTAAGATAATAATGAGTTGGCTCTATTAACGAACTTGGCGGATATAACCGCTCTAGCTATCTATTATGAAAGAAGAAGTTAAAACTTTGCTCTAGTGAAGTCAAGGATGTTATAAATAGACGATCTGCCCATATGTATCTTCATTCTATTAAATCCGTGAAGCCAAAAAGCAACCGAGCATCAGCACGTCTGATTGGCTACTCTCGTTTCTGCCATCGTATGATTGGCTACTTTTGTTTCCGCCATGATTGTTGGCTCAAAACCTTGCGATCCTATTGGACGGAGTGGTCAGAGTAGGGGTGACGAAACTGTGACGTATAGCTTCAAGATTTTGTTGTAAGGACAGATTCTCTATTTTATAAGATCCTTGAGTAAAGTAACGAAACGACGGATGTACTAACATTATAATAATATACATATCATTTGCATGTTCGTAATAATGTGTCTAAGCAACTAACTTCTTATCGTCCAAATTATTTGTTTGTGAAGTATGACTACTAAGTATATTTTATTTGTAATATCGTTATATGCATTTACTTCTTAATTTTTGCGACACATTTATGTAACATATTCTTAATTTTATTTATAAAAGGCTTCCTTTCATTACAAACGGATGAGATTCCTGGAAATGCTGCAATGTTGGATCAGCTGAAGGCCATTCAATGGGTCAAAACGAATATTCAATATTTTGGTGGTGATCCTAGTCATATTACTATCTGGGGACAGAGTGCTGGATCAAGAAGTGTGCATTTACATATGGTCAGTCCATTATCGGCAAGTAAGTAATAGTTTCTCGCACCAGTCATATGAAGCTCTACTGGTGTATTCGAAGGGGAGCTAGAGTGTGCAGTAGCTTAACCAATGCAACCAATTGTTAGCTTGGGTTCCTGATCTACAGTAAAAAAGTATTGTTTCGCAGGGTGTATATGCACTGTATCATTCCTACTGTCCACTGTCCTTATCTTATTTTCAAAACGTCAATAAGAATTGGAAATTTGCTTTTATCCCCCTTAAGTCACTATCTACTATCAATGAAATTGTTCTTAATTTGCCTATAAAGTTAGTTTACGGTCTTCAAAATTGACATGATCCGTTTCAAAACTAGTTCTAAATTAGTGTTAGAATTCTGGAATATTTTCGAGTAATTTCGAGCAACTAAGAGAATCTTTCCGATGAAGAATAATTCATATTATAAATAAATTTGCTACTTTACATGAAATGTATTATTTCCTCACATTTGTATAACAGGATGGTGCAGTGAAGATTTGCAGGACCACTTCTTTCAAAGGAAAATTATTGTCAAAACGGTTATTATTAACAGTTTTTTATTAGCCATTTAACGATTTTTCAAATAAATTAAAAAGAATGAGTTATTTCAATTTGTTGCCAACTTATAAGCATAATCCTAAAATAGAATTCAGTCTTCTTTCCGAATTGAACAAAATTCTGGTGCCACTAAATATTGTGACCTTATAGCATGTGGAAGAAAATTGCAAATGACGCACATGTATGTATTGTGATAAACAATCATCGTAAATATAGTTTTACTCTGTATCGTTCTATTCACTAATAAATTCCTTATACATGAATTGTACAATAACAAAATAATAATAATAATAATAATAATAATAATAATAATAATACGTAATTGTATATGTTTATTGATACAAAGAGCCAGCGGCCAGAAGTGGTCGAGGGAATATGGAAATATAACAAATTGATTACAATAGCAGAGGCGGTACTAATCAAATAATACAAGCAGCATGACCATATAGAGTAAAAGATACATTAAGGTACAATGATTACTAATAATAATGAACAATAAAAATTGATAAAGAAAATAGAAACATGCAACAAAACATGCTGGATATACAGTACATAGTGTAAACTAACAATAACGATTACAAACGATTACAAAACAACCTGTAACTAAAAATAAATGACTAACACAATGAAAAACGTAAATGCAAAAGTTGCCAATGTAAAGAATATAAAATGACAAATAATATATTGGAAAGAATAAAAATGTGAGTAATTCAGCAAAAAAACTATAAGACGAAAGTAACCAAATAATCTAAAAATAGAAAAAGTTTAGTGTCTGATAAGAAATTGAGCAGTTACGAAGTTCGTAAATAATTAAAAAGTTGTCGACTTAAAACAGTAAATTTAATTAGGAATAGATCTAGAACAGTGTTATACTTAAGTATTTGCCGTCGTATAAATATAAGACTTTCAGAGAAAGTTGATTGATCATGATAAAAATCCACATGATGAATGAACTTGAGATGAAGAAGGTAATGCCTATTGCTTATCTCTAAATCCAAAGCACGACGAATATCTGATAAACTCATACTATTGAACTTTTTAAATGTCCATCGTAGCCATGCAAGATCAATTTTGTGAATTTATTCCACGTTGTATATTTGTTCACAGTTCCCTACCATGTTCTTAATGAGAAAGTACAGTACATTGCATATAGTGCATATAATGCATATATATACATTTCATCACTGGTTAGTGTTTCTTAATTATTATTAATATAAGCTGCAAGTATTTTTGTAATAATAATTTATTATTCAAAATGAATCCAAGATCGTTTCCGCTATTATGAAATTCAATTTCCTGTGAACCTACTTTACAGTTAAATAAAGATGTCTTAGTTTTCTCTAGAAAATACCATTACTTGTGTTTTTACAACATTCAAAGCTAAAAGAGTATGTCTCGCACCAACATAGAATTGGATTAATATTATTCTGCAAAATTTAATGGTCATGGTTACAAGTAATAGCATCGGCATATAGTAAATATTTAACAGTCATTTTCTCGTATGTCCCATTGATACACAACAGAAACAACAAAAAGCTCAAATTAGACCCCTGAGATACTCGTAATATTAAAAGCAGAAGAAAACTATATTTTATCACAAATTTTCTGTTAGTCATATAACAAGCAAACGAACTAAAACACAGACGGGTAGATAAAATTTAACCATTTTTAGGAGAAAGGATGAGTCAGCTTACGAAAGGCTTTAGCAAACTCTAGGTAAATTGCTGACCACCATAAACTACAGGTAATATGTGGTGCATTAAATTGTACAAAATAGTAACTGTCGATTTATAAAACTATGATCGTTAGTATCAATTATCACGTGAATCTGATTATACGAATATTAATACATTCTTTCCCGAAATTTTTTGGAATTACATTAATAACCGATATTGGTTTAAAATGGATAATATAATTATATTTATCTTTAGTCCTAGGAATCATGTAATAGCAACAGTCATCCAGATGCCTGGATAAATGCTAACATTCACACTCCAATTTGAAAAGAGCCAAAGCAGATGCAATATAAGCTATTCTCTTTATGATAAAAGCCGAAATATCATCAATAACAAAGCATGATTTGACCTTTACTGTTGTAATTGTCTGTAATATCATAGAGTGGAAATTACAAGTAGCTTAATCGAACAGAAATTAGAACAATTTAAACATTCATATCAGGAAGAACCTAGTGTTCCGGCACCACTTAACTATCGGGATTGAAACGAGAGGCACCTAAGAGGTGCGGGATAACAATACCAAATTTATAGCAATAAAGCACATACTAAGTGGGGGCGACTCCACCACTAGTCTTAGGCGACGAGAACCATGAGCAAAATAAGACAAGATAATGAATATGAATTTAGTGTTAAAATAATTTGAAAATAACCAATGCATTTTCATTGAAAATTTGTAGCAATAAGGGCGTTACGGAATAGATGGTAGAGCAAAGGAATAGCAACTAATTTTGAACAGTCTCACCCTAATTCGAAGTAGTTCCAATCTTCTCCCTCTTACTCATAGGTGATGTTTAGGCGCTGTCCTCGAAGTTCCAGTGACTTGCAGGTTGGGTTGTCCTGATGAAATCCATGATGAAAACTTGTCCGACAATCAACCATGGCATTGAATGCCGGACCCCAAAGGCAGGGAAACTCCGATCTGTCTCGCGTCGTGGTTGAGATCCAAAAGACCCAGATCGTGCTCCCTCAATTGCTTTTGACCTGAATGTCCCTCTGACGTCAGAATGAGATGACGTGACACCACAGAGCTTCCTGAGCGTGGTCTATTACCCAAAACTGACATTGACCAAGTCCATGTTTCTACATGTCGTCGACTCAACACAAAGTTCTCAAACTTGCTCCTGAGATTGCTAACGTTGTCAGGTAAACGAACCAAAAAGAGACTCACCTGAGTCAAAGTACTTACTTCTGTATTTATTACTTCCTTGTCGTAACATCGTGTCTTGGGTAAACGAACGAAACGGACAATGTCTTGCAGTAGCCTGACTATGAGGGGCCAATGAGGTCGAACCAATTGAGAGAAGCAATTGATCTAACAAAGCAAATTAAAAGCGTCGCGTGTGAGACTCTTTGGTAGGTAAAAGGTAATAGGAAGTTGCTACCAGTGTTTATTACAAATTACAAGTACAAAGACTTCCTCAATAACAGCAAAGCAATAGTTAATTAGTCTTTTGATGTAAAGTCAGCTAGCGACGTACAACAGAATATAGGTGTTAATAATATCAGGCAGTGCTTGGCTTCCATTGATGGCTGGTTGAATTTCCACATGAAATAAAGATGTTCTAGCTTGTCCTGACTTCATATCCTGTAACATGGCCTCCCTCGAAAATGTCGAATCGGAAGGAGGCGAATCCTTGTAGAATCCTGACGTTTCGACAGCAAAGATCTGTGGAATCGTAGGAGAGAAAAAAAAAGATTTAAGATCTCAAGATGGGATAGATGCTGTAAGTAAGATAAACTTGTTACCGCTGGACCATAACGAAGGTCGTAGGATCAACTGCCAATAATTATCCACACTGCTAAGAGATGGCATAAGCGATGCACTTGCTGGGGATGGGAACACACTTGTAGCACAACCATAACAGCCGATGATACAACAGTAGTTGTTGTTGTCAGGCGAATGTGGTGACGGTGTAGTGAAGAATGTTCCAAGATAATAGAATGAAAATGCTGGAGTAGAAAGCAGGATGGTGAGTACACAGTTCGATGAATAAATGAAAAACAACATACTAACACAGCTTCGTATTATAGCACACATGTAGCAACTAATGTTCCAATTATGATGTCGGTGAGACGAGTAGCACGTTACAGTTTATATTAAGTTGCATTAACGTATATATAAGGAATTATGCTACCAATTGAAGATTAAATTAAATTGCGAATAAATAAAAAAAGATGCAATTTGTAAATGCAGGTTAAAATGAACTAAATATTCTTAAGAAATAAAAGGAACAAAATTAAAGCGTAGGCTGGAACGAAACCAAAATGAGAAATCTGGAAGAAAAACAAAACTTGGAAATGGTACCAACTATAAACAAGTAATCTGGGTCATATCTCATGATTTAGATAAAATGTAAACAAACAAACATTTGTGGGTCACGAGCCCACGCAATATGGGTCACTAAACTCCAATAAAGCGATGTAAGGTCCAAACCACGAACCCAAATAAAAGAAGGTACCTGAAAAGAGAAAAAATGACAAATGGAGAGAAAAACTAGCTAAACTAGTAGTAGAAACAAAATCTCGAAAAATGTCAATTTGAAACCTAAAATGCGAAACACTGGATAAAAAATCCTATTTGCTATCAAAAAATGTAGGGGGGATGTAAACTAACCAAAGAATCAAAGATTGGACAAGACAGAAGGGTTTAGAATTTAATTACTTTTTTAAAACGAAATAAGATTTGTTTCACATTTCCTTGAAACAAAATAGGGCATCGAGGCGGGTTTTGTAGATATCGGCGCCCAGCCACTCGCCGAACAAAAGTAATTAAATCCGAAACAAAGGCCAACACCAAAAGCTTAATCGCAAGGGCATCATTAATAGTAATATTTAAATGATAAACAATATGTAACATATATAAATACACATGTTGATCAGCATAAGAAAATAAAGCAAGAGAAATCCATAAATGTAATGAAATCAAAAACACAAGTTCATAAACCAAAGAAATAAATAATAGTCAACAATTCTTACACAATAAAAAAATGAATTTCAAAAAATAAAAAGGGTTAAAATTGAGGATTGAAATTTTAGTATTAACAGATTTAAGATTTTGAAAGAAACTTTGAAATTTAAATAATTATTACAAAAATAGTAACCTTGAATTTAAAGTGTGTATTTAAATAAGAATGCCAAAAGAACACTAAGAAACACTAGAAAATTACGAAGACTAACATTGCGAAATCTTCAATAAAAATTCAAATTCAAAATAACCAGTAAAAGTAAAAAGAAAACTTACATGAAGCTTACTTGTATCCATTACGAAGCTTGAACAATATCAAAAGTCAAAATCAGGAAATACATATCCTATGTATGGGTGAATCGATAAATCAACTATATATATGTGCGCGCAAAGTCAAATCAGGTATGTAAAAATTAAATCATATTCAGTTAAATTCAAAATAGGGATTACTAGAATTCGGCCATATTCTAGTAATAAAGTAAAAACCCAGGTCAAATGTATCAAGTAAACTTACAATAAAATAAAGATAAGATGGCGGTTATCTCTGGCAGGTAATCATAAGATAAAGTCTAAATCAAAATATAGTATCAATGCCAAGTAAATACACATAATATGTACTAATTATCTTCAGATGGTATAACAAATAAATTCAAGCAATAATATAAATTAAATGGTGCACTAAATAGTTAGATATTCATGTATAAAACAAAGAAAAGGAAATATACCCATACACATATATGACCTCAAAAAGTTTGGCATCAAGGCAAAATCAAAGATAATTAAAATATGTGGCATAATGACGTTTACTGGAGCACAGATTTTCCTAGAATCAAAAATACAAAACCAAAATACTCACTCCAAATAAATAACATTAATAAAAAAAAAAAACGTGTATACCCTTAAACATAACCTGTTATTCCATCAGGCACAAAACACACAAAACATCCCGTCAAAATCGTAAACTTTATGAGTCGTAGATGTGTACGAGCATTATAATATATAGTCGTAGATACACACACTTATAATCAATCATCTTATTCATTAAACACTTAAATCTTCTCACTTATATTCGAGTCATAGCTGAATATTTATATTTATATTACTATAATTTACTTAACTTCATAATATACAATTCTCAAGGCAAATAAAACCAAACGCACGCTAGCAAATAAATCATGGCAGTAAACAACAAACAAGCCATGAAAAAGGGACGGAACTTCCACATCGTCCAAAAATGGAATCACATACATAAACATAAAACAAGTGAATGCACAAAAGAAAGGCTAGCGGCAAAACGGGGGAATGCTTGAAGGAATAAAGTTAAAAAAAAGAGAGAATTCGGGACATGGCACTCTGGGCAAAACGCTCTCCTTAATCGCCACATCGCGTCCCTCACAACAAAATATGGGTATAGCAAACTCTCATAAATATATATATATATATATATATATATATATATATATATATATATATATATATATATATATATATATATATATATATATATATATATATATATAATCTTAAAATTCGTAGTCGAAGATTACACATAAGGACAACACACAAAACAACAGACGAGGCTACTTAAGGGTATAGCAGTAATTAAAATATTAAATATATAGCACCAAACTAAAAATTAACACCAAAACAAACTTCTGAAAATCACTAAGTCGAGTACTCAAAAACAGCGCATCAGAATAATATCATAAAATGGTGCTATACAACAGAAAAAAAATTGCCGCAATATTATTAAAATTTCTAAAAATGGTGTCAGGGATAACAGAAATTGCAGTCACGAATATGTTCTCTTTCTCTTTTCAAAATAATACTAATAATAATATAACTAACAATAGAAATTACCAAAATAAAATGTCCAAATTTTCGATCTATATGTTCCTGACTAAAGGAGATCATATAATACTTCGTACAAGTTAAAATAGTAAAAGGAAAACAAGGAGATATTTAAAATTAACAAAATAATAATTTTAATTTATTTCATTCATAAATCTCAATGTTAATTAAAACACATACTAAAAAGTGTTCATTCGCTACAGCATAGAGAATGAAAATGCTGATACATCATACTCAAGGTTGCACCTGAGCAATATGAGCTGAAACTTCCAGATCAAAGTACGACACTGACCTAACATAATGTTTACTAGAGTAAACGAACTCCATTCATTGCACAAAATCTTCGCAAGAGAATGCAAACGATAAAAAGAAGAAACTAATCCGAACGAAAATAGATTTTCCTTTCCGTCTTTAAGAAAAACAAACGACCAAAATTGCACTGAATATTAGGATCCTAAATAAAATAACAGAAAACTCTACCGAACTAGAAATATCGAATATAATTAAATAAAAACCACTAACTTTACCAAAATAAGAATATAATAATAATTGAAATATATACGAGGGAGATCCAAAATAGTCACATAAATTTCTTAAAATGTTACCGAAACTACTCGAGAATAAAACATTATCAACACTAGTAATTCAAAAAAAAAAAAAAAAAACTTAGCTTCCTCATAACTAATAATAAGTAAACCCAAATAATCAAAATAACCATATATACAAAACATACAACCAAACTGACAACGCCATAATCGAAACCTACAGTCAAGGACGGTTGGGAGGGGGTTTAACTAAAGTAAAATTTAATAAAATTTTAGAGGTGTGAGGTAAAATTCTAATCTAACTTAGATAAACATACTTCAGCAAGAAAATAAATCAGAAGCGTATAAACATCCAAAACTTCTTCCAAAAGAGTTGGTGGGCGGGGGAAAATTTCCACTACTCATTAAGGCAGGAGGAAAAACAATTTGAAGCAGCGAGAGGACCACAGAGATACCAAAAATCGGCGCAATCCACCATGTTCCGACACCATTTAACTGTCGGGATTGAAACGAGAGGCACCTAAGAGGTGCGGGATAACAATACCAAATTTATAGCAATAAAGCACATACTAAATGGGGGCGACTCCACCACTAGTCTTAGGCGACGAGAACCATGAGCAAAATTAGACAAGAGAATGGATATGAATTTAGTGTTAAAATAATTTGAAAATAACCAATGCATTTTCATTGAAAATTTGTAGCAATAAGGGCGTTACGGAATAGATGGTAGAGCAAAGGAATAGCAACTAATTTTGAACAGTCTCACCCTAATTCGAAGTAGTTCCAATCTTCTCCCTCTTACTCATAGGTGATGTTTAGGCGCTGTCCTCGAAGTTCCAGTGACTTGCAGGTTGGGTTGTCCTGATGAAATCCATGATGAAAACTTGTCCGACAATCAACCATGGCATTGAATGCCGGACCTCAAAGGCAGGGAAACTCCGATCTGTCTCGCGTCGTGGTTGAGATCCAAAAGACCCAGATCGTGTTCCCTCAATTGCTTTTCACCTGACTGTCCCTCTGACGTCAGAATGAGATGACGTGACACCACAGAGCTTCCTGAGCGTGGTCTATTACCCAAAACTGACATTGACCAAGTCCATGTTTCTACATGTCGTCGACTCAACACAAAGTTCTCAAACTTGCTCCTGAGATTGCTAACGTTGTCAGGTAAACGAACCAAAAAGAGACTCACCTGAGTCAAAGTACTTACTTCTGCATTTATTACTTCCTTGTCGTAACATCGTGTCGTGGGTAAAAGAACGAAACGGACAATGTCTTGCAGTAGCCTGACTATGAGGGGCCAATGAGGTCGAACCAATTGAGAGAAGCAATTGATCTAACAAAGCAAATTAAAAGCGTCGCGTGTGAGACTCTTTGGTAGGTAAAAGGTAATAGGAAGTTGCTACCAGTGTTTATTACAAATTACAAGTACAAAGACTTCCTCAATAACAGCAAAGCAATAGTTAATTAGTCTTTTGATGTAAAGTCAGCTAGCGACGTACAACAGAATATAGGTGTTAATAATATCAGGCAGTGCTTGGCTTCCATTGATGGCTGGTTGAATTTCCACATGAAATAAAGATGTCCTAGCTTGTCCTGACTTCATATCCCGTAACACTAGAAAGCTGATACAAAATACTCTGGAAAAGATTCTGTCAAAAATTTATTATAATTTATAATTGAGTTATTCTTAATAATTCCTGATGACTTACAATTAACAGTATTAAAATATCTCAAAAATACTCCAGAAAGGCTGTTCAAGTAATTTTCAGCTCTACTATTGTGAATGCATTGATTTTTCCTTCAATTGTAATTTAAAAGCTTTGCGATAACGGGAAAGAAACTGTTATCATCATTAGATAAAGTTATTTTGTATTTATTATCCAGAATTCGTCGCTTGTAATAAGGAAATAAATTTTTCTAGATTACCTTAGGGAATATGTAGATTTTCTAGGTCTTGACCCTTGAACACAATTCTTTATAATTGATTTAAAAACTACTTTACGAGCGACTGAATTAATATGATTGTTTAATAAAATGTAAAAAAAAAAATCGATTTTAAGATGCCAAGAATAGAGAATAACAATCTTTAGTAAATTCACAACTGTCAGCATTAATTTCGTACAATTCGTCGACATCACAAAGAAAAAGCTGAGTTTCAATGGAATGTTATATATATCAGGAAACAACATGTATTCACAGTTTTTGTTAGAAATAATATTACCATTAAATATTACTCTTTTATTATAATTAGAAACTGATGAATTCAGATCTAAATTGCTATTATACAGATAATTTTTAGATAATTTGAAATTTCCCTTTGAAATAGTAATATAGTCCAGGAAGTAGCTCATTCCTGAAGCAATCAATTTTAAATGTATCAACTGTGAATTTTAGATGTATCAATTTTATATCAACTACCAAATATGTCATAATTTAGGAAGTTCAACTTACAAGTAATATAATTAAGATAATTCTCAAAACTTTGAAACATAAACATTTGATATCAACAAATTCTTAGTTGATTTATTCTTTATTTCAATCCAAGCACATATATTTATTTTTCTAAACCGTATCTTGGATAAACAGATACGATTGGATAAAAGAGTTATATCTAATAATTGAAACTGATATAACTATATTAAATTACAAATTACTGAAAAGTAAAGTCATAATTATATCTTTACAGATCTCTTCCATCAGGCCATTCTAGAGAGTGGATCATTTCTTAATGCCGAGACAATTGAGAGAGATCCTCGAACATCTGCATTGAAAATAGCAGAAAATTTAGGTTGCTCAATGGATAATTTGTCTACTGTTTCTGCTTGTTACCGATCGACTCCTGCACTTGACCTAGTATCAGCACTTGGGGAATATCAGGTAATTCAAAACAATCGCAAATGTTCTTTGATTATATATATATTAATACTTGCTTACTTATTTTCTTTGTGAAGGTCTGGTGTGTGTGTGTTGGTACAGTCCGCAGCAAAAAGACCTACAACACGAGCATATAAGTTTATTATGAAACTATACCCAACAACACTGGGAAGCAACATAACATCTAAGTGGCACGAGTCACGGCACTAGAAATCTCGGCGTCCTCCCCTGCACACTTGTATTGGAGCAAAATACTTTCTCGTTTCACAATAAACTTACATGCTAGTGTTGCAGGTTTTTGGCTGCGGACTGTATACTTATGTTGTAGTGTAGTATGTATTTGTTGTTACTGTTCCAAAGGCAGGATATGTGACTATGGTAAATAGCTCTTTGCAACGGAGTAGATGTAAAGAACATGTAATGTGATAAATGTTCATCATATGCAGTTTCTTTAACAAGAAAGTGATGTTTCGTTTTACATTGTAGACTCTGACTATTAAAAATAAATTATATCTCTAAATCTATCGTTCATTCAGTAAAACAATTTCCGGCTTACTTTCGAAGGAATCCGAATTATTACAATACCAGCTAGTTGAGAGGACTAACTATTGCAAAATGTTGTTTGTTTAAATGAAAATAATTCTCATACATTACAAATATCTTTCTTAAAACCTAGTGACACTTGAAAACCTTACAAATTTTCTGTATTGGTACAGAATTACATTTTTCCTTAGGCCGAACAAAGTCGTCTTGGTTTAACGGGTGCAGTCGGAAGACCTGTTGTGCAGACTGCCGGAGAAATACGATTTCTAGAAAGAGATCCAATAGAATTATATGAATCTGGAAATTTTAACCATGTTTCATTGATGTCAGGGAATACCAAAAATGAAGCATTTGGTCGCTTTTTAGGTAAGTAATTACGTATGTTATAAGAGGCTAAATAAAAATCTGCGAGTTATTTTACGTTTACTTTGAAGATATAGTATTGTGGCAGTTGAGTTAGTTCAAAACCGCCAAATACAGAGAACTTTAATTTATTTCTCGTACTTTTAGAAGTGATTAGATTCGACTTAATTTGTAGTCTAATTACTAGGTTAGTGAATGGAAATTTAGAATTTGAACTATTTACATTTTGATTGCACCACATTTATGAATAAGTGTTCCAAAAGTATACGCAAATAAGCCTCTTATCAAATCTGCAAATTATAGACACAACTTGTAAAAATCTTTTCCAGTTTAACCCAGTCTTTTCCAGTTTGTAATCTCCTTAAGTGGTGAACTTTTCAATCTCGCCGCCCCTTAGAAACCACGTAAGAATTAAGAATTATAACGTTGTCACATTTCATTTTCATTAACACGAAAGCAGTCATTAGTGTCAATATCTTTCATAATTTTCCATTTCCATGTACATATGAATTATTTGCATTATTAAACAAGTGAAAGAGTTATATAAATCTATAGATTTTGATTTGTTTTCTAGTTTTGCGTTCTTTTCAGCAGCGAGGATATATGAGATACAGTTTAACGTAGAATCTGAATTACATGAGCTCCTACCGGTAATCAAATCCTGTTCTCCTATGCCAAAGGCGATTATAGTTTTAAAAATATTTCATAATACGAAATTATCTTATAATAACTATGTTGGGACTATTTACTGTGAGAAAGGTCAGTGTGGGACAGTGGGATGAGATATGAAATAAACTCCAAGGCATGAAATAGATATTACTTAATATAGTATTATGTTAATATGAAGATTGTGAAATACTTCTATCAGAATAACTTTAGTCGATTGTCATTCCATTACTTTATCATATGGAATTTATATTGCACCTATGGCATATTTTATACTCTGTAATATCTTATTCGATATCGTTAGATTTGTGAAAGAAACTAGGTGGTTTACGATTTTAGTTTGAGATGCATGGTTCAGTTAGTTTACTATTATTATTACAGTTATTACTACTGTTAGTACAGTTATTACTACAGTATTATTATTATTATTATTATTATTACTAGCAGTATTGATAATAAAATATTAAGTCTTTATCGTTGGCCAAGTGACTAGAACATTCGCTCTTGATGCATAACGTCCCGGGTTCGATTTGCGATGAGAACTCTTTGAAATTTGAACGGATTACGGTCGTTTGAACTCCACCTTAAACTAGTTTCACGTCTTAAGTAGTCTCAGTGCTGAAAAGAAACACTGAAATTCAATAAACAAACAAAGAAGCAGTGATAATAAGTAAATACATGTAAATATAAGTTATCAGAAAAGTGCATAAATTAGATAATATATTTTAAGACAATTTAAGGAAACATTTTAATAGTCAGCAAGCATTTGCTATGAACCTCTATTTCACGTTGAGACTGGATGAACGTTGTCGGAATGATTTGTAAATATTTGTATTACATTTATGTAAAAGCGTGCGTTATTTCTTGTACCATATACACATATGTAAATATTATATACGAAATAAAATACCCTAGTTTTATGTGATATGTAAAATCTTTATTATTTATATAACATTTGTATTTAAATGAGGAAACCACCGTTCTTAGTAATTGAAATAGTTTCAGTTCTGCCTCTTTCTGTTCTGTCACAAATACTCTAATTTACATCTAATGTGTTCAATACTCAAGTGATCACTTAGCAGATGTCCATATTTCAGATATATATCACATGATCTGAAAAGTTTTGAGCCTTTTGCATGGGATATAGTGTTGGTGTCCCAAATCATAGAGAATATTTGTCGCAGCAGTTAAGACTTAATGTCATTTTGCAACTGATAGTTGAAGCCAGGAACTGTGTAAAACTGATCGAATTCTTATAATTAAATCATAAGGAATTGCGTCTTGAAGATAAGTGAGCTTTTCGTAGAATTGCACTACATTTTACAACTTGGTTTCAATAAAGGCGTAAATATCGCGAAAGTCTGTGAGGAATTTTGTGAAGTTTATACGTACAATACATTATCAAAAGCAAGAGATAAAACATGGTTCAGTCACTATCGTGGGCTGCAGATCAGAGCACGAGGAAAATAAATCTGAAGGAACTCCGAGGATCCGACCTTCGGGCTTTGAGACATTCGAATATTCATTTTTTTTAAAAAAAAAAGTTTTCGTTTATTTTTATAATTGTATTATTATTATTATTATTATTATTATTATTATTATTATTATTATTATTATTATTATTATTATTATTATTATTATTATTATTATTTAACTTAATTAACTATGTAGCTGTGTATCAAATGTAATGAGTAACTTATTAAGCACGATAACATTGTAACATGATAAACGTCCAATACAGCATACAAAAGATAGTCGCAATTAATAAATTTGTACCATAGATGGCAGAAAAACTAGTCTCTTTTGTAGATTTGGTTTGCGTTTCACAGTAAAGTCATAGATCAAATATTTGTAGCCCTGAAAGCCAAACCGTCAAAATTCTTTCAATTTCACTTTTCTCGTGATTTAATTTAAAATATATATCTCATAATATGTTAGTCTCCCTGGGCACCTTTGTATTCGGAAATATGGAGTTTCGAAAATTGGAACACCAAAATCGGAAACTTCAGTTTCATACTCTTCGTAGTTAATTTATATATATATATATATATATATATATATATATATATATATATATATATATATATATATATATATATAATCAGGTTTGGTCCAGTTTTCTTCTCTGGAGCCCAATATTATATTTTTGTTTTTTCTTAGAAACAACTCTGGTGGACTGAAGGTAATTCTTAATTGAGGTTTTCAGCTGCCGATCACATACTATCAAAATTGTATGATTATTTTAAGAACAGATCGATTGAATCAGCCTTATCGAATTGAAGGCTGCATCAACATTCCTTACAATTTCAAATACATTTTAAGCTGATTGACTTAAACCATAAAGGTCATGAAACTTTGATACCATAGTATCTTTACTGAATTTGAGTTAAATATTTTGTAAATAATTAAGCAGATTAAATGATCTACGTATCTATCCCTTTCTTGCCATATTGTGTTATCATATTGTTTCAGGATATGCAAGCGATTACTTGGAGCCCAATAACTTTACATCAGATGCTAATCTTAGAAGGGATGGTTTAGTGGAAGCTTTACTCAAAAGAAGTGGTAGGTAAAGTAATGTAGCATTGTGTAAATGATATTCAATTACCATATTTCTTTTGCCCAGTTTTTGCAATATGTCTGAGAAGTAACATTCAGTTATGTTTGGAAACACAAGTTAGAAATTACTTAAGTTGAGAAGAAAGTCTTTGGGTGGAGGTTGAATCTACACGTTGGCTTAATTTTGTATCATGAAAATAATTAGCATATTTTTTTATTTAGTTACCAGACATTCTTTTATTTATTTATTTTCTATTTATGTAGTTATCTAAAGTCTAGTCGTCTCGTTCCAATGCAACTCAGGAGTTCTAAAAATGGGTACATGACGAAATATTAGTTATAAAGGGGACTATGCACTTCCTGTACCGAAGACCAAACAGTGTGTATACATCCATCCATCCGGGTTTTGTCTTCTACAGACTGTTCAAAATTGGAACGAGGACGCGTTTTCTTGGCGTACTATCTACTTATATTTATTGTTTGTAATTTAGTTTATGTCTTATGCACAATACACTAATGCAAGTGATACCAACTGTAACGTGCTTAAGTATTGACATTCAAATACCGCTACGTCACTGGCCGAGGAGGAATGAAATGTCTCTCCACATTTAATGTTCTGTCAGTATTAGTAAGAAGTAAGAATAGTTGCACTTTTATATATATATATAACTAAATACAAAACTGCAACTATATATTATTGTATTATTAAGAACTTTTAGTATGGTGAAATGAGCAACGAAATTTCTAAATAATGCTATTTTAATATAAATCTATCTCAAAATATTGTAACGTACAACAATATTATAACTACATCAAAGACAAGTGATCGAACATACAATTCAATTTGAATTTTCTTATCTTGAAACAAATCTCCAGATATGATTGGCATTCAAACTTTTAACTTCTAACTAATCAAATTTAAGCAAGCTTTATTAGAATACGAGTTCAATCATGAATTCTGGAATCAATTTACAATCCTTTCAACAACCTATTAAACCACTTATTTGAAGAAAAATATGTAAATATTAAAACTGACCAGTTCGTAACTGGTATCTACCGCAATATATTATAGTTACATTTTTACATTCGCGAAACAATTGCTTTTAAGTAACTACATGTTTTTAATATATTACTTTGAATTTACTGTTCACTAACTTAATATTACAGGTTTTATTTCCTACCAGCTTCAGAATTGAAGCATATAACGCATGACAAAACATTCGAATACTTGTAATTTTATATATTGCCCTTTACAGCGCTATAGTCGGACTATCTGCCTGACATCTGTACAATTCTATTTCAATTACTTTTTTTTACAATTCTCTTCTCTTCTCTTCTTTTTTTAAAAAAAACAAACTCATTACACAACACTTCTCAGTATAGCCATTCGAGAACAAGATGAAGAAAATACAAGATAAAATATTGCATAAATGTACATAATTAATGGTTATAATCGATTTTGTGCAGCCGTAGGGAACATAATAACGTCACTATTGCTATCAATTAATAGTGACAGACAGACTATGCTGATGGCTAACTCACTATGACTTGTTTAAGTATAAAAGTTCAAATTTGATTATTTTATGAAAAGAAATAACTACTTAGATATATTGCCAAATTAAAAGACAAGGGTGTTTGAAAATGATAGCCGTTTCGATGGATACATAGATGTATTATATCATCATTGATAGTGTTGTTATTGAAGAACATATTTTTTACAATTAATAATTTATAAATATTTTTGAAGAAAGTAAAAGAAGTTTCCTTTCCTTATTATGTGGGTGATTACTCTGTTGTTAAATAATACTGAGAAAATTTTCAGTTACTAAAAATGTTGGCAAAAGAACAGAAGTATGCTGAAATTGCAACATTTTTACCGTTGGTAATACTTTAAAAAATGATGATATTAATTTTTTTAATATTGAAAAAATTTCTTATATCCAAAACATAATCAACGCACATAGGATTTTCTTTTAACCCTATGCAATTTCTGAGATATAGTTTCGAAATGTAATATTATGTAAATTTTTGGATACAACATTCAGCTACTTAAAAGTTCCAAGTTTTAACAATTTTATGGTCACACGAATAACACCGAGAAAGTATAAAATCAATAATAAAGGATATTGATTCAAAACACTAATTTTCTAACTAGGCTCAGATTACTAATTAATATCAGAGTAATTTTCACCACAGTTCTTGCACTTTGATTCAGAACCGTAACCACGAAGGGGGGACTATTCACTCATGAGTTTTAAAAAATCATGCTTTTTAGTATAGTTTTATTGTAGCTCACTAAAATATTTAAAAAAGAAATAACTTATTTAAGAAATATTTAGAGATTCTGAGCAACAAACTATCAGATGGATACTGACACGTAAATATTTACACTTATTGTTTTTCAACGTTTCGTTTGAACAAATGCAGTATACAAGATTATTAAACTGTAATACAATTTCAGTTTAAGAATGTGCATTTTATAGGTATATTGGATCCTGGTCATGTTCTTGTGGATGCTATTCAGGAAAAGTATTTTAATTATGCTGATAATATGGATAATTTCACGGAACTTCTACCTGGTATTATGGATGTAAGTACGAAACAAATTACATTTCTGAACTTACTAAAACATTTAGAATAATAAACTCCTAAAGAAAACAACTTTTTAAAGCATATGCTCATGTGTTAATAGTTTATTTGGAAGTCGATAAGAAGATAGTAAACACGATATTCTGTAAAACATAATTCAAAATTACTCGAAAAAATATTTATATTTAAAAAAAACTGCTAAAATACTCAGGACTTCAACTTATCCATTGAATCTTGCCCTATATGTCCTCTACAATATGGGAGTAAGATGAAAGTAACGTTTGGTGTTTGCTCTTCTCAAACCAAGGAATAGACTTTTAGTATTTCGGGGGAAGGTTCCATTATATTACTTATGTAATATAATTTTCGCAATTTTCATAGATCACAAAAGCACTAATCGAATTTCGATTTATAGGATTTGCGTGCGTTCTGGCTGCTGTAACAAAGTAAGTTTTATAATCACTCTTCAATGCTTTTTCTAGTTTTCATAGTTCAATTTTATGTTGGTTTTAAAATGTTTATTATCATACGAGAAGGAAGACTAATTTCTTCAAAGCATCAAGAAATTGAAAAATATAGCAAGAATGAGATATACTCACAAGTAAATCTTACGTTTGGGTGAATCGAGTTGCTGACTGAGACACATATGAAAAAGTAGTACTAAATGTGGTCAGTATTTCAGTGAAGTTGTAGGTGCGAAGCTCCAGGGGTTTAGGAGATACAGCTACCAGAACATCACATGGAAGTACAGAATAGTCTTCATACAGTTGGAGGTAAAAGCTTTGTAAGACCTCTTGTAACGACAAAAGGTGAATAACAAATATATGGGTACATATAATGACTAGGGGGAAGTCATACAGTAAGGGTATACCTGACGGCGGCCATCTTGAAATCCGCCATTTTGAATTAAGGTTAAGTTTTTAAAATAGGAATAGGGTCATGTGATACATGATTTAAGGCGTAAATTTAATCAGAAGAACAATGGTGACGTTTAGTCCTTTACCCCACCTTGTAAATTTTGTGTTAATGATAATAATTAAATAAAAAGCAGGTGGATAAATATTAGGTCTATGGCAAGAGTTTCCTTAATGGCGGCCATGTTCAAATCCGCCATTTTGAATCAGATAAAAGTTTTAAACAAAACGCATAACATTGACACCTTATTAATAGCAAATTTTACCATAAATCCAACGGTGTAACCATTTTTGCTTTATCATTAACCAGTATTTGTTATCGCATAAACAAGTTTCTAATTTAAGGAAAAATCACCCAAGTGGAATTGAGTCATAATTGAACTTGGGTCTTTCTTCCAGAAAAGTCCTCAATTAGTACAATCAATATGTAGTTCAGAAAAGAGTGCATGACTTGCACAAAAGCTCTGCTCACAGTGAGCACACCTGACAAATTCAATCGAGTTACACTTGACATTTGTCGTTAACAATTCCGTCAAAGCAGTAGTCGTAAGGAGCGATCCATTTAATTTTGTGCTGGTTAATGATAAAGCAAAATTGTTATACCGTTGGAGTTATGGTAAAATTTGCTATTGATAAGGTGTCACTGTTATGCGTTTTGTTTAAAACTTTTATCTGATTCAAAATGGCGGATTTGAACATGGCCGCCATTAAGGAAACTCTTGCCATAGACCTAATATTTATCCACCTGCTTTTTATTTAATTATTATCATTAACACAAAATTTACAAGGTGGGGTAAAGGACTAATACGTATGCTGCAACAATATTTAATTTCCCTGTAACTTTTTACCAATTGCGCGTAAATCAAAATTAACATCACCATTGTTCTTCTGATTAAATTTGCGCCTTAAATCATGTATCACATGACCCTATTCCTATTTTAAACTTAACCTTAATTCAAAATGGCGGATTTCAAGATGGCCGCCGTCAGGTATACCTTTACTGTATGACTTCCCCCTAGTCATTATATGTACCCATATATTTGTTATTCACCTTTTGTCGTTACAAGAGGTCTTACAGAGCTTTTACCTCCAACTGTATGAAGACTATTCTGTACTTCCATGTGATGTTCTGGTAGCTGTATCTCCTAAACCCCTGGAGCTTCGCACCTACAACTTCACTGAAATACTGACCACATTTAGTACTACTTTCTCATATGTGTCTCAGTCAGCAACTCGATTCACCCAAACGTAAGGTTTACTTGTCAGAGCGAAAGCACCAATTCTTTTGAAAGTTCACGTGTAACATCATAATTTCTTTAAACGAAATATTAAACTTTATTATATTACTTTGAAAAGCGTACATTTACTGAAATATTTCAAATAAATAGTGATCTTAAATTACGAATTAATGTTTGAGGTTTTTCTGATATTGATGATAAGGAAAAGAAATGTGCGTATTATATTTTTCATTATTTTTTGTTATTGCTTTAGTATTTAAAATCTGTAACGTTCTTGGTGGAGCGGTGGCTCAGTGGTAGAGCGTTCACCTCCAGTGCTTGGGGTCCCTGGTTCGATCACAGATCGCGCCGTGTAGACTTTGTGGTGGGCAAACACCGTACTCGTGGGTTTTCTCGCGGTTTTCCCGGTTCCTCCCACTTTCTTCATTCCACCATTTCATTCATTTCTCATAATCACCGTCTCCTTTAGCCTAACCGGCATAACCATGGGATGTAAAACTCAAAAATTTCATTTCAATTCCTGTAATGTTCTTATAACATTATGGTATATTACATGAAAACGTTTTTGTGGTTTTCAAGATGGACTACATCAGGATTTTTTTCTATTCCTATTCTTACAACTACTGACTTTATAGGTGCTTTCGTTTGATTTAAGGTGTATGTACATCTGGAAGTATTAGATATCATAGTTTAAGAAATACTAAGTTGCATTTTGTATGTGTGTACTAGGGTGGGCTGAAAATTTTATTTTCAGATATTCAGGATTGAGTAGTTATCAAAAGTTGTGCATTGGTACGAAATGAAGCCATGTCAAATATGTTGATTTTAAAACAATATTTAACCGGGCCCCCGTGGCCCTAAAGTTCCCAATTTTTTGTTCAAATGAAATGGTTTTAGGTAATAATAACATTTTACCAGACAATACTATTAATACATAAAACATGAAATGCATGGCTTCAATATACGCAAATAACTATTAAGAGCTTAACTAACTTTCATTACCATATTAACACACGAAAAACCTTTGTGTTGAGTCCAACTCAGAACTCTCAAACTTTAAGAGAATATCACTTTTTCGCATCTGGATGGAAAATACAATAACACTGGCTTTCCGAAGGCGGCGCTTACATTGCTGTATTCAAATAAACTAGAAACAATATGGCTGCGAGCCTCTCTTCCTGTATTGTCTTGACTTCGAATTAACCATATGATTTTGAATTACAACTCAAAATGCAAAACGATCATTAACCCCATTAAGAAATGAGATATACCCCATTAAGAGCCAAATTAAAGAAATTTAAGAACGGTACTCAGAAGTTATGTGATATTTTCTCTTGCAAATGCTGCGATAGATTAACCTGTAAGTGTGGTAAATCAAATTATATACCGCTTTTGGACTGGGAGCTCATATTAGATCAGAGAAATCAGAGACAAATGACGAGTTGCAATGTAGATGAAGCAGAAACCCATAGGCTCAAAAGAAAGCATGACACACAGATTGATTATGATGCTACGGTACCAATTACAAGAGGATTACAATCGTTAGCCTCAATCCCGTACTTGGAACATACATTAAGAGCTTCCACCCCGAATTCAGACGATGAAGAGTTCGCATGGAGCAATCGTTTAGAGAATAAAATCTAAAATAAACCTAAATAAACAATAGTGAGCCCTAAACAAATGAGTACCGCAAAAGATTTAAAAGGTATATCGAATAGGTCGGCTGCTAAAATTGTATCCGCTGTTTTAGAAGATATGAATTTACTGAACAAAACTAACTAAGACAAGGTAGTAGATAAAAACAAAATTCGTACAAAACTAGCAAAAAAGAAAAAAGAAACCGTCTACAGTGTAAAGCTACTAATTTTAAGGGTCTCTATTTTGATGGCCGAAAATACCAAAATATAGTTCTAATTGACAATTGCGATAGGCAAAGCACTGAAGAATATGCGGATTATATCGATTTGACTGATTGGTCAAAAGTAATAGTAACGAAACCTCCAATTTGGGCTAACGTATCAATAGAAGAACCAACCGAAATGATTGTGGAAAAGAGGAGGTTTCAGTTTGTCACGTTCCCCTTCCACACGCAGGCTTTGGAGAAGTGTCTAAGGGTAGTAACAGAAACTTCTTCAGAAGTATGCGGTAGTGTTGCACGAGACTGTTATATTCGCGCAAAACTGGAAGCACGAAAGTATGTACCAAGCTTCGGACATAAATCTCAATAATTTGTTCCAAGATTCCGCTAAGGAGCTTTAAGTAAGAGGAGGGTGGGTGGGAGGAACTCGCTGTGTAGTCATCTCCACGTGGTGAGTTCTGCGCTGGTTTGGTGTTTGTTGGTCAATTTTTCAACCTTACCTTATGTATTTGTGTCCGTACTATTATATCTACTAAACACCAATCAGGCGAAGAGCTGCACATCAGATCAGAACATTTAAAATCCTGGGGTCAAGTTAAGGTATTAGATATCTTAACCAATTTTCTATACATACTTAAAATAATGGTATATATATTTAAAAAATAATAATAACACTTTTCGGACCCGCAGGGCCTGGTGAGGTATTTTTATCTGCCTCTGTTTTGGGGAAGAAACATAGCATTATACAACTTTTGCACGGTACTCAAATTTAATTTTCTGAAAACAAATATTTCAATAATATTTTCACTACTCACAACCATATTTTTACAGCATTAACGTTGTTTTGGGCTCCCGGGGCCCGGTTAAATATGTTTTTATCCGGCTCTGTTTTATTGAGGAAATATGACATTATAAATTTTGCACGGTACTCAAACTTTACTTTCTAAAAAAAATATATTTCAATAATATTTTCACTATTCACAACTATTTTTTTTCAAAATTAACGTTCTTTGGGGCCCCCGGGGCCCGGTTAAATATCTTTTAATCCAGCTGTTTTGGTGAGGAAACATAATATAACATTATACAACTTTTTCACGGTACTGAAACTTAACTTTCTAAAAAATATATTTTAATAATGTTTTCATTGCTGGCTACTTTTTTTTTTTCAAAATTAACGTTCTTTGGGGCCCCCGGGGCCCGGTTAAATATCTTTTAATCCGGCTCTGTTTCGGTGAGGAAACATAATATAACATTATACAACTTTTTCACGGTACTGAAACTTAACTTTCTAAAAATATATTTTAATAATATTTTCATTGCTGGCTACTTTTTCTTTTTCAAAATTAACGTTCTTTGGGGCCCCCGGGGCCCGGTTAAATATCTTCTAATCCGGCTCTGTTTTGGTGAGGAAACATAATATAACATTATATAACTTTTGCACGGTACTCAATCTTAATTTTCTAAAAAAAAAAAATTCCGCCGTTTTCGGCCCACCCTAGTGTGTACTATTCTAATTTCTTTATTCTCTCTAATGAAAGTTCGTAGATTGTAAACAACCACTTTAAAAATGAATCAATTCTTAATCTTAATACTATTTTAAGTGAGTTATGAACATTTGATTCAAAAACATATTTTAAATCAAAATTGAATCAAGGTGAACTTTGAGTTGTAGAATTTTTATTCTATAAAAATTAAAATTTGTCCCTTTGTCAGTATCATAAGAGGACAATTTTATGTAATGTCATGTCTATACAGCTGAGAAATTAGTAGAGTTTAAGAGTTTCCTAGGAAAACGGAAAACAGAAAATAATAAGCTGACAATAGGAACAGCACTCAATTCACTGATTATTTAACACTTTCGGATTATATGTTGTAATTTTGAAAGAGAAATCTAAGTACCGTTACTAATTAATTCGTGTACACATGCTATCACTTGTGAGTTTTTAAGTGTATATAGTGTGATGTAAATTATATTTAGAGAAGCTGTATTTCCCCAATTCGTTGTAAAAATTAGTGTTATCACATATAGTATAGGAATCAACTTGACAGAAGTGCTCTCCTTTTCGTGTTTAAGGGAAAATCATGTAACAATTTGACATCCGATATTTTTTGAATCTATACCCATCACTGATCACAAAAATGACGAATGCCAGAAAAAATACCTCACCTGAGGGGAGGGGAAGGGCTGAAACCCGAAATTTTAGCCGTTTCTATTATTCACTATATCTCCGTAATTATTGTAGTTAGAGCATCACACCTTTTTTTAATTTTGTTTGCCTAATTATATTCTACAATTTCATTCTAGTGCAATTTTGAGCTCAATATAATAGTTTTCTTCTTATTTTCATTTGCACTCAATATTGGTTGCGCGCGACGTAAGATTTTTAGCCACAGATTCTTTACAAGATCGAATTCGAAAAAAATGTTTCCTCTAAACATTTTTTGACATTTTATACTCTTTCAAAAAAAATGTATACTTATATTAGCGTGGGACTAATAGTGCCTGAGTTATAAGCAAACTTTATTCTGTCGTGTGCGGAACTGATCACAACCCGTCAAAAGAGTTACCTTCCCACAAAGGTAGATATTAGTAGCTGATGATGATTAATATATATGAAATCTTGTCTGCCTGCAAGTGTATAATTCTGATGATTAAGTCTGTCTATAATCTAAATAAAAATATACATTTATAATATCAATTGAGGGGCTTTTCGGAAAATAACCCTTGTCAAAACACAAAATTTCTCGAAGAACGAAAAGAGAGCTTTCTCCAGTACACACTATGAGAAACTCCGCAAATCTGTCTCTTTACACGTGTTTGTAATATCTTCTAAACCATGCACAAGCATGCAGCTTTCTACTCATTTTTCTAAAAAAAATCTTGTTTTCACAAGAGTTTTTTTTTTTTTTTGCTACAAGTTTTTTCTATTTATGTACTACAATGGTAGTGAGCGAAATAAAGCAGGAAAGAGATTTCAAAATTACCTTGAAGAGAGAATCATGAACAATTTGCCTCCACGTTTTTTTATATATTACCACCTTTCCCTCTTAATAATTACTGTAATGGTAAGAAAAAAGCAAATAAAGGGAAAAAAAGATATGCCTAACGTACTTAATAAATGATCTGTTTTTAAACTGTTAAATCTTATTTACAGAAGAAGCACTTGCCTAAAATTGTTTACACTTGCTAGAATACAATAAATCTATAATAAGCATCGTAATACAAGGAAACCATATACTTAAGAAATCTCTACACAAGTGAACAATTTTTTTATTTCTTTAATTAGTTCTCGGTAATGTTATGGTACTCTTATATATTATGAAGATAAAGAAATTTGTGATGTCTTTAATGCATCAATTAGTCTTCATCATTCTGTTCATTAACTGATATTGAATTTTTATGCTCTCTCGGACAACTACACATTGGAGTGTGCAAGAAACAGCGATCACTACATTTGCATTTCAAACTTACATACTTAAATTTCTGACATTTACATACGGTAATCTCTAAACATGCCTTGGGAATATATTCGAGTGTTTTCAAAACTAGTCTTAGAATTTGGTCCTTAAAATATCATACGGAGTCTTCCTGCCTTGGTAGATAGATCTCACACTTATCAGCGTTTTCCAAGTTGCTGTTTAATAATGAGTATCTCTTTAAATGTTGTTTCAGAGCATCAGTAGTTGGAGGTAATTTCTCCAGGCTGCATTTTCCTGAAAATAGGAGCCTAGCTCCAGTACAGATCTTCACATTAACCTTGAGGAGCTTTGTGAAAAACAGTTCTGCAGATTCAATAGAGTTTGCTGATAAAGGAAACTGCTCTAGGGAAAATAAACGGTCACAGTTCTCTGAGTAAGTAGGGCATAAGTGGATTATCGCCTGCATTGCTGAAATTATCACCTTATCCCTTTGTTGTTATTTCTGATAAGTTTAAAGATCAGAAGACTGTTAAGTCAAACTTCGAGATCGATGCTCAAAATCTTGAAGGAAAGCATGAAGAATGAGATTCTGGAATGATACTTCATGCTGTGAATCACAATTCCGAAAGAGTTGTTGTGAAGAGTAGAGCCACCAATGTTTTCGTGCTTTTAATACACCCTTATGATAGATTCTTTTTGGTAAATAATTGTATATGATGGCGGGATTTCAAAGACAAGAAGGTTTATTACAGTTCACCACCTCTGCTACCAGTCATCTGAGAATGAGAAGATAGGAAATTGCTTGATATGCTCCACTTGGATGAGACATAACGTCATATCCAGTTGGAAGATAACAGATCAAGAACTGTCTCCTTCCTCATGTCAGAGAACTGTGACCTTTTTTATTTTCCTTAGGACAGATTCCTTTATCAGCAAACGCTAATGACAATAACTGTTTTCACATAACTCCTAAGATTAATGCAAAGATCTGTGATGAAGCTAGGCTCCTACGTTTAGGAAAATGCAGCCTGGAGAAAATTATCTCCAACTAGTGATGCTCTGAAACAACATATAAAGAGATCCCATTACCAAACAGCAATTTGGGAAATGCTGAAAGACTGAGATTGATCTACCAAGGCCAGAAGACTCCGGATGGTACTTGGAGGATCAAATTCTGAAGCTAGGTTTGGAAACACTCGAAGATATTCCCAAGGCTTGTTTAGAGATTACTGTGTACCTGTTGGAAACTTGAGTGTGTAAGTTTGAAATGCAAATGTAAGAATCGCATTTTTTGTGCAATCCAATCTGCAGTTGTTCCAGCGAATATAAAAATTTAATATCAGTTAATAATCAGAGTGATGAAGAAGACTAAGTGGCACATTAAATACATCACTTCTTTTTATCTTTTTCGAAATATAAAGGTGACCAAGAAACTTCTGTAGTTTTTTGTGGAGGTCTGTATTCAATTGGCTCTCACACCGTGAGTTGATTGCGAATGGAGATAAGGCGAAGTTCAGTTGTTGGTGTGGACATATCCAACATACTACCTGGTTGTGGCAGTGCAGTTACACCGTGTACTTGCGTAAGAACAGAGTGAACATGGGAACTCCATAGAGAGTCATAAGAGCGTGTATTCTCTACGAGTTCAATCTGGTGAGGGTGTCATGACTTCGCGGACAGTGCAGCGGTGGTTTAACAAGTTTAAGAACGGTGACGAAACACTCGAAGACGTTCAACGTGCCGGAAGACCAACACATGCACAAAGCAAATATCTTCAGGCAGCAATTGAGGCAAATAGTGGCCAAAGTTTGTGAGAAATTGGCACTACAATTCAGCGAGATTGGGAAACCATTTGGCAACATCTCCATCAACTTGGGAAGCACTACAAGGTGGGTCGATGGGTCCCACATGATTTGACTCCGGGCCAGAAAGCAAGTCAAGCAGACACCTGTTTCTTTGCTGTCTCGTCTGAGGAAGGAGCAATTTCAGAACAGGTTGTTGACATGTAATGAGAAGTAGGGCCTGCACGAAACTCCACGGGGCCGTCAACATTGCTTACCATCCCATAAACTGGTTCCAAACTAGCACTGCACTAGAAAAGGTCCTTTTGTGTTTTTGGTGGACTGCTCGCAGCATTTTGCATCGGGAACTGCTACCAGCTGGTCAGAACATCAATGCTACTTTGTACTGTCAGCAGTCGAGCTTTGTTTAAGAAAAACTCAAAACTCTGAAGCCATCACTTCTGAATCGCAAAGAGGTCCTTCTGTTACAGGAAAGCACTACGCCCCACGTGGCTAGGATGGTCCAGGACATCATTCTACGTCTTAGATGGAAAACACTATTCCATCCGCCATACTTCTCAGATAATTGCACCGTCCGGTTATGACTTGTTCCATTCCTTGGATAATCACCTTAGAGGACGCCAGTTCAAATCTCTAGTAAATGTGCAAAATGCACTTGATATTTTCCGTTTCACGACCCACGAAGTTCTACCGCGATGGAATCTCTGGCCTTCCAGAATGTTAGCAAACGGTCATCGATGTTGTTGGAAAATATTTTTGATCTTTCAGGTACGTCCTAGGAAACATATCGATGTTCGAAAGTGACAGAACTTTCTTGGTTACCTTTATAAAAGAATGACATAACATTATTGAAAACTAGCTTTTGAGATCAAATAATTTGTTCTCTTGTCTAGTGATTTCTTAAGTATATGATTTCCTTGCATTACGTTAATTATTATAAATTTTTATAGCAACTGTATTCAATCTTAATAATAGGCAAGTGCTTCTTCTGCTAATAAGATTTGTATTACTGACCATTTATAAAATGTGTTAGGCATATATTTTTTGCTTTCTTTCTTACCGTTACAGTAAGTATTAAGATGGAATGGTGGTAACAAGATTTTGTTTTAAAAAAATTCAATAGAAACCTGCATGTTTGTGCATGGTTTAGAACATATCACAGACACGTATAAAGAGACAGATTTACAGAGTTTCTCATAGTGTGTACTAGAGGAAGCTCTCTTTTCATTCTTTAGATTAATTTTGTGTTTTGACAAGGGTTATTTTTTTTTTTTGAAAATCCCCTCAATTGATATTAAAAATGTATATTTTTAATTAGATTATAGACAGACTTAATCATCAGGATTATGCACTTGCAGGCAGACAATATTATATATACAGTATATATATATATATATATATATATATATATATATATATATATATATATATATATATATCATCATAAGCTGCCATTATCTACCGTTTGTGGGAAGATACTCCTGGGCCGCGCTATGATCAGTTTCGCACACTGAAGAATAAAGTCGCTTATAACCCTTGCACTGTTAGTCCTACACTAATATAAGTATACATTTTTTGAAAGAGTATAAAATGACTAAAAACTTTTAGAGGAAGCATTTTTCCGACTTCGATCTTCTAAAAAATCTGTGGCTAATAAAACTTACTTCGCGCGCAACTAATATTGAGTGAAAATGAAAATAAGAAGATAACTATTATATTGGGATCAAAATTGCACTAGAATGAAATTGTAGAATATAATTAGGCAAACAAAATGAAAAAAATTGGATGTTCTATCAACAATAGTTACGGAGATATAGTGAATAATAGAAAGGGCTAAAATTTCGGCTTTCTGTCCCTACCCCTCTCCTCGCCTGAGGTATTTTTTCTGGCATCCGGCATTTTGGTGATCAGTGATTGGTTTATATTGAAAAAAATATCGTATGCCAAATTGTGACATGATTTGCCCTTAGAACTCAATTTTTAAGCTCCAATGCCCAGACTAATACAGGAATAACGACATATAATACTAGAAGATGCATTTTCTGACTATCGTTTTACGAACGTGTTAATATTGAAAAAGAAACAATCAGTTAGCATGTAATGTACACCAAGCAACGTACTAATCGTAAACTCAAATATTTTTTTCCTAAAGAATTGACCAAATATAAATTCAATGTTTTGATTATTTTTAACAAATTTATACATTTAGTTTCTTAATATATAGTACTATATTGTCATGAATTTACTTTCTCCTTTCACGTATCTTAATTTTAGTTTTGTCTCTATATTTCTTTAAAATATTCAGAACTTTAACATAATTATTGATTATGTTATAGGACATGTATAATATGGTAACAAAATGAAAATAACGTCTATTATTTGTTCTTTGCAAACAAAGCACTCATTAGACTTGTACTGTTTCAAAACTTTCTTGTAGTTTATTGTATTAAATTTGCAATAATAATAATATACTAAAATTATAACCATATTTATTTTCTATTTAAAGTTTATGACTGTGTCGTACCAGAAAGGACCTACATACAGAGCTCTCCAAATCAATTCGAGATATAATACAAGCTACTGGTATGCCTTTGACTATTATCAACCTCAGTATTCAGAACCTAACAAGTATAACATCGCAGGTAAGATACTAAAATGTAAACAGTGAGTAAAGAATAAAGTAACGACAGTTTATTACTAAACAATTCGTAATGTAAAGAATCAAAGAGAAATGAGGGAATCAAATTCAGAAACAACTGTTTTCTTCGTATTATTTCATTAAAACAAGAACGCACGATTTATCAAATATACTATATTATCGTTTATTAGAGCCTGGCCAGATGAAAGTACGCTACTGATGAATTGGTAGTGAGCTCTATTAGACTCAAGGGAGTGAGTGTACCTAGGTATATAAATTTACAATTTTAATATTGTTTTGCATTTAGTTGAACATTGTTATGATAAATACGTACTAAAATCAAAGTACTGGCCAATGCACTCACCTTTTCCGTTTCAATTCCTTAAACTAAATCATGATACGTTTTCAGAATACTTCACCCAGAGAAAACTTACTCCCAAAAGAAAACTACCCCTGGTTTTTTTCCATAAAAGTGACTTATGTAATATGTTAGGGTTATTGATGATATATTTGTTTTTAAAACATCAAGAAAATCGCATATATCGTATTTCATAAAAGTATATAAAATTTCGCTCTCAAGAATAAACTACTCTTCGTTGATATTATTTTGGAAGTGATTTACACAAAACATTATAGAGATAATAATGGAATATTTACTTATGAAATATGAACAAAATCTTCTTAGTTGTTTTGGAGAAAATGATCTAAAAAGAAAGCCACCCCCGAGAATTTGACGTTCTTTCGTAAGAAGTAATTTACACAACGTTAGATAATTATTCATGAAATGTTTATTTATGACGTATAAACAAAATTGCCTGAATCATTTCTGAGAAATAGTTCGAGAGAAAGTCACTCGAAGAAAAAACTCATTCCAGACATTTTCAGGACAAATGAGTTATGCCATATTGTCAGGTTATTATTGAAATATTCATTTGAGAAATATTAACAAAATTGAGTTAGTCTTTTTGAGAAAATTCTTCTGAAAAATCATCCGAAGAATAATCTTTCGTAGGCTCTTTCTGGCCAAACGAATCACACCATATTGTAAAGTTATTACTAAAATATTTATTTATAAAACTTGAACAAAATCGTCTTAATCGCTTCGAGAAAATCATCCCAAAATAACTCACCACAAGAATAAATTGCCCTTCCCTATTTTTGCCACATAAATGACTTGTACCATAATATGGGGTTCTTAATGTAATACCGACTTATTATCTATAATCAAAACCTTTACAGCCGTTTTGAAGAAAATATTGAAAATATTAAATTTTTATTTTCACTCTTTAGTACAGCGTTTCCCAACCTTTTTCAACTTGCGGCACACTACGGGTGTAAGCTGAATTCTCGCGGCACACTCATAGATATTATTATTTATAAATATAAAATACCGTGGTATTTTTTTTTCTGTGATTAATGGTCTTTCTCACAGAGAAGTAAGATCACTGGTTTTTCCCCGTGGTCAAGGGCGCCCAAAAGGTGGGCAAGGGGGGGGGCGATCGCCCCCTTGAAGAAATTGTACTTCGGAATATCGGAAACTCAATTCAATTTTTAGAAAACAATTCAATGAAATATTGGACTCAGGTTTGCAAAGCTACGCTTTCTTTTTCGAAAACTGTATCCAACCGTTCACTAAGAAGATAGATCACTAAATAACGAACGGACAAACAAATCTCTTTTACTTTTAAAACACAAATCTAGGTAATTTGTATTCACATTTGCTTTGTCGAAAGTATTGAATGATATTTTAAAATTTCAGGTTACGAAATAGTCTGCAACAATAAAGGAGCAACAAAGGTCATAACAATGATAACAAATACTTTTTTCAACATTAAAATCGTACACGGTATGAAACTTAAAATTGTAGATTCATAGTAGAGGTTCATAGTAATGTGAAATACAAATATACATTTTCCCTTATGTCTTGCAATCTGATTGTTGTAGAATTAATAATTTTGTTTCGATTTCCCCCGCGGCACACCAGCGGCCCATTCACGGCACACCAGTGTGCCGCGGCACACCGGTTGGGAAACGCTGCTTTAGTAAAATATCCTTACGTTTAGGGGTAGGAAGAAAATTCCAAAAGAAAGTTGGAAAATCACATAAAACTTTATGTTTAAAATTTAGTCCAGATTCGATGCCCCTAGACAATTTACATAAGATAGAGTGGTAGAGCAAATAGTTGTGGAAAAATAACTTTTCCGGTATCTTTGGGCATGAAACATGCAAATCCGTTGAAATTTCCAATTTGATTTTTTCGGTATCATTATACATGCCTTTCGTTATTTGAAAGTAATGAACAGTACAAAGTTGTAAATACGAAAGACGAAATTAATTTCGCTGTAAACACACATGTAAACCTTGAAACTAATTATTGGGTTAGATTTGGTGCAATGATGTAAATGAATATTATATTGGAGTTTTAACGTATAAACATTATGTGTCAAATTTAGAAATACATTGTTGGAAAATATAATTTCAACTATTAATCATAATCTGCAAGACAGTTTTCGTATTGCATATTTATAAATATAATACCAAAATTATAATAATTTGAAAATTAACGCAAATAATATTAACAAATGATTATTCTAGACGAATCTATTGTTCTAGAGAACCTTGAATGTATTTGTCGAGAAGCTTAATTAAACATAAAATATATTTTATTATGATAAGAAATTACTTATATGTTCTCTTATAACATTATATAATTACTTCATACTGAATGATCATTAGATAATACTTTTGTTTCATATATTTTAATAAAAAAACTGTTGTTTGGATATCTTTCTAAGGTGTTCCTCATTCTGCGGAGTTGAAATACCTTTATCCTAGAGATGAAAGAGGTGAACCACTGGACGATGAAGGACAACAACTGTCCCGTAGATTAGTTAGATTATTTGCCAATTTTGCTATATATGGGTAAGCATATATGGGGTTATTAGTACTGTATGTTACATTGTTCTTTTGCCGTTAATTTTTAAACAAATTCATTATCATGTTTTTCAGAATATATGAGAAACTTTTGAGTATTAAACTCGGCGATAGTTTATAATATCATACAAATGAATCACAGAAGCCTTTAAGACTTCATCTGCTTTCTGAAAGTACTGGTCAATATGAGATAATCGTCGAGAACAATTCTACTCTGTAACAACTAGCAATGTCTCTTGTACACAACGTGAAAGAGTTTGGTTTGTCTGTCGTGATATTTCTTTAATTAATATTGAAACAGGAAGTGGTAACAGGCTTCTGCAACATCCAGTTTTAATGGAGAGATTAGAGTAGAGATTGAATTTATTCCTGGGACGCTCAATTTATCGCAGAAAACTCCTGCCTTACGTAACCGTTTTTATTCTGTAACAATCAATGTTGAAACCGGGAGGGTTTAATTTCTACCCCTCCCAGTTTAAAACATATCCATGAAACGCTTAATTGATTACCGAAAACCTCTTCTCTCTATACGGAGTGTTTCAAAACAACACCGACAACGTTTGGGAGGTTCTTCTTGACACCAATATAAGACAATAATTATAGACCAACCTTGCTCAAATGCTTCCTTTCGCAGTTTTAAGCTGTCGTAAACTCTAAAGAAAATGAACGTTAAAGATCTATAGTTCTAAAGCTGTAGGGTCTACCGTAATTGGGTCAAGACTTCACTCAGGAACTAGTATGAGTCCTATCCAAAAATACATGTTACAGAATCCTGCAATACTTCTGCAACAATTTTTATAGTGGTAGTTGATGAGTACTTGAAGTTATATGACGGTAGAAAAACACCCTCTATAAAAATTGTTGCGTGAGTACCTTAGGATTTTGGAACATGTATTTTTGTATAGTGCACACATTAGTTCCTAAGTGAAGTTTTGATCCGACTACGGTAGACTCCACAGTTGTGGAGCTATGGACCTTTAAATTTCATTTTTTCATATTTTCGGCAGCCTACAACTCCGAAAGGAAGCATTTGTGCACCCAGGTTGGTCTATACGTTTCGTCTTATCTTGGTGTCCTGAATCATCTCACGTCTCATGTTGTCGGTGTTGTTTTGAAACACCCTGCATATGAAGGTTTTCATTCTATAGTAATCATAATTACGAGAAGTTATTGATTTTCTTCGAGTTTCGGTTTAGTAGAGAGATTAGAGTCGAGATGGAATATATTCTTGAAACCCTTAAATAATTGCAGCAAACCATTTTTCTCTATCTACTATTGTATTTGTTCTATAGCGGCCAATGTAAAAACAGGAAACAGACAATTTCTACCCCCTTCCGGTTTCTGAATCGCTCCATCAACTAATAACTTTCATTTCTTTTGATCCTCTACATTCTGAACAAATTTGTTTAGTAGTGACTCATTAGGTAGTTCTTTAAGATATTTCGTCACACGGGTGGGTGAATAGGATAAAGTTTTGTTTAAACCAAAATTTTCAAAGATTATTATACAATTTAAGAATCCGATTTGATATGTACGTTTTAACGAATGATTACATTAGTTGGGTCTGGTGTGGCTTAGTGGCATTGCTAACCTCTGAGATGTGGGTCTCCGTTTCGATCACAGCTACCGCCTATCGGGCTTTGTGCTAAGTAAGCACAGTGTGATTGGATTTCTTTCGTTATTCTACAATCATCACTAATCCTACCGTCGCCATATTCCTTAGACTAGTTTTATAATCATGGGACGTGAAACTCTAGAGAATAAAGAAGTTATTTACTTGGCCGAGAACACAAAAAGAGTCTGACGAAGAATGTGTTAAAAAATAATGAGTGACTTTCACATACGTATTGCCTTAATGAGTTTTATCGTGTTAATTCATTCGATAAGAAAACATATTAATATTAAATTTTTCTCTGTATCGTAGTATATATTTTTTATTTATTTATTTATTTCTAGATACAATAGAGTATATAGGCTACATTACCCAATTACAGTGTCCGTTACATATATTAAACAACTATAAAATCTTCATACATTCATATTATTATACACTTATAATATGGTTGCAATATTATTAATGTTCTTTCATCTACAATTATTTCTTATTACGTCACAAAGAACTGCCTTGAATTGACTTACGCTGTTAATATTAATATCCAAATCTATTGTATATAGGTGTGTAAAATTGGCCTACTCAAATTAGCTTACCCACTTTTATCTACGTGAGCCGTTAGTTCCTTGTTAGTTCCCGTTAGTTCCGCGATTTTAAAGAAATTATACACAAAAAGCCATGAGTAGGCCAACTTCATATGTAAAGTTGGCATACCCAACGACCTTTGCCACACTTTTCGGCATAAATCGATAGTTCCTCGTTAGTTCCCGTTAGTTCTGACAAAAGTTCGTTAGTTCCGCGATTTTATACAAATTAGAGAATTAATAAAAATGTTGTGTGGGCTAACATCACATGTGAAGTTGGCGTACGCAACAAGCTCTCTCAGATTGTTCGACTTCAATCGTTAGTTCCTCGTTTGTTCACGTTAGTTCTTACTAAAGTTTCGTTAGTTCCTTGATTTTATACAAATTAAAGCATAAATAAAAATGTGTGGGTAGGTTTACTTCACATGTGAAGTTGGCGTACCCAACAAGCGTTCCCACATTTTTCAACATGAATCTTTGGTTCATTCTTACATCCCGGTAGTTCTTACAAAAGCTCCATTAGTTCTGTGATTTTATACAACTTAGAGCATAAATATAATTTATGCATAGGCTAACTTCACATGGGAAGTTTGGGTCAAAACGTTTTCTCAGATGTTTCGACATGAGTCGTTAGTTTCTCCTTATGATACGTTAGTTTTCACAAACGTTCCGTCTATTTCGCTATTTTATACAAATTAGAGTATAAGTAAAGTGGGTGGGTAGGCTGACTTGAAATGTTAATGTGGCGTGCTCAAGCAGCTTAAACACATTTTACTACTTGATTCCTTAGCTCTTCTATAATTCCCTTTAGTTCTTATCAAAGTTCCGTTAGTTCCGCGATTGTATACATATTAAAGTATAAATAAACATTGGTTTGTACGCTTCCGCGATTGTATACATATTAAAGTATAAATAAACATTGGTTTGTACGCTAACTTCACATGTTGGCGTACCAAAAAAACCTACGCAGGTTTCTCGATATGAGTCTCTAGTTCTCCGTTAGATCTTATTCAAGTTACGTTAGTTCCGCGATTTTATACAAATTCTATGTAAATAAAAATGAACCCTTTGCGTTCCAGATGCCATTTTCGTATGTGCATGCTATAGCATTTCATGACATGCACGTGGACGACAATGGAAGTCAAAGGGTTCATGGGTACGCTAACTTTACATGTAAACATGGCACACCGAATAAGTTTACATGAATCGTTAGTCATTTTTAGTTCCCGTTAGTTCTTACAAAAGTTACGTTAGCGGAACTTTCTGTAACAACTAACGAGGAACTAGCGATTCACGTCGAAAAATCTGGGAAAACTTGCTGACCCGAACTTCACGTGTCAAGTTAACCTATTCATAAATTATATTTTTGCTTTAATTTGTATAAAATCGCGGAACTAACGGATCACTTTTAAGAACTAATGAGAATTAACTAGGAACTAACGACTTGTGTCTAAAAATATGGCAAAGCTTGATGGTTACGTCAAATTCACATGTGAAATTGCCCTACCCTTTGGTTTTTGTGTATAATTTCTTTAAAATCGCGGAACTAACCTAACGTTTGTAGATAAAACAGCTCAAGTAGATAAAACTGGGTAAGCTAATCTGGGTAGGCCAACTTCGCAGACCTATTGTATAATTTGTTAAACTATTGTAGTCTGTACTCTATTTCTATACTGGTGACTTCTTGTTTGAGTTCGTGTGTAATCTGTCGCAGTGAAAGAAATTGAAATTTTCGAGGCGAGCTACATTCGTATGAGTGCGTATTTTAAATTCTTGCAGTAAGTTGGTGCAGTCGATTTTATTCTTAAAAAACGTATGTAGAAACAACATATCTTGCGTTTTTCGTCGCTGTCCTAAACTTAATGTATTAAAGTTTAAATTTAAAGATTGACTATTATATGTTTTCGGATATACTTGTGTCTCCCTATATGTCAAGTACCTTAGATATTTATTCTGAACTTTTTTCTATATTAATTATATATATTTTTTGTTTGTCTGTTTGCGGGTTCCATATATTGGCTGTGTATTTGAGTTTTGTATGAACGGAGTGCTCATATAGCTGTCGGATAGCGGTAATACTACTAAACTCTTTACTGATCTTGATTATGAATACAACGTTACTGTACGTCTGGTCAATCATGTTGTTTATGTGATTGTAAAATGTGAAATTTCTGTCATATACGATCCCTAAGTCCCTGACAGCATCAGAGGTTGGTAAAGTGATGCTATTCATCTTATAGGAAAATTTCTGAAGAGTTCTACGATTTGTAAAGGACATTACATTGCATTGGCTAGTGTTCACGTTTATAATGTTCTCTTTGGACCATTCTATCAGTTCATACAGGTCATTTTGAAGCATGTTACAGCCATTTAATGTTCCTATTGCCATTAATGTTTTAACATCATCTGCAAATATAAACGTGTGAGAGCTTTGTATACTTCGCGGTAGATCATTGATAAACAGTAGAAACAACAATGACCCTAAATTTGACCCCTGTGGCACCTCTGACATTTGTACATACTCCTGACAATTACAACCTTTGTACACGACGAATTGGTTTCTGTTTTCCAAGTAAGATTTAAATAGATCAATTATTTCTGCCAATCCTCAATCCTCAATTTATGTTCCTTTCTGTCATCCGCATTCAACACCAAAAGTGTATGACTCACGCACTTACGATTTTACATGGATTCCGAGTATATAGAAAATCACCAGAAAGCGAACTTTGTTCTCTTCTCTAGTCAAGTGGGTAATTCATATTATCCTGTGTTCAGTTCGTGGTAGGATTACTTCCTTTAAATAGAACCTGAGTTGTTGTCGTGGTCCCACATAAAACGTAGACTTCATCTCATATAGTCTTGGCGCTATAAAGCTTGTTTTACATTAAGAGAAAGTTAATTTCTAACATTTTCTTACAGAAACCCAACAGCACCAGAAAATCCTGTTGATGGAGTTCCAGACTGGCCTCCTTACACATCAGGAGAAGAGGAGTATTTGAGGATTGACAAGGAATTTGCCATTCTTCGGAATTTTAAGAACGAGTTTACTATTTCGATTCAAGAAGGTCTACCACAACCACAAGAAACACAAAATTAATGTTATAGTTTTCTAAATATGGAAACATATTAAATTTAAGATAATTTGAAATCTAATTTGGATAAAGTATCCACAGAGTACATTGTTTTAAATAGAAGATAACGATGTTGAAAGTTTTATTTGTAAAATTTAAACACAATGGCAAACATATATTTTTCAAAGTTCTTTACTGATTATTATTACACAGTAATTGCAAATTATTACACTTCATAAGCAGAGAAAAACATATAAATACATGTCTATAATATGTGAGAGTATTCTACATACGTACATTATTTACGAAAATAAATGATCATCAAAAACCACGAGAACACATTTTTATTTAACAAAATAAAAGTATACATGCAATTTATTTTTACCCTTTAAATGTTATTGATCATTAATTTATGAGTTTGCATGTTACGGATTATAGGAACTGGGAAGTTAAATTTCTATAAGTGTTCGATTTCAGTTAAAAGATATTAAGTCTGCTTGAAAGTGTGAATTGTTCTATAGGATTTCAGTTAAGTTTTCAGCTCATTTTAAACTCTCGATCGTAATATACACGCTGCTACGGTTATTGTATTATTTAAGTATTTAGGAAACGAATTATTAAACATGTCGAAAGATATCATCTTATTTTTGTTTCAGTAAACAGAACAACTAACTTGATTTTGTCGCTGTCTCTAACGCAAAATCAAATATTCCCAAAATTAAGTAACTTCGTGCATCTTGCTCAAATAATGCCGTGAGAAAAAAATACTATATGTACTAAATCTTCATAATTGATTTATTAATGTAATAAAAATAATACGGAAATCAACAACAAATCAATAATTCGATCTACCAAACAAGGAGCATTGTTTCACATTATGGAATTACGGCAGACTTCTAAACTATAGGGTTCTAATATTCTAACAACAAATTATAGATTCATCAGTTTCCGTTTCAATGAGTGCATATGGGGAAAAGATGAAACCTATTGTTGGAATGCTAAATCTACTGTGTTTCGCAACGTATAACACGCACTTTTATTTTGAGACAGGAACTTTAGAAAAAAGTTGAAAAATTACAATGCGTGCCATACATATAAAGTTGTTGAATCAAGTTTTATTCATCATCGAAATACTATAATACTTATCAGTATGAACATTTTTCTCATCACATCGAAACTCACATCGGTTAGCTTGTTTTCATCTGTGCCTGAAGACGAGTCATTGTTCTCACATATTACTTCATCTTAGTTCTAAGACATTTGAAATGTCATACTTCTTAAATGACCTAGCCTTAACATTATCCCAGGATCTTTCCACATAGATACAATCTTCTTCTATGGTTGTTTTCTCACTCTTTGTACTGATATCAAATTGTCTCCAGAACACTTTATTAATTGAGTCTATTCTCCTCTTGGCACAGCTTTGAAGCATGTGATGGAAGCTCGCATGTCAAGCTTCCAAGTATAACGGCAAGTTTTGTCTTTTGCTCTCAGCAATCTTCTTTGTGTTTTCTTTTATGTGCGTGTTTTGAACTGATCAAGTATCGATAATGCAGGTTTGCGTAAGAGTGCATCTCTGGTGTTCTGCTACAAACTTTACCAAAGCAGATATTCATACCATCTTCATCTATCCAACCATTGATATGAACATAGAAATGTTTTTAAATCAGCGTTGGAGGAAGCTTGGTTTCATCTGCACAAGAAGCTAGAATGACTACGTAAAGGCTTATTTTTATGACCATTTGTCTTCACTTTTACTGTTTTCACTCTCTTCTTGTCAATAGTGCTGTTACTTGGGACATGAAATTGAACGGAGATTTCTTCCACATTAGTGAAACTGATGTGCCCGATGCAGTGTGGAACTCATGCTGGATGGCAGATGCATTTGACGCAAACGCGGAATACCAGTCGTTTCAACTCTCTCCGGTCCCCATCGCACTCTCCAGTTCCTCGTTTCCACACTGCGTCGGGCAAATAAGTTTCACTGAACATTGACGAAACTGCATGCAGTTGCTTTCCATGCTAGAGCAGCTGCGCACAAGTCACACACCACTCCAACGAACTAAGCCAGGAGATTGGCATGATATAAGACCGATCGAAATTGGATCCTAGACCAATGTAAACATGTGTTATGGAGTGATGAACGCTACACGTGTTCGATGTCATATTTTCAGGTGTTCGTTGGTGACACCCCGGGGAACGCTTCGTACCAGACTGCATTGTACCAACAGTGAAACTTGATGGTGGTGGTGTAATGGTGTTGGGTGTATTGGTTTGGCATAGACCCGATTGTTGTTATGCCTGGTATCATGACGTGTGCAAATTATCTGGACATTTTGGACAATTCAGTGCTTCCCACATTCTGTAAATTATTTGGAATGGACCCATGTTACTATCAGGATGATAATGCCCTTTTCCATAAAGCTGCCAATGTTATGTGGTGGTATGGGTAGAACAATGTGAAACGACTTCAGGGGCTTGATGTGAACCCCGTGGAATATCTGTAGGCTGAATCGGAGTGGCGTTTATGGTCAAGAAGAACTTGGACCAAATCCCAAGGAACTAAGGCGCAAATTCAGTAGCCGCACTTCGAACCGTCTTGCAGGAGGAGGGGCTGTCATCCCACCTGATACCTACCAACAACTGATGGAAAGCCTTCATCGGAGGATACATACTATAATTCAGGCCAAAGAAGGCCCTACCTGATATTAGGTAGCCATGATTGGCTACATTCCGAAAGTTGTGTGGATCTGTGGGATAACCGGTGAATTGTTTGGTAGAATATATATATATATATATAATCAGAAAAAGGGTTTATCCTTGACCTGCTGAATCCATAGAAAAACGTTTCTAGTTTTTAGAGTATTTCCTCGATTGTGAATAACAATGAAACCGTAAATAATACATATCAACTACTTCCGATTGGAATAAAAACCTAAGAACAAAGAGGAAACTTATTTTTTGGATACTAAATCTGTATTAAAAAACTGCTTCCAGCAATCTCTTACCGTATCCGTCTTATATTTGTCCATAGACGGATGTAGCCGCATTGAAAGACTGCCATTAGTTATACACATCATAGTTCCGAAATTTGAAAGCTGTTTTCATGCGTCTATTCAATCATGATAATTTCACAATTTTACCTATCTGTTTCCACTTTAGCGTTAATCTATTTTTAAAGGCTTAAATATCAATTTTATTCAATTTGCTTAGTTTTCTGCAATTTTGTTCATACGTTATATAATTTTATCTGGTTGCTATTAAAATTATTATTTTAAATGTTTCTGACTTTTCTTTTCCAATCAAAATTAACCTACGTTTTTCCATAACCATCCTAGAAAAAGAAAAATACACCACAGGGTGAGTCAAAAGTCATTGTACACCTGCATAAGTTTGAAAATCGACGGGAAAAGTAAAACGTGATGATGGTAACAGAGGTTTGATGAGGAGCTGCAACGTTTGGAGTGTGTGTTATTCATGGCCGTCATCTTGAAATCCGCCATTTTGGATTCAAGTCAATTTTTTTAAATGAAAAGGGGGGTGTATGACACATCAAATAACACTCACTTGAGCTCAGAAATTTAGTGATGTAATTTGTTTATTTTTCTATCTTGTACAGTTTAGAAGTTATTAATGTTCAAAGGTGGGAAATTACCTTGATACTGACCCAGTTCTCTCTTTGTTCCAGGCGATCTAAAATGGGTCTGACACGTGAACAGAAGACCGAAATCATCCTTATATCAGGGGAACGCAGCTACCGAACAATAGAAGCTGACCACAACAGACGGCACCCAGACAGGGAACTGGTATCGCACAGCACGGTGGCTCACGTGATCACAAAATTCTGGCAGACGGGCTCTGTTCAAGATAGGGCACGTAGTGGGCGACCAAAGACTGCCACCAATGAGGAAACTGCAACGGCGGTTGTTGAGTCGTTTGTGAAAAGTTCTAAAGGAAGTACCCGTCGTGCGTCCCTAGCATGTGCAATAAGCCAATCCTACGTTGTCCGGATATTGCACGCCAATCAGTGGCATCCTTACAAGCTGCACACGCAACATAAACTGAACGAGGATGACCCTGATCGCCGGTTGGAGTTCTGCATGTGGGCTACTGAACAACACGAACTGGATCCTGTGTTCGCCAAGGGTATACTGTTCAGCGACGAGGCGTATTTCACTTTGAACGGGGAGGTTAATCGACATAATTGTCGATACTGGTGTGACGCAAATCCGAACTGGGTTGACCTGAGTCGAGAACATAGTCCAGTGAAGGTGATGGTGTGGTGTGGCATATGGGACACCCGCATCATTGAGCCATTTTTCATTTACAACACTTTAACTGCACCATAGTATCTGATGCTGCTGCAGGACCTTGTGTTCCCTACCACACTGAACGCTGACGGCATTTTCCCATCTTATTTTCAACATGATGGAGCCCATCCACACTATGGACTTGGTGTCCGTGAATGTTTGGATGAACAACTGTCAGGGAAGTGGATTGGTCGCCGTGGTAACGTGGAGTGGCTGCCCAGGTCCCCTGACTTAACGTCCCTTCATTTTTATCTATGGGGACATCTTAAGCAGATACTGTATGCTGAAACAATCCGTGATTTGAGACACCTGGATGAAAGCATCCAACAAGTCTGTGACCAAATTTCAGGAGACATTCTTCTCCGTGTGCAGTCAGAGTGGTTGTGGCGACTACAGTTGTGCATTGCACGGGATGGACAACACGTACAACATGTGTTGTAGCATTCAGTATCAAGGTAATTGCCCACCTTTGAACATTAATAACTTCTAAACTGTACAAGACAAGAAAAAACAAACAAAAAAAAAAAAAAACAAATTACACCACTATATTCCTGAGCTTAAGCTAGTGTTATTTGATGTGCCATACATCCCCTTTCCATTTAAAAAATGACTTGAATCCAAAATGGCGGATTTTAAGATGGCGGCCATGAGTGACATACACTCCAAAAGTTGCGGCTCCTCATCAAACCTCTGTTTTCATCATCATTTTTTTTTTACTTTTCCCGTCGATTTTCAAACTTATGCAGATGCTCAAGGACTTTTGACTCACCGTGTATATAAAAATAATTACTAGTGAGACAGGATATCAATTAAACAGAAGAAAAAAACATTGCTAAGAAGAGCATGACAACAAAAATACATTTAATTAAAAACTTTGGTATACGCTTATACCAAACAAGTCAGATTTTGGTTAAATTAAAATTGTTTCATATTATATCTATTCCTGTAGATACATTAAGCTTATAACTAAATGAGAAAGCTCTCCTTTTTCCGCACAATTTTAACTGAGTTTTTGACCATAATACTGAATTTAATCATGCAAATGGTTTTCGTAAATCTAGTGTTTCTTCTCATGATGTTATTTTAAGTATATAATTAAATTTTAATATTCAAACTTGTGGATCTGTCGAATAGTTTTTGCCTTTTCCTCTGGAAAAAAGCAAAGAAACAGTGAGGGATGTAAACATGAAAGTTTTGTCGCTTATTGCAAAACGCTGCAAATGGAATTATCTTGTGATTAATGCTGTTCTTTTTATGCTTGAAGTACTAATGTTGGAAGGTGAAGCAAATTTCACAACGTTTAATGTCGAAACATCACGAAACTTTTGTTTCTCTAGGAGAAGTTTAAAACGGCATTCACACTAATATGTCACAAACAGTCGGAATGTTTCGGTTACATATCACATATGTACTAACAAGCAGGCTAACAGGAATTTATTTCGGAAAGAGTTTTAATTCTATATGAGGATAAATTATATATAAATTTGTAAACTTAACTCTAAAATTAGTCTAAATTTACAGAAAAGTCGGGATTTCGAGCGACTTTTACCAGCAGGAACAACCCCTGGTTGGTGAAATGTGTGAACAGTGATTAAGACAAAGTATGAGTTTAAACATCCAAGGCAGTCGATGAATAGATGTTACTCCCGTTCTTGCGACCAAAGTAGCTTCACGCTCAGAAAACAGCAAAGAAGTTCATGAATTTAATTTTCGGTGACCAAGACGGTATTCCGTTTGTGGATTATCTATCTTGGGACTCTAGAATGGCCGCTCAGTGTTACACCTTCCTGTTGGACAACCTCCACGAGGGTTTTAGAAAAAAATGAAACAGAAATATATACTCGCAAAAGGAATTCTTTTTTTAGCTTGGTAATTGCTCAACGTAGTAGCACGGTAGCATACGCATTCTGCACTGTTGTTGCTAAATTCAATGTCCTGTGATTCCAATCGATCCACCATCACCTTTATTCGCCTGATGTTGCTCCCAGGCCCGTGCTGGCCCACCGGGACACCGGGACGTGTCCCGGTGCGCCCTTCGAAGTATCACAGTATAAATAAAGGTACAAGTTTTTAGTAATACATTCTTACAGTTTTATTGGTAAAGAACCCGCGAAAGGTGCAGTGCGCCCTTTACATTAGGCGCCTTTCCGAGACCACATAAAAGAAGAACGATTTTATTTACTCTTCTGGTATAGCACAGTTCTGTACAATAAATACATACAGTTACTCTTGGCGAAGAACCCGTGAAAGGCACAGTGCGCCCTTTACATAAGGCGCCCTACGAAACATCACATTATAGATAAGTGGTTTTAGTTATCCTGTATACTAGCTTTGTTTAATAAATTCAAATACTGACTGGTAGTACAGAACCTGTGAAGAATACAAGGCGCCCTTTACATAAGATGCCCTGCGAAATATCATTTTTTTAAAAAAAATATATATTTCATTCTTCTGTATTTCAGTTTTGTATTATAAATTCGTACAGTTGCTATTGATAGAGAACAGGTAAACAGTATAATCACTTACAAAAATATTATAAAGTTATATAGCTATAAAACGAAACAATGTGATACATCAAGAATAGTTCGGATAGTCAAATGTACGATGCATTTATGTAATACTACACTGACACCAGTCTCTAATTTACGATTTTTACGGCATCGAAGCTTTCACAGTCTTAATATGCATCCATATATCCAAGCATATTGATTGTTTCTGTGTGTTTTAAAGCAGTGTTTGAATAATCAGTACCTGTTGTATTTCTGAAATATAGCTGTATTAATTTCCGTAAAATGTGGTCTTCCTGTCACCACAGCACGGCGCGTCCTCAGGTTGTGGATCGAGGATATAGAGGTCGAAGGCCTCTGGGATATAGAGGTTGCTGCGAATATACTGAGTAAGCAGTCGCGGACAGACAAGGGGTGATAATCCAGCTTGAGAATTTGGTGTGAGGCTAACAACCTCATTCTCAAAAAAAAAAGTTTGTTCAGATTGTTCTTGTTGGAAGTTCGCAGAATCTTCGGATCAGAACTCATAACTTGGCACGAACTCCGCAAAGTAAAATCGACATGAGATTTGGAACATGAAATATAAGAAGTCGCTATAGGGTAGGGGCGTTAAAATTTGTAAAAAAATGAGTTTAGAAATAGAGGTTGGACCTATTGGGATGAGAAGGAAATGGAGGAGTCAAGTCGGGAAATTTTACGTTCTTTTACGGAGAACAAATTAAAAATTACCAACTAGAAACAGGGCTTTCCCTTCACAAACGAATACGTAAAATCAGCAATTACATACGTTGAATTTGTAAATGATAGATTTTCTTTTACTTCTCATAAGGGTCGGTTGTGTAATATTATTGTTTTAAATGCACATGCCCCAACAGAAAATAAGAATGGCGATTACAAAAATACAATTTTTATGAAAGGATAGAACGGGTATTTGATCATCTTCTACAATACCATATGAAAATTCTGTTAGGCGGTTTCAATGCGAAGGTAGGACCAGAGGGTATTTTCAAACCGATTATAGGGAATAAATGTTTGCATAAGGAAGGTTGTGACAACGGCGTTAAACTCGTGAACTGTGCAATATCCAGAAACCTTATCGCGAAGATTATTAAATTCCAACATTGCGACATTCATAAATATAATTGGACTTCATCAGATGGAAAAACACATATTCAAACTGATCATATTTTAGTAGACAGAAAAGAACAGTGTAGCACAACTGATGTTCGATCGTTCAAGGAGTTGATTGTAATAGTAAGAGAGAGACTATCGTTGAATAAAGGAAATATTCAATATCTGAAAACGGAGCGTTTTTATTATTATTATTTAATAGAGGAGAGTCAGGTGAGAGGGGAACTAGATTCAAGTGTCGAATAGATTCTCGGTTTTAGAAGGTTCGGAGTGCACTAGTGTTCAAGATTCTTGGTTGAAATTATTTGCGGGAGCTCATGTGGTTCGGATTCCACGTTAATCAGTAGGTCCACGTCTCATATAGCCTCGCTGCTGAAAGGGACGCTAAACTAAAATCACCTCACCTTGGTTGAAATTAGAGATAACATTAAAATTTCAGCAGAAGAAATATTGGAGCACGCAGAAATACGTAGGAACAAACCATGGTTCAACCAGGAATGTACTAAAGTAGCAGAGAAGAGAAAACAGAAGAAACTGCGTTGGCTACAAAATCCGAACGAAATAACTACATAAAATTTCATTGTCATCTGGCAGGAAACTTCTAAAACTTTTAGAACAAAGAAACGCGACTTTTGAAAGTTGAAATTAATTAACTTGAAGATAATAGTGAAAACAAAAACATTCGGGACATGTATAAATGCATCAACGAACTTCAGAAAGGCTATCAACTTCGTGCTTATATATTAAAGAAACCTAAAGGAACAGTTCTCACTGATACAGATAGCATCTTAAATAGATGGAAAGATTTCTTTGACGATTTGCTTAACACATAGCCAAAAACTAATGCGCGTGTAGAAAATTAAATGCATGCAGCATAACCGTATATTCCAGAACCTAACCACGCAGAAATAGAAATCGCTATTTAAAAAAGTTAAACACACATCTCCGGATGTAGACGAAATTCTGGTTGACTTAATTTTAGCTGGAGGGGAAAAATTGTAGAACAAGATACACAAACTCATTTTCATTATCTGGAACAAGGAGGAATTACCACAAGAGTGAAGAGAATCAATCATTGTTCCAGTTCAGAAGATAAGAAACAAAGCAGATTTAATAATTATCGAGGCATTTCTCTTCTGTCAACATCCAATAAATCCTCTTAAACATTGTATTAGCAAGATTGACTCCATACACAGATGAAATTATTGGAGATTATCACAACGGATTTAGGTAAAATCGATCAACTATTGACCAGATATTTACCATTCGACTAATACTTGAAAAGAAATGAGAAAATACAACATCCTGGCATATCAATTGTTGACTTTAGACTCTGGTAGGAGGGCAACATTGTACAACATGCTTACAGAATTTCCAATACCGAAAAAGATAGATTAATTAAGATATGTTTAAATGAATTTCAAAGTAAGGTTCGAGTAGAGAAATCCTTGTTCACGAGCTTTCACGTTGAGAATGACCTGAAACAAGGAGATGCGTTGTCGTCATTATTATTCAACTTTGTTCTAGAGAACACGATAAGGAAAATCAAAGACAGCAATCAGGTCCTAGAGCTGAATTGTATTTGCCAGGTTATAGCGTATGCTGATGATGTAAATTTAATAGGTAATGATAGAATAATAGAAAGGAATGCAGAAATCTTAATTAACGCTTGCATGGATATAGGCTTAAAAGTAAATGCAGAGAAAACTAAATAAATGGAAGTTTGTCGGGATCGTAATACTCCATTTTATGGATGCGTTAAAATTCCAAATAATACTTTCTTTCGACAAAGTGGATACTTTCAAATATCTAGGATCATTATTAACAGACCAAACCCATAATCACTAAAAAATTTGATGACAACTGAAAGCAGGGATTTCGTGGTATTATTCAGTTAAAAATCTTTTGCTGTCACTAATTCTGTTGAGGAATTTGTAGCTCAAAATATAAAACGATAATCATGCCTGTTGTGCTGTATGGTTGCGAAACATGGTCACTGACTCTGAGGGAAAATCGCAGACTGAAAGTATTTGAAAACAAGATTCTTAAACCAATATTCGAACTCCGAAAGGAACGGGAATGGGGAAAGGCGGAAACTTCATAAGGAGGAACTGCATAATTTTATACCGTTTACCAAACATTGTTAGGGTCATCAAGTCTAGGAGGCTCAAATGGTCAGTTTATGTAGCCAGAATGGAAGAAATTAGAAACGCTTTCGAAGTTGTAACTGGAAATCCAAATAGGAAAATGACCGTTAGGAAGACCGAGGCGCAGATGGGAGGACAATATTAAAATGGTTCTCGCAGAGATTAAAATATAAAGTAGAAACTGGGATCAGTTTTCTAAGGACAGAAATCAAAGGAGAGCTTTTGTAAGCGCGGCAATGAGCCTCGTGCGTCCATAGGCGTGCGTGCTATATTAAGTTGTTGATACATTTAGCTTCTTTTTATTTGACAGAAATGTTATTACAGGAACTAAAAAGTTTTTCTGTAGTAAAGAGGATTTCGATTCGAGGTTAAAATGGCACCCATACTTTCTTTCAGTCTCTCTCTCTCTCGATATATATATATATATATATATATATATATATATTCCCGTTTGTATGGGCGCCCTTTTAGTAGACTTGTCCACCGCCCTCATTAGTATCCCAGCACGGCCCTGGTTGCTCCCAACGACTATCATCTGTTAACTTCAAGGAGAAACACTTCAACGTATCGTGGCGAACACAAGTCATTGATCAGGTAATGGAGACAGCTTTGAAACAAATGCAGAGTATGAGAATTAATAGTGTCATATCTGTAGTTTCGTGTGGAGAAGAAACAAACTTGTGAAACAAAGGTTTAAGAACGACTCAAGTTATTAATATAAACAATGCCGAACATTATTGACTTATATCATCATAAAAGAAATACAAAAGACGTTTTGAAACCAAGAAATATAAGATACAACTTCGGAAGCGAAGGCAAAGCAACCTAATGTAACCAGACTAAAGACGAATCGTGTACCACGTAGTGATCATGGTTTAGTGGTGAAGAAGCTCGACCACGGGCAAGTATTTTCCTCTTACTTTGGGATTTTTGATGGCGATTGATCAACGATGACATACGTCTTATTATATTAAGATATTTGAATATTCGGATGTTTCAATACTTGAACTATCAAATCTACAGGAATAATAATAGTAATAATAAACTAATAATAACAATAAATATCTCGCGAAGATTAAAAATTAGGAACTTATTATCGGTGAGATCAAACCATTACGAGCAAAAATGAGACATTTGACTAAAAAAATCGGTTTTGTTTAATGTTGCCCACGAGAAGAGAAATGTCTCATCTCGTTTCTAAAACAAACCAAACAAAATTGGGACAAGAATTAACATTTTACATTCGAGACGGGACAAGGCTAACTCAAATTCTCGTCTCGCTTTGGAGATAAGAATCGAGACGAGGCGAGAGGTATCGTAAAAATTTCTTGTCTCATCACTATTCTCGAAATAGTGTATGTCTACTCTTTAAGTAACAATTGTTCTTTAGACTGAATCTTATACGCTATTTTCAGAGCTCATTGAATTATGGTCTGTGTAGGTATTTTTGTAGCAGAGCTTTCATGACATGTGCATATCCTAAAAGTTAGTTTATTATACGTCTTACTGTTCAATGATATTCAGTTAGTCTTAATACAGTCAGGTTCCTTAAAACATACAGTAGAATACTTTAGTGGAAGAATACTACATGAAACTTTATTGGAATGCTTTTGTTTAAAATTTGAGTAATAGTAGAGGTGTGTCTTGGAGGTACGGACCATACTTCCCGAAATCCCTACTTTTAAGTAAATTTTGCCTTATTTTAGGGCAACTTTAAACTTTTAATACCGTTATTATTATTATTATTATTATTATTATTATTATTATTATTATTATTATTATTATTATTATTACCGAAGTGCTTTGAATTTAATGGTTCACCCTGTTCCACCCAGCTCCCGCCTAGTGGGCATTGTGCTGGACAAACACCGTGTTTGTATATTTTCTCCGGGTTCCGCTTTTTCCCACTTTCCTTATTCCAATATTACTTTGTAAGCTGTCGTCCCCATCAATACTCGATAGTTTGACAACATAAATGATCTCATCACTTGTGCATGACAAATCCGCTCGTGAGTTTGATTTCTTAAATTATCCATGCCATAATCAGGAAGTTGTGTCGAACTTGTCACAAAATCTGCAGGAAAAGTGTACGGACAAGAAAACTAATATGGTGACATTAGATCAACTTTGCTCTCAATACTCACAATGCCAAAATTAAATTTTAAAAAAATCTGAAATTAAGACAAAAATCCTTGATTAAATCAACATAATTTTGCACATCCTAATTGACTGGAGAGTTGTGTAAATTGTGAGTGGAACTCGAATTGCAGCCACCTAATCGTGATGAGTTCTTTGCCATTTTAAGGGAAAAACTTTGAGAAATGGGCGAAGAGCTGCAAAATCATTATGAAAGTAAAATGTATAAAATTACTCACATTAGCAAACTATTAACACACATGACCTCCCACAGCTAAAATAAAATACTTGGACGCTATTGAAATGACAAAAAGTAATCCATATATATCTTACTTAACGTAAATTTTAGTGTTTTTTGTCATTCTTTTCAACTTTAGGCCATTTGCACGAACTGAAGATCCATAGTGTGACTATCTTCGTTAATTTCCCATTAATTAGCACGCAAACACGCAAGTTTAGAGTTTGGTAATAGAAAATCTGAGTTTTTAGCACAAAGGTAAATTTTGGTGTTTTATGTCATTTTTTCAAACTTTAGGGAGTTTGTGCAAACTCAAGATAAAAATTGTGATTATTTTCGTTATTTTTCTGATCATTAGCACGCAAATACGCACCTTTGAGCCCTATTAGAATTCGATACTCAAAAATATGATTTTTTCGCATAAAGTTAAAATTTGGCGTTTTTTGTCATTTTTGTTTCAAATTGTAGGCCACTTGTGCAAACTGAAGATCCAAAGTATGTACTTTTTCGTTATTTTCTATTAATTCATGCGAATACGCAACTTTTGAGCCCCATTAAAAAATCGATATTCTAAAATTTCATTTTTTCGTTCCATCCTTATATATACAGGGTGGGCTATAAGTCCCTTACCACACCTTGTAAAATCCGTGTTCGTAGAAAATAGTAAACAACAACCATGTAGTAAAATAATAGGCTGAGAGGAAAGTGATGGTTACCAAGATGGCGGCCATCTTAAAAACCGCCATCTTGAATTCACGTCTAGATTTTTAATGGAAACATGTTCATGTGGCACATCATTTTAGGCTAGAAGTCAAAGAGAAACAGAAAAGTGCAATTGGTTTGTTGATATCTTAATGTGTTCAAAAGTTACATGCAATTCAATTTGCTAATTTTACCATTCTCTTTCTGTTGTTGCAGGTGAATAATTATGCCGCTAACGACAGCAGAGAGGAAGGAGTTGATCAGGGCATGGGGAGGAAGAAGTACAAGGGCTGTAGCACCTGAATTCAATACCAGGCACCTAGATCGATATACTTTGTCCCAATGCCTCACCAACTCTTCCAGAAGTTCATGGACACTGGTTCCATAGCAGATGAACCCAGGTGTGGAAGACCCACGACCGAAACAGATGAAGCCACATCAGTAGCAGTTCTGGCATCATTTGCTAGATCACCACACCGCAGTACCCGTCTTTTGTCCTTGGAATGTGGTGTCAGCCGTATATCCACCAGACGTATCTTATAGGAAAGCAAGTGGCATCCGTACAAATTGCAACTTCAACATAATCTATCTGAATATGACCCTGATCGTTGTGTGGAATTTTGCGACTGGGCCCTTGCACAATTGCAAACGGATCCCACATTCCACACACAAATTTTATTTTCCGATGAGGCCAATTTTTATGTCACAGGGGAAGTAAAAAAGAAAAACTGTCGCTGTTGGTCCCCGACAATTCCTCAGTGGGTTGACCCTTACAAAATGGTAGGTATAGGCAAATTAATGGTGTGGTGTGGTCTATGGGGCACCAAATTAATTGGTCCATTTACATTCCTGGTACCCTCACTGCTGAACGATCTCATCCTCCCTTCCATATCGTCCGAGGGCGGCACATTTCCACTGTTTTTCCAGCAGGATGGTGCTCCTCCGCATTACTGATTACAGGTCCACACCTATCTGGATGAACAATTTAATGGACTTTGGATTGGGCGCCGTAGTCTCATTGAATGGCCAGCACGATCACCTGATCTGTCGCCTTTGGATTTTTATCTGTGGGGCCATCTGAAGGCAAAGGTATACGCCGAAAAGATCCGGGATCTTGAACACCTGGAAAAACGCATATTTGCAGCCTGTGCCGATATTTCACCAGAAACTCTTTTGAGGGCCATGGACAATTGGGTTAAACGACTTAACTTGTGCATAACTCGGAATGGGGGCCACGTAGAGCACGTGCTTCGCCATGCGTGACAGATAAAGTTAGCAATTTGAAATGCCTGTAACTTTTGAATAAATTAAGATATCAACAAACCGATTTCACAATTGTGTTTGTCTTTAAATTCTAACCTAAAGTAATTTGCTGCATGACCATGTTTCCATTTAAAATCTTGACATGAATTCAAGATGGCGGCTTTCTTCGTGGTCGCCATCTTGGTCACTATCACAATCCGACTTCTCCCTCGGCCTACTATGTTACTACATGGTTGTTGTTCACTATTTTCCACGAACACGGATTTTTACAGGGGGTGGTAAGGGACTTATGGCCCACCCTGTATATTAGGGAGGGCCGAATTTCAGAATGTCAGATTTTTTTCAGAATTTTTAGTCAACGTCTTCATGTGCCGCATCGAGGTTTTATGAAAATGTATGCAATCCTCACTACACGGTACAATATTTCATGTTTTTGGCTGTGTGGAACTCATATATTCTCGTTTTTTTAAAAAGATTCAGCCATAGGAGCAGCTTGAACTATACCTAATTCACCTTCCCAAAGCCCACTTAGTTCTTCGCAATGCTGTTGTTCGCTTAAGTTGGCTAAATTTCAACGCTCAAGGCAAGAAGATTGAGTTTTTTATTTGTATGTACAAAAAATTGATTTGTTTTTGTTTAGCCTAAGAGTATAGTTTATTTAATTATTACTTTATATATTTATTTATCTTTTCCTCTAATGCAATTAATTATCAACATTCACGATCATTTATTCTTTGCCCAGAATAACACAGAACTCACCACGAGGAGCTGACAACACTTCGAGTTCCACCCATTTTTAGTTAAGCCTTGTCTAATTTTCTGCCATGGCCTTACTTGCGTCCTCACTTACTTCCCAGACAACACGTACCTGTACGGCACATGTGCCCTTTCCATGCATAAGCCGTACATGCGCACATGTTCATTTGTGTGGATGATGCATACATACATAACGCGTGCTTAAGCCGTACATGTGAATTTGCGTGGATGAAGCACAAATACAGAGCCCAGGCAAGCGCACATGTGCATTTGCGTGGATGAAGCACACGCACATAACCCGTGACTAAGTCGTACATGTGCACATGTGCAGTTGCATGGATGAAACACACATTTATATAACCTGTGCTTAAGCCGTTATCTGCACATGTGCATTTGCGTAGATGAAACACACGCACATAACCCGTGATTAAGAAGTACAGGTGCACGTGTGCATTTGCATGGATGAAACACACATTTATATAATTCATACATAAGCCGTTATATGCACATGTTCATTTGTGTGGATGCTGCACACGTACATAACCCGTGATTAAGCAGTGCAAGTGCACATGTGCATTTCCATGGATGAAACACACATTTATGTAACCCGTGCTTAAGCCGCTATATGCACGTGTGCATTTGCGTAGAATAGGCACACGTACATAATCAGTGATTAAGATGTGCACGTGCACATGTGCATTAACATGGATGAAGCACATATTTATATAACCCGTACCTAAGCCGTTATATGCACATGTTCATTTGTGTGGATGCTGCACACGTACATAACCCGTGATTAAGAAGTGCACGTGCACATGTGCATTTCCATGGATGAAAAACGCATTTATACAAGACGTGGTTAAGCCGTGATATGCACATGTGCATTTGGGTGGATGAAGCACACCCACATAACCCGTGATTAAGTCGTACATGTGCACATGTGCAGTTGCATGGACGAAACACACATTTATATAACCCGTGCTTAAGCCGTTATCTGCACATGTACATTCGCGTAGAATAGGCACACGTACATAACCAGTGATTAAGATGTGCACGTGCACATGTGCATTAACATGGATGAAGCACATATTTATATAACCCGTACCTAAGCCGTTATATGCACATGTTCATTTGTGTGGATGCTGCACACGTACATAACCCGTGATTAAGCAGTGCACGTGCACATGTGCATTTCCATGGATGAAACACACATTTATGTAACCCGTGCTTAAGCCGCTATATGCACGTGTGCATTTGCGTAGAATCGGCACACGTACATAATCAGTGATTAACAAGTGCATGTACACATATGCACTTGCATGGATGAAGCACACATTTATATAACCCGTGCTTAAGCCGTTATGTGCACATGTGCATTTGCTTAGATGAAACACACGCACATAACCCGTGATTAAGAAGTGCACGTGCACATGTGCATTTCGATGGATGAAAAACGCATTTATACAAGACGTGGTTAAGCCGTGATATGCACATGTGCATTTGCGTGAATGAAGCACACCCACATAACCCGCGATTAAGTCGTGCATGTGCACATATGCAGTTGCATGGATGAAACACACATTTATATAACCAGTGTTTAAGCCGTTATGTGCACATGTGCATTTGAGTAGATGAAACACACGCACATAACCCGTGATTAAATCATACATGTGCACATGTGCATTTGCATGGATGAAACACACATTTATATAACCCGTGCATAAGCCGTGATATGCACATGTGCATTTGTGTGGATGCTGCACACGTACATAACCCGTGATTAAGAAGTGCACGTGCACATGTGCATTTCTATGGATGAAAAACGCATTTATATAACACGTGCTTAAACCGCTATATGCACGTGTGCATTTTCGTAGAATAGGCACACGTACATAACCAGTGATTAACAAGTGCATGTGTGTACTTGCATGGATGAAGCACATATTTATATAACCCGTGCTTAAGCCGTTATGTGCACATGTGCATTTGCGTAGATGAAGCACACGCACATAACCCGTGATTAAAAAGTGCAAGTGCACATGTGCATTTCCATGGATGAAAAATGCATTAATATAACACGTGCTTAAGCCGTTATGTGCACATGTGCATTTGCGTAGATGAAGCACACGTACATAACCCGTGATTAAGACGTGCACGTGCACATGTGCATTAGCATTGATGAAGCACACATTTATATAACCCGTGCTTAAGCCGTTATGTGCACATGTGCATTTGCGTTAATGCAGCGCACGTACATAAACCGTGATAAAGAAGTGCACGTGCACATGTGCATTAGCATGGATAAAGCACGCATTAACATAGCACGTGCTTAAGCCGTTATTTGCATATGTGCATTTGCGTAGATGAAGCACACGCACATAATCCGTGATTAAGAAGTGCACGTCCACATGTGCATTAGCATGGATGAAGCACACATTTACATAACCCATACCTAAGTCGTTATGTGCACATGTGCATTTGCGTAGATGAAGCACACGCACATAAGCCGTGATAAAGAAGTGCACGTCCACATGTGCATTAGCATGGATGAAGCACACATTTATATAACCCGTGCTTAAGCCGTTATGTGCACATATGCAGTTGTGTGGATGATGCACACGCACATAACCCGTGATCAAGAAGTGAATGTGCACATGTGCATTAGCATGGATGAAGCACACATTTATATAACCTGTGCTTAAGCCGTTGTGTGCACATGTGCATTTGCAAAGCTACTGCACATGTGTATGACACATTCATAGTACCGTGCAAGTGTATTTAGTTTCATTTTCCTAATATTTACAACATTAAATATGGCTGTAGTATTTTTGATTGAAAGTTCAATTTTTTAAAAATTATTATATTACTCATTCTAAATAAACAATATAATGTAACCTGCATTTTTCGTAGGCTTAAGTACATTCGAATAAATATTCAATCAGATAAATCTACACGCTATAAATAGGCTCCCTCAGTAGCATAAAGAATGTGCAGTGTTCGATATAATAATCTTAATAAGATTATTATTGTTTGCAAGTAAAACATTATTTTTATCTATTCGTTATTAATTTAATTTTTATTTGGAATCGCGCATGCGCACTGGTTGGAGCTGTGCATTAGCCATGCGCGCTCATTTGTGTGGTCGGGTACGAGCTGTTGTGTGGTGGTGTTGGTTTCATGTGATTGAAGGCGAAGAATTCAACATTATTTGGTCTAGGAATTAATTCGTGCGGGTGGACAAGAGATGGCGCAACGAACGGAGCGTCCCACAGTTCCGTGTATCCACACATGTGTTGCAAACCCCTGTCATCGCGTATCGTTCGTAGTATAGGGCAGTGGATTAAAGCGTCAACAACACCAGTTTGTAGTTAAGTGAACATGGCGCAATTTGTGCCTGATAAAGTGTTTTTGCGGGGTGTCCTGCTGCATTACTTTAACATGCAGAAAAGTGTGACTGAAAGTCATCGTATTTTGGTGGAAGTGTATGGTGACCATGCTCTAGCTGAGCGAACGTGTCAGAAGTGGTTTGCACGGTTTAGAAGTGGTGATTTCGGCTTGGCAGACCAAGAGCGAGCTGGACAGCCAAAAAAAATTTCAAGACGAAGAATTGACAGAATTGCTCGAGCAGGATTCGTGTCAAACGCAGGAACAACTTGCAGCAGCATTAGGCGTTGATCAAACAACAGTCTCCAAACGCTTGAAAGCCATGGGAATGATTCAAAACATGTCACATTGGGTTCCACATGAATTGAAACACAGAGACGTTGAAAGACGAAAAACCATTTGCGAATTGCTGCTTCAACGACAGAGCAGAAAGGGGTTTCTGCATCGAATTATTACGGGTGATGAGAAGTGGATCCATTACGAGAACCCTAAACGAAAAAAGGCCTGGGTGAAACCAGGTGAACCAGGTCCATCACAACCAAAACGAGATATTCACTGTGCAAAGGTTATGCTGTGCGTATGGTGGGATATGAAAGGTGTGGTGTACTATGAGCTGCTGCAACCGGGTGAAACTATGAATGGAGAACGTTATCGACGACAATTAATGCGTTTGAAGCAAGCTCTGGCCAGAACACGACCAGAATGGGAGAACAGACATGATAAACTTATTGTTCAACATGATAACGCTCGCCCACATGTCGCAAAACCGGTCAAAACCTATTTAGAAAATGTCGGATGGGAAGTTTTACCCCACCCGCCGTATTCACCAAACGGAGCTCCTTCGGACTACTACTTGTTCGATTGCATGAACAACGATTTGATTGGACAGCGGTTTACTTCTTCAGAAGATATCGAAACATGGGTCTCTGACTGGATCGCTTCCAAGGATGAGGACTTCTTTCGCCACGGAATCCGTACATTGCCTGACAGATGGGCGAAAGTGGTGGCTAGCGATGGACAATATTTTTCTTAAGGTATTTATGTATTTTGTGTTTGTACTACAGCTTCAATGTGTGCGTACCAACCGCACGAATTAATTCCTAGACCAAATATATTATAATCAGGTGAGTGATGAAATTAATTTTAGTTTGAATTTGTAAAATTTAATAAAGCACCAGTTTAAATAATAAAACAGGCGTTAATGTTGCCGTATACACATGCATCCTGTTCTTCACAAGCAGTATTTATTAGTTGACATTTTATGTTTTTGGAGGGGACAGATGAATAGAATAGAATAGAATAAAACATTTTTATTGTCGTTAAACAACATTTGTTGCAATAGATAACGTCAAGAGAGTATACAAAATATATACATTGAATATATAGGTATATAGCTAGTCACTTTTTATTTTTTAATTCTTTCTCAAATTCTAAAACGCTTACACAGCTGTTTGAATGAGCCGATATTTACAGTGTTTCTCAGTTTCTATTACACATACCACGAATTTCTGTAGGTAGAAGATTATACATCTTCATCGCAGTATATTTATAACTCTTTTGTGTTTTACTTAACCTGAAATATGATGTATCGAGGTCATCCCGTATCTTGTGTTATAACAATGAATTTTATTTCGGGTACTGATAATTTCCAAGTTTTCTTTAATATACATGAGACAGCTATGGACAGTGGCGAAGGGAAGGGGGCAGAGGGGCCGCCCCCCCAAAGAGGTCCGACAATGTACTTTGGTACTTTGATGTTTGTAATTTTTTAAAAATATTTTATGTGTATATATTTTTTGTTTTTAATTACTCATATGTACCTATAACAGCACTTGCCCCCCCCCAAACACACATCCTGGCTACGCTACTGGCTATGGATATACATTGAACGCACTGTCATGATTTGCATCTCTTTAAAGAAAGGTCTGCAAGAGTCATTATCACGTAGTCCCTTTAACATTAAATAATATATGCATACATAACCCTACATTTGAAGGGAGGTAGTGTTCCAACGGCAGAGCCTCCGAGATAATTTACAATCACAAGCAAGGTATGCAAGTATCATTACCAAATCCAGAATGGGAATTAGGGGTAATAGTTAAAATAGAACCTGATAGTATGCATGTATTTTTCTTGAGCCATATTTTAAGAAAGGTATAAAGGCATTACTCGAGCAGACAGTTCTACCAAATTTACACGCATTTATTGCATTTTTCCGGTTTCTTTTTGCAGAACATGCACTAAATGAGGAGCTAGTGCATAAACCACGAACCAACTTGTCTAGGTGGCCACTAAAAAGCACGAATGCTATCTAACCGAATCAGGGCAGGAGCGCAGCAGGAGGCCCGAGCGGAGCAAAGGGGTGCGTCCGTAGGGAGCAGGCGGGTCAGCAACAAGGGCATACGCATAAACGAGGATAGTGGAAATTTATATTAAATATCTGCAATAATTTTTACCTTCAAAAGCACTTATATAATAGTAGTAATTCTTAACTTCAAAATGTCTTCACTGCTTTCCCGCGTACAAATGGTCTGCTGCGAGGAGAAATTCGTCTGCTCTGAATTTTTACTTTTCTACACTTCGCACAGTTGATTGTAGGTTTCAACGTACCATGACGCTTGAAAAACTATAATAAGACGCTCTTTATCACACAATTCTTCGTAATAAAATCGTATGCTTACATTACATCTATCGCAGTCGTCCATTGCTAACACGAACGGAACATTCCCGCCGTTTATATTCACCTTCTTTGCATTCTTGTATTCTTCCGCTTCAGTAAATAGTTACATGTAGAATACGTTCACTACCATTGAAAATGTGTTTCAATACGATATCCACTGACAGAAATTACTTATATTTACACTCTGCTTCTTTTACGAAAAGTATTTCACATCGTATTTTACCTATAAATTTTGTTTTCGGTAGAACCGTCTGCTCGAGTGAACCCATACAAGCATTTGAAGATCTTATTGCAACATGCAATACTTAAAAAGAATATCTGAATATAGCTCGAATTGATTCAGGATATGGCTTAAGGGCAACTCTTTACTGTAGGTCACACATGTCACATCTCCACTGTGACTTACTTCACAAAATATAACTCTGCGAGGCAGGGTTAGCTGGTTTAAACCAAGGTGGTTTAAACAAAAAAAACAACCAAAAAAAAAAAAAAGTTGTTTAAATCGTGTGAACTTCATGGTGACGTTTCCACATATCAAACTCCGCATTACGTTTATCTACTTTTCACCTTTTAATCGAGGGGTCCCGTGTTCAATTCTCGGTCGAACCCATCTTTCAAGTGTAAACCAAGTAGCAATTCGAGGTGTCTCTTTAAGCGAAAGTCTTCTCCGTGATAACGTTGGTATTTCGTAAGGAATTTAAGCCTAAACATACGAAATGAAACCAAATTATATATTTCTACTTGTTTTGTAAAGAAGCCAAGGTTGCTTAAACATATTGATAAAAATTGGCAAAATTTATCAACTGCCTACGTAGCTTCCAACATCAGCTTGGATTTCACTTTGTTTTAATTTTATTGAATATCTACATACCCAATTTTTAATTTAATACCTCAGTTTTAGCGTAGTGATTATGATACGTTGACCTTCAAATTTTACACACAAATACATTTAAATAACAGGATTTTCCCAATGGCTAAGGCGGGAGTTTCCCGATTTATATATATATAATTCTGTATAATGTTTTTACTTGTGTAACTGTTTGTCTTTTAGTCCTTCTGAAATGACTCTTGACAATTATAGCTATTAACAAGCAGGCCTATGTAAAGATCAGTACAACGTATTTTTATCAAGAGTCCTTCGTGAGTGAGTCGGCAATCACATTTGTGACCAATTAGCCCCGGTTTCGTGTCCAAATGGACAATTTCTCTTGGATGTAAGCCGAGAAGCGGTTTGGATTCCGCTTTAAGCTTATGTGACCCCTTCCAGCTTAACCTTGTTGTTACATAATAACACCAAGGCGAAACAAACTAATTTCTGTCCATATCTAATATAAATACATAGAGTAAATTATTTAAACAAAAAAAAATGGTTTAAACCCAAAAAAAGGGTTTAAACCAAAAAACCTGTTTTGTTTTTTTTAAATAAAAACCATGGTTTTTGCCAACCCTGCTGCGAGGGAAGGGGGTTAGAAGACTTATGGTAACTCTTTACTTTGGGTCGCTAGTAGTAGGGCTGGTCAGAAGCCCCGCAGGGCTTGTTATGTTCTGTTCTCGAAATTAGTACAAGAAATAGTAGTAGTAATAGTAGGGCGGGTTAGACGCGACTGAAGTCACTCTGTGACCCGAAGTAAATTTTCTTCTTACAGGGCTCATTGTCGTCTACCTTGGCATTTATGTTAACCCAATTTCAGCAATCTTCAATACAGAGAGGCAGTGGGAGGTGGGGGGGAAACCGGAGCATAAACTTCTCTGTACGCTGTATGCGAAATAGTTTTTCTTTATCTGTTCCGTATAAAAATTGCGTGAAGTATTATACTCTCGTAAATACAGCAAATATCATCTCATTACCAAGGTATCATTCAAACGGAAAAGAATTGCATATCAAAATTGTTGTTAGGGTTTCTCTTTCTCACTTTTGATGTTCTTATTTTAGGATTTAAATTTACTAATGAATGTATAACTTCATATATATCAACATAGTCATATGTACATTTTTTTCTAGCATCTGCAAAGAAATTATATCCTGAGTGTTCGGAGGAGCAAATCAGGGAAGCGATAAGCGATTGGCTGCACCACGCCAAAACAAGAAGGTCACGAAAGTACGTATCACCTCTGATGTTTGGTTTTCATGTATTCGTAAGCCTTTATTTTAACATTTACATACAATTTTGCAGCAGTTTTCAAAATAAGAACGGATAACAAGTGGTCTCCAAGCTTTAAATTCTCACTATGATCTACATCAGAAGTCGGCAGCAGGGCAGACATTTTTGCATACTTCGGACCTAGCGGGCAAGAAGGTGCGGAACTGTGCATTTACTCTGAAGTATGTGCGAGTAGCTAACGGAGTGTAAAATGTGTTTGCTCTCGTAGGTAATTTATAAGCAGTTAAAAAAAAAATCCTTTGACGTAGTCATTCTTTCAACTTTATTCTCTATAATTTATACGCACCTATTCTCAACGTGTATATTAACGCTCTCCAGCGGCGTTCTCATTTCCAAAGGAGACACTAGAACAAAACTGGGCCATTCGGGGGTGTTTGAGATTTCATGATCTTTAAAACTTTTTTCTTATTGTGCGAAAACGATTATGTATTTTACAAACTATTAGAAATTTTTAGACTTTTTAGTAAGTTATATTATGACACAAACACTTTTTTCTTTCTTTTTTTTAAAAGGTTAATATCGATGGAAAAGAGAGGAACATTTCATTTTTTTTTTCGTCTTGTACAGTGTTCAACATAAATATCGCAACTCGACTACAGTCTTAAGATTTTATTTTATGCAACACATTTGAAATCAATGTTCTGCAGGTTGCTACATAATCAATCTAACCTAAAACTAACGCCTGGTAGGCAGGTAACCAGCGAAATATTGATTTCAAATGCATAAAATAAAGTATTGTACTATTATAGAGTTGCGATATTTATGTGGAACACTGTACCACCTAATGATAAAAAGAAATTGACTCATTGATAGTAACAGAAATGTTTCTTAAGAATCTTACTAGTATTGTCCCGTCGTTACTAGTATTGGGTGATATCAATAACAATAAGTCACTACTCCTGAGAAGTCCAGCTCGTGAATCGGAGTAACTACAGCTGGAGTAATCTCCTCCCTCAATTTCGTATCAATAAAAGAAGCCACTACTCAGGTCTAGACTGCTCCAGATTTATGAACGTTCACTCGCGTTTCTTCTGCGCGTAGTAGTGAGTCGTATCAATAAAAGAAGTGATTACTCATTTCTCCCATCCGTCGCGCGTCATTTCGTTGTTTTTAACCTATGACGTAGTATCTTAAAAGCCATGAAACGGGCAAGTAGCAATGACAGCTTCAATCAAAGTGCATTTGTGGATATTATAAAAGAGTTTCCAGTGGTACTTTCAAAGTCACAGCTACCAGAAAGTAAACGAAGGAAAGCCGAAACTTTGAAGGTAGTTACAGTGAAATGCAACGAAATATCAAATACATCTACGACTGAGACACAAATTCAAAAGAGAATCTTTAATATTCGAGCGAGAATAAAACAAAAATGAAAAAGAAGAAAAAAATTTAAAAAAACGGGAAAGAAGAAAGTAATACTGAAACCATGGGAATGAACCTATTTGAGCTGATGGATGTTGATTTGAATCCAGCAATATCAAGATTAACATGACAAGCGCATATCACGTGTTGTCCAAGGTCTTTGTAGATTGTTTGGCTTTAAGAACCAAATCAGACACTTGACTCCTTTGTTTTCTTTTTTAAAAAAGTCCAGCCACTCACGTCATAAAGCACGTCCATCTGATTGCGTTTTCCGCACCATACGTGTCCCCTTTCGCCTTGACATAAACAAAATACATTCTCATGTATACACCGTTTCTATCAACGCTGAGTTGAGTTGATTATTAGTTTAACGTCCTTTTCAGTAGCGTGCCTATATGAGACGGAACCCACTGTCTAACGTGGAATCCGAACCACATGAGCTCCTGCCGGGAATCGAACGCGGGTCTCCTATGCCAAAGGCACGTACGCTAACCGCTTAGCCACGAAATAGCTCTTCCTATTAACGTATTACTCTCCAAAATACTAGATTTCTTTAATGCCACTTGTGTATAGTCAAGTGCTCCGATAGCACCCGGAAATGTATATTGTTCTTGCCACTCTGCCTTTGATGTTTGCATATTACGCACACTTCCGGAAACAATCCATTTTCAGGTAGTCATAGACACAGTACTTTGAGCCACACCAGAATCCCCTGACATTCCGACCTGGAATCTCGGATCACTCACGTAACGCAAGAAAACCAAGGGCACCGATTTCTCTGTTAATTTGAAGGGGAGCATTCAGATGCAGAGGTATATATATCAGGATTTTAAGACAAATTGCACTCTAATTATGCCAAATATTGTATATTCATAAATACAATAGGGGGCCCCACATGAGCTTTGGAGGGGCCCTTGCCCCCTGGCCCCCACAGGATCGGCGCCCTTGAAGAAAACCCGCATCTTTTCATCATTACGTAGTGCACCACCCCGAATTTCGGTTGATTCTCCTTAAAAATGTTGTGCTAACCACTCTACATTTTCTTTCATAAACTTATAATGCTTTTTGTAATCTCCATTTCCAACATTTCTATGCAGTTTATAAGTTTTTCTGCGTAGTAAAACAATCATATACTCTGCCATATTTCGCACGGAGTCACCTATTTAGCTTGCTCCACAAATTTGGAGAAGTTAGTAGCATCACAGAGGAGTCTTTGATTTTTATTGATATCAAACGCGGAGTAGTTACTCGTCTCGAGAATAGAGGTGTGGTTTCTCCAAAAGGGCGGGGCTTCTCCGAGGTCAGCCGAGATGAGTAGTAGTCAGTTCTCTTTTTATTGATACCAATGCGAGTAACTACTACAAAATAGGGAATAATGAGTAACTTCTCCGTTTTATTGATATCACCCATTGTTTAAATTCAAAATTTACATTATGTTAGTTAAGAAAAAATACGTCAGAATTGCAACGCTGAGTTAGGAAGGAGGATAATCCGATGTCCCGTCATTGCACTATGCCAGTGATGGGCAAAACGATTCATTTCGGAGAATCGATTCATTTACTTTGATTCACTAAAATGATTCGATCATTTAATTCGTTCATATGAATTGGTCGTCCGCGCATTCCTTTCGCGCAAGTGAATTGGTTGGGAATGATTCGATCATTGAATCAGTTAGGTTTTTGCGCATCTCTTTTGCGCAAATGAGTTATTCGATCATATGAATTGAGTGGGAATTATTCGATCATATGAATCGCTTGGACTACTGCACTTCTTTTCTGCGCTTCATAAATTCCCTGTGAGGAAATGCAATCTCGTGTATCATCTTTGCCGCATGACACGGACTGCGTTGTATTGGTGTGAGTGGAGTGGCTCGGGAACTCGTAAGCCTTCCTTCTACCTCCAACGAGGTTTTTTTTTTTTCCCTTAAAGGCACAGATCTTGCATCCTTGATTGCCTATATCCTGAAATTGAGATTATAAAATTTAGTATTAAGTAGGATGTTGCAATCTCCACGTTTTTCTGCCAACTGAAGTTTTTCGAGGAAATATTTTGTTGAAATATACTTCATAAGATTTTCACGGGATACGAGCAGTTATAAAAATTTATTTTCAAGCTCTTACCTCAGGTGCGTGTGGTCCCTGGTTTGATCCACTGCTAAGTTAGTTTGTAATGTACATCATGATGTTCGTGGGTTTGTTGGGGTACTCCCGTTTCCTCCCACACTCTCATTCCACCTATTCTTCTATAATCATTTACTTGCATTAATCATTCGTTTTCCTTACGCTAATGGACATAAACGTGGAACGTTAAACTGCAAGATTTCTGTTTTATTCTATTATATTCTAAAATATGTTCCAATTTATTCTTGACTGGAAAAGATACTGATCTTCGAGATAAAGAAAAAGAGGGAGTTGACACATCAACATATATTTAATACTATTGTGATCATTTTAAAAGGTTTAGCTCGAGGAGACTTTGAATAAACGCGAAATGATATGAAATCTTAAAGTTTTACGTTCCATTATTTTTTCATCGTGTAAACTAAAGGAAACGATAATGTTGAGAATGAATGAAATGGTGAAATGAAGTGAGCGAAAACAAGAGAACCCCGAGAAAAACCCAGCATATGGTGTCTGTCCACCATAAATCCCATTTGGCGCAAATAGAAGAAAGCCAGGGACAGGGGCGTCATTTCATACTTTGCTTGAGAGGGGCAAAGTAGAGTAATCTTCGTTTCTCTACCACTTTCAATTAGTGTTTCTACCTTTTTAAATTAGTTTCAGTACATACTCTAGGTACTCTATGTACATATTGTCGTTGAAGTAATAAATTGAAGTACAAAGGTTCAATTGAACTTGAATTATTATGGCTTTTTTACCAGTATTTTAGGAACAATTACTGACATGTAATTATGCTGTACCGGACTGTAGTCTCATTACTTCGCGTATGTAACATTGAAACTACTTAGTTTTTGTACTTATACTCATTACCTGTAACTAGTATTACCTATGTGTACTTACTGTATTGCCCTTTGAACATATGTAACCTCCAAAGTACTTACACTTTCATTACCTGTATGCAACTTACCTTTTCACGTATGTAGTTTCATTGCCGAACTGTAATTGAAGTTCATAAGTACCCGTAATGTACCTTTTATTTGAATTAAACTTGTGGTAGCATGCTAATTACTAACCTTTTGCCATTAATATTAACATACGGCTCAAGGACAATTACTCACCCTTCATACTCACCCTTCCAGGACAGCAGGAAGCATTCTTTCTTCTTTGAAGACCATTAACTTCCAAGGTCAAAACCGGGTCGGTTTAACTGCTTCGTACTCTCTTATATTCATATACGGAGCTGATTTGTATGTAAGAAATATAATTAGTGATCTTTTGTAATTGTTTGGTAGGGATTATCATATTTCTACTTTTACATAAGTTCAGAATAATTTTGTTGCGTGTAATGACAATATTTAAGTACATAGGGTTATGTATAAAGAATTAGTAATAAATTAATTTAATATTTAATTGTATTACATGGATGTGATACAGCATAGTAATTCTCTTTACTTGGTTGAAAGAGAGGGAAAAAAACGTGAATGAATTCTTTAGCGATTAGCACGCGGAAAGACGGAACAGAAAAAAAAGGATGAAAATCATTTTTTTTTTCTTTGGCGCAACTGAATAAGGTCGCCGAGGGTTTATGTTAATTTATTTTTTGTTTTGTATTGTCTGAGAGAAAACTTACATCTTTGAATTGTCTGCAGAATGTAATTTATATGAATTCATGTCATTGTACCACCATAGTCGCTTAGTTATATTTACTAAGAAAACGATTATACAGGTACAATAGCAGGGACAGCTGATTGGGTTTTTGTAACAGGTAGCAACGGTCTTATTTCTGTTTTCACTTTCTCTCTTTCTCTCTCTTTCTTCCTCTTTGTATATGTGTGTGTGTGTGTGTTTGACCTTCAGAACTCTCACACAAAGGATTTTTTTTTTTACCCGTTAGGAAATATATGTTGTATATTAGCTGGAGTAGTTGGGATATTTTGATTAAAATATATTTCATTATTTAACTGTACATAAACGCACAAATAGTTAATAAGACATATGAAGAAGAATGAAAACACACTTATTTCTTACTGATTGTGTATTAATGTTTGACGTAAAGATATGTACGTGTTTGTATTTTGAAAGTAAAATGAAATATTTGAAGTTTTACGTTTAACGAATATACTGGCTAGACTAAAGGAGACGGTGATGAGAAATTAATGAATATGGTGGAATGAAGAAAGTGGGAAGAAGTAGGAGAACTACGAGAAAACCCACGCACATAGTGTTTGTGCACCAAAAAGCTAACTGGAAACAAGCTGGGATCGAACCAAAGACCCCATGCACCAGAGGTTAACGCTGTATTGCGTACCCACCATAGCTTTTTCTATGTATTATATTTTGGATAAAGTACGCATTTATAAGTTGGTGGAACGAGAATGTAGGAGGACATGGGAGAACTATTGGCACAATATTTTGTATTAGAAATACACTCGAAATAAACGAAAGCATTTCGTTTCAGAAGTGACTTAGTTTATGGACAGTACTATTAACTGCTTACGAAGTTTTGGTACCAAACATTTTATAAGGAAAGAAACGTATTGTAGGTAAATAATGTTGCAAGCGTAATATGGCACAGTTAGCGGATAAAATTCTGAATATGGAATTAGATTTTTATGTATCTGTATACATAATACAGTAAGTTCAAGGAAATGGATTGAAAATAATAAATTGTGTTATATTATTGAAGTTGAATTGAATTTCAGTTTAGCGTCCGTTTTAACAGCGAGGCTATATGAGACGTAGACCTACTGATTAACGTGGAATTTGAACCACATGAGCCCACCGGGAATCGAATTCGGGCTTTGTATGCTTACCGCTTAGCCACGGAAGAGCTTATTATTGAAGTTGATTCCTTGACTGAAGGATATTGCTCTTAACACTGAAAACATACAATTATTTTCCACTGAGAGTTCAATAGCGACTATATGTATAAAAAAAATATAGATTAGTAAAGGAAATATATGTAATGCACGTTAGGACAACTTTGGTATCATCTAATCAGTGTAGGTAGCGACATTAATAGTGTGTTTGTTTTTATTAGGATTAGCTTTGTATACAAATTGAAATATTCAATTTACAATAAGGGATACCACTTGGAACACTATAGTTTAGTGAAATTGTTTTACAGCGTCAGGTAGAAGGCAAACAGCAGCACAATTGACGACAACTATTAGCGTGACTAAATTATAGGATATAGTGTGAATGAGAGACCGGGATGCCTTGTGTATGTAATAATAATAATAATAATTATAGTTAATGTTTACACCTAGAAAATTATGCAATTAGCATTTCATAACTGTTTGGAGGGTTGCATATGATATTCACAGACAGCCTGATACGTTTTTAGTTTAGAAGTGTGCTTAAGTATTGAATGTGTTATATTTTTTTTTCGTGCTTTTGAATTAAGAATAGAATATGTTAGATAAATTAGAAATATTTTCACCCATTGCTATGCTGTTGGATTGAAATGTTGAATTTAATTATTTTAGGAAATTGTTGAGTTACTGTTTTTACTGGTTCTTTGAATGACTAAAATTTAAGATCAAGGCTACATGAGAAGGGTACTGTTGTTTAAAGTGGAATTTGAACTATTACTGTGATTTATAACCGAGGAACGTAGTCCATTTAGAAATAGGAAGAGGTGGACTTAATTCCAAGCAAATGAGAAGTGGCTTGTTTGAAGATAGTACTGGATAAAGCATACCCTTTAACTGGCCAACACACCATCTACATGATGTAACTAGCTTTATTAAGAGTTAGGATGGGTTGCATTTTAGATATAACGAAAGCTTTACGCAGTATACTTAACATCTATGCTATGTAAAAATAACGTATTTTTAAATAATGTTTCATAAGTTTTTTTTTTGTAAGTTTGTAATTTTTGTGATAAAAATTTGCATCAGGAACTGTGCTGCAATCTATTTTGTATTTATATAATTATTACTATAATTATATTTGATATACTTCAAACAAAATTGAGACTTAGGCCTAATAAATGGCTGCTTAATATTTTTAACAAAACATATTGCATTTAAATTGCTTTGTTTGAAATATAATTGTGTTCTTATATTTGATATTGAGGAATTTCCGGCTGTACTATGATCATAAGACTTCTAAGAAGGAAGTGAAGAATAGCAAGCAAAACGAAAATGGCCCCAAATGTGTGTAAATCAGCAATTCACAATTTTTAATGCAAGTTGGCTACTAGTATGTAACTGACAGATTGTTAGAATTTAGCAGATGCTCGCTTGCTGCTAACTTAGAGATCAGAAAACTTTTTAAAGTTTCGCAAGTCTAGTGCAAGTGAAGCGCAAACTTATGCTATGTAGGTTGTAACATACTCTGCAATGAAGCAGAAACGGAACTGGTGGGTCACATACCTAGAACAGATAGACGATGGACGAGAAATAACATACACTGGATTTTCTAGAGATAAGAAGCGATGTACATAGAAGACAATCGAATACAAAATGTATAGATATAACCTGTCGTTTAGCAGAAACTGTACAAATGGAAAAGATTAGCTGATGGAAACATGTAGAAGAAAATGATGGAGACCTTCGTTCACCAGATGATTGATATCATCTGAATACATATGAAAGTTACACTTTTATATTTAAGCTGAACGTTACAATTTTTCTACAGCGATAGGAAAATGATCTATCAGTTGGCAACACTGAAAAAAACGTTAGAAGCACCAACGGTGAATGGTTTAAATTATTTATTTTTACGTCCTAATAGTTTTTAGTCTCACATACATTAATTGTATTTTCGTTTCTTTATTATAAACATGAACATGCAAAGAATTTTGTTTATACGGTTAGTTTTAATTATTTGGTATTTGATACTGTACTGATTGGTATATTATTTCAATTACTAGAAGATACTTGAAAAGTTTTGTGTAGCTAGACGACTATGGAAACCTTAGAGTATTGTGATATGAACATGTTTTAAGTTACAGAAGAAGGGTGAAACAGAATTATGATGAAAATTTGTAGAAGGAGAATGTGTAAGGAAATAAGAGATTCGTGAATTTAGAGAGACAATTGAAATCATATTTAGTTATTGAACTAAAATATTGATAAAGATTTTTAAAATTTTCTATAATTTTATCTGACATATCGTTAAAAATGCGCTCGTTATTCACAAGTAATGTAGTTAGACACATATTTGAAGACATTTAGTGGTACTTTGATACATTTTTAAAGATATTTCTGAATATTATTTTAACGATATATAATTGTTTGACTACATAGCTGAAAATCAATCATACTGATATGTATTTTGGTTATATGTTTTGTTTTCCAAGGCCCTAATACGTGATATAAGCTATTCAGAATTTTATGAACTTATTTTGTGCATCCACTACTAAATTACATCCATCAGTTGCACATTTAAATCAGTAAATTTTTAACTTATGAACCAACTAGTTATTAGTGTGAAGAATACGTTACATCATAGTAAATTATAATTGACCAAATCAATTATTTGTAAGTCTTTAGTAGTGGAGGTTCAGATGTTAACTATCTCAATTGTTCAAAATTGGATTCCAATTGTAAGTGCACTTGTTATGATTACTTTTGATATTTTAGATTCATATATAAGTTTGTTTGTTTATTATCTATAGAAGTAAATGTTTGTATTCATACTATTTAAAAGTTCCTATAACAAATTTTCAACGAAAGAAAACTTTTCGGCATTTTAGTTTATCCGGAGAAACAATATGTAGTGTATTCCCCTGCAAGAGAAATGTTTCTGAAATTCAGTTTAACAGAAAAAGTTGGTAACAAAATATGTTAATAAAAAAATTTAGTGCAAAAGTTAATGTATATTGTAACCAAAACGTTTCTACATTTTAGTTTCTCAGAAGTTAGAAAAAAAAATGTTGTGTCAATTTTCTGCAAGAAAAGTTTCTGGAATTTAGTTTAACAACAAAAAATAAAGGTTTGTAACGAAATGTTAGTAAAACATTTTTAGTGCAAAATTTATTTGTATAGTGTTATAACAAAAAAGTTACCGAAAAGTTTATCTATTTTTAGTATTTCAGAAAAGTTAAAAAAGAATATATAGTGTAATTTTCTGCAAGAAAAGTTTCTGGAACTTCGTTTAACAAAACAGTTTGTAACAAAATATGGTAATAAAAAATTTTAGTGCAAAAAGTTAATGTTAACGTTGTAACAATAAACATTCTGCATTCTAGTTTATCAGAAGCGTTAGAAACAATATGTGGTGTAATTGTCTGCAAGAAAAGTTTCTGAAATACAGTTTATCAGAAAAAGTTTGTAACAAAATATGTTAATAAAAATTTTTTAGTGCAAAAAGTTAATGTTAACGTTGTAACAATAAACATTCTGCATTTTAGTTTATCAGAAACGTTAGAAACAATATGTGGTGTAATTGTTTGCAAGAAAAGTTTCTGAAATACAATTTATCAGAAAAGAGTTAGTAACAAAATATGTTAATAAAAATTTTTAGTGCAAAAAGTTAATGTTAACGTTGTAACAATAAACATTCTGCATTCTAGTTTATCAGAAACGTTAGAAACAATATGTGGTGTAATTGCAAGAAAAGTTTCTGGAACTTCGTTTAACAAAAGAGTTAGTAACATTATGTTAGTAAAACACTTTTAGTGCAAAATTTATCTGTATAATGTTGTTGCAATAAACATTCTTCATTTTAGTTTATCCGAAGAAACATTATGTAGTGTAATTTTCTGCAAGAAAAGTTTTCTGGAACTTCGTTTAACAAAAGAGTTAGTAACATAATGTTTAGTAAAACACTTTTAGTGCAAAAGTTAATGTTGTAACAATAAACATTCTGCATTCTAGTTTATCAGTAATGTTAGAAACAATATGTGGTGTAATTGTCTGCAAGAAAAGTTTCTGGAACTTCGTTTAACCAAGCAGTTAGTGACAAAGTATGTTAGTAAAAAAAAATTAGTGCAAAATTTACTTGTATAGTGTTGTAACAATAAACATTCTGCATTTTAGTTTATAAGAAATGTTACAAACAATATGCACTCGAATGTTTTGCAAGAAAAGTTTTCTGGAATTTCGTTTAACAAAAAAGTTAGAAACATAATGTTAGTAATACCCTTTTAGTGTATCGTATCCACGAAGTAAAATTTCTCGAGTTGCTAGTCGCCAAATTTCACAAGTTTCGTGGATACGATACACTGCTTCATTGCAGAGTATGTCACAACCTACATAGCATAAGTTTGCGCTTCACTTGCACTAGACTTGCGAAACTTTAAAAAGTTTTCTGATCTCTAAGTTAGCAGCAAGCGAGCATCTGCTAAATTCTAACAATCTGTCAGTTACATACTAGTAGCCAACTTGCATTAAAAATTGTGAATTGCTGATTTACACACATTTGGGGCCATTTTCGTTTTGCTTGCTATTCTTCACTTCCTTCTTAGAAGTCTTATGATCATAGTACAGCCAGAAATTCCTCAATATCAAATATAAGAACACAATTATATTTCAAACAAAGCAATTTAAATGCAATATGTTTTGTTAAAAATATTAAGCAGCCATTTATTAGGCCTAAGTCTCAATTTTGTTTGAAGTATACCAAATATAATTATAGTAATAATTATATAAATACAAAATAGATTGCAGCACAGTTCCTGATGCAAATTTTTATCACAAAAATTACAAACTTACAAAAAAAACTTATGAAACATTATTTAAAAATACGTTATTTTTACATAGCATAGATGTTAAGTATACTGCGTAAAGCTTTCGTTATATCTAAAATGCAACCCATCCTAACTCTTAATAAAGCTAGTTACATCATGTAGATGGTGTGTTGGCCAGTTAAAGGGTATGCTTTATCCAGTACTATCTTCAAACAAGCCACTTCTCATTTGCTTGGAATTAAGTCCACCTCTTCCTATTTCTAAATGGACTACGTTCCTCGGTTATAAATCACAGTAATAGTTCAAATTCCACTTTAAACAACAGTACCCTTCTCATGTAGCCTTGATCTTAAATTTTAGTCATTCAAAGAACCAGTAAAAACAGTAACTCAACAATTTCCTAAAATAATTAAATTCAACATTTCAATCCAACAGCATAGCAATGGGTGAAAATATTTCTAATTTATCTAACATATTCTATTCTTAATTCAAAAGCACGAAAAAAAATATAACACATTCAATACTTAAGCACACTTCTAAACTAAAAACGTATCAGGCTGTCTGTGAATATCATATGCAACCCTCCAAACAGTTATGAAATGCTAATTGCATAATTTTCTAGGTGTAAAAATTAACCATAATTATTATTATTATTATTACATACACAAGGCATCCCGGTCTCTTATTCACACTATATCCTATAATTTAGCCACGCTAATAGTTGTCGTCAATTGTGCTGCTGTTTGCCTTCTACCTGACGCTGTAAAACAATTTCACTAAACTATAGTGTCCCAAGTGGTATCCCTTATTGTAAATTGAATATTTCAATTTGTATACAAAGCTAATCCTAATAAAAACAAACACACTATTAATGTCGCTACCTACACTGATTAGATGATACCAAAGTTGTCCTAACGTGCATTACATATATTTCCTTTACTAATCTATATTTTTTTATACATATAGTCGCTATTGAACTCTCAGTGGAAAATGATTGTATGTTTTCAGTGTTAAGAGCAATATCCTTCAGTCAAGGAATCAACTTCAATAATAAGCTCTTCCGTGGCTAAGCGGTAAGCATACAAAACCCGGATTCGATTCCCGGTGGGCTCATGTGGTTCAAATTCCACGTTAATCAGTAGGTCTACGTCTCATATAGCCTCGCTGTTAAAACGGACGCTAAACTGAAATTCAATTCAACTTCAATAATATAACACAATTTATTATTTTCAATCCATTTCCTTGAACTTACTGTATTATGTATACAGATACATAAAAATCTAATTCCATATTCAGAATTTTATCCGCTAACTGTGCCATATTACGCTTGCAACATTATTTACCTACAATACGTTTCTTTCCTTATAAAATGTTTGGTACCAAAACTTCGTAAGCAGTTAATAGTACTGTCCATAAACTAAGTCACTTCTGAAACGAAATGCTTTCGTTTATTTCGAGTGTATTTCTAATACAAAATATTGTGCCAATAGTTCTCCCATGTCCTCCTACATTCTCGTTCCACCAACTTATAAATGCGTACTTTATCCAAAATATAATACATAGAAAAAGCTATGGTGGGTACGCAATACAGCGTTAACCTCTGGTGCATGGGGTCTTTGGTTCGATCCCAGCTTGTTTCCAGTTAGCTTTTTGGTGCACAAACACTATGTGCGTGGGTTTTCTCGTAGTTCTCCTACTTCTTCCCACTTTCTTCATTCCACCATATTCATTAATTTCTCATCACCGTCTCCTTTAGTCTAGCCAGTATATTCGTTAAACGTAAAACTTCAAATATTTCATTTTACTTTCAAAATACAAACACGTACATATCTTTACGTCAAACATTAATACACAATCAGTAAGAAATAAGTGTGTTTTCATTCTTCTTCATATGTCTTATTAACTATTTGTGCGTTTATGTACAGTTAAATAATGAAATATATTTTAATCAAAATATCCCAACTACTCCAGCTAATATACAACATATATTTCCTAACGGGTAAAAAAAAAAATCCTTTGTGTGAGAGTTCTGAAGGTCAAACACACACACACACACATATACAAAGAGGAATAAAGAGAGAGAAAGAGAGAAAGTGAAAACAGAAATAAGACCGTTGCTACCTGTTACAAAAACCCAATCAGCTGTCCCTGCTATTGTACCTGTATAATCGTTTTCTTAGTAAATATAACTAAGCGACTATGGTGGTACAATGACATGAATTCATATAAATTACATTCTGCAGACAATTCAAAGATGTAAGTTTTCTCTCAGACAATACAAAACAAAAAATAAATTAACATAAACCCTCGGCGACCTTATTCAGTTGCGCCAAAGAAAAAAAAAAAAGATTTTTCATCCTTTTTTTTCTGTTCCGTCTTTCCGCGTGCTAATCGCTAAAGAATTCATTCACGTTTTTTTCCCTCTCTTCCAACCAAGTAAAGAGAATTACTATGCTGTATCACATCCATGTAATACAATTAAATATTAAATTAATTTATTACTAATTCTTTATACATAACCCTATGTACTTAAATATTGTCATTACACGCAACAAAATTATTCTGAACTTATGTAAAAGTAGAAATATGATAATCCCTACCAAACAATTACAAAAGATCACTAATTATATTTCTTACATACAAATCAGCTCCGTATATGAATATAAGAGAGTACGAAGCAGTTAAACCGACCCGGTTTTGACCTTGGAAGTTAATGGTCTTCAAAGAAGAAAGAATGCTTCCTGCTGTCCTGGAAGGGTGAGTATGGAGGGTGAGTAATTGTCCTTTAGCCGTATGTTAATATTAATGGCAAAAGGTTAGTAATTAGCATGCTACCACAAGTTTAATTCAAATAAAAGGTACATTACGGGTACTTATGAACTTCAATTACAGTTCGGCAATGAAACTACATACGTGAAAAGGTAAGTTGCATACAGGTAATGAAAGTGTAAGTACTTTGGAGGTTACATATGTTCAAAGGGCAATACAGTAAGTACACATAGGTAATACTAGTTACAGGTAATGAGTATAAGTACAAAAACTAAGTAGTTTCAATGTTACATACGCGAAGTAATGAGACTACAGTCCGGTACAGCATAATTACATGTCAGTAATTGTTCCTAAAATACTGGTAAAAAAGCCATAATAATTCAAGTTCAATTGAACCTTTGTACTTCAATTTATTACTTCAACGACAATATGTACATAGAGTACCTAGAGTATGTACTGAAACTAATTAAAAAAGGTAGAAACACTAATTGAAAGTGGTAGAGAAACGAAGATTAGTCTACTGGGCAAGAGCACCACCAACATAAGACTTTCACGTTTTATAGTAGTATAGTAGTACACAATTGATATAAAGTATATGTATTTTTCAAACTCTTGGATTGCCCCCTCCTGCCTCCCTAAATGACGCCCCTAGCCAAGGACCCCATCCAAAAGAAGTGAATGCTTTCCCACTGAGCCACCACTACTTCAATAAGCAAGAGGTGAACATATATTTGCGAAAATACTGGTAACCCCAGTTGAGCCCAATCTGAGAAATGCCCCGGGGGGACTTCTTAACTCGGCGGATTTTCTCCAAAGCCACCCCTGAAATCATCAGTGTTTGTCTACATTCCTAAGAGAAAACCATTAGTCAGTTAAATTTCAGTTGAGTTCATTTTCAGTTTAACGTCCCGTTCAGCAGCGAGGCTATATGAGGCGTGGACCTACTGATTAACATGGAATCCGAACCACATGAGCTAACGCCGGGAATCGATCCCGGGTCTCCCACATCTCTTTGTCCACATGGAAGCTCAGAAAACCATTTGTATCTTCATGTCTGTTTCAATAGAAGTAAAGCGAAAAGTAGGTACCACTAAACTTTGTTCCATGTGGACAAGTGTTTCTACTGAAAGATGCAATACATTATCTTCCCAGAAAGATCTTTGTTCGTCTTTCTATACACACACACATATATATACATTTTTAAAATCAATTATGTACAGTACAAATAATTTACAGTGCACTTTTTCTGTGTATTTACATTGAAAATAATATAGTACTTTGAGTTAATTATGAAACATTAGAAGTGACCTTTTTGGCTAGTGTACTTCAAAGTGAGGAAAATAATTTTATCCAATGCACATATAGTATCTCAATAAAATGGATAAATGCTCATCAAGAGTATGTTGATATTAACTACGAAACCGTATTGTACCTAATTGAGCAACACTGTCAGTACTTCACGACAAGAAGCAAGCAACAAGAAAGTTTATTCTGAAAGTAATCTGTTTCTAATAACGCGGCTTCCTTTCTTCGTAGGAAGCAAGCCTGCCACAGAGGAAGAAAAAACGCACGAATCTACGAAAGCAGAAAAAAAGCACGCGTGTGGTTTTCATTGTTTTTTCACTCCCCGTGGATTGCAAGCGCATTTCCAGAGCAACCCTACCAACTCTCTCACACAAGTAGGCAGTTTGTGATTCTCAATTCATTTCGATCACGGCAAGCAATTCATGAAAAGTACAAATGATTCATTAGAAGAATCGGTTCATTTGTGAAGAGAATCATAATTCATTTGATTCACGCCATGATTCGTTCATAATGATCGAATCGTTCATGATCGACACAACACTACACTATGCGATTTGCAGGCACCCAGACAGAGAATATGGATTTTGCCGATAGCTTATCTAGGATATAGGATGTTTTTTTCTAACACAAATTTGCCACGGTGTTTTTGCATATTTTGGGTTAAATTTTAAGCAGTACTTAGTCTTCCAGTGTCTCAGTATCTAGTAACATGACTTGAAATGTGAATATCTAAATAAATTTATTAATAATGCCATTGTACTTGATAGCATTAAGATGTATAAACTTGTTTCACTGTGAGTCATATAAGTCACGGGCGCACTGACAGGAAGTCCGTCGGATCTGAACGCCTATAACGTTTAATTTTTATGAAAATGAATATAATTTCAAGGGCAGATACGTAACTTATTTGCATTTCGTACTCTAAACCATCCTCGGCCGCTCGCAGAGAGGAATACAGAGTGCACTACTGTATATACTTCTGCCTATCTTGCATAACGTGGTAGAGATCAGCCAGTTATATACAATTGATAATATGGAAAAGGCAACGTTTTTTATTGGTTGTTCATGCCACAAAAATAAATCCTTTTTCAGCTTGTTTGCTTCTCAGAATATTGTTTCTTACTTTCAACCCACTTCCGCTAGCATAGGTAACATAAAACTTCCATTTGTGCTAGATTTTTTCGTTATGCGTTGCCTCACAGCTTTCGTCTTCATTTTGAACTTTTCAGAAGGCATTCGAAGTGTAGTGTTTCGATCATCCGTGAACATTCACCTCAATTTCTCTACCAAATTCACTTCTCATAGTTCTTACTGCATCCAGTCTTCAGTTTATTCTCATCCTTCACTGTCCGTACGAATGAGCACGGGGTGAACAAGCGTGCTCATACATTTACTCCTGTTGTAATAACTCAGTTTTACGTGTACTTAAACCCACACTTGTCAATGTCATTCAAGGTCAGTGCATTTAGTATCATTTACTCATGAGATATTCTACCCGTGTTTTCAACACACGTTTGCACAGGATTGCCACCTGTCGATAAAAAGTCAGCCTCGTTTTCAAATTGCTAATTTAAATAGGCTACTCTTACTGGAATTAATTCAATACGCTAAGAAATCTTATTTCAGAGATGCTGATGGTGGTGATTTATTGAGGTTAAATGATAGTCTTTAGCTTTGTTTCTGGAGAAAATGGTATGGCATGTATAATTTGGATGCAGCATATTTAAATTCTTAATCTCAAACTATGCTAAGAATATTACTGTGATTTAGTTTAAATAGATTGATTTAGTGTCTGCACTTACTGTATTACTTTTAAAACTTCTCTTTACAGGATGCAGAGGACTGAGGCCAAGGAATTATCGGAGAAAGTAAATTAAAAGAAAAAAACTACAACCATCTTGTAGATTACTTTTTATATTTAATAAGAAATAAATGTATAGATATATATATATAATCAGTTGTTATCAATGTTGTAATACCTACTATTTCCATAAAATTACAGCGGAGTTGCACCAAGTTACGGTTATAAACATTTTTGCACTTCGATGTTTTTAAAATCTAATTTAACTTGTGATTGAGTTGACGCCACTTTGCTTTATCATGCATATATTTTAAATCTGAAATAGCTCCATGATGGCTTTTGATAAAATCATACTATGTAAAAGCTATGTTGACAAACAAAGCACTGTATTAAAAGAAAGAAAAAATATATGCAAACTACAACTGTTTATAAGTTCAGAACCTAATTATTCAGGCAAGTATGAGTTTTTTCTTTCTTAATATTTTCAGTATCATATATAGGGCTCGGAAGTTAAAGACAGCTTTTCCCAAGTGCCCGAAGGTAAGGAACACCATAATATATGTTCATTTTGGGTCATTTTAGGCCAGGAAATGCTTAGTTTTAAGTCATATTTGGCTTATTGGTCCCCATTACCCTTTAAGTCTTAACAGGTGGTTTTGGTACTTGACCTTTTTTCAACTACAGTTTTGCTGCCCATTCTCAATTAGAAACTCTTAAACATAGTTTTCTGTAGTAATCTAAATAAATTTGATTTATCTCTGACAATAGTAACCCTTGAATGACTGAAGCAGGTATAGTATGTATGACCAAACAGTAGATGCTTGCGAGGATTGAAGTCCAAAGTAGTTCAAAATGAACAGCAGAAACAGGGTGATGAAAATACAAATTAAAAGTTTTTTTTTTTTGCTGTGCAACATATCGCCAGAATTGTGGATTATTTAAATATTATACACATTAAGTGTATCATTATTGATTTTATCACATTTTAAGTATTTTTTTTTCAAATTTTAGGTCATTTTCTTAATATGTTTAGACTTTTTAAATATGTTTTTAGGTAAGGTCTTCAACTTCCAGGCCCTAATGGTACGATACTCAATATGCTGCATAGCAAAACGAAAAGTCTATAATAATAGATGTGTAGCAACAAAGAAAAATATTGTCTAAATGCTCGTGACAGTGGTTTGTTAATATACTGATAAACAAAGTTTCGACAGAGTACCATATTGTCTCGTCTTCAGGTGACGAGAATATGCTGTAGCTGCCTTTTGAGGGGGGGATTGAAATCTAGAACTTTGAGATTACTGGCCTGGAACGTTAACGGTGCGGTAGAGTACTGCACGAGTCAGTAATTTTGGGTAAGTATATAATTGCTTTTTCGTTACATGTAACTCTAAGTTACTTTTCAAGAAGACGTTTACAATGTTGTATTTGAACTGCGTAAGGCACCAAATATATAATTTTTTTTCGTTACATCTCTAATATGCTTTTACATCGCCTCTACACTACGAGGAAATCACCTGTGTCCTACATGTAAGTCATCTGGGTACTGAGTGTAAATCATCTCTGTCCTACATGTAAAAAAAAACCTGGCTACTGCGTGTAAATCAGCTCCGTCCTACATGTAAAATAATCTGGCTACTGCGTGTAAATCAACTGTGTGGAAGGTGGAAATCATTTGTGCAGGACGGGTGCACTGCACATGTACTGTGCACGTGAAGATGTTGAATAGGACCTGTTATGCTTATGTGCATCACATGTACAGACGTGCATTTATACAGATGATGCACATGTTGCATCCGTGCAATTGTACATGTACCACGTGTAAACCACTTCTGTCCTACATGTAAATCGAATACGTGCTACGTGTAAATCAACTGTGCGGAAGGTGTCAATCACTTTTGCAGGACGGGTGCACTGCACATGTACTGTGCACGTGAAGATGTTGAATAGGACCTGTGACGCTTATGTGCATCACATGTACAAGCGTGCATTTAGACAGATGATGCACATGTTGCATCCGTGCAATTGTACATTTGCTACGTGTAAATCACCTGTGTGCTACGTGTAAATAATCCTCTGTACTACATGTAAATCGAATACGTGCTACATGTAAATCAACTGTGCGGAAGGTGTAAATCACTTGTGCAGGACGGGTGCACTGCACATGTACTGTGCACGTGAAGATGTTGAATAGGACCTGTGACGTTTATGTGCATCACATGTACAGGCGTGCATTTATACAGATGATGCACATGTTGCATCCGTGCAATTGTACATGTACCACGTGTAAATCACCTCTGTCCTACATGTAAATCGAATACGTGCTACGTGTAAATCAACTGTGCGGAAGGTGGAAATCACTTGTGCAGGACGGGTGCACTGCACATGTACTGTGCACGTGAAGATGTTGAATAGGACCTGTGACGCTTATGTGCATCACATGTACAGGCGTGCATGTTGCATCCGTGCAATTGTACATTTACTACATGTAAATCACCTGTGTGCTACGTGTAAATCACCTCTGTCCTACATGTAAATCGAATACGTGCTACGTTGAAATCAACTGTGCGGAAGGTGTAAATCACTTTTGCAGGACGTGTACACTGCACATGTACTATGCACGTGAAGATGTTGAATAGGACGTGTGACGCTTATGTGCATCACATGTACAAGCGTGCATTTATACAGATGATGCACATGTTGCATCCGTGCAATTGTACATTTACTACGTGTAAATCACCTGTGTGCTACGTGTAAATCACCTCTGTCCTACATGAAAATAATCTGGGTACTGCGTGTAAATCATCTCTGTCCTACATGTAAATCACCTGTGTGCTACGTGTAAATCACCGCTGTCCTACATGTAAATCACCTGTGCACTACATATAAATCGAATACATGGTACTTGTAAATCACCTGCGCGGTAGGTGTATATGACTTGTGCAGGACGTGTACGTGTGCATTGCACATGTCCTGTGCACGTGAAGATGTTGAATAGGACTTGTGATGTATATGTGCAACACATGTACAGGCGTGCATTTATACAGATGATGCACATGTTGCATCCGTGCAATTGTACATGTACTATACGGATACTGTACTTGCATTGTGCTGTCTGGGTTGCTTTACTGTCCAGACTTACGACGAAATTACTGAAAATATGTTTTATTTCTGTAATTGTTCCTGGATTGTATCTTTTTCCTTTATTAGTGGGCACTAATTTCTCTCTAGGCCGTCGAATAAGTCAATTTCGTTGTGTACTTTGGTTCGTTTCAAAGATCAGGGCTAAAGTAAGTAATATTTGGCTTGTAACTTCAGGTGGCATGAAAGTGTAGGGGTAACGTAATGGCCTTATGAATATTAGAGCTGTCGAACGCAGGTTCAAATCCTGTTTACGCCAAAGTTGAATTTTTACAAAGTGATTGTGAAGAATAGACTCATTATACTAGACAAGCAATACATAAGAATGTTGAAGCAAATACCTGTATCTTGATAGAAACGATTTACGAATGCTGGTTGGGAAAGGGCAAGGGAATTACCAGGATATTCCAAATTACCAGGATATTCCTTTTCTTGTTATCGTTCTCAGAAAGAAACACTACACCATTTGTTAAACAAAGTTTGGCTAAAGCAATTGCTGTTGTAGCGGTAAAGTGCCAGACTTCCAAATGGAAAATCTAGGTTCGATTCCAAAACAGCTAGTATGGTTTTTTTCGCATAAAATAATGACTGTAGAGATTTATCTTCTGATGGAGAACTTACAAGGTATCACTGGCGATAATTCAAATAAACAGTGTTTGCGTTCTATATCATACACTGTAATAAGTATGTTTCATATGTATATTCATCCCCATCTCTCTCTGCCTTGACATTTCCCTACCCTGTCTTTGCATCTTTCACTTCTCCCCCCCTCTCTCTCTCACACACACACTTCACTCTCCTCCGTTCCAAAGTTAAAACGGAGCAAGAGCCCGATATACCTGTTCTCGAGAATCTAATTAATTGTTAACTTCGGCGTCGTGTTTTTCATAATCTGGGGAAAACATCTCCAGTCCTAGTCATCTCTGACAGAAATACTGTTTAAACTCAAGCGAATAAGTTAAATCTCTTTTCTATCCCCTGAGTTACCGAGTCTCAGTCGAATTACCGGGTCACTACGGATTAGAATCCTCGACCCAGTGGTGGTCTATAATCTAACCGACATCATCCGACTGACACGATCATCCGTTTGAGCTTTTGCGTGTTCATTGTATCTGTGCAAATTACGTTATATTCGGAAGAGATTAAATCAATACTGGATGTTCGGAACAGATAAATCTTCGGAACAGACTAGAAAATGGTAACTCTGGTTATTTGAAAACATTTTATTTATACTATTTCGACACAAAATACGTTTCCATCCTATAATTCAATGTTTTTTTCGCTTTGAAATTTGAAACATGCTACATCTATGAGGAATATAAACTTTTCCTTTCAAAATGTGTAACTTTTCATTACGATACAGTTTGGGCTTTTAATATAGGGTATTTCTGATAGAAATTTAATAGTAAAATAAAACTGTCTTCTATTTTCTCTTTCTTTCTCTTTTCCTTTGTTTTCATTTAGTTTTTTTTCTGTTTTGTTCAGTTTGCATTAGTAGTCTGAAGTGGAGGATATGATCAATGCTATATACAGGGTATATTAGAATGTATTTTGGAACAGTACGTCCAATGAACACTGCCGAATTTGAAATCGAACCACGCGGAAGCAAGGTATATGTGTTACACTTTTGACATTATCCCAGATGTGTCTCGGAGATATACAGTTCTACTTGAAATTGAGTATGCTATCCACTATGAAAGTGACATAATGAATGTTTAAAGCATCCTCTATATATTCGAATAGTTCTGAACAAATATGTAAAAACAAACGTTATTTCTATATTACTGTTGGATTTCTGGAACCGGAACTTTATAATGTTAGGTTCTTTTCTTACTACGTTTGAATTCAACAGTTTTATTTGTTCTCCCTTTTCTTTTTCTTCTTCTCTCCTTTTCTCTCTCTCTCTCTCTGCCTCATTTATGAATCTCTGTGTAATAGACATCCATTGGTTTCAATTTTTCATTGTGTGTGTTTCAGTTTCTCCCTACATCAACCTATGAATCTTGTTTCGTCTCGGTTTTGTTATTTCATTTTATCGAAACTAATACATGTGTAGTTTGAAATAAGAATTGCGCTCATGTTGTTAGCTAACTTTAGTATAGGTGAATAGAAAGGAGAATAGAGAGGGGTTCTCTTTACCCGGCACGATTATGGGATAAGAAGGTGTATATTGGGTGGCCTAACTGCAGGGCGTTAGGTGTCGCAATTTTTTTTATGCGGAGTGTACCACAGAATAAGTATTTGTAACAATTGAGGACCTGAGTTGCATAACATCCCAAGTGCAATCTACTTCTTCGTATTTTACGTTTTTTTATGTTAGCATCTATGTTTTAAGTGGTATTCACTTGTATAATACGTCCAAATCAAAACCTTTAAAAATACCAAAATAATTTCAGCTAAACAGAATAGCATGCCAAGTATAGTGTTCTTGTATTTCTTCTAAAATCACAAAAGTACTCCGGTGGACTTGGGATGTTATGCAATTCAGGACTTTAATTGTTGATCTAAGATTGAGGTACAAGCATCTTGCCTCTATATAGGACGAGTTGATCATAGTTTCTCGAAAAGACATACTTTTAGTAATATGATTGTCATCGAGCATTACAATGATTGTAGTAGTGTATACTAATCCGTTCTGTGGAAGGATTTGGATTTGGGTCTGCAATGTCAGTACGGAACAGGACCAGATTGATACAGGTACTCATCTGAAAATCTAAAGCAAATAAAAGCTTGTAATTATAATTGGTGATCATCAGTGCTCAAGACAACATCCTGGGAAATTGTGTCATAATTCCACAATATAAAGAAAAACTGAAAACACGGAAAGAGATGTTTGATTGAAATCTTTCAGATACCAAAACCGACAGAAAAAAATGGCTACGCCCACCATAACTTTTTGTTCTCCAGAAGGGTTAAGTAATGAACTATGGAGATCCATTACCAGGAATTGTTTATAGAGAAATAGTAAGGATATAAAACGTTGATAAAGAATAATATCATGCAACAAAGAGTGTATAAAAATTTGAGAATACCTTTTTCTAAAAAGTAATGAGCTGTGTTGTGCATAAATGATTCATTAATAGAAATAAAGTCACAATTGAGTAGATGAGGATTTTGTAAAGACAGAAATATACAAAATAGATGCAAACGAAATTTGGTGCTTTTCTGGTTGTACGCTTTCATCTTATAACACAAGCGTCCATAAAATTTGAACCTTTTATAAAATAAATATAAACGTTTTATGGCTATGAATTTTTACGTGAGGAGAGTTACGCGAACATTTGTTTATGTAACTCGATGCTACACCACATTTTGAAACTCCATAAGAATTCTCCAGAATGATGAATTGGACACGGAGATCACACCAAATCCTTACCACGAAGTTTATATCTTAACACATGTGATTATTTACTATGGGATAAGCAAGAGAAATTCTAAATGTTAAAGTCTCTTTTCATCACTGAGGCTATAAGAGGCATGCACCTATAGTTTAATGTGGATTCTGAACCACCACAATGCGTCCAAATGTTAGTGCTCTCCCAGCAGAAATCGAACCGAAACTACGAACACAAGTGACACACTTGCTAGCATTTATACAAGTTATTTTATGGTATGAAATAGTTTAGAAAAGCTAATTATGTTACTTTAGATTTAGACTGATAACTATACACCCTAAAGATTTTTTTCTTTAGCAATGACTTAAATCAAAATAAAATGTAATTAGGAAGAAGAAGAATAAATGTTATACAATTCCCTGTGTTAAAAGTATATCATAAGATAAGCTTTCGTAAAAACAAGAGAAGATAATATATTTATTAGTTTTATCTTGAACTTGAAGATATTGAATTTTATCAAGATTGACCTACAAAATATACACGCAAATGGGTTTCTAAATGTAATCGCTGATAAAGTTTAATCACCTGTATTGACTTGATTGTATTGATACATACGTTACTAAGAGGAGTGTCTGGCAAAAGTATAATCATTTCTGTTATCTTACGATACGAACTTGATTTTTCATGATTGAATTATGTCATAGATTGGTTACATTTAAAAACTTTATATAAGAGGAACGATTTGCTTTTACAACGAAAGCAAGGTAACAGTTTGTTCGTAAAGATGATTCAGCAGTGGATAGTTTTAGCTATTGCTCTGGTTGTATATGCCCAAGATGCACCGGTGGTGGATCTTCCAGGCTTAGGGACGTTGAGAGGAACAAACCTTGTAACAAGAGGGAACAGAACTGTACAATCCTTTTTGGCCATTCCTTATGCTAAGCCACCAAGCGGGGACAGAAGGTTTCTGGTACGTACATGGCATGCTTCTGAAAGAGTGAAGAATTCTAGCATATACCTCAAATAAAGCGCATTATTGAAAACTTGTAAATATTATTAATTATACTTATATACTATTATAATTACGAAAATTTTTAATTACTTGAATACAAACTTAATCAATTTTTTCAAGCATTTACTTCATGAAAGCAGCGATAACTAGGATATTCGCAATGCTCAATCGTTAAACACAAATTTGCATTTTTAGTTCTGTCTACACATTGTTTATTTTACTACAGATACATGGATATTTTTGATTTTACGAAGGATTTTCATTCTTATCCCTTACTCTTTTTTGTTTCAATTAATAAAATAATAATAGAGAAGTGATAATTGAAGCAGATAGTTTATTAGGTTATATATTTAATGGATGTCTGTTACTTGATGGATAACTTTTTAAATACCCAACTTTTTTCCATTAACATCTGACGTTCCAGGTGTCATTTTACTATTTACATATTACAACCAGGTTTTCATTAACTGTTGAAAGACTGTCTAGATCATTATATAGGGCATAGTTATTGTGCATACGCGAGGAAGGCATTCATATTACTGATAAAAGAAATGTTTGCATTGTGGAACATTTGGAAAAGAAAAGGGAAATTTTGATGTTCTGAAGGAATTTTATTCTGTTTCAGGTTGGTATCACTTTGACTCAAATACAGTTTTTTTCTTTCGTTTTTCCTATCTCGGAAAACGATCTTAAACTTGCTAATTATTTATCGTCAAAACAAAGACATATGTGTCATAATTGTATGCTTCTTAGGCGTGTCATCTACGGAGACAATATTTTGTTGTTTATCGTTGCTTTTTTGTCAGTGATGCCGCCACCTAAGGAGAAATAATAGAACTAAATCGTGTCTTGCATTAACTAAAGAAATCATCATCTTCAGGATTAATACAACTCTTAATAAAGAATAAGTTTTCATGACATCCTCTGGATGTCACTGGTATTTTGAAACATCCCCATGGAAACGGTGTATTTTAAAACATCCCCATGGATGTCACTGGTACTCAATAGGTCAATTTCAGAGTATACACAAAAGTTTAAGAAATCAATGTATAGTTAAATTATCAGCACACTAAGATAGTTTCCTTAGTTTTATTACTCCTAAAGTTCCACAATTCCCCTTTCCAAGTATATATAGGCTCGATCGTTTATCTCGGAACTTCTTCGAACTAATAAATAAAATACACTAAAATTTTGTACGAGGGAAATGACAGAATGGGACATTATGAAATATACGCCAATACGACCATATTAACTGGTTTCCAACTCAATATAAAGATGTATACGGCTTTAAAATGATATATGTCGAAAAGTATTACAACAATGCATTTGTGCTACAGTTGCAAGAAAATAACACTTTTGAAAGTTTAATTTCTGGTAATATTTCTGCAAAATATATTAACTTTTAGAAAAAAATCACTGAAAAAGAAGCGATAATAAATGCCTCCTGCTCTACCTTACGACAGCGGTAAAAGAGGAAGGTAAATAAAATACAGTTTTATTTATATATATTAGGGTGGTTCTTAAATAACTACAAAAAAATGTTGTCCCAGTCTTTGGGGCATCTTGCCATTTTGATTTGTCATATAAACGAGAGTTACTGTAATATTTTAGATTTTTAGACTAATGTTTAAAGTTCGCTACCACCTTGTAAAGTTTTCATTAAAAAACTCATAATAATTCATTAAAATTTAGTTACAAGAGAAGTTAAATTTTTTTTAGCAAACCCTTAAATCGCTTAAGCAGCAAAATGACAGTCCCTAATGAAGCTCCAATCGACTTACTAACAACTTCCCCAAGCATAATTTCCAGGATATGATGTCGGAAAGCCAAATAAAGTAATTCTTTTTTAATCTTTTGCTCTAGAAGGATTCATGCTCCACTACGTAACCCAGTATATGCTGATGTAGTATCAAAACATATAAATTTCACTTGGTCTGTAACTCTCCAGGATTCCAAGGTTTCATTAATAGCACACGCTATTACTTCCCCTGTTTTTAATTGAAGTTTTCTAACAGCTAGTAACTGCTCAATGACGTTTCCTGAAACAACAATTGCTAATCTATCAACCATTTCAATACCTGAAATATCTTCTTAGAGTTTTCCAGTTAATTACAGTGAACGGTCAAACGCACATTAGCTGTAAATTCACTCTTTAAGTCTTGAGCTTTCTTTTCTCTGCCTCTGATTCTAAGATGGCGAATAGAAGATTTCTTCACATTATACTCGGAAGGGCCCATCCCTCACTTTTTAGTGTATTAGTCAAAACAACAGCTGATTTTCTGTCATTTAACGCTTCAAGGCTTGCAGCTACGTTACTGTCTAAAATATTCTTTCTACCTCATTTATTTTGGCAGGATCACAAGATGAAACCACTTCTTCATGTATTGAACTACTTTCACTTTCAGTTTAACTGCTTTGTTCACATGCATCTAAAGGAATTAATTTTCGTTTAAAAAGTAATCATTTATTTTCTTTTTCATTCTTTTTCATTTTTAACAAACGTGCTTTCCTCCCTCTTGAATTTGCTTCTATCTTTACAAATTTCATATCAACATTTTCCATTTTGATCTTGAAGTTTTGCTGCCGTGAACTATGAATCCAATGTTGTCGGGATTGCTGCCAGAGAGAATGTTGCTGTGCTGAGCTTTCGTTACCATACAGCGGTAATATCTTCAGAGCTATGGGTTGGAGTGTGATGGTTGTACAATTTATATTGTAGTATTAGGGAATTGTTGTGTTTCTATTGGTTGTTATTATTGGCCAATAGCGTGCTCTAATGTTGCCGGTGGAAACCGTTCTCTGATTGGCTGATGGTTTTTCGTATGAGAAGCTGAAGCCAGGTATCAGGTATATGATAACCTTCGTCTCTGTTGATGGAGGGCTGTGTGTACGAATGAATAGAGTTTCATGTATTTTCATGTCCCAGAACTGTTTGCTTTTCTTTAGAAATTCAGTTTGTTCCCACATCGCCGTATGATTGTATTGTATGCAGTGTTCGGCTATTGCAGACTTTCCAGTTGTTCTTTCATTCTGTCTTCAATATTCCTTCCCGTTTCACCTATGTAAGTGGCGTTACATTCACATGTGATCCTATAGATACCCGTTGTCTTTAATCCCAATGGATCTTTTTGAGGTTTGTAGTAAACTGTTTATCTTCTGTGGCGGGCAGTGTACCGTCTTGATGTTGAATTTCTTCAGTAATCTTGCTAGTTGATTGGACGTTCTTTCCATGTATGGGATGGAATATTTCCCATTTTACCTGATTATCCTTTTCGTCTCTGAGCGATCAGAAAATCTTTATCTTCTGTTTAATCATGTTGAGGGCATTAGGGTGGACAATATCAAAAAGATCTCCCAGAGCCATTTTCTAATAATGTTCTTTCTTCTTCAAACTTTCTAAGCGCTTGTTTTTTGTTTTCTTTGTTCTTTTCCAGTATTTGCTACTCCTCGAACAGATTTTCAATTTTATTAACCAGATGTTATTTTAAACTTGCAGGAATGTTAGTCCAAATCTGAATCACATCACTAGCAGCACAATGAGCTGAGTCCCTTAAATTTAATTCCTTTTGTGTAATCGAAGAAACCACTAAGAACTACTTTTTTAGATGGTAACTTTGCATGATTCAGTGATGGAGATTTGACTAACAATCCAAATATTTGTAGATGCTCTAATTGCAATGGTCTTACTACTACTTGCCATTCTTAAATATCTCAAAGTGCAATCACCAAAGAGCGAGAAATAGTTCCAAACTCACATACTTAACAAAATAGTCAATGTACTTTTGTCCTAAGGCTTACAACTCTCTTCGGCTAATAACTTAAACTAGTTTTTGATAAACTTCAGTGTACTAAACTAGGCTAAAGTAAATGAGATAAAGTCGACTTTAACAAGTTACTGTGAACTGGAATAATATGTTTTTGCAAACAATTTAATGTATTGTCTTTAAGAATAACATAGAAGAGAATATTTTTCTAAAAAAAATGCACGAACACTCTTCAAACTACAGTAGCTAATAAGGAACTGAGCTCTCAGGTCGGGCCTGTATAGCACTTCGAAGCGGGCCGGACATGAAATACTTCTGTCTGTCTCAACATGAACGCTAGTGGGACTATCCAATCATTCCCAACGTTAATAATTATTTTTTTGTAGAGTGGTAGGTTTATGTTATTAACCTTTGTTGACAATACTGAAAATTTGCCATTGTTTAAAACAAGAATGCCAACGTTAAACTTTTGAAGGAAAATTTTCCTTGTGTCATAAGGAGCACAATACTGCGTATACATCTTCATTGGTCTATGCCTCACTGCCTCAGTGTTCTTGTATGGCTTTAATTTAAGCAGAATTACTGAGTAAAAGTAAACTGAAACACAAAATTAAAGGTTACGTTCGAATTATTGCAAGCTGTAAAGTATTACAAAACTGAACGTGTCCACATGTATTTTGCACCGGTACGTACTTACGTTTATGCGCCCTGGGCTTATTTAATTAACGAAGTATTAGTTAATAAGTACTGTTTTAATGTTTACGACATTCCTTTGCACTCCAACTCCGTAGGCATACGACCTGTACGATCCATGAGTGACTGCTGATTGGTTGAGATGAAAGTAGGGGGCAATGCACTGTCCTAATTTAGTAATTTGATTGGTAATCAATGTCATTTTAGTGTTTACCAGTGTCAATAATTTTAATAGAAATTTCATTAAGAAAGAAAACTCGATTATGTTGAAATTTCAAAACATGGTAGCGACCCCTAAAACATTTTTTAAAAATCTGAAAATTTTATGTAAGTCTTTTTCTAAATAATAGATCGAAATAACAGGGTGTCCCAGGTAAATTTTAAGAGTTAGATTTTAAGGACTACCTAATATACTATATATATATATATATATATATATATATATATATATATATATATAGATGTGCATATGTGAATTAATGTGTATGCAAAGCATATTAACACTAATTATGGACGGAAATCCTTTATTATGTGTAAACTGATAATCAAATTGGTAATATACGTAAGCATTACTGGTCCTCTCACCTTCAATACATTTGTCAATAAAATAAATAAAAAATAAACATTCCTAAATTAGATTAAGGCTTCATATTGCAGCTCAAGTTTTCTTTTCAAAGTAGTGTCTATGCAACAGAAAGCATTCTGTGTTTTGGAAATGAGAAATGTTTTTGAATTGATACAATACAGTATGCATTCCGTAGATATTTATCAAGTACATCATCGGAAAAAATCTGAGATCCCATTGAAAGTTTAAGGACACTAGTTGATTGTGTAGAGTAGAAAGCACAATACGAACAAGCATTTCTGATGAATCAGGTGCGTAAGTTAGAATGAGTTCCGTACTTATCTTACAGAAGTCAACATGACACGCCAGTCGGGAACTAACCAACTGTTTGAAAGATTTTGCGTGTTCTGTTGCAACTGAAGCCGTTCCGCAGATGGTTATCAAAAATTTTATAACTGAATGACCTTGTCAAATTCTGTGAATTTTGTAATTTTATGCAGGACGCTACGAAGGACGATTGTTTTTCTTGAACTATTCTATTTAGTAACTATATGACATTCAATTTGAGTGGAAGGTCTAAAGTTAATTGTCATAATGGTCTTATCTGGGCTATTGAACAATCAAACTAGAGTATAACATAAACAAGATTCTTTAAAAGTAAATGTATTTGCCACAGTATTTAAATCAAAGCTGTACCATTCGTTTGTCTTAACCTTGAACACTGTGGGACACGTCATTCGTCGAAATGCTACAGCTGTAATTGCTTTCACAAATAAATGAGATTCCAATAACTTAATATTCCGATTCAATAGTGCAATGCCCGATTTGCATGTTGGAATTCATCGCTACTTGAATGAAGTACTACCACGCCGTTGGATTGGGCAGTATATTGAAGATGATTTATATTTTTTCCTTGGCCTCTAGTTCTCCCGATCTGAAGGTTCTAGATTTTTCCATTGGGCATGTAAAAGACACAGTATACATTTCTCCAGTACCAAGAAATTTTGTTGAGCTTCAGGATAACACAACAACTGCATTTACGACTGTTAGTAGGGATATGGTAGATTACATGTGAGTCTAACTAGACTACCGCATATATATATGTCGTTTGAAGAAAGGAAATCACATCGAACATTTGCAATAGTATGTTTCAAATAGGCGAGCTAATATAACTTATTAGAAACAATGGCAGTCAGTACCTTCGCTTATCAAATCGGAAGCTTTATGCCAGCTTATAGAACTTCGAGAGAAGAAGCATCTGACCCACTGGGCGTAGTTTGCCCATCATTGGTATAGTCAATCATATAGCTGTCCTCTCAAACTTTTATCTGACCTAACTGAAACAAAATAAAATGGAATTTACCAACCACTATATTGGACGGTTATTGATGTTGTATTGAATAACTGATTAAGAAATTATTGAAGTAATAAAATTAGACCTACATTGTCTCTAAGAGTGAATCAACCTTTATTATATTTTTAAAGAAAAACAAAACTGTAGAATCTGCAATTTAAATAAACTTTAAATACATGTCTAAATATTGAAAACCATAAGCTGATGAACAAATTGAAGAATGAAAATAAAGTAGTATTTGCAATATTATTTTAATGATCTTTGGCAATTATTGCTTAAATCATAGTAATAGAGTAACGTTCTTCCTGTTATTTTTAAACACTTTATTTTTGGTCTATTCACCTGCTAATGTTTTAGAAATCATCTGTAAATGTAGAATGTGTTTTTTGTCATATTTTACAGCCGCCAGTAGATATTGATCCCTGGGAAGGAGAACTAGAAGTATCGCAAGAAGGAAGAAAATGTCCACAAAGCGGCATTACAGATACAGAGGGAGATATTGAGGATTGTTTAACATTAGATATATACACACGTGAGGTAATAGTAAATCATTTTAATTCAAAGCTTTATAATAATTTTTCAACTTTTAATACTATACGTAATACTTATGAGAACACTTCAAGCAAATTATAAGTATTCAGGCAATGATATAGTTTTAAAATCTATACTTCAACAATCAGTGAACTTGATTAAGACATACTGTGTCAAACCTTACTTTGCTCTACATTAAACTAATGAATTTGTGCGAAAATTAAATATAAATTTTAAGAATAAATTAATTGTTAATAGTTTGTAAAACATTTTCGATTTTTTGAAGTGACTATATATATTCTATATACATGTATATAGGGTAGGTAGGAGGAAATAGGATCACCTTTCCAGAAAACGTCAAATTGGAAGTTTAGTATGCTTCCATTTAAACGAAAAGTACATGTATACTAAGTGAATCTTCATCTAATAGACTATAATGAAAAGTTTTTAAAACTTACAGTTCTTACCCCCAAAATTTCAGATAAATATTTCTACCCGATTTGCCCCATCGTTGTGGGGTAAATGGGACCAGTGTTGGGAAAATCGGATCGCAATGATTGTGATATGCAAATGCAGCAAATAAACTTTTTTAACCAAAAGCATTAACACAACATTAGTAGAACCATGCCTTACAAGTCCAAACTGTATCTAGTTTTCCACCTTGTGGCTTTTTTTTTTTTCGTGATAATAGGATATACAGCAAAATCCACAACTCCATACCATACTTCATTACCTGCTGTCGTATTTGACGATGCAACGATTTTCTCTTCGGTAACTCTGTCTCTTTTCTTTCATTCTGTCGTTTAAAGCATAAATATGTGAATTTGATGTCAGATACAGAGAAGATGTAGGGTGTCTTCGTTTTTGCTCAGTTGGTGTGTTTTTAACCGGAGAAGCCTTAATTCTTCTATTTGAATGTATGGTGTTCGTAGAAGGAATGGCTGAATTGGTTTCAGAGGAGTGAGACTCTAATGTTAACGAAGGTGATTTACAAATTTGTGTTTATTTATTTTATTTATTTATTTCTTATTAAAATGGCGGAGTTAAGGCATAACCTTTTCTTCCACTCAGCCATTTACATTTTTCTTGTACAGTCGGATCTCATCATGTGTTCTGATATAGCTGATGGACTGGATGGATATATACCTGTAACCTTAAATCCTTTTACACCATTACCAACAGTAGCTACCAAATCCCACGCCTGTTTGAATACGCAGCTAACCTTAACTTTGATATTGTCCTTCCACGATTTTGATGAAGTCAAGATGTTGTCTGGTAGTTGAAATATGCCTTTAATGGCTTATAAACACAAACATCAAGCAGCTGCATAACATGTATTGTTTGAGGTGGCAACAACAACACTTCTACATAATACTTGCCGTGTGGACTTTGTGGTGGACAAACACCGTGCACATCGGTTTTCTCGGGGTTCTCCTGTTTCCTCCCACTTTCTTCATTACACCATTTCACTCATCTCATTATCACCGTCTCCTTTAGCCTAACCGGCATAACTGTGGGACGTAAAACTTATAGATTTCATTTCATTTTTCTACATAATACTTTTCACACATGTCTACTACAGACAGGGATATGTGTGAACAATGTCCATCCATAACTAAAATAACTGTACCAGGACTTCGTTGTTTGTGGAAATGTTCCACCATTTCATGAGAGTCCCCTCGTTTACCCATCCTGATTCCATCATACTTACTTCGGGTCCCGGGCATGTTCAAATTTCAGTCTCTTGCCCTTGAAAATAACAAACGGTGGAATGTAAACTCCTGTTGCTGACACACAAGTGAGTACAGTCATGTTCTCTCCACGTTCCACATTTGTCAACGACGCATCACGAGACCCATTAGCAGCAACAATCTTGAGTGGCTTATTGTTTAACGTGAAACCCGTTTCGTCTTGATTGTATATACACTCCGGTTTATATCTCATTTACACTCAAGAATGAGGTTTTTCAACTGTGCGCAGAACTCAGAGACATTTTCTCCTTTAACCCTATTCATTCTTGCTCAGGAAAGTCCTTCAGCTCTCCTGATGGATATTTCCGGATGCCGTTTCATAAATCCTTAAAACCAATAAACAACAGCCGTTTCGGTTTCCTCCTTGAAATTATACGAAGCGCCTCGGTCAGGCACATATTTGTAGACATACTTACGTACACTATTCGGTGTTAAGCTGAAACCTGTTTTTGTCATGTAAATCAAATGCACTGCCAAAGCTGCTTCAATGTCTGGTGGTAGCACTGGTTTACGTCCAACATCACCCAAAGGTGAATCGTACGGAGCTGCAGTTCTTTTTTGAAGAGATGTAAATGGAAAACCAAATACTTCTCCGGCCTTCCTTATAGAATATTGTCCTACTCAAACAGCAGCAACAGTTTCTTCCACAGCAACTACTGAGCAGGAAGCATTAGGGCCATGAGCAGTTTTACGAACATAGTTTCGAGGCATCTGAAACGACTAAAACAAAGTTTCAAAAATGCATACATGTATAAATATATCAAATGTATTACAGCATATTTTTTTAAAAAAAGAAATGAAACATTTTGTTTAACATCTCACAATTATGCAAGTTAAGTGGTCAAGAAGACGGATGAAATTCCACATGAACGTTAACGAAAGAGTTCGTGAAATGATAAAGTGAGAGCAAACTGAAGAATTCCGAGAGAACCCACGACGATCTAGTCCACCACGAACTCACTTGTCCTGGGATCGAACCAGGGATTTCTGGAACAACAGGTGAACGCTCTACCACTGAGTCACAGTGTCCCCTATGATCATATCAACATCATATAAGAGAGTTTTTTTTTAAATAAAATTATATGTGTAGAGAATGGTAGATTCAATTCTTCCCCAATCTTCCTACAAACATATAATGCAAATTATAAATTCAGTGATCTGATTTACCCCAAACTGCACTTTTCTTCTTCTTCTCTTTTTACACATCATGTTTATGCGCAACTTGTTGTACAGCGGGGGACACTTCAAAATGGTACACCTTAGCCGTAAATCTCCATATAGCTGTACCATTTAGAAGTGTCTCCCGCTGTACAACCTAATGATGCATACATCAGTCAATGAAACAATAGCATTGAAAACCAAATATAATTCTAACACCGTTAGAAAAAGCTTATTTTGCAACAATGAAAACTTACATTTGCTATTTTTTGCTACTCAAAAACCACACGTCCTAAAAGGAAACCTTGTTTGTAAGTATTCTGGCGCCAATACCCATTTCTTCAGAGAGATGGTGCTACAATGCGCCTCACGTCGACGCTAAGAATATTTTTTTAATATCCAATCACAAAGGTTATTTTTCGACAGATCCAATTTCCCCCTATCTACTATATATATATATACAACAAACTATATTAATTTATTTGCAATATGTCTTGGTGCCACAGATTTTGGAATTGAGAGAAATAGGTAATAGAGTTTAATACAATATAGGGTAACTTCGGCAAATAACGCCACCAATTCAACACATTGTTCTGGTGTTAAAGTGTTTTTTTATATCTAGAACTCTGCAAATTACATTTAAGATGGAGTGAACCCTGCGCTATAATGCAGTGAGAAAACAAAGATCCTACACATAAAATGTCGACCACAATGCACTGAGAATTGGAGTGAGTATGAGATGGCGTTGTTACCAGACGTGTCGGCAAATAACGCCACTTGCTTTACAGCAACGGAAAGGTGTTGGAATCGTAATGAAATACATTTTGAACACAACAATGTTCTTGGCAATGTGCTACCTGCTTTTCTGGTACACAAAACTCATAGTCATCGTACATGTCGTTAACCGGTAACTCTTGTGATGATTGCTAACCTCTTAACATAACAGCTGCAGTCATATAGAGCACTACTCGTCGGAGCCAGACAACAATGCGCAACCAGCGTCACAAAATGTTCAGAAGCCACATTTACCAATGCTGTCAGAATCACATAATTCATGAAACCAAATCTTGCATTCAATACTTTGAATCCACGTTTTAAGACCCCTGAGATCATAGTAATATCCTCGACAGTTCCCACGGAGCATATTTCCATCCTTCGTCTTTCCAGAGGATGTTTGTTTCTTCGTGCCGGAAGAAGTGAAAGGGCCAACTCTTGTGAATAGGTCTAGTGCTACCAATACTCCTCTGGCAGTAAGAGAAATTCCCCTGGGATGTGATTTGCTCCTAGTTATTTTAGCGGTAGGCAGAAGCTCATGGATGGAGAGAGCACTCGGTGGTGTTGAAGGAGAGATGGAGGCTGGAGGTGTTGGTGGAGGTTGCTGCTGTTGGAGGTGGAGGTTTTGTTAAAATGATGCCCTGTAGCGCTGAAGCCTGAAATTGTGGTCTGAGGTGTTGCAAAATGGAAACGTGCCTGTGAAAACAGTTTCGGAAACTGTAGCTTCCCGAGTGTTATTCTGGGATGCGTTCGTCGATAACTGTCAACTGCTTCAGAGCAGTACAATTTTAACAATTTGAAGAAGCTCTTGTCGAGCGGTTGAAATTCATGGGTGCAATGTACAGGCAAGCACAGCAATTTAATATACATGGTCTCAGCAGCATTTAAAATGGTAATATCAAGATAACTGCGATGGCAATCTACAATAAGCAGTGCTCGGCCAGGGATCCGATGTCTGTTGAAATGTTCCAGAAATGGTCGGAATTATCCCTTTGTAACATAGCCTTTAGGTGTCATTGCATACGTGTTACCTGGAGGAAAATCATCACCAAACTATTTTTTAATACTTTCCCTTGTATAACACAATCGGAGGGAACTAATTTGAACCTGATACATTAGTGCACGCAATAACACTCACAGTTTCACCTTTTTCGCCATGTGTGGCATTAAGTACTCGCTTGCTCCCTTTCTGTGACAAACTTTTTGGGCTACTGTTGTAAGTTAGTTATAGTCCTGCATTTAATCTGCATTGTAAATAAGTTCAGGATTGTCACAAAAGGTTCATAGCATCAAGGTATTTCCCAATAGCGTATACAATTCGTTCACATAGTTCTGTTGAAACACATGAGTTTACCATAGCTCAAATTCTCCGCCTTTCTGCACACGATATTCGAGTGTCTTGCCATGAAAGCATAAAACTAGACCTTTCCGGCTTTACAACTACGACAAAGAAAAACAAACTTTTAACACTAGTATTAGTTTCGATTAGCGATTAGATAGAGTGGCGTTATTTCCAGATGCGATAGTGGCGTTATTTTCAGAATAACTTTGTTTAGGCCATTATTTCTATACCAAGAATAGCGGTCCTGCATATTTCATCTATATCGTAATATTTGCAAGTACGGCCCTATCAACGCATACTTTAGTAATAGTAAAATCTCACTTTTACCCAAACAATTCTTCTACCTCGTTTGACTCACTAAAAATTTGCGAGCTATTTCCTCTGCTCCGCGGCTGTCACGTTAACATTTGTTCACCAGTTTCTCTTTACTGACGCCTGGATGACCTTTAGTCTTTGTGTCTACAAAGACAACAGGCATCACAGTTTATCACACACTCATAAGCGGTCACCTAGCGAACAATGTGTTTATACTAGCACTGTGGAAAGATTTAAATGGCATTATTACCCGACCGGCGTTATTTGTCGAAGTTACCCTACATAAAACATTTAAAACATGAGAAAAATATAGAAAATACTTCAAGCGTTTAGCATTAATAATGGTTTTATAATATTCCTTACACTTTGCCGAATTTCTTATTTCGTATTCTAAGAAAATGACACCGAAATTATATTGATCTTTTCAACGTGTTAAAATTCTACCTAATCAGAAGGAACTATGGACATTTAAATGAGATTTCGTTCCCGTTTTGCAGAAACACCAGCTACTACAAGACATATGTCCTATTAATCCTGAGTAAGAGCAAATACGTTAGAGATTGATGAATTTTAAGTCAAGTCTTTATTTTGAGCATTTTTAGTACTAAACTTGACCAATTATATACTACTTTTTCCCCAGAATATTAGTGGTTGTAAGTTATTCGGAATTGTGTGATTTTTCAAGCGTGTTCTTCATCGCTGAAAAAAGATTCTATTACAAAATCGTGTTTTGTCTTACAGAGTCCTTCTAGGGTTAATCTGACCGTCTGGCAGCCTTATACAACCATGAAATGGAAACCAACTAGTTTAAATGTTGTAGCGTGTACTGTTATTGTTTTAGACACACGTCGATACCGGTCGAAGATACTAACGTTCCACTCACTTGTAGAGCAGAAATTAGTCTTGGTTCAAACATTTATTTAATGATGAGTAGTATCACGAGATACAGTACTTTTTAAAAGCTACTATAAGCAGAAATACTCTCAAATTTACACTGAAATTCTTGGTACTATATATTCTTCAAAGGCTAAATGAGAAAAATGTACCAAAATGCCACTATATATATATATATATATATAATGTTCGGATTTATAGGCTGCCGAAAACATGAGAAAATGAACATTAAAGACCCATAGCTCCAAAACCATAGGACCTCCCGTAGTCGGATTAAGACTTCACTTAGAGGGTAATATGTGCTCTATCCAAAAGTACATATTTCAGAATCCTAAGGTACTTGCGCAACAATTTTTGTAGAGGGAGTTGAGCTACGAACATATAATTTTAAGTACTAACCTACTACCTCTATAAAAATTGTTGCAGAAGTACAGCAGGATTCTGAAAAACGGATAATTTTTACTTTGTATGTATAACTATAATAATTATGATTTTAACCGGAATTCGCATTATACAAATTTCAGTGGAACCGTAAGAATATGACAAAATTGAAAGCTTTGAATGAAACAAAGCCATAAATTTAACTCACTTTGGACCACCGATTTGTACACTTTACATAAATTTAATGCATTTAACCGAACCATTCCAAGCATGGAACTGACAATCAGAGGAAGCAATCATAACTTTAAATTCGTTTTTATGATAATCTATCAAATCCTGTTTGATTTATACCCTATGCTTTATCTTTAGTGAACATATTCAATTTTGAAATAAACTGATAATGTGTCAATTTGTTTCCGTATGTCATATTAATTACTGTATGTCGTACTAATTACTGTATGTGTATTAATTACTGTATGTATCTAATCTTTCGATACATTCTATAGGCTGTTAGTGATGCAAACAAACCTGTATTGCTGTTTATCCATGGAGGTGGCTGGACGTTTGGTTCAAGCAAAACAGAAATGAAGCATGATTTTTTCTTGGATGAAGATATTGTATTAGTTAGTATTCAGTATCGCCTTGGACTTCTAGGTAAAACTACAGTTTTTTCGGATTAATCTTATTAAAACAATTAGGTTCAATCTTGATTGTAGTTCTACACTATTTAGTAAAAGAGTAACAGAATTGAGCTGAAGTCAGAATTTTTACCTCCTGGGGATTGGTGATGCAATAGACTGCTAAGAGATAGCAGAGATTAAATCCGTGTGATAGGTCTGGAAGCAAAAAACATTGGAACTCAGTATCTCGAATCGTGTCGCAACAGGAACATTAGTCCCACGCGCAACTTCCATGAACACGAACAAGTTGAGCAAGTTTCGTGTTCAGATGATCCTTTAAATTCGATACTTTATCATAGGCTCAAACATGGGGCAGAGAGTACACAGGAAATTCTATGGGAGACTCAGCAAATCTGTTGCAAACGCTTCTCAAATGATGCAGCATGTATCTGGAAGGAAGGTCTTGATTTTAACTTAGTGTTTCAAATAGTGCATTTTAAGAGATTCTGAACATCACTAGAAAGCTACAGGAAGTAAGAGAAACTCAATATTTATTAGCAAGAAAGAATAAGGCCCTACATTCAATGATCCTCGGAGAACCACCAAGGGTATTGCTGAAATAGTAAATGTTTTATTCGGAATTCTGAAATACAACGAGCTCCTCTGTGACTATATGGTTATCGTATTTGCTTTTGATGTGAAGGAACCGAACTTGATTCCAGATGGGAGCTCGTGTGGTTTTAATCCTACATTAAACTGTATATCTGGGTCCCTTAAAGCCTCGATACTGGAAAGGGCTGATAAACTAAAAAAATGCCAACTGAAGGCAAATCGAAAATTTTTGCCACGTTTCACGGCAATGTTCCTATCTTTCTGAGGGAGATATTTGGGAGAAACGACGTGCTCTATTATCAAATTTAGACCTATAATCTTTCTTAATCTTTCCGAAGAATTTTACAAGGTAGACGGTGGTGCTTGAAGTGGATAAGATTGAGAGAAGATCGCAAAGATCTTTCATAGAAAGTGGAAAATATAACTTCCAATAGTTTCCACAAATTCGCTGAAATGAATGTATCCCGTTAAAAGTTGCTTTTTTGAAGTAAATAAAATTCTTATTAACCGAGTAAATTATAATGCATATCATTTAATGTAACAACTTTCGGATATAACATTGTAGGTTTAATTGTAATAACAATAAGGAGCTACGTTGTGTAGTAAATTCACAATTGAAGATATTGGATTGATATTTGCTTATTCCCTTCAATGATGTTAAGAATAAGTATTCTTAACATATGTAAAAGAACGTGGTTATGAGGTGATACGGAACAGTTTTAAATGTTAGGTGAAGTGCTTTGTCCAGCTAGTCCAGACAATACAGTATTATATACTTTAATAATAATACTTATTTCTTGAAACAGAAAAAAATGTAACAAGAAATAAATATCAATTGTTGTAGGTACGAGTTGTTCTTAAAATTAATTTCGATTATAGACCTATGCTTTATAATTAAAAGATAACTTCCTAATTAGAAAACGACATTTGTGTGGCTTTATATACTATCTTACTCGTATTATATAAACATTGTGTTATTTACTTATTTGAAAGGTTTCCTCTCACTGCAAACCGACGATATTCCTGGTAATGCAGGATTACTAGATCAACTGAAAGCTATTCAGTGGGTGAATAAGAACATTCAATATTTTGGTGGTGATCCTAATCGTATTACTATATGGGGACAAAGCGCGGGCTCATGGAGTGTTCATTTACACTTGATCAGCCCTTTGTCTGCAAGTAAGTATTGATACTTTTTCTATATAACAAAGTATTTAATTATTTTTAAAACGTATAAAACATTTCATTATTTACTTCCAAAATATTTTCCGTGGATTTCTCGATACCATTGAGTCAATAAAACCTTGAAAGAAATAAATATTACATTTTTACAAAACATCTCAATTACGTTATTCTGGGAATTTGGTTATATAGTAAAAGTTATTAGGAAGTCAACTAAGGAATAAAATGTGGTGGAAATAAAAGAATGAAATGGATGAACATCTTGATTTGTATCTCTGTACAGGAAACCCATTGTGAAAATTCATTATTGTTATACATAAATGGAATTGAATTGTTTTCCTAGAAGAACACACACACGGGTGATCTGACGAAAGAAAAGTTAAGCTAATGGAATTAGAATAGAGTAACATTTCATGATGGATAAAGTCACGCGTATATTTTCTTGAAAATTAGAACTATAGGGAGAAATTTAAATTACAAAACACATTTTAATATTTTAAAAATATAATATTATTGTGCACAAATTGTTTCAATAATCTATGCTCTTAAAAGTGATATAGCAGGTGAAACTTACATCCATTTTTAAGTTTTGCACATTAGAGTAATTAGACACCGGATGTTACGTAAATGCCTATTTCTTATTGCTACTTGCCTGTTTCTCATTGCTAGAATGTATAACAAATGAAGGTTTTAAAGTGCGTGTCATCTATAATTTAACAGTAACGAATTCGTCCTAAACGACGTAATTGATATGGTATTTCCTCAAATCCTAAAAGGTAAAATAATATTCCAACAAATTTGTTTGAATATTTATTTATTTCACCCTTCAAGATTTTAGGAAAGATTGTACTTCAAATATCAGTATAAGAATTAGACTTAATTCAGTTTATATAGTATATTAGTGCAGTCAATCCACAGAAATTCATTTGAACGATTGGACAGCAAAGATATTTGTACATAATTGAAACATTTTTCTAATTTAAACAGGCTTTTTCATGATGATAAGGCCGCGTGTGTTTAAATGTTCTCTGCTTAAATGAATATTTCGAAACAGCTTAGAAAATACATACAATAACGGTATTTGCACTAATGACCTAACAGATACTAACTTAGAGGAACTCAACACTATAAAGTGTATTTTATACACTTAGTCTTTCAACGTGGAGTATGACATATTGTTAAATTCTTCAAAAAACTGAAAACAATAATAGATATTTAGTATACTACTTAGGATAGTGAATTTGAAAATATACAGAGTATTCTCCTATATACACAGAAAATACACGAAACAATAACAGAAAAGCATGTGATAGCCGAAAAACGAAAAAGAATAACAGGAAATACAGGAAACAATAATGTCAAAATACATATGATGATCTCTACAATTGCATTTTAATGCTTCATTTTATATTAATATTTTATAACAATAACAACAATGAAATTTAAACATGATTTCTAAGGAACAAAAGCAATTTGAATAAATATTATGTTACAGGTGGATGGATCAACATTTAAAGTTTAAACCTAAAATACTGCTAATTTCTCTGAATTTTTACTGTTATTTTTATTCATATAATACATCAACCTGGATCTCTAAAATATTTTTAACAATATCTGTTTATAAAGAGAGGTATTTTAGGTTAGTAAGCAAGAATTCTAGAATAACATTTAGTTAGCGTTTCTTCGTTTATCCTATGAAAAATTTTAATTTGAAATAAGAAATAATGTAGTAGGTTAAATTGTTGATGAATATAAATGTTGATGAATTGTTATAAATAATCGTTAATTAGCAACCATTTTTTAAAGATCTGTTTCACCAAGCAATTCTTGAAAGTGGATCAATTCTTACTGCTGGGTCAGTGGACAGAGATCCTCGAGCAACAGCCTTTGAAATAGCGGAAATACTGGGTTGCTCCCTGGACAACTTGACCACTGTCACTGCTTGCTTCCAATCTACTCCTGCCCTGGACTTAGTTTCAGCTCTTGGAGAATATCAGGTAATTAGAAGAAAATAGCCTTCTATTAATGCACTTCTGCTATGAATTTCTATATAGTCAATCCTACAATCAGTACGTTTTGGGTAATAATCTGTAACATGAAAGGTAAGTCTATATAATATCACTCTGTTGCTAATACAAGGGAATGAGTCGAGAGAACTGGTAGGTAATTGACAGATTGCATATATGCGTACATGCTATATTGTGGAAAATTTATCTCTGATATAATTTGAGACCAAAGTTCCTTGTTCCAGATGCATGGTGCGGGTTGAGGAATTCGACAATTACTATCGCCTCAGTGCCATACAAAGCGAGTTGAAGAATAATGCTGGAAACTGATTCCGAACAGAGCATACAGTGCTCCCAAGTCCACAAGAGAAAACCACATCAGTACAAGTTAATGTCACGTTATGCTTGAAGAGAATAAATGAATACTGTTCAATTTATTGCTTTAATTTCAGTTTCTCAGTTAGTCGTCAAAACCATTCTATTAGATACTCACTGATACGTATACTTCTTAAGCAACATAATTTGAAACTGAAACTAATAACGAAGAAATAAAAGTGTACCAACTCCATTTGTTATGAAATAATTCTTAAAACATGTAGACATACTTTTATGGCACACTGAATTCAAATGCGTACTCGATTTCTATTCTTTCTAAAGCAAATGGGAATTTCATTTGATCATTCAGACATGAAAAACCAGCTCGATTTGAATGACATGCTCCTGGAAGGAAGCAAATCCTGTTGTCCTATGTGGGACATGCTTGTTCTAATTACATATCTACATGGAAACTCGAAGAAATGTGTGATCTCTGCGACGGAGTTCAAAGTTACTGAAGAACCGTGAGCATCTTACATGATTTAAACCTTCCTTACATAAATTGACAACTTACTCAAATCTACGGTAATTATGACCTTCAGGCTAGTAATACAGTAAGAAATTCATGTTTGTCATTTCTTTGTATTATTAAAGCTGTAGTATAAGGAAGTTTGCTATTCTTTACCTATTGGCTTTTTTTTATAAACATTGATTTTAATTACATATACAATACTTACATATTGTGTATAATTTCACACGCTTGATTTCAAAATAACTTAGTGTTCAGTCAATTGAAAATATAATTCAAGAGTTATTCAGTCTTTCGTTGAATGCTTGCAAAAAAGAAAAAAGATGCATAATCATACATCAAGTGTTATTAAATACCGATACTGTAAACTGCATTTAACGAATATTATTTCTTTCATAATAATTTTTACTTTCTTTATATGGATGTTTAGCAAATGGAATCAATAATTTATAATTAACTGATTTCTTAGGTACATGTTTGTCTACTACAGAACACAGTGACTTATATAAAGAGTCAGTAGCCTCATTGACACTAGTACAGGAATCACTTATTACATTCATTGCCTTAATGTGATAATACGTATGTGCCTAAAAATCTGCTTGTTTGAAATTATAAGTGTGAAATTGTGAAGCGGAATTATATTCACTTTTGTATAGGATATTCCATTCAAACACTAAATTGGAATTGAAACAATCAAGTTTGGTCAATAATGGTGCGTCATTAATAATAATAATAATAATAATAATAATAATAATAATAATAATAATAATAATACCTTTCTCAAGTGACATAGATGTGCGGTTTGTGCAAAGTAAGATATGTGCCCTAAACTTACAGGTTCTTCCTTAACACATTGGCATATTTCCTTTGCAAAATTATTAGAGTTGTATACTCTGTTCTAGAGAATAGTTCCCTTGTTACTATATGGTTACTTATCTTCGGCGAGGGAAAACCGGTCTTGATTAAGAGAGAGAGTTTACCTGATTTAGATCTCACGTTAAGCTATACATAAATGACTTGTATAGTGTCGCTTTTAAAAGAATTTAATCCAATCACAATAAACTTCCACACTAACTAACTAACTCTATGCCCTATGGAACCCGAACGTTCAGTGCTGCATTCACCAGTTTTTCATTGACTTCTCTCCATAGCCAACTGAATCCAGTTTCTACTTTGTATTTCTATTTCTGCGAGATCCATCTAAACATTTCCCTGTCATCTGCGCCTAGGTCTTGCCAATGGCCTTTTCCAGTTAAAATTTGGGAAAACGTTTTTACTTTTTTTCATTCCGGATACATGATCTCATCTGACCTACCTAGACCTAATAACTCTAAAACTGTTAAGTGAATTGTATAAATTATGCTCGTTATGTTCATCGTTATGAAAATTCTGCCGCTTCTAATTACTGTGTCTTGGGTCCGAATACTCGTCATAGGATTTTTTTCAAAAACTTTCACTTTCACGGCAGTCTGCATTAAAAAAATGAAAAGAAAAAGGAAGAAAGAAAGAAGGATAAAATTGAATGAGTGCTATTTTACTGGTAAATTTTTATCAGAAATATCCTATATTAAAAGTCCAAACTGTGTCATATTGAAAAGTTACAAACGTTCAAATGGAAAATTGGATGGTCCTTATAGATGTAGCATACCTTGCATGTTTCAAATTTCAACATGATTAAATCACATTGAATTATAGGATGAAAAAAAAATTGTGTCGAACTATTATAAATAAATAATAAGAAAACAATGAAATGAAAAAGGAAAAAGAAAAAAAGATAAAATTGAACGAGTGCTATTTTACTGGTAAATGTTTATCAGAAATATCCTATATTAAAAGTCCAAACTGTGTCATAATGAAAAGTAACAAACGTTCAAATGGAAAATTGGATGTTCCTTATAGATGTAGCAGACCTTGCATGTTTCAAATTTCAACATGATTAACTCACATTGAATTATAGGATGGAAACAAATTTTTGTCGAACTAGTATAAATAAAATTTTGTTTTCAAATAACCAAACAGGTTGCCATTTTCTAGTCTTTTCCAAAGATTTATCGGTTCCGAACATCCAGCATCACTTTCATCTCTTGCGGATAAAACGTTGTAACTTGCACAGATAAAATGAACACGCTAGACCTCAAACGGATCAAAGTGTCAGTCGGATGATGTTGGTTAGCTTATGGACTACTACTTGGTCGATGTTTCAAAGCCGTAGTGACCCGGTAATTCGACTGAGACTCGGTAACCCAGATGATAAAAAAGATACTTTGCTTATTCTTTTGCGTTTAAACAGTATTTCTTTCAGAGATGACCAGGACTGGAGATGTTTACACCAGAGCAGAAAAACTCAACGCTAAAGTTGACAGTTAATTACATTTTGCAGACCAGGTCTATCGGTCTCTTGCTCAGTTTTAACTTTGGAACAGGCACACGCACATGAAGTGCGTGTGTACGTGAGAGAGAGGGAAGAGAAGTGAAAGATGCTAAGACAGGATAAGGAAAAGTAAAAAGAGAGAGAGACAAATATAAATATGAAACATACTGATTATTACAGTGTATCATGAAGAAGACACACACTGTTTATTCGAATTCTTGCCAGTGATGCTATGTAAGTTCTCCAACAGAAGATAGATCTCTGTTTGCAGCCATTATTTTATGCGAAAAAGTTATATTACTTGGCGGGGGACGAACCTAGATGTTTCGCTTGGAACTCTGGTATTTTACCACTACACCAATGATTGTTTTACCCAAACTGTGTCCACCAAATGCCGTAATATTTCTTTCTGATACGATAACACGAAAAGTGTATACTGCAGATCAATGAAGTGTTTCGAATATCTTGGTAAATCCATTGCCCATTCTGAAACAACATTCGTAAATCATCTCTATCATGATAAAGGTGTTTGCTTACACATTCTTAAGAATCGCATGTTAATATGACAAATCAATTCTTCACTATCACTTTGTAAAAAATGCAAGCTTGGCGTGAACAGGATTCGAACCTACGCTGCACAGCTGTATTAGTCATAACCATATTACCTTACCGCTACACTATCAGTTTTATTATTACCTTCTTGGTAAATACAAAATGGATTCAACTAGCCGAGTCTATACAAGAAAATCACTAGACATACAATAAAAATTACCAATTCTGGATCTACAACTACAAATGCATAGAACTATAAAAGATAAATACATATCAGAAAAAAAAACGAGAGAAGAACTTTTATTTCATGACAAAATCACTTCTAAAAACCTACTAAAAGAAAGCCTTTTCTGCTCCGGAGAATAACATTTCCGGCGTGTACGTTAAAGAAAATCAAAATAAGTGCGTGCATCCAGTAACGTGATATGCCGCTGGAAATATAGTAAAGTGCTTCCAATCAGGAAAAGCACGGTACGATGCTTAGTGGGGGAAAAATTAATGTCCGGTAGGAGCATATGATCAATTTGAAACTTTGCACTCGGACGACGAGTGATACGACCCATCATCACCTGCAAGGCGTTCCATATCACTGGCGCTCCCTCACATGTTGTAAACCGGTGAGCCAAAGTGATCTCAGAACTACATATATTACACAAGGCATCTGGTGCTCGATGTATTGCATAAAGACGCGCACGTGTCGGAATAAGTTGATGGACTACTTGAAACCATAACTCTTGCATATAGGAAGGTAAGATTGAGTTCCAAATGTTAGCCCACACTTGCTGCCACTCTATATGTGGAAACTGATGTACCACTCGTAACTGAGTCGGCTGAGAGGACAATGTGAAGAGGACAGAATATAATGAGCGAGCATTGTGCGGCTGAGGGACCAGAGTCACCCCGGCATAAGTCCAATATCGAATAAAGATCAAGACATATTTCGGACACTGATCGGCAAATTGAATAAAAGGGGGATTAACAGGGTGACCGTACTCCGGCCAAAAACAACTAAACCAATGGTTCGTAATAGAGTCAATGGATGAAAGACCCACGAAGGAATCTGCCATGAAGAGAGTTTGACATTTGAGACGGATATGAACTAAACCTAGACCACCTCGGGAACGTGGGAGGTAAATGGCATTTCTGGGAATGCAAAAATAGTAACCCCGCCATATATGCCAAAGGAACAGGGATTCTAATCTTTTTGCGTAAATCTCAGGGAGGGGAAATACCCGAGCCCTATACCACAACTTAGATGCCACGTATATATTGATAAATTGGATGCGATGCAGTAAATGAAATCGACGAAAACGGAGGGAGAATAATGACCCACGACTTTGCGTGAGGATAGGTTGCCAAACTTCGTCATAATGGGGAGTGGGAAGTGACGTGAATGAAATGCCTAAAATAATTAAGGATGTAACATGCGGAATAGTCTGCGTACCTGGGGTAGGAGTGGGTAACTGAAAGCCGTGAAATTGTAACAGCTGAGTTCTCTTTTCATTAAACTTAAGGCCAGAGCAACTAGAGAATCGCTTGAGAACCGGAAAGACTCCCTGAAGAGCAACCGCGTCGACCCCTGTGATAGTCAGATCATCAGCAAAACAATAGATGTTTTGACAACTAAAGAGGGTAGGGCCTGGGGGACACACAAGCGCCAATCGGTAGAGGAGAGGGTCTATAACTAAAGAAAACAAAATAGAGCTTAAACTACAGCCCTGGCTTAAACCTCGCTTTAAGAGTATGGGGTCAGATAGATGTCTATTAATTTTTAGACGAAACCTGGCGGTGGCGTATAAATTTGAAATTACATGAGAGAAAGCTGCGGGAAAACCCCAAGCGTCTAGCGTGAGACGAAGGAAGATGTGATCTACACTATCATAAGCCTTCTCTAAGTCGTCTGCTAAAGCTCCTGCTGGAACGCTGCGAAACTGAACGTATGCAAATAGATCTCTAAGAGTACGTAGGGTGAATTGAATGTTATGCGATTCGTGCAGGGCTGCTTGATATGGACTGATAATTTTCTGTATGATAGGTCGTAATCGGGCTGTAAGAACTTGAGTAAATAATCTCAAATCAACTGGCAATAAGGAGATGGGTCGATAATCAGCCACAACCTTCGCCTTGGACGATTTGGGTATAAGTGCAACAACAGCTGTATTAGAATTAAAGGGTTCATTAGACAACCAGGAATTAAAAAGTGTCACAAGTGTACCACGAAGAATAGGCCAGTAATGACGGTAAAAAGATGCAGTCAAGCCATCTATGCCGGGAGAACTACGTCCCTTAGATTTGTTGAGAACTGCAAAGATCACGACAGCAGTGATAGGGTGCAACAAAGCCTGCCAATTGTCCTCTGTCAACCGCTGGGGAAGGGCTGATAGAAACTGGTTTGTGTGGTTTGAAATTAGAATTGCGTTCATGTTGTTAGCTAATTTTAGTTATGGAGAGAAGAAAGGAGAGGGAGGGAATCTCTTTACCAGACACGATTATGGGATAAGATGGTGTATATTGGGTGGCCTAGCTGCAGGGCGTTAGGTGTCGCAATTTTTTTGAAGCGGAGTGTACATGGTTTTAATTTGTTAATATTATTTCTACGCAGTTATTTGGAAGTATGTACTTTGTCGAAAGTATTATTTTACTTTTTAACGAATGTATAATTTTGCAGTACTATGGCACTGCAAATTTCCATGTATTTATTTTTCTCTGTATTTCCTTCCAAACTCTTCTTTCTAGAGGCGTTTAATAAAATCACTCTATTTCTTTCTATTATCCTCATATCTATCAAGCAATCACTTGGTGGTGTAATTAAGCTCTAGACCCTGGTTGTTATCTTTGATTTTCCTTAAAAAGTATTCTAGAACAGCCAAACATATTGGCTCAGTGGTACAGTTCTTACCTCTGTGGCATGGGGCCCTGGTTCGATCGCCGACCTAGTATGTTTATGGTGGACAACATTGTGTGTGTGTGTTGTTTTCGGGATACTCCCGTTTCCTCGCACGTTCTCGTTCCACTGATTATTGCATCATCATCATTTGCTTTAATCATCAGTGTTATTTACGCTAAAGGGCACAATCATGGAAAGTTAAACTTAAAGATTTAATTTCATATTTTGTAGGACAGTATTGAATAATAATGGAGAGAAGTAGGTTCGTTTTTATGATTATTATTGACGTGAAAGCTCATGGACAAATATTTTCTTACTCAGACTTACATTTTTCTTTTTTCTTTTTAATTTAATGCTATCCCTAATTTTAGCTCAAGAATCTTCAACTCTAGTGCATTCCGAACTTTCTAAAACCGAGAATCCTTTCGACACTTCAGTCTGGTAGTCTCTTCTTCCCTCACCTTCCTCTAATTTCTTTAAATTAAATTTTTCCCCTTTTAGATGAAGATTTGCTTTTCAGAACGATAATCTCTCTCTTACAATCACTGCTAGGATGATGGCCTCTTCGCAATTAGCTTCTCTAAACGCCCAATTATCAATTATACATGCTTCCATAAATCTTATGATTTTTAAATAACATATCTCCGTAGTAGCAATTGGGAAGGATATTTTTTTCTGACTTTATCGTAAGATCGCTCATGGACTAGCAAGTAATAATGCTGTGATAAGGGAGACTTTGTAGCAATGCTCCAAAAATTATAGAAATTTTTGTTTTTCTCTTAATCACCTTACCATCATTTCTAGTTGTTTTCTACCTGTTAATTTTTTAGTTCATTTTAGTTCAATTTTTTGTGAAATGTTGTAGTATATTATTTTAGTTGTGTGAGTTCCAGCTTTATTTTCTCTAATGCACTCTGAGAACATATTATCCAATTTGAAGTAAAAGTGGACTTTAAAATTTTTGAAAGGCTCCGCATCCAACTGATGCATATTCAACTGGGTATTAAGTGAATATTTCACAGATTCAAAATGGGATAATTGCGTGCTCTTATGAGCTTAATTTAACTATTACTTTTAAAAGTAATCCAAGTGGATTTTCAGTTGCCTCATGATGGGAGTCAGTTGCTAGAATGCTGTGCCTCCTCTGAGAATAGAAGACGTGAGCTTATGTTTATCGTGTTAACCAATTATTAACAAGGTGATAAAGAATGATCAATTTACATGCTCTAAAAGTGAAGAGTTGGTCATTACTTCCTTGTAAAGCTTGAACTTGTCAGTCAATTTTGCTAAACCTTATTAAAATACTTCACGAATAATTTTGTATTTTTTATATTTTTATAGTTTTCTTGATTATCTGTAATATTATTATAAATAATTACAAGTAAATAAAGTCTTTCCTGAGAGGGAATATTCACAAATCCAGTGACCGTCAGCGAATGCCATATATTCGTGGTCATACGCATATGGTGCGTTCAGGGCGCAAGGGAATCAAGCCCACTGTTTGGTCATTTTTACATATTTCATTTTTATTATCTCTAACTGAAGCTCCTTTCGTAGCTTAGAAGATTCATATCCAGGTATTGAAAATAACTCTTATAATGTAAAAAGGTAAATAGAAAATAAAATAAATCAGAGTTACTTTTTCATGCAGTTTAGTGCAACTTTCATATCTGTATTTCTTACAATTTTGGTAATAGGACCTGCTTCCCTTGCGCTCTGAATACTTGATATATACACAATAATCCTTGACTTTATATGACCTATTGATTAATCGTGAGGTATTTTTTAATAGGACCACTTTAACTGATCTTGCGTGATTATTGTCAAGCTGTCATTGTATTGTGACTCAAGTTTGAATACCATTTCATTATGGAAAGATTTAATTGGAAACAGCGTTTCGAAATTGTGATGCTGTATTACGAAAACGTTTCGTGCAATGAGAGAAAATTACGATTGGAATAATTTATCTACCCACTATTGCCTATTACATCAGAACTATCCGAAAAGAATTAACATTATTGGATAGTTAGCTACCGAATAAATCAATTTCAGCACATAACTAAGAGAATATAGCAATGCTAGCTGCAAGTATGCGCCTTGACGGTGAACAATACATCCGATGTCATTCTCTACAGCTTCGTTTGTCATATGAAACAACTTACCTTATTTTAGGAAGGACTTCAGTTTAAAAGTAGGTAAAATCCAACTTGTGCAAGTGCCATTTGTGTCGGGTTTTTCGTGAATGGGCTCTGAACACCAAATGAAGATCCGCTGGTTTTTTGCAGAATTTTGTTCAGTAATAGACCCATTTTTAACTAAATGAATACGTTAATAAGGGACACTGTCATATTTTGAGTGGTGAATAACACGAAGAATATATAGAGCTGGAGTTACGACCAGATAATTGCACAGTTTGGTGTGGTTTATGAGTTGGCTGAATAATCGGTCCATATTTGAAGAAGAATCAGCATTGCCTGAAAGTAACTATCAATAGCATCCACTATCGCGTTATGATTACGGGCAGTTTGCTTCCTAAAATTCAAGCCAGTGATGTTGGTATTATCTGGTTTCAACTGGACCTGGCCTTACTCCACACGATAACTCTTGAACGAAAGGGTATTATTAAATTTAATTAATTAATTATTATTTTTTGGCAATACACATCCAAAGAGATTATTTCGGCAGAGTTCGTTAATTGAGTAGATCCGTGAATATATTAACAGTGGATATTCATACGCCATAAATGGGGGCATGATGGCTCAGTAAGTGAAATTGGACTTATTGGGAAATCGGCGATGTACTGGAAGTCAAGATCACGTGATATTACATCTCTGGACTGTTTTCTTTCGGATTACGTGAAGTCTACGCGGAAAGGTAAGCTTTTATTGAGGCCTTGGATGCAAACATTACTATCGTTATTCGCGAGATTTTGGTCGTTATACTTAATCAAGTGGTTATAATTCAGACACTTAAAATGGATCATTCAAAGCGTAGCTATAGTCAATTGAGTGAAATAGTATTCAAAATTTAAATTGTATTAATTGTTCTTTAAGATTGAAAACAGAGTTATTATCATCATATGCAATTTTATATTTTATTTCAAAATATTTTACTGAATCTCACGATAAATCATCTGTATATCCATCTGATATACATCATGAATAAATTTGATTAGAAACTGAAACTTTGTAGACTAGTGTAGCTATGTCACACATCTGAAAAATTCATCAGCTCCTCCATGGAGTCTGTCAAGTTTCTTTGTCTATTTGAATCTAGAACAATCTACAAAGACCATTGTATATGTAGTTTTACTAGTTTAAACTCTCAAATAATTTCTACGCTACTGATCTAAACTGAACAATTACATATCCATAATTACTAGGGAAGATATAGTCGACTTGGTTTGAGTTCATCTTCGCCAAGAGTTGTCATACAAACTGCTGGAGACATTCGATTTATGGAGCAGGATCCAGTAGAGTTGTATACATCTGGAAATTTCAACCACGTTCCATTGATGTCAGGAACTACCAAAAACGAAGCTTTTGGCAGTTTCTTTGGTAAGATATTATACTTTTATTATGTTCTCTTTCTAGTAAATTCAGGTTGAAACTATCCCCTGAAATAGATGTATTATTTCTTTTTATTGTTGGTATAATATAGAACTCTGGAAGAAATTTTCTTTGATGTTTTTTACATGATTTAATCGCCGGATATCCAAAACATTTTTAACTTCAAATTCCCAAGAACGCTCCAGGGATACACTATTGTTTTGCAATTTGAAACATCTTTATGTGCGGCATTGAAAATATGAGTATGTTAGTGTAGGTAAGGTATATTATATACCGTAATGTTGGTTTTGTTACATTAGATTAGTTTGCGTTTGTTTTAGATTGTTTTTGTAGGTTGTGTTAAAAAAGGGAAAAATTGTTTATGAACTATAGAATTGTGTTAGTATTAATACGTGTTCTTTTTTGAGTTTTGTTTTCCATCATTTTCAACTTAGAACGTTTATAATAATTCTATACATTTACAGCTTTATTATACATTGTTACAACAGTTTTCAGGGAATTTATTTAATTATAATTATGTAATTACATTATAATTATGTATGATAGTGCATTCTTCATTTCCCACGATAATATCAACTACGTTCATATTGTAAGACAGCAACAATTATGCTTTATAACACTTTTTACTCGTATTTAACTTTTTTCTCTCTTGACTTGATGTAAGTCAATTATTTTGCACAGCTATATTTTAAACATATTTGCCTGCGCCCGGAATGATCCACTCATGAAACGGTTTTACATCTACGCGTATTTGTCTTCATTTTCTGTACTTGTTTCTTGGTCAAATGTATACTCTTCTGAACTCATATTACATGTAAAGTTCCTGCGCTTACATTCATAGTTTGGAAAAATTAACTTTGTATAATTTACTCTTCGAGTGTGCAGACCAACGGGGTTCGATGTCCTTCTTACAATATGGATTCTTATCACTTTTTCAAGTTCCGTTAGTCAGTTATGTCAAAACATTCAAAGTTTAGGCACTATGAAGCGTAATAGTTAATGATTGCTATATTTAATAGATGCTCAAAGATGATCACAGGCTAGCGGCAAGTAGTATGTTAGCTAGTGTACCCTTTTGTCATTTTATCAACTGTATCAACTGGTCTTTTTGTTGCATTATAACGCAAAACTACATCTGGCTTCTTCCCCTCATCATTCCAGAAATTGATTATGATGTTCTGTAGATAATAAGAAGACAGCCTTTTATTTAGCAGAAACCTCTTATACCAGGGTAGTATTTTGTGGAAATAAGAACATTTCCTCTCTAGGCCTATTTGATAAATGTAAACTGGTATCTTTATGCTTCTCTAAATTGTTTTTATGAATAGTCTCCTGAAGCTTATTCTGTAATAGCTTAGTATTAAATTAGCTTCTTCTGTAATAGCTTAGTGGCTAATGATAATCTGCTAAAAATATCAGTACTTAAGCTGTGCCATTCCAATATGTTTTTTGCAAGTTCACAAACAACATGTTTATCACTTTTATGACTTTAAGATCACCATATAAAATCATCAAACCTCATAGAAAGTGACAATTGCCGAAATCCCTCCCTTAAGATTGCTGCTGAATAAATGGGTAGACAGTATAAAAAATCGATGCTCCAAGGCATTTAATTGGTTCTTTCGCAACTTTTAACGTAGAATCAGCAACCCTATATAGGGCAAAATTTGATAGAAATATGTGCGGCAATTACTTGAGTTTGCCATTAGGGAATGTCTCAAAAAGCAAACGAAATTTTGCCGCCAAAGCGATCAGTCAGTACACAACAAGTTGAAGGAATTATGAAGATGCCCTTTGATTCTCAACATTGCTAGACAACTTAGAAACCATATTTCCAGATTTTTTCACTAATTTACTGAGAAGCTCCTATCAGGAACTACTTAATCAATTTTATAAAACATGGTCACTTCTACCTTGAGACCATCTATTATTTCAAGTAGTGTATCATGAACTCCCCCCAATGCCTGCGTTACAAATTAAATATAATATATACAACGTTTATATGCTTGTGTGTGGTGAATCGTTCCCCTGTCGTTCACTTGTACCTGTAAAGAAACACGCACAGTTATAGTGAGGAAGCAGGAAGTATATTCAGGCACATATTATAATAGTGAGCTATATAATCAGCAGGTTCAGATAGTACAAGTATAAAATTATAAATTAAAAATATCTTCTTTGTTCTAATAAGCAGAATACTGCAAAACAAAATTACATTCTTGTGTTCTGTGCACACACAAATACACACTCCCATATATATATATCAGTGTCCCTTATATAAGGCAATTTCGCGTTACCATACGCACACCCGCGAAATGCATTCTATATGGCAGTAAATACATATTAGTGAAATAGCAGCTCCCTATGAGAACGTTAACCCGTGCCGATTTGAGAACAGCCATGAAATGACGTTTCCACATTAAAATATAATTTAGAATGACAAACCATGATAAGGAAGGAAGCGAAAGAGACAGAGGAACGAAACTGTGCACGAAACAACTAGAGAAAGAAGATTACCTGTCTATGTATTGACGAATATCACTGGATGAATAGTGTTGCCAACCAAACAGAAAGTTATTTTTTTTTAAAATCGAACAGCCTAAATTGGATATCATCATTGGAAGCAACAACAATGGAAACAATGTTTGGAAAGAGAGAAAACACAATACTGTTATACAATCATTGATATAAAGTAAATCTAAGTTTTTTTTCTTTCTTTATGTGTACCCACTCGTGAGAACCGAAATTTTGAGCAGGAATGTTAAGAATATCTGTCAGAAAATTTTCATTCCGCAATCGGAATCAATATTCTACCCATTCTGGAATCTGGGAAATTCACCCGAAATTTCAGAACTTGAGATTTCCAAATTACGGCTTTTCAGAATTTTTAATTCTGAAATTCAAGGAATATCCGGAACTATGGACATTATGAATTCTGAAATTGAAATCGCAATTCTGAAGACCCTATTAGCAACCATACTGCTGTACGAAGAGAAACTTGAGCCTACGACGTTTGTGTTGGCAATAATGGGTTTAAATCTTTAAAATTAGCATTTTAATTCGAAGACAAAGATAATTTCATAATTTAGTCTTACATTATTTTGTATTATAACGTAATTTATCTATTATAACAAACGAGGAAAGTATTAAACAGTGATACAAACTTTACTACGGTTATAGTTTTGTCAGAGATTCAATACCACGTATCTCCAATTTTGATGAACTTGAGTTTTTGATAACATTAGAACCGTATAGGATGGCGCACAATGTGATTAACCCTTCAGCACTCGCGCACAGACCGTCACGCGAGAACTCGCACGCGGTTGAAACGACCGCGCTGTAAAATTTGACGTTAAGGAATGAATTACATAATTTTAAATGAATTGTATACTTTTTAATAGTTAAATAAAACATTTTTCACACAAAATGTGTTACAGTACATAGTATCATGTACCTCCATGTTCACGGCGTAGTACCTGATTGGCAGATTCCTCTTTCTTTACACTCAGAAGCAATTTTTCAATTCTTTCTTGTTCTTTCGAATCCATATTTCATTCAAATCATAACTAGAACACTCACTAAAATACTAAGTTAATCGTATATTTACAGTATATCTCAAAAAAATATGAATAAACAAATTTGAAAGAAAAATATTAAGATTAAAAAAATGAAATACGTGAGCACTCGCGCGCGGAAGAAATGACCGCAATAAGCCTAAAGGTGCAGTTGACAGAGCACACAAGGCACTGGGCACCAACTAACGCCAAAAGCGGTAGTGTGTTGCAAAAATACAGTCTGGGGAAGGATTAGAGTGGGGGTGAGGGGAAGTTTGCTCAAAGTCACTAAACAAAATCAACGAATATTTATAGGTGCGGTAGAAAAGACCACGCTGCGAGTTCTCGAGGGTTAAATAGTACACCTATATCACGATAGGTGGCTCTGTTATTTCCTCAAAATAATACCGCGTATACTGAGGTTGAAATTAGTTTTTAAACACTTTTTTGTCTCTCCTGTAAAATTGGCGAAATATTACACTGCGGTGCTGAATCTCAGACGTTGTGGGGTTTCTATAATTTACCTTCAAAAGTTTTATTTCAACTCATACATGTTTGTTTCTTACTTAGGTTTTGTATACAATTACCTAGAACCAAACAACTTTACAACAGATGCTGATCTTAGAAGGGATGGTTTAGTAGAAGCAATACTAAGGCAAAACGGTAAGGATTGCACTTTATTCAATTATATTCAATAAATTGATGTGAGCATGGGACCAACAATGGGAACGGGTCATCCCAAGAATTTTATGTAAAAGAGAAGTGAATAACGACTGAATGTATTTTTATGAGAGATAAAGAAATTGGAGAAACACATAAATGGTATATTTATTGTTAAGTAATATTAGTAATGTCGTAATATTAGTAATATTAGTAGTGTGTGAAACTGTCTTCTGAGTGCCATGATATGTTGTAAGTAAAACGAGAGAGGTAGAGAAAGATTACAAATAATAAAGGCGTAGAATGCCAATCATAAGAAGAAAAAGCGCAAAATTTGACAGATCAGAATCTCGGACCGAGGTGGGATCATACTTAAGAAGTAGAAAATAACAAATTATACACTCTAAATTTTAAGATGGGGAAGTAAGAACACATTTGTTTGAAATTTCGAAGTAAAGTAGAAAAGTTGAGTGAAGGCAATTACAAGAACTAACTACTTGTACGAGCATTTTGAACTTTGGAAATATCATAAAGTTAGGACAGTTAAGAAACATGAGTTAAAGAAGAAACCTTGGAAAATTAGAAACAGAAAAATATGGGGAAATATTCTATTGAAGAGCTTAATATACTGTGTAGAAAGATGAACTTCGAACTTAAAAGGAAAATGATTAAGGCGGGGAAATATACAACAGACTTAAAAGTAAAAAGAGGAAGGATGGAGAAATTTATATAATGTATACATATTTAAATTCGTATGTGTATGTACGTAAATTGAAAGGTAGCAAGGTAGAAAGGTAAATAGAAAGGTAGGATGGTTAAAAATAGAAATGAGTGTTTAACGAATAAAATTTATCTTTATACAATGGAAAGAATACATTTAGTTGTATGACTAAAAGAATAAACTATACATTTTGGGCATTAAAATAGAAAACGGAAATGACACTAACGGACAAGTTCCAGAATATTTAGCGAAATTAAACAGAAGAGGTAGGTACTGTTGCGTTTCTGAATAATATAAAAGAAGAGAAACAAGAAATATTAGTGATTTGTAATCAAACGAAAAATGAGTCGTCATAAGACTTATTACAAAGAGAGAGCACTTCATTAATTAAAAGCTCGAATAATATATATGAGAACAATCATTTTTGGAACCGCGTTTAATAATAAACAGGAATTCACGGATCTGACTTAAAGGTGGAATACAAGAAAGTAATGGTAGGTTGTATTGTTCCCAACATGGCACCGTTACACATCCTGAGCGTGCTATACTACTCACCTCAATAGAACGTGTAACTACCCCAGGCAAATGCACAACTGTTCGATCGCGTAGTAGGTCAGATACTGTAGGGTATGCATGTCTTGAGAGAACTTTGTTTTCAGAATCAGCTAGTGATCAAGCACCGTGACATCTGCCCCATACGGCAAAGCGTAAGTAAGGAGAAGTAGCATGCTTGTTAGACGGCGTTTATCTTGTAGAGCACAAGGTATGTTCGTGGTATGAATATGCACAATATGCTACCGTAAGAGGAGGTCCCAGAAAGTGTTCAGATAAGGCCAAAGTACATGATTAAAATTATAAAAGCGCTTCGTATTAATTATATTCTTTTGAATGAAGAATATAGTTTGATATATAGCTCAGCTGGATATATAGCTTATTTTTTCTCACGTTTAAAACATTAAACAGTGTATTGTGGGTGCTATATAACTAATAAGAAGACATTGTTTACCACTTCTCACCTGCAAGTTTAGATAGACTTACAGTACCATCTCTCTGTCTAACATATGAACTACACTTGTTGCTGAATACCACTACCCTCAATTCATTTAGCAATATAGTCTGTTCCGATAACTCGGAAAAAGATTTTGCGATGATCAGGTGTCAACAGAATCGTGCCAAACTAACGCAGAGAGGTAGATCAATATTCAATAGTTGATTTCTTAGTGTTCAGTGAAAGAAGGTAGCTCTGATTCCGTTGCTAGCCAATCTTGCAGTTAAGACTACTCGAATCATCCCTCTTTCCAGGGGCATGTCAGGGAGGTTTTAAAGAGGGCTTGTCTGATATGGGAAATCTCTGCCTCCCTGGGTACATCACCGATTGACCACTGACAAATGACAAGAGAGCGACTATTCAGTGGGTCTACAATCTGACCTCACACTACTTTAGTACATGACTATGCTTGAAGACTAGATATTCTATGAAGTCATCCTGAAAATGATCGAATCTTATCTACACTCGTCTAGTTGCCCACAGCTTGTATACTAGTACGAGGGTCGTTCCGAAATTAATGGCTCCTATTTTTTGTGTTGACTTTGTATGTCCGTTACAGGTGTCGTTGGTGTAGTGATAATGCATGAACCTTCCTTTTTTATTTGCAGCTGGTCCCGTTGTTCTGCGGTAGTTGGCGCAAGCATAAGAGTGTTCCAAAATGGAGCCTGATATAGGCCTATACGTGCGTATAAAACAACGATGTGTGATTGAATTCCTCACTGCTGAAGGACTTGCGCCGATTGAAATCCATCAAAATTTATGAGACCTTATGAGACTTTGGTAAAGATTTATGAAGACGATACAATAGACGTGAGCAATGTGAGGCGATGGGTACGGCATTTTCAAGCTGGTGAAAAGGGTGTTCATTATAAGCCACGGCCCGGTCGACCCTGTATAGCTGTCATACCTCGCAATGAACAGCGTCTTGACCAAATCATCCGTGCTGGTCGCCGGATAACGACCAGAGAATTGTGTACAAAGCTGAACGTCGGCATAAATGCCTTGGAAAAACTGCTGGAACATCTTGGTTATCACAAGGTCTGAGCGAGATGGGTGCCGCGGATGCTTAAAGAAGAATACAAACGTCAGAGAATGGAAATTTGTTGGGACCTGCTGGACCAGTACGAAGCTGAACGTGACAATTTTCTGAAAGACGGACTACTTGGCGAACCTTTTCAAGACTCGGAAGCTGTTGTGAAAGCTGCACGGAAGGAGTTAGTCTCTGATGGTTCCGATTCTTACAAGCGCGGAATGCAGGCTCTGGTTCATGCTTGGCAAAAGTGCATAACGAATGGTTGGAGCTATGGGAAAAATGACAGTCTATAGCTGAAATATTGTTGTATCTCCATTAGTTTCCATGGAAAAAGATAGGATGCATTACTTTCGAAACGACTCTCATAGCAATCCTCTACAGATACTACAATCAGTCTGCCATTTATGATGGACGCGTACTGGGACCTTTCAAACTAATATCAACATGCCATCAACAGACACATTCTTTAACTTTTTTTTTTCAAATTCTATAACACCAGTGTCTTAGTTTCACTTGCACGCAGCCAAAATGCAGTTTGAATATGAAATAGATTATATTGAGAAAGAAACAAGTAAGTTGAAGAGTAATCATTTGGTAGGATTAATGACACAAATGTACAATTAATTTTCATTAAATAAAGTAGATGGAAGTTTTTGTGACAAAGGAAAGGAAGGCTTTAAACATATACGTTAAAAAGTATTTTAACTGTTTGACCACAATCATCTAAAAGACGCTTAGAATGAACTGAAAGTTCAAACTTGGGAGAAGCTGACATATGAACAAATCGTTAAAAGTGAAATGCAAGAAATGATATAGGATAGTGAAGTTGGAAGCTAGGTCCAACAAAATGTTTGACTTTTGGTGACAATATTTACTATCAAAAAGTAGTTAAGGAGACCTTGATTAAAGAAGAAATTAATTTTATAGGATCTAGAAAGACTTGTATATTTGCTTTACAGACTATATATCTGCTGATGCGGTATCTGCATCTAAAATTAACATAGTTTGAGATTTAATCAAATGTATTGATAATTTAAGTAGTGGTAGATGATGATTGAGGCCACGTACAGTTATAGAAGTCTGAATGATGAAAGAATATCTGACTAGTTTTCTTTATTTAGGTTTAAGTATTATCGAAGATACGAAATTAAAACTATCAATGAAAATGAATCTGAGAAATTACAAAATATTTTAAAATTGATTGTGGTGATGATAATGAAATGTATACTATATGAGATACTAAATGAAGAGTTACGAAAAAGAAAGAAATGCTAAGTATTGAATTGTACTCAGCTGAAACGTGGACATAACGGAAAGACGACAGTAATATTGGACTTAAATTCTTTGAAATTTGTATGCTGATGAGAATGAAAAACTAACTGATTGTAACGGTAAACGGATTAGAAGAATTAGGAATAATAGGAGTAAAAGAATATAATATGAAATAATTAAAATATGTTAAGATGTTGTTGGGAGGAAACGGTGCTTCGATTGACGTGGTAGAAGATATGATGGATGTAAAATAACGATGGTAAAGAAATATGGAATTAATGGATAGTATCAATGCTATAATTCCTACATCAACACGATGTATCCTACCCATCATAGTACACCCTGTTTCAAAAAGAATATACCTATTTCGAATGCATATATTTATTAAACTTTAAGACACACATATTTACGAACCTCTCAAGTTCAATTTACAGTTCAAAGTTCAAATTAAAGATGTTAAATATTCCATCCATCAGCGACACGAACAATATCACATCGATACTCAAAGTCCTCCCATACTCGGGCAAGCATGTCCTGCGTCACTGATGTTATGGCAGTACGGATCCGGTTCTTCAACTCTTCCAGGTCCTGTGGGAGTTGTGGTACATAAACGTTGTCTTTAACGAAACCCCACAGGAAGAAGTCACAGGGTCACAAATCCGGTGACCGTGGAGGCCAGCTGAGACATGCTAAGCGCCAGCTCCTTGACGACCAAACCAACGGTACGGTAGAGTTTCATTCAGATATTCATGCACTTGGCGACTCCAGTGAAGGGGTGTCCCGTCTTGTTGAAAAAAGAAGTTGTCTTCGTGCAGCCTCGGAATCAACCAGTTTTGTAACATAGCGAGATACTGCTGACTGTTAACCGTGTTTCCATTAAAGAAGAATGAGCCGTAAACAGATGATCGGGATATCGCACAAAACACATTGACTTTGGGCGAATCTCGTACATGTTCAATGACTGCATGTTGGTTCTGTAGGCTCCAAATTCGAACATTTTATTTGTTTACCTGACCACTAACACGGAAAGTCGCTTCATCACTGAATACGATGCGTTGTGCAAAAGTTTTATCATTGTCAATAGCATCCAGAATCTCGTTACAAAATGCCACACGTTTGCGTTTGTCATAAGGACGCAGAGCTTGTAACAGCTGTAACTTGTACGGCCTTGTTGTTGTCACTTGTAACTCTAGACTGGCACGACGAGTTGATTTTGAAGGACTACGTTGGAAAGCAGTTTGAATTCGTGCAACATTATCTTCAGGAACACGAGGGCGGCCAGGACTCTCTCCTTTACATACACATTCTGTATCTAGAAACTGTCCATACCATCTGCGAATGTTCCACCCATTCCGAGGATCAATTTGGTACCTCACCTGAAACGTCTTTTTATTGCAATCACGGAATTGCGCTTTACAAACTCGAGAACACAAAATAATTTCTGCTGCGGAGTAGCCATTTTAAACATATGACGGTTACCAAGCAAAATAGAAGACAACTGACATCTAGCGGCTATTAATATAAACTAGACTATGTATTCTTTTCTCCAATAGCCGAGCCGACTATTTTATGATTAATTATATTGGTAGAGGTAGCAACTCGACACACTAGGTCAAGTGAGTTCCCATTTAGAAGTATGTAATCGTTCTTGTAGTCATTTCCCTCAACTCTTGTGTGCCATGGACGCCCGTCCATGTGAGTGAAACTATAGACGTGTCTTCACGTATTTTAACTAATACAGACGATGATAAATAGCAAAAAAATATAACATAATGAATACAAAGGAGAAAAGAAAGTGGTCAATTTTGTAGTGGAATAATAGTTGCAATAATGTACTACTTCTTGTGTATCATGTATATTGAGAATAACAGAGTCGTCACAAACTCGGATTGAAAAAGATACGAACGAAAGAAGCGAAAGATAAAAAATGAAAAAATTAGAAGCTTGAAGTAAACCGACAACAACTATGTATCTTTCCTTCACTGTTTATTAAATCAACATTTTATATTTCTGCTTTTTAATTAGGTATCATTTTCTAAATTTTGCAATGATAATAAAGGTAATTTCAAAACATTAAGAATTTAACTGTTTATCTACCTTTACGTTTGGATTACATTCTATTTAAATTGTGTTTTAGAATATTTTTTCCTTAAGAGCGCGATCATCTTTCAGGAATCTTGGATCCTGGTCATGTCGTGGTTGATGCTGTTCAAGAAAAATATTTAGGCTACGCCAACATGGACAACTTTACTGAACTAATACCAGGCATTGTTGATGTAAGTATCATATACATACAATTTTAAGATTCACTATCCTACATAGATGCCCGTTATCCCTTTCCGGACGTACCCGCGCGAGTACCAACTATAATCGCTAATAATTATGTATTTCATTTTATTTTATCGGACGAGGACAGCTCTCTACAATTTTGCGGTTACATGAGTTGTACAAATGTGTCAATCCCATACAAGCGTGCCTACTTCTTTTTTATTTTTCGGTTGAAGTTTGGTGGGAATTTATAAATATGTTAAACATTTTCCCGTCCCGAGAGGGATACTGACTTTAGCATTTATAACTATAAAATCATATTTCATTTATAACAATTATATTATCATTTACTTTATTATGGCTGAAAGTACAATTTAAAATGTTTGTCCCAAGTAGTTTTGTTGTAACTTGCAACTAGTGATTTTTTGTTGAAAATTAATCGAACAAGTAAGACTAAGACTTAAGATCCATAACTCAGGAGCAATAGGTCTACACATGAAAATATATGGCATTCATACCTAACATGTAAATTCTATCTCTTTGTTGAGTTTCATCAAGATTGGATGATTTCTGAGGATCTTCCTTGCAACAGGATATTCACAGAAAATAAACAGTTGTATATTATGATAAGATTGACAATTTCTAGTACAAATGCATTGTGTTTTTCATCTCGATTTTTACATTAATTACGACTTCATATCTGATACCACTTTAAAAATGTCAATTTGTTGCATATCTTTCTCGTATTTCCAACATCAGTATATGTTACGATCATTGTGTAGAGGTTATCTTTGAAACTACTTTCTTAATCTGTTAAATATTTGATTTTATGACTTTCTGGTATGGTTATCTTCCCCGAACTTGTTATTCGTAATGTTATTCTAAATAATGCGATTTATTATTTTCAGTTAATGAGTTTGTTGTTTATGAGAGGACATACGTACAGAGCTCTTCAAATTAACTCCAGATACAATACAAGCTACTGGTATGCTTTTGACTATTATCAACCACAATATTCTGGACCTAATGAATATAATGTTGCGGGTAAGATATTAAAATATCAATAATTTACACACATTAAATATTATTCATGGAAATTAATGACATGAGTTTTACATTTCAAACTCAAATTCTGAAAGCTTTGTTTAGTAATCTACTAAGAACGAACAAATGCTTATTTTTTTTAAAAAAGAGAAATAATGTATGCAATATAATAATAAAAATATTTAACTCGAACATTTCATCACAATGTTTTCCTTGCCTTCCTCATAAAATTAAAAGTTAGGTCTCTATTGAAGGCCTCCTCATGACATTTTTCATGCCCGTTTAATTCCAAAAGAGAGGTCGTTTAAAACAAAATGTTCTTTTCTTGTTGAACATATTGTCAGTATGATTGGAACCTACATTTTAATTTTAAATATTTACTTATTTCTGAAGAAATTATATCTAAAAAGATGATTTAATGGATTGATCAAACATGATACATTTTCGCTGGCACTTCCGGCATTATTTGTTACTATTGAACTTTAAAGAAACATTGTATAATGGTTAGGTTTCTTGATGACCTAACCATAAAAGTAATACATATTAGTTTCTGTGTAGTTAGAGATAAATATTTAAACATATATCATAGTTAACTTTTAATGTCCGAATTCTGTAGACAAATAACCAAACCAGATGCAGGAGAGCAGAAATAAACTGAATTCCATTAGTTGCAAAACTCAATAACGTAACAACAATAGTTATCTTACATCAATCTTGTAACCTAGTTCCTCTCATGCATTTTATAAAGTCTGTTGGAAAATCATATAAACTGTAGCCACGATCCTTTATGTCATAAGTAGGAATTATATCACATACAAGTGTGAAAACATTTTGATTCACGATATTGAAAGACGAAAACATATGATATGTGATCTTGATGACGATATAGAATAGAAGAATTATTATCATAAGGGATTCCAATCCAAAATTCTGCTCGTTTGAAAGCACAATGTCAACACAATTCGAAAATTTTCTGAACATCTAACAAGCTAATCTGTCAGAAGATGATGTTTTTAAGAACCAGTATGCACTTATTTTTGAAAATATTTAAGCGCTTTCTCTACATCGTTATCCTCCTAATTTCTTTGCTTTCTTCTGGCATATAAACAATGCAATTATGCTATGTCGGATTGTTTTCTTGTTACATAATATCCTAACTATATATAATACTACATGAACTGACATAAAATCAAGAAATACTTCCGGTTGACGTGGAAAGTTGAAATTTAGCATAGTTGTAGTTTTCCGAGACTAACCGACAAGGAAATTGTCAAAAGTAAATATTTTAAATTTTTACGGGGTCTAAAGGGGGAATGAAGAAATTTCCCATGTTATGTAAATGAACATTTTTTGGGCCTACAAACTCATGTTTCAGGTACTTGGAATTGGAATAAAAACTTGAAATTCGGTATGCTTGTACGTTTTTGTTAGTGGTACTTAAGTAAATTACTAAAAATAAAAGTTTCCAACTTTAGAGTGGTTTTATGGAGAACTGAAAAATCTTCTCTCTGCTATTTATATGGAACAATTTCACCCCAAAATTATTGGGCACTTCCTGTAGGGATACAATGATTAAATTTGAGATGATTGTAGCTTTTCAAGACTAAACCACAGGAAAATTGCCAAAAGTGAATATTTTTAATTTTTATGGGATATGAAAATATTTCCCATGTTATTTAAATGGGCATTTTTCGGATTTATAATATCATGTTTCAAACTCTTGGAATGGTAATAAAAACTTCAAATTCGGTATGCTTGTACGTATTCTTTAGCGTTAACTAAGTAAAGCACCAGAAATAAAAAAATCAACTGTAGAGTGGTTTCATGGGAAACTTAAAAATCTTTCACATGTTATTTCTATGAGACATCTTCTACACCCCAAAATGTTTAGACATTTCTCTCAGAATTAGAATGCTGAAATTTGGCATTATAGTAGCCTTTTGAGACTAACCCACGGAAAAGTTGCCAAAAATGAATATTTATAGTTTCTAAGTGGTCTAAAGGGGGCTGAAGAAATTTGAATGCTATTTAAATGAGTGTTTTCGTGGGATACAAAATCTTATCTTCTAGATAGTTGAAATACGAAAAGAAACTTGAAATTTGATAGAATTGCTGGTTAAGAGCTTCGATGCCTTAGGCCGAGTAAACGCGAGGGTCAGCAGGCGAAGCTCGCAATTGGGCCAAATTCAGGAAGTGTAATTAAAGAGTAAATGCACGAAATTCTTGCATAATACATAAGACATGCTTAGGCCGAGCCAACACGTGGGTCTGTGGGCTAGCTCCCAGGTAGCCAAAAGCTAGTTTACTAATAAAATCGTTAGAGAGTTAAGGGATAATGTTTGTTTTGTTGTAAAGAGCAATTAATGGCATTGCGTTTGGAAAATAAAATCGTTCAAATATCTCCGTTTGCTTTGTAGGTGGAATGGACTTAGGAAGTCCACTTTGGTACCACTTTGAGCTGTAAAATTGTAATAAAGCCTTCAACGTTCCCTTTCAGTTTACGAATTGTTCGTGACTTATTCTCATAAATCTGAAACTTGGCACACTATGTAGCAAACAATCAGGAGGAAGTGATATCTTAATCTAGATGGCCAGTAATGTTATTATTTTTCTACAAAACAGTTTGTTCCAAGAGACTTTTTGAGCAAAGGCTGACGAGATGGCCTTCAAGTTGCGCCATCACGTTAAGAAAATCTGTGTGTCAGGTTTGGTAAGATACTATTGCACACAGCTTCAGTTTAATCTTGCCAGTGCTGTCGGCGTTGCCACGAAACGATTTCAAAGTTCTGACTATCAGTAAATATTAGTAAATCTTATATATATACAAATACGATATACGTACACACACACACACACACACACACACACACACACACACACATATATATATATATATATATATATATATATATATATATATATATATATATATATATATATATAAACGTAGTAAGTTTTATTATGATTTAATTGATTTGGTGGGTCTCACAAGTAAACCACTTAATAAATACGGCAGGTTTTTCTTAATTATTTTGGCTGTTTTATCGGAAACTATGGCTTTACGTGAGTATGTTTGATGATTTTTGCAGAAAGCTCACTCCCTTTGTAGAAGACTAATTTAATCAAGTTGTGTTAATAGTTTTGTTTTTAATTATGAAATTCTTTTCTTCTTGCAGTAAACTAGTAACGTAATTTTAGTTTAATTTATTACAATTTAATAAAAATTGTATAAAATCATATTCATAGTCAAATTAGTCTGTAATACGAGACCGTTCTATTTCTTTTAGGTGTTGATCATTCTGCAGAATTGAAATACCTCTATCCTAGAGATGAAAGAGGTGAACCACTGGACGAGGAAGGAGAACAGCTTTCCCGTAGATTAGTTAGATTATTTGCCAACTTTGCGATATATGGGTAAGTGTTTTTTTTATATATATATACACATTCCAAAATAACATTTACGTTACATTTCTTTGTTTTGTACGTTCCAGAAATAACTTAAACATGCATATCATGTTATATGTTTTGTATATCATTGTCCGTAAAAGATTATAATAATAGTAATAATTTTGTTTTGCTATTATATATGTACCTAGGTACATATTTTGAGTAATAAAAATTAACAATGAATATTAAGTAGGGAAAATGTAGAAATATATTGAAAAAGTACTATCTTTCTAAAAGTTATAATTATTATGGTGCATACCATTCTTGAAATCTTGAATTGTTATTTTAAGGAACGTGGAGTATTACAGTATGTATAGGAATATCATAATGAAATAGTAGTAAGTTTATGGTAATTACATTAATGGCACGGTGCGATCGCGTATCAAAGCTTTGTGTAATACTAAACCATCTTTGATTATGCAGCTTGGAGGAAGTCATGAATGACGAACGGTGTGATAAGAATGTGAAAGATTTGGAAACCCTACTGATCGTAATCGACTCTGCAGGTCTTTGCCAAACGCAGGTTATAGAAATATAAACTCTGAAGAAAATATATCTCACACGATACGTCGTAAAGTGTAGCGCAGTTATTCTCTGAAAAATATTTTGTCTTCAATATATTCTTTGTGAGGTAGTTTGATTGAGATTCAATTCTGATTAAAATAAGGTTGAAAAACTGAGAGAACAAAGTGTGAGTTAAGTCATGCCCGTGTGGTAAGTCATGCTTGTGTGAGAGGTCCTTATATTTTGAGAACGAATATAATGACACTGCCACAGTCATCACTGAGCGGTACAAAATAATGGCATGAACATGCTTGAAATGAGACGGCTTGGCCCAAGAGACATGTGGGTGCAGCAAGATGATTCCACACATCATACGGCAGTAGTTTTATATAGTCTTTCGACGACACTTCCCTAGACACCTCATCTCCAGATTCGATGATACCCATTGACGCACCACACAATCTCCTACCATCAATGAACTGAAATACAGTATTCAAAGCGAAATAGCACTCATCCCCGCCAATGTCTTGCGGCAAACTATGCTGAACATAATTATTAGAGAATATTTTCGTTCAGTTGGTGCCCACCTAAGGGATGTAATCTTCAAACACTGAACATAGTGCAAAACTCCCGTCATTTGTCAATGTGTTCTACATAGTTGATAATAAATGATGTATTCAACATGCTCCACAAATGCACTGTATCCCATCAAAATGGCATAATGTGTAATTTAAGAGAGAAATGTCCGAAGATATATATACTAGTATATAGATCTCATCAAGGTAAACAAGATTATATGAATGGATATAAATCCTGATTAGCAGGTTTTCAGAAAATCGGCAAAAATAAATAATATTCTATAAGTTATGTTGTACAATAAGCATGAAATGTATGGAGGTAAAATTTATAATGAAGCGTTCTCTCAATAAGCTTTTCATTATGACACCAACACAGGAATAGTACACGATATTATTCTTAAATATAACACAAAATTATGGTTAATACTAACATTTTATTTTTTCAAACTATAATATTTTGAAAAGTAAGGCACACATAAATTGATATATTTCATTGGCTGAACAAAATGAATGCTTGCGGATAAATAATCAAGTGTAGTTTTCGAGAAAATAAAGGGAAAACTAATTTTTGTGACATGGCAAGTATTTTATTCGTACCTAATCATAATTTTAAGTTGTTACTCAGTTGAAAGAAATTATTTATTTATTTACTAAATGCATATGGGAAGATACCACTGTTAAATAATAGATTGTGTCAGTTGTTGTTTATCTTCTCCTAGGGTGATACATTCGAATTCCTAATAAAGAAGTAATACTACCTCTATATCCCGCCCCAGCGGTTCTAAATCGGCCGTTTTGTAGATCTGATCAAACACTTCACGTATATACTGACGCCGTACTTAATTCTTACATCTTTTTTTCATTATTTCAGTTGTGATTGGAATTAATATATTTCTTATTATTCTTTGCAGAAATCCTACAGCTGCAGACAATCCCGTGGATAGCGTCCCTGAATGGCCTCCTTATACTTCAGAAGATGAACACTATTTGAAGATTGACAAAGAATTTGTTATTCTTCAGAATTTTAAAAACGAATTTACGATTTCCGCACAAGAAGGATTACCCCAACCTGAGCAGACCTTACATTAAATGTACATTATTATAAACGAGAAAATATTGTTTTCCTCACTATGAAGTTTTAAAATTTTTATCATTAATAAAATTTTATTCAATGTTACATTTACGATGTTCAGTGTTTAAACTATAATATGGATGACAAATCTTCCACTTCCATTCTTTTTTCTTTACAAGTAATAAATAATTACGACATATGTTTGAGTTGACCATATTCCAAATAACCAATGAAAATAGCTAATTTAAATACTAACGTTAATAAATAAGAAAAAGCCTTTCCACAGTTATTTTGTATGAGAAATTTTGTGTTTCTCAGTTTTTAGTTCATTACTGATTTAATTACATTCAGATTTAATTACATTCATAAAGTTTTGACACATTATGGTACGCTCTACTTTTCCTATACTAGTATATGACCAAAGGGAAAACGAGTCGCAAAGAAGAAACCAGAACCCCGAAGAAATTATAAAGGGAAGAGAATCGTGGAAGAGAGAATAGTTCTGCCGAATTATTTGTAGGGCTTTTGGTTAGAGTAACATTTAGCGATAAAAATGTAAGTTAAAATATACAATAGAGTTAGCAATAACTATAAATAGTAATGGCGTCGCCTGATCTTAATTTTGTGCCTCTGAGATCCTGGTTCAAGGGCCACAGTTCCTGTTCAGAAGTGATGGACCACGAGTGCATAGGACCACCTCCAGGGGTGCATAGGAATATCCATGGAACATAGGGTCACCTTAGGTATATATACTCTTCTCAGGAAGGATGGTATCTTTCGTCTAGAAGTTTGAAGATTCATCTCGTTCCCTTTTTATGGGTGTATAATTATCAAAAATATAAATTTTGAACTTTTGACTCTGAACTCAATGCTCCACTACTAGGTTCGAACCTAGGTCTCTGACATTAATCAACCATTTAAATAAGCTAATAGCATTCATTAAAGTATGATAGTCATTTCGTCTCTAAATACAGCGAGCTAAACAATAAGGCTATGTTTATGTCATTCTTTACTCGTTTAAATCAAGCTAGCAAAATGCTTAGCATTGCGTTAAAGAAATGTCAGCAAAAATAAGAACGATTTCCTTCAATGTCAAACAAAAAGATGTGAAATGATTCATTTGAAAGTCCTACAAGGAAAACAAAACTAAGTAATAAAAGAAGATGCCTAAATATGTTAATATAGGTAAAAAAAACATCGAAAAACCTAAAAGAAATTAATTATTACGTTCTTTTCAACACCATAGCTATACGAGACATGAACATATTGTGAGAAATGTCCACATAGGAAATCGGACTAGAACTCCTAAAAAAGTAACACCAAAAATTGAAGTAAATAACTTTATTATTTGTGTCCTTTACATATCTGTTAAAATAGAAAATGACCTTGACCTTACATACTATGATCCTCTTATCACACCAAAATTTAAAATTTTGTACCGAAATTGTCAAAATTTAAGGGCCAACCTATACACACCTCCAAATCACATTAACATATCCATGTCCGTAAGTAATAAATCATCATTCAAGAGGGTCTTTAAGGTCAATAGCCTAGCATTTTAGCAATTTTATGCAACAATACTAATCACGAAGTACTTATACTACCATACCAAAAATTAAAATTTCGCAATTTCTAAAATTTATGGGAGTGATCCTAAAATTTATGGGAGTGATCCGTCCGTACTGTACCCAAATTTTAAGACGCAACTATCAATGTTCCCATGCCTCATGTAAAGAAACGGACCCCATATAATCATATTATTTAATATGACCTGATCAAAAGGATAACATAGGTCACAAACCTCCGAAATTTTTATTTTTCATAATTTTATAGCAATAAAAATGAACGAGAAAATTTAAGGTGAGCTTATACATATTCCTTCACCGGGAACATTAATGTACTGATGTCCTGGACCTTTGTACTCAACCATGTAACGATATAAACGCATAAACCTCATCAAAGGTGTTAACATTGGTCAAAACTTTAAAATTTGTATTTTTAATAATTTTATATCCATAAAAAGGAACGAGAGGAATTTGCAAATTTCTTAAGTTTCTGTACGAACCTTCCTGAGCAGGGACTCTGGTTCCTAAACCAGGAACCTAGGGACAAGAAATTGAGATCATTTAACGCTTTTACTACTCTGTAGTCAAAATAATAGAAGTTTCCAACGAAATTATCATTTACAGTTATGGATGAACTAATGTTTTACATGCTGTATTTTAAAATTAAGTTCTTTCAATAGAGAATTTGAATCTCACAGTGTTCCACAAACAGGCAGCGAAATGTAAGCGTAATTTTATACTAAAACACACCTTTTTCATATTCACGGTTACGTTTTATTGTCTTCCAGTTTAAATATGGAGAATCTGAAACACAAATATGAAAAAAGGTGTAACTTTCAGGTGCTGATAAGACGATTAAATGTACAGAGAAACAACAGTTACACGTTGAGTTTCGTTCGAATTTTGAGTTTTTTTTTAAATTCGTGTTTTGAAGTTAAAAGCGTACGCTTATGACTTTGATGTATATTGTGCTTGACTGTGAGCATATTAGCGGCATTTATTTTTACGACCGATATTGTAGAAGATCTCCACAGTTACCGTGATTTAATGGAAGGTTCGTAGATCTCGGTGTGCTATAAAACTTATATACAATGATTGATAGATGTACTCTTCTCAAAATGTAATCCAATAAAAGTTTGTAATTAAGAATTGACGATTATCAGTAATTAAGAGGACATGACAGGCCATAAATTCACAATATGAACAAAAACTGAAAACAATGAAAGAGGTGTTTGATTAACCTATTGATATCTTTTTAATACACATAATAAACAGAAGAGGAAAGTGTAGATAGTCTGCTATAGCTTCTTGTTCCCCAGAAGAGTTATATGTATCAACCATGGATGTCTCGTTACCAAGAATTGATTCTAGAGAAATGTGATAAGGATGTGTAGTGATGTGAAAGGATGGTAGTATGCTACGAAGGGCTTGTCAAATGTTGATATAGTTTTTAACGTGTTTCAATTTTTAAGTAATGAACTTGTAATGAACATAACATTCATAGAAATTACAGTTACAATTAAGCAGACTGGATTTTACAAAGACAGAAATAGATAAAGGAGATCGAGAATGAAATATGGTGATCTTCTACTTGTACGCTTTTAATATATATCCTACAAGCTTCAATAAACGCTGAATATTTTAGAGAAATACTAATTCGGGTAAACTAAGAAAAACAGTAATATGTTCCGTTAGTCAGTCACTTTTTAGTATTACTAAAGCGCTCCCTGATATAGGTAATTTACGTTGATTTTTATGTTTCTCTCCACTCCTCTCCGATATTGCGTGGCGGAATTTAGATATAAATGGCATCGGAAATGTCACTGTTCTTCACAACTGAACTATGGATTTGTCACTAATATCGATCATTTTCTGTGATGCCTATGCAACTCCCCACCCGGCGTTTCGGGTCACGGCACCGGAAGTGAAATTGTTCATCTCAGTGACTCAGAAAACCATGAATTCGAAACTTATATCGGACACTTTCGATTATTTTATATATTTCTCCTTCCTCCTACCCCAGGTTACGGCACTGAATTTGGATTTATACAGCAACAGAAATGTCATTATTCATTTCAGTAATCTCTAAAATCATGGTTCGGCACTACTATCTGTCATTTTTGATCGTTGGACATTGTAAATGTCACTCTTCATCTCAGTGACGATGAAAACCATGGATTCGACACTTATAATGGTCATATTTGATCCTTCACACACACACACACACACACACACACACACACACACACACACACACACACATATATATATATATATATATATATATATATATATATATATATATATATATATATATATATATATATTCCCCCTTTCTCAAGTTGCGGTGCTGAATTTGGATTTAAACGTGATCGGAAGTGTTTGTGTTTGTCTTAGCGACCCCGAAAACTATGAATTCAACACTAATATTGGTCATTTTTGATCATTTTTATGTATCTCTTCCTACCCCCCAAGTTAACGGGACTGAATTTGGATTTAAACGAAATCACAAGTGCCACCGTTCAGCTTAGCGACCCCGAAAACAATGTATTAGGCACTAACATTCATCATTTTCGATCAGTTACACTGTAAAAAATGAGGTGTTGAAACAACACAAAATGAGTACCAATTTAGCGTGTTACTCGTGTGTTAATTCAGCACCAAGCATTTTTTTACGGTCTAGCCGTCTAAGGGGTTACGCCCTTTCTTCGGGGAAGGGCACCAAGCACTTTTTTAAAGCTAGCCAACGGCTAGCACCCTGTTAGAGGGTTACGCCCTCTTTTAGGTAAGGGAAATTGGAACAATTATTGGATTAAGGATAATGGTTGGTCTAAGGGGTGTTATGAAGTAGAAAATCTTTATTTATTTAACCATATCAACAAAACAGAGGACTTAAGGCCATTTGCGGCCTTAACATATGGGATGGAACAGGAAAAGAAAACAAAGAAACAAACAAACAAAATAAATACAATATATGCTGTGATACACAGAATCAGGAAATTACACAATATACATATTGAGAAAGAAACAAAGTATTATCATATTATGAAGCAAGGGTGATCGATGAAAGGAAAGTAATGATGATGTGAAAGTGAGGCTAGTGGCATATGTTTATATATAAGATATAGGCTGATATAGGTATAAGTCTTGTGATTATGGAGATGAGGAATGAGATGAGGTGCAAATCACGCCACAACACGCAGGTTATGTAAGAACACAGATGAAACCATCTTGTCTAGGGGCTACTCTAGGCTATAATGGAGACAGAGGGAAGCCCATGTTAGTTAAAGGGAATATCACTGTGCACTATATGATGGGAAGATGAGAGGGTGATGAAGGTGAGTATGAAAATCGTCAAGTAGAGTAAGATCAGGATGATTCGGTGGAAGTGTGTAACAGTATAGTGTGAATAATAGTGACAGGGGTGTGTGCAGAAAGCGAGAAGGTGCGGGGTGTACTGCTGAATAATGCATCGTATTCAACAAAAGAGGATGATAATCGTGGTAACGCCTAGTGATATAATTTACCCGGAGTTTCTCGATGTGGTACTGTAAGGTAGGAAATGTAATGAGACGGTATAGGTATTGTGTAGGACTGGGTAATTTAATCCGGTAAGCAATTCGGAAGGCATGTCTTTCAAGTATGAGTAGTTTCTGGTAAAAACTGTCTGGAGCAGATACCCAAGCTGTATGGCCATGTGTAAGGGTCGGACGCAAGAAGGCTTTGTAAGTATTGAGTACGGTGGCAGTTTTAAGCCCCAGGTTGTGCCAGTTAAACGCTTCAGAAGATTTAGGCGATTGTAAGCTTTACTAGTAAACGTAGTAAGGTGTTTCTTCCACGTAAGATGCCGATCGAAGGTTACACCTAGGTATGTTACTATCTTACTAGCTCGTATTGGAACGTCGTCTACCTGAAGCGTTAAGCGGTTTGGATTACGGCGTACTTTGGTTGACTTTTTTGGCGGTAGGAAGACGATGGCCTGAGTTTTAGAAGCGTTAATTAATAAATGTCATTTTTTGCACCACTGATAGAAATTATCTATGGCTGTTTGTAAAAGTGTATTGATTTCCTGGACTGTATTACAAAGGGCAAGGAATGCAGTGTCATCAGCGTACTGAAACATGTGCAGTTTGTCTGGAAGTTGAGGCATATCCGTAACAAAGAGGAGATATAAAAGAGGCGATAACGCAGAACCTTGAGGGACACCAGAAAGTATAAAGATTGGATGTGATAGATGATCATTTATGGAAACGTATGCAAGTCGGCCACTCAGAAAGTTGAAAATAAATCTGATATAAGGGATTGGAATATGAAGGCGAATAAGTTTGTGAATGAGAGCTAGATGCCAGACTTTGTCAAATGCTTTTTCTAAATCGAATAGTACCAGACAAGAGGGTTTGACGCTATTATAATGTGTGATGATCAGATTCGTAAGTCGAAGAAGTTGGTCGTTGATGGAGAAAGCAGGTCTGAAGCCGGCTTGATATACCGGAAGAATGTGATGATGAGCAAGATATGTATGAAGTCGTTTGACCAGTATCCGTTCGAGGATTTTACTAAAGGTGGCGGTAAGCTGAATTGGACGATATGATGAAACATCATCTAACGGTTTGTTCGGTTTAGGAAACATAAGTGTTTTCGAAGTTTTCCATGTTGTTGGGAAATATCCAGTGCGGAGAATGAAAGTATAAATAGTTGCTAAAAGTGTCAATAATGATAAAGGGCTTTCTTTGATATGGCGGTAAGTTACCTGATCAAAACCTGGGGCGGAATTACGTTTTCGGTTGACAACAGCTCTGAGTTCATCGACTGTAACTGGTGAAGTTAACGGTGTCTCAGGTAGAAGGGAATGGCAGGTATTGGGTTGTAAGGAGTAAGAATTCACATTAACTTTTTCGGCTGGATGTGAAGAATCGTCGGAAGGTAAAGGTGTGAAGATGCGTTGTAGATTGTTTGCAAAAGCATTTGCTTTGTCTATATCGTCCTGTGCTAGTGAGTTGTCGATTAAAATAGGATATGGAGTCCTTGTATATTTGCCACATAGAGCATTAAACCGCTTCCAATACTTTGAAGGATGACTTGTGTCTGAGAGTTTATTACATGTTTTAATCCAACATCGAAGTTTGTAAGCGCGAATATAATTGCGTACTGTGCGTTGTAACTGTTTATGATGGCGAAGGGCATCTGGATTATGCGTGCGAGTATATTCACGATACAGGTGTCGAGAACGTGTTACCATGGTGAGATAGTTTGGCGGCAAAGTAGGCTGATATGGGCGGGACGTACTTGCAGGTATGAAACGTGTACTAGCTTCATGGATTGCGACAGTTATAGTGTCTATTGCAGTGTAAAGCTCGTCTTCCGTTGTAGGTTCTGTGAGGTGACCTGTGCTGGTAGTGAGATGTGATCTGTAGTTATTCCAGTTTGCTTTATCGAAACGAAGGCTGGTGGAGAGAATTGGTTGCGACCAAGCACATAGCCATCCGAGAATATCAGAAATAACTCGTTACTACCTGAGAGATTTTTTATTCGTATTTATTGTTTAATATGAGCAAAGCTTTCAGAAATGCATTTGCCACTTATGCGAAGCAACGAATAATGTTCTATGTTTTCTGTAAACAGTCACAATAATATTTTATAAACCTGTGAATCTTCTGACAACAGTCACATAGGCAACAGTTCTGCCATCTTCTGTTCATACGTACTAAGACACAAGAATAATAGATAAAGACAACAGATGGAAGTACTGCTATCTGTGTAACTGTTGTCAGATAATTCACAGGCTCGCAACAATATTATTCTAACCGATTACAGAAAACATAGAATGGTATTAGTTACTTGCTATAAATGCGAAATTTATTTATCAACGCTTTGCTTATATCAAACAATAAAAAACAATACAAATACTCACAGCCAGTATCTAGATATTTCTGATATGCTCTGAAGGCGAAGTGCTTGGTGTTAAACACATCCTACAAAATATTGGCGCAAGTTCCATCAATTAACAGGTAGAGTCTCTCGTACGCCTTACCCCATTGTTTATAATCATCAAGCAGTCCTTACGGATGCAGAAAAGGCTAATATTTTTGCTTCCTATTTTCAAAATATCTTTACACCTCTACCCGGTTGGCATACACCAGGTCGCTTGCAATCAACTATAAACCGACATACCGATGCAGCTTCTCCTTTCTTTCGTCCGTCTGCTGATCATGATTTAGAACCAAATAATCCTCTAACCATGCCGATTCAACCCGAAACTATTAGTAATACACTTAAAGGTAAACGGAATACTGCACCAGGATTTGACTCTGTTACATATGTACTCATCAGACAGGCGCCTCACTCTTTTCTACTCTTTCTTAGCACCATTTATACCTTTATTCTGCGAACTGGATATATTCCACTCGACTGGAAATACTCAAAAGTGCTTCTTTTTCCTAAACCAAAGAAACCTCCATCAGAAGTCACATCATATCGTCGTATTCACCTCACTAGTTGCCTATGCAAAATCTTGGAAAGAATCCTTGTCCGTCGCATGCACGACCATCTTCACTCACATAATCTTCTTCCAATACACCAAGCTGGATTCCGGCCAAATTTTAGTACTCAAGATCTATTATTCCGTCTCACCACAGCTATTTACAATCAATATAATACAGGTTTTCCTTCTTGCCTTGTTACTTTTGATTTGGAAAAGGCTTTTGACAAAGTTTGGCACTCTGGCTTACTATATAAACTTCATAACTATCTTCTGCCAACTTCGTACATCCGCTTCATACACTCCTTCTTAATAGGACGATTAGCTTATATCTCAATTAATGGAACGCTCTCTCATCCCATCTTGCTGCAATCTGGTGTACCACAAGGCTCATCATTGTCTCCTTTATTATACTTACTGTACGTCGCTGATTTTGTTATTCCTAATAACACCACAATATTTCAGTTTGCTGATGACACTGCTTTTTTCACAACTGGCCGCACCGTACAATCTCTCAATAAAACCATGCAAGTAGCCATTGATGCATTTCTGCGATGGTGTCATATTTGGAGGTTAAATATTAACTCTTCCAAAACACAAACCATAGTTTTCTTACCACGTCGACGCCGTTCACGAGTACATCGAAATCCGAATCTACTTCGCCTTCAGGTTGATCTTACGCCTATTCCAGTTTCAAGTAGTATTACGTATCTCGGTGTCATTTTTGACACTCATATTACCTGGACTCCACATCTCACCAAACTCATAGGTCAAGCGCAAAATCGACTTAATCTTCTCAAACGATTAGTGGGCACAACCTGGGGATTAAGGGCACATACCGTTCTCAATACATATAAAACCTTCATGCGGAGTACATTAACCTATGGACATACAGCCTGGGCATCTGCGCCCCTAAAATTCTATCAAAAACTTGCTATACTAGAACGCCATGCTATAAGCCTAGCATACCGCATAAGCCTACCTCATCCAACACGTTTACTTTATGAGATGATCGATTTTCCGCCATTATTAACGCACCTCGAACAACTACGTATACGTTACATCAGCAAACGTATAGCACAGCCCCATCCTATGATACTTGATATACTCCGCTACGACCGTGACAACGATGCACCACCAACATTCATTGACACCCCTCTCCAACACTTCATGACATTATATCATTTACAGTTAGATGATGACATATTGGACCCCGAAATCTATACAATCTACCGACCGCATGAACTTTCATCTCATATCTATCCATCATATGCACAGTAATACCTATTAACAAGGGCCTCCTTCGTCTTCATCAGTTCCTGAATCGCCCCAGGAACAGAAGATAACTTCATTCGTCTGAACTAACATAACCTTGTGATGTGACGTCCAAAGCACTGCATTTCATCCATTCATTACAGTTGTTCATTTTCTTACTGCAGCCCTGAACTTTCTTTTCATCTCATAGTTTGTGTTTATGTAATAATAACTGCCAATATTCTCTTCTAACCATTAACCTATTAGTGTTTGTGTTATATATATATATTTTTTCTGTCCTGGAATCATTTCAAACCATGTCTGTTTCATATTAATGTGATGAATAAAGAAATAATAAACCTGGCAACCCTTAGACCACCTACATTTCCATAGAGACACTTGATCTACAGAACAACACTTACCCGAAGAAAGGGCACAACCCTTTAAACGGGACGACGAACAAAAAAAAATGCTTGGTGTTGAATTGACACACAAGTAACACGGTGAAGTGGTAATCGTTTTGTATTGTTTCAACACCTCATATTTTGCCGTATCTCTCTCTCTCTCTCTCTCTCTCTCTCTCTCTATATATATATATATATATATATATATATATATATATATATAAGAGAGATAGTTTAATTACTTATTTTGTAAATTACTTACAACTCATAAACTAGGCATTAGAACAATGCCTGGTTTTCTCAATAAAAGATGATATATTAGATTTTGTAAATGTTATTACAAAGTGGATAATGATTGGATGAAGAGATTAAATTATGGGAGACCTGAGGAATTTATATTTTCAGATTAAAGTCTGAAATCAATTGACGATCTACTCGTTGACCTAAAGGGTTTCAGTATTTCGTAAGTTCCATCAGCTAAAGGCCAGTGACTGGAAACTAAGAATTAAAGATGCCAATGCAAGGTTATTTTGTGGTTAATAGAGGTTTAGCTTTCTTTTCTCTCAAAAGAGAACCTTTAAATAATAGTAAGAAACGTTGTTGCTTATTCATATGCTTTGAGCCGGTGGCTGTTCACAGGTACAGAATCTGGCTAGACACTTTCACTAATTATCACGTTAACGACACACTTTTACGCTTGGAGAAGCTCGGTGCTGACCGCCGAAGTACTTGGATCGAACTGGAGATCCTGTTCCTTCTTCTCCGGGGACGCTTTCGTGCAGCCCTGAACTTCTGGTTACTGCTAAGCTCTGGACGCTGAAGTCCTGGGTTCGTTCCTGCTGGTGGCCGCCTCTGAAGTCTCAGCTCTTACGAGCTGGACTTGTACCAGAAGTTCCGCCTGGAGGTCGTCCCTGGATTAGACATCATCTGAGATTGTAACCTGGGTGAGCTGCGCTTTATGGGTCTTCGGGCGTCGAACTCAACATCAGTGATGATAGGCGTCTTGGTTCATTGGAGCCACGCTGCGCAGAGTGACGGCGATCGGCTTGAAACAGAGTGAGGAGCATTCAGTCAACATGAACCGACAAGCATGGTCAACTGAACTTTTTACCTACTAATTTTTATACGGAGTAGTTTCCCTGTTTACTAGGTTGTGGTACGATTATAACTAATAAGAGAGAGTATGTGGTGTAGTAGGAAATCCATGAATCTGTTTTTGAATTTAGACTTGTATTTTCTGAATAGCTCGTATATTCTGAAATAACAATACTGTCCGGTTGTTTTTCTCTTTCTCTTGAAGAAGTACCACTTTCTTGATAATAATATTATTCCCGTAAAACGTATAATTCAGCCTATTCTGGCATTAGGTTTGCTACAATGAATGACAGATATATATATATATATATATATATATATATATATATATATATATATATATATATATATATATATATATATATATATATGTATATATATACATATACCCAGTGGCGTAGCACACTTTTGCGGGCCCCCCTGCAAAGTATAGAGAAGGGGCCCTAGTTGTAAAGCCGATAGAAGTAATGTTGAGGTTCTACTTCTTTAAATCTTTATTCATCGCAAGACTTCGGGGGCCCCTATAACTCGGCTCCCCCGCACTGCGGGGGTTGCGGGGGCAGCTGCTACGCCACTGTATATACCCCTCCCCTAACAAAACTGCGGGGCTGAATTTTGGATTCAAACAACATCCGAAGTGTCATTGTTCACTTCAGTGACCCTGAAAATTATTGATTTGGCACTAATATCAGTCATATTCGATCACTTTTAAATGTCTCTCTCCCTCCCCCGCCCCTAACGTGCACTGTCAAAGTGTTTCTACAAAAACCTTGTCAGACCCCAACCTCATCGAAGTTGAAAATTTGATCGATATCGATTGAATATATATATATATATATGCACACACACACACACACACACACACATATATATATATATATATATATATATATATATATATATATATATATATATATATATATATATATATATACTGCACTCTCCTCCCCCAAACCTAGGTTCTACAATCAAAGTGAAATTTTATATATAAAACTTATATTTTTTATATATAAAACTTTGCAGTCCCGAACCTAGTCTGTGTTGAAAATTTGATTGAGATCTGTTGGGTAGTTCAAGAGTTATTAAGTCACAAACGTAGGCACTTTTATTTTCATATATATTGATTTTTGTATATCTCTCTCCTTCTTTTCCCTAGGTTGCTAAGTCAAAGTGAAAAGATGAAAAGATATCCCAGGTTTCCATCTCATCTATGTTAAAGATTTGATCGAGATTGATCGTTTGGTTTAACAGTAATTAAGTTTTATTTATTTTTTATAATTCCTCTTCCTTCCAACACTAAGGTTTACCGTCAAAGTGAAATGGTAAAAATACTCCCAGTCCAAAAACCATTTTGAAAATTTGATCAAGATCGGTCGAGTAGTTCAAGAGACTAGAACTCGCAAAAATAGTCACATTCGATTTTATAGTAGACTAGCCTTTGGCTAGCTCAGGGCTCCTCCCCCAGACCCCGCGTTTCCTCGGCTTACGGCCTCTAATCTATTACATATCAGCCTTTGCATCAACACTGAATGTCCTGCATTTGCTCTTCATATTTCCTGAATTTGACCAGCTGGGGTCTTCGCCCCCGCACCCCCGCCTTTGCTCGGCCTCCTGACTCTCACCTCTTTAACCCACAATTCTACTGAAGTTTCTTTCCCTATTTCAAGTATCTAAAAAATAAGATTTTGTATCCCAAGAAAACACCTATTTTAATAACATAGGGATATCTTCATCCCCCTTTAGACCCCTTAAAATTAAAAATATTCACTTTTCGCTTTTTTACTGTAGGTTAGTATCGGAAGGCTACAATCATGCCACATTTCATATTTCTAATAATGTCGGAAGTGCCTTTGGGACCTTTTGGGGTGTAGAAGACGTGCCATATAAATAACATGGGACAAAAATTTCAGTTCTTCATACAACCATGTAAAGTTGAAAATTTTTATTTTACTGATTTACTTACTTAACGATAACGAAAACGTAGAAGCATACCGAATTTCAAGTTTTCATTCCATTTCTAAGTACCTATAACCTGAGATTATAGGTCCAAAAAGTTCCATTTAAATTCTTCATCCCCCCTTTAGACCCCCTAAACATTAAAAATATTCACGTTTGGCAATTTTCTTGTCGCGGTTAGTCTCGGAAATAACATTCATGCTAAATATCAACTTTCCACGTCAAGCGAAAGGACCCCTTTAATTTATGCAGTGCATGTAGTTTAGTATATAGTTAGGATTACAAACGTTTTGTGGCTAGGAATTTCTACATGAGAGAAGTTACGTGAGCATTTATCCAAGTCGGTGCTACACTTCACTTTGTCAAACCTGTTAGAAACTCTGTAAGAATTCTCCAGAATGATTAATGGGACACCGATATCACACAAGATCTTTTCCACGAAGTCTAGATACTAAAACTTGTGGTCATTGAAATAGGTATGATCAGCGCCGTACTGCAGCTGAGGGGCCAACCATGAAGGTACTTTCTAGAGATCCCACTCATAGTACGTACTGCTCTCCTTCCCAAACAATAAAAGAGAGTACAGAAGTGTCAATCGGATCAAGAATGTTGAAAAGTCTTGAAGTATAGATTTAAAACTTTTTTCTTAGGCAGTAATTTCTCCCCTGACACTAATTGTAGGGATGGGCATGAGACGAGTCAAAGGTAAGTTTTTCGAGTCGAGTTCAGAGCCAAGTCACTGTTTTAGAAGTCGAGTTGCGAGTCGAGTCTATTTTAATAAATGGCTCGCTCGTTCAGCTCGTTTGAACTCGTCTTGAAATCGTGGCCTGATTAGATTGGAAAGCGACATTGCTCGAATCGAGTTGGGATAAATTTTTTAGCAGAGTTCTCGAGTCGAGCTCAAAAATTCTGTTTGGAGTCGAGTCGAGTTTCAAAGATAACTTGCTTGAACTCCCTCGTGTCAATCACTAACTGATTGATCTGACGTAACGCCTAATCCAACATTCTTCCCTTGCAATTGTATATATAATCAACAAGTGCATAACCTCCATTACTTCACATGTCCCCCTAAAAAATGGCTCGCCTGTACCATGAACCCATCATGAGCGCCCTGTTGCATATACAAACACATGTATGAAGCATCAGAAGTAATTTATAATTTATACAAATGTAACACTTCTCCATTGCCCTGTATTAACAGTAGATTCCTGACTTTGTAAAGATGATAGGACGAATGATATTCTGATGTTCTATCATCTCCAGAAGCAACACAACCTGAAAGTATGCACCTAGTATGAATCTAAACAGAGGATATCTCTCCCCCTATTTTCACACAACTTTCAATAAGCGAAATGAAATTGCTTTAAACACAAACCTTGTAAAAGATACCTCCATTAATCTGTTGTCTACAAAGTAACAAAATATTAAAATAACGCATTACTCAAAAAAATCTATATCAGTGACATTAAAATGAATATTTTTGACCATTTTTTTTTAAAAAATATATTTTTCTGTATAATTTATTTTACAGCATCTATTTGTACACATCTACGATGAAATACATTTTTTACAATGTACTATACCAATATTTGAGTTACATCATACTTTCATATAATAACATTATTGAAATACACGTAGAAGAGGCCCATTTAATAGAGGTATAAAAGAATGGATCCACAAAATGCTTATGCAGGCAGTATGCACAACTCAAAGCAAATATAGAGTATATTGCACTTATTTGGCACAAGCCAAGAGCATGAACTCACAAAGGACATATTCTACACTGAATTACACAGTCCTTAACGCATACGTAGGAAGATCATTTTAAAGTAAGGCTTGAACAAATGAATTTTATGTATTTCCTTTAAACATTTTTGGAGGAATGGAAAGAAAGCCGAATTAAATTTGCATCTACACAAGGCTCCTTATGATGCCTTTAACACGTGTTTAAAATACAGCGTGTCCACAAAGCCATGATGCACTTTTGACCGGTCACACGAAATCAATGAAAGAAGATGGAAATGTGAAATCTTCACCAAATGAAAGGAAAACTCTTTAAGTTTCATACCTATTCAGTGCACTTTGATGTGGCTTCCACTTGTTACCCTACACACATATAAACGATATTCAAGTTCTTCCCATACACCGTTAAGGACGTCTAGTGTAACAGAGTGAATAATGTCTGTGATTCTTTGTTTTAAACGATTAATGCCTTTCATATTCACTGTACACACGTTGCTTCATATAACTCCACAAGTAAAAGTTTAAGGGTGGCAGACCTGGGGATAGAGGTGGCCTTGGATTGCCACCCCTGCCTTCCCACTACTGGGATAATGTTGTATCTGGAAACTCACGAACAATGTCGGCGCAGTGTGAAGGAGCGCCGTCATGTTGAAAAAATGACACCTTCTTGAAATTGTGGCACAGCGCAAAATTCCAACATTTCAAGGTTGTTTGCCGTCACAGTCTGCTCCGCAAAGAAAAATGGGACTATTACTTTATCATGCATCAGGCCACACCACACTTCACATTAGGGGTGTTACGTTCGTACTCAACGTAGGAAAGAGGATATTTACCAGTCTATATTCGGACGTTATTGTGATTAATATATCCACATACGTGGAATGTCTCCTGATCGCTAAACACAATCTTCTGTATAAATCGTTCATCATTGTCGATCTCATGAAATAAATCTGTAGCGAATCGTTTGGGTCTTACCGCCGGTTTGATAGCGTCGAATAGCTGTACTTTGTAAACCGAAAAACGTAGACGTTTAAACAGCAGTCTTGCTTAGTGTAATTGTCCAGGAGACGCACGCACACATTATTTCGGGCTCTTTAGGTAGCTCCCCCGTATAGCCTTTACACACTCGTTACTCTACTGGGATACGTCCAACAAACAGCCGATATCCTTCAGCTGCTTTTCCCACCAAGTAATGTTACTCCTATGTGCTGGCACTTCGTTGTACACACGATGATATTCACGTTGCACTTTGATCACGGGTTCGAATTTATAAAACCGCAGAACACACTGTAAAGTCCACATGTCGACTGGGGTGGGCATGAGCTTCTGCGCAGTTCGTGGTGTTGCGTCATCACTTGCGTGCGCACTTCATACTACTGAAACTTGGAGAGCTTTCCCCATATGTGGTGAAGATTTCACATTTCTGTCTTCTTTTCTGCTTTGTTTTCCTGTTGCTTTCCTGTGACCGGTCAAAAATTGCGCCATGAATTGATATGGACAAAGTGTACATCGTTTCGAAAGTTACTTACCTGCAACAGTGATTGTTTGTGTGATTTTCCTCTAAAGATAAATATTTTCTCCTTTTTTTTTTTAAAAAAAAAAAGAGAAACATCGAGTTGAATTTTCATTTTTTTGTCCAGGACTCCGTAACCAAAGGGGCCCCCAAACTTTAAAAATGACTGAAAACATTTTCACCATAGAAGTTAAGAAAAAATATGACACGAGTAACTCCTATATCAAACATGATCCCTTTGGAACATGCTCGGAAAAGGCCCATTATAAAATTTTTTGATGGAGCTCCCTTGTAATTTCCCGCTCCAGGGCCCTTAATTGTGTTAATTTTCTATGTGGAAAACAACGGTGTTATGAAGTGTAAATTATTATTTAAGTTCACGTTATGCCGTCACTTGAGATTTCAATTTACCTGAATACTTCAATATTAGCAAAATTGTAAACCAGGGTAGGAAATCTGTAACCTTTCAAATGTTTAATTACGGGAAATGTGAAAATATTATGGGGCGACAATGCTGGTCTGGGATTAGCTGACTCGACGTGTTATCGTCCTCCGTTCCGTTACTCCCGTATGCGAGGAGTGCGTGACGTGTGCCCTTTTGTACACATACCGCTACTTACGATACAGGGTGGAGTCCCACTAAAAATTTACCGTCCAAGGTCAACGTGGCCCACACAAATTTCTCGGTTTCCTGCCTGGCCAGTACAGCGCTGCTTATTAGGTGATAAGCAAAAGAGCAGATGAATCGAAAAAAAACTTCAAAACTTTAAACAGAATCCAAGAAGTCAGATATAGCCGTTTACTAATGAACCTTTACTAGAAAATATACCTGTCCGTTTACTAGACGATATTTCTTTGCGTTACGAAAATAATTGAGAATGCCAGAGTCAACGTCGACATGCAATTTTAAAATAATTAGTGCAATTCAATAAACAAGTTGTTTAGAAAAAATCTATAATTCTAATTTATTTATTGTCGAAGATATAAACTTTAAAAAAAAAAATGTGTCAATGTCTCACTTTTAAGACACTAAATTATACCTTATGTTTATGGAAGATTTGTGACTTGCTTTCAAAGGCATAATTCAATCTTCTAAATGATTTCCATGCCATTTTAGAGCAACTTAGTTTCTACGTCACCCTTGAACTCGCCTTTGGATAGTTTTAGCTGTTCAAGGAAAGGATATTCGTTTCTGTTTCAATATTATTTCAGTGTATATTAATGAACTCCATGTTTGTTTTACGTTACCTTTGTATTGTTTGAAAGAAGGGAAGTTGGATATTCCCTTGATAGTACAATCCATGAACGTGTGTAGCATTTTAGTATACATTTTGTAATAACTAATTGCACAAATATTCGATTCTCTGACATTAATTACTTGAAGTACTACTCAATAAAGTAACCGTACTTTGAAAGCTTATGTATCCTAAATACAGCCGAAGTTTGTAGTTACTATTTCTTTTCATAAATTATTAGTATAAGGTACAAAATCCATTACAAAAACAGACCTATTTTTACTAACACGTTCCAATACAGATATCTTGATAGAACGTGCACCAGTGTACTTGTAAAACCTATAAGAGTTTCTCAGGTCTCAAGTTACATATATTGTGATGTATTTTCTAGTGCTTTAGATAGTTTTGTTTCTTCTGAGATGGCGCACCTTTGAGAATATAAATCATTTTATTACATTCCTATTTTAGATTGGTCTTTCTGTAGCTTTATTTTGAGTAAATCATGTTTTTTGAACAACTTTCATAACACCCTCAATCATTCCAATTTGGATGACATATGATTATAGGGAACACACTTGTGGCGATGGTTTATTTATTTATTTATTTAAGCTTAAGGTCCTTTAGCACTAACTCGTAAAAGACGGGCGTCTACAGTATAAAGTGAAATCTGAAACATTATAATAAATTAAAATTTAAGTGCTCTCCCAGCAGGAATCGAACCTGGGAGTACGTGAACAAATAACACACTCTTCATCATTTGTACCAGTGGGGAGGGTTTGTAGTAATGGTGATACATAAAATTGTAGAGTAAACCTAATTATTTTACTTTAGATTCACAGTGATAATTATACGACCTAAACATTTTTGAAAAATAATCTGAATCAAAATCAGAAGTAATTATAAAATAAAGATTATAAATATTATACAAGCCCTTACGTTGAAAGCTTATCTTTAGATAACCAATAGTAAAAAAAAACTAAGATGAAAACAAAATAAGATAGTTTTACCTTGAACTTGGACTTATTGAATATTATCAAGAGACTCCTCCAAATATATGCACAAGTAGTAACTGATAAATTTTAATCACCAGTAGGACTAGATGTAAGTATTGATACAGTCTTTAAAAAGGAGAGAGTCTGCCAAAAATATAATCATTTCTGTTATCTTATGATACGAACCTGATTTTTCATGATTGAAATACTTATCAGAAAATGATTATATTTAAAAACTTTACATAAGAGAAACTTTACATTTGTTTTCACAAGAAACAAGTGTGTTTGTTCGCAAAAATGATTCAGCAGTGGATAATTTTGGCTATTGCTCTCGTTGTGTATGCTCAAGATGCACCAGTGGTGGATCTTCCAGGATTAGGGATATTGAGGGGAACAACCCTTGTGACAAGAGGAAATAGAACTGTACAATCGTTTTTGGCTATTCCTTATGCTAAACCACCAAGCGGGGAGAGAAGGTTTCTGGTACGTACATGACATGTTAATGAAAGATTTTTTGCAAACACTTTAAATATAACTCATTAATAAAAAACTGTGGATATTGTTACTTTTACTTTTATGACCCTATTGTTACTAACATTTTTAATTACTCGAGTACAAACCTAGACTGTTTTTAAAGCTCTTACCGGTTGAAAGCAACGATAAGTGGAGTATTCGCAATGCTCAATCATTGAACACAATTTGTATTTTTATTTCTGTCTGCACATTTCTGATTTACTACAGATACATGGGTATATTTGATTCTCTGATATATATTAATTATTTTCCCGTATTTCCCTTAGTTTCAAATAATTCATAATAATACAGAAATGGCCATTACAGCGGATAATTCAAAAGGTTATTATGTCAAGGATGTCTCTTAGTTGATTGATCACTTTGTAAACACCCAACTTTCTCCTTTATTTTAGAATATTCACAAAAATTTAAGTGAGCAATGGATAGTTAAATGACTAGCATTAAAATACATTCTTTAGTGTTGTCATTTCTAAAGTTGTATCGTTCCCTTTCATGTATATACAGGGTGCATCATTTATCTTATACTCAATATAACATATTACATATTACTCAATATAAAGACTCATCTGGGTTTAAAGTAATATATATATATATATATATACGGGGTATCTTTAATGATTGGTCACCTTTCAAGAGATGATGGTGAAATCACAAAAGAAGTGATTTAAGATAAGAAGTTGTTATCTTAACGAGAACGAGTTTTTAGAGAACGAATTATCCGACGAAAATCGGGTCAAAGCTAATAGTACGTTATTTGACCTATAGTTTCGATTCATGTACAAGTCGATGAGAAACAATGGTGGTGCAAGAGAAGAATCACAGAAACATACTGTACTACTATCGGAGCATTGGGAAATGGGCCAGCGAGAATAGACAGTGATTCAAGATGCCACAATAAAACAGGAGACACGAAAGCGGTATAAATTGTGTTAGTTGACAGAGGTGTGGCAGAATGTGGGGTCTCAAAGCTCAGATATCACCAAGGTTGAGGGGAAGATAGGAATTAGGATCCTTGGAGCAAGAAATACGTACAGTATAAGCGACAACAGAGTGACGTGAAAGGTCGGGTATAACAATCGTACAGTACTTGTATGGTAATGGAGGACGACACATTCTAAGGCTGGACAAGACTGAAAATTATACTGATAGGATGAGCAAATGACTTACATTCAAAGCAGATGTCAAAATGGCGTCCCTGGTTTCGTGCTAATGATATCACAGGCAACTAGAATTCGTGTAAGAAGGGTTTCTTCGTTCTGTACAGGTGTGTCATAGACGGAAGATTTTACATAACTCCACAAGAAATCATTTTGGTTCAGATCAGGGGATCGTGCCGGCCAAGAATTCCAATTCCAATCTACCTGTGCGGGAAGTAATAGTCAAGGCACTGACGAACAGATGCTCCAAAGCCTACTGGGGTCCCGTCATGCTGAACCCACATACGCTGACGATCATCAAGAAGTACATCTTCTAATAATTCAGGGAGTGTTTCTTGTACGCGATGCGTACACTTTTGCAATGAAGCGAGGCGGCAAAAGATATGGTCCTATGAGCTTGTCACAGACGATGCCTGCCCAGATATTAACCTCAAATCTCTTATATCCATGCACAATGGTACCTTGGGGAACTTTGTCGGCTCACACATGACTATTCCGGCTATTGAATACACCCTCTCTCGTAAAACAGGCTTCATCTGTGAAGAGTATCTCTTCATGAAAACAGCGCTGCACGAGCTATTCACTAAAAACCACACGGGGTGCGAAATCTGTAGGATGCAGATCTTGAACTATCTGTAGATGATAGGGCTATAGTTGATGTTTACAGAGTACTCCCTAAACAGTACTGTGATCAACCCCCACTTCATGTTCTAATGGTCTAGTGCTTATCGAAGGTTGTTCTGTCACAATAAAGAACATCTTCTTCAATGTCTAAAGTCCTGGTTGTTCGTCTCCTTCCGGGTTCGTGACGTAATGGGCACAAGTATTCCGTTTTCCGTAAACGCTGCAATAGCCTTTGAATCATGGAGTACTTTGGATGTCGCTTGTACGGATACCTGTTGTGATATAACTTTCCAGTTTCACAACTGCTTCCGTTAGTTAGCCTATACAAAAACACCATATCTGTAGATTCTTCAAATGTGAACTCCATTTCTCTGCCACACTAATCCTGCTACCGACCAGGACCACAGACAACTCAACTCATAGGTACAGATACTGAGAGAGTATCCACGTAATAGAAGCACGCCTTCATCAGTTTAATGAACGAAACACTTCGCCTGCCAAACAATGATGGCCATCACTTCCGAGTATTGTAATACAGCTACAGAGGTGACGATAACGTAACATATCGTAACGTGATGTAACGTATGATATTCAAGCAAAAAGATGTGTCGAATGACGCTCTTAACAAGACAAAACGTTTCCTGTTGTTGGTTACTAAATAATGGTTTCAAGAAAAGGTTTATGCGAGATTGCGTGTGGAGCATTCTAGTTGCCACAGCGTTGCGAAATAGGAATAAAAGACAACTTAAGGCTATTGAAAGTCTGGTCTGCTGATATTTACAATAATTCGTGGAATACGGAACTGGGAAAAACCCAGAGACACCAGTACAACAATGTCTTCGAACACGAAACCTTACATGATTTGGGATCGACCCCAGGACTCCTAGATTCGGATCTGAGTGCTTTACCACTCAACCACGACGTATCAAGAATATATTAAAAGGCAGTGTTTATATATCAACAATGTTCGAGTTGTGGGGTACAGGAGCTCTGTTGTGGCTAGTGGTCGCCAAGTCTAGTAAATCACTTATGATGATGATAATTTACCTCCAATTGTACTATCGGTAGCTAGTGCAGACATGTCTTTTCCAAACAAATACCATTGTGTCATCCTGTATTAAGTTTTTCGTTCCCGAGATTTCAAACGGTTCTATGTACGATAATTACAACTCAGCTTCCACGTCGGATATTTGCCTCCGACACGAAGAGTATGTCCATTTCCTGACAACATATCCTTACGCCAGCACTGTTCCTTATCGATCTGTACATGAATTGAATCTCTAGGTCAAATAGTACACTATTTCTTTTGACCCGACCTTTCTCCGACAATTCGTTCTCTAGTTCTATTCATTTTTATTCAATTTTGGTACGTTTTCGTCGGGCTATAGGTGAGAACTGACACATTTACGGATAACTTCTTATCTTAAATCACTTCTTTTGTCATTCTTCACCATCTTTTGAAGTTTGATTGATCATTAAAGATACATCCTATATATAGGTATGTTTATGAGTGTTAATTTTTATATGAAGTATATTAAATGTAATTACGTACGAAAATTCATTAGTATGAGTGAACTGATATCTGGATTGATAATATAAGCATGAATAAGGTTCCTCGGACCTTCAATACTTTCATCATAAGTAAATAAATACACAAATTTTATTAATCTTGACTCAGGCTTCAGATTGTGGTATAAGCGTTTCTCAAAACTGGTGTCTATACACCAGAAAGCATTCTATGTTTTGAAATAGGACAATTAACTTACAGCATGCATTCTTTAGACAGTTATTAACTGCACTGACATGTCACAAAGCAATCTGGGATGGTATTGATACTGGCTCCTTGTGTAAAGGTGAAAGAACAGGTTAATCATATCGTTAGGAACACAAACTTTCATGCGACCCAACTGAAACCAAATAAGACAGAATTCATAACCACAATATTGAACGATTATGGATGTTCTAGTGAATAAGTGAATTACTCACTTGTATAATAAGGTTAATTGAGTTATAAAATTGGGCCTATTTGAATATGTATATCCTGTCATATTATAAATTCTAATACGTGGAAAAAATTAGTCTTTTCCTGGATGTAAATAATACAATACTTATTGTTGCTGGATAATGCTCTTCAATCAATGCTCTTCAACGAAGCATTGATTCATATTGTTTCTTATATGACCAAAATTGTCCTTAACGACCGTATGGACGTTGTGCCATATACGATCTAAACACGAATTTGGCCACAAGTTTGGAAATAAAAATATTTTTTTAAATCATGTTGATTGTTGATGTACACTCATGTCCAAAATTATTGCCGCATGTCTATAAACATGTTGTCGTATTAATATAATTTGATAACGAATTCGCCCGGTTTTTTTTATAATGTTAGCACGTGTATAATCGGCAAAGACATGTATGTGGCAAATTTCATGTCAAAAGAGCAATAAATAAGAACAATAAAACGAAAGTTAAACTTTCTTGTCCATTTAGCTACATTCTGTTTTACTCACTCTAATTTTCGTATTTATAATTCTTTTCCAATGGAATTTACTACAAATATATATTTCGCGATTACACAAACAGTATCAGTATTAAAAGTACCCTGCAAAATCATTACCGAATTACATTCTTACAAGAAGACAGTTATAGATATGCGACAATCATTTTGGACATGAGTGTACTTCCATCAGGGCAATTGAAATATATAGTTTTTATATATTTCTAAAAGAATCACGCAGAAAGAGGTAACAAAGTTGATTTTAGTGACGTTTGTATCTTAAAACATATCTCTAGTTGAGGATTCTTAAAATTTTCTGCATTTAGTATGTCCTGATTGGGTCCAATAGTAATTTGGCTGGCTAATTGGAACTTCATTGTAAGTCATATCAGGATGAATTATTCCGCACCCATATACTTTGGCCATGTGTTGCAAGGCCCGTCTAACTTGTGATATTATTCTTGTAAAGGTGTACAAAATTTTGATGTTTGTGATACTATTGCACCTTTAGTTTGCTACAATAAATAATAAATATGATATAGTAGGTTTTCATTAAATATGTAGCTTTGAAATATGTAATAATCTAATGTATTTTGTTTCAAAAAAATCTTAGTATAGTATTGTGAATAGTGGCAATCTGATGGTACTGCTAAGCACGGAAACAATCCTAATCCTAACCATATATAAAACTACATGAACTGACGTAAATTAAAGCAGTACTTCCGGTTGAAGTGGGAAGTTGAAATTTGGCATGATTGTAGCTCTCCGGGACTAACCGACAGGATAATTGCCAAAAGTGAATATTTTTAATTTTTAGGGGGTTTAAAGGGGAGATGAGTAAGTTCCCCATGTTGTTTAAATTGACCTTTTTGAATCTACAATCTCACATTTTAGGTACTTGCAAATGGAATAAAAACGAGAAATTCGGTATGCTTGTATGTTTTCGTTAGTGTTATTCAGTAAATCAGTAAAGCAAATCAGTAAAAATAAAATTTCCAATTTTAGAGTGGTTTTCTGGAAAACTGAAAAATCATTCCCATATTATTTATATGGGACGTCTTGTTCACCCCAAAATGTTTAGGCAATTCCGGCAGAACTAAAATCATTAAATTTGGCATGATTCTAAACTTTTGGGAGTAACAGACAGAAAAAATTGCCAAAATTGAATATTTTTAATTTTAAGGGGTCTGAAAGGGAATGAAAAACATCTCATGGTATTTTAATAGGCGTTTCCTTGGAATACAAAATCTTGTCGTTTATATAGTGAAAATAGGAAAATAAACTTGATTCTTGGTAAGATTGTGGGTATAAAAGGTGCGAGGCCGTAGGCCGAGCAAAGGTTTGGTTGTAGGGGCGAAGCCCCGAGCTGGATAAATTCAGGAAATATAAAGAAATGCAGGAAATTGACTGTTGATGCAAGGGCTAATACACAAGGGATGCGAGGCCGTAGGTTGAGCAAAGGAGGGAGTCTGGAGGCGGAGCCCCCAGTTAGCCAAAGGCTACTCCTTTACATTACGTAAACTTTCAGTGATTTTTATCTACTATTTTAAAGGTAACAAAGGTGTTTCAGGATAGGTGGACTACAATTTACATCATGGTCTATAAAACATACAACTAAAAATGTATTCAAAGTATATATTTAATAATTAGAAAAAACTAGAATTACAATTAAAAGTGAAATTGAATTTTTTCAATGCAAGTTCCCATAGTTATATTATAATCATAAATGGGAGTTATCATTTGTAATCTTCAGCAATTAATATAAAAGGCATTAAGCAACTTAAACAAAATCGTACTAATAGACGTATTCCAAATTTTAAATCTTACACTAAGTAAAATGCCAATCTAGCAATTATAAATAACTTTCGATTTTCCCTAATATACTCGTAATTATTAATATATTTCCCTCAGCTTTTAAAAAAATCAGATTATTGAGAATTTTACTTAGTATAGGCTTACGTCCAGACAATTGGACTAAGAAAGTTATAAATAAGGAAACAAGTAAGAGAAAGATACAGCTGTACTAATTATATTCAAGAAATAAACAGTAACAACAGTTGAAAATAGCTCATTTTATGAGTGTTTGTTAAAGGTTGTTCGAACATGTATTATGTGTTATAAAGAGTATCAAAATTTTATTTTTTTAAACAAAAAGTGAAGTATCTGCAATTTGAATTTACTTTAAATTCATGTTGAAATATGGGAAACTACAAACTGCTAAAACTATTTAACAAATTGATGAATGAAAGTAAAGTAGTCCTTACAACATTATGTTGGCTATTGTTACTTAAGTGAGACTAATAGAGTAAAACTTTGCCTGTCATCATTAGAACATTGTTCTGGCGTATTCACTTGCTTGTAGTTTGGAAACCTCTAAATGTAGAATATTGTTTTTGCATATTTTGCAGCCTCCTGTAGATATTGACCCATGGGATGGAGAACTGGACGTATCACAAGAAGGAAGAAAATGCCCACAGAGCGATATCACAGATACGGAGGGAGATATTGAAGATTGTCTAACATTGGACATATACACACATGAGGTAATAATAAATATTTTTGTTAATTTCAAAATTTAATAATAAATTTTCAACTTTTATTACTAAAAGTAATACTTACAAGAATAATTCAAGCAAATTATATATATTGAGCGAATATTACAACGACGAAATCGGCATTTTAAAGACCAATGGACTTGATTGAAACAAGCTGTGACAATGATTCCTTTTACTCTATTCGAAGATTTAAGAATATATTTCTGTAGATTGTTTGGAATACTCTCTTTTGATTACTTGAAGTATGCATATGTATACTGTTCAATTATATATATTAAATACATTGCGTACTATATTAACTATACTAATTTACATACAATATTCTTGATGACACTGAATTTCGAATTGAGAGAAACGGATAATAGAGTTTAAAATGACATACATAAAATACGTAAAATATGGGAAATAACAGAAAATATTTCATTCAAGCAGTTAGTATTAAAGATGCGTTTATTATGATCCCTAAATACTTAACCGTATTTTAGATTTCTACTCTTTTTCATATAAGAAAATGACATCGGAATTATATTGTTCTCTTCGGCGCGTTAAAATCCTACTTAATCAGAAGAAACTCTGAAAATTGAAATAATATAGTTCTTTCCTAACATAGAGACTCCTGATACTAAAGGAGCTCTGTTGTAATTATCCTGAGTAATAGCAAAAGAATTAGAATTTGACAAATTTTCTTTCATTATTTCATGTGAGCAATTTTAGCACTGAAATTGAATGATTATATATGATTTCCTCTCCATAATATCAGTTGAAGTGGATTATTCGTAATTATGTGATTTTGGAAGCGCATTCATTCATATCGAAGGGAAACATTCTTTTCCACCTTCGTACTTTTCTCTATAGAGTCTCTCTAGTGTTAAGATTACATTATGCCAGTTTCTAAAGCCGTGAAATGGTAAACAACTAACGTGGATGTTTTAGCGCGTGCGTGTTTTATACACACACCCCGATACCAACCGAATATAGGAACTTTTCTCCATTGTTAGTGAAGAAATTAATCTTTGTTCAAAAATTTCTATATGTTTTTAAGAATGAGAAGTTTTACAAAACATAATCTTTTTTAAATGCTAGTATGGGGCAATACTTTTAATTTTATGGTGAAATTATTTAATGTTATATTGTTATATGGTATAAATAAGAAACATTGTTTAGTGCTACTGAATGTTTATATTCCTTCCTTAATTCCATGGTTCAATACCATGGTAAACTTCAGTTTTGAAAAATATTTCTCAGAAGCCAACAGTATTCTGAATTAAACTTTAATAACTAACAAAATTGGTCATCCTTTTAATTTGTCAAATCCAGTGGTAAACTTGAGTAACTAGTTAACCATGAATGCGTTGTATATATATTGTTACATTTTGTATATGTAATTATAATTTTAACCTGCGTTAATCAGATATAATTTTCAGTGATAAACCGTAATATTATCATACAATTGATAGCTTTGGATTATATAAAGCCAGAAATTTAACTATATATGAGCCACCATTTTACATATACACTTTAGAGAAATTTAACGTTTTTGACCAAACCATTCTAAGCATGGAATTAATGATCAATGATAGCAATCGTAACTTCAAAAATATCTTTCTATGGTAGTCTATCAGCTTCTATTGGCTTAAGTATTCGCTACCAGTGAACATATCCTAATTTAAAATAAACTTATAGCATTTTAACTTGTTTTTGTATATATTATTAATTATTGAAGTCTGCTTGTGATGCTGATTTATTCTATAGGCTGCTAGTGATGCAAACAGGCCTGTGTTGCTGTTTATTCATGGAGGTGGATGGACGTTTGGTTCAAGCAAAACTGAAATGAAACATGACTTTTTTATGGATGAAGATATTGTATTAGTTAGTATTCAGTATCGCCTTGGACTTCTAGGTAAGACTGTGTTTTTTGTTGTATTAATATTATTGAAACAATTAGGTTCAATTTTGATTATAGTTGAATCTACACTATTAGAAGCAGTAAAATATTATTAATTTGAAATCAGAATTTTTACTTTGTTGAGATTATTGATGATGGTTATTGAGACATGTTAATAGATTACAGAGCTGAAATGTGTCAAAATGGTTGGAAGCAAGAAGTACTGGAAATCAGTATCCTGAATCGTGTCAAAATGGGAACATTAGCATCTGCGCAAGTTTAGTGTTGAAGTGGCGATTTAAATTCGATATTTTAGCATAGACTCAAGCATGGACAGAGAACACACATCAAGTTCTGCGTGAAACTCGTTGAATCTGGGGCGAAAGCTTCTGAAGTCTTACAGCATGTGTTTGAGAGAAAGGCCTTGATTTGAAATTAGCGTTTAGAGTAGCGCTATTGAAGAGGTGCACAACATCACTATAAAACTAAAGAAGGTCAGGGTAACCTTCAACCTACTCAATACTTCTAAACAAGAAAGAACTTGACTCCGCGTGCATGACGATCCTCGAAGAACCACAAAGAGTATTGCAGCAGTAGTGAGTGTTTAATCTTGATATACAACAATCTCCTCTGCGGTAATATGTTTACCGTAAGTGCTAATAACATTGGTGAACTAGACTTGATTCCAGATGGGGACTCAGTGGTCAATGGTAAATTGCCATGTAAAGTACCATGGTAAATTTCGTATGTTTTTCTATTAAGTATTAATGCTGAAAGCGGATAATAAAGTTAAAAAAAAGAACTGAAGACAAATTGATAGTTTTCGCTAAGTTTAACATCAATGTCCCTAGCATCCTGAGGAAGGAAATTTGCGAGAAACCAAGTTTGCTGTAGCATGGGCAATTGGATAATGCATGACGATAATTTATCCTAAACACTTAAATCTTGTAATGCACTGATTACTGTTGCAGAATAACATTTCCCAATTCCTCTTTCGCATTGCTTATCAAATTTGGACCTATAAAATTTCTTAATCATCGCGAAGAATTTGGAAGGGAAACAACCGTGCTTAGCATGAATGAAATACAACGAAAATCGCAATGACCTTTCGTACGATGTCAAAAACGTAACTTTCAATAGTACCTTGAAAGTGGCAACATCGCTGCATCGCTTCACGAAGGTGCCATTTTGAACTGAATAAAATATTTTTAATTTAACCTTGTCGATTACAATGATTAGACTCAGTCTCATAACCTTCGAATGTAACACTGTAGGTTTAATTATAATACAAATAACAGATTAGACTGTAGAGTATATTCACGGTTAAAGATATGGTATTGATATTTGCTCATTCCTCTTGGAACACCTTGGATTAAGTATTTTTGACAGAATGCGAAGCATTCAATGTGGTTATGAGCCGACACTGGATCATTTATAAAATCAGGTAAAGTCTCTAGTTTAATTAATTCAGAAAATACTATGTCCGTCAGTAAAAATACTTATTTCTTGAAACACAAAAGAAATGCTGCAAGCAATAATAAGAGTGAATTATTGTGGTTACAAATTATTCTTAGAATTGCTCTGAATTTTAAATAAATTTAGTTAATTTTCTAATTAGAAAATGGTATTTTAGTAATTGTGTATGCTAATTTAACAGTATTATACAAACAGTATTTTATTAATTTCTTTGAAAGGTTTCCTCTCATTGCAAACCGACGACATTCCTGGTAATGCAGGACTGTTAGATCAACTGAAAGCTATTCAGTGGGTCAATAAGAACATTCAATATTTTGGTGGTGATCCTAGTCGCATTACTATATGGGGACAAAGCGCCGGCTCACGGAGTGTTCATTTACACTTAATCAGTCCACTGTCTGCAAGTAAGTATGGACGTTTCTACTACATACCAAAATACTTAATTAATTAAAAAATGCAGAAAACATATTTTATTATTTACAAATATTGAATTTTTCTTAGGTACTATTGAGTAAATAGAAAGCTTTAAAGAAATAAATATTACATTTATGCAAAATATGTTAATTACCCTATTTGGTAACTTACAGGGTGAGTCATAAGTCTCCATACAAATGATGATAATACTACACTACAGTTATAAAATATGTTCCACATGTTTCCCTTGCATGTCGAGACAAAATGACAGGCGCTCTAACCAATTCCGACGAACATTTGCCAATGTTGCACTTGTTACTTGTTTGCAAGCTGCACTGAAACTTTGTTTAAGATGATACAAATCCCGAATTTTCTCCCAGTACACAATCGATTTCAGGTGACCCCACAAAAAAAACATGGGAGTGAGGTCTAGTGACCTTGGTGGCCACTCCACCGCACCACGTCGACCGATTCAATGCCCAGGGTACTGCTGGTCCAGATCGGCGCACTTCAATGCCGTAGTGGGGTGGTGCTTCATCCTGCTGAAAAAATGCAGGTAAGTCCCCACTCTCATCCAAGATTGATATGAAGATGTCATTTTTCAACATGTCAAGATAACCTTTGGCTTTAAGGTTTCCTTCCATGAAAAAAGGGCCAACAATCCTGTTATCCCATATCCCTCAGCACACCATGAATTTCGCTGCACCTTGCTGTTTGCACGCAGACATCCAATGTGGGTTGGTATCACACCAGTACCTCACATTTTGCCTGTTCCCCTCATCACCACGATCATAAAGATTTGCCTCATCTGCAAAAAAAGATGGTACGAACGAAATCATGATCACTATAGTCCAAGTTTAGTGCCCATTCACTGCCCTGTGATCAGGATCGTCTTCGGACAGCTTCTGCGACATTTGTAGCTTGAATGGGCGCCACTTGTTAGTATGCAAGATACGCATGACACTGCTTTGGCTGATACCAATTTCTGCAGAGAGGCGTCGGGTTCCCTTTTCCGAACTCTTGACAATCGCTGCCAGCACCATCGTTGACCTAACTTCATTTGTTGCCGTCTTTGGTCTTCCACATCGAGGTTCGTCGGCCACAGAACCTGTCCTCTTGAATTTCTGAATGAGTTTGGCCACTTTGTCATGGGTTATCTGCGTTCTGTGTGTTTCATTGAACGCACGTGCTACATGACGCGTGCTAGCATTACCAGCCAACAGATTGATGTCAATACGTTCCTCCTTCGTAAGTGGTATTCTTTTGCTTCTTTCACTTTGGTTCAATTATCTGGAAAATAAAAAATAAACATTAGTCATCTTGTATGGAGACTTACTCCCTGGATCGTACGTAAAATATAAACATTAGTCATCTTGTATTGAAATTTACTACCTGGAATACGAAAAATAAACATTAGTCATCTTGTATGGAGACTTACTACCTGGAAAATTAAATATAAACATTAGTCATCTTGTATGGAGAATTACTACCTGGAAAGTCAAAAATAAATATTAGTCATCTTGTATGGAGACATATGACTCACACTGTAGTTACAGAGTAAAAGTTACTGGGAACACAACTAACATACGGTGATAAATTATGGTGGTAATTTGGTAACCATCTCAATGTAATAATTTATGAATAACGTTTGTTGGATTTTCGAAGGAATTGCGCAAGAAATTTTGGAAATGGGAAGAATGACATACGTGTACAACGGGCAACATTTGATTCATATCTCTGAGAAAGAAATGAAAATTCATTGTTCTTGAATTTAAATGGGAATGAATTGATATCCTAAATTTAGAATATACACAAAAAAGTTAAGCTAATGGAATTAGGATAGAATAGCATTTGATGAAGGCCAAAATCATCCATACCTTTGCTTAATATTGTATAGGAAGATTTTAAAATTATAAGACACGGTTTAATTCTTAAAAGAATCCATTATACTCTTGTTCACAAATATTAGGTTACGATTGCCGCTATTTATATTTTGAGCCTAACAATGAAAAAACAGTAATTAGACATTGAAAATTCATTTATTGTTTTTCGAAATATTGTCCTTTGTGATCAATACAATTTTTGCATTCGTTCGAACCATTCGTCAAAGCATTTTTTTTTTAATTTTCTTGAGACACCTGAATAAAATGTTTTTTGAATGCATCAACGGCTTCTTGCGAAGACTAAAATCGTTGTTTACGCAATTTATTATTGGTATTCGGGAACAAGAAAAAGCCATTGAGAGGCAAATCAGGATTGTACGGCAGTTGACCCATCAATTCGATTGTTTGAGTGTTCAAATCTGTTGTGTGAGAGCACGCATTGTCTTGACGAAGAATGATGACGCTTGTTTGTTTTCCATATTTGGCCGAAGGCCCCAGACAAAAAATAATGTTATATACCATTCAGAGATGACCATTCTACGTTCCTCTAAAGGCACAGTTGTTACATGACCAGTTTTCTCGAGAACACAGGCGATCATTTGTTTCGATGTACTAATAGCGCGAGCAACTTTTTTTGAATTTGGTTCATCTTGAAACACCCATACAGTCGACTGCTGTTTACGTACCGGTTCATATGCATATAGCCTTGATTCGTCACCTGTTACAATCTTGTATACGTCCTTTGAAGCACAGTCATTGTATTTATTGAGCATTTGTGTGCATCAATCGACGCGAGCTTCTTTTTGAGTTTTTGTCAAATTATGTGGGAGCCAACGGGAAAGATAAATTATGGTGTAATATTTTATATATGCTGGTGGAACTAATGATTAGGGTTGCCTCAATCTCGCAGTATGTCACATGAAGATCTTGTGGTATTAAGTTTTGCACAGCATCAATGCTTTCTTGAGTAACAACTGGTTTTGGACGACCTTCGGGAATTTCGTCAGTGAGTGATTGGCGGCCACGAGTAAAATCGTTATTCCAGCCTTTCACAGTGGCAAAAGATGGGGCTTCATTGTCAAATGTGGAAGTAGGGTGATCCATGCACTCTTGTCTTGACAATCCATGTAGAAAATCATAATAAATCATCGCATGAAAATTTTCACATGTTAATTCCATTTTTTCTTGGCACGCAATCTTCATGTGAACGTAAACAGCACAAATCATGCTACGGACAAATATTTGAAGTACGATATTTTCAAAAGTGTCAAAAGTTTCTATGTAAACAATAAATTGCGCCTAACTATAATAAGTGTTGCCAAGGCTCAAAATATAAATAGTGGCCCTCGTATAGTTAGAGATTACGTTACAATATAAGTATTCAATATGTTACGTTTATCATATCCACGGATTACTCCTTTAAGGGTCTTCAATACAAACTTTCCTTCAAGAGCTTACTAAAAGTAAAGAATGTGATAATTTGGAAACTTAGGTTTGACCCTGTAAAATGCCATTAGATAGACTAATACCTAAGTAGTTAGTTCCAAAAGGTTTCATAAAATGGACAAATTTGAGTATTGATAATTACCACTAAGTTCCTGGATTTCTTCTTTAGGAGTTGGTCTGATGCAGTTAAAAAAAAATATGTTCCTAGTACAGTTATTCAATGTGGCCTACTTCATAAATGTGTACATGCATTACTCTTTTAGAGCATTTGCCAAAATAATAATGAAAAGGGTAAAGCATACCACAATGAAATAAATAAATGCTTTCTATGTGTATTAAGCGAAAGAGCTTTGCAAACGTGTTTCACATGTTAACTTACTCAATTACATTGAATTGATTACAAGAAAGGGATTCTTCTATTTATAACGTTGTTGGGAGATTTAAATTTGTAGGTTGGTCTTTTAAGTTTAAAACTAGAGAAAGTGCGTACAAGCGGTATAAATGATTAAAATCTTTTAAAGTATAATATAATACACTATCATCTACGTTGAGGATATTATCACAGGAAATCTTATGCCTACACATAAATTACACCAATATCCACCTTGTCACAACTAAGAGACATATGTATTTTAGAAAATGGCAAGTAAACAATAGAAGCAGTTGATCAAACCATAAAGAAGTCTTTCCGTCATATGAGGTGATGAAGACTTAAATGTTCAGCTGATGAACGGAAATATTTGTTGTAATACTTAAAGTAAGATGGCAACCTCATTACTATACTTAAAGTAATAATCCAAATTTCAAACATTATGACGCCTTATAGTTAAAGAAAAGAAGTTTTAAGTCTAGTTTGCTTATTCCAGGAAATGGATTAACAGAGTGGAAAATTTAAATAAAAAAATTCCATACTCTCAACTAGTTTATCTTTCATCATAAATTATAAGTGACATGATTAAGAAGTAACAACACGAATATTTACACAATCATTACTATATACAACAATTAACACCAAAGTAGTGTATTTTTTCTTTTGTCTGAATACAGTGCATTCTATCACACTTAACAATCTATAGTTCATTTTATTATATACAAGAGTTGTGTATGAGTATGTTTATTAGATTCTTCTAGTATTTTGTACCATCTATAATTAATCAGTATTATTGCTCTTAATGTTGTCTGTAGGACAAGAAATGCGTTTTCAAATATAATGATAGGAATTTTGATTAGAGCATGTTACTAACAATATTATGTGTGATAAACGTAAACCTTCATTTATCTAGAATACTTTCATAAATATCACAAATTACAAGGTGTCCTTAGAGAATGTATCACGATCTTTTGTTTGGCGTGGGACTTGTTTAGCGTCAGAATTAAAAAAAAATCAAATAATTAATCTGTTCTTATGAACGCAATTTTATACTCTTAGTAATAGGTTGTTCTTGCTTCTGTATATTTGTTTCTAACGAATTTTCGTAAATCTCTCTTATGCAATATAATATTATTTGTACATTTAGCTTTGAATTGAAAAAAGTAATTCTCATTCAACCTATGGATCCTTTACATTTTTATTTATAATTAACTAATTCCTTAGGTATATTAGGTCTTATGCAGAGTCGTTCTGACGCGTGATTAGTGCGATACTAAGGAGTTCGACCAACATATGTTTTCTGCAGTAGTCAGGCCTTTGGTATCACTCTAATTATGCGTCAAAACTACTCTGCCTAAGGCCAATTATGTCTAAAATATAGTATATTGAACTGTATAAAGAGTCAGTAGCTTCATTTTCTCTTGTATAGCAGGTACATTACATTCTTTTCCTTAATGTCATAATATATGCCTTAAAATCTGCTTGTGTGAAATTATACCTGTACAATTGTAAAGCGCATCGATTAATGGAGAATGGATGCGATCACTTTGATCAGTGATGCAGTATTTTACTTCTACTACTACTACAGCAACAACTACCGTTAATGCTACTTATATTGTTATTATTATTATTATCAATAATAATAATAATAATAATAATAATAATAATAATAATAATAATAATAATATAATTTTACAAGTCACATAAATGTGCAGTGTGCAAAAAAATCAAATACCTGCTCTAAACTCACAACTCCTTTCTTAAGGCAATTGTCGAATTTCTCATCCACAATGATATTAATATATAATATTAATTATTTATATTATATATAAATATTACTGTGTTACTGTGTTAAATATTTCGTGTTACATCTGCTCAAAGCAGCGCTGCTTTATACGATAGACAGTAAATGTCTATATTCAGATATTTTTCCATTACTTTGATCGCAGAGAAGCGAAATGTATTTATATTGGGAAACTAAAAGGAAGTAAACGTTCAAAGAAGAATTAGGTAAATCATACGTAGACTACTTAAATTTCAATGTTAAATCCATAGGAAAAATATAACATATCTATTAATATCTAGGTTACATGAATCGGTGCTTATAATAAAGTAATAATATTGTTTTGTATATATTTCTTATTAGAAATTAAACGTTTTTAAATAGTGTATTCAGTATGGGTGTTAAACAATTTATCTCATCAATACCGTATAGAATAAAGGGAATTATAATATTCATTCTCTTAAGTGAATAAAGGGAATTATAATATTCTGAGTTTTTGCGCTATATCATACATGCTGTATGCGTATTTAAAGTACTGCGCTAAATAATATTGTTCAAAGTTAAATTGCGCTTGAACACACCTTTATACACTACTAAGATTAAATATATTTTTCATGTATTTAGAAAACATGTTATAAACCCTTCTTCAAGTAGAAGAGGAATTTTCGAAAATGATGCGAAACATGTATAATGAATACTACTTTTAATGAGTAGTGTATATGCTGAGTTTCTCCTCCTTAAGTTCTGGATCAAACACTTCTTTTCCCTGGGAAGATTTGAGTATTCCTATCTTCATTTATGCGACGAATTTTATAAAAGTGACGTGATAAAATCTAAGTTCAAGGTAAGTATTGATTATACGTCTATTCAAAGAGAAAAAAGATAAAATTATAACGATTAGGTTGTATAGTAAGAAGATCGAAAGTCGATCAGAAGACATACAAATCCTTTACGTACAAAAATGTTACCAGATAGAACAATATTTAGATTTGTATTATAACCCTCTATACAGTATGTCAATTTATACACTGATGCACAAAACTTAAGGATAACATAGACGATGTAACATGAAATAAAACATGTCTTTGGAAATGAACGAAAACATGGCAGAACGTTCACAGAAGCCTCAAACACATGCACAAGAAGCAAGACGTTGAGTAGCTTGACAGTATAGATTTGACACCAACACGAAGCAGTTAAATGAAAGGGACGAGATAGTGTGTGCCAGTCAGAGAGCTGTTACGGTGCATTATGCTGATGTTACTCACAACATGTTCTAGAGGCAACATGTGGGTGACTTTACTTGTGTAAAAGTTATCGAAAAACTGGAAGAATTACGACTGAAATGTGTCGAGTGTGACCCAAGTGTTTGATATTGCCCATGCATGAAGTTCATTCCAAACAAAAAGCAATCGTGTTGAAATGACAGGTTGTGGTCGACTATGGTCAACTATAACAGCGAACGATCAGTGTGTAGTGAAACAGGCATGAAGCGATTGATGTCAAACACCGGGTGAAATTCGAAACATTTCTAAGAGAACTGCATGACGTCTGATCATGCGCTCTACAATGGCATATGGAGATGATCTCTTTATCTAAAGCCTCTACGTTGTATACTATCGACATTCACATATCTGCATTATCATTTTCAACTGTGCCATGAATACCAAAACTTTATAGAGAACTAGTGGTGTCGTGTTATTTACTTCAAAAAGAACAGATGCAGTATAAGTAGTGATTCTGGACACACAATAAACCCACGAACATTGTAGAACACAATAATTTTAGTTGTACAGTTTTCTTGTATAGTGCGGTAGAATATTGCTTGGGTATGACGACCTCCCAATTTTGGAACGCGGCACACGCATTGGTCAATGTTAAAATGACACTGTGATACTTCTCAGATGTGTTGTGGGGCCAAATTTCTTCGTTATGTTTGATTACGACTGCATCGTACAGCGCAAATAACTGAGCTCTTGGAACAAGAGGATATTCGGTAAATGGTTTTACTCGTCTTTTCCGCGAATTTGAATCCCATAGAGCACGTATCGTATGCTATAGAATTAGGCTATTACTATGAAATCCAAAGATAATCCAGGAATGTTCAACAGCGTTGTTTGAGGAATGGAACTCCATACGAAAACAAAAACTTATTAACAACATTGTGTGTAGCATGAGAGAACGTCGCAAATCATGCATCGTTGCCCACACACTTTTTCAAAGACCCTTTCAATTCTGTAATATCAAGGAGACATCATGAGTAGTAGTATTTTCAATGTAAGTTATTGCCTTTGAATAAAATGCCGTCTTTAAACTTTTAATCAAATCCCACATTTCCTATACCATATTATAGCATTAATTTTAAAATATGATTCAAGTTTTAATTATTTATGTCCTTTGAAAATCACACACACGGGAAACTTACTTCCACCCCTAAGTTTTGCACACCAATGTAATTAGAGGTTGGATATAAAATGTCTGTTTCATAACACAATATACGAAAGGATATTTATTGCTAGGAAGGATTGTGCATAAAGGTTTGAAATGCTTTCGTCTACATGGTAATAGTAACGAATTCGCGCCAAGATAAAACTGACAAGGCAAGTGGAAAGAATTATTTGAATATTGTATATTTGCTTTCAGAATTTTAGGAAATATTGTTTTTCAAATAACCCTGAAAGTATTAGATTCAACAATTCAAGTTATACAGTATGTTAGTGTAGCTAATCCATAGAAATTCATTAGAACGATTGGGCAGAAGGAAAAACGAAGCACATACTTGAAACGTTTTTGTTATCAAAAACAGGCTTTTGCAATATGATAAACCACATATGTTTAAATATTCTCTGTTTAAATAAGGTTTCTGAATAGTTTGAGAAAAATATACCTCGTATCCATTGCATTTTCTTAAACAAAAAAATGGATACAAAAAAGTCTCAGCAATACTAGAAAGTGCATTTTATGCGTTTAATCTTTCAACCTGAAGTGTGATTCAATTGTTTAAAGGAACTATTTATTTTTTCAAAAAATTTTAAAACTTATGTCTTCACAAACAAAGTGATTTTAGTTTGGACGTTAGAATAACAATTATTTACCACTTCTTCCTTCACCCCATATCATATTTTAATTTGAAATAAAAAATAATGTAGTAAGTTAAATTGTTGATGAATATCACTTTATTATAAATAATTGTCAATAAATTTTCTTTTAAAGATCTATTTCACCAAGCAATCCTTGAAAGTGGATCAACTCTTACTCCTGGGTCAGTCGACAGAGATCCTCGAGCAACAGCCTTCGAAATAGCGGAAATACTGGGTTGCTCCCTGGACAACTTGACCACTGTCACTACTTGCTTCCAATCTACTCCTGCCCTAGACTTAGTTTCAGCTCTTGGAGAATATCAGGTAATTAAGTTAAGCAACTCTACTATGAATGCACTTCTGCTGTTAATATTCTATATAGTTAATCCTATAATATGTACGTTTCTGATAACTACCTTTAACATGGAAGGTAAATCACTATACACCGTATTACCGTTCTGGTGCTAATACAAGGGAACAGTAGGTAACTGATCAGATTGCTTATAAACGCTGGATTGTTTGAAAAGTAATGTTTGACATATGATTTGAGATCAAAGTTCCATGACTCAGATGCATCGTGTGCGTTGAGTAAATTCAGAAATTATTATCGCCACAGTACAAAACGAATTGGTGAGTAATTCTGGGAACAGGATAAGAACAGGGTATATTATTCTCTAGAGTACCACAAGATGGAAGTCACATCGGTACAATCTAGGCGTCGCGTTATCCTTAAAGGTAATAAACGTATCTAATGTGTTGATTTTTATAGCAGCCCTATTTGTTCCCTTTACTCGTGACAGGTGAAAATATAACGACTTTGTCATTACACAGTCATATACCTAATATACGTCTCACATTCTGAAATATTGAGCTTAATTTTAAATATAATACTCAGCAAGCAGTTATTCGCCATCTTCCAATTGATTACAGTATAGAAGACATCATAACTGCACTCAAGGAAAAGATTACCGAATATTCTCCGTTTCACAAATGAGAACCTAAAATCGTGAAATCGAGAAAGGTGAAGTCTCCATCCCACTATTCTTGATTACATTGACGAGAGCTCTACAAGCTACCAGTCTTTTTGCTACATATAAAAATTCGCATAGAACGCAAAATTCGCATACAAAAGAAACATTACTTGCAACGCTTCAAATGCCAAGGATATGAGCATTCGCAAGCAACTTGCCAAGTTGTATGTCAGTGGGTTAAGTGCGTCGGTTCACGTTGGACGTATTAATGTGAATAGAAGACACATTAGCGAAATGTGTTAACTGTAAAGGCGATCATTCAGCTAATTATTTCTGATGCTCGCGATACAACAAATTGTACAAGCAATATGGAAAACAACACCAGCAAGCTCAATATCACATTCAACACTTCTTCAAGAAATCAATGCAACATCTACTTCATGGCCTCAGCCTACAATATCACGCACTATCATGGCTTCACACCGAAGACGTCCAGTGATAATAATTCTTCCTCTGAAGTCATCATCCAAACTATTAAAGAACTGCTTCAACTTCTGAAGGATTTAACCTGACCAACATATACACACACTACACACCTACATGCGAAAGCTCAAAGCAGTCCCAGATCTGCTCAGCAAATTCACCCCTCACGGATTTTTTCTCTGAACTAATACTATGAAGTCAAGAAACCTCTTCAGGACTTTAGCACTTCATTGCTTGTTATAAAAAGCATCTTTCATGTTTTATTTTGTATTGTTCTGTATTTTTATTTTGTGATTTTGAATTGTACCCAGCCAAACAAATCAATCAATAAATAAATCCTATAACCCATATCGCGTTCATAGTAGGATATTAAAAACACAAAATCAGGCAGTAACTGTAATTTATTTATTACCTATTATGTCAGTTAATAGTTAAAAGTATGCCATTTACTAATGTGTAAGTCATTGTCCATTGCGTGGATTACTTTTTGAATAAGACTCCTGTCAAATGATGCCTCCTCTGCACAACACATTCGTATAGGCGACGTTGGAAGCTTTCCATAACTCGGCGTAACGTATTCCTTAGGACATTGCTGACGGCAGTTCTGATGCGGTCCTTCATCTCAGGAATGGTGGCACAACGTGTTCGGAACACTTCTTCAGGTAGCCCCAAAGGAAAAACGTCTGCACATGAAAGATCAGGTGAGCGAGGCGGGCAGGAAATGCCACCAAAACGGGAAATTACTCTACCTGGAATTGTCTGTCGCAAGAAATCCATGCAAATTCTTGCTGTATGGGAGATCGCGCCGTCTTGTTGAAACCATAATAGTTCCACATCGACCATTCCTAACTGGGGAAGAACGAAGTCTTGCAGCATCTTTAGGTAGCGTTCACTGGTGACTGTTACAGCCACACTGTGTCATCCTCAAAGAAGTAAGGGCCAATAATCATAAAGCCAGCAACTCCACACCACACTGTGACACGAGAACTGTGCAAGGGCTTCATGTGCAGTTCATGCGGGTATACATCACTCTAATAACGCACATTCTGTTTATTTACTGAACCACATAACTCGAAATGAGCTTCATATGACATCAGAATGGTGTGCAACATTTGTGGTTTTTGGCGAAGGAGATCACGCATGGTTAAGCAGAATGTTTCTTGTGAAACCCAATTTCGAGGCCTAATTTCCTGAACAATCTGCAGCTTATATGGGTGAAAATGGAGATCTTCGTGCAATATTCTCCTGAATGAGCGATCGGACATATGCACAGTTTGCGAATGACGACAAGGAGATCTTTTTTGGGCTACGCAATATTGCAGTACGAACATTTTCCACGGCTTATGGTGTCCGCACAGTTCTTTTACTTCTTCCCGGTTTGCCATTGCAAACAGAACCTGTTGTTTGAAATGCACGAACCCACCTCACAATGATAAGTTCATCTGGAACTTTCCCATAAAGTCCCAAGTTGAAATGTTGCCGAAATAGACGCTGGATAGAAATAACAGAGTCGTTATTCTTGAAATAACTTTCAACAGCATAGGCAAAATGCTGTGGACTCTACCGCTCCATATCACTGTCACACTCGAAATGGCAGCTCATTAGTACACGAATGCGGCACGAGCACGAATGCAGTACGTCATTGTACTACGCAAGTCAAATTACGATATGAACGCTGCCACACCCTGTACAAATGAAACTACAAATAAATGATTACTCATGACTGAAGAGAAGGCATCACCCTTTGTGGCCCGCCAAAATTCATATGAGAATTAAATTGCACTTAAAAATATACTAGAGAAGTAAAACTTCCGCGTTTAGAGAAAAACATTTCATTTCTTCAATACTGTTCAATTCAATTCTTCAATTTGAATTTCTCACTGAATTGTCAAAATTATTCGATTCCATACCCGTTAATACATATGGTTATTAATAAACAATAAAGTTTAAAACTGAAACTAATAACTAAGTAATGGTTAATTCTTAACTAGCTCCATTTTTCAGACAATATTTGTAGAAGAGATAGATATATACTTTCATGATTTCGATCCCTTTCGAAGCAAATAGGCATTTCATTTGATCATTCAGACACAAACCAACAGCTTAACGAAGAATTTGATTTATATATGCTCCTACAGGGAATCGAATCCTTGTATCCCATGCGGAACATTAGTTTCGTAACCAATATCTATATGGAAGCTCAAAAAGCATGTGCGATCTCTGCATATTTGAAGGATTTAGAATTTCCTTAATCATGTGAGCATCCTACATGACATAAATCTACACTATGTAACTTGACAATTTACTCAAACTAACGGCAATTCTTACCTTAGGCAGTTAAGACAGTTAGAAATTCATTTTCGTGCATTTCTTTGTATTATCCATAAATTTTTAAAGGGAGTTTGCTATTTTCTACTTATTAGTATAAGGTAACCAAGAAAGTTCTGCCGTTTCTTCACCCACTACCTTTGAACATCGATATGTCACCTTAGACGTAAATGAAACATCAAAACTAGTCCCCATCAGCATCGGTGATCTTCTGCCAACGTTTTGGAAGGCCATGAATTCAATCGGGATAGAATATGGTTGGAAATGAAGGGAAGAAGGTATCAAGTGCATTTTGCAGCTCTACTAGGGATTTGAAATGGCGTCCTCAAAGTGATTGTCCAAGGAATGGAACAGGTTACAAGCTCACTTTGCATTGTCCGGGAGTATGGTGGATGTAATAATGTTTCCTATCCAAGGCGTAGAATGGTGTCGCGGGTTATCCTAGCCACGTGGGACCTAGCATTGTCCTGTAACAGCAGGACTCTTTTGCGATTCAGAAGTGCTATCTGGCTCCAGAGTTTTGAGTTTTCTTGAACTACAGATTTGCATTGATATTTTGATCAGCTGGTAGTAGTTCCCGGTGCACGATGCCACGAGCAGTTCACCAAACATATAGGAGGAACTTCTTCTGTGCAGTACTGGTTTCGGTTGTTTGGTACCGCTTCATGGGATGCTAACCACTGATGACGGCGCCGTGGAGCTTCGTACGGGACCCACTTCTCAACATATGTCAACACCCTGTCAAAAATGGCTCCTTCCTCTGACGAGACAGCAAAGAAACACAGGTCTCTGCTCGCTTTGCCTTCTGGCTCGGAGTCTATTCATGTGAGACAAATCTACCACACATGTAGTGCTTCTCAACGTGATGGAGGTGTTGCCGAATGATTTCTCCACTCACACTGAATTACAGTTCCAGTTCCTCACATGTCTGACCACTGTTCGCCTCAATTGCTGCCTAAGGATCTTCATTTTGTATATGTATTGGTCTTCCGGCACGTGGTGCGTCTTCGAGTGTTTCATCACCGTCCCTAAAGTTGTTAATCCACCGCTGCACTATCCGCGTAGTCACAATACCCTCACCAAAAGCTTGGCATATCTTCTGGCTAGCTGCAGCGGCGAATGACCCCAGTTTGAACACGTATAGAAACACACCCTTATGACGAAATAATATTACGTAATCATACTTTAAATATTATGAAAACCGATAATGTAAAGTGTATTTAAAAAATAATTTTTGTTCATAACAATTTATACGGTCTGTATACGAAAGTTGCCGTGACACAAGTAATCTTCCGGAAAGCAATTTCTCAGTTTTAGAGGATAATGTATACCTCTGGTCTTCAAGCAAGAAGCAAGGCTCACTCCTTCCTCGCTGCGGAATTTCGAAACAATGTGTGCCAGTCTATCTTAATCGAAATAATAATAATAATAATAATAATAATAATAATAATAATAATAATAATAATAATAATAATAATAATAATAACAATAATAATAATAATAATAACTTTATTTTCAGTGCTATGAGCAGCTCATATTCACTAATACAGCACTATGTTAAAACCATTATACAATTATTGTAAATAGACCAAAAAATGTTTAGTATATAATGAATATTAACAGATTAGAGCCCTTGTCAGAAGGTTATTATTCAAATTACAAGACTCAAACTTATGTATAAAACAAGATCGAAAACTAAAATAGTCAAACTCATAACTCGTACCATTTACAGAAGAATGCAAATACAAACTTCAGTTAATTAGTATTTTAAAGAATGAGTCAACCTTGCTTAAAATTATAAATCCGGCATGCAACAGATATAAATATATGTCACTTATTGTCATAATCCAACATAAAAAATAGTTCTTTGAGTAAAAGTATTGTAACTAAAGATATTTTGAAGATACATAATAATAATAAAATCAAGATTGGCAGTTAGATTTCTTGTCCTAAATTTAAAACAGTTTAATTTTGCAATTATTGCTCTGTTACTTCTCGCAACATATGTTTATTTTAAATTGTTGTAAGACATCACCATTCTTCTCAATATTTCATGTTTTGAATTTAGTGCTGCTAATGTTGATCGACTCCTTACAGTGTAAATCGGCACTTATTCATATTTTTTTTCAAGCAGTAATCGCCATATGTTATCGAATATTATATAAATAAAGTTTTCATCAATAAATTTTCTTCTTTAACATAGAAATTGAAGTCCCCAAAATGTTAATCAATATTCGTACTCATGCGAATAGACATCCTTTTTCATTTTATAGCATTGTAGCCATATAAAACATTTTTGCACAGCTTCAGTTTTGTTAAAAGTATATTCGATACACTGTTCCAAACGGCTGAACCAAATCCAAGTTTGGATCTGACAACTGTCTTACTATAACAACTTATATACTGTGAGAACACCCAAGACTAACTATTTATAAATTCAAAGCATTAATTAAATATAAAACCTTTGTTTTTTCTCGTTGATTGCGCTATATTATTTACATGATTACCAAATTTCAATTGCCTGTCATACATAATACCGAGAAATTTAACTTGTTCAATTCTCTTTACTCTTGCCCATTAGTTTTACCTTTGCTGACAAAATATTGAGCTTTATCAATGAATGTCATATTTTTTTTAAAGAATTGATCATTAGCTAATTATTATCCCAGTATTGATTAACTGCATCTAAATCTTTCTGCAGCAGATAATTATCATACTCATTACTAACTATTCTAAAGAGCTTTATATCATCTGCGTATAATAATATTTTTTTGTACTTTTCCCGGTAGATCATAAAATAGAAAAAAGAAGCGGCCTTAAGGGAGAACCTTGAGGTATTTCCTTAACTATTTGATCTTAACAAGATGTTACATTACGTACTTTTAATTTAAAAGTTCTATACAGCAGTTTGTAATGTATCGTAATATAAACATGAACAGTTCTATGTATAGAAAATGCTACAAAAAATTTAAATCCAACTTAGGAACAAAAGTCTTGCATAGTGTGCTTATGTATTCAGAAATAAACTTCATATCGACTAATTATTTCTGATATTCAACCCACCTCACCACCCTCCTCCGCCTCTCCTTATCTAAAGCAGTGTGTAACAGTATATACCCTTTCCATTGAGACGAAAAAAGAACAGAAACTACTTTACAAGATTTATAGCTCTAAAAGCTTCTCTTTCATTCGTTTATTCTGAAATGCCTTTCTAGAGCCTGAATAAAACAAAACGTCACAAAATTTTCTCATAACTTCATAAACGCCGTTATTTGCATTCTTTCCCCTCTTCAGAGGCTGCATATCACATCAGCCTAGGAAGATTTTCCTTGTAAAATCTATGGAAGTTGTTAATCATGGCAGTAGGTTTCGTGCTTCCCAAATTCTGTAATGCGGGAGCAGAGCATTAAAAACTACTGACAGAAATTACCGTTATTCATTTCTTTTCAGTAATTGCAAGCAAATGTTCCAGTTGGCGTCATTTGGGCAGGACAGCAGGATGTAATTGCCCTACTCCCTTGAGCTTGATAAATACATATTGTTTGATCACATGTATAGTAATAAACTAAAAAAAATGATCCTAGCTCGGGCCAAGTAAACTTTGTTGTGGACAAACACCATGAGCGTGAGTTCTCCTATTTCCTCCCACTCTCTTCATTCCACTATTTCCTTCATTGCTCATCATCACCGTCTCGCAAAATTGTGGGACGAAAATCTTAAAGATTTCATTTCATTTTTTACTAATAAAAAATGAAATAATTATGTCGGCGGAGAATCTCCGTTTATCCCCCACCCCCGGGCAAAACCCAAAATCACGCTAGTTTTAACAACCAAGCTATATAGTTACGATAACACATTGCTAGAGCGCTTACATTTGGTTTCAAGAGTCGAAGGTTAGATCCCAAGCCATATGAGTTCATGAACGACATTGAGAAAGAGAATCAAATATGATGGCAGAAAGGGATGATTTGCATGTTTAGAATTGGAGAAAAAAATGATCGGCCAGCATCCTATTATGATGAAAATTATGACTTTGTGAAACAGAGGAAGGAAATGTTCCGAACTGCGAGGATCACATTAGGCAGTTTTTGAATTAAGATGGAGAACACTGTTTAGAGCATCAGATGATTACGAAGTGAGAGAAAGTTCTTAAGATCTGGTTAATTAAGAATTTAAATGAATTTTAGCTTCCGAGCCGGGTTTCGAACCACGAACCTTTTAGTTATGAAACAATGACTTTATCCACTCAGCCGTGGAGACGTCTATGTAGTCTGTCATAGTTTCTTTACCTACTAGAATGGGATATTCCGAACGTTGACTCGCTGAATGCACCGTTTAGATGGGACGCAGACACCTTGTAGTTAAGTTACAATATGTATAATGAACTTCCCCTTGTTCAGGAATACTTTTTTAAGGAAGTAAAAGTTTATTCCTAATGTTTTAATTAAGTTATATTTGCTAGAACTATGCAAAACCTTGTAAAAATTTCACATTTTAGTGTAGCATGAATAATTTGTATAACTTATTGTACTGTGGTTTGGAACTTTGAAGCCAATGTTATGTAAATAATATTTACTATAATATATATTTTCATGCACTTTCTCCTAAAAATTTTATCAAAATTTTTGTCTCTTAGTTTCTCTGAACCCTAAGAGTTATTTCATTACTGATGAATATTAGAATAATACTTCATTTTTAGTACATAATAATTTACTAAAAAAATTTTGTTCAAATTTAATTCTGTCGATCAAAGTTTTAGTAATAGTAGTCCATATTACAGATCCAAACTCTAGTTTAGATGAGGCAAGTGATTTGTATAAATATAGATATGTTGTACCTTTTTGAATAACAAGCTACTATTTTAAAATAAAACCTATTGTTCTTCTAGCTCCTAAAATAAGATGACAGAATTTAACTTTTGGTCAAATGTGATATTCAGATCCTTAATAGTGTCAAGTTGCTCTATTTTTCACTCCATTAACCTCGTACTTACTAACATAATTAAGTGCTTTGCTTATACGTGTCATATTTTTTCCAAGTATTTATTTGAAATGAAATACTTTTACACCATGTATTTTTTGTACTCAAGTCTTGTTGTAGCATGTAGTTATAGCATTCGTTACTAAATCCTCTAAACATTTCAAGCTATCAGTAGCCTACAATATTTTTCGGATCTCCTTCGTTAGCGTACGCGCCTTTGGCGTGGGAGACCAGGGTTTGATTCCCGCTGGGAGCTCATGTGGTTCGGATTCCACGTTAATCAATAGGTCCCGTCACATATAGCTTCCCTGCTGAATGGGGCGTAAAACTCAAAATCAACATCAACATCAATATCTTTGAATATACTACATTATTTTATCTGGGAGATTATTTATAAATAAAGAAAAAAGAGGCCCTAAAGATGACGTCTGAGATATCCTCCTTCATACATCACTTGCGCTACAATGTGTAGATCCGATCCTAACTCAATACATTCTATTTCTTACGTAGCTTTCAAACCAGTGGATGTACATTGGAGACAAGCAAATGCCTAATTGCTTACTGATAAGATTTTTGTGATTTACACAGTCGAAAGCTTTTGAAATCTTTCTCTCTCTCTCTCTCTCTCTCTGTCTCTGTATATATATATATATATATATATATATATATATATATATATATATACGATACGCAGACCCGCTAAATGTATTCTATGTGACGGTAAACACACATTGGTGAAATAGCAGCTCTCTACAAGAACGCTAACCCACGCTGCCTTGACGTCAAAAACATGGAATAACGTTTCCACACATATTATAATACAATTTAGAATGTCCAACCGTGAAAACGGAGAAACTAAAAGAGACAGAGTTGCATTGGAGTTGTTATTTCACTCATGCGTCTTTACGGTCACATAGAATGCATTTAACGGGTGTGCGTATCGCAACACGAAATTACCCTAAATAAGGGACACTCTAATATATATGTATATACAGTGCGTTCCACGAATAACACTAAGGTCCACCTCCTGAAGAAACGAAGGCAGATAGAAACATGAAACCTTTTGGACCTTCAAGGAACTTAAAAGGCAACATTATGCTGAGAAGGAGAATCCCCGACAAGGGGGGCTAAAGGGGGTTACTGGGGGTAACTCAAAAATTTTAAATAGCAACCCCCATCGTGTGGTACCTAGTTTGAAAAATAATCACGAGTAAAGACCACTTGTGAAAATTGTAAGTCGCTAGCATGTCCGTAGCCAACATGGCGGCCATCCGTAAAGGACGGTCGAAGTGCATTCAACGAATAACACTAAAGCTCGTCTCCAGAAGAAACGAAGGCAGATAGAAACATGAAACCTTTTGGAACCTTCAAGGAACTTAAAAGGCAACATAATGCTGAGAAGGAGAATCTCCCGCAAGGGGGGGCTAAAGAGCGTTACTGGGGGTAACTCAAAAATTTTGAATAGCAACTCCATCGCGTGGTACCTCGCTGGAAAAGTAATCCCGTATAGAGACCAGACCGTGTCCACAACAAACTCTAAAGTCTAACGTAGGTCTAGTTCGGGACGAATGCACAATACACATACCACACAACTAACACTATAACAATATTGCAAATACAAAACATGCAAATTGAAGTGAAACCGATAGAAAAGAGAGTACCATACTATTATTGAAAAATCTGAACCCTCCGAGGCTCGAACCCCGGACCGCACTGTACTGAACCAACACTTTACCATTGCGCTACTGTCGAACTGCTACTCTTACGGATGAGGAGATGTAGTTCATGACGACGAGTTGCCCGTGGTGGCGCTTTGGTGTTGGACACACGTACTTTAGCAAAGCTACTCTGTTTACTCGTGCACCACTATCAGATGTGCTTTTCCGACCAACAGTGCGCTGCATTACAACCCGGAACAGTAGGTCTGAAGGACGTAGACGTGTGTTTGTGCTGGTGCGTTTGACCATCCTACATTGCATATATAATGTGGTCTCTTGAACAGAGAATTGAAATTGTGTTACTCTTTGGTGCTACGCATCGTTCGTACAGTGCAACAGCACGGTTGTTGCTCGAAACCCTAGTGTTGCTACGAAAGAAACACAGATACAAGTGTTGGCGGAGCTGAATGTTCATCCTCAACAGTCCATAACAACTGTGGCTCAACCGTGTGGTGTGTCATGCACAACGACATACAGAATCTTAAAAAAAACATACCTTCCATCCATACAAACTACATATGGTCTAGGAGTTAAGTGAACATGATCCCGATATGCGTATCGAGTTTTGTGAGCAGATGTGTGAGGCATTGGCACGTGGGACCATTGTGCTGACAAACGTGTGTTTCAGCGATGAGAGTACGTTCTACTTGAATGGCAAGGTGAATAGGCATAACTGCCGATATTGGTGTGACACAAACTCTCATGTATTTCGTGAAGGCAACACTCAACACCCAGAGTCACTGAATGTCTGGGCGGGTATCTTAGGTAATCACATAATCGGGCCCTTCTTCATCGATGGAATATTAACGGGTGAGAAGTACCTGGCGCTGCTGCAAGACTTTATTGCACCGTTGATTGTCGAGGCAATGGAAGAGAATCCGCAAGAATTTGGAGAGATTCCGCCCGTTTTTCAGCATGACGGCTGTCCTGCCCATTTTCACCGCCTTGTACGTGACTATTTAGATAGTGAGTCTCCGCGACGATGGATTGGTCGTCGCTGCACCATTGAATGGCCAGCCCGTTCGCCAGACCTTGCTCCACCCGACTTTTTTCTCTGGGGCTATTTGAAGACTATATTGTTCCGCACGCAGCCGAACACCATTGCGGAGTTGCGCCAACGCATAGTTGATGCCTGTCATTCTATACCGGTAATGACTTTTACCCGTGTTCGAGAGGAGGTAGTCCAACGTTTACATTACTGCCAGGAAGTGAGCGGTGCACACTTCGAGCATCTCCTGCATTAATGAGGTATGTTCAAAATCATACTATGTTACTCTCTGCTTACAGGTTTGCAATGTTCCTTCGATCATAGTTTACGGATGGCCGCCATGTTGGCTACGGACATGCTAGCGACTTACAATTTTCACAAGTGGTCTTTACTCGTGATTACCTTTCAAACGAGGTACCACACGATGAGGGTTGCTATTTAAAATTTTTGAGTTACCCCCAGTAACCCCCTTTAGCCCCCCTTGTGGGGAATTCTCCTTCTCAGCATAATGTTGCCTTTTAAATTCCTTGAAGGTTCCAAAAGGTTTCATGTTTCTGTCTGCCTTCGTTTCTTCAGGAGGTGGACCTTAGTGTTATTCGTGGAACGCTCTGTATGTAAAATCAACTATTACCTCATTTGTAAGTATTCTTAAATGCATAGTATATGAAACCGGTAAATGAATCAAATTGGCTGACCTGTCCTTGAAGAAAATGTTGTTCTAGCTCATGCTTACGTATAACTAATTCAAATATTTTGAAAATCGATTATCCCGAGTAATTTGCCTGTAATTACAATAATTTATTTTTATCACCTTTCTTGTGTACCTTCACAACATACACCAACTTCCATATTGAAGGAAGTAACCCAGTACGAAGTGAAATATTGAATGTATTTTCCAAACTATTTCCTAGTTCATTAGAACATGTTTGTATTATATAATATGGAATGTTGTGTGGACATGGGGTGGTGTTAGCTTTAATTGTGCTAAAGGTTTCGATTACATGTAACTCAGTAAAGATAAAATTCCAATTAGAGAATGTTACCTATAATATTAGGAGTCAATGCCAGTTGACTAAAATCTAAGTTAAAACTTTCATAAAAATACTTTTTTAAAATCCTCCAATAATTTCAATTGTATCGTTAAGTAGTGTACTGTAAAAGTTCGTTTGCTGTGGGTCTTGTTTAACGTTAAAATTAAAAAAAAAATATTCCAAAAAATATGAGGTGTTGTATTGAATATAACTTTCTAATCTTATAGTAAGATTTATTTGGTTCGATATGTATCTTTTGTAACTTTTCTATAAACTTGAGTATCTCTGATACCATTTAATATTACTTGGGTTTGTATTGAATTTCTTTTATTTTTACTAAACATTTGAAATTCTCATATTATTTATGGATCTTTGTATTTTGCTTTATAATTAACTTATTTTTTAGGTACATGTTTTTATAGTACAAAAAACAATGATTGGTGTAAATAGTCAGTAGCTTTGTTGAATCTACTAAAACAATCACTTTATCATTCCTTATTTGAAATTATACTATCAAATTGTACAGCGGAGATATACCCATTTTTGCATATGATATTGCATTCAAACACAAATAAGGAGTGGAAGTGATTCACATTGTCAATGATGGAATGTTATTATTATTATTATTATTATTATTATTATTATTATTATTATTATTATTATTATTAAAAGCTTTAACTGGAATTAACTTCTATAATAACTAACTCAATGGTTTATGGCACTCGAGGGTTCAATGCTGTATTCAGAAAAGCTTTCACTTAACTTCTGTCCTTCACCAACTGAATCTAGTTTTTACTTTGTATTCCTACTTCTGCTAATCCATCTTAATATTATCATCCCATCTGTGCATAAGTTTTACAAATCTTTTCTTTCTAACTGGATTTCCAGTTAAAATTTGGAAACTACTTTCTTTAATTTTGGCTTCGTGATCTGTTCTCCTGACCCACCTAGACATCATGACTCTAACAATGTTAAGTAAACCGTTTAAATTGTGCAGTTTATCGTATTGAAATTTCTTCCATCTTCTATTCTTGTCTGTCTTGGGTCCGAATATTCGTTTTCAAAAGCTATCACTTTCATCATAGTCTCAGTTCTATCTTTAAAGTTAGCGACTATATTTCACAACAGTGCAGTAAACAATTTCGCTATCATTTTATATAATTTACGTTTTCAATTCTTCTACAGGATTAGAGAAGATAATAGATTTTGGACTGAATAATAACACGAATTCCTTGCTTTTATTAACATTTAATTTCTTCTTCGATATGGCTTTAGTCTGTTAATATTACTTCTAGATATTTGAAAGTATCTACTTTGTCGGGAGTATTATTGGACGTTTTAACGAATCCATAATTGGCAGTATTATGATTACAACGAACTTCCATGTATAGTACTAAGCGACAGAATAGACCACGTCAAGCACATAGGGAAGAGAATATAGGGGCGGTAGATTAGAATGTGCGCCGTGACCCTGAACAATCGATTTGCCGCTGTTCTTAAGAGTTTGGTTGGTCTTATGCAGCAACTTGAAGTATTTTGCGTGAAGATCTTCGTTTAAAAGCATAAAAATACAACTCATGCAAGAATTGGAGCCGTCAAACCTTAACTTGTGTCGAGCTTTTAGTGAATAGGCTTTTAAACAACTTAAAGAAGATAAGCTATTTCATCACAGAATTTTGTTCAGTGATAAGTAAACTTGACATATTTTGGAACTACGAACAACCCAAGGAGTATCTAGATCTACAGTTACAACAAAAGAAGTGCAAGGTTTGGTGTAGTTTATGGGCTGACCTGAACCATCCATGCATATTTTGTTTCAGAAATGAGGATTGCATAAACATAACTGTCAATAGCACCTGCTATCGCACCTTATCAGACCATTTGCATCCGCAAATTCAAACCCGTGATATTGGTGATATCTGTTTTCAACTAGAGGGCACTACTTGGTATACAATGCGAGAAACAATTAACTTATTGAGAAATCATTTCGGTGAGTGGCCGATTTCAAGTTTCGGACCTGTGAATTGGCCACCTAGATATTACACCTGTAAATTATATTCTTTGGGGTTACATCAAGTCTCAGGTCTACTTGGAGAAGTCAGATTCAATAATGACCTTGGGGGAATCATTACTAGCGTTATTTGCCAGATTGGGTTTGTTGTGCTCAAGCGAGTGGTTAAAATAGGACTATAGGAAGTGATCAGTTAAAGTGTAGATCTTCTCAATACTTGAGAGCAACAATACTTTAAAAAATAAATGCAATTGATTGTTCTTACGACTTATTCTAAAGCTTTCACTACCACGTGCAATTTTATGTGATTTACAACCTATTTGTTGAACTCCACAATGAATCACGCTGTATATGGAGTCTGTCCATGGAGTCTGTCAAGATTCTTTGTTTATTTTTATTATAGAACAATCCACACGGAACGTTGTGATTATAGTTTTCGTTTTTGCTAGTTTTAACTCAAATTATTTTTACTCGAGTGAACAAAACTAAGCAATTGTAAATCTACAATTACCAGGACAAGTATAGTCGACGTGGATTGAGCTCGTCTTCTCCAAAAGTTGTCATACAAACTACAGGAGACATTCGATTTTTGGAACAGGATCCAGTAGAGTTGTATACATCTGGAAATTTCAACCACGTTTCAGTGATGGCAGGAACTACCAAGAATGAAGCATTGGGTGGTTTTCTAGGTAAGTTATCATAATTTTCTTGTGCTTTCTCTTCAGTAAATTTAGTTTAAAACTTTATTCTGAAACAGATATATTATATTTTTCTTTACTGTTGGAGTAATGTAGGTGTTTTGAAAAGTTTATCTTTATCCCATGATAAAACCGTCGGATACACAAGGTAATTTTTAACTTTGAATTCCCAACAGAGGTAAAGGAGTATCCCAATTTTGTGTAATTATTTAGAAATATTCTTATGTCTAACATTGCAAACGTGAGTGTTTATGTTTGATTACGCTATGTTAAGTAACGCTGCCTTTGTTAAGGTAAGTTTGTTTGAGGTAGGTTTATGGTAGGTTAGGTAGGCGAAAGGAAAATCTTGTATATGCCCCGTAAAATTGTGTTAATATTATTATCTGTTCGTTTTCATTAAAAATTTGTTTTCCTTCCTTTTGAACTTACAGCGTTTAGAATAATTATTTACATTTAATTGTTAAGACAAAATTAGCATTGGACTTTTTTTATGTACTGTTACAATAGATTTTTTTAAAAAAATATCTTATTATGTATGGCAGTGCATTATTCATTTATTACGGTAATGCCTACCACGTTCCCATTGTAAGACTCACCATGTTGTACAGATAAAACATTGCTTCGTGAACTCTATATATATTCGTATGCAGACTTTTGTCGTTCTTGCCTTGATGTGAGTAAATCGTTTTGCTCAGATATACTTTAAACATATTTGCATAAGCCCAAAATGCATATTTTCTTGATTATCTGTCCTTGTTTCTCAGACAAATGTAACTCCTTGCGGAACTTCTATCACATATAAGCTTCCTGCGGTTACATTCAAGGCTTGGAAAAGTTAACTTATATAATTTATTATTTGAGTATGCGAACCAATGAGATTTAATCTCTTCTTACAATATGGAATCTTACCAGTTCTTTTCACAGTTCCGGAAGAAACAATTTTGTTTAATCAATGGAGTTGGTGTCAAAAACCGGAAATTTTGGGCATCACAAAGCATAAGAGTCAATGCCTGCAATATTTAGTAACCATAAACCAGCGTCGAGTAGTTCGTGAAGTAGTGTACTATTTTGCTATTTCATCAATTGCTCCTTTATTCATGTTAGTACGCAAAACGTCTAGGCTTTTTCGATCATCACCTGTGCAAATCTTATGATCATGATGTTCTGTAGATAAGAAGACATCAATCTTTTCTTTTGTAAGAACACAAGATATCAAAGTGTCTTTTTGTGTAAACAGGAACATATTGACAATTCTTCTCTACAATTATTTGGTAAATGTGAAGCAGGTATTTCAAACTTATTTCTACGCATCTTCCCACAAAGTGTAATGTTCTTTGTAATAGTTGGTGGATAACTACAGGATGGTAAAAATTATCAATAGTTAGCCGTAATTTCAAATACAACACGCTCTACTTGCTTTACCTTTCAGGTTTCCTTCCTACTTTTTCTAGAGGAACTTGCATGTTGTGTATATAGTAATTGACATTGTATCGAAAATATCGACAATAATATTGGATGCCTTTGGAGTACTTTATTGAAAAAGTACATGTAAAAGGTTATGTATATAACTTGCTAGCTGTATACTTGAATTGCAAGTGTGGAGTCAAGAAGAAATAGTTACATTTATGTGGGTAAATTGTTTTAGAGATATTACAGTAATAGGCAACTATAGTAAAAGGACCAAAGCAACTGAAAAACGTAGCATTTTGCTTATAAACTTCAAAAAAGTGATTAGGTGCAAACTTGAGAGTTGTCGTTCCAAGCTTTTTCATTTTTCCTGGTCACACACCACGCAACACAGAGCTCTATTTTCAGCACAAATCGCCTTCCTCCAGTACTTACACAAGTGTATTGTCATTCTCCTTTTCATTGACAGTCAATAAAAGCAAGCTTTTCTTGTTTCTTGTGGATGGTTTGCCATAGGGTTAGAGATGGTGATGCGCTTCATTATTAGTATGAGAAAATATCTCATCTAACAATCTTGTTATTTCATTATTTTTTAGTTCTTACTCACTGTTACCCATGGTTTCTCCACCAACAAAGACAGTAAATTGTTACAACAATATGACACAACTCTTTGCACTGTTTATGGTCCAAAAAACACTCATTTAATGTTAAAAACAAGAATGTAGATCTGTCAGAATTTGTAAAAAGAAAAAAAAATCTAACGTGGGTACAAACCTTTCGTAAAAATTACGACTAGACATTCAAAATATGCATGATAAAACCGACTGACAAGGCTGTTGTAATACGCATAATTATACATATATTAATTAACTACATTCATTGCTTAATTATATATTATTTAACTATATTCATTAAGGTTAACAAAGTATAAAGAAACAAGACGGCTGCAGACATCCGATTCTTTTCTCCTTTAAAAAAAAAAGAAAAGAAAAGAAAGAAAGAAACAAGATAGAAGGTAGTCCTCATTATTTTACGGCCACACACGAGAAAAAAAATAGGCAACAAGCTTGTAAGTTCGTGGTTTCTTTCATGAAATTTTAGACTGTAGCGTCTTTATCACCCTGGAGAGGAATTTTAACATAGACAGTTCATTGACTGATTCGAAACAGACCATTTATTTATTTTAAGATTGTTACTTGTAGCTTGTTACCAACAAGAAAATGACCATAGATATAACAGACGAACTGCGGTTTTAAACCATGGGTGAACCATTTCCCAAATTTAACGAACATACACACAGGCCAGACTATCTGGAAACATACTAACAGAAACGGAATGCCCAATATGTTGTCACATTTATAAGATTAATAAGCACGCAAAATTTTAATGTATAAATAAAGCTTCGCTACTAAGAGAGTATAATAAAATAGATAATATTGCCGCGAGAGGGATAGTACTATTTAGTAATGCGACGAGCGAGAATAATGAGCTATATAATGGATTATTAGAATTAGACGCGTAGAGATGTGGCAACAGTTAAACACATGTTTGAAAGAAATTACCCCAACGCTGTGAATTTAACACTTCGCTTCGGAAAAGAAGAGAAAACCAGCCAAAATTGGCTACGTAAGGGGTCCAGAATGGCTGGCCATGACGCTAGAAAAATATTTTAATTATGCTACACATAAGCGAAAACACAACGCATGGTGACAGAAAAGTAACACGGCTAAGTTTTGTGGTCATTTTAAGAAATTTTCTTAAGACACTCTGGCGTCTTGCGATATTTATTAAGACACGAAACATGTACCACGAGGAGACATAGTCCTCAAGAGCGGTCAGTGTCCAGCCGAAAAAGGGAGAGGAAAAGAAAAGAAAAGGTTTTTGAAGAGCAACCCTAAGAAAAAAAAAACACCACAGAACAAGGAACGTAGAAAGAATAGGGGGTAAAATACACAGGAAGAAAAAGAGAGTGGGGGAATTTTACTAACTAAAATTACTATAATACGTAAAAATGATCAAAATTGAGTATATTTTATACGCAAATGTAAACAAATAAATGGAGCACTATTTCTTTGAAAGGATTTTACTATGTCTGTCCGTCTGTCTGGCTGTCTCTCTCTATCTCTATGTATATGAGATCTATATATTACATATAATCAAATAAGTATTAACAACATCAATTAAGTGCTAGGCAAAAGGTCATTCCTGAACTAGTTAAAAGCTGTACATAATTTGCGAAAATATTTAGAATAAAATCTGATTATTATTATTATTATTATTATTATTATTATTATTATTATTATTACGATTACTGGTAACTAGTATTTTGCATAAAGAATTATTAAAAAGGAGGATCATTTAGTTGTGTATAACATATTCAAGTAGATATAGAAATTTTATAGGGATACCACAATTGTCATTAGTCTTATGTAACCAACAAATATTATTATTATTAACGCTAGAAATATTGTGATAGAAATAGTGTTTTATTCAACATTATTAATACCACCATTATTATATCAAAACAAAATTGTCATAGAAATATAAATATTCGTATTCCAGTAAGAAACATCTGAGAAAATCTAAGAAAATTGTCATAAAAGAGTATAATATTTAATAAATCGGGTTTAATAAATAGTAAAATATATATTTGAAAATAAGATAATTTCGTAAGGCATTCACATTTGGCACTGGAGGATCATTCAAAATTGGTCGCGCGGTAACCTCAGCAGGGGTCTCTGGCTAAAGAGGGTGACTTTGAAAAAAAAAAAAAAGGGGAGGTCTTTCTTAAGAAACAGGAGAAAAACCAATGAAAAGAGAGGGTGGTCAAGAAAAAGGAGAGAAACCAATAAGACAGAAAACGAAACTTAATGAAACAAAATGAAAAGAACAATTATTGGTTAGATTAGACAAGGGGTGTGTCAAAATGGTCAGAGTGTGTAAAGGACAAATAGGAAAGGAGAAACAAAAAAATGAATAAGTAATTAGAGTGAAATGATAAAGGAAGAGGACATAAAGAGGACAAAAAAGTTTTAGTTAGGTTGAGAGAGTCAAGTTGTCGAGATCATCGAATCGCGAAGTCCAGACCGAATTCAGGGGTAACAACCCGTATAATAACACATCTTCGCGCTCTGAGCGGTGAAAGACAGTTTCAGTGGGGCAAGTAATGGTAAAAATGCGAGAGGCCGCAAGAGTACGCTATTTTCGGCTGTGACAAAAGAACAGTATTGCAATTCTTTCTTGTACCAGAAGACCGTATAATAAGTATAATAATTTAATCAACGTTTTATAAAAGTGTGGCGTCGCCTGTAGTGATAAAACGCAGTAAATGAAGTAAACGTTTGGAACTTTGCGAAATTTTCAAGAGTGTGAACCATCTAACACTTTCTGGGGAGCGAAACAATCAAGCAACACGGAAATCTTCCACGGAGAGACAGCGGAGTTACCTTACTAGAAGAAAAGGAAAATGTTCAACGAACAGTCATCAAAAAGGAGGTAAAGTGGCAAACATTTCATTAACTGAATTTTAAGTGCAGTGCGCGATAAAGTCTAAATTTCAAATGACACACCCTCGAATTAAGGTCATGTATAATTTGTGTAAAATTAAATTTCCTCCCTCTTGTTTTACAAAATAGATGTAACTATTGGTGTTAAAGAAAAGGCCAACTTATATTTTGTGTTAGGTGAAGTATAGAATAATTCCAACCAACCTGTAAAGATAATAAGACTTAGACACAATTCTACAATTAATATAAAGTTGATTCTACAAGTAACATTTATCATTCAACGACGTGATAACTGTATTTATATTTGTAACTTTTATTTTATCTTTCATTTCAATTATTAAAGTAACCAAATGAACAATGGAGTTTTCATTATCCAAAATTTATTGTTGAGCAAATAAAGAATTAAAAGAGTAATGGTACAGGTAGCTTTAGATGGAAAGCTAGCAGCAAACGGAGGCTCGACAGAAGCCCGAGGCCACGAAACCCTGAGATAAGAGTAAGTAATATTTTGACTTTAAGTTTCAGCAATTTTCACTTTATTACACAGTACGCTTCCAGCCAGTGCAGCCCATTTCTTTTACACATGGCGCTTCCATCTTTGGGGCCAATGAGCTTCTGTGCAGAGTGTTTGCTATTAGTTTTCCCTCTTAATCATGTTGGCCTAAGTTGTTAAAAAAAAAAAAAGTTGGTCCTTTTCTTTAGCAAAAGTCACTTCTCAACGTCCAGTACCCCGTGTGTAGGATTTTGTTCGTAATTTATTAAATAAGTAGCATGATTTCTGATAACTGGTATTGATGCGAAATTGATTTTCTCAGATGTACTTACTATTTAAGTGTTATTATGTGCTATTTAAGTTTTATGAGTGATTTACGAATTTAAATTTTGTCATTTTTTCTCATTTTCTCTGCTCTTTTAAAGAGATAGTGCTTTATTTGGTTATTTTGTTGAACTTGATTAGAACGAAATGTTGCGTAAGCCTAGAAAAATCCGCGAGGCGCGAACTCAGAAACGGCCAGCTAAGAAAACTAGTAATTTAGTTAGTGAAGAAAGGAATGAACTACACAACATGGAGCAGGCAAATAGTAGTCAGGGAAGTAGTGGTCTTAGGTTCGAAGCTAGTGGTAGTGTGGAGAATAGTAACCTTACGTTAGATAATTCGGTTGGCCAGGGATTAACTTTACTTGATTTAGCGAATATTTTTCGACAAGGTATTGCTAGATTGGAGAAAAAGTTGGATGATGCAGTACTAAACCTAGATTGTAAAATAAATAGTGTGCAGATAGAATCGAGGGAATTAGTAGAGACTCAAGGGGTCGAGTTACGGGAGTTTTGTTGTATGCGAACAGAAGGGTTACGAGAAGAGCTAATTGAACGTTTTGACACCATAGTTCGCGAAAACACAAGTGCTATGAGGGAAGAGCAAAATTCGTTAAACACGCAAATTAGTTCCGTAAGAGAGCAAGTAGAAACTTTGCAAAGAGATTGTTCTTCTGTACGATCTGAAATCAGGGGTTTGAACGTGTTGCCAGTCATACGCGCGGACGATTCAAATCTTGGTAACCATAGTAATAACATAACACAAACAGTTGGTAATCCGCCTTCGTTATGTCAAGATAGCAACGCGAGTATTTTCTTACATAGAGACCTCAAACTCCCTATATTTTATGGTTGCGAACACGAGGTGCAGGCCTTTAGCTTCATTCATGAATTAGAAACATACCTGCATTTAACGCAGACACCGCCTGAACAAATGGTCAGTGTCAGTGCACACTCATTACGTAATGACGCAGCTTCTTGGTACAGAATAGTGAAACAAAATATTTCGTCTTTTGAAAAATTCAAGGCAGCATTTATTTCAGAATATTTGGGGGAGGACAAAATGATCGATTTACAAGCGGAAATATTAACATCTCGGTACCAACCTAACTCCGGAAAGAAATTAACTGAGTATTTTACGGAGATCTTACAAAAGAATAGTGTTTTAGAAACACCGCTGGATGACAGGACACTTATAAAAGTGGTCAGTAGGCAAATGCCGTATAATGTAAGGCGGGTATTGATAAGTGCTCAACCACAAACTAAAAGTGAATTCTTAAAACTACTCCGTAAATTGCAAGAAATTCCCACCCATGGGGGAGGGGGGAGTAATCAAAACAATGCGCCCCGGCAAAGAGGACATATAAATCACGTACAATATCAGAGAAGTAACAGAGAAAATGGGATAAACTCAAATAATTCTCGTGATTTCCCGCGTTCCGCTAATGCGAACAACAATTATAGAAGGCAACCGCGTAGGGAGGACGATTATCAAACAGGGCATAGCAGGAATGAGCGAAGAAATGTCAGGAATGGGGGGAGAGAAAACCAGTCGCAACATGATAATCAGAATCGGTTTTCAAATAATGGTCGAGGCCCTGAGGTCAATCATGTACAATATGGCAGACAAGAGAACAGGAACTATGATCGCGATCCAAATAGTAGAGAAAACGTATCACGCGAAGAAAATGCCCAGGGAAGATTTGCGGGAATCGATCCGGGGCCGCCGCAAAACACAAACAGAGCGTGACTAACGAGACCGCAACAGCAAAATACACCGGGGGGAGAAATTAATCAAACCGTGATATTAGATAGAAAGGAATCGAACCAAGAAAACAAGATTGATACCGAAGAAGATAGGGAAACTTGTTTGAAAACAAGGGAGCAAATAACTTCAATTTTTGATGAACTCATTACCGAGAATGCGGAAATTCCCAGGCAACAAAATGTTTCAGTGTTGCCAGAAATAAAAGGGGAAATTGGAGAAATAGCTGTAAAAATTCTCTGTGACTCGGGCGCCAGCATTTCTTGTTTGAGTGAGACCCTATGGTCACAAATATTAGAGAAGGATCCTAATGTACCACATTTAAAACCCGGTGCCTTAAAGATTCTTTCTGCTTTTGGTACGAGAGCTGCGAAAGTTATAGCACAGACGTTTTTGTCAGTTAAGATAGGAGGAGAACATTTTGATGTTGTAGCGCTAGTAGTGCGTTCTTTGGTTAGACCATTTATTCTAGGGGGGACTTTCTTTAAAGAATATAAGGCTGTAATGGATTATCAGCATGGTCTGTTAAAATTAGAGAATGGGAAAAAGGTAGTTAGTGTCCCTTTCGTTCAGGAGGATACGTCTGAAGTGGTAAATATTTTAAATGAACTTACCTTTGTGTTCGAAGAAATACAAGAAGAAGCGAGATTATTGCCCCTTAGAAATATAGAGGGATTCGATCCCTGGACCTTAAAGGGAATGGAACCCATAACATTAAAGACAAACATAAGGGAAATGGGAAGTTATTATAATAACATGGACCAAAATAATGGTAGAGAAATTAAATGTAGTATGATTGAAAATGTAAAGGGGGGAGGAAAGAACAGTGTTGCCAACCCCTATTTACCATTGAAATGCGCGCGAAATATGGGAAAAGAAAGGAAAATTAATGTAGTAATGGACTCCGTCTCTCCACATGAGTATAGAGAGCATAATAAGTTGTGTTTACATAACACGTCTTTACCCAGCCAAGGGGCGGGAGCAGTTAGTAGTAGAACGTTGCGTTTCAACGAGTTAGAAAATGATGTTTGTCCCACCGGATCGTGTATTCCTGTATTGGCGACTTCTGTTACTAGTAATATCAATTGGTCCAAAGTTCCCACAAGGGCTACCCCTGAACAAATTCGCGAACACGTTATGCAGGCGGAAAATTTAACTGCGGAACAAAGGCAGCAGTTGGAAACACTGCTGTTGTCACACCAGAAAGTTTTCGACAATAAAACGGGATTATTAAAGGGATATGAACACCAAATAGAGCTCACAGACCACAAGCCATTTCAAGCAAAATTCTACCCATACCCTTTTAAATATAGGAAGCAAGTGAATGAGGAAGTGGAAAAATTATTAGCTTGGGATATAATAGAAAAACAAAGTACTGAATATACGTCACCCCTTGTAATTGTCCCAAAGAAAAACTCTAAAGATATAAGAATTTGTTTGGATATGCGAAATGTAAATGGGCGAATACGCGGTATGAGCAATATTCCTCCTCAGCCTTTTGAAGTACTACAAAAGTTTGAAGGAAAGAAAATTATTAGTACATTTGATCTTTCGTGTTTTTTCAATCAAATTTCAGTGCGAAAAGAAGATAGAAAATTCTTAGGTTTTGTGCATGGTGGTCAATCGTATGTATATAAAAGATTGTGTTTCGGATTAAAAACAGCAGTATCCTCGAGTATTAACGCACTAAAGACAGTATTAACAAATGAAATTGATGAGTTTTGCGAGGCGTACATAGATGATGTCATATGTGGCTCGGATTCGTTTGAAAACCATTTAAGACACTTAGACATTGTGCTGGGAAAATTAGAAAAGGCAGGCCTAACAATAAAGCTATCAAAATGCAAATTTGCCAGGCATACAGTGCCTATATTAGGCTATGTTTTGACTCCTTCTGGAATCGAAAAGGATCCTCAAAAAATACAGACAATAAACGAGTTCACTCCTCCCAGAAATGTAAAACAGCTGAGGTCTTATCTGGAATTCCTAAATTTCTACAGGGCGTTCCAAAATAAATATGCAGATTTAGTCTCGCCACTTTTGCCACTTTTGCGCAAAGGAACGCCGTTCCGCTGGACTCCTAAATGTCAAACGGCATTTAAAAACATTAAAAAAGCATTTTCAGAGGAGGTCACACTACATCGCCCTATAATGGATAGAGTGTTTTATTTAACAGTTGATGCAAGCAGTGTTGCCATCGGAGCGCAATGTTTCCAGTATGATGATAATGGTGACATTAGAATAATAGGATTCGCTAGTCGAACGCTGAATAAGCATAAAATCCACTATACAATTACAGAGCTCGAATTTCTATCACTGATATATGGCATATCAAAATTCAGAGTGTACCTAGTTTCATCAAAATTTATTGTGTTGTCTGACCACGCTGCGCTTAAATTCATTTTAAAGTGTAAGTTAGGAAATGCTAGGCTCTCTAGGTGGATATTAGCCATCCAAGACCTAAATTTTGAATTCCGGTTTGTGCCTTCAAACCAAAATATGTCAGATTATCTTTCGAGATACCCAATCAATTCTGATTCTGAAAGTTATAAAATAAATCAGAATCCAATTTCGCCTGAGGTGGTGGCTGAGTTAACATGTCGGATACCAGGTGAGTTACGCAGACAGTTAGCTAATTTGTCGACACTGCAACAAAATGACGAGGTCCTAAGTGAAATATTAAATGAGGTAAAAGACGGAAAGAAACAGAGCAAGTACTATAGATATTTTGTACAAAATGGGTTGTTATGTAAAGAAGATAATAAGGGGACGCGAGTTTGTTTGCCTAAAGAAATTAGACTTCCTGTGATGGAATATTTTCACAATTTAGGACATTTTGCATACGAGAAAACGTTGGCTTCAATTAGTGAGTATTTTGTATGGCCGGGGATGCGGAGAAAAGTCAAGCAGTTTGCAGCTTCGTGCGACATATGTCAAAAATCCAGGTACCCTCAGAAATACAAAGCGGGTCCATTAAAGCCCATAATCACAACAGGCGTGGCCCAATGTGTAAGTTTAGATTTCATAGGGCCATTGCCGCGTGGAAGAGGAGGCGTTCAGTATTGTGCAGTGTTTTGCGATCTCTTTAGCAAATATGTAGTAATATATCCTTTAAAAAGGGCAACTACAAAAGCTGTATTACACAAATTAAAAAATGAATATTTGCTCGTCAACCCAGGGGTGCAAATCATTCTCACGGATCGGGGGACACAGTTCTTAAGTAGGAAATGGAAGAATGGATTAGCGGAACTAGGAATCAAACACAGAACTACTACACCTTATCATCCTGCTGGAAACCCAGTAGAAATTTGCAATAAAACTGTAGGACGAATTTTGAGAATTCTGTGTCACGAGAAACACAGCAAATGGCCATTGTGTGTTAACTTTGCAGCCAATTGCATAAATTTATCTGTTCATAGTTCCACGGGGTGCACGCCCTTTGAGTTGCATTTTAACAGAAAACCAACAAACGAGCTTTACAAAATTCTAGGGTTAAAGCCGCCCCCTCAGGACACACAAATGAGAATAAAACTAGCTCGTGCCAAACTGAGGAAGAAGGCAGAGCAACGTAAGCGTGCCTTTAACCAATCACACGCTCTTGTGACTTATAAGTTGGGACAAAAGGTTCTTTTGCGAAACTTTCACCATTCAAATGCCTTAAAAGGCGTGACAAAGAAGCTCCTATTAGTTTTCCTCGGACCGTACCTTATTTCCAGAGTCGTAAACCCCAACGCGTACGAACTCACAGAGGTCAATTCCGGAAAAGTAGTAGGCGTATACAATGCCATTCACTTGAAAGAATATATCGAGAGGCAAGAAACAAAAAAAAAAAAAAAAAAAAATGAGAGAGAGAACAGACGAGGAAAGTATACATATATGTAGAGAAGAAACATAGAGTACCCAAAATAATTACGATTTTGTATAATTTCTTTAGTGTAGATAGAGAAGGGATGTAGATGTTTAGAACAGTGTTGCAAAATCACGTTTTCACATTTTCACGCATTTTCTAAAATGATGGAAAACTGAAAACGTGAGGGGGGAAATATGTAATACGCATAATTATACATATATTAATTAACTACATTCATTGCTTAATTATATATTATTTAACTATATTCATTAAGGTTAACAAAGTATAAAGAAACAAGACGGCTGCAGACATCCGATTCTTTTCTCCTTTAAAAAAAAAAAGAAAAGAAAGAAAGAAACAAGATAGAAGGTAGTCCTCATTATTTTACGGCCACACACGAGAAAAAAAATAGGCAACAAGCTTGTAAGTTCGTGGTTTCTTTCATGAAATTTTAGACTGTAGCGTCTTTACCACCCTGGAGAGGAATTTTAACATAGACAGTTCATTGACTGATTCGAAACAGACCATTTATTTATTTTAAGATTGTTACTTGTAGCTTGTCACCAACAAGAAAATGACCATAGATATAACAGACGAACTGCGGTTTTAAACCATGGGTGAACCATTTCCCAAATCTAACGAACATACACACAGGCCAGACTATCTGGAAACATACTAACAGAAACGGAATGCCCAATATGTTGTCACATTTATAAGATCAATAAGCACGCAAAATTTTAATGTATAAATAAAGCTTCGCTACTAAGAGAGTATAATAAAATAGATAACATTGCCGCGAGAGGGATAGTACTATTTAGTAATGCGACGAGCGAGAATAATGAGCTATATAATGGATTATTAGAATTAGACGCGTAGAGATGTGGCAACAGTTAAACACATGTTTGAAAGAAATTACCCCAACGCTGTGAATTTAACACTTCGCTTCGGAAAAGAAGAGAAAACCAGCCAAAATCGGCTACGTAAGGGGTCCAGAATGGCTGGCCATGACGCTAGAAAAATATTTTAATTATGCTACACATAAGCGAAAACACAACGCATGGTGACAGAAAAGTAACACGGCTAAGTTTTGTGGTCATTTTAAGAAATTTTCTCAAGACACTCTGGCGTCTTGCGATATTTATTAAGACACGAAACATGTACCACGAGGAGACATAGTCCTCAAGAGCGGTCAGTGTCCAGCCGAAAAAGGGAGAGGAAAAGAAAAGAAAAGGTCTTTGAAGAGCAACCCTAAGAAAAAAAAAACACCACAGAACAAGGAACGTAGAAAGAATAGGGGGTAAAATACACAGGAAGAAAAAGAGAGTGGGGGAATTTTACTAACTAAAATTACTATAATACGTAAAAATGATCAAAATTGAGTATATTTTATACGCAAATGTAAACAAATAAATGGAGCACTATTTCTTTGAAAGGATTTTACTATGTCTGTCCGTCTGTCTGGCTGTCTCTCTCTATCTCTATGTATATGAGATCTATATATTACATATAATCATATAAGTATTAACAACATCAATTAAGTGCTAGGCAAAAGGTCATTCCTGAACTAGTTAAAAGCTGTACATAATCTGCGAAAATATTTAGAATAAAATCTGATTATTATTATTATTATTATTATTATTATTATTATTATTATTATTATTATTATTATTATTATTATTATTATTATTATTATTATTATTATTACGATTACTGGTAACTAGTATTTTGCATAAAGAATTATTAAAAAGGAGGATCATTTAGTTGTGTATAACATATTCAAGTAGATATAGAAATTTTATAGGGATACCACAATTGTCATTAGTCTTATGTAACCAACAAATATTATTATTATTAACGCTAGAAATATTGTGATAGAAATAGTGTTTTATTCAACATTATTAATACCACCATTATTATATCAAAACAAAATTGTCATAGAAATATAAATATTCGTATTCCAGTAAGAAACATCTGAGAAAATCTAAGAAAATTGTCATAAAAGAGTATAATATTTAATAAATCGGGTTTAATAAATAGTAAAATATATATTTGAAAATAAGATAATTTCGTAAGGCATTCACATTTGGCACTGGAGGATCATTCAAAATTGGTCGCGCGGTAACCTCAGCAGGGGTCTCTGGCTAAAGAGGGTGACTTTGAAAAAAAAAAAGGGGAGGTCTTTCTTAAGAAACAGGAGAAAAACCAATGAAAAGAGAGGGTGGTCAAGAAAAAGGAGAGAAACCAATAAGACAGAAAACGAAACTTAATGAAACAAAATGAAAAGAACAATTATTGGTTAGATTAGACAAGGGGTGTGTCAAAATGGTCAGAGTGTGTAAAGGACAAATAGGAAAGGAGAAACAAAAAAATGAATAAGTAATTAGAGTGAAATGATAAAGGAAGAGGACATAAAGAGGACAAAAAAGTTTTAGTTAGGTTGAGAGAGTCAAGTTGTCGAGATCATCGAATCGCGAAGTCCAGACCGAATTCAGGGGTAACAACCCGTATAATAACACATCTTCGCGCTCTGAGCGGTGAAAGACAGTTTCAGTGGGGCAAGTAATGGTAAAAATGCGAGAGGCCGCAAGAGTACGCTATTTTCGGCTGTGACAAAAGAACAGTATTGCAATTCTTTCTTGTACCAGAAGACCGTATAATAAGTATAATAATTTAATCAACGTTTTATAAAAGTGTGGCGTCGCCTGTAGTGATAAAACGCAGTAAATGAAGTAAACGTTTGGAACTTTGCGAAATTTTCAAGAGTGTGAACCATCTAACACTTTCTGGGGAGCGAAACAATCAAGCAACACGGAAATCTTCCACGGAGAGACAGCGGAGTTACCTTACTAGAAGAAAAGGAAAATGTTCAACGAACAGTCATCAAAAAGGAGGTAAAGTGGCAAACATTTCATTAACTGAATTTTAAGTGCAGTGCGCGATAAAGTCTAAATTCCAAATGACACACCCTCGAATTAAGGTCATGTATATTTTGTGTAAAATTAAATTTCCTCCCTCTTGTTTTACAAAATAGATGTAACTATTGGTGTTAAAGAAAAGGCCAACTTATATTTTGTGTTAGGTGAAGTATAGAATAATTCCAACCAACCTGTAAAGATAATAAGACTTAGACACAATTCTACAATTAATATAAAGTTGATTCTACAAGTAACATTTATCATTCAACTGTATTTATATTTGTAACTTTTATTTTATCTTTCATTTCAATTATTAAAGTAACCAAATGAACAATGGAGTTTTCATTATCCAAAATTTATTGTTGAGCAAATAAAGAATTAAAAGAGTAATGGTACAGGTAGCTTTAGATGGAAAGCTAGCAGCAAACGGAGGCTCGACAGAAGCCCGAGGCCACGAAACCCTGAGATAAGAGTAAGTAATATTTTGACTTTAAGTTTCAGCAATTTTCACTTTATTACACAGTACGCTTCCAGCCAGTGCAGCCCATTTCTTTTACACTGTGAAACCAAAACTAGCCTCTGCTGTAAAAGCTAAGAAGATATTGGGGAGGAGGGTGGCCGCGCATTCGGGGTTCAGCGAGTTCAACAATTTTGGACACGCTTTTTCGTAAAATACGAATGGTTTGTAATCGAGGGATAATCATGACCCTACATAATTCACGAACGATTTCAATAGATATCTTACAGCGACTAGTTTATTAGTTTTACGTCTTTTAGGCCCAAACACAAAATCATCAAATCTTTTAAACACTACACTTGCCGAAATCTCTCTCTTGAGATTACTGCTGGATAAATGGGTCAAGAGTACGACAAATGAGTGATTCAAAGCATTTTGGTCGCTTCTTTCGCTTTATTTGATGAACCGTGCGTAATCCGCGGTCCTTTAAAGCCAAACTTTAATCTAAATATGTTGGTCCATGATCTATAATCATTGGGATGTATTTTTTAATAATACATTTTCATTAAAAACACTGCTTTACGATTAGTATCTATCAACAGTATCTATCAATAACATCAATGATTTCATCTGTACTGAGTAATCGAAAGACTTAACAGTTTTGCATGAAACCTGTTGTTGTGTCTATTCTAACCAAACTCTTTTCTTACAGTATTATTGCTATTTTTCGTACATGTGCGTTTGGTGGTTTGTCGATCCAATGAGTTCTATCCCTAGATTTCACGAAAGTTCCATACTGCTGGACCGAGTTCTCAAAGTCACTTTCACTTTCAGGACAAGAAATTACATGATCGTAATCGATCTCTTGAAAAATATGATGTGATTCAATATTGGTTCTCTTTGACAAATTCTTCATCTGAAGATTTTTCCATCAAATCACTCTCTGTGTCTTTATCACTAACATTGACAACATCTACTTCAGATGGCTATTATAGACAGGGAGTAAACATAGCTTTGCCGTCGCCACAAAAATCAGTTAGTACACAACAAACTGAAAGAATCACGGAGGCAGGCTTTCATTTGTTTTGAACGTTGCTGGACAACCTACAAACTATTTTTAGAAGTTTCCTCTCCTTTAGAGAGAAACACGGGATAATGACATTTTAAATATCATCTTGATTTGCCAGGTCTCATCAAAATTACCAAAAGTCGTTATTTGTCCATTCATAGATTTGGGAGTGATTTTAAATACATAAGATTTAGGTTTAGATTGATAAAGTTGGTAGGCCTATTTTTGTCATTGTCAACCAGTAGAAGAGGTACGGTACGTATAGCAGGTTGAGGAACATTGCAGATACTTTGCTTTCATCTGAATGGTAAAACCTATTCAATGCAGGGAACTTAAAATCCTATAGAGAGGGGTGTGCCGAGAAAGCCATTTTTCATGAAATATTGCGAATTGAGGAAACTGAAAAGGAGTAATAAAATTTGAAGAATCGGTTTGTATCTTCCGGTCGTGTATGTGTTCTAAATTTGCCGCAATTTGAAAACTTTTTAATAGAAATGTCTTCACTTGTGTCTGTAAAGGGATGTGCAAAGATAGAGTGAAGAAGTGGAAAGGAGATTAATGTGTACATTGTAATGATGCGCTGTGTAAATAGTGCAGATCTAGCTAGTATAATAACATTTTAGATTAAAACAGTATCTTCTTTGTTCTGATCAGGAGAACACAGCAGAACAAAAAATACATATATATACAGGGTGTCAATAAAGTCCGTTTATCTTCGAATCGACTGCGAATATGAGAAAACGCAAAAACACGTTCATCACTATTTTAAAGGAATTGAATTTTGAGCTATAAAAGGACTATCCCAGACACTCCGATATGGGGGTATTTGGGGTCAACTTGAAAATTTTAAATAACAAGGGGTGTATAGTAATATATCGTTGGAAAGGTATCGACAAGAGAAATATTTTACCGAAGTTTCAAGTTCCTATGTTGATCCCATCCAAATTTGGCAGGGAATCATGTCCATAAAGTCCACATTTCGTGTCCATAAAGTCCGTTGTCACACCGTGTATCTTCGAAACAATTAAGAATATGATAAAACGCGAAAAAAGGTCCATCACTATTTTAAGGGGCTTGGATTTTGAGTTATAAAAGGTCCACCCCAGACACCCCAGATAGGGTTACGAGGGGTCATGTTTTTGCACTTTCTTCATATTCTCAGTTGATTCAAAGATACACAGGATGGCAACAGACTTTATGGACACGAAATGTGAACCCCGACATTTTGGTTCGGGTCAACATAGGGACTTGAAACTTTCGGGAAAATATTTCCCTTGTTGATTCGTTTCCAACGATATGTTACTCGAACCCTTTGCCATTTAAAATTTTCAAGTTGGCCTCACGTACCCCTATATGGGGTGTCTGGGTTGAAGCTTTTATAGCTGAAAATACAATCCCCTTAAAATAGTGATGGACGTATTTTTGCGTTTTCTCATATTCGCAGTCGATTCGAAGACACACGGGGTGGCAACGGACTTTATGGACACCCTATATACGAGGGTCACTACGAAAGTTTTGAGATGTGAAATAAATTACATACTTAAAATCAATTTAACACTTACATTTCCTCAAAATATTCACCATTACACTGTACACACTTTGGCATCACTGCTTCCAAAAGTGGTTTTCGAGGATGCAAGTCTTGTTTTTTAAGTGTTGAAAGTTCATTCTTGTATGCCACTACAGCTTCTTCAGGGCTGCAAAATCTCTTCCCACGCATGCGATCTTTGACCATGGGGAACATAAGAAAATCACACGGGGCCAGCTCAGGGCTATAAGGCGGATGAGGCATAAGTTTGACCTCCGTAGATTCTAAAAACTGAATTGTGATGTTGGCCGTGTGTGCGGACGCGTTGTCATGATGAAGCAGGATCCCACGCAATCCAGTTCTTGGACGCCGTTTCCGAAGCTTCTGGAACACTTCCGTTAGGCAAACATTGGTGTACCACTGAGCAGTAACAGTCCTTTGTTCTTCAAGTGGAACAGTTGTAACATGGCCAGATTTGGAGAAGAAAGTTGCGACCATTTTCTTCCCCACACTTCGCAGTCGCTTCACTTTCGTGGGTGGATTTTCGTCTGGAAAGATCCAAACTGTAGACTGGCGTTTATTTTCAGGGTCAAATTGATAGATCCAAGTATCATCACCAGTAACAATGTCAGAGACGCGTCGAGAATTGCCTCCATCAAATCTTGCAAGCATTTCTTCACACCATTCCACACGCATCTGCTTCTGCTGTTCAGTCAAAGTGTGAGGCACCCAACGAGATGAAACCTTCCTGAGCCGAAGATGATCATGAAGAATTTTTGTTACTGCTGGCGATCAATGTTCACTGTAGATTCAATGTCCTTGAAAGTTGTTCGAGGATTTTCTGGAATCATTTGTTCCACAGCGGCAATGTTTTCATCTGACACAGCTGTTGCCGGACGACCAGCTCTCTTTTCATCTTTAAGCGATGTCCGGCCTCTTCTGAATTCACCAAACCACCGAAAAATTGTAGCACGGGAAGGGGCAAGGTTCTCAAATGCCCTCTGCAAACGGTCAAGGCTTTGTGTCTCGTTCAAACCACTTTTGTAATCGTAAAGGATCATTGCCCGAAAATGTTCCCTTTTGAGTTCCATTCTAGACAGCCGAATACTGCTCACATCAACAAACAAATGAAGGCGATACGGCCACGCCGATAAGCGAGGCGAGTTGAAACTTACTTCGCTTCTTCGCTCTGGATATCACTACCGAACGCAATTGTTGGAATTCAAATACTGTGCTACAACAATGCGTATCTCAAAACTTTCGTAGTGACCTTCGTATATATATATGGTATTTAAAATATAATCGCAATTCCGAACACTCCTATTAGGAACATATTAGTATACGAATAGGAACTGGAGCATACGACTATGTTTTCAAAGATAAGTTCAAATCTTCCAAATTACTATTTTAATTAGTGAACATAGTCGTTCATAATTGACTCCCACATTCTCTCTCAAAATAACGTAACTAGTGTATTATAACAAGCGAGGAAAAATATTAAACATGGATACGAATTTTATTAAGATCATAGTTCTATTGAGGTTTTAGCAACTAACCTTCAAAAGTTTTATTTCATGATCAAGCATGTTCGTTTCTTACTTAGGTTTTGCAAGCAACTACCTAGAACCGAACAACTATACAACAGATGCTGACCTTAGAAGAGATAGTTTAGTAGAAGCAATACTAAGGCAAAACGGTAAGGATTCTACCTTTCTCAATTATGTTCAATAAGTTAATGTGAGCCAGGGTCGTCTCTAGAAAGGGGGACGAGTCACCGCGAAAAAAATGTGTAAAAGAGTAAGCGGCTAACGGCTGAAAGTACCTGTATAGAAGAAGTAAAAAATTGGAGGAATGAATGAATATTATATTTATTGTTAGGTAGTATTACATTATATATTAAACTCTCTTGTGAGTGACATAGTATGACGGAAGTAACCAGATAATAGAGAAAGATTACAAACAATGGATATACTTATAATTTTATTCTGAAAACAAAGGTGTTGAATTCCAATAATAAAATGAAAAAACGCAAAAGTTTTCAAATCACAATCTTGTATCGAGGTGAAATCCTATTGGGGAAAAGGAAAATAACACACTAAGTGCTCTAAAATTTAAAGATGGGGAAGTAAGAACATAATTTTTTGAAACTACTACGAATAGTAGGTGAGTTGGAAGAAGGTAAGAATAAGAACTAACTACTTGTGTGATCATTTTGAACTTCTGGAGTAAAGGTACGGTATCATATAGTTAGAACAGCTAATAAGCACGGGTTATAGAAGAAATTCAGGACGACCAAGGAAAGAGAAATGTCGAACCTAGTTCCATTGAAGAATTAAAATAATGTGAGTAAATTTGAACTGCGAATTAAGAGGGAAATCAATAAAGGCGGGCAATAAACAATAAACGTAAATTCGACAAGACAGGATAAAGAAATTTAAATAGCGTATATTTAAGTAAATTCAATGAAAGTAGAAAGGTAGCAAGAACAAACTACCACCGTAATAATAAACTGACAACAGAAACGAATATTTAATGACTGAAATGCAGCTAATGAAAATACATTTAGATATATGACAAAAAGAATAATCTACTCATTTTGGGCATTAAAACAGAAACGAAATGCCAAAGAAACTGTGGTACTAAGGAACAACTTCAAGAACGTTTAAGGAAATTAAGAAAAAAGTAAGATAGATCAATATAGCTCTGATTGTACTAGCAACCACCGTCTTGGAGTTAGGATTGCACCAATCATCTCTTTTTCCAGGAGCACGTCACCGAGATATTGAAGAAGGCATATCAGCTATGAGAACTTCCTGCCTCCCAGTGTATACATCAACAATGGACCACTGACAAATGACAAAAGAGCGATAAATCAACGGATATAGCATCCGACCTCTCACTGATTCAGTATATGCCTACGGTGGAAGAAAGGACATTCGCTGACTTCCTCCTGGAAATGATAAAATATTGTCTACACGCATCTCGTTGTCTGACAGCCTTCATACTAGTAATATTCCCTCTACAGATACCACATTCACTCTGTGATTTATGGTGGCCGGTGTGCTGGGACCTTCGAACTAACATCAACATGCCTCGAACGACACACATTTATTAACATTTAAAAAAATATTATAACACGAATGTCTTGGTTTCACGCGGCACACAGAAAAATGCAGCTTGAATATGAAAGAAAATATGTGGATAAATAAATAAAAAAATGAAGAGTAAGGATTTAGAAGAATTAATGGAACAAAGACGTAATTAATTCACATCATATGAAGAAGATGCAAATTTGCTTCAAAGGGAAGAAAATATATGTAGTATTCCTGGATTTAGAAAAGAATTTAATTGGTTAATCAGAGTAATTTGAAAGATGCTTGAAATGATATGAAAGGAAAAACTCGAGAGAAACGAATGAACCAATCATTAAAAGTTTGAATTCAAAAAATGATATAGGATAGTGAAGTTGGAAATTTGTTCGACAGAAATTGTGCATTTCGGTGACATTATTATCAATCTAAAAGAGTAGTCAAGAAGAATTTGATTAAATAATAGATTAATTTTTTTAGAAACTAGAAAGATTAGTATATTGTTTTTAGATATATATTTGAATCTGAATCGTTTGCGAATCGGAGTCGAAAATTAACATAATTCTGGAGAAGATAAAGGAAAACTGTGAAAAGAGTTTGAGATTTATATAAATATAAACAAGATTTAAGTAATAGTTGCTGATGGGTGAGCCTGAGACAGTTGTAGATGTCCAATGAAAGAAAGAGTAGAAGACTAATTTTTAATATTTAGGTTCCAGTATTATCGAAGATATGAAATTAAAACTATCAGTGGGAAGGAATTGAGAAATTCAAAAATATTTTAAGATGATTGTGTAAATGCATACTATATGAGACACTTAATGAAGAGGTATTAAAAGAAGCTACCGGTACAGGTTTAGTATTGAATTGTTCGCAACAAAAAAGTGGACACAACGTAAATACGACAAAAATATTGCACTTGAGTTCTACAATTTCTTTATATTGATGAGAATAGAACTTATCTCATTACAACGATAAACGAGTTAGGGATATTAAAAATAGCAGAAGTAAAGAACATATTGTGAAGTAATTAAAAAGATATTAAGAAACTGTTGGAGAAGAAATTTTACTTTAGAATAACGTGCTGGAAGATATGGTGCAAATAAAACATGATGGTAAAGAAATAAAGAATTAATGGCATAATTCATACAACAAGACGAAGTATCCTGATGATCATAGTGTATAGAAATTTCTGAATATGTAGCAAGTGAACTGCTAATGACAGAATAACATATTATGACTAATTATGCTAGTCTATATAGACATTCGAGCCGCTAGTTCAAGTAGCTTCCCATATACAAGTATCTACACGTATTATTTGTTGTAGTCGTTCCTCTCAATTTTTTATGCCAGAGACGTCCATGAATGTGAATGAAACTGTAGTTGCGTCTTCGCGTATTGTAACTAGTACATACGATTATAAATAGCAAAATGTACAAATAATGAATAAAAGGGAGAAAAGAAAGTGATGAATTTTGTAATAGAATGATAGTTGCAATAATGTACTACATTTTGCTTATCACTTATCATGAGAATAACAGAGTCAACACATACTATTAGAAACATAAAAAGTTGAAAAAATTGAACTTTCAAATAAACAGACAATAACTACGTACGTACGGTACATTCATTCACTATTTTTAAAATAAATAATTTTACTTTTAATTATGCATTATTTGCAATTTTGTAACTATTTTATAAAAAGGGAATTCTGAAGCAGTAAGAATATATGTTTATGCTACTTTGGTTTAGAATTCTATTGTACTTAAATTGTTATAATTATTTTGTATTTAAGAGCGTGATCATCTTTCAGGCATTTTGGATCCTGGTCATGTCGTGGTTGATGCTGTTCAAGAAAAATATTTAGGCTACGTCAACATGGACAACTTCACTGAGCTAATATCAGGCATTGTTGATGTAAATATCATATATATATATATATATATATATATATATAAAACTCATAAGATTCCCTATCGCGTGTGTCTTTCACTGATTTTAACATTTTTAACTATAAATACATACTGCATTTACAACGATCATCTCATAATATAGTTTGTTATTGCTGAAGGTACAATTTAACGTGTTTGTTCTTTGTATTTTTGTTGTTAGTTGCAATTGGTTGTTTTTTATTGAAACGTTAACTAAGGTTAATATTGATAACCTATCACTCACGGGAAATAGGTATACAGAAGAAAATATTTCACATTCATTAATAACATGCCAAAAGAGTTGTGCTTTCAATCTCTAATTTGACATTGATTACTTCAGTTAATATTGTTCTGAAACTTCACTTTAAAAATACTAATTATACCTTTCCTTTATTTGCAATACTAATTTCAGATATATACAGGGTTCATTATGAAAGTAATGAGCATGATGCTACCATGACTCAACAATCCACCGCAGAGCGCGCTTCCGGCGCGGAAAAAGTAGTGGGTCGTCTGTCCTTCCAAACGCGCCCGGAGGCAATCTGCTGCGAGTAAAGACAGCGTGTGGATGTCGATCCGCGTGAAACACGTTTTTACAAGTTGTAACACGGCGCGATGGAGGGTTCGCTCGAACAACGCTACGCCATAAAATTTTTGTGGCGGGGGAGGATGAGGTGTGCCACTCCGCACCATAGATGGCCATTTTCCATTGGGCTCGCTCGGGCTCGCGCTCACCTGTCTCAACTGGGCTCGCGCTCACTCGCGCTCGCACTCACTCGGGCTCGCGCTCATCTCTCTGGACTGGGCTCGCACTCACTTGGGCTCGCGCTCACTTCTCCCAACTGGGCTCGCGCTCACTCGCGCTCGCGACCACTTCCCTCAACTGGGCTCGCGCTCACTTGAGCTCGCGATCACTTCTCCCAACTGGGCTCGCGCTCACTCGGGCTCGCGATCACTTTTCTGAACTGAGCTCGCGCTCATTCGCACTCGCGCTCATTTCTCTTAATTGGGCTCACGATCACTCGGGCTCGCGATCAGTTCCCTCAACTGGGCTCGCGCTCACTTGAGCTCGCGATCACTTCTCCCAACTGGGCTCGCGCTCATTCGCGCTCGCGCTCATTCCCTCAACTGAGCTCGCACTCACTCGGGCTCGCGCTCATCTCTCTGGACTGGGCTCGCGCTCACTTCTCCCAACTGGGCTCGCGCTCACTCGGGCTCGCGCTCAATTATTTCATTGGGGCTCGGGCTCACTTGAGCTCGCGCTCAATTATTGAGCCCGAGCCCGGTTGAGCGTGAGTGCCGAACTCACGAACGTCGGGCTCGCGAGTTTGGACACCTATGATACAGACACAGACAATGACACGTAGAACCAGTCGTATTAACAAATGCTGAAACAAATCTTCAATTATGCGCTTATTCACCTAAAAATCATCTTCACTAACATGTCTGCTCACCAGTAGCGTAGCGTGGTATTCCGAAATGGGGATGCCAAAGTTAGTCACTTGTCTGATATAATACAATAAAATGCAATGCATGTTGAATGTGTATTTTCCTTAACAAGTGAAAAGATTCACTATGCAACAAATGTTGTTTCGATGACTCATGTTTTAGAGCTTTCTTCATGAAATTACCCAAATCAGAAATACCGTTTGAACACCACTCCGACTCCTTTGCCCCAAACATAATACAGACGAAACATAACATTTTATTCCCTACAGAACACCCAGAAAGCCAAGAAAACCTATCATCATACCACGAAGACTGAAATATTTGCGACTGATTGCTAGTTGTCGTTTTTATGAAAAGCTTTGGGGTAGGTCGTATCCCTTTCAGAGAGCAGCGCTGCTCGTAAGTCAACCGAGATATGGTAGTTGTTAACAAAAAAATAAATTAAATTTATGTCTGGTACTGTTATCGTAGTCATCATTTGCTAAAAGTTAGTAAGGTACTATACCTTGTAGCAGCCGAACACTTTCCACAGCTTTGTCTCTTAGTTATAAATGTAATTTTCTTCATACTACAGTAAAAAAACAAAACAAATATTCATTTCAAATCACAACGCAAAAAAAAAAAAAAAAAAAAAAAATTATACCGCCAATTTTTCTTGACCACCAACGATCAATGTTGCTAATCAAAAGCATAAATCTAGTACAGAACGCAAGGGCATAGCCAGGGAGAGGTGAGCCAATAATTTATCACAAGAAAGGAGTGTAAAGTCATGTTCATTAAACAACTTGCAGAAGCTTTATATTTAGCACGGCATAATTTGCAACCATCACATACTTTTACACAACACAAATAGAAGATTAACATGCTGAGTCTGCTCATTAAGGCCCGCAACCAGCCATTAAAGTTTAGGAGAGAGGCACAAATATGCTAGGGGGTCCAATCGTCACAATTCTGGATCTCTTTTATCAATAACTACTCTTAATAATTAGGAGGCCAAAACATTTAGGGGCCCAGGCTCCCGTAATTGCACGCCTGGTGGGGTATACAGTAGCAAATGCGTAGATTACGTTAGACGCCAATAAGCAATTGTCTCAGCTCCGTTTCTGCCACTAGAATTGTGACGAGTAAAACCGGCTCCACTTTTGTATAAATATTGTTTTCAGTATAATTCACTTTATTTCTTTCTCGTGGGTAGCTTCTTTCTCCGCATACCATACTTCAATCTCGTTTTTTTTTTTTTTTTTTTTTTTTTTTTTTTTAATGTCACCCCTAGAAATTTGTAATCTTGGGTCCGGACCTCAGGTGCCTGTTCGTGAAAATGGGCCTGAGTGTTTATATCATTTGAAGATGAAATAGAAAGCACTTAAAGCAACTCTGTGGGCCTATTTCTGTGTATCCCACATTCACATTCATCTTCATTGTCAGATATCCAGATACAAAAGAGCACAAGCGAACTTTGTGAAGGGCAGAGGGTGTCCTACCGGGTCGGTGACCGTGATTCTACAGAATGCATTATAGTTATGCTTGTGTATGTGAGTCCTCTCAAAGAATATCTGGCTACATTCTGGGACATGACATGTATTTATGATGTAGATTATTAGTTTGCCTTTAATTACTATTACAATTACGATGCATTTAATTACGATTGAAGCATAACTATTTTTATACTATCACTTACATAAGCGACATGCTTCATAATGGCGTTGAACTAACTATTTATGTTTTGTTCTATTTCCTTGACAGCAGTCGTACGTTCTATACAGAAACCATAGCTTAGTTCAAAATATATAGAGTTGGCAGTACTTGAGCATACGCCAGCTTATATCTAAAGCAAATGTTGGGTCGCAAAGGGATGGCGGGGAGTAGTTGGGCATGCGCATTCGACAGAAAGCAGACGAAAACAGCGATGCTTGCAGTAGGCCTGGATGCCCGAGGAACATAGCGTACAACAAGAGGAAAGACAGAAAATGTGCATCTGAGTGATGCGCATGCGTAGGTTCCGCTTGCCAAAGTAAAGCGAGAGAGCGCATCCCCAAGATGGCAGTGGAAATAATTGTGATAATTATAAGCAAACAATTTATAAATATAATGAACACGTACTTTTTTCTTATTAACAGGGGATGCCGGGCATACAGGCGTTCCCTTACGCTACGCCGCTGCTGCTCACTAGGAGCGAATCCCCAGCGTGTACGTTAACATATACTTACGAGAGAATACCTATATCTCAGATTTTGAGTACAGTTTCAAAAGTTCATTTCCGTAAGCTGTAAAGGCAGTAATTACTATACTAATTATCACAAATTAAATGCAACTTTTAAGTTGCATACACACAAACTACTAGGGAATGAAGACCATGTACTAACAAAGAGTACACTGGAAAATGAAATAACATGTTATAACAAAAATTAAAATAAGATGATAATCGATACAAATGTAGAGGATGAATATGGCATGTCCGAACTTCGCCAAGTATGGTGGAAGAAGCTATTTGTTTACTTCTTCTTGACCAACCGCTAAGAACATTTATAAATCCATATGTGGCTTTGTTATACACAATTAATACATTCAAATTTACGAACGATGACGAACTGAAGGGTACGAAGATACAGTTGCAAGTAACAACCATAGTCATAATAATATAGTTCAACTAAACAACGTTGAAATAGTGGATAATTAGGTTGTAAGTAGAAATGACCAAAACTGAACAGTTTGCATCGATCATTCCGAAGAAATTTGGAGTTGTACTGAGCATAGTTTGGGGGGGGGGGGAAGCGAGCATCCCCAGTGGGTATACTTCAGCTGACTTCTTTGGGGGGGAAGAAAATGCGATTGAGGGGAAAATTCCCCCTCATCTCTCCCGGTAATTCGCACCCTATATATATAGATATATAGATAGATAGATAATTGGCTTGGGGCAATATAGTGCTAAGCCGCATTTCTAAAAACAAAATCTACCCGTTGCTGTTGACAAATTTGCAAAAATTGAGATTAGATGGCAGTAAATATCATAAATGGTGTTCTTGCCTTCATTAATTTGTATTGTAGTGCAGCGATAAATTTCGTTTTTTTTTTTTTTTTTTTTTTCGGAACAATACGTATAAATGTGGCTTAAAGTTATATTACTCCAAGCCCTTTATATATACATATATACATATATGCAAGTTAGTTGGAAACCTGGGGCCCGTAAAATAGTGTTTCCAATCGAGTCCCACGTCTTGTAAGTCCATTAGGTTATCTTTTCTCTCTCACTTGAAGAAAGAAAACTTTAATTTTTTAACGGTGACTTCCCTCCGGAGCAGCCTATACTTTTAATTATGTGTTTGCTGTTTTAAGGCATATTGTCCTGTTACAATACAGTAAATATGAAAATTTCTTAATTTAAGTCAAATTTAAGAGTATTAAAACTGAATTTTTGAAATTGTGCGTTGACTACAGCCTGTAATTTGTTAAAACAACACCTATCAAAAAAAATTACAAGTTAATGAAAGGTCAAGCAAGATGTTTGTGAATATGAAACTTACGTCATAATATCACTTTGAGTCAAGAAGTTATATATGATAAGCATAATGATAATGATAATGATAATGATAAGCATAATGTGGTTCTAGTTTTCGATTCATCTTTACATTTCTTTAAGTATAAAAATGTCAGTTTTTAAATCGCATAACATAACGGAAAAAATAGTAGCTACATTATATAAAATGAGGTAATTTTACGAACTGCGTTAAAACAGGAAATACAATTATGTTTAAATATTTAGGTAGTTAGGAATCTCTTGCCTGTCAGATGTCAATTAACAGATTAATAATTTCCTTCTACAACAAGCAAGACTTTATTTTACCTGAATTAAAGACCAAAATACAAATTCAGATTCTGCACTTTCGCAGGAGACCAATCCGACAAGTTTGGAGCATTATATAAATGACAGCGAGTTGGTACAAATGAAAAATACAACTTACGTTATGAATGCTGATATACCACCCATGGTGTGCAGATGCTGGTCGATTACTCGACGAGATGCTGGTTGGTTGCTGAGATGACACTTGGACCTTTCCCTTACCTTTTTATATGGTATAAATTTCGTCAGTTAGACCCTGAGGTTCTCCATAACAGCCTCGTTTGTTCACTTAGTTACTTTTTACGCTACGTGACTGCGGGAGAACCTCATTAGTCCACGATAAGTGTGACTGTTTATCCAAAATTCTTTTGTACCTAATTTAAGTACACATACACATTTTGTTTACATATAATTACTAGAAAACAATGTTAGTTATTTGACAAAAAACTTTTTTTTGATATATTCCTTTTTGCAATATGTTGAGCTTTTTTTTTTTCTCAACTCCTGTCATAGTTCCATTACAGTCCCCCACTGATGAGCAACTGTTCCTGAACATCACCGTAGTGTGTGTCACTTCTTTTTTTTTCAACTCACAGTTGTGTAATGAAACTATGACATGAGTTGAAAAAAAAAAAGTTAGCTCAACATATTGCAAAAAGGAATATATCAGAAAAGTTTAGTGAAATAACTAACATTGTTTTCTGGTAATTATATGTAAAAAATGTATGTGTACTTAAATTAGGTTACAAAAGAATTTTGGATAAACAGTCACACTTATCGTGAACTAATGAGGTTCTCCGGCAGTCACGTAGCGTAAAAAGTAATTAAATGAACAAACAAGGCTGTTATGGAGAATCTCAGGGTCTGACTGATGAAATTTATACAATATAAAAAGGTAAGGGAGAGGACCAAGGATCATCTCAGCAACCAACCAGCATGTATTCCCTTATAGATATCAGTAAATTTGATGCCTTTATACTGATGTACTCCCCGCCGATTCCAAGAAAATGCATCCTATGTTAAAGAGCGAAGTTTCTTGCATTTCATATGTTATAATAACAAAGGCATAATAATAATAATAATAATAATAATAATAATAATAATAATAATAATAATAATAATAATAATAATAATAATAATAATAATATATAAAATATACGAGTTAAAATGTTCCAAAATTCGTTCACTAACAAATATCTAACTTGATGTCTTTACACAAATTTACATGAAGTCAATTGGAAGGAAACGCACACTATCGTCCCTTCTACTACACATATTAATATAAAATGGGTAAATGATATTAAAATATTAAATATAAGAGGTAAGTTTCAATGTATTCACTTTTAAAAATAGGTCTATCTGGAAAACTGATGTCTTTATGATAATTTACACCCTGCCGATTTGAAAAAAGGGCGTCTTATGATATATAAGAAGGTAGGTCCTTTCTACTGGGTACATTAATATAAAAAGGCGGAAATTAATATTAAATTGTAAAGTATACGAGGGAAGTTCCAAATTTGTTTACTTAAAAATATCTACAAACTTTCTGTGTTTACGCTAAATTACATCCCACCGATTTGAAGAAAGTGCATATTAAGATATACGTAAGTTCTCTTCTACTATATATATTAATATAAAATGTTCCGAAAGTTATTTACAAACTCGATGGCGATAGCTACAAACTCGATGGCTTTAAGCTAATTTACACCCCTTATGATTTTCGAAAGACTCATCTTTTGTTATTGCGAAATACTCATTGATAATATATGGTAATACGTAAGGTTGCATATAATATGAACATACAGTTGCCGCAGTGGCTCAGTGCTAGAGCTTTCACCTCTGGTGCATGACACATAATACTAATAAGAAATAATAATAATAATAATAATAATAATAATAATAATAATAATAACAGCAACAATAACATGTATAAACATATCTGAATACTAAAAATTATATTATTTGTTTTCTGGTTGATTGCCGACCTTCGTCGTCTTCAGGAGCCAAGAATACCGTTCACAAGGTTTTTGGGTTTGAGTTCGGGCTCGAGCCAAAAATTGTTATAAGTTATAGGGCGCCGGCCAAACATGTTAAAAACTGCTAGACCTGGGTTTAGGATTGTCAACAGCTGGAGCGCTTCAGCTCATACCTCACTCACTATTGAACCAAACCGAGAAGTGAAGCGAACCAACAGCTTACCAACCGAACCGGCTCGAGCCGATAGCTCACCTGAGCTGAAACGAACCGAGCTGACAGCTCACCCCAAACGAGCTGGCTCGAGCCGCTGGCTCATCCCAACCGAGCCAGCTCAAGCCATCGACTCAATTGAGCAGAGTCGATGACTAATACCAACCAAGTCAGCTCAAACCATCGGCTCAATTGATCCGAGCCGATGATACAGACTAATCGAGCTGGTTGACATGGCTACTCGGGTTGGGATTATGCTTGAGCTCAAAACTTTTGACCGTGCAGGAAGCCTTGATGGTAAGAACTACAGTATATATTGGTGCTTACGACATTTGTGGCTGTCTTGCTATTAAAATCTATTGTCATCTCGTTATCGACAGAGACAAGACGAGATCCGAGCAGTGTTCCCTCTTGTGAGCAACACTAAAAGTATTCTACATTACTGTTTATCATTCTCATAGCTTTTGCTTTCCAATCTAATCAGGCCATGATTTCAAAACGAGCTGAACGAGCGAGCCATTTATCAAACTCAACTCGACTCGAAACTAGACTTAAAAAAAAAAAAAAAAAAAAAAGACTTGGATCGGAACTCGAGTAGAGAAAATTACCTTTGATTCGACTCGTGCCAGTTCCTATGCATGGAATCCTTGGTTCGATCTCAGATTGTCCCAATTGAGCTTTGTGGTGGACAAAACATCGTGTACGTGGGTTTTCTCCCGTTTCCTCCCACTTTCTTCATTCCACCATTCACTCATTTCTCATCATCACCGTCTCGTTTAGCCTAGCCGGCATAACCCTGGGACGTAAAACTTAAAGATTTCATTTTATTTTTATTTTTTTATTAACATATGAACTGTACGAGGGAATATTAGGATATTATTTACTTAGAAATACCAGCAAACTTGAGGGCGTTATAATAGTTTGCTTTCCGTAGATTCGAGAAGCATGTTTGTGTAGTTTGTGGGTAATCATTTATTTTTTATTTTTTATTTTTTATTTTGTCAAAGATATTAAATGTAACTCAATTATAGTCTTGTATATGTTGATCTCGAAGTTATTATATTAGGAGGCACAGACATTAATGGCTATATTTAGTAATGTTAAAATATATTGCCCTGGCTCAAGTTATTTTGGAATTAGAAAAATAATAATAGTAAACTCTTAGCCGATTCAGAATTTTGTCTGGCCTAAATCTAAAGAAACAACGGCTCTACTATTTTTTTTTTTTTTCATAAATATATCTACGGACGTACATGCCCTCAAATACTAACACACGTATCAACATACAGTAGCTTTTAATTGGTTTTACTCAATACCTACGTACATTTAAATACTGAAACGTCTGGACCCAGATAGCCTATACGAAATAGGCTCCTACGTTGCCTATCCATTGTCTTCCCACGTCCAGATATTTGGGAGCTGGCGTGAAATTATCTCTCCAAACCTTCAGCATCTATATATGACCACATATGTTGTCTCAGATTCCGTTATTTACTTGGCCACCCAATCAGTGTACTGCTTGGACCGGGTTTGATATTGGCTGGTCAAGACGTAAATATACAACTTGTTTTTTCCAGAAATATACAACCGGTATATCCATGAGTCAAAAAATCTAGGAGATGAAAGGAGGCGGCGGTGGAGGGGAAAGAATCTATCCATTCAATGTAACCTCTCGAAAATTAGTTTTCTTTTTTCTGCCATTGACCTTGGTGTCTATGCAAAGGTCGGCGCTACTACCACTAACATTCATTTTCTACATAGAAAGACATTTGGTTGAAAGATGGAACTATACATTCCTTTTCCATTTGTTGCGTATTTATAAAATCTCCCATTTGCAGAAATTACCGGAAATTTTTAACAAATGACCGTCTGATTCAGGAAGCAAAATGCTCGTTACTAACCAGTGATGAGCACCCCCCACTCACTTTCGCTGGCGGCAATTTTTATCCATATTTAGGTCACCAAGCTGCGGGAAAGAGTTGTTTTCCTTCTTCCTTTCCTTCCCTACTTGAGGGTGGAACAACGTGGATGTTTGGAGAATTCCTAGAAATGAGATATTATCTGTATCTATTTTTATTATATGAAAGAGACAAAAGAATGTGTTGGAGCGTTTTGTAACTACTAGTAAGTTTGAACATCACACCACAATGTACGAATGACAAACTAAGAAGGATATTTCTTCATGCGATGTTTTTATATTGTTGAAATATTTTTACTACATATTATGTGTAAGATACAAAGAAATGCCTAGGAACATAGCTAAGAACTACTTAATGCTTTTAAACCTCATACGTTAAATCTGGGAGCAGGAAAATTCGGTGTGGGGAATGTTAGGTGTAAAGAAAGATTCGTTGTAGTAGGCCGTAGGATTTATTAGAAACTCAACTTTGAGAATAAATGAGCGTATTAGTTTGAAGTTCAAATTTTGTGTAGAACGTACTTTTACTGTCTACTATCATTTTTACTGTTTACTGTCTACTTTATATTGCTTTAGATTGAATTGTGTTACTGAAATTATTTGAATTCTAGATTCCGACGGATTTTTAACATTTTATGTCCCTTACATGACGAGAAATTTGTTTTTCGATGTCCGTTTATTTATGTTACTCAAAGATGTAAAAATAAATGCCTCAACTAAAGTATCTACGCCTGATTGGAGAAGTCAATAAGTAGTCTATAGGGTTGCAGTACTTGTTTACTTTAACTTAAGGCAAACAAACTAAAGTGTCTGATTGGAGAAGTCAACTATTATCTGATAAAACCATCCTGCTTTATATTGCCCTTTCTACTAAGACTTTTTTGATCAGTAAAGACTTGAGTTAAAGTGATATGATATACACGATATTTAAGCTTTTTCAAGAGTCTAAGGGCAGTTGTTCTAGGTATCCCTATTTCCTTCCAGTTCGTCGGCCACTAATATGAGGATTGTTATGAATTGCTGCTAAAATTATCATCATTGGTGCATCATCATTATAGTTGCTAGTCGAGCTTTCACGCATCAGGCGACCCTCACTGGCCCTTAATTCAATATTTCGGATAACTGTATATATCGGTGATCGTCGATAAGGATATCGAGTTTGATACAAAACAGCAGCTGGAAGATAATTTTTGCAACATTCACCCAAAATTAGGAGCATAATGGCAATTTTCTTTGGAGTGTAATCAGTCATATTTATTCTTTTCCGACAATTTGTTAAAGAAAGTCAATAAAATGAAAGTAAGTCTAGTAAGTAAGTAAGTAAGTAAGTAAGTAATAATAATAATAATAATAATAATAATAATAATAATAATAATAATAATAATAATAATAATAATAATAATAATAATAATAATACATAGAGATAGGAAGAAAAATAGTAAGAAAAATAGTAAGAAAAAGAGTTTCTCACACGTTTACATTTGTAACCAATTTAAACGTGTATCCAAACTAAGTGAGGTCGTAAAGTTATTTTTTCTAAGAATTAGATTTCCTCCTTTGCATTACGTCACTTTAACTTTAATCATTTTGTTCTCTGTTGCATCATTCTCGAACCGTGGAATGGTAAATGTTCTCTGTGGTTTCCTATACGAGTTTTAATCTATTCATTTATCTCTAACCGTTTTCACATTAATGGTACTGGACGTTTTATCCGATACAGGCATCGTGTCTTGGTAGCCATTTTGAATACTGTGACCCATATTAAAAATATATTGCCACAACACTTTTTAGTGTTCGAAGGTCTATCGAACGAGTGTCACTCGATCCATGTTTTCATTTAAAGTTTCGAAGTTGGGCCCCCATGAAAGACGGGACTGGGGGTTACCGCAACAACATCATTCGACGTGCCCCGTGTCATTTTCCTGTTTCACTTTTTAATATGTTTATTTATCTCCAACCGTTTTCTGTTGGACTTCGCTTATCAAAATATTTCTAAAACTGGTTTACTGGCCCCAAATTATGAAATTCAGAGTGGGGGTGGGGCGACTGCCCTCCTGCCTCACTGACACCTTTGTCTAGCGGCTGCAATATGAAGCTATTCCACGCCCTTTCACATGGTTTTAGTTACATTTACTTCGGACTCTTGACTGCGAAGACATTAGGTTTTTAAATAAAATTAATTTGCTGAGCAAAATTTAACTTTATTGAAAATAAACTTGGATTCATTGTCCTCTGAACGCCCTAAATATTACTTTACTTCAATAAATTATTTACTTAAAAAACAACCAATTACACAGGCTTGCAGAAAATATTCTAGAGTTAGCACAACATGAAGTGTCCTTCAAACATTACTTTTCGAAAACGTATCATTTTAAAATAATTTTATTAGCATCAATGTTCTGAAATAGTAATCAAATTTTGCAATTAAAATCTCACCCGCCTCCACGAAACGCGAGCTTAGCCCATAAGGGCATTATTAGGAAACTTTTAGAAGCAGTACCTCCGAAATGACTTATATTAGGGCTAAAATAACCGCACAAACGCAAACTTCTGGCAAAATTCTAGACTTAAAACATGTAACGTGACTCTCTTTGCGTTTGAAATTTCGAATACCAATCAAGGATGGCCGCCATGATGCTTGAACAGCACCATCTGATGTGTCTCAACGTCTCAAGACCACTTTCAAGTTTCATCATTCTCCCTCAACCCGTTCTCAACACACAAGGGTGCTGAGGACTTGTGTTTCACTGTGTATATTGATAGATTCTGTGAAATCTCCATAGTAGCTAGATTTAAAATTAACCTAAAGCTTATTACAACCAAGAAAGTACTTATGAGAGTCACTGGCAAGAAGGTGTAATAAAAAGGGGGTCGTGATGAAATAAGTTGAGAATTACTAATATATACTGAAATATTCTGTTACCAACACATTGTAGTCTTAACCACGATAAAATAATGAAAAGGTCGGTTGCAAGTAAAAAGCAAGAAATGTTAGCAAATAAGTTATTACACGATTTTTAAAAATATGTTTAAAATCATGTTTTAAACTGTTAAAAATGTTTATAACATTGTGTGTGTGTGTTTTAAAACATGTTTAAAACATTTTGAACACCTTTTTCATGTTTTAAACACATATTTTGTCCTTTTTTTGAAAAAAAGTTTTTTTTTTCAACCCTGCCTTCATGCAAATATCATAACAAATTTCCACCGTCTTGTCTACCACAGAATTATGTTTATTTATGAGTGCATTTCGCGACATTAATAGTTTACAATCACAAAAAGGTCGTTGGTTAATACCTAATTAAAAAGGGGAAAATAATATTGAAATATAAAATACAGGATGCAAATTTCAAATTTCGTTCAATTACAAATATAAGGAAACTATGTGTCTTCACGCTGATTTGAAGAAAGCGCATGTTATGATGTAGAAGACGACCCCTTGTACTACAAAATATAATATAAAATGCAGGAAATAACATTTTAATATAAAATGTACGAAGGAAGTTCCCAGATATATTCGGTTGGGTAGAGCCATCATCTCAGTTTGTTTCGCCTCGAGCCGGCTCTGTTGAGTGAGCTGTCGGCTTGACTCGATAGTGAATGAGCTGTAAGCCGACCCGCTCGAGTCGTTCAGAATCCTAATCCCGAGCCGAGCAGTTTTGAACTTGTTTGGCCGGCGCTCTATAACTTGTAACGATTTTTGGTTCGAGCCCAAATACTTGCTCCTCCAGAAATCAGACCCAGAACCTCGTGAATAATGCCTTCCCTCCTAGACTTCACGACTACCGAAGTCAACAGTCAACTCGCTTTTAGTATTTAGATACAAATCTCCTATCTTTCATGTATATACACGGTGTTGTTATAATAATAATAATAATAATAATAATAATAATAATAATAATAATAATAATAATAATAATAATAATAATAATAATAATAATAAGAATTTGTAGCAGTAAGTATCATTGATAATAATTATATTGTCTATGTAGGATATCTGAAGAAAGTATTTGAAACTACACACAACATTGGGCTCAAATTCGAGTCGAGTTTAGAGCCGAGTTGGAGGAAATTTTTCGACCCGAGTTTTCGAGTCGAGCTCAAAGGTGTCTGTTTCGAGCCGAGTTGAGTTTCAATGAAAACTCGCTCGTGCCCATCCTTAACTGTCTCTCGTTCACGGTTTTGTTTAGGACTCTCAAGTAAGGCTCGATCGATATGTTGAATCTCGGTCTAGTTTCGATTTACTAAAGTCTGTCTCGTCTCGAAATTTAAAGAGGAGAAACATGATACTTAGAGTAATCTCGGTCTCGGTATCACCATTAGAATATGTTACGTATGTTCAAGTTTAATTCTAGAACGCTTGGAGCAATTTCAACGAAGTTTGATACACATATGACATACAATCACAATAATATTGTAGGGAAAGATATCTCCGGTCTCCCTAGCGGTGGATAGAAGGGTGACGTATAAATAATCGAGAACGACCTACATTCATGTCGAATACACATTTTTAAGAGTCGCTATACTGATTGTTGAGAGTCCAGATGACATTTAAGCTCAAGTTTAGTCTAATAGAACAATAGATCTCCGTAGAACCTCATGCTAACTGTTAGAAATGAATAGAACTATTGAACCTACCAGAAATTTTGAAAACAAATAAATTGCACGTCAAATATACATTTCAAATATTTTAAATAAACTTTTATTCTTCCGTGTATACAGTTCAAAGACTAAACCATATTCGATTACCTATTAAAGAAAAAAAGAAAAAAAAAACGAAAAAAAAAATCATAATTTAACGTCAAACCATTAAGGTCTTTCGGCTGAAGGAGATGAATGATTAATGAAAGTGAATGATGATGAAAAATTAAACTTTGTGCTCTCCTACTCTGAATCAAACCTGGAACCACGTACAACAAAGGAAATACGCGCTAGTCACTACACTAGCAGAGAAAATTGCTTATTGCATTCGTTCGAGTACAAAGGCTATATGACACGGTGACCTTCAATTTAAGGTAGAACCATAAGCACCGCAATACGATCAAATTTCAAGGCACTCCTCATCAGGACTCCAACCCAGGACACGGTGTAAGGAAGGCGCAAGTGCATGATTGTAAATATTTTGCCGTAATTTAAATGTGTTATACGGAGTATTCATATAGTTTTTGGCCAAGAAGAAAAGAAAAGTTGTAAGCTGTTGTAGTTTTATTCATTGCTTATAGCATTGTTTCAAATTCTTTAGAAATAAATAAATAATAATAAAAATAAAAAACTTCCACTGAAATCTAGTTACATACATTAAATCATACTATCCTTCGATATGGACAACAAACCCATGTGCAAAAATCCTGCTGCTCTGTAACAATAGATAGCAATTTCCAAGAATTGTCTCACTTCCCTCTATGCTCTGTACCTTCAACCATAAAATACAAGCATCATATGATCTCTGCATCTTTCGGAATGATGGGAGAATTTTGAAAACGCTACGTCTTATTCAGAGTTTACGAAGCAGAGATGGATATTTTTGCTAACTCTCACTCACACTGACCTACCAAAATGAGGGTGAGAGAGGGTGGCCCCCTTGAGAGCAAAAATGAGTGAGGGTTCCAATCTCTGGCTCAGACATCGTCAAGAATATGCTTTTCCTTCGTTTTGTAAAGTTTCTTCAATCTTCCTTTTCAATGCTCCACATGGAATGCGTTTCTTATGTTCTTGCCTCTGAAGCAAATGAGTCCACGTAAGCGCGAAGCGCGTGCGGGCTCGCGATCACACTCACTTCTTTCAACTGTGATCGCGCTCACTTGGGCTCGCGCTCAGTAATCTTAACTGTACTCGCGCTCGGTCGCACTCGCGCTCACTAATCGTAACTGGGCTCGCGCTCACTTCTCTCTACTGGACTCGCGCTCACTCGCGCTCGCGCTCACTTGGGCTCGCACTCACTTTTTTCAACTGGGCTCGCGCTCATTTTTTCAACTGGGCTCGCACTCACTCGGGCTCACGCTCACTAATCTCAAGTGGGCTCGTACTCACTCGGGCTCACGCTCACTAATCTCAAGTGGGCTCGCGCTCACTCGGGCTCGCGCTCACTTTTTTCAACTGGGCTCGCGCTCACTAATCTCAACTGGGCTCGCGCTCACTCGGGCTCGCGCTCACTTTTTTCAACTGGGCTCGCGCTCAATTATTGAGCGCGAGCCCGATTGAGTGCGAGTGCCGAGCTCACGAGCGCCGGGCTCGCGAGTTTGGACACCTATGCTCCGCACTCTGCCTTTTGGATTCTGGATCGTATTCGAACATCCAGGATTCGTCTCCAGTTACGACCGAGTCTAAAAAGTCCGGATCACTTTCACACAATGCCAACAACTCCTTGCAGCGCAAAACTCGAAGTTCTTTTTGTTCGTTCGTCAACACTTTCGGCACAAGCTTCGCACAGACCTTTCGCATTTGCAGGTCCTTGGTTACTATCCCATGTACCGCAAATGTGGACATGTTTAGGGTGTCCGCGATTTGTTGAATGCTCACACGCCGGTCTGAGCGCAACACTTCACGCTCAGTGTTGGGCCGTTGTTGGGCGTCCTGGCCGTTGTTGGGCGTCCAGAACGGGGCTCGTCGGCAACCTCCTCCCGACCCTCCTTGAACGAATTGTAACATTTTTCGATCTGGGATCTTGACAAACACTCCTGCCTGTAGGCCTTTTTCATCACCTGGTAAGTTTCCGTAGCATTCTTACCCAACTTGACGCAAAATGTTATGACGTAGCGTTGTTCTAGGGAATCCTGCATCGCGCCGTGTTACAACTTGTAAAAACGTGTTTCACGCACTGTCGCTGCTCGCAGCAGACTGACTCCGGGCGCGTTTGGAAGGACAGACAACCCACTACTTTTTCCGCGTCGGCAGCGCGCGCTGCGGTGGATTGTTGAGTCAGGGTAGCATCATGCTCATTACTTTCATAATGAACCCTATATACAATTATGCTTACATTATATTTGAAACCACTTTCTCAATCTGTAATTAGTCTTTTAAATATCTGATATTATATTTTTCGGCTATCGTAATCTTTGCCGATTTTCTATTCGCAGTGTTAGGATTATTCTTAATAATATATTTTCTTGTTTTCAGTTAATGAGTTTGTTATCTATGAGAGGACATACGTATAGAGCTCTTCAAATTAACTCCAAATACAACACAAGCTACTTTTATGCTTTTGACTATTATCAACCACAATATTCTCGACCTAATCAATACAATGTTGCAGGTAAAAACTTTGAACAATAATATTTTACAGTTACATATTAAAGAAATCTTAATTATTAATAATTTGAGTTACATCAATCTAAATCTTATTTTCATTTTGATTCATGTACAATTTATAGCATGAGGGGAAAATAAATATAAAATAGGCCTATTAGCCATTACAAGAATGGCGTAAGCTTTACATCTTAAACTCAAAGTCTGTCAGTTTTGTTTCGTAATTTATTCAGAGAGGAACGTTTTTCTTTAAAAATTGTATACAAAATAATAATAGAAATATTTAACTCGAATATATGTTCACTAGCAGCGTTCACCCCGCTTCGCTGCGGTCACCCCGGAACGCAATAAACTTTGTTACTTAGATAATTTTTACTTTTTCGCTTTCAAGTGATATGATAAAAACCATAGAAGATTGCAGTAAATCTTAACATTATATCGCCTGTCATTTATGTTAACCCGCCCCGCTTCGCTGCGGTCATCCCGGTGCTGGCATATTGTAAAAGTGTCTGTAAAAATAAGCAAATCAATTAAAAAATTTTAAACAGAAGATTCGAGCTATTTTCCGCTGTATATCGCCTGTCATTTATGTTAACCCGCCGAGTGACACGGTCATGCGGGTTGCATATAAATACGTTTATTTTTACCTATGATGAACTAATAACAAAGGATTTGTGGACACCTGAATGGTCAATTATCTCAAGACACTGGTAATTAAAAATTAAAGTGATATGATAAAAACCATCTAGGGTCCAAATCCTAATAACCCCCCAAAAATGAAAGAAATTGGTTCAGCCGTATTAGCGTGATGAGCGGACAAAAAATTGTACGTTCTCTTTTATATATATAGATAACGTTTTCCTTGCCATTTGAAATGATAATAGAAGTTAGATCTCCATTACAGACCTTCAAATAACATTTTTCTCGCCATTTAGATTGGAAACAAGAAACCTTTAAAAATGTTCTTTTTTCTTCAATATATTATGTATATAATTAGATTGTGCAATATAACATTTCATTTTAAAAATCGATTTATTTATGAAGAAATCATCTCGAAAGAGATAATTTAATAAGGTTGATCAAATATGATATACTTTCGTTTGTACTTCGGCATCATTTGTTACTGTTGAATTTCAAAGAAATCTTCTACAATACTTTGGTTTTGTGATGTCCTGTAGAAGTAATAAATGTGAGTTATTTTGTGTGTGTACTTAGAGAAAAAGTAGGTAAGTATATATTATAATTCACTTTGGGATTTTAAAATACCGTATGAAACCAGCTAAAACAGACGCAGGAGAGGAAGCTGAACTGGATTCCATTCCATGCAAATCTCGGTAAAGTGAGAACAATTATTATTCCACATGAATCCTGTAACCTAGTCTCTCTCATACATTTTATAAAGTCTGTTGGATATTCAGATAGAAAGTAGTCACAACCCCTTATGTTGTATGTAGTAGTTATGTCCCATAACAGTCTGCATATCCTTTGATTCAGATATTGAAAAAAGAAAACTTAGGACAAGTTATATTGATGACGGTTAAAAAAATACAAGAATTACTATCACAATATATTCCAATTCAAGAACTTGTTAGTTTGTAGCATAAACCAACACACTAAGAAAATTTTTTTAACCTCTTATAAACTAATCTGTGTAAAGTGCTAGCTGAGAATTGATATGTAAATATATATTTATTTTTCAAAAATTCAGGCGCTTTTTACTCAAAGTTATCCTCATAATTCCGACGTTGCTCTCTACAAGCAGAGAAACAATACAATTACGTTGTATCGACTTGCTTTTTGTTAATGAAAACATCAGAACTTTAAAATGATATTAACCACAATCTATAATGTTCTTTTTATTGTAAAAAACAAGCTATTAATGTCATTGTGTTTCAAAGATAAGGTCGTTCGAAAGTCCTCTTTTGTTCGTGGAATTTCACAAAAATTTGAAAAATATATAGTCCTATAAAATCACAATGGAGGATTCAATGTTCCCTTTCAGCTTACGAATTGTTCCTGCTATATTCTGATTGAGCTGAGAGTTAGCAAAGCATATAGCAAATTATCAGTAGAGAGTGATCACACGATATAGGTGACTAGTCACATTAACATTATTCTAGAGAACAGGTGTCGCATAAAGCTTTTCGTGCAATAAAAGGAGAATCTGGCGAGCTGCCTGGCAAGTTCCACCATCACGTTAAGAAATGTGCATGTCATGATTTATAACAGACTACTACACCCAGCTACAGTTTCATGTCACCAATTACAGCAGCGTTGCCATGAAATTATTTCAAAGTTACGACTGTCGGTAAATATTGAATAATATTATATATGTACAGAAACTTAATGGGTTTTCTTCATCTAATGATTTATTTAATTTGTTGGGTCTCAGAGGTATACTAGTAAGAATCATAATTTTTAAAGTTTCTTTGAAATCTTTTGAAAGTTTTCTATGAATTATTTTCAAAGTTTCATCTGAATCTATGGCTTTGTGTGTGAAAGTTTATAATATTCGATGAATCTTCGCGGAAAACTCACTCCCTATTGCAGTATATAGAAGATTAATTTTATCAAGGTGTCTTAATACTTTCGTTTTTAATTAAAAAATCTTTCTTCCCTGCAGTAAACTACTAAAATAATTATAGTTTAATTTATTAAACTTATTTATAAAATAATATAAAGTTAATCATCACATTCATTATATTTGTCTGTAATACGATACTCTTCTTTGTCCTTCAGGCGTTGATCATTCTGCAGAATTGAAATACCTGTATCCCAGAGATGAAAGAGGCGAACCACTGGATGAAGAAGGGGAACGGCTTTCCCGTAGATTAGTTAGATTATTTGCCAACTTTGCAATGTATGGGTAAGTATTCTTCTATATACATAACAAAATGACATTTATGTTGTTTTTTGTTTTGTATACTGCTAAAGAAACTTACAACTGCATATCAATTTATGTATTTTGTGAAACACTTCGGCGGAAAAAATATAATTTAAAAAAATTATGTTACTGTTTCACATGTACATACTTTGAATAATACAAGGTGTACCGGTTAATAATGTAAATTTTGTAAGCAAAGAAAACACTATAATTTTAAATTAGAAACAACACATGTATTTGATTGAAATTAATTACCATAACCATCTACACGTTTCTTCCATATTTCAGGGAATGTAGATACCATCCCAATAGAACGTTGCTTCCTTGGAGGCAAAACATTTTGAGACCCACTTTTCTACTTCTTCATACGTTATGAAGTGCAGCTTACAAAGTGCGTGTGCCTTCGAGCATACATGTAGTAATTTGAATAGGCAAGGTGTGGTGAAAATGGCGGTTGAACTAATATTTCCCAGGCAAAGTCCTTTAACATTGTCTATAACAAGTTTTAAATTGTGTGATGGTGCACTATTGTGGAGCACAATTATCCTGCTATGTCTTGTTGCCCTTTCTGGTTGTTTGATGATCAAAGCATGGTCATGACTGACTATTTGTTGTTGATAGCGATCATTGTTAACGATTTCATCGGGTTCTAGCAGGTCATAATAAACTACACCCTCGTGATCCCACCATACACAGACCATTGTCTTTTTTTCGAACCGATTTGCCGTGCTGTAGGTGCTTGCGGTTGACTGAAATGAACCGACGATTTTCTGAGTTAAAGATTTTAAAAGTAAATCCACTTTTCATCGCCAGTCACTATACTATGTAGAAAGGACTTTCTTTGGTGCCGTTGAAGCAAGAGTTCACTAGTAATTTTTCGATTATGCATTTGTCTTTCGGTGAGTTGATGTAGTACCCATTTCCCTTCCTTTAAAATAATTCTCATCGTTCTCAAACGATTAGAAATTATTTGCTGAGCAACGTTTAATCTTGCGGCAAGTTGTTTTTCAGTTTTACACGCATCTTCATCCAATAATGCTTGCAGTTCTTCGTCTTCAAACTTTTTTCACATGAACTGGCCGTTCGTTGTCGTTCACATCAAGATCACCACTTTTAAAAAGTTAAAACTATCGGTCACATGTATCTTGTTATGGAGCATATTCACCGTAAGCTTACCAGAGTATAGGATAATTTTCAGTACAATTTTCTTCAAAATAAAGTAATGAATCAACACCTTTTTTTGTCACGAACTTTGATATGTTTCAACGTAAATGGATTTCGCCCCACTTGACGAACGAGGATTTGATGTTTCTTGTCCCTCGAATGAAGTAAACTACATATCACCTCGCATCCCAAGCAGTGTACTGCAAATTCATCTATTGAAAACTATCCGCATGTTTAACCAATACACCAGGTAAAAATCAACAACGAAAAGTAAATAGAGAATTCTTAATACTAAAGAAAGTAAATACATGATATTCATATCTGTAATCATTATAGTGTACATAATTCGTGAACTCTTAAATTATTATCGTAACAAATGCTGAATATTACAGTATATGTATGAATGTTATAATAAAATAGCCATAGCTCTACGATAATTATATTAGCGCACGTGCGGTGGTGTACCAAAATTTTGGTTGGTAATACTAAACAATCTTTGATTATGTAGCTTGGTGATAGTCAAGATATACACATACATTCTTCGATCAATACGATTCAACCAACCACATTCTGTGATTTTCTAATCAGCAAAGGTGATGACTTTGTGTAACCTTATCACGTCCGATGAAGTTCAGCTAAGTGGTTATTCTACTAAAGAAAAATGTTAATCCCGGACAAAATCAGTAACTTATTCATGAAGTGCCATTTCACATTGTCTAGGTTATTATGTTGTGTGAAGTAAGTCATGTCTGTGTTAGATCTCTATTTTTTTTTTTTTTTTTTTTTTTTTGGAGAATGAACATAAAGATATTCCAACAGTCACCGCTGAGCGGCGAAACATAATGTTACGGATGTTTTTCATTCGATATGAGACGTCTTGACCTAAGAAATATGTAAATGGAACAAGATGGTGCTACTAATCATACGACAGTAGTGTCAATAGCAAGCTTTTGACGACACTTTCCAGGACTCCTCATCTCCACATTCGGTATTATCCATTTGCACCCAGATCTCCCAATCTAACCACACCGGACTATTTTCTATGGTGTTATCTAAGCGAAAAGATGTATACCAATATTCCGCTACTGTGAATTAACTGAAGAAAAGTATCCAAAGAGAGATATCAGCCATTTCTGCCGAAACCTTGCTCCAATTTATGCCGAACATAATTGTTAAGGATTGCTTTCGTTCAAGTGGTGCCCATCTAAGAAATTTAACTAAGCACAGCGCAAAACGTCCGTCCTGTGGCAACATGTTCTACATAATTGGTAATAAGTGTAGTATTCAATGTGCTTCATAAATGCATTTTAAATGTGTCCCACCAATATGTGTGATTTAACAGAAAAATGTCCAAAGGTATATACCAATTCATATATCTCATCGAGGTAAGCAAAATTATATGGGTGAATATAAATCCTGACGTGTAGCTTTTCAGAAAATCGTCAAAAATAATTCCTTTTCTATAGTTTTGTTGTACAGGAAGCACGAAATGCATGGAGATAAAATGTATAATGAAGTGTTCTCTCATTAAGCTTTTCATTAACACAAGAATAGTAAACAATATGGTTAATTAGATATAGCAGAAAATTATGATTGATACTAAAAATATTTTTTTAAACTATAATATAGTGAAAATTAAGGTACATATCAACTGATATGCTTCATTAAGCTGAACAAAATGGCACACTTGCGGAAAATTATCAAGTGTAGTTTTCGAGAAAATAGAAGAAAAACTAATTTTTGTGTATCATTCGTAGCCAATAATGACTGAAAGCTTTATTCAGCTGGAAAAAATAATTATTTATTTACTGTATGCGGATGAGGAAAGAGCACTATTAAGCAGTAGATTGTCTCAATTGCTGTTTATCTTCTAATAAGGTGACATACTCTAACTCCTATCAATAAGGTAATACTGCCTTTAAATACCCAACGGTCACTAAACCATACGTATCCGTTTTGAAGATCTGGCCAGACACCTTACGTACTACACTGTTACGGTACTTAATTCTCATATGATTTGTATTAACATATTCCTTGTTACTCTTATGCAGAAATCCTACAGCTGCAGACAATCCCGTGGATAGCGTTCCTGAATGGCCTCCTTATACATCAGAAGATGAACAATATTTGAAGATTGATAAAGAATTTGCTATTCTTCAGAATTTTAAAAATGAATTCACCATTTCTGCACAAGAAGGATTACCTCAACCTGAGCAGACCTTGCAATAAATGTATACTTCAATGAAGGAGGGAAGAGCATTTTTCACACTATGGAGTTTAGCAAATTAATATCAATAAAACAATACAATCAATTGTTTGTAAAATGCAATATAGCAATGTTCAGTGTATAAACTACGATATTGATAATATCTTCTATTTCCATTGCTGTTCTTTATAATTACAATAATAAAGGATTACGGAATATATTTACGTATCACATATGCCAAATAAACAATTAAAATGTCAAATTTAGAAACTAGCTGAATTAAATAAAAAGAAATGAAGTTTTCCCACATCTATCTTGACTGAGAAATTTTGTTTTTCGTTTCCAGGTCATTACCGATTACTTTTCGTTCAGATATTACATCCATAAAAGATATATTATAGTACGTTCCATCTTTTGTTTACCAACTTATATAAATAAAAAAATTATATCCGAAAGGAAAAAGTAGATAAACACTCAAAGAAGTAATAGGGCGGAGAATGTCAGCAAAGAGTGAAAAGTGCAATCGAATTATCTGTTTAGCTATTTGTTAGAGTAACATTTAGCGATAAAAATAATTTAGTTAGAAGGTCAATAGTGTTAATAAGAACTGCAGTCAAAATCAAATGGTTAGAACTTTCCAAAGGAATTATAATTTACAGTTATGGATGAGCTATTGCTTTAAGAGTTATAGACATATTTTACAATTAAGTTCAAATTGTAATTCAGAATCTGCAGAGTATCTGCAATTCAGAATGTTTCATAAACGTGAAGAAAATGTAAGAGTAACTTTATACAAAAAAAAGTTCTTTATACTCAAGGATATATTTTCTGGTCTGCTAGTAGACAATCTGAAACACTAATATGGAAACAAAAAAGTGTAACTTCAGGCACTCATAAGGCGGTTAGGTGGACAAAGAAACAACAACAACATGTTGTGTTTCATCCGAGTTTCGAGTTTTGTGCTGGCTTATTATCGTTTTGAAGTTACAGGTGTATGTCCATGCTTTCCATGTACATTATGTTGGCTGAGAGTATTTTCCACCTTATTTGTGTGACCGACACTGTAGCAATTCCCCAACATTTACCGTGGTTTAGGGGGCGGCTTCACAAGCCTTGATGTGCTATACAATTTGCATTTCCGTTTATTGGTTGTTATCGGTTCGATATGTGTTTCTTCTGGTGTTCAGCCAAGAGGTAGTTGACTGTAGTTCTCGTATTTCATGAAACATTAGAATATGTAGATTCTCATGACTGCCCTAATTTCATATATGACCAATTGTCACTCTGTCGGATTCTTTCTGAAACACTTTTTGTGTACCGTGTAGATATCGCACGTGGGCCATTGCTGCATGTTCCTGGGCCGAGTATTCATGCCCTTGAGATGTTATTAATCTGTTAATTATAAATGGCGCACTCATTTGGCCAACCTTTGGAGTACTGCTATTATTTCCTATATGCCTAGTGACGTTGCAAATTCATTGCCTTATGCAACAATAGTAACGACTTGTATCACTGATTGCGGAACACCCTTGCACCATCGGACTTTCACCTAGTAATGCGACCCTGTTGCTGCCACCGAAGAAGAAATGTGCCAACGTGCTTCCTCTCGACGTTTTTCCCATTGTGTGATTGTTTCAATGGTGGCACAACCAACCCCTGTTTCCATGTCGAATTTTGCAGATGAACCCGTTGGAGATATTCACGATACGCCACTGGTGTTGCTACTATTTTTATTGCATTCTACACATACGATTTGGTAGTTCAATTGTTTGTTTATCGGCTCTACGTACATTATTAGCTGAGATAAAGGCCTGCTACGGGTAGTCAAATACAAGTCTGCAACAACGCCACTAGAGGCTAAATGGAAAACGATATGTCAAAGTTTGTCCTCTAAAATTGCATGACATTTAATGTCCTTTCGAACGATTCCAACAGTTATACCACATTCCTTTTCAAATTTTGGAGTTGTCCTCCCGTTGGAGGTATTCACGAGACGCCAGTGGTCTCGCTACTATTTTTATTGCGTTCTACACATACGATTTGGTAATGCAATTTTTTGTTTGAAGGGTCTACGGGCGGTATTAGCTGTGATATAGGCCTGGTACGTTCTTATTGAATCGCTCGGTATATATATATATATATATATATATATATATATATATATATAGAGAGAGAGAGAGAGAGAGAGAGAGAGAGAGAGAGAAAGAGAGAAAGAGAGAATGAGAGAGAGGGGGGAATGAGTAGATGGATGGATATAACTCTTTTAGGAAACAGACCATACAAGGTAGGCAAAAGCAAATATTTTACTGGATACCATAAATGACAAGTAGAGACCTGTACAACATCCTAATAATCGTATGATGAAAATAGGCAGCACTGCGAATATCCTGGAAACGAATTGTCCAAGATAGATGGCTGTTAGAAAATATTGGAAAAATATTAATCCAAGAATGGATTGAAAATTGTTGATAATGGTATGTATGCGATTTCAAATATACATAACCTTCACTACTACATATGCGATCCCGGTTCCCATTGTTGATATCTGAGGATTTGATATTAAGAAATAAATGCTTATTCCTTGTTCTGAAATATCATATGTTTAACCCTGTAGCTGTAAGAAATTCTAGAAACAAAGATAGTTAAACGACAATTTACTGTTCCTGGTTATTATTAGATAAAATTGCTTTTGTGTCTGGCTATAACAAACCAGTCTGCCAACTCGAAATATTTTAACAACCAGTTCAAGTGAACCGGTGCAAACAGGTTAAATAGTACCACTGAAAAAGACTGAACATTAACTTAAAAATCTGGAGACATGATACACGTTTTATATATATTCCTAGTCTCCGTCTTAATTTTGTATCAACATCGGTGATCCAACGAAATTTACCGAATCAAGACTCGAAAAGGGGCTCGTGCATCAGCCAACTGACTGCCAAGGAACACTTCGGAGATACAGTTACGCTTAGAATATTTTGACCAAGAAAATAAACTATGTACTCAAACTGTTTTCTTTACCAAAATATTAAAATACGTTTCTTTAAGTAAAGAGCACGTGAACATATACGAGTATGTCCGGAGAAAAGTTTTTTTCTAATCTGCTTTTAAAATTTAATCATCCCATTACAGAAATCTTACAAAATATTCTATGTAAACCAACTACTTTTATGAACTGACCATTGAACTGTTAAAGATGTCGCCTGTTTTCATATATTAGCGCAAATTTCATTCTTTAAAAATATATATATATTCTCCCTTTAGTTTACCCCTTTAACCCTAAGTACTCGCGCGGGGTGTTCATAGACCCCAACCAGGTAACTTTTGTATTGCTAGCCAGAAGTCCTGATGAAAAAAATATTAAAAAGTGTCTCAAAACGAGTTCAAAAAATCTGATTGCAGCAAATACTTTTAAAAACATGTGTAAAGTTACGCTACATTGTCTTAATTATTTAAAAAAAATATATTTTTATTTTAATAAAACAAATATCAATTTGGCGGTCTACTGGACCCCCTCGCGAGTACTAGTGCCACAAAAAGGGCGAGTAAAAATTTTCTTTGCGTGGTCTGAAATAGAAAAAAATCAAAAATTAAAATGCTCATTCTACTGTATGCATATGGCTCATGACTCAGGATGGATACGGTGAAAAACATAACGAAAGGAATATTGTCACGTGATCTCGTCAGTCAATGAAACTGACAAGTAAACCTTACGTTTGGGTGAATCGAGTTGCTGACTGAGACACATATGAGAAAGTAGTATTAAATGTGGCCAGTATTTTAGCGAAGTTGTAGGTGCGAAACTCCAGGGGACTAGGAGATACAGCTACCAGAACATCACATGGAAGTACAGAATAGTCTTCATACAGTTGGAGTTGAAAGCCCGGTAAGACCTCTTGTAACGACAAAAAGTGAATAACAAATATATGGATACATATTAGGACTAGGGGGAAGTCATATAGTAAGGGTATATCTGACGGCGGACATCTTGAAATCCGCTATTTTGAATAAAGGTTAAGTTTTTAAAATAGGAATAGGGTCATGTGATACATGATTTAAGGCGCAAATTTAATCAGAAGAACAATGGTGACGTTAATTTTGATTTACACGCAATTGGTAAAAAGTTACAGGGAAATTAAATATTGTTGCAGCATATGTAGTAGTCCTTTACCCCACCTTGTAAATTTTGTGTTAATGATAATAATTAAATAAAAAGAAGGTGGATAAATATGAGGTCTATGGTAAGAAATGCCTTGATGGCGGCCATGTTCAAATCCGCTATTTTGAATCAGACAAAAGTTTTAAACAAAACGCATAACAGTGACACCTTGTTAATAGCAAATTTTACCAAAAATCCAACGGTATAACCATTTTTTATTTATCATTAACCAGCATTTGTTATCGCATAAACAAGTTGTTAATTTAAGGAAAAATGACCAAAATGGAATTGAGTCATAATTAAACTTGGGTCTTTCTTCCAGTACAGCATCAAACAACTAACATTGTAACGCCAACATTGTATTTCTGATTAACTTCTAGCCCGAAGTCATCTATTCCATTATTTTATTCCCATTTAATTTTGTGCTGGTTAATGATAAAGCAAAAATGTTTATACCATGTATCACATGACCCTATTCCTATTTTAAAAACTTAACCTTTATTAAAAATGGCGGATTTCAAGATGTCCGCAATCAGGTATACCCTTACTATATGACTTCCTCCTACTCCTAATACGTACCCATATATTTGTTATTCATCTTTTGTCGTTATAAGAGGTCTTACAGGGCTTTCACCTCCAACTGTATGAAGACTATTCTGTACTTTCATGTGATGTTCTGGTAGCTGTATCTCCTAATCCCCTGGAGCTTCGCACCTACAACTTCGCTAAAATACTGACCACATTTAGTACTACTTTCTCATATGTGTCTCAGTCAGCAACTCGATTCACCCAAACGTAAGGTTTATTTGTGAGTCTTGGCTAGGCTGGGTCAGGAAAGAAAATATGCGACCAAGACATAGACTTACATTGAACTGACAATATCTATTCACAGAATTAAGCTGTAAACTTCGTTCTTGTTTCAGTTTTAAGTTCATAGAAAAGATTTACGAATGCAATTTTGCATCAATGCTGGAAAATGGCCGAGATTATGTAAAAAAAATATATAGTTATTCTCATTTAACCCTAGGAACATCAAAGTACTTTTGGGTTACATGGAACACCAACGGGGAGGCCTCTGAGGCCCATAGCTTAAAGGTCATTATTTCTCACGAAAAATAATTTGTCTTGTCCGATATGAACTTGGGGTGTCTATTTTGTCTTACTGCTAGGTTTCTAAGTACAGTGTTGCCAACGATATGTGTGTAATTGTTTAAGTTACCATTTTTTTAAATTTATGTCAGTAACTATGACCTATTTATTTTATTTGTTTGTGTAGAAAAAAAAACTATCAAACAGATCAATAGCAACTTAGTATAGTGTAGTATGTGTACAAAGGCGGCTTCTAAAAGCATTTTGGTGTGACACTGTAAAATGGGGTAGAATGGGGGACGAGTGAGGTATACTTCAGTATTCCAATGAATTCAGGATTAATCATGTGTAATTCCATCCCGGTTATCCTTGCAATGGCGAAATTATTTCAAATTTTGTTTCCACGAAAAGATGGTCAGTGTAAAGAACGTTCATTAGACACTATAGAGGATGTTACAAGAGAAGCAGTGTTGCCAACCCAACAAAACTTACAATTTTTCTACTAGCACAACGTCAAGTTTTTGCACCTATGGAATGAACATGTAAGACGTAAGCAAACAAGATACGACTTGTCTGTCAGTTTTGTAAACTAACACCACTACAGCATTATGAATATTACAATGGATTCACTGCAAGCACTGGCGCAAATTCCGGGGGGACGAGGGGGACCTGTCCCCCCAATCTTGGACCTGGGGGGACTGTCCCCCCAATAATCTGACTTAAAAAGTGCTTATTGGGATAAGTGTGATGATTTGTGTCCGACTGCCACAAAGGAATGTGAGATGAAATTGATTTCTCTTGGCTTTTCCATTTTTAATGAAAATGAAGGTGTGCGACTGTGTGTGACGTAACCTGATTTGAAATATTATCTCCTCCTCTCCCCTAGGCCCTAGAACACGAAGAGTATATAGACTACCCAATGTCAGTAGAACCCATCTTTTCAGTAAATGCGCATTTCATCTATTTGTAGTATCAGCCTAAGCATCTACTCATGCTTCGTAAGCCAACTCTATGGCCTATGGAACCCGGAGGTTCAATGCCGTGTTCACAAAAGCTCTCCATTGACTTCTATCCTTAGCCAACTGGATCCAGTTTCTACCTTGCATTCCTATTTTTGCGAGATGCATCTTAATATTGTCTTTCCATCTGCGCCTACGTCTTCCTAATGGTCGTTTTCCGATTGTTTTACCGCTAACACTTTGAAAGCGTTCATACACCGTGTACTTTCTTCCATCCTGGCTATATGTCCTGCTCACCTAAGCCTCCTAGACTTGATGACCCTAACAATGTTTGGAAAGTCGTATAATTTACGTAGTTCCTCGTTATGAAGTTTTCTCCATTCCCCATTCTCGTTCCTCTTGGATCCGAATATTAGTCTGAGGATTTTGTTCTAACCATACAAAACATAGGCAAGATTATCGTTTTATATATCTTAAGTTTCAAATTCCTCGATAGAATTCGCGACGACAAGAGATTTTGAACTGAATAATAACACGAATTCCCTGTTTTTAGTCGATATTTAATTTCTTCGTGAATATGATTTTCGTCTGCTAATATTGATCCTAGATTTTTGAAAGAATCCCCTTTATCAAAAGTATTATTTAATATTTTAACGCATTCATAATTTGCCGTGTTACGGTCCCGACGCACTTCCATTTATTTAGTTTTATCTGTATTTCTTTCTATTGTTCTCATTTCATCCCCTATTAAATTTACATCTCAGCGTACGCATAACCTAGTGAACACCGTTCAACTCTAGGCCCTGGTTGCCATCTTTGATTTTCCTTATAGCGTATTGCCGGGCAAAGTTGAATAATAATGGCGACAACGCATCTCCTTGTTTCAGACCATTCTCGATGTGAAAGCTCGTGGCCAAAAATTTTCCTACCCGGACTTTACTTTGGGATTCATTTAAACATGCCTTAATTAATTAATCTAATTAGCTTTTTCGGTATTCCAAATTCTGTAAGAACGTTGTACAATATTTCTCTCCTAACCGAATCGTAAGCCTTTCTAAAATCAATAAATAGTCAGTGTGCTGGGCTACTGTATTTCCACTTCTTTTTGAGTATTTGGCGAATGGTATATATTTGGTCGAAAGTTGATCGATTTCGTTTAAATACGCACTGATAATCTCCAATAATTTCTTCTGCGTATGGGGTCAGTCTTGCTAATAGAATGTTTGAAAGGATTTTATAGGATGTTGACAGAAGAGAGATGTCTCGATAATTATTAGTCAGTTTTGTCGACTTTCTTGTAGATTGGAACAATGATTGATTCTTTCCACTCTTGTGGCAATTTTCCCTTTTTGTAGATAAGGAGGATGACTTTCTGTATCTTGTTCTATAACTTTTCGCCTCCAGGTAAAATTAACTCAGCCGGAATTTCGTTTACACCCGGAGATTTGTATGTCTTTAATTTCTTTATAGCGATTTCTACTTCTATTCGGTTGGGTTCTGGAATATACGGTTCTGTGGTGTGTATCTCCCTTTCGCCCCGCACATTAATTTTTGGCTGCGTGTTAAGCAACTCGTCAAAGAAATCTTTTCATCTATTTAAAATGCTATCTGTATCAGTGAGAACCGTTCCATCAGCTTTCTTTAATATAAGCACGAGGTTGATAGCCTTTCTTAAATTCGTTGATCCCTTTCTACATGTAGCGAATGTTTTTATTTTTATTTTTATTTTTACTATTATCTTCAAGTTCCTTAATTTTAGTTTTCAAAAAATCGCGTTTCTTTGTTCTAAAAGTTTTGGAAGTTTCCTGCCTGATGTCTATGAAATTTTTGTAGTTATTTCATTCGGATTTTGTAGCCACCGTAATGTTGCCTGTTTTCTCTCTCTGCTAGTTCGAACCATAGTTTGTTCCTACGTATTTCCACGGTTTCCAATTTTTCTTTTGAGAGAGGATGTTTTGTAAGCATAAAAAAGAATTCAATTGCTGGAATATTTTTCTCCATAATCTTAACGTTACATCTGTTAACTAAAGAGTATATGACATGCGTCAGTTTTCTGTAACGACTCCTGTAATGTTATTGAGATTATAATCATTTTGCTCAAATACGAGTATTGTTGCGTCATACATAATTGATATTCTTTCTTCATAGTTTTGGGGAAATCATTATTTATATTATTATAAAACAATTTTAACGTTGATCTTTGTGAATGCCTAATTAGAAACATACCAATTATAAATGTGCATGTATTCAAATTTCAGAATGTGTTCACGGCAGTGATTTGTAATACTGATATGTACTACTACTTCATCTACATCGACTAATATATAATATACTCTACAACCAGTTCACCTCAGAAATTAGATTCATCTACCGTAATATGAGTTTCATCTCCCTTCTCTAGTATAAGCCTCAAATCTGCCCACCAACCAATTTTGAAGACAACGAATGGCGTATTTAGGATTTTGTTTCGAAGGGCTATGTCCAACACAAGGAAGGAAGAAGTGGGCAATTGCCCACCTGAGTTTGAAAATTAAATATATTTTAATTTATGCATAAATTGAAGTTATAATGACAAGAATTGCAGACCGATAAATCCTATATGATATGATACAAAAAATTAGGAGTGATTCTAACCCTTCATTCTATTCATACAAGAGAAAGGAAGCATCCTCTTGGCCTTCCTAATTTCCCGGGCTAATTATTCCCCCGTTTTGATTTTCTTTAATTAAAACATTTAATTCAAACAGTTCTTTTAAAAGTAAGTAACCGATATAATTTTTCCTTTGTTATAAGAACCAAAGTCCTGTCATGTTGATATCCGCGCAAGTTGGTGTGGAACACCAGTTTCGCTTATCAACTCCTCTTAGTTTTGGTGTTACTGATGACGGCCGACTTGAATCACAACTGACAATGGTCGATAAAGTATGATAGACGAAATGAAAGAAAGTAACGTCAAGAAAAAGAAACAGAAAAGTAGAAAGGACGAAAGAAAGAACAAAAGGATACAGTTCTTACATGGAATGAAATTGACTACTGTATTATTTCTAAACAAAGAGCATAAGAAAATGGAAAATCAATGACATTCTTAGAAATGGTAAGAAGGATAATTGTTGTGCGTAGAATGCGAAAAACTAACAAATTTATTTCGGGAGGAGCTTGAGCCCAGTCCGATAGTCCCCTAATACGCCACTGAAGACAATTCTGCTCCCCTGATCCTTCACAGCATTGTTTTTCAACTTCATAAATATCTTGAACATCGCTTTATATATATATATATATATATATATATATATATATATATATTATGGAACGGTCTTACCTGTCCCCCCAATGTTGAAGACACATTTGCGCCGATGACTGCAAGGCATAGTTCCTTTCCATTACTATTGAAACTATTGAATATATATATATATATATATATATATATATATATATATATATATATATATATATATATATATATATGTATGTGTGTGTGTGTGTGTGTGTGTAGCAGGATTGAAGGAATAAACTAATGGAAAATAAAATATTTAGGTGCCAGAAATTAATAAGAAAAAATATATACTTATATACTAATTTTTATATTGTGCAGTTGGCAACACTGCACCAGAATAATAGCTTAGAGTGACCCTTCATGTTGTAATACTAAAATTGTTTCAAAGGAAAGTAAAACAAGTAGCCCTAACACTGGAATATAACAGTTAGTGTATGCGATGAATAGCCCCTTAGTACTACCAAGAGAGAACTCTGAGGCCCACAACAGTTTCTTTATTTATAAATAGAAAAAACAAAACACTAAAAACTAAGCAAGTACGTTTTTTGATTAATGGGTCAAGCTTGAAAATATCATTTTTTTTCAGATTTTTTATGCAATTAGAAATGTTAGAAAATATAACAAAAATAATATGTGGACCTCCGAGGCCCTCCGTTGGTGTTCCTAGGGTTAACAATAACACTAGTCAATAAAATGTTACTGTTTTGCTGTAACTGGAAAGGAAACAGCTAATCTTTGTTTTGGGATATCCTGAAAATGAAAATGTTAATGAAAATGCAAAATTAGCTCTCTTTTTAAAGTTATGGCAAATTTACTTTACTGTCTATATAAGTTCTGCATGTATTTATTTCGTTATTTTTCCTCGGAGAAAGATCAGTGAAGGTGCAACCTCTTTGCCTGGAGTTAGTAGTTTACTGCTAGTGATTCCATGATTAATGCCCAATAGTAATCTGCTATCATTGATGCACACCACTTTCACTGGTGTCTCATTTTCATGTCTAAAATTTGCTGGTGGAAGAGTTCCCCGTGCTCGTCGCTTACAACACCACAGTTGTCAAGAAAGGAGTAAAAGTGGGAAACTGAGAAATGTAACTTTAAGGACATGTTGCACCGTGATCTAGCGTAGCAATGCAGAAGATTTACCACAAGATCCTTATAGTTTTCTGCCCTCTTATTTCCCAAATTTTTTTTTGACACTTGAACAAAGACAGGTGGGACTGGAACAGGCAGTCCGTCTCCGTGAGGCACTAGTCAGATGGCCAACGGTATGCTGGGGTATGTCAAGGAAGACTTTTTCTTCTTGGAAATTTCATGAGTTAATGGAGTTGTCATAAAAAGTAACAATCATATACATAGTTTGATAGTTTTCGCCACATCATGGGTATCGCAAAGTCCATGGAAGATCCTTTACATTTCCACCACGAACGAAGACTGGAGACACAAGGTAAGCAACATACATGAGGAGCCCAGGGTTTGTACTGGTCCCCGATTTCACATCCAAAGTACAGTCTGTACGCCTTTTAAAACATATACTATGGCGTTATTGGCCTCCTTCGCGATTTCAATGTACCCTGTCCGCAAATGTAGCAAAAATTATCAGCACTGTTTACGCATTTGCCAGGCATGTTGAATCAGAAGAATTACAATGACCACATGCGCGAACTGCACTTCAATAACACGCACTTCTAGCACAAGAAGAACACAGCTTGTAAGAGACTGGAACTACGCTTAAACGAAACATGCTTCGCTCTTCCCTGCCTATTCCTCTTCTACTCCCCCTTGTTGCTACAAGCCCAGGCTAAAAATAGTGACAAAATACACATAGCTATGGTTGCTTGTAAAAAACTTAATCACTATGTCTACCATCAACGGGATTTCGAAGTCGATATGGGAAGGGATTTACAACGACTGTTAATAAAATATAATACTTATAATGAAATGCCCCCCCCCCTCTTTAACTTGGAAACGAGAGCTAATTCGAGTTTTTCATTGCCGTTTTCGTTATCAGCGTGGTCGATATAGTTAAAAAGACATTTATTTCATTCCAGTTACATTTTCACTGTTGGCTAGTGTAATGTTTTATTGGCATATAACTCAGAAACTAACCTAGATATTAAAAACTGAGTCGACATAAACGTCATAGAGTATAATCGTATCTCTCAAACGATGCGACTTGTGTTGGTCTATCTTAAAAATTAAGGGAGATAGTCTAATATTTGTGAAATTGGGTGTGCAATTTTTGGTAAAATTACATCCTTCTCAGGTGCCTGCTATAATGGTTTCGGGTGCACTCACATGTCTCCTCTATTCAGCTTGTGATACTTCCTTAAGGTTCTTAAAACATAAAAAAGTATTTAGTCAGATGATCTGAATATGGTCAATAACACCGCCATTTAGGATTCAATATGGCATCCAGATGAAGAGGCCAATGTAACACTTTGACAGTAATATGTTGTTACAAAATTAAGCTGGAAACTTCGTTCTTTTTGTCAATTTCAAGATAATAATTATTTCCTTCTTACCTATCGTTTATTACTAAAATATGGCTGTTATTGTTATAAAAGAGTGATTTTTCCGGTTTCTAAATGCTGTATCAGCGGTAATTCTTTCTGCTGCAAAAGACAGTGAAAATCTAAATCAAAAGAATAATTTTCGAAATCTTTGATGAGCCAATTTGTCATAAAACCTTTGAACTTCTGTCATCAGCTGCATCTGCGGACTTCATCTGTAGACAAGGAAGTCCGTGTAGTAGGATTTAACCTCTGAACCGTCTATTCTGTGTTTAATCAGTAACGTTATGGGAGTAAGTGGCTTAAATCTTCGGAATATAGTGTATGCAAGTAACAGTGTAGTTCAAATGATGAGTTCTCGCCAGTACTCAAGAGCTTACACATTTTCATACACTAAGCTTTGGCTGAACTAAAGTTTTAGCTATTAACTGAAGAAGTTGTTTTCAGGCGTCAGTTGGAGGCTAGATTTTTTTCTTGTTATGGTTTCATTGTATATTTAACCCATAAAAATAAATTTACGGGTTGGATGTGGTAAAATACTTTTATGCGCTATTATGGTTCAAATCAGATTACTCGCACTTCGTTTCTTAGAAGGACGGTGGGTCAGGGTTTTTTATCTCTAGTGCATGGAGTCCCTGCATCGATCTCCTGCCAATTAAATTTATGGTGAGCAAGATACTTTAATCCGTGGGTTGTTTCGGGGTAATCCTGTTACTTCCAAATTCTCATGCTTTTTTGTCATCCATCATATTTTACTTTTCCCAAGCTAGGTGTTCCTTAGACTAAAGGACGTAAATGTGAAACATTAAACTGAAGGATTTTAGTTCACTTAATTTTCAACTTGTATATATAGTCACTTAATAAAAAATATATCATTACTATATACAAAGTGCTTACACCTCAGTTAGATAGTTTGAAAATTCATTTAAACCTTTCCGACTGAGTGACCAAATTGTAAACAAATTACGGACATCTGACATGAAAGGAAATCTCGTTATCACTTATGTTATAAGGGACCGTCCCGATCAAAATTACTTGCATGAGAATTTGTTTCAATATCAACACGTAGGCGTGAACTCCGGTGACCACCATCTGTCAAGAATGGAAGCTGTTTTCTTGTTTTTTCATTGTCAAATGATACAATAATATTAGTATTACAGTATATTTTTTCAGCCATAACTACTACTATTCAAGTTAATTTATTAATTCAGGAATCAAGATTATTAGCGTAAATCCTTCGTATGTGAAGTCCGACAAAGAAAAGAGAATCAGGCACTAGTCAAAGGTACTACCTAAAACTTTGTATATTCTTGATTGCTTACACGTATTAGGGAAAATTATTTCTTGGTTTTAGGAAATTACTTATTTAGTTATAATAAAACCTTTATTTAATATGGATACCCTTAGTTTAATTTTCTGTAAAGACATTTATAAATAAACACATGTTTTATCATCTACGTTGGACACGGAATTTCGAGTAAAGACAGACTTATTGTTAGTGAATGACTTCAAATATTTATATATTTAATAGATAATCGTATCATATTTAATATGTGTTGGTTTATCATTGAATGTTTTCACTTTGCTTAACAATGTAACTTATCCCTAAACACTGTAAAATGCATTTTAATGTAGTTTTAGTGTATTTCATATTTTTATTTTAGATAGTAATTTCTTTAAAATCAGTAGACAAACAGTAGATAGTAGTAAGTAGTAGATAGTAGTAGTAGTAGTAAACAGTAGACAAACAGTAATATTGTTTAGTTTTCATTCTAGGAGGTGCAGATTATTTAGTCCAGGAAATGTACGAAATGACCGAGAACAAATTGCAACAGAAATATTTTTTTTTTTTTCATTTTCTGCACCTATGAAGTGTTCTGAATAACATATCAAAAGTATATCAAAATCCCATTGGAGGAAACCTGCCATATTGACCGCCATTTTGAAAACTCTTATTTTGAACTGTAAAAGACAGTTTGCAGTACAGAATTCACTGTAGCTTGGCTCCTATCCGTACGATTGCTACAAATGCCATGTCAAAATGTAGGAAAATGTTTGCACTAAGCGACGCATATATTTATATATTCTAGAGAAACAAACAAGGAAACTGTATTTTTTAATGTTAAATTGTGTAACTTACCTTATGAGATGAATAGAGTGGTGTTTCACTGTAGGTAACAAACTTAAATGTTTGAAACTTCTTTATCACTTTCACTTTCGTCTTCTGGTCTGGTTGCAGTTTATACAAAAAGTATCCTTGCCTTCAGAACAAGCCGGAGAACAGTCGGTGCCATGCTTCCGGCAAGAGCAACGGTTTGATTTACATTCTGATTTAGAGCCACACCGTATGACGGAAAGCAGAGTCGATGGTGCTGGCTCCATATCAGTCAAAATAGGAAGCAATGCACCATTCAATACTTGCCATCCCCATTCTATTGGTTGTAATGTACGATTTCCAAGCCATTGCTGTACCTGGTAGTATACACGCAAGCTATAAAACTTTGCAGCCGCTGATCTTGGTGGTAAAGATTTAGGATGCACTGGAGTTACATTTCGCGATATCTTGTGCAAAAAAAATCTATATCGAAGTGTGTTTGGATATTCTTATTTTTCCCCATTATAGATAACAACTAGGACTTTTCTCCAGCATATATCACCTATTCTTTGGTTACTGGTGATCGATTAAAGATATCAACACACTCCATTAGTACCTGACGATGAGTGGTAAGAAATTTCATTGTATTTCCTTTTCCAATACCAAACAATTGAGACGTTGTATCACATCCTAACAAAGCATGAAGAAATTGTAGTACATGACGAACGTCGTCGCCTATCTCCTGTACTAGCGAAATTATCCCAAGTTTTAGACTTCTGGTCGTGGGTCTTGACCTCTGGTTAAAAGAGAATTCTTTTGCATGTTGTGAATACATAGCAGCAAACAACTAATATATCAGCGTCATCAGCTACTACGATTGTTTCATGTTCAAAAGCAGTAGATATTGCTATGTCTACTATAAGAACATCAGCATCACCTGGTAAATGCTTGATCTCGTATCCTGCTTGAACGAGACTGTTGCTAAGCAACTAAATAAACTTTTGTTTATTCTGGTTATTTGCTAGGAAGTATTCTTTCTTTATGGTCAATGTCATTTCAGCTATTACCTTAGCGAAAGGTGTACTACGACCTTTCCTCCGTCGCATATGTGCTGCAACCTTAGTAGAGAGAGCCTCTGAACATCCATCATCTATGATTATAGCCTACTTATACCTTCTCTGAACGTACATTACGCACTTCTGACATATATCTGAAAACCTTATTCCACTGGACCAGAATATCCGAAGTAAAAGAGCGCCTCCGTCAATTATGTACATAGTGATCTGTAAATACGTCTGAGAACTAGGTATAGGAAGCCAGAGCGTATCTGACCTTGGTGATTGGTTGGCTAGGCGAGGTAGAAGGCAGCTATTAAATAAAAATGCTGGAAAACTACATAGTACGCAAATAAAGATTTCGTCACTTATATTTCCGAGTGCAGAAACCACAATTATAAGACGCTGGAAGAGCAGAAATGGATCAATTTGAACAATGTCGTCTTGAATGGGGATATATATTGTCACTCCCATTGTAAGAGCTTGTGTTTTATGACTAAACTTGTGATCCACTACTTTCTTTCCTGTCATTTATTGCAACACACTGATTTCTAGTGTCTCTGCTATATCTATATTTACATTGGCAGGGACAATCACAATGGAAGTTAAACTTTGCAGCGATTTATCCGTTTGAAATGTGTTTAGTGTGCTTAAGAATTCTAGAATTTTACGAACATCTTGAGAATCACGCAGCTGTCATCTTTCAGAGGCATACTTGTGCTCTTCACTAGTTTCGTATATGATCCCTGTAAAATCTTGGAGTGCGCTATTAACTTCAGAACAGGTTGCCATTGACTGAACCCATATTTGCCGTTGCTATTCAGTCATATCCCGTCCTCTAGTAAGTTCACCCCTTCCTTTGTGGACTCAAGTGCACTTGGATCTCATGAGCACTTGCTCAATTACGAAGTCCGTTGATAACCCACCCCAAAATTGATCACTTCGTCTCACTACGAGAAAACCATAAAGAGACTTTTCGTAGACAGCAGGATGAGTAACATGAAGCTGCTACATATTCTGAAGATGTAAGTAAATGCATTTTGTATATTGGTTGTGACCTGCTGCTGCATAAAAGGGAAGCATGTCGTGAAGACTTTGCAATGTAGAAGCCAGTTTCCAGTTCTTTCTGCAATCAGAAACTTCTTCAATATATCGACCATTCTTCTATACATTTTCCATAGCGAGCTCCTTCCACTAGGCCCTTTCTTTTGGATTTTCAGTTCATTGAAGTATTCTGATATTACACGAACTTGTTCAAAGCAAAAGTATCTGAGTCTGAACCATAGTTTATAGAGAATATTACTGTGTTGCAAAGATGCTTGATGTTATTGAGATGTTTCTCAATATTCACTTGATCACTCGTGTGTTTCTCTTCATAGTCGTGAGAATTTTCTACAGACCGTTCTACGCTGATATAATCGACTTCATTGGTGTAAGAATTTCCTGAAGTATTATCTGTTTCAATAGTTTAGGCTTCAAAATTGTAAGAGTCTCCTAGATCTACAGGGATTCTTAATACTTCACCTAAGAGAAGGACATTCATAGCAGCATCAACGAGAATATATCCTCTCCTTCCTCTGGTTACTGCATTCCCACTTAACATGTGTGTAACAGCATTAAGTGCATACACTACCTTCAAAATTTTCTGCAGACCACTATTTTCCATAAGACGACCGATACTACCAAGGAACCTCATTTCCGTATGTAGCCCACCAAGTGAAATAACTACCAAGTAAAAGAACTACATATTTAATGTCACTGCTGCAGGGTTCATTTGATACAAGTACTATGGTTAACGCTTTGCAGCACACAGGCTGATCGAATGTGACCACAGGTGAAGCCTTCTGCTTCTTTGCTTGCTTTGATACAAGCAATAGCGCAGAGTATATGCACGTGAGATTCGTTGAACCCATGTCTATAATAGGTACACCTACTGTCCCAAATCCCGGGGGATGAGGTGGACATGCGAATCCCCAATCGTAGAACTGAGGGGGACTATCCCCCCAAAAATCCGACTTGAAGTGTGTTTTTTTAAAAAAAAATTGATGATTTTTATCCGATTGTCCACCTCAAATCTGCTCCTCTAATCCTCCACAACAACTTCATAAATATTTTGAACTTCATAAATATTTTGAACATCGCTTAAAAATACGGGAACGGTCTTACCCGTCTCCTTCCCCCCAGCAATTTTGAAGACAGATTTGCGCCGCTGGGTAGACCGATGATTTTCGTGGATAATTACCCTTATGTAGCATATACATTGTTGCAGACCAACCAGGACAAGGGAACTTTGCGAAGTGGAATAGTTTCCACAGTAGATCAGGAAGTAATTTCTCCTTATTACGGTCACTGCGTATAGTTTCTAGCTCCGTATATGACATACAATTAGCATTCGTTATTGAGTTATAACTTGTGATGTTAATGTTTCCTGCACTGATAACATCTTTTACTGATACATTTTACCTTGGAATGATTTTGCGTACTTCGCCAAAATTTCCAGGAGTTACACTTGCAATGATACCCATCCCATGAAAAGTTCCATGTCAATCAAGGGTTCTACGGTCTACGTTATCTGTCGCATGGTGTAGGAATTGATGTGCATTTACGTTAAGATTCATAGGAGATACAGCTGCATTGCGTTCAATGTATGAAGAATATAAATCATACTTGTTCAAGGAATCTATAAGGAATCTGGAGCCGAAATGATGATATATTTGTACTCCTAGACCTATTTGCGAAGGTGCGATGAGTATTTGGGGCCTCATAGCTTGAATGATTGACTGACCAATGGGTGCTACTTTGTCGTGCCTCGGTCCAATTAATCCGAAAGGTAGTTCACATAGACTTTGTGGAATATATTCAAGAGCTTTGTTCACAGATGCCATGTCACTAATTTCTGGATAATTATCTCCATGCACTGGAATATCTTTGATGTCAGTATTCAATAATTTCGCAGCCGTTTTAATAATGCGTATCTTTTCACAGGTGGGATCATCATCTCTTGGATTGCTGTAGTGTCCTTAAAAAAATCGATCAGCAGTATGTACTTTTGAATGTCAATACATTTTATCGTCCTAGCATCTCAGTTATCACTACCGAATCTTTAAAATGTTTCGTCATTTGCTGCTTCATGTATTTTTCACAGAATGGCTGCTCCGAAGATCCTCCCTGCTCTAGATATTGCTTCATTAATTCCACTAGATCAGTCACGCTTCTTTGTTCATTGCAGACTACTTTATTATACTTACATTAGTATGGGTATACGTATAAGAATGACCAGAAATTAGCGCCTTCACCAATATCTCCACTGCAATCACATATTCCTCAGAAAACTACTTCATATACATACATTAGAATTAAAATTAGTAAGTTATAACAGGAAGATTATTTTATGAAAATATATACATCGCTTAGTGCAAACTTTTTCCTACATTTTGACATGATATTTGTAGCAATCGTAAGGATGGGAACAAAGCTGAAGTGAATTATGTACTGCAAAATGTGTTTTACAGTTCTATATAATAATTTTCAAAATGGCGGTCAATATGGAGGGTTTCCTCCAAGAGATTTCGGTAACTTTCGATATATTGTTCAGGGCACTTCATAGGATCAGAAAATAAAAAAAAAAATCATTTCTGTTGCAATTTGTTCTAGGTTACCCCTATTTTTTCAGTACCGCTCCTGGACTATTTTCTACGATACATTGTGTATTCTTGGTTCCTACATTTCCATAGGATGTTTTGTGTATTACCTTCTTTTCTCAGATAACTTAATAACGGAGTAGCATTCTCCTTTTACTATAGCGAGACCCCTCGTGGCTAAGCGGTTGGCGTATCCGCCTGTGGTGGGTGAGGGCCCGGGTTCGATTTCCGGCAGGAGCTTATGTGGTTCGGATTCGCTGCTTAACGGGACGTTAAACTCAAAGTCAACTCAACTTTTACTATAGCAAAATGTATTTATCCTTCTTTAGTATTAAGCCTTTCAGACCCAGATCATTTTTGGCTTCTTCCTACATTTTCAATTAGTGACTTATTGCTCAAAAACTATTTATCCGATATGGTTAAGTCTTTGTACTTTAGAAGATGGATATGATTATTTTTTTTGGTGTAAGTTACATTGCAGTATTACCAACGCGATGAAATTATTGACAGAGATGTAGGTGTGAAACTTAACAAAATAATCCCTAACCGAACTTCAAGATTTTATGTAGCTGCCACCACTGTTGCCACATGGGTCCAAGTAACCTAAAAAATTGTTTGGTATGTTTCAATCCTTCCGACAGGGGCTGGATTTCATTAAAACGGATTGTAGCAGCTAAAAAGAAGGCCACTGCAATGAAAATTACGTCTGAACTCAATTCCGGCCTACAGAACTCGGTTTCATCGAAAACAGAGCGACGAGAACTTCATACAGTGAAAATTCATGGCAGGGCCGCTATCGCCAAACACCTGGTCACAGCAGTAGATGCGAAGAGGCGTATCCAGTGGTGCAAGAAATACAAAACGTTTACTAATGAGCAGTGGAAACATAATGTGGTCCGACGAATCGCCCTTCATTTTGCTTCCAACAACCGATCGTGTTTACGTATGGAGAACACCGTCGCAGGCCTATGATACAGACTGTCTGCTCCCAACTGTAAAGCATGAGAGTGGTTCTGTAATGGTATGGGCAGTAATATCTGGTAACATAATAGCCCTGTAATAATGGTAATAATGGTTTTCTGCAGGTCCAATATAGCCCTGTATGGGATTATGAATGCTAAGGCATATGAGGCTATTTTGGGGGACTCAGTTCTACTCATTGCCCAAAATATTGTTCCCTGATGGTGATGGCATCTACCAAGGTAATTTGGCACCGTGTCACGCTGCAAAAACGGTGAAATCAGGGATTCAGAAGCATGACCAGGAGCTATCACACTTCCCCTGGGTCCCACAATCACCAGATCTGAACATCATTGAGCCATTTTGGTTTGAGTTAGAAAGGCGTGTTCGGCCTCATAACCCTACACGAGCATCTCTTAAGGAACTGGAACATGTTTTGGAGGAACAATGGTACAAAATTCCACACACTACGATTCAGGAGCTGTATACGTCCATTCCGCGTCGGATCCAAGCTGTTTTGGACGCAAAAGAAGGCCCCATACCATACTAGGTATGATTTTCACACTTTTGCAAAGGTTTTAGATTTTTTGTCCAACTCCTGCATATATAGAAATTATTACAATTAGTACGATGAGACAATAGAAGTAGCATTATTTACGTTAAACGTTAGATATTGAGTGAATGCATCAAATGGTTTGTAACCATAAAGCAATTATCACACCATATACAAATCGCTTGACAATTCACGAATAACTGATACATGAATAGGCTAAATGGCAGTTCTTTCTTTAAGTGAACAATTATTTAGATTCAAGTTGAATATTTAAGAAAAAAAACAAGGCATAAAGAACAAGAAGAATTCAGTAAAGTCACAAAGGATGAATATTAGTCTTTGGTATTAGCTCTTTTAAGATCACAGTTGGCTATTGATATCTCACGAAAAATATTTTCGGTTCTTTAGTCAATACCTTACACAATATATAACGATTTATACGCAGTACTACTGATAAGTTCTTATTTGTACTTGAAGAAATTAATTTATATTAAGTCTTTCCCTTGTAAACGATTTCAAAATAAGGTAATTTGTCGAAAGTAATTGTTTACACAGTTAAAATCTCCTTATTGTAAATTGGTCCAATGATTGTTGTCAGATTGAGTTACTATCCCTTGAATTGCTTAATAGCTTGGTCTCAAAATGTATTAACGTTTTGATGAATAGAGTTGTTTGATGAATATAATGAATTATTTGTAGATAATCCTATGAGCTGCTATTAAGTGTTGGTCGATATAAATATCTCGAAGGCAGAAAGTTGTTCAATATGCACTTATACTGAATTAGTAAGGTTGGCCTAAATTAAAGAAGTCACTAATAACTTTACATTTGATACTTTATATACTTGTACTTGGATTCAGCTAACACTGAATGTTAACAGAGACTAACGGTTTATAGATCTTTCCTATGCAATGATATTAAATTAACGAGGATTGCCTGACTATTTGTATTACATCTCACTAATAATATTTTAATAACAATTATAATACAATTTATGTCAAGAAACATGATTTATGAAACAAATTCTTTTCATTATTATTATTTATTTATCATATGTGTCTGTTACGACGACGAATCGAAGTTCAGTGCGAGAGGGTCAACGATAGTTTTGATTTACTTCCTTTAAATACTCTAGGGAATCTAGATACAAGCGATTCTATCTAGATTCCCTAGAGTATTTAAAGTATCTAGATACAAGAGATTTAGGCACATTGGTAAATAGAGTTCTTCTTTATAATCAGACGCAACGAGCTCTTCCCGATTTACTTGAATAACTACGTCGATGTACATTGAAACATGTCTCAATATAGGATTTAGTATAATAAGTAAATATTTAGTAAAAAGTAAATATCCAGGCATAACCATGGAAAAATGCAACTAAGGGTTGAAATCTTCCATCTCAGGAAATACTAATTATTAACAAAAGAAAAAAAAACATGTAGATTACTAAATTGTCAACAATACGTCATGTCGTAGCTAGTAGTTTACGTTGACAAATAAGTACATTGACGAAGTTCCATGCTCTCAATCATACGGTGTAATACTTCAAAATATATTCCAAACAAGGAAATTAAGAAGAGTAATTCCTCTTTAAGCGTAAACTGTGTGGTAAACTGCAAAACGGGGAAAATTGACGAAAGTTTCAATAAGAAACTTCTTTTTCAAGCAATATATTCGAAAGAGTAAAACGAAATTGAAGTTATTATCTGGGTAAGTTACACTAACTGTTCTGTACCTGAGTAGGAGAAATCTTGTTTAAATATACAAGAATTACTACAGAGACAGTTGTTCCACAAATGCAAAGTCGTTAAAAAGAAACAAGTACTATCAACCTTGGCTGATCGTTCACTTCGATAAGTGTACTAAGAACTTTTTTATTTAATATGTATAAAACTATACTTAATATTCACCTTTATTGTTTTGCTTTCATAGTTTCATCTTATTATTATTAGAGAGGAAGAAATGAATACTGACTTTAGTAGGAATCTTCCATTTCAATTACTGTCTGCTTTAAGTATGCAGTTTTATACTGGAATTAAGTGAAAATTATTAACTATTTGCATGAAGGGATAAGGTAGATTAGTTATATAACATCAGGTAACAGAGAACATTAATATGCGAACTAAAATCTTAAGTTATGGTAACTTTAATACTACTAGAGTGGCAACACTGTGACAAGTTTCGTATGCATGAGATTAGTAAAACATAAAACCTTTTGCTCTCTTAAATAGTTAATATTTTGATACTAAAACAGAGATCTCACTCCTAAATTGTCATATAGGCTCACATAACTTCCGATCTCAAGTAATCTTAAGTTATGGTAACTTTAATACTACTAGAGTGACAACACTGTGACAAGTTTCGTATGCATGAGATTAGTAAAACATAAAACCTTTTGCTCTCTTAAATAGTTAATATTTTGATACTAAAACAGAGATCTCACTCCTAAATTGTCATATAGGCTCACATAACTTCCGGTCTCAAGTAGGGAAAGGTGCAAGCTTCACTACAATTAGCGGAAATATCCTTTAATTTAGATTGTCCACTTCAATAAGAGCAGATGACAAAAATAGCCACTAAATGGCGAAATGTTTTAGACCGTGATTCATACTCACGCTTTTAAATGAGTATGTAACATTAATATTATGAATATTATGAATCTGTAACATTAATTCTTTAGTTATTAGTAGACTGTCTCCAACGTGAAGGCGAAAAAAGAAAACGTGAACTACAATGGTGAACTACAACTGTAAAATTTGACTTCCTTGAAAAGACTCATCAGAAATAATTTACTTTGATGTATTTAGCGTAAACTATATCGGCATTCTAATATTATCACTTTCTACAACTTCTGTTGTATTAATAAAAATAATCAAAAGCCAAGTAGACATAACTGTATAATTTCTACTGTCTGATATGTACTAAACTTGATCTGATCAGTAACAGATTTTTAAGATATAAAGGAACGGAGAAAATTTTGAAATCCAGAGGAAGTTAAGTTACATGACCTATCAACTTCAATAAGGTGGCAGCAATCAAGAGCTTAGATATATTCAGCAGATATTAGATGACTTTCATTGGTTATATTTTAGGTACACTAGCTCTTGATATGAATTAACTTTAGCCTATCTCAACTACTTAGATGAGAATCAACCTGCTAGATCACACACTATAACGATGGATACTTTCATGATGGTATTGAGGAAATACATCAATAGTAAAAGCTATGCACCATACTCAAATTATAAATTCAGTACTCCTTGTGTCTGAGAAACGAGGAGCCCAAACTCGACTCAATATAAACGAAGTTTATAACAATTGCCATGAACTATAACGAGAAACGAGAAGAATAGAGAGCAACTGCACTCTAATCCACTCAGGAACTAAACAGCATATACAACACCCACACTATTTGTACTATGTCGACGTAAATTCACGTGCTACACAGCAATAAAAGTAACAGTCATTACGTAAACAAAGTGAGCAACTGGTGCCTGTATGTAAAGAACTTATTACACTCAATTATTTAATCACACTGTTATTTATTAAAGAGCACTCGCTACCATAATCTGAAAACTGCATAATTATACTCGCAATTTACCTGTCCATCATTTGTTTTTCTTAATAGGGGATAGCTACACTTAAATGCTGTTAACTAACGTACAGTTAACAAAGAAATATTCATTACAATATTGGCACACCCACGTACCAAAATTTACTGCCACTGCATAGCCATCGGATAGTGTTCATAAAGGATGCCACAATTTTATGTAATAACATTAATAATAGATAACAATAATGCTGATTCTGACCAGTGACTAAAGGCTGAAGCACTTCCTCTAAATATTCGTATCGGCGATGAAACTCTAAAATTGAAGCAACAGGCATTACACTTTGTTTTTCAGTTGTCGTGTAATTTTATTAACCTTAAATTCAATTTATAAGGAAACACTATTGACAGATCATAATACGTGTTTACTGTACGACTCTAGTAAGTTAACGCAACTGCCTGTTTTCTAACTATATTATGAACTATTTCAATCTTATGAGAGTTTCTAGAAAGTGCTCATTTGGGGGGAGAAAAAAGTTAAAGGCTTGAGAATATCATGACTGCACATTCTATTATGCAATAACATAAAATAGCTGATTACAGATACATTTCAGAAATACACACAAGAAGTTACTAAAATAAACATAATAATACCAACACAAAAGAAGTGACCATTTACATACTAACTTAACACATGCATCTAAATTTAGTTCTTAGACACTTAAATTGTTGCTTTAAATATGTGCTTTTAGGCTTAAAGAACAAAAAAATTACAGTCACGGTATTCCAACAAGACGATTACATTGACATATTGTCGGAGCACTAGAGATAATTCCGAGGAGCTAAGATGTTAAGTCATTTTGATTATTTTGGTCGTCCTATCAGGGAGCGACCACTGACAGCAACTTCCTACATAGCTAGCAGTTCACATTTGAACTTACTCGCACATTGTAACGCTTGTTATCATGCCAGATAATACAAAAACTACGACTGTCATTTTCCAATACATAAAATCCTTCAATCCTGCAATCTTAATTTATACTCTATACCTACTGCGTTAAAGTTATAAACGCGCCTTCCAACATTAGCATTCCACTTTGGAGACTATTTAATTTTGCTGAAGACCCATGTCGACTCTTTAGGACTGTTTGGAGCAGCACCTGGGTTACTACGTGGGATTATCCCGGCGACACTTACCCCAGTGCTAATCCCTCAAGTGCGTCAATGGTGTGAGAAAAGCATTTATAGTGAAATCTCAATTATAAACTCCTGTATATATATATATATATATATATATATATATATATATATATATATATGTATATATCAAAGTGATAAAGGGCTACAGTATAGTGAAAAAGTAAATTGTGATTTTGATAAAGGAAATAATTACACATATTCAGTGTTAAGTGTTGTGATCATTTCTCTTCCTTATTTTTCTTTTTCTTTTTCTTTTTCTTTTTAATAGTATTCTAATAAATAAGTATAGTGTCATTTAACCCAGTGTGTATTCGTTGTGTGTGTGTGTGATATTTGTGTGTGTTATGGTCTGGATGACTGTCTGAGGCTTTCGAGACGAGACATCCGAACCTCCCGGCGCCTAATGCTCATCACATCATTGAGACCGACGAGCAATTTTCGAACAATTTTGTAATCCCTTCTTGGAGAGCTCCTTCAATGTCCTATCCAGTTAAGTCCGGGCCTCAGGAGAATACTCATTGGCCGGACCACGTATTACAACGGAGGACAGACTACGACCAGAAGATTACAAATAAATGGCAGCCCGAACGGCGACTCGATACCTGGACGAGTACAAATAAATGGTCCCCGAACAATGACCCGATACTCTGGGCGGTTACACAGCCTTTGGTAATAAGGTTTGAAAAGAAAAAGCCATAGCCTTTTATAATTTTTGCTATGTTAAATAAGGGTTGGAGAACGTACCATGAATAAGAATAAGTAAACAACATTATTCTCTGTTCCTTAAATGGGGGTTGCGAGAATGGTCGTAAAAAGAACGAGTTGTGCATGGCACTCATTGTTCCATACTTTAACGTTACTAGTGGTGCCACATATCATGCTGCCATGGAAAATGGACTACATGCTGCAGTAGTACTCCCTTGTGTAGATTGAGCCGAGTCAGCAAAATTTTAGACGTCATAGGTAAAAGGTGAGTGGCCCGGGGTCAATGACCCAGGGGTACCTAGGACCACCCACTCCAGATGCGGGCAGGGGTACCTTGGTCTTCCCCTTAAATTCTTCACAGGTACATAGGACCACACCCCTTAAATTTTGGAAATTGCCAAATCTAAAAATTTGGTATGGTAGCCTAGGACCAGGGTATGTACCTCTATCAATACCGGGGGGATCAATTTCGTTCCCTACCATGGGTAAAAAAATTGCCAAAAAGTTAAATTTCGGGGTTTTTGACCTATTTTATCTCCTTTGATGAGGTTTAATTACCCTATATGGTTATATGGGCGTATATAGGGGTCCATTACCTTTCATAAGACATGATTATATTGATGAACCCCTTTAAACTTTTCGGAGAGGTACATTGACCAACCCCTTTAATTTTGGAAATTGCCCAATTTAAACATTTGGTATTATAGTATAGAACCCTAATATATATCATGATAAATTTGGGTGGTCCACCCCGTTTCTTTTTAGGGGTACAAAATTGCCAAAATATAAATGTAAGCAATACGTTGTACCACGTGTTTGGTTTTGGCCCATTTTATACCCTTGAATGAGGTCATATTACATTATATGGTTATATGGTCATGTGTAGGGGTCCATTTCCTATCATAAGACAGGAGTACTTTGGTGCACCCCTTTAAATTTTAGGAGGGGCATATTGGCCACCCCTTCAATTTGGGAAATTCTCCAATTTAAGCATTTGGTATCATAGTACAGGACCTCAACATGTATCATGATAAATTTGGATGGTCCACCTCGTTCCCTATCATGGGTAAAAAATTGACTAAATATTAACCTAAGCAATACTTTTACCACGTGTTTGGTTTTTACCTAAGTTATCCCCTTTTATATGGTCCTATTATCTTATATGATTATATGGGCATGTATAGGAGTCAATTATCTTACAGAAGACATAAAGGAAAAATTTTAAAAGAAAAATTTCCAAACTAAATTTTACACGAAAAATTTCAAACAAAAAATTTCAATCTAAAATTTGGAAACGAAAAATTTTTCGATTTTTCGGAAACGAAAAAAGTTTAAAATGTGACAATGTCCTGGGCTCCTAATCTCATCATAGGTCAATAACTGATCACGTGACCATGCTAATATTTGACAATGATTTACCCAATAAATGAGATACCACCCAATTCTAAAAACAGTTACCAATTATTGATTTAACAATAAGAAATGTAGCCCTCCCAAAATTTAAGATTGGTACATAAATACACCGGTGTCTTATGAAAAAGCAATGAATCTTGTACTCATTCAATAATAAAGCTGTATCAAAAAATATGTCAATAACCTTTAAAATTTGAATATTTGGCCATAAGAGGGACACCAACTTGTTATTTGAAAATTCCCAAATTTAAGGAATGATTCTATATACCCCTACAAAATTTAAAAGGGAACATAAAAATACAGAGGTAATAAACCTCTGTACACATTTGTTCTTATCAAAGGGAATAATCACTTCGGAAATTTACATTTTTGACAATTTTTACCCATGAAAAGAAACGAGATTTATAATGGTATATATTAAGAACCTATACTATTATACCGAATTGGGCAATTTTCTAACTTTAAGCTTGAACCATTGTACCTCTGCCAAATTTTAAAATTGAAGCATCGATGTACCTAAGAAATAAAATAGATCCCTGTACACATTCATATATTCATATAAGGTAATAAAACCGCATTAAAAGGGGCAATCAATAACCTCCGAAATTTGAATTTTTAACAATTTTTTATCCATAAAAGAGAACAAATTGGACCACCCAAATTTATGCTAATACATAATAGGGTCCTATAGTACTATATTAAATGTTTAAATTTGGCAACTTTCAAAATTTTTCAACGGGTGCACTAATATATCTATGTCTAATGTAAGATAATTGACCCCTATACATGACCATATAATCATATAAGGTAATAAGACCTCATAAAAGAGGATAACTTAGGTCAAAACCAAACACGTGGTACAACATATTGCTTACGTTTATATTTTGGCAATTTTTACCCATGAAAGGAACGAGGTGGACAACACAAATTTATAGTAATACATATTGGGGTCCTATGCTATGCTACCGAATTTTTAAATTAAACAAATTCCAAAATTTAAGGGGTGCGCCAAGGTACCCCTCCCAAATTTTAAGAAGGGTGCACTAATATACCTATGTCTTATGTAAGATATTTTACCCCTATACATACCCATATAATCATATAAGATATTAGAACAACATAAAAGGGAATAACTTAGGTCAAAATCAAACGCGTGATACAACGTATTGCTTACGTTTATGTTTTGGCAATTTTTTACCTATGAAAGGGAATGGTGGACTATTCAAATTTATCATGATACATATTGAGGTCCTGTACTATGATACCAAATGCTTAAATTGGAGAATTTCCCAAATTGAAGGGATGGGTCAATGTATCTCTCCTAAAATTTAAAGGGGTGCACCAATGTACTCATGTCTTATGATAGGAAATGGACCCTTATACATGACCATATAACCATATAAGGTAACAGAATCTCATCCAAGGGGATAAAATCAACCTAAAACAAACACGTGGTACAACGTATTGCTTACATTTATATTTTGGCAATTTTGTACCCCTAAAAGGGAACGAAGTGGACCACCCAAATTTATCATGATATATATTAGAGTCCTATACAATAATACCAAATGTTTAAATTGTGCAATTTCCAAAATTAAAGGGGTGGGCCAATGTACCTCTCCGAAAAATTTAAAGGTGTGCATCAATATGCCCATGTCTTACGAAAGGTAATGGACCCTTATATACGCCCATATAACCATATAGGGTAATTAAACCTCATCAAAGGGGATAAAATAATTCAAAATCCCCCGAAATTTAACTTTTTGGCATTTTTTTACCCATGAAAGGGAACGAAATGGACCCCCGGAATTGGTAGAGGTACATACCCTGGTCCTAGGCTACCATACCAAAATTTTAGATTTGGCAATTCCCAACTATTTTCTTTACTCGTTATTGTTGTGTCATAGCATGTATGAACAGAAGATGGCAGAAATGTTGCGTATGTAACTGTTGTCAGACAATTCGCAGGTTTACAATATTATTGTGACCGATTACAGAAAGCATAGGACATTATTCGTTACTTGGCATAAGTGGCAAATATATTTCACAAAGCTTTGCTCTTATTAAATGATAAATACCAATGCAAATTCTCTCAGGTAGTAATGAATTATTTTTGATATGGTCGGAATCGATGTACTTGGTGCTGAATTAACACACAAGTAACACGCTAAAGTGGTAGACATTTTGTGTTGTTTCAAAACCTCATTTTTTACAGTGTACAAATGTACATTGCCAGGGGTAGTTTTTTAAATGAAATTGTATATTAAATTAATGTGAATGCACTTAAATAAACAAATAGAAAAATTGAGCTTGAAGAACTTCCCGTTAATATTTTTTAAACATTGTTTGGCTAAGACAAGAGAATCGGAGGGGGAATCATTCATGGATAGGCAAATAGGTTTGATATTGCAACCGCTGCTTCTGGAGTCCACGAATCGTTATGTATTCTACAAGCTTCCATAAACTTTGAATGTGGGATAGAAACAATACAAAATTTTGTGACTAAGAATTTCTACCTGAGGAGAATTGCGGAAGCAGGAGTTGATGAAACTCAGTGCTACATTTAATTTTGCTTAATCTGTTAGAATTCCAATAAATACTGTCAGAAGTTATAAATAGGACACGATATCTCGTACAATTCTTATCACGGAATACAGACTTAAATCCTGTTTTCATTTATTATGGGATGAGCGAAAGAAAACGTGTATCAGAATAACCCTTAGGTTTGAAAATAGTATCCGAGAGCAATATACCGCCGTACTTTCCACTTTGCTAATAGAGATTTACCAGAAAGTTTACCGGCCAGTTTACTAGAAAATATTTTGCTCCGTTCAGAAAAAAAAAATGAGAGCCCAAAGTCAACATCAACACGTAATTTTAGGAAAATAATGCAACAAAATAAACAAGTTGTTTTGAAAAATTATGTGACTCTAATCAATTTTAGAAGACACCCATTCCTTACTTTTAGAAGAAGTACGCATTCCTCACTTTTAAAACACCAAAAAATGTTACATTTAATGAAGATTGTAACTTGCTTTCAAATTTATAGTTCGATCTTCCAAATAGTGCCGCAATGGCTCAGCGGTAGAATATTCACCTCTGGGCATCGGGTTCCTGATTCGATCCCAGTTCACACCAAGTGAGCTTTGTGTTGAACAAAGACCATGTGTGTGAGATTTCTCGTTTCCTCCCACTTTCTTCATTCCACCATTTCATTCGTCATTTTTGTTTTCAGTCTTCGGAATGATTTCCGTGGCATTTTACAGCACGTTATTTTCGTACATCACTTTTGAAGTCAATATTTTTAGCTGTTCAAGGTAGTTCATCTACTGTATCAATATTTTTTCACCATATCCTTATGAACTGCATGCTTATTTCACATTGCCTTTGTATTCCTTGAAATAATGGTACTTATTTTTTAATCTTTAGTCTCTCAATTCTTACATTTTGTTCTGTAACTTTACTGGACTTGTACTGAGTGGTATTATTATACCAGATTATACCAGACTGGTATTATTGTACTGACTGGTATTATTATTATTTTCAGCAGATCTAATGTGATCGTGCTATTCACAATTAATCGTTACATCAGTTTATTTCCGGTTTAATTACCTGAACATGTTTTCTAACCTTGCTGGGACTAAGGGGGTTCGGTGGCTCAGTGGTAGAGTGTTCACCTTCAGTGCTTAGGGTCCCTATTTTGATCCCAGTTCACGCCGTACAGACCTTGTGATGGACAAACACTTTGCTCGTGGGTTTTCTCGGGGTTGTCCGGTTCCCTCACACTTTCTTCATTCCACTATTTCATTCATTTCCCATAATCACCGTCTCCTTTAACCTAATCGGCATAATCGTGGGACGTGAAAATGAAAAATTATCTTGCTGGTACTAATTTTAGACAAATTGTTTCTTCTTCCTTACATACGTTACAATTTTGAATTTTCATTTTATAATAGTCTATAAAGTGGTATAGCATTTTAGTAAACAGTTTGTAGTAATCCAATACAGGAACGTTAGACTTCTTAACATTAATTAAGTACTACTCAATGAAGTAACTATGCATTCTAAGTCTAGGTATCCTAAATACAGCTGAAGTTTGCAGTCACTATTTCTTTAAATAAATTATGTAGTACAAAGCACAAAATCCACTATGAAACCAGACCTTTTTCCCCTTCCATGATCCAATATAGATATATTGGTGGAATTACGTGAGTGTGCTTGGAAACTCTACCAAAGTTGCTTTAGTTCTCAAGTTATAGATTTTTTTATGTATTTTCCTTTCTTTATTTCGGTAGTATTTTTTCTTAAATGTCGCATTTTACAATTTAAATCGTTTTAATAAATTTCTATTTTAATTAGATTTTTCTTTAGCCTCATGTTTATATAGTTCCTGACACTTTTTAAGCAATTTTCATAACACAAGTAAACATTCCAATTCTGAACAACAGATGAATATATTGCAACAGTTTTATCGCAGCGGTTTATATACTTATCGAAAATTAAAGTTTCTTGTCATCAATGAGGATATAAGAGACATATACCTACAGTTTAAAGTGGAATCTGAACAATCATAATGCGTTCAAATTTTAGAGCTGCCTCGTCAGGAATCGAAACTAGGACTACTTGCACGAATGACGCACTCGCTAGTATTTATGGGAACCAGAGAAGATGGCTCTGTGGTAATGGTGTTATATAAAATAGTTCAGTAAACCTAACAATGTTAATTTAGATGTAGACTGACAACTATATGTCCCAAAGATTTTTTAAATCAATAACGAATCAAAATCCCATGCAATTGGAAATAATCATAAAATTATTATACAATCTCATATGTTGAAAGTTTATAATAAGATAAAAAAACATTTAGAAAATAAAGATGAAAAGAAGATAAGATAAGATAAGTGTTAGTTTTACCTTGAACTTGAATTTATTGAATATTATCAAGATTGACCTACAAAATATCCCCACACGTATGTTTCTAAATGTAATAACTGATAAATTTAATCATGAGTAGTGACTAAATGAAGTTATTGATACAGACTTCACTAAGAGAAATGTCTGCAAAAAGTGTAATTATTTTTGTTATCTTATGATACGAATTTGGTTTTTCATAATTGAAATATTTATCTTCGCTTGATTACATTTAGAAACTTTATATAAGAGGAAAGATATGTTTTCACAACGAAAGCAGTACTTCAGTGTGTTTGATCGTAGAGATGATTCAGCAGTGGATAATTTTGACTATTGCTCTGGTTGTGTATGCCCAAGATGCACCAGTGGTCGATCTTCCAGGATTAGGGACATTGAGGGGAACAAACCTCGTGACAAGAGGAAATAGAACCGTACAATCTTTCTTAGCCATTCCTTATGCTAAACCACCAAGCGGGGAAAGAAGGTTTCTGGTATGTACATAACATGTTCCTGAGAGTGGGAAGAATTCTTGTGTTTACTTCGAATAGAGCACATTCATGAAGAGCTACTTTTACTAAAATGTTCTCATTATTACTAATTCTTTTAATCACGTGAATGCAGAACTAATCACTTCTTACAAGTTTTTACCTTTTGAAAACAGTAATAAGTAGGGAATTCGTAATGCTGAAGAGTTGAACACAGGTCTATATTTTTATTCCTTTCTGCACATACTTGATTCACTGCAGATATTTTTTCCATGAAAGTTTTTCGTTCACATTCCTTATTCATTTGGTTTCAAATAATCCAATAATAATACAGAAATGACAATTGAAACGCACATTCAATTAGGTTATATGTTTCATGAACGTCTGTTACTTGATGGTTCTCTTTGCAAATTCCCAACATTTTCAATTATGTCTAGAATATTAACGAATGTTTAAGAAAGCAAATTGATAGCCAAATGACCAGTATTAAGATATTTTTTAGGTTTATGATTTATAAAGTTGTATAATTCCCCTTCATGTATAGACAGTCTCAATTATTTTTCTATCTTGAAACACTTTTGTAACTATCGAGCTAATAAACAAAATGCGCGTAAGGTTTGTACGAAGAGAATTTAAAAAGGAAGCATTATGAACCACACTCCAATATCACCATATTAAAGGTGTTGCCAATTCAATATAAAAATCCATGAGATTTTAAAGAGAAATATGTCGAAAACTATTAGCGCAATATATTTGTGCTACTGATGAAAGGAAATAACACATTTGAAAGTTAATTTTTTTTTCAAAATTTCTGCAAAATATATTAACTTCTAGGGAAGAATCCCTGAGAAAGAAGCAAAAAGAACAAATATCTCCGGCTCTACTGTACTTCAGCAGTAAAAGAGAGAAGTAACAACATACAAGTATATATATATATACATATATATAGGGTAAACCTACCTAACTTCGTGGTATAGGTTATTTCGTGATACGAGACAAATTATTCTTCACAGAGAGAGGTATACATTATAGATAGAGTTACAGTGGTGCTCAAGTGAGGGTAGGGATACCGACAAGTGGTGAAAAGGTTTCCTAGTGGCAATTGTTACCGTGCGGCCGTCACTCGCGATGTTAGTTGATGCACAGGATAGAAAGCGATTTTCAGTCATCTGACCTTCGAAGACAAAAAATATTTTGTGTCTGTGTACGGTGTTATTGTGTAGCTTTTGTTACAGACGTTTACACTAAAAATTATCTGGTTGTCATTTTGTGTGAACTCTTGAAGTAATGCAACTGTAAAGCAATAGACGCTTATCAAATTGCATCATATTCTTATAAATTTTGTGTCAGAATGGATCATGGTCGTTTTGAGTTTCACTCTCTCTTCATCTTTTCCTTCATTAAAACATTTTCCATAAACAATATCATATCTGGTTTCACTAAAACGGAAATATTTCCTCCGAATCCTCACACAGTATCCAGTGAAGCACTTACAAGAGCTCCAAGAAGTCTCGATTCCTCCCTGGACGCAACTAGGTCTGTACGCGCTAAGGATAAATCACTCGCTTAGAACAATAGTTTTACATCACCGATGGATAGTCTTCTGTGTGCAACGAATTTAATCCTGCCTGACAAAAACAATACTGTTTCTAGCAGAAAAGCTAACGAGACATGAAGGCAACAGTTCATCTTCCTGATCAGGCCACAAGTCAACGGAAAATGTCATTACAGTGCAACATGATTCTCCAGGTAAAAAGAACAAGTGACAGGTAATCAAAATGATGAGTTGAGCACTGGTAGTAACGAGCGCTAAGGTTCGGGAAGAAATTGTAGCCCCTGGATACAGTGCTGCTCCTGTTTACGGTGGTTTCATGAAAGGAGCTAGAGTTTTAATTCAGCTGACATAACCATTTTCAAGTGCAGCATATGTGCAATGACAAATGAGTGATAGAGACGGTGATAATTAATATAACGTGAGTACACTACCGTATCACGAAATTAGGTACACACCCGAATAAGGTATGGTATTACGAGGTTAGGTAGCTCAAACATATTGTGTATTATGTTTCTTTATATTCTTTGTTTTGTATTGTTTACGCTTCTCTTACTACAACAATTGTGTTTATGTTCGGAATTCCTAATATAGAAATTACATCTATCCTGCATGCGTGGAAATGTGTATTTTTTCAGTCATCCTTCTTAATATCACCGAGTTAGGTAAGTTTACCCTACATTTATATATATATATATATATATATATATATATATATATATATATATATATATATATACGTGTTATTTGTTCTTCAATACTTTTATAAGTAAAATAAATAAATAAATACATTTTCTTAAGCTTGACTCATGTCTTCAGATGGTACCATATGCCTCCTTTTAAGAAAGAAAATTTGTGTCTATACAACAGAAAGTATTCGGTGCTTTGAAATATGAGAAGTGTTTTTTTCGTTGTTACGATACAGCATACATTTCCTTGACAGTTATCTACTACATCGCCAATTCAGAAAAGCACTCTGAGATGGTATTAGCATTACCTTCTTGTTTAAGTGTAAAAGTCTGGGAGGTACAAACGTTTCTGATGAAACAGTCGGGTGAGTCCGTACGTATACTGCAGAAGTCAACACGGCACGACAATCTGGAACTACATATTCCGCAACCAACTGTTCCGAAGATTTTTTTAACACGATTGTGATGAAGGGGTTGCAAAGGCAGTTAACGCAAATTTCGTTACCTGGCGATCTTGCTAAATTATAAACATTTTGTAATTGTATACAGAACGCTACGGAGAATGACGATTTCCTTGATTTTCTACTGTTTAATGACGAAGTGTCATTCTATTTGAGTGGTAAGTTCAATCGCGGTACTGTTCGTATCTGAGGTGTTCAACAACTACAAAATACATTATAACATGAACGAGATTCTCTAAAAGTCAACGTGTTTGTTACAGTGTCTAAATGAGGAGTGTACTGTCTGCTTTTCTTAGCGGAGAACACATGATTGGTATGCCATTCCTCGACATACTACAAAATGAAATGATATGAAACCTTTGAGTTTTAGGTCCCAAGTTATTCCGGCTATGCTAAAGGATATGGTGATGATGAAATAATGAATGAAATGGTGAAACGAAGAAAATGGAAGGACACCGAAAAACCCCGAGTACACCCACGCACACGGTGTTTGTCCACCACAAAATTCATTTACCGCGAGCTAGAATCCAACTAAGGCCTCCAAACACCAGAGATGAACGCTCTACCGCTGAGCAACCGCGGCCCCTTGACATACTACATTTATGGTCGTTTTCATAAGTAAATGGGGATTCCAAAAATTTCATATTCTAATTTGTTGGAATACTGCTCTGTTGGCATGAAGTGCGTTGCTACCTGATTAAAGAACTCTTATTCCATTGGATCGTGCGATATCTTGAAGATGACTTGTCGGTTTTTCCTTGGCATCCTAGCTCTCTCAATATGAAGCTTTCCGATTTTTCCTTTAGGGAAGGTAAAATATGCAGTAAACATACCTCAACTTCCATGAAATTTGAATGAACTTCACAATCGCATTACAGGCGTGTTTACGACCATTAGTAGATATATACTAGATTGAGCGTAAGCGCATCTAAACTACGGCATAGATATATGTCGTGTGACGAATGGCGACCACATCTAACATTTGTAAAACTGTATTTGAACCATGGACAATTTTTCTGTATTTCTATGTAGCATTTGACTCCAAAGAAGAAAGAAAACACTATAGGCGGGCCAATATAATTTATTAGAAACAATGGTAATCAGTACGTTTACTTATCAGATTAGAAATTATATCGCAGGTCGGATACCGCTGGAAGACTACATCTGACCCACTGGGTGTAGTTTACGTATCACTGATCTAATCAATCATATAATTATGCACACAAAGTTTTAAACAATCCAATTGAAAAAGTGACACTGAATTTACAAAATAGAATATTGAACGATTATTAATTTCTAGTGAATAAATGAATCAGTAACCTGCAAGAAGAGATTATTAGACTAATGAGATTGGACCAAACTCAATATGCATATTTGGTATTATTATAAATTCAAATACGTGATAATTAGTAGTTTTCTAACTGTTAATAATACATTGTTCGTTTCTGGATAAAATAGACTCTTCAAAGTTACACTGAAACATTGATGCATATTGTTCCTTATATAACTGAATCTGTCGTTTTCTCAACTTTTTTATGTATGTTGTTCCGTATATGATGGTAATACAAATTTTACCAAACTTTTCGAAATAAAAGAGGTTTCTTAAAAATCACGTTTATTTTGATGTACTTACATCAAAACAAGTTAAATATATATGTTTTATATTTTTAAAAATTCATGCAGAAAGGGGTAACAAAATCGATTTTAAAGAAATTTGTATCTTAGAATATAACGTCTGGTTAATGATGCTTTAAATTTCCCAGACATCTGTATGTTCAGATTGCGTCCCATAGTAATTAGTCCGGATAATTACAGGTTTATTATAAATAATCTCATGATGAACTAGTACACGCTTAGGTACTTTGGTATTGTAAGGTCTGTCTCACTTGCTTTTGTACTCTTATAAAGCTCTCCAAAATTTGATGTTTGTGGAATTATCACTTCGTTAGTTTGCAGTATTAAATAATGAATAAGTTGTAGTAAGTTTCTATTCAAAATGTAGCTTTGAAAAATGTGATAATCTATTGTAGATAGTTTCAAACAAATGCGTTGTTTCAACAAGAGTAACAATCTCGTGGTAGCGCAGAATATATAAAACAATTACTTCCTAATTATATTTACGTCACTCAAAATTTCAGTGATTTTCATCTATTGGAGGTAAGAAGGATGTTTCTAGATAAATTGACCGCACATTACATCAAGATCTATAAAATATACAAGTATCAATGCACACAGAGTACATATGTAATAATTGGTAACAAATAGAAGTAGTGAGGGAATGGGGATTCTGCAGAAAAATTTATTATTAGCCCATTTTAACTATATGTCACCCTATCATCTCTAATAACTTCTAATCTACCCCCTAATAATTTTTAGCGCACTCCCTATCCCAAATAACTTCTATCACATCTCAAATAACTTCTATCTTACTCATAAAAACTTCTAATGCATTCTATCACTAAATTTAGTTGCAAAAACAATCACTAAATCTGGTTATAACCGGTTTTGACTTCAAAAATCATTAAATCTGGTTATAACCGGTTTTGACTTCAAAAATCATTAAATCTGGGTATAACCGGTTTTGACTTCAAAAATCATTAAATCTGGTTATAACCGGTTTTAACTTCAAAAATCATTAATCTGGATACAAAAAATCGTTAAATCTGGTTACAAAAACAAAAAAAATCACTAAATCTGGTTACAAAAATCTGGTTATAACCGGTTTTAACTTCAAAAATCATTAAATCTGGTTAAAAAAATCACTAAATCTAGTTACAAAAACAAAAAAAATCCTAAATCTAACAACATTTAACAAGAATGAACAATTGCATTTTAAACTCTGGTACATACTCTTTCAAATGCCGTTTGAATTATCAAAATCGGATAAAAAAATAACGAATTTAGCATTTTGCCGCCTGTATTTATATAACCCAACACAGAAGGTTTGTGCACACACACACACACATTTACAATTCAGTTTGCTCGAGAGAAGCAACAGCATACATGTATGTATTTAGATTTATATAGTCTCCCTCTTTTTCTTTCTTTCTTAGCGTGGGAACGCGACTTGCTTACATCATCATACATTCATCCACACTCACATTCTCTTCAGTCAACCGGAGCAGCAACAACATATTTTCTTTCTTTTTAGAAGCAACTCCGCCAGCATTAACCCAGATGAAACCTTTGCCGGAGTGTCTGTCTTTCATTTCTTGATTCACAATCGTTGCTCATGAAAATTTCTGATCGGACAACTTCAACTATGCAAATTAAAAAACTTTCCGTGTTACTTAGCTAGCATGAACGAGAAACTGTTTAAATAAACCGCCAACAAAACTAATGTTTTACCATGCAGTGTCTCCAACTCAATATTTTTTTCGGAACGTTCCAGGATTTTAATTTTTCAAGATATCGCTTTAAAACATATAGGGATGAATTCACCCCATTACTAATAAATATGATAATTGTTAAAAATGAGTTGGCAACACATAGTTATACCCCCAAATAAAGTTAACATTCAATAGCTCAGTCCCTAATTAACCGATTTCAAAAATTCAAACGGCAAATGAATACCAATAACATAACCAATTTTATAAAATGCATAAATGGTTGCATAACTCTCAGGATATGTTTTCCTTTTTCAATATCTCTACTAATTTTCATCAAATCGAAAAATAAAAAATACTACCATAACCACAATAAAATTCTAAGACTTTTTTAAAGAATAACATTTTCCAGAAAACTCAAAAATAAACCCGTAAAAAATTCCCGAAACTTTGATTTTGTTATAACTTCACCAAATATTCATCGATTTTAAAAATTTAAACGGTAAATGGTTTATATTTTCTTATAATGTTTTTCTAACGTGTTACTGGTTGCCTATGTCTAAGGATAAAATTACAAAAACAACTTTTATGACTTAAAAATATAAATTTTACCTAAAACTAAACTATATATAATTACTCACTAACACCTATCAACTACACCACACATAAAAGTTAACTAAATTTTACCTAAAACTAAACTATACATAATTACTCCTAACACCTATCAACTACACCACACATAAAAGTTAATTAAATTCTACCTAAAACTAAACTATACATAATTACTCCTAACACCTATCAATTACACCACACATAAAAGTTAATTAAATTTTACCTAAAACTAAACTATACATAAAAGTTAATTAAATATGACTTAAAACTAAACTACACATAAATACATTTTAACTATATCTTATAATGCCCCCAAGCTAAGGTACTTATACCACCTTCTAGTATATATCTTTTGTCATCATTCGAATCTAATGCTAACTTATTTACAGCTATAGTATATACATCATGCTTACAACTTCGAATTAGATTTATATTTTTATATGTTTTCACATCATTGAATAGGGTTTGCTTATAATCATCAAATTGTAACTCTTTTGCTACTACACATTTCGTTATTCCTTTTGCTTTTTTCTCCTCTTCATTCTCAACTTTAAAGGCATACATCTTTGATCTTAACCCAATAAACTCCGTCATTATTTTACCTTTGTTTTCATCCTTCATCTTTCCTAATACTTTTTTGTTTACTAGTGGTATTCCATATTGATTATCCTTTCCATAATCACTTGTGTCAAATAGATCAACCATTTCCTTTAAGTCTTTGTAGAAGTCATCTGTATTAATTTCATATATAAAACTATCAGTATCCGTGTAACATAAGTCTATATCGATATCATATTTAGGTTTCATAATGTTGTAATGGAAGTCATACATTAATAGTTTTGACAAATCTAGCACACTCATACCAACATATATTGGTTTGTTGAAGGTCAATTTTTCTTTTTTCATATGTATCGCACACAAATTTTCACTAAATATTGTTCTGTAATCAAAGTTCGGTTTCGCTATTAACTTTTCCACCATCATTGGATCACATTCTAAGGTAATAGATGGTCTCTTCCTAATGTTTTCCATTCTTTTACCAAATACGCTATTGTTCATTAACTTGTAAAAATCTTTCTCGAAATCATTCTTAGCTTTTGTTCTCATATTTGTATTTAGATCAATATATTCCTTTAACCAGTTTGATTGCTTGAACTCTAATACTCTATGAATTTTCTTTAATATCATCCCAAGTGACATATACAATTTTAAGTTTCTGTAGTGAATAACATATCTTTCTTTATTGTAAAGCGTTGTTAATAATTTTGAATGTTTCGATCCTGGTGGACACATATTTTCTGGAGCTAATGGTAGATCTGTATGTTTATCATGTAAGTATTCTGGATATTCTAAATCAACTTCTAATATGTAGCCAGTTTCTGAATCATCTGGAATATTCATTATGTTTATGTAAGGTTGAACCCATTTAAAGTCTTTGTAAGGCATGTATTGACTCATAGCCCATCCATATAAATTATTTGCATCTAGATAAGCTAAATACTTTGAAGGTTCGTCTTTGTTATAATTTTTCATATGCTTATTATTTGCTTTTACATATCTCTTACTACATTGTGAAATTCCACCTCTTATACCTTTTTCTATCATTAATATTTTGTCATAGTCAGTTAACATTTCTAGTTTGATCTTAGTCATCTTTAACATTGAATCCCACGATAAACCAGGAGCAGTGAAATACCAAGCAGGATCTAAACCATATGCTTTTAAACACACATCTCTAAAACTTTCAAATACATCAGCTAATATTAATACATCTGTCTTGTTATAAAGTTCTGTATATTCACCTATATTTTTAATATTGAATGACTTCCAAACATTTTCCGCATGCTCATAATCTTCATCACTGATGTGGGTTTTAGTAAGTTTATTAAAGAACATTTCTTTTGAGGGTAGTTTTGTTTCTTCTAATCTTTCAATTGAGTCAATATAATCATATGGGTACACACCTTTTTTAATTAATAAATCTAACAAATCATTAGGGAAGTACTTTGACGTTTCTCTATATTGTTCTTTTGTAAGGTTATTTGCTAGTTCTGCTAAACTCCTTGACATAAACCTAAATGAATCTAGAAATCGTAAATTAATTCCATTCTTTTTATCAACCTTCACATATTTTGAGTATGTTATATATTTTTCCTCATTATTTGCAATTAGTTTTATTTCATTCTTATCATAAGCAAGTTCTTTAACAAACAAGTGAGTATCATAACCACTTAAGTTGTGAATAAATACTGGAATAAAATTAGGATTTCGATAGCTTAAGTTACAATAACTGTGAGCTGCACCTCTAAACTTTCCAGTTAAATGATCATGATCTCTTACTTTTGCTTTATTTTTATTTATATCCTTTAAACATTTTCCTAATTCATGTTTCGATTCTTCTAACTTTTGAATCATGCTATCATTATCTTTAGCGAATTGTATTTTCTTATTTAACATATTTATTTGTTTTTCAATTGCTGGTGGTAAATCATTCAAGTTTCTCTCACATATATGACAACTATTGGAATTATTATATATCTCGTTCTCATCTTTAGTTAGGTTATTCATTTCAACTTTTTTGTTATATATTTTCTTTATTTCTATTGCTTCTGGTTTTAACTTCTTCACAAACACCTTTGCAGCATCTAAACCAATATAACTAACAGGACTTTTATACATACCATTTGAGTAGTTGATGTAATAACAGAAACTCATTGGTAAATGCTTTTGATACTTCACAGTTTTAGAACAATTATGGTCTACTTCCATTTTACATAACAAACATTCAAAATCGGCATATATCGTAAATGGTACTCTTAATGATCTATTATAATTTTGGAATTGTATTTGATTGTCATATGGTTTTGGAAGTTCTATTCTAACAGATTCATGCTCCTTACAATATAGCTCATGTTGTTGTAATTGCTTCTCATTTCTAAAATGTCTTACCAAACATCTATCACAAAAGTACAATTTCTCCTTATGTTTTGTTACTTGACTTCTTATTAATCTCGATAAATCCTTTATCCAACAAAAATGACTATTATAATCATCTTTTACATATAATAAATTGACGTGTTTGTCCTGCTTATTTTTTGTGATTTGAAGTGGGTATATATTATATTCATCATCATAACTATACACGTTAATGGATATGTTACTTCTCTTTTCAAACTTTACTATATCTTTTAATTGTACAGGAAATTCAATACCATTACAATATTTATCTTGTAACTCATTCACAATTTCTGTATAGTGTGAAGGTCGTTGATATTGAGAACATCTATCAATAGGTTTTAAATAACTTGCAATTGAATATAATAAACATTTATTATCTTGATTTTTAATATTGATTACTGCTTTCTTATCTTTAATTGGTTTAGGAAGGTCAATATAGGAAGAAGCTCGTAATGGTACATATTTATTTAGTCTGATTTCTAAATGTTTAATTTGATGTAATGTCCATCCTGATCCTCTACCTTGAAATTCCTCCATCTCTCTATATAGTTTTTGTTTAGCATGGGTTATATATTCATCTAAGTCAGTTGATTGTAATATTCTTTCATTTATAGTTTTAAAGTTGCGTTCTTGTACTTCTTTATCTTTAATATAATCACAAATGAATACAAGGTTGACTTTTAATGGGTGATGCTTTAATTCTTCCTTGATTTTGTTAATAATTACTTTCCCACTTATATTTAAAAACTTCACCGGATCTTTATATCCTCCTATGTTTTCAATTGTGATAGTTTGTAATCGTTTCTGTATTGCTGTTTCCTTTCTTTCTACTTTAATTGGTATTCGTTGTAGTTTCGATTCTTCAAAAACATCTTGTTTAAATGGAAATATGTTTCTAATTTGTGATTTGTTTTGTTCATCTTCATATTTTTTAATACGATCAATAAGTTCAGCCCTTCTTAATTTAGAATAACCTTTTATTCCTTTCCTTTTACAATGGTTTTTTAATTCATCAACTTTCATTGTGTATATAACTTTCAATTCATCTGGTTCATTTTGATATTGTTCGATTTTTTTGATTAATTCACTCTTATTTAAATAACTATAGTTACGGATTTTCTTGACTTTACATATTAGTTTTAGTTTTGTAATCGACATCTCCCTCATCTCCTCACCAGTAAAATTAACATTATTTATACTCATCTTATATGAAAAAGTACTGTATCGTTTTTTTATATTTACCAAATTTTTTAGTTCATTTTCATGATATTTTTTTCATGTTATATATACCAACATTAGCATACTTATTTTTCCTAACACAACTGCTAATACTTGTACACTCCTGCCATTGTCTACATATATTAGTGTGTTGTGTTAGTACAGGGCTTTTATGGGATCACCCCATCAAAGTCATTATTAATATGATAAAAACTGAATCATTTTCATAAACTCACACATTATCATAATTATCATTCACCTTCTTATCCTATTTACTTTTAATGAAATAACTATAAAAGATAACATTTATAATATTATATTACTTTTGTTTATTTATTTAATTATTATGCAAATTATTAAACCCTAACCATTTAATAAATCCTAATTATTTAACAAACACTTTATTGCCTTTTATGAAATAACATTTATAATATTATATTACTTTTATTTATTTAATTATTATGCAAATTATTAAACCCTAACCATTTAATAAACCCTAATTATTTAACAAACACTTTATTACCTTTTATGAAATAACCAAAAAAATAACATTTATAACATTTATAATATTATATTACTTTTATTTATTTAATTATTATGCAATTATTAAACCCTAACCATTTAATAAACACTTTATTACCTTTTATGAAAAATATTCATAAAAGTTAAACACATTAAATTTACACTACAACATTTTCCTTATCTTATCAAACTATTATGTGAATTATTAAACCATAAAATATAACATTTATAATAGTATATTATTTAATTATGTGAATTATTATACCATAATTATAACATTTATAATATTATATTACTTTTATTTATTTATTTAATTATTATGCAAATTATTAAACCCTAACCATTTAATAAACACTTTATACCTTTTATGAAATAATCATAAAATATAATATTTACAATACTACATTATTTTTATCTATCCAACAATTATGTGAATCATCAAACCCTAACCATTTAACAAACACTTTATTACCTTTCTTTCTCAATATTTTTTCAACCAAATACTCATCCTTATATTTAGTTTTCAATAATTCTGGTTCATAAAATCTTGCTCTAACTTCTTCATTGTTTAAATCTTTAATTTTATATGTTGGTAGATTAGATGGAATAACTTCACTAATAACAAATACTTCTGTTGACTAATTTGGTGTATAACCTTTTTCAAACAAACCTTTAATTTTACTTATACGAACATAATCACCAATCTTATACTTTAACTTAACAGACTTATATTCTTTCTTATACACTTTTTTCAATATCACATGCTCATTTTTCTTATTCACTTCTACAGGTTTCACACCAATTGTTCTATGTACTTTGTTATTATATTCATCAAGCAAACCTTGCAATATTTTTAACCACTTATAATTACCTTGAACAGTAAATTTCTTCCACATATTTTGTTTAAGTGTTCTATTAAATCTTTCAACAACAGAAGCTTTTTTACCACTATATGTTGAGTAATGATTGATATTGTTTTTTCTCATCAAATCTTCAAATTCTTTATTGTAAAACTCTTTACCTTGATCAGTTTGTAAGTTACTAGGTTTTCTTACTTTTAACACTGATTCAAATACTTCTGTAACATTCTTCCCACTCTTATCTTTAACAGGAACAGCAAATGCATATTTTGAAAACACATCTATAATCGTTAGCAGATACTTATAGCCTTTATTTAATTCTGAAACACCTTTTAACACACCACTATCCATTTCCACTAGATCAGCTTGCCATGATCTATACCTTTAACAATAACACTTAACCTAGGATAATTCTTTCTAGATGGTTTATGAATTTCTTCTATAATGTCTTCTCTAATACCTTCACCTTCATATAGTCAATCGGGTTTTTTAATGAATTGGGATTTATTAGCACCACATACAACACATATACATTTCTTAACATATGTTCCATTCTTTGTTTGTTCTATTCTAATGTTATTTTTTTGTATCTGTTGATTTCTTACACTTAACACAATACATCATACTATTTATTATATGGAAAATTATTAACCTCAATCTATAATTCAAACACTATATCAACTAACAACATTATTCTAAAGATCGGCCTAATTCAAACTATAATTCAACCATATGTTTGTTTGATGCTGTTGTCGATATTTGATGATTAATACTATAATTAACGGGTGTCGATATTTGATGATTAATACTATAATTAACGGGTATCGGTATTTGATGATTAATATTATAATTAATGCTGTTGTTGATTAATACTATAATTAATGCTGTTGTTGGTATTTGTTGATTAATACTATAATTGATCAAGAACTTCAATCTATAATTCAATCTATAATCAATCTATATAATTTAATCAATATAACATTCTATAACTTAGTCTATAATTCAAACAATAATTCAATCTATATAACAATTCATAATTCATCTGTATAATTCAATCTATATAAAAACTTCTACAATTCAAACACTGTTCATCTATATAATTTAATCAATATAACATTCTATAACTTAGTCTATAATTCAATCTATATAACAATTTATAATTCGTCTGTATAATTCAATATAGAATGTTGTTATATAGATTGAATTAAAATGTTGTTATATAGATTGAATTAGAATGTTGTTATATAGATTGAATATAGCAAATGGTTTTATAAAAGTTCTCTTTCTATGTACATTACAACAAACAATAATTGCCCTTCTTCCATAGCTGAATTTTTATTTGGTTTAATCGTTATTATATCATTCTTCTTAAAACCAAAAGGTATATTTTCAATCAAAGTATCGCCTAAATATATGTCTAAAAAGTATTTATCCCAACTTAATTCCATGTGCATTATTTTCCCATTATAGAGAAATGTGTAACCATTAGAAAGATTGAATATTTTAAAGATTGGCTCCTTAACATTCTTAGTTCTCAATCGACATAAAAAGGGTATAGTTTCTTTCTGCATAATCAATTTAGTAGTATCCATCCTAACCTTTTGAAAATCTTCTTTCTTTATATATGTGTCTTGTAATGTTTTTAATACATCTTCAAATTTGTTTCTATCACCTTCCAATTGACTATTAACATTACTATTTATTAAATCTAGCTGTTGTAAAGTTACTACATCTTGTTGGTCAATTGCATCACCTACATTAACAAGTCTTTTGTTTTTGAAATCAATCCATGTTATATTATTTGATGTAAAAACTTCACTTACATGATTGAGGTTTGTAGTCCTCCTTTTAGTATTACCAAAATATCCATATTTATTATATAATAATTTGAATTATTTAACAGCAAGTAAAAGAGTTATACGAGCTCCACCAAAATCAATCAAATCACCATTCTCATCTTTAATTGAAATTTTCAAATTATTAAATTTGTTCTGATGTATTGGAAAAAATATCTTTTCATTAGGTTCATATATAATTGGTTCTCTAAACTCCGCATTTGTTCTAAATGTTGCAATTAAGTCTGTTTCGTTGTGTGTTGTGTCATTGTGTTTTAAAATCATACCTTCTGCTAAATCACAGTGAATATTTATAGTATCAAACGGATGAAACTTTGGAGGCTTATCTCCAACATGTTCTATATTATTAGCTAACTTTTTCTCACTAAAACCTAATACAGTATTAATGGTATCTAAGGTTATATCACAAACCTCACTAAATATTTTAACTCTATTTATCTTCCTGTCTTCCGTAATTTCAAAAGTATCTTTAAATTCATCAGTGTAGAATGGAAGGTTTGATTTAATATATTCTTCTAATTCTTTTAAACTATATTGATCAGGTTGAACTATGGCTTGTCTTGTAACTTCAGGTTCTTCACTGCAAAATGTTAATTTATTGTTCTTTTCTGTAATGTTTGGAGTTAAGTATGTTGTGTAAAATCCTGCAACAGCTACTTCTAAATCGTTTTCAAATGGGTAATGCAATGACATGTTTAATACAGATGAATAAGCATTTAAATTAAATACTTTCATTTATTATATAATAAATAACTAATATGGATAATTGGGATATTAAAGTAAGGTTAACAGAAGAAACGGCGAAGAGAAAGAGGAATGGTGAGTTGTTACCTGATGATATAAGATGTTTAATAGTTGGACCTAGTGGGTGTGGTAAGACAACGCTAATGATTGATAATTTTTTGTTGGCACCTAAATGGTTAAAATATGCAAATGTTTATATCTATTCTAAAAGTTTAAATCAACCTAAATACCAACACTTAATACAACTTTTTCGAGATATAGAACGTAATATTAAAGACACAATAGCAATAATAAAAGGAAACAATGAAGAGATTATTCCATTAGATGAATGTGAGGACTATTCTGTGGTAGTATTTGATGATTTCATATTAGAAGAACAAAATCACGTTAGATAATATTTTACTCGAGGTCGTCATAAGGGTTTGAACTGTTTCTATCTTGGACAAACATATTCTAAAGTACCAAAACAATTAATTAGAGATAACCTAAACTTTCTTTGTATATTTAGACAGGACAATGTAAATTTAAAACATATATATGATGAATTTGTTGCATCTGATATGTCGTTTGAAAAATTACAATTATTATGTAGCAAGTGTTGGAGTGAAGAACATGGTTTCTTAACAATAGATATGACTAGGAAGGCGAATAATGGTAAATATAGAAATAAAATTAAAGAATTTCTAAAAGTGTAAACAAAACGTATATGAATGCAGGTGAACATATATGTTAAAATTATGTTATGTTATGATATGTTATGTTATGTTATGTTTTTAATTTTTTCTTTATATAATAAATGGATGTTAATAAAGCTATGAAGTATATTAAGTTAAAAGAAGAACTTATTAAAAGATTTAAGGAAATTAAACAAAGTAATCGAAATAAGTATGAGAACTTTAAAGAACAAGATCAGCCTGTTATTGATGCAATTAAAAATTTAGGGCAAGATATCAAAAGTAGCAGAAGAAAATAAAAATCTAATTCAAGAGTTAGTTCCAGTTGTGTATAAAAGTGCGAGAGTGGATTCAAGCTTATTAGAAACACCACCTTTGTATGACAGTCCTATAAATGAAAGTGATACGCCTATAACAGAAGAAATAAAACACATGAAAAACAAATTAAAGATAAAGTAGAAGGAATAGAATCTCTAGCAACAACTCATTTTGGTAAGATTGCCTCAAGATATTATGCAACTAGAAATGATAAAAGTTTTGGAATACAACCATATGATGAAGATGGGAAAATTATACATATGATAGGAAATGCAGAAGTTAAAATACATGGTGATGATTTAGTTATTAATAATCGACATTATACAGGAACAGAAGGTTTATGGGAATTATTGACAAAACATAATCCAACAAATTATAATGATGATGATCTAGAAAAATATAAACAAATAGTAATTGATTCTAGTGTTGCATTTCATAATAATGATCCAAGTACAAGAAAACAAAAATCTAGTAAAGGTAAAAAATATAAAGAGATTATCAGACCTATTTGGGATGAATATATAAAACCAACAACACCTCCAAAAAAGACACCAAAATCTGGAGAAGGAATAAAGGTATATAACGAATTATCAAAAGAATACATATGGATGGATGATGTTAGAAAACTGATTGATCGCTTGATTGTTATTGATGGGGAAGAAAAATCTGGAAATGATAACTTTTATAATGAGAAAGTAGGTATTATGGATATGATTAATTCTAAACTCATACAATTTATTCCTAATGATCCAAAAGGTATAGGTTATTTGATTAAGATATTGAATACGCTGCCACCAAAATTTTGGAATAGTGAGAAGTATGGTAAAGGCTTAGTAAATGATTTGATTAATAAACTTCCATTTGAGTTACATATTCCAGGATTTCAATATTGTGGTCCGGGTACAACACTTCAAGAAAGGTTAGAGAGAGGTGATGAAGGTATTAACCCATTAGATGAGGCTTGTAAAGAACATGATATATACTATAGGGATAATAAAGATACAGAATCAAGACATATTGCAGATAAGGAATTAGAAAATAAAGCTTGGGAAAGAGTTTTTGCTAAAGATGCTAATTTAATAACTGAAAAACTACCTGTTCTTGGTACTGCTTTATTGATGAATACAAAAGTAAGATTTGGTTTAGGTTTATAAGTAATGAAAGTAAGATTTGGTTTAGGTTTATAAGTATTTTTTAGATTTAGGTTTATATGTACTTTTTATGGAAATTTTTCATAAAAAGCTTTTAATTATATAATAAATACGCAGTTAAAAGGTTTTACATTTACGATTCCTAATCAGGAACTTAAACAATTAAATATAGATCACATTTTAACTAACAAACAACTCAAACAAAAGGAAGCAAAACTAAGTAAAGGACAATGTATGTCTCTATCTCTTTGTATACCACAACTCAAGAAAATAAACAAAGAAATGAAGACAAATGATAATAAAGTTCATTATGGTGGTTTTATATTTACTATTCCAACGATTTTAGCTTTAATAGGTGCTCTAGGTTCTGTTGCTGGAGGTGCGGCTGCTATTGCTAAGACTGTAGATGATGCAAAAAAGAATAAAATGGAATTAGAAGAACAAAAGCGACATAACTTAGCAATGGAAGAAAAACAAGGTGGTAAGCTTTCAAAAAACGTAAACTCCAAAACAGTAAAGAAAAAGAAGAAATTAAACCTTTAAGTAATTTAGACCTAATACAACTTGTTAAAAAACTTAAGATAAGAAACTTTAGAGGTGTATTTATGAGTGGTGAATTACCTAAACAACCAAGGAAGAATGAGTGTGGTATTTTTAATTTTGATACGTCTAAAATATAGGAACGCATTAGATTTGTTATTGGAAAAAAGGAAATAGAAAGTATGTATTTGATTCGTTTGGAGGTAATCCGCCAAAAACACTCGTAAAATATCTTGGTCATAATATAGAGTACAATAGCAACCGTATACAACATTTTAACGAGGTAATTTGTGGACATTTATGCATTACAGTGTTAAAAATGTTTACAGATGGGTATAGTTTTTCAGAAATTATTAGTCAGATGAATAGGAATAAGGATATTTGGAGAAGTTATATTTAAGTTTTATGGGTTTATTTTATGAGCTTAATTCATAAAACGATTACAAATATTTTTTTATAATAAATAAGGATAAGATAGAATCATATGAATTACAATCCTTTAAACCTAATCAAAAAACAATCGAGAATTTAAATAAGCCAAACAGGTCTATTGAATTTGATATTGACGTGGGTGATGGCTTCATACATCCTTATTATGCTGATATTTATGTAACTTTTGAAATTAGAGGTAGAGATGCTGATGGAGAATATACTACTGGTCAAAATATTAGACTTATTAATAATTTCTTCCCACATTTGTTTTCTCAAATTCAAGTTAATAAGCATGGACAGATATTAGATATTATAGATTATCCTGGTTTAACTTCAATAGCTGTAAACACATGTACGATTTCAAAACCAGAGGCAAATCACTATGATGAATGTGGATGGGAAGGAATTACGTGGGCAAGAACAGATGAAGAAATAGTGTTTTTGCTAAGACTTTTGCCAGGATTTTGTTCAGATTTTAAAGATATTATGTGGAAAGGAGGTTTGAAATATACATTTAAAAGAAGTGGTTCTGATGATAATGCATTTGCTATTTGGAAAACAAAAAAGCAGGATGGAACATATGAAGACAATCAACGGCATCCAGGTAAAATTAAGATTACAAATATGGAGTTAAGAATGCCTATTGTTAATTATGAACCTAACTATGCCACCTTGTTAAGATCTAATATGTTAAAAGAAGGTAAGATTCCTATTTCATTCAACACGCATCAATGTTTACATAAATCAGTTAGTGGCAAATATTTAGAATTCGATTTAACCACACAATTTAACTCAAGTGAATTTGATATGCCTAATTTCGTAATTGCCTTTTACCAAACTGATAGAAATGATAATCAAGAAAAAGATTCAAGCTATTTTGATCATTGTAAAGTTCAGAATAACCATTTTCGTAATTCTAGAAATGAATCTTTCCCATTGGAATCTTTAAACTTAGATTTTGCAAAACATAAGTATTTGAAAGTTTATGAAATGTATACGGTATATAAGCGAGCTACAATTGGAAATACTGAGATGTTTTATTATCCTAAAGAGTTTTTAGAAAATAGACCAATGTTCGTAATTAACACAAGCAAGCATAAATCAGTAACTGTAAGTGATAGAACTAATTTGAAACTGACTGTTAATTTTGAAAGCGATGTACCAGATAAAACAATTTGCTATGTTGTTATGATTGGTAAGAAAAATTTAGAGTATGATGTTGAGAAAGAAAAAAATAATTGAGAAGATATAAATCAATCATATGTTTATTAGATTTGTTTAGTTTGTAAGTGTTTTTTATGACAATATCATAAAAACTTATTTAATAAAATGACTATTCCAGATAACATTCCACGTGAGAATTTAATTGCGTTAATTGAAGATATTATATTAAATCTTGAGAAGTTATTAATGAAAAACAAAAGGAAGTTCAAGAGAATAAAATGTGTTTATACTACTCTTATTACATTATCAATTCTATTATCAGCTTCTACAGGGTTCATCAATGTGTTTATTCCTGTTACAGTATATTCAATTATTACATCTGCATTTGCTTCGGCTTCTGCTGTTATCACTGGTCTATCAACACGGTTTAATATAGCTTCAAAGAAAGAATATATAAAAATATGGTGAATCGAATTGGGCTGTTTAAAGATGAGCTTAATGTAATTAAGCTCATGAATGGTGAATTAACAGATGAAAATGTAAGAGATGTTGTTAACAGAATCAATGACATACTTAATGAAATTCGTGACTATTAGAAAAAATTCTATATAATAAATACGATGGCGAGTCATATTGAACTTTTAAATAAACTTGGAAGTCTTGAACAAAAACAGGTTATTGGATTAAGAGAATTAGAATTAAATACAGAATATAAGATTGTGAAAATGGAAAAGATTAAAACTAAGTTTGGAAAGAGTATTTTAGTTGAGTGTGAGGAGTTTAAGATATTTCTTCCACCTAGATTTACAAAACACTGAACAGATAAAATGATTGATGAGATCGTTAAAGATGGAATAAAAATCAAATACACTGGTTTAAAAGATAATTATCCAACTGTTGAGTTCTGTATGTAACAAAATTGATGCAAATAAAAACAATCTTATAAAAAAGTGAGCTGTTAGTAATGGAGCCTCAGAAGAAATTTATTCTTACTAATTCATTCAATGTGATTGTGAAAGATGTACAAGATCAAACACAAGTAATATTTGAAATCAATGGATGTTTATTCAGTTTGAACTATGATCAATGGAGTTTAAGAAATCATTATTTTCAATAGAGAATGAAGTTAGCAGAAGATTTCACTATCAATATCCTAATTTGTAACTATCAGTATACTAATTTGTAACTATTATGTAATTATGTAGAATTTAGTTAACTTTTATGGTAATATCATAAAAGTGTTTTTAATTTTATTTTACTAGATTTAGTGATTTTTTATAACTAGATTTAGTGATTTTTTATTTTTTAACTAGATTTAGTGACTTTTTTATTTTTTAACGAGATTTAGTGACTTTTGTAACTAGATTTAGTGATTTTTGTAACCAGATTTAGTGATTTTTGAAGTCAAAACCGGTTATAACCAGATTTTTGTAACCAGATTTAGTGATTTTTTTGTTTTTTGTAACTAGATTTAGTGATTTTTTGTAACCAGATTTAATGATTTTTGAAGTCAAAACCGGTTATAACCAGAGTTAGTGATTTTTTTGCAACTGAATTTAGTGATAGAATGCATTAGAAGTTATTATGAGTAAGATAGAAGTTATTTGAGATGTGATAGAAGTTATTTGGGATAGGGAGTGTGCTAAAAATTATTAGGGGGTAGATTAGAAGTTATTAGAGATGATAGGGTGACATATAGTTAAAATGGGCTAATAATAAATTTGTCTGCAGAATCCCCATTCCCCCACTACTAATAGAATTACAATTAAAAGTAAAATGAGAAGTAATTTTTTAATGTAAGTTCCCATGCCTATAATACAATTATAATGGAAATTTAAATTTGCAGTTTCTAACAATTAACTTAACAGGCGGTACGAAACTTAAACAGAAGCGTAGTAATAGGAATATTCAAAATTTTAAATTTTACACTAGGTAAAATTCCAATCTAGTAAGTGTAAATAGCTTGACAATTTCCCTAAATGAGTTTTAAATATATTTCGTTTATCTTTTAGTGAAAAAGAACATTCAAAATAATTGAAAATTCCTTAGAATCGAATTAAATCCAGATAACTGGATTGAAAAAGTTATAAATTGGAGAACAAGTAAGAGAAAGATGTGTTAACAACTATATATAAAAGAACTTAAAAAGAAACAAAATCTGAAGAAAAACCTCCTTTTGTAAGTGTTTTTCTAAGTGTTTAAAAGTTTATGTGGGTATGTACTATGTCTATAAGAGTGTAGCAAATAAAATTTGCTACGCTCTTTAAAAAAGGAAATTGAAGTATATGCAGTTTAAATATATTTTAAGGTCATATTCAAATATAGAAAACAATAAACTGATAACACTATTTAACAAATCGATGAATGAAAACAAAATAGTTTTTACAACACTATCTTCATGATCTTTGGCAATTGTTGTTTAAGTGAGAGATCAAGATTGTACCTGTTATTATTAGACACACTATGTTCTGCTGTCTTCACCTGCTAATGGCATGGAATTCATCTGTAATTATAGAATTTGTTTTTGCATATTTTACAGCCTCCAGTAGATATTGATCCATGGGATGGAGAACTGGACGTATCACAAGAAGGAAGAAAATGCCCACAGAACGACATCACAAATACGGAGGGAGATATTGAAGATTGTCTTACATTAGATATATACACACACGAGGTAATAAATATATTTTTTAAATCAAAACATCATAATAAATTTTCTATTTTTGTTACTATACTTAGGACTTATAAGAATACTTCAATCATATTTTAAAGATTGAGCCAATATTAAACGATAAGATCAATATTATGACGGCTGTGGCAAAGATTAATTTACATATTAAATCAATCACTCTGTACGAAGATTAAAAATAAACTTTAAGAAAAAACTACTGTAGATTGTTTGAAGAATTCTATCGACTATTAGAAGTGGCTATATATACAGGGTGGTAGGTAACTCCAACGACAAACTTTGGGAGGTGATTCCTTATATGAAATGAAAGAAAAAAGTTCTTATAAACATAGTTCGAAAAACGTCTCATTTCAGAGTTATGAACCGCCGAAAATTCGAAAACTCATGTTTCGAAACGCCCTGCCTTCTAACCTATAGGACCTATAACAAGTGGTTTAAGGAATTACACAGGAACTAGTATGCGAACTATCTAAATATTCATGTTTTACCATCCTCCGTTATCGGCAAAACGAACGCGTTATTAGTACTTAAAGGAGTATCCCTATACCTCAACTACCTTTTTACAGTTAGTCTCGCCGATAACGGAGGATGGTAAAACATGGATATTTAGATAGTTCGCATACTAGTTGCTTTGTAATTCCTTAAACCGCTTGGGATCGGTCCTGTAGTTTCTAAGGCAGAGCGTTTCGAAACGTGAATATTCGAATTCTCGGCGGTTCATAACTCTGAAAGGAGACGTTTTTAGTCCCATGTTTATTAGAACTTTTTTCTTTCATTTCACATAAGGAATCACCTCCCAATGTTTGTCGGTGGAGTTACCTACCTCCCTGTATATATATATATATATATATATATATATATATATATATATATATATATATACTATAGACTATAATACGTACAGTATTTTTGATGCTATTGAGTTTTGAATTGGAAGAAATAGATAATAGAGTTTAATATGGTATACATACAATATTTAAAATACGAGAAAAATATAGAAAGCCCTTCAAGTTTTTAGTACTAATGATATCTTTATTATGGTCCTTCATTATAGTTTTCCGTTTTTAAAATTACTATTATTTTTTTGTATTCTGTGAAAATGATACCGGAGTTTTGTTAATCTCTTCAATGCATTAAAATTCTACTTAATCAAAAGAAGCTCTGAAAGTCGAAATCAAATATTCCATTATCGTTCTACAGAGAAGCCTATTACTGCAGGAACTTTCTTGTAATAATCCAGAGTAATAGGAAATATGTTAGAGACAAATTTTAAGTCATGTCTTTATGTGATTGTATTCAGTACTGAACTTGAACAATTATATATGACTCTTTTCCCCATAATATTAGTAATAGTGGGTTATTCGCTGTTATATGATTTTACTAGCATATGCTTCCAACGAAGAAAACGTTCTTCTTCACCTTCGTGTTTTCTTTATAGAGTCTCTCTAGGGTTAAGCTGACATTCCTAAATCTATCTACAGCCATGAAATAGTGCACAACAATGTTGTAATATGTGTAATTAGTATTATTTGTATATACATAGGAAATAACTTATAGCTTCCCATTTGAAAAAAAATCTCAGAAACCTACAATATTCTAAGCTAAACTTCAACAATTAAGAACTTGCTTGTAATAATCCAGAGTAATAGCAAATACGTTAGACACAAATTTTAAGTCATGTCTTTATGTGATTGTTTTTAGTACTGAACTTGAACAATTACATATGACTCTTTTCCCCATAATATTAGTAATAGTGTGTTATTCGCTGTTATGTGATTTTACTAGCATATGCTTCCAACGAAGAAAACGTTCTTCTTCACCTTCGTGTTTTCTTTATAGAGTCTCTCTAGGGTTAAGCTGACATTCCTAAAGCTATCTACAGCCATGAAATAGTGCACAACAATGTTGTAATATGTGTAATTAGTGTTATTTGTATATACATAGGAAATAACTTATAGCTTCCCATTTGAAAAAAAAATCTCAGAAACCTATAATATTCTAAGCTAAACTTCAACAATTAAGACAATTGGTAATCCTTTTTATATGTCAAATACAAACCTTAACTTGAGAAACTCGTTAACTATTTGCCTTCTACATTGTATATTTAATTATAATAATTATAATTTTAATCGTACTTACCATACATAATTTTCAATGGTACAGTAATAACATCGCACAATTGATAGCTTTTAATTATACAAAGCCAAAAATTTAACCAGCTTTGAACTACTAGTTTATACACCTTAGAGAAATTTCATGTTTTTGGCTGAATCATTCCAAGCATGGAACTGACGATCAGCGCAAGCAATTATAACTTCAAAATCGTTTTTACGGTACCCTATTAGACTCCATTTGGTTAATTCTTTGCTTTCAGTAAACCTATACGAATTTAAAGTAAACGGAGATAGTCACAATATGTTTAGCTATGTCTTATTAATTATTGAATGCTGTACATCTACATTTTTGGTTTCTTTTATAGGCAAGTGCTAATGCAAACACACCTGTATTGCTGTTTATCCATGGAGGTGGTTGGACGTTTGGTTCAAGCAAAACTGAAATGAAACACGACTTTTTCATGGATGAAGACATTGTATTAGTTAGTATTCAGTATCGTCTTGGACTTCTAGGTAAAAGTGTAATTTTTGTCGTTTTAGTCTTTTTAAAAGTAATAGGTTAAATGTTAATTGTAGTAACATTTACACTATTTAGTAACAGTGAGATAATGTTTATATTAAGTTGAAATCAGAATTTTTACTTCATCGAGATCGGTAACGCAATAAACTGTTAACAGATTGCATAGGTTAAATGTGTGCGATATGGTTGAAAGCAAGAAATATTGGAACTCCATATCCCGAATCATGTCGAAATGGGAACAATAGAAGCTACGCAAGTTTCATGTTCAGATGGCTCTCTAAGTTTCATATTTTAGCATAGGCAAAATCACAGGGCAAAAAACACATCAAATTCTTCGTAATTCTTGGCAGATCTGGTGCGAAAGCTTCTGAAATGAAGGAGCATGTTTATGGAATGAAGGCCTTGATTTGAATTTTGTATTTAAATTAGAGCATTAATAGAGACGAAGAGTATCACTAGCAAGCTACATAAAAACATGGTAACATTCAATGTACTCAATATTTATATGTATAAAAAAAGAATTTGCCTTACGTGCATGAGGATCCTGCAGCCTACACATTTAAATCTTGTAATACTTGAATTACTGTTGCATAAAGAGCATTTCTTAATTGATTCGTCGCCTTACTAACCAAATTTAGACCTATAACATTTCTTAATTTCTCTAAGAATTTGCAAGGTACACGGTCGTGCTTAGCATAGATGAATCCAGTAAAAATCGTATACGAAGCCAAAAATATAACTTTTAATAGTATGCATAAAGTGGCAACATAGCTGGAATCAATATATCGCTTCACAAAGGTGCTATTTTGAAGTGAATAAAAGATTTTAAATTAACCGAGTAAGTCACAATGTTTAGGTTCAGCCTAATAACTTTCGGATGTAACATTGTAGGTTTAATTATAGTCGAAATAAGAGACTACACTGTATTCATGTTTGAGGACATTGTATTGATGTATGCATATTCCCCTTCTTAGAACTAAGAATTTATGTGCTTAATTTGAGGCTAAGCAATTAAATATGGTTATGAGCTGAAACAGAATAATTTTAAAGATCAAGTGAAGTTATTAGTCTAACCAGTCCAGAAAATACTATGACTGTGAGTAACTTCTGAAACAGAAATTAAATGCTGTAAGCAATAAAAAAGTGAATTGTTGTGGTTAGAAGTTCTTCTTAGAATTGATCTTGATTATATACGTAATTATTAGATGATTTTCTAATTAGAAAATGATTTTAGTAATTACATATTATCGTAACATTATTACAAAAACAATATGTTATTCATTTATTTCAAAGGTTTCCTCTCACTGCAAACCGAAGACATTCCTGGTAATGCAGGACTATTAGATCAACTGAAAGCTATTCAGTGGGTCAATAAGAACATTCAATATTTTGGTGGTGATCCTAATCGTATTACTATATGGGGACAAAGCGCTGGATCATGGAGTGTTCATTTACACTTAATCAGCCCACTCTCTGCAAGTAAGTATTGATATTTCTACTACCTAGAAAGTATTTAATTAATCATAAAACGCAGAAAACATACTTCATTATTCACATACATCGCATTTCTCCTAAATTCCTTGAAATCATTGAGTGAATAAACCTTGATAGAAATAAAAATTACATATGCAAAAAACACATCAATTACACCATTCTAAGAATTTATTTATAGAGTAAAAGTTATTCGGAACACTACTAACGAATAAAATATGGTGGAAGTCTAGTAGATATCTCAATACAATAATATATGAATAACACTTGTTGGATTTTCGAAAGAACTGTCAAAACCATTTTACATACTGAAACAATATTAATTCATGAACTTCTTGATTCATATCTGTGAACAACAAATGTTAAAATTCATTGTTCTTTTACTTAAATGAAAATGATTTTTGTTTCTAAATTTATATGGATATACGTGCGGATGATATGATGAAAAAATATTAATCTAATTGATTTTTAATAGAATAGCATTTGATGAAAGACAAAATCACGCGTATATTTACTTGAAGATTATAATTAGGTATAGGGAGAAATTTAAATTGTAAACACGTTTTAGTTTTTAAATAAACGTGTTATATACTTGTGCACAAGTATAAGATATTTTCTAGTTAGAGAGAAATTTATAAGATTAATATACAATAGGTAAAGTTATATCATCTCAATGGATTATACTTTCAATGGTCTTAAAGACAAACCGTATCGCTTTCTAATTCTTCTGTAAACAACTTATTAACAGTAAATAATACGATGATTTTCAAACACTTGAAGGTTTACGCCTAAAGAATGCTATTAGATAAACTATTACCAGAATTATTAGTTTCAAAAAGTTTCATAAATGGAGAAATTTGAGTACTGCTAATTATCTCTAAGTTTCCAGATTTGTCATCTTTAGGAAATGGTCTGGATGGAGTTATTGATAATTTATTAATAATCATAATCCAAACCTTCACATTCCGAATGAGCGAAGGAGAAATTGTGGTCCATCACGTTCAACTACAGCAGAGGACGATCTGTACATGGACTTTGGGGGATGAGATCTTTGCCTTACAGCCACTACTTGTTTACCGTCAACATTTACACATCAGCACCACCGTTGTTTTCGGTTCCAAGCACACCAAGACTGGATCGAGGATTAGTGAGTTCCCGTTATCTTCTTCAAAAGTGCAAATTGCGTCTGGGTAGTGATTCTGGACACAACGAAACCAGGAATATTGTCCAACATTTTCAGATTGGTTGTTTGGTGTTCTTAGATGAGAAGGCATAATATTCCATGGACATGACGACTTCTCAATACTCGAACTCGGTATAATCACCAGTCAATATTATTGTGACACTGTAGTATTTTCAAACGTGCGTGTTTTCAGAAGTGCAGTCGATCCAATTCCTTTATGGGTGGTAATGCGCGATCGCATCGAACTGCACAAGCAGCGGACTTCTTAGTGGCATGCATCGTTGTGGCGATAATCACAAATCTTATTAAGGACCATTTCATTTCTTCTGTACTATCAAGGAAAGATCGTGAACCGCAATGCATTTAGTAGGTTATTACCTATGTATAAATTTTTTTCTATTCTAATCATGTTTATTGTCATTTCCTGTATTATATTGTATTACTACTTTCAAATTTAAAAACGTGATTCAAGTTGCACGAATTTATGCTTCTTAAAAGTAATAAAGCAGGGGAAACGTATTTCCATTTTTAAGTTTTGCATACCAGAGTAATTAAAACCAAGATGCTACGTAAATGTCTATTTCTAATTGCCAGATACCTGTTTCTTGTTGCTAGAAAATATAAGAAATGAAAGTTTACAGTGCTTGCCGTCTACATTTTAACAGTAACGAATTCGTCCAAAACGGTGTAATTGATAGGATTTTCCTAAAATCATGAAATTTAAAATACATATTCGAACAAATTTCAGGATTTTAGGAAATATTATATTTCAAGTACCGGTATAAGAATTAGACACAATTCAGATCATAATAAGTTAGTGTAGTCAATCGATAGAATTTCATTTCCAAGATTGGACAGCAAACCAACTGGTGCGTACTTGAAACATTTTTTCAATAATAAACAGTCTTTCGTAGTTTAGGACCGTATGTATTTAAATCTTATCTGTTTAAGAAAATATTTCTGATCAGCTAAGAAAAACTTCGAATCTATTACATTTTCTTAAACGGAAATGGATACAATAAAAGTATTTGCGCTAATGACGCACTCCATACTATCTTAGAGGAACTCACCAAAAATAGAATTTGTATTTCATGCAGTTAGTCTTTAAGCGCAATGAGTGCCCTTAAAAACGCTAAAACATATCTCTCTATAAAAATACATCTTAGGCTAATAAGGTAGAAAAGCTAGAATAACACTTCCTCATCACTTCGTTTCTCATCCTATGCCATATATGAAGTCAAAAATAATTAGTAAATTAAATTGTTCATAGATATTTTTTTATGAAAAATAATCTTTAATTATAAACTTTTTAAAGATCTATTTCACCAAGCAATCCTTGAAAGTGGATCAATTCTTACTCCTGGATCTGTCGACAGAGATCCTCGAGCAACAGCCTTTGAAATAGCAGAAATACTGGGTTGCTCCCTGGACAACTTGACTACTGTCACTACTTGCTTCCAATCTACTCCTGCTCTCGACTTAGTATCAGCCCTTGGACAATATCAGGTAATTGAAAATAAAGTGCTCTACTATTAATACACGTTTGCTTTTAATGTTCAATATAATCAATCTCATAATCTGTACGTTTTTCGTAATAACCTATAACATGGAAGATAGCTCAATATAATACCATTCTGGTGTTACGAGCATGAGTCCAGGAAATAGGTGTGTGAACGATTAAATTGCTCATAAATGATGGTTTTTGGGAAAATTTATTCTGACATATAATTTGAGACCAAAGCTTCGCGACTCAGCTGCATCGTGCGCGTTAAAGGAATTCTAAAATTATTATCGCCACGGTAGGATACACACTTGTGAGTAATGCTGGAAACAGGTACGAACAGAGTATACTGTGCTCAACAATATCAAAGCGGCAAATCATATCGGTACAAACTAAATGACGCGCTATGCTGAAAGAGAATAAACGTGCCTAATGCATTAATTCTTTACATCAGTTCTTTTTCTCTTTCCTTTACACGTAAGTAATAGCAAAAATATAACGCATTTATTATCTCACGTTCATATATTCAGTTTGATTCTTACATAGTGAATATTGAACTTAATTTTAAATAAATTACTCGGCACGGTGTCTTCCCGTTGTGCCTACTTCCCGTTATGCCTACAGGCCCTCCAGCACTTTGTAGAAAATATTTTTAATGATCTTATCTGTAGGCAGAACGGTAATTCCCGTTGTGCCTACTTCCCGTTCTGCCTACTCTTTCGAGACGGGGAATTCTGTGCAGGGAGGGATCTTTTCTAGGGATTTTTTCTTTAGTAATTCTAATAGATTCTGTAAGAAGAATAACTATTCCTTTAAATTTCATCATATATTTTAAATGTTATCTTACTTGCTCTTCTCAGAAAAAATGACTAGGTATAGTTTTGTTATTAGCAGCGTTATTCACGTCTACTTTAGTAGAGATGTGTTTTTTTAATACTTACAGAGAAATGGAGAATTAATTGATTCAGTTACAAGAAAATAAACTTATTTCGGTCTAATATCAAGTCATTTCACAACAAAATTTTATTCAGTTTTCCAGTAGTTCATCTCCAACATTCTAAGGCTCGCAGTACGTAATAGGTGCTACAGTTCACATCCTCAAAATATATTTGGCCATATATTAAACAAACAATGCAAGAAGATGCATAATTCGGTCTCTTTTCTTTTTCTAAAAAAAGCCTTTGTCTTCTACATCACAGATCTTTTTCCGGCATCACCTCTATATATGATCAGGTGCTTTGTCCTCTATACATGATTCTGTATTACACGCAATATGTCGTACTTATATTGTAAAAAAAGAAAAAAATGGGACCGCAATGGCTCAGGGGTAGAGCGTTCACCTCTGGTGCATGGGGTCCATGGTTCGATCCCAGCTCGAGCCAGGTGAGCTTTGTGGTGGACAAACACCGTGTGCGTTGGTTTTCTCGGTGTTCTACCGTTTTCTCCTACTTTCCACTATTTCATTCATTTCTCATCATCACCGTCTCCATAAGGGGGCCCTTAAGAAAGGGTCTTAGTCTCCTACATTAAAATTACTTTTTCGGCATCACCTTATCAGCTGATTTGTCTTCTATACGTGATTCTATACTATATGCCATAATATCATACATACTTCTATTTTCATATTTATATTGTCAATGTAAATAGCAGGAATACAAAATACAAATATCATAATTGAATGTTTTTGTAGAGTTTCAACTCAAATCAAAAGGTCAGATAATCGGGGAGGGAAAGGGATTTATAAGATTTTGTTTCAGTTTGGTACTCTTGAAGGTGATTGGCTACTGTGTTCACCGGTAGCCAATCAGCGTTCAGAACACCTGACTGCCCCTGAAATTTTGTTCTGAAATTGCTTGATATTAGATCTTTTTTTTTTTTTTTTTTTAATGTTTGTTTCACATACAATGTCTAACATTCTTGCAACTGAGTCAACCAATTTTCCATGTATGATGAAACTTGTAGAGGTGGTGGTTGTTTTTACAGAAGCTTTTAGAAATACTAAAGAAATATTCCCTACAAAAATTCCTCCCTGCACATAATTCCCCGTCTCGAAAGAGTAGGCACAACGGGAATTACCGTTCTGCCTAGAGATAAGATAATTAAAAATATTTTCTTTAAAGTGCTGGAGGGTCTGTAGGCAGAACGGGAAGTAGGCACAACGGGAATGAACCCTCGGCACAAGACAATTTATGCTATTCAAGAAGTAAAACTTGGTTTAGGGGAAAACATTTTACGTTTCGAATAGTGTTCAATTTATTTTTTCAATTTGAAATTCTCAGCGAATTATGAAAATTATTCGATTACATAACCAGTAATGCACATACGTATGAAAAAATGATATAATTTAAAACTACAACTAATAACTAAGTAATGGTAAAAAGTTAAATAGCCCAATTTCTCATAAAGTAACTTTAAAACAGGTGACATGCAGTGATGTGCCGTGAAAAATCAGCGTCCGAGGCGAAAGTATACGACATTGTCCTCATATGTATATTCCAAGTAATTTTTCCTGTCTTTTTGCTGTTTTCTCCTGAATTTTCCACCTATTCGGCGCCCGCGGCTACTGAACCCACAAGGCAAGGTGCTGAACATATGTACTTTCATGGTATACTGAATTAAAGTTTCTACTTGATTTCGATTCTTTCCGAAGCAAATGGGTATTTCATTAGTCATTCACACACAACCCATGAGCTTAATGTAGAATTTGAATTACATATACTTCTAGAAGCAATAAAATCTTGGTGTTTCATGATCTATTCTACAGAATTAAACTGAGTTACTGTATATTTCTACATTTACTAGGGTACATATGGTCGACTTGGTTTGAGTTCATCTTCACCAAGAGTTGTCGTTCAAACTACAGGAGACATTCGATTTATGGAACAGGATCCAGTTGAATTGTATACATCTGGAAATTTTAACCACGTTCCGTTGATGTCAGGAACTACCAAGAATGAAGCATTGGGTGGTTTTCTTGGTAAGATGACATGATTATGTTGTGTTCTCTCTTTAGTAAATGTAGTTTAAAACTGTCTTCTGAGATAGATGTATTATTATTATTATTATTATTATTATTATTATTATTATTTTAAGTTTGTATAATGTATGTATTTACATACGTTTTCCCATGATATTCTTTCCAGAGATTTAACAAGACATCTTGATATTCAGCAAGATAATACGTAAACCTTGCATAATAACCAGGTAGAATATTTAGAAAGGAGAGCAACATGAGTTCATTGAGAGAAGTTTTGTAAGCTGTTTCCCTCATGGTTATATTGTTTGTGTATTTACTACTGGTGGGCACAAAAACCGGTTTATCGATTGCCGGTTTTTAGGAAAACCGAAACAGTTTATTTTTTTTAAAAAAAAAGTGGTTTCTCGCAGAAACTGGTTTCGGTTTTCCCCAAAAACGTGTTCGGTTTCCACCGAAACCGGTTATATGTGTTCTATAAACTGGTTAGTTTTTACCGAATCCGATTCGGTTTACTGGAAAACCGGCTTAGTTTTTCATCACAACTGGTTTTAGGTTTTCCAAAACTGGTTCTATTTCTTACGAGAATAGTGTCGCGTTGGAACCGATTCCGTTTCCACAGAAATAGTTTTATGTGTTTTCAAAAACCGTTTTATCTTTTAAGTTTCGGTAAAAACAGAACCACATTTGGGGATAATCGAAATCGGTTTCGACGAAAATTCGAACCGTATCTTGCAGAAAACCAAAACCGGACTCGGTGAAAAACCGAAGCGGATTTGGAGGAAACCGTAATATCGGTTTTTCGGATTTCGGTTTTTTAAAAAACTTTTTTTGCAGGTCTCTAGTATATAACTTGAGCCCAGGAAACCGTCGTTGTATGCCTGATGGAAACTCATGTGGCTCGAATCCTCCATGACGATTTAGATCCAGGATTAAAAAACGTCAGTGTTGAACAGGACATTAACTCCAAACGAACCAACCGTCAAATTATTAAATGAACCGATAGAACATCTTAGCTTCTATGGAACGAAAGTTTCAACTTACAGTCTCACTAAAATTGAAAAGTAAAATAGAAATACAACTGAGAATTGGAATTGGAAAACGATTGTACTAACGAAAACTAAAACTAATGTTAAGCTTCAATTTTAAAGGATTTTTCAATATAAGGCTTCTAATTGGAGAGGAAATTAAAACATGACATTATTTTTAGTTTGTAGCCTAACCGGGGCTGGTGTTACGGTCTCGTAATACAGGGCTCTTCAAGGCAATATACTGTAGTGGAGAACAGCGTACTCTATGAAAGATGATCTTGCATTATGGTCTGTGTAGCAACCAATTGTATCGAATACAAATCCGGTTCATGATTCAGACTCCACGCTAATAGTAAATCTTTCATAAACTGGATGTTACATAAAGACGCAAAGTACATTGAAAATCATTAGTGCCTACTGTATTAAAATATCATGGTTTCAAGGAGCATTCTGTCAAGAAGCCCAGTAGAAATATAAAAATTAATACGAAGAAAATTAACACTTTTTCTAAGGGTGATACTGAAAATTGTCTTACACTATTTAAGGAAACTTGGAAACTGATAATTTGTACAACAGACCTAACAACATAGTTTCCAAATATTAATTAGAAATGTCAATTCAGCTTCTTTCATGCCAGCATTAATCAACCACAAAAGAAGCCGAAAGTTAACTTCCATATGTGTCTAAGCTCCCCGATAAACGCTACTTTTATTAAGACATTTATGTATTAGGTGGGAGAATTGAGTGTTACAGTAAACTTTAGAGCAATGGTGAGAGTAGTTCACTGGCAGAAGGGCTAAACTATCGAACAGATCTGAATGGAGTAGCCGAAGAGTGTTCTGGAAGAAAGCTGCAGCCAAATTCTAGTAGCCAAATTGGCAACAATCATAGTAATTGATGCGGCAACATAAACTTTAGTCTGAGAAGTGGTCAGAGGGACTAATGGTTGGGATACTACAAGGTGGAACTCAATGGAAACCACCACTCTATTTTCCACAGTTTATTGACAACAGAAGGAAAGCACATGCACAATGGTTTTTGGAAGATCAAAGCATAGTAATCAAAATGGCGGTCATAATGTCGTAGGAATAATTTTTGATAAGTGCTTACAAGATAAGGTATGAAATAAAATTACTTGATAATAGGGAAATGATGTTACAACTTAAAGGAAAGAACAAGGATCTCTTAGTGATACAGACATAGGGACCAACGACTTCGCATACAACTGAAGAAGTAGAGGAAAATTATGAGGAAATAGAAGAAAATATATGTAGATAGGAAGAAGAAGAGTGTATAGGTAAATGCAATGAGAGATTTCAATGCAATTGTAGAAAAAATAGGAAAATATGATTTAGGAAATAGGAAAATATGTAGGTCGTAGGAAAATATGATTTAGGCGAAAGAAATGAAAAGGGAGAGCGATTGGTCAATTTCTGTACTCACAATTCACTAGTAACTGGAGACAATAGATTCAATCAGCACTAGAGAGAAAGATATACACAGAAGTCCTTAAAAGACAGCTGAAGATATCAGATAGACTATGTTATGATTCAAGACAGGCATTTCAATAGCTTGAACAACGCGAAGAAATTTCCGAGTGTCGACTTTTTCTCTTATTATAACCTTATGCTGGCCGAAGTGGATACTCAACTGAAAATGTAGACAGAAGAAAAGTAGGCAATAGGTTGAAAATAGGAACAGGAGAAATAGGCAGTAGGAGAAAACTAAAAGTTTATAAACGATGAAGTGAGAAATATTTTATTTGAAAAATTAGAAGCAAAATACTCAAACGAGGAAAGGATAAGTGTAGGTTGTATTAGACGGTGGGAGTATATTAAACTTGGAATACAACAAGCTGCAGAAGAAGTAGTAGGTTACAGCGGAAACAAAACGGGTAAGAAACCATGGGTTACAGAACTGATGTTGGACAAGATTAGGGGAAGAAAGACCAGGAATCAGGTTGATACGGAAGAAGGCAGAAAGAAATACAGGAAGTTGAAAAACGAGTTACGAAGGGAAAGAAATTGAACAATTGGAGAGTTTTACAAAAGAAAATGTGAGGACATAGAAGAATTATAAAGAGTTGGAAAAGATGAGGAAGTGTACATAAAAATGAAATCTATGGAACTTTGTGAGAAAACTTAAGGTAAGATGTTAGAGGAAAATAAGAGTGGGTAAGTAGTCACTAAGAGAAGAGAACTATTCTTCTTCGAACATTTATAAACTATTTAGTGAAACACTGAATGGTTTCCAATTATTTAGTCACATCTACGTTTTAGATTGTGTCTTGGATTAAACTCCTGAGCTTTAACGTATAAAATTAATACTGTATATTAATAAATTTGTTTAATTAATTATCAAGTTCGAAGTTCAAAAATTTAATATCAAAGACATAAGGATCGAGTCATTCTACACTTCGAAACTTTAAACTTTAAAAAGGTTTTCAATCAGTGATCTAAAACTTTTTAATCTATACTTTCCGAAATGAAAAGCTTTGAAATTGATCAACCTATCAGTATGCAGCACGAATATGTTTTTCACCAATGGCCTTAATACTGTGAATCGTTAACTACAATCCTAGATTATATTTTTAGCATATGAATAAAGTAGAATAATCACCTACCAAATTTCTAAACCAAAATTTCTTTTAATCAGATTTTAACTAAAATACCACCAACGAACTTACAATATATCGTGTACTTATACATGTTACCATGTGATATAATAACGTCTTTCATGTTAGATAAGGTCCAAAAAATGAAATGAAATCTTTAAGTTTTACGTCCCACAGTTATGCTGGTTAGACTAAAGGAGACGGTCGCATTTCAAATATCATTGCAGATAAAATTTATCATTTTTTTTTCAGAATTCGTAAATTTAAGGAAGGTCGAAAGTTTTGACAGAATTTAAAAACAATGTCTCAAGGTACTGATGTTCAATGAAGAAGAATGGTACCTTCTATTCATCCAGAAGATTATACGTTAGAATTTATCTTAGTGCATATTAAGAACAGCATTTACAACTCGCGTCTCATGCTAATTCAATGTTGGTGCCAAAATTTAAAATCTTTGCCAAGTATTAAGTGTTATATTTGATCATTTTGTACCCATAAAAAGAGGATAAGCATAACCAACAAAATTTAAAGAAGTATATATTCATGTCCTACAGAACGTTTACCAACTTTTAGTTTCGAAAATTTCCAAATTTAAGGGGTGGGTCAATGTAACACTGCGAAGTTTTAAAGGAAAAATATCAATACTAATCTTCTGTAAAAGAGAATCAACCCATACACACTTCTATGTAAGAATATAATACACAAAAATTTATTAAAGAGGACACAATAGATCATAAACTTCCAAATCTTTACAAGTTTTACCTTTGAAATGGAAGAAGCGGTACCAACCAAATTTACAAAAAAATATATATTCAAGTCTGGCGAATATTTATCATTTTTCTCACAATTCGTAAATGTGAAAAGTGGGCCAATGCAGCGTTTTCAAAATTTAAGAGAAGTGCATCAATGCACTTGTTTCCAATGAAAGGAGAATTGACCATGCACTCAGCCACATAAACATATGTTGTAGTGAAGCCTCGTCTAAAATGATAAATGATGTCATTGATCGACCACATAATAATCTGACTATTTTGTCTATTTAATACTTATAGAAGGAGATAAGCAGATCACCCAAATTTATAAGCTATATGATGGAGTTCTAGACAATTTATTTTATTTTAACAATTCCCGAATTTCAAGAGAGGTTCTTTGTATCTTCCCAAATTTTGTGAAGAGAGTATCTATATACCTATGCTTTATAAAAGAGAATGGATCCATACACTTAAACATGCAATCATATAATGTGTCAACGGGTCATAATAACATAAATTAAGTCAATAACCTAACACGTTGAAATAATAATAACATTTGGCAAGTCTTTACCCATGCAAGGAGATGAGCAAGACCAACTACATTTAATAATACATTTCAGTACTTGCTAACGTTTACCAATTTTTATTTTTCTGATCACTCCTAAATTTAGGTACAGGTCCTATGTGCTCCCTCTCAAATTTTGAAAGGGGGAAATATATCTATATCTAACGAAAGAAAACAGACTCTGTACTCATTCTTATAACTATATAATATGATAAAAATCATATTAAAGAGAATAAAATTGGTCCAAAATCTCCGAAAAATATATTTTTCGATTCTTACCCATAAATGTAAACGACATTGACAACTCTAACTTATAGACGTACATACCCCCGTCTTGTGGTAGCATCTACATTTTTTTAACTGTCAATTCCTAGATTTAAGTGGTGGTCCTATGTACCGTTCCCAAAATTTAAAAGGGTTGCGTCCATGTACCCATTACCTATGAAAGTCAATGGACTCTGTACTCAACTATTTTAAAATATAACTTGATAAATCAAAAGGGATAAGAACCTTAAAATCTGAAATTTTGGCGCTGTTTTATAGATAAAAAGGACAAGATGGATAACCATAACTTACAGAAATATATACCGTGGTTCCACTTAAACATATTCAAATAATCAAATCAGCTAAGGTAGAGGAGAAGATTAGAGAGAAATGATTGCGTAATTAATATAAATAATGGAGCAGTTATCATATCTTTGCCAGATATTCCCTTGCTCACTTGAAAGCTAATATTGATTGTACATTCTTTCACATTTGTCATCATAATATCCAGAAGCCTGATTCCAGGGACAGGTGCTTTGTTTATAATAAAACATCAATTTTTTTCTTCATAAATTCTTAAGCTTTAATTTCTTTATTCGGTAAACGTGCTTCAAAACCCCAGTAAAGCATGTGTTCCGGAGTTGATGTAAAGAGTAGACACAACTTTTTGAACCATCAATGCTGCATAATAGTGCAATGCACCTAAAAAGAATAGCTAGTATTTCCTTCTGCATACACTGTAAACCTTCCTTGATGTATTTTGAAATATTTTAAACATAGTTTTAGATTACGTTTTTCTAGTCATTCGAGATGAGACAAGACATATCACGACTTGTCTCAAAAATTCGAAACGGAAGAAGAATTAATTGTCTTGAATCATCTCATGTACGAGAAAAGACAATACTGAAACATGTCTTGTCTAGCGCACGTTTTCAGAGACATATTACACTTATTACAATATTGTAAATTAAATAAGTGTACATGTGTTAATAGAAATATCATTTTAATACTGCAATATAAACTAAGATTGTAGGAGTTTTACATAGACATAAGAAATGTATTGAGGGGTCGCATGCAATATTGTACTAATACCTAATTTAAGGAAATGTTATCTGGAGTTATAGCAACTACACCAATAATACAACAAATTGAAATTTATTACTTTTATTTTTGTTGAGAATTTCAGTAAAACAGTAGAATAATTACAATAGCTTCCATTTGGAAATGTATGAAATTTCTTGAATTTATGCGAAACGTTGCATGCAATTGCTACCACCATCTGATACTGCTAGTACTCCTTCCAATCTTAATACGCATCCGAAATTTCCAACTGTCCTCCTATATTTCACTTACATCTGTAGGAACATACACAGATAAAGTAAGGAAGTGGGAAGGATATTCATCCTCATATTGTAATGGCGCGCATTAAAACCGTTGTTGCTTCAATAAATTGCTCATATGTAATTATATAGATTACATATGTGTAAGTATAAATTAAAACACTGCCTTGTTTGCTCTGACCAGCAGAAGAATTTTTTATCTTTGTACAACATTATATTTATTTAGTTTAAAATAATCATCTGCAATAAAGACAGACACACAGACAGAAAAAGGGAGTTTCATGGGATATATATATATATATATATATGGGGTGGAAGGTAACTCTACCGGAAAACTTTGGGAGGTGATTCGTTATATGAAATGGAAGAAACAGGTTCTAATAAACCTGGGTCGAAAATCGTCTCCTTTCAGAATTATCAATCACCGAAAATTCGAAAAATCACTTTCCGAAACACCCAGCCTTAGAAACTATAGGCCCTATCCCAAGCGGTTTAAGAAACTACACAGGAACTAGTATAGGCTCTATCTAAATATCCATGTTTCAGAATTCACCAGTACCAGCTAAACGAATGCACCATTAGTACTTAAAGGAGTATCCCTATAAGTGATCATCCCTTTTACAGTCCGTTTTGTCGATAACGGAAGATGGTAAAACGTGGATATTTAGATAGAGTTCATACTAATTCCTGTGTAACTCCTTAAATCGCTTGGGGTGAGTCCTGTAGTTTCAAAGGCAGGGTGTTTCGAAACGTGATTTTTCGAATGTTGGGAGGTTCATAGCTCTAAAAGGAGACGTTTATCGACCCATGTTTATTATAACTTTCCTCTTTCATTTCATATAAGGAATCACCTCACGAAGTTTTTCGGTGGAGTTACTTCTCTCTTTCTCTCTCTCTCTCTCTCTCTCTGTATATATATATATATATATATATATATATATATATATATATATATATATATATATATATATATATATATATATATATATATAAAATCCATGAAAGTCCACTTTATGAGTAGGAATGTTCCAGATTACTGATAGTAAATCTTCATACTGAAATCGGAATTAATATTTTAGTCACACGTTAATTTCTGAAACAGCCTGGTGTTATAGAATGTCGGAATTTAGAAAAGTCGGAATTCCGGAATCTGAGCACGAAATTCCGAAACCACGAAATTTCGAAATCATGAGGTTCCAAAATTTCGTAACTCCAAAATTTCGAAAAATTTCAAAATTATAAATGTTCCGAGTTTTGGGATCAAAATCGTAATTTCTAACACTCCTATTACCAATCCGACTGCTGTACGGAGAGGAAATGCAGCCTACGATTTTCGTGTTACTAAAGATGGTTCAGTATCTTTCAAATAATCATTTTAATTCAAAAACACAAAGACGTTCATTATTGAATCTCATATTATTTTTCAGCAGTATAACTAACTTGTGTATTATAACAAAGGAGTAAAATTATTAAACGTAGGTACATTTTATTATGGTTATAGTTCTCTGGAGGCTTTACAATTTCCCTTCAATATTTTATTTCATGTTAATATACCTTCGTTTTCTACGCAGGTTTTGTAAGCAGCTACCTAGAACCAAACAACTTTACAACAGATGCTGATCTTAGAAGGGATCGTTTGGTAGAAGTAATATTAAGGCAAAATGGTAAGCAGTCTAATTTAGTCAATTACGTTTAATAAATTAATGTAAATAAAACTGTGCTCCTGTGTTCATGTATTTTAACTAATGCAAACGATTATAAATAGCACATTCATGGTATGGATAACAGTGGTGGCTGGTACTATATGTTGCATGGTTGTGCAACCGGATATTTTTTTAAATACTAAAAATATTTTTAAGTGTTAAAGTAGTGTATCAGTAAAAAATAAACCTTTGCTCTTGAGCGCAAAACAGTATTGATGCATTTCTGAAAAAAGTCAATTAAAAAACGGAAAGAAAGAGAGAGATTTACCTTTCCAGTGGCAGCGAACACTGCCACTGGAAGCAGTAACATTGAGCACATGGCAGCGATCTCCTATCTCTTAACATGGGGAAGTGGATTTATTCTTGCAACGCTCCTATCTTTCCGTATTGGTCCCTTACGGTTGCATTTTTTCCGCAACTGGTCAGCTTCTGTAATAGTTACGAATTCCTCCGCTTAGCAGCGCTTGACTCAGTTAATAGGGTGAGGAAGATACAGACGGGTGGAAGAAAGAAGTTATTCACAAAACATAAACTCGCAAAGAACAAATATAAGTCTGGTGGTAGCAGGGACGGATCCAAGCTGAGAGTTTGGGGGGCGGTCGTTCGAAGTCAATAGATTTTATTTAACATTTATAATACAAAGGTGAAAATTCTTGGGATAAGATTTATTTTTTAAAAAATCCTATTCTGGGGGGAAGGGGGGTCAATCGAGTCTCCAAGAAGAAAATGTCTTACTACGGGTCTAATTCCTAGCTCTGTGTCCTTCGTGCACATTATTACGTGTTCGATTTCCGGCGGAGAGCATAAATTAATATCAAATCATTCACTTCCAATACTCATCTGTCTTCTTTAGCCTAATTTGCTGGAACGTTAAACTATTTTTTTCTCATTTTCAAAGAAAAACATCGTAGATTTCATGCTTCTTTACAGACAAAAAAAAAAATACGTGGTTCCTGAAAATTGACTTTTTGTTCCGTATATTTATACAAAGAAATGCTAACAAAATGCATATTGTCGGAGGAGAGAGGTGTTTCTGGACCCTAAAGAAAATAAAGCGGAAAATATTTGCGGTAGCGATGCTTTCTATTCAGAGAAACTTGGCGAGCAGCATTTCAGATTTCAATAAAGTCATAGAAAAATTTGAAGCCCGAAAGATCGAAGAAAGACCTTCCATTCTAAAATAATGCATAGTTTATATAATTAAATAATTTTGTTTAACTGCGTGCATGCAATTTTCTTGCTTTTTTTCTTCTTTTCGGATTAACGCCATCATTCATGGCTTACAGCACATACTATATATTCGATTTATCTCGTGTTCAATAACATGAGTGTAGAGGTTTTGTATATAAATAGTGTCTAAACGTACATTGATAGTGGTTGTTTGAAAAAAAAGGAAATAGCTTATATATTAAATTAATATTAGAGAAATAATTTAATCAATAATATACAAATAGAGCTTAAAAGACTTTCCTCTTCATATTTCCTGAATATTTCTTGGATAGGACTCAAGAATGCTGGGGGAGGGGAACACTTGCGCGTACCTACATACCTTTGATATTGCAACATTGCAACCGGTGCTTGTACAGACTACGAGCCGCTACTGATGGATAATGGATACGAAGATGAAAAGATGGGAGTCAATTTTGTAAAGGGGTAGTAGTTACAATAATGTGCTACTGGTTACATGTTATTCATAATGAGAATAAGAGAGTAAATACAAACTATTAGAAAGATTACAAAAACACAAATATAGACGTATGAAATAAACCAACAAGAAGAACGTCACCATGTATTAAATCTTGAATTTCTCCCTCTACTTTTTAATTATTCGTTTTTTTAAAAAAAGTTGCAGTGATAAAAAAGTAATTTGAAAACATTAAAAAAATTAAATGTTTATGTATGTTTAGTTTAGAATTATATTCTTTTTTAATTGTGCTTTAGGGTTATTGTCTGTTTAGGAATGTGATCATCTTTCAGGTATTTTGGATCCTGGTCATGTCGTGGTTGATGCTGTTCAAGAAAAGTATTTAGGCTACGCTAATATGGACAACTTCACCGAACTAATACCAGGCATTGTTGACGTAAGTACCATTTATACGTAAACTTGTAAGACTCTCTATTGCAGATAAATGTGTGTTCCATTTATTTTAAAACTTTTAACTTTAAACACAAACTTCATTTATAACAACTATGAATTTATTTACTTTATTATGATTGGAAGACAATTTAACACGTTACACAATTTAACCCTGTTGTTACTTGCAATTGCTGATTTTCTTTATTGAAAATTTAACTAAGATTAAGCTTCAGCCTTAATGATTCTTAATTCAAGAGCAACAGTTCTACTCAGGAAAATATCACACATTCATACCCAACATGTCGAAGTCTATATCCTTGTTAAGTTTGATTAAGATTTGTTGATTTTTGAGAATCGTTCTTGGAAACGAATGGTTTTAGAAAATAAACAGTCGTATAATATTTCAAGATTGACCAATTTTAGTATAAACACATAGTGCTTTCCAACTCCATTTTTATATTGATTATGAACTCAGGTATCATATCAGTGAAACTTAAATTTAAAAACAATATTTTGCCTGTCTTTCTCTTATTTTCAATTGCAGTGCATGATAAATTACTGTATTGAGGTTATCTTTGAAACCACTTTCTTAACATGTAGTGAATCTGCTAAATATTTGATTTTATGCTATCTAAGGTTATCTTCGGCGAAGTTTCTATTCGTAGTAACAGAAGTATTCTTAAAATTCCATTTTCTTATTTTCAGTTAATGAGTTTGTTGTCTATGAGAGGACATACGTATAGAGCTCTTCAAATTAACTCCAGATATAATACAAGTTACTGGTATGCTTTCGACTATTATCAACCACAATATTCTGGACCTAATGAATATAATGTTGCGGGTAAGAAATTATTAGTATAATAATTGTAATAATTTGAGTTACATCAATCTAAATTTTAATGTAATTGAGATACACATATAATTTATTGCATAACGTGGAAAAAATATATGAAATATTATCGATGGAAGAGAATGATAAGAGCTTTACGTTTTAAACTCAAATCTCCCAGCTTTGTCCAGTATAGGTGTCCAAACTCGCGAGCCCGACGCTCGTGAGCTCGGCACTCACGCTCAATCGGGCTCGGGCCCAATAATTGAGCGCGAGCCCGAGCTCCAATGAAATAAGTGAGCGCGAGACCGAGTGAGCGCGAGCTCAGTTAACAGAAGTGATCGCGAGCCCGAGTGAGCGCGAGCCCAGTTGGGAGAAGTGAGCGCGAGTGCGAGTGAGTGCGAGCCCAGTCGAGAGACATGAGCGCGAGCCCGAGTGAGTGCGAGCCCAGTCGAGGGAGATGAGCGCGAGCGCGAGGGAGCGCGAGCCCAGTTGGGAGAAGTGAGTCGCGAGTCCAGTTGAGACTGGTTGCGCGAACGCGAGTGAGTGCGAGCCCAGTCCAGAGAGATGAGCGCGAGCCCGCGCTCACTTCACACTCACTTGGACTAATTTGCTTTAGAGTAAAAAAAATAGGAAATTCATTCCATGTGCAGAATTGTAAAGGAAGAGTTAAACAACTTTACAAAATGAAAAATCACATTCTTGAGGTCTGACAAGTAAGGGACCATATGGTTGTCGCGCAAATCAGATGCAGACATACGCCATCTGATTGAGCATGAAAAGATATGGAGAACACAGAAATTTAAGGTGCTAAGGGCCATAGGGAGCGGAGCGAGGAAAGAGGAAACATTGAATGTAGGCAAAATTGAAGAAAGTAAGGAATGACGAGAAAAGTTAATTTCTTGCAAACAGGGAAAGAAAGTCAACCAAAAGAAACGAACTAAACATAACAAGGGCATCAAGGACGAAGAAAGATCATAATCAGGGTTGCCATCCGGACCGCAGTGTTGCCAGTTCTGCATAACATTGATATGGAAGATGTAGTACAGTATAGCAATTCATGCACAAGGAAAAGTATTAGTAACACAAAAGACAATTGAAAAGACTCTGTACACGTGCGTAAAATGGTTTAACGATACTCGTGAGTGAATAATTTACATGAGGGAGGACAAATATAGACATGAAAGTGAAGGGGGACACATGATAACACAGAAACGAAAGTGTTTGGGAGCATTGTTCCATGATGATGATGATGATCGTTCATCACAGATACATTAGTGTTCTCCAGTATTAACGTGTGGCAACGTGAGAACTTTCTCCGCCTTCAGTCATTTGTTCATTACCAGTTTTCCTCTAGGCGATTCCAAAAGATGATACGCTTAGCGTTTTTCAAATGTGGCTACTCCAATGAACATCCTGGACAGTTTGAAACACCTTCCGTATATTGCTTTGAAAATGGACTCACAGAGGAATGCTGCAGAGACGCGTGTGACCAGCTTGCTTTTATCCGCTGTGCTCACTGCGAGAAATGTTTGTGTGTTGACCACGCATTCGTTCGTGATCTTCACGTCAACTGCAATTAAACTACAAATGGTGCGTACTGTTCTCTATTTTCCTCCACGCGGGTGTGATATTCACTCACGACTACGTTAAACCATTTTACGCACGTGTACAGAGTCTTTTCAATTGTCTTTTGTGTTATTAATATTTTTCCTTGTGCATGAATTGCTATACTGTGCTATATCTTCCATATCAATGTTATGCAGAGCTGGCAACACTGCGGTCCGGATGGCAACCCTGATTATGATCTTTCTTCGTCCTTGATGCTCTTGTTATGTTTAGTTCGTTTCTATTGGTTGACTTTCTTTCCCTGTTTGCAAGAAATTAACTTTTCCCGTCATTCCCGACTTTCTTCAATTTTGCCGACATTCAATGTTTCCTCTTTCATCGCTCCGCTCCCTATGGCCCTTAGCACCTTAAATTTCTGTGTTCTCCATATCTTTTCATACTCAGTCAGATGGCGTATGTCTGCATCTGATTTGCGCGACAACCATTTGGTCCCTTACTTGTGAGCTGTCATTTTATTGTCCAGAGGACTTCAAACACCTTTCGATAGAGAACCGACTTTTTCATGGCTATTATGAGAGGATGGTATTTGAGGCAGGTATTTGTTTTTGTTGTTTTAGTAAGAACTTCCATGACCCAAGCTTTGTGTGTGTGTGTGTGTGTGTGTGTGTGTGTGTGCGAGATCATAGAATAAGGAAACTACTTGACCTTCCGAAGTAGGAAATTTATTTACTAACAACTAATGAAGCTGTGCGTTCATAGAAAAGTCGAGCGAAATAATTATGTATTATTTAATTATAGGTTCTTTAAATCCCAATAAACAAAAATGAAATGAAATCTTTGAGTTTTACGTCCCACGGTTATGCCGGTTAGGCTAAAGGAGACGGTGATGGTGAGTAATGAATGAAATGGTGGAATGAAGAAAGTGGGAGGAAACGGGAGAACCCCGAGAAAACCCACGCACACGGTGTTTGTCCACCACAAGGTTCACTTGGCGGGGCTGGGATCGAGCCCGCGACCCCAAGCACCAGAGGTGAACGCTCTACCACTGAGCCACCGCACCCCCCCCCCCAATAAACAAAAGTAGCTCTTAGGAATGCTGATAACTTGCATCGTAATGGTTATTCAGCCCATTAATTTATATGAGGAAACAAAGAATTTTAGCCAGTTAATTTTACTGACTACTTCTTCTTGAGATCTTTAAATGTATTCTATGCGAAATTTAACCACTGTATTATGTAATTTTAATATATATAAATAAAAACTAAAACAATATTACATTGAATATTTTTAAAGCAAGGAACCCCGAAATAGGCCAGAAGAAGAAATTAGTAAAATTGAATAAGTAAACTCTCGTCTATTTAAAAGAAAAATACTTCCTCAAATAAGTCAATTGGCTATTAGAAGAAAGAAAGATAACAATTCAACATCCCCCCCCCCCCAAAAAAAAACACACACACCTCCTTTCATTAAAATCTTTTTTCGAAAGCTACCCTAAAACGATGGCGTGTCGTTTGTTGCAACCAGAGTTAAAAGTGAAGGAAAACATGGGGGACGTCATCTCCCACTTCCAAAAATATCTATGACGTCTCTCCACTTCCTAAAAAAATATAGTGGACAAAGATAGGCACAAGGGATGACATGACGTCATGCGTTTCCCAACCTTTTCAGATCAATTTTTACCCTTGGTTACAACTCGATTTTGATGTTGTTTGACAATATGTTCATTGCGGATTTATCAAATCTTATTACCGTGAAGATTAGCACATACCTGACGAAATATCTAACGGTTGCCAGGCACTTATTCTAATTGATTTACTGTGAATAAGTGTTAAGTATTCTCATCTTCCAGACGAGCGAGATCTCATATAACCTCACTGATGAAAAATAATATTAAGCTCCAAACAAACAAACACAAAACATTCTAAATTTCACGATAGCTTCGTAAATTGACATAATTACATTTCCTCTTTTAACGCAGTTCTTATTATTACCTTATTTTATATAAGTTCTATTTTTCCGTTATGTTACGCCATTAAAGAACCGGCTTTTAATATACATAAGGAAATGTACAGATGAATTGAAAACTAGAACCACAATATGCTTACCATTTTCGATAGTATTACACATAACTTCTTGACTCAAACTGATGTTATGACGTAAATTTCATTCATAAGCATCTTTATTGAGCTTTCATTAACTTTTAATTTTCTTTGGTGTTGTTTTAACAAAATACAGGCTATAATCAACGCATACTTTCAAATTTTCAGTTTTAATACTCTTAAACTTGGCCTAAATTAAGAAATATTCATATTTAATGTATTTTAGCAGGACAATATGCTTTAAAATACATAATTAAAAGTATTGGTTGCTCCTGAGGGAAGTCACAAAGTTAAAAAATTATTTCTTGCTTCAAAGTAAGGGGTAAAAGTAATCTAATGGACTTAGAAGATGCAGACCCGAATGGGAACACTATTGTGGGACTCCCGGTTCCAGAAAAACAAGTAACGAAATCGCATTAAGACTATATCATCCTGGTATTCATTGAGATGTCATATCACTTAATAGGCCTATTTTTTCATCGGAAGTTGGAAAATTAAAGAAATAAAGAAACTACTGCAGAATTAACTTTAGAAAATATTGTTTGTTTGTTAATACAAACTATTCACTCCCTCAAATTCTAGATAGAGGCCAACAGGATATACGCTCCCTTGTTTATGTTCATGGATGTACATGTATTACAATATGTTATCGTGAGTATTTCACAAGCCAAGAGTAAGAGCCATCCAACAGTCTGATGATCACTTGGCCGAGGGACCCACGAGCAGAATGTATTAATTGCATGTATTACTTGCAGAATTTAGTCATAGGAGCCACACTGGTTTCCACAGGGGAACATTATGCTGCTAAGACGGCACTGAATAGTAGATTACACTCTAGCGCGGGACTCGACTGGGAACAATCGGTCCAATCCGCTGAAGTCCGGCCCTGATTGTTGTATACGACAATTAATATAGTAGGGAAGTTTTCTTCTTTTAGTTTGAAGCAAAAAAGTCTTTTAATTTTTATCCGTGTACTTCTCTTGCAAGCTCCCTCCGATTAAAAGTACATTTTTAAAAATTTAGAAAATATTTTTCTACTTTTCCTTCTCTCTATATATAAAAGTTATTGCTCTGGAGGTATACACTACCAAAATTTCTCAAAAATCTCTAATTTTTAGTGCTTTGATTAACACATCCCTGTAGGATAGGCGGGAACTCCTGCAAGTATTACTGGAGCCTATGAGACCATTGACATTGCAATACCCTCTGAAGTACTATTATTTCGTTGTGTTACATTCAAACCGATATAAAGGGATCAGAGAAAGTTCCCTTTTACCTTTTGGTTTGCTTTTAGCTTCCGCAGAGGTAGCTGTTTTATTATACGAGTAAAATGGTTTTAACAAACACTTAGAGTCACTGACATCAGATCCTGTTACTTCCTTTACCAAACGTTTAGCAGATTTTAGGGAAACGTTTAGCTCTTGTTATTATAAGTTCTGTAATTTCACGAATGTTGAATACCTGTAATGTCTTCCTAAATTTCTACTTCTAATTTTACTTCTAAAGCTGTCTTCTCACAAAAATGTAAATAAATAAAAAATTAAAACTAAGAATCTGTGTGTTAGTTAAAAACAAGAGATATCTATGCGTAATGTGGGTGTTGGACATAAGCTCAACGGCAAAAAGCTCACCGACAGTCTCATATTACAGGGATGGACAAAAGCTCACCGATAGCAAACATAAGCTTCCTTGAAGGACTTGTAATAAAATTCGCCGAATATTGAAATTCAGGTGTTAGTTACTTCCTAAGCAGAAAATGGAGCTACTATCTTATATGACTTATCTATCAGGTATACAAAAAACAATAATAAGGACGTTGCGTAGTTGCGTTGTATTAAACGTGGGCAGACCTTGAGGAAGTTGTAATAAAATGCCCTGGATATTAAAATCTAGCTTTTGACTACAATTACAAATAGGCCAAATAACTCGGTAGAAAGTAAAGCTACTAATGTCGTATAGCAGTTATCAGATATCAGAATAAAATAGGGATGTTGCAGGTTTAATGTGTGAAACATGGGCGACAGTAAGCCTAATTTTGGCCCTGGAAATTTTCGAACCAAATTTTTCTTATAAGCCTGACAATTCATCAACTGCATTAAAATAATTTCATGATAAGGCATGAGTACTTACATAATAGAATTTGTTTGCTAACAGGACTGGTGTTTTTTTTTTCGAAATCATCATACTCAGATATATTTAGGCTTTGCTTCTTAGTGCTGCCGTCGTGCTTGTAGACAAACACTCAAACATGTTTCTTTCTTATTTGCTAACACTAAGCTTTTCTTTTTGTTCATAAGTTGTTTTGATCTTAGTAAACAAGAAAGAGATTCATTTGATGAGTATTGGTCTGCAAATGTGATGACAGCCTTAAGACTTGAACTCTTAATATTTTATTCTGATGTCTGATAACTTCTATATGACGTTAGTCATATAGCCTATTTTCTATTGAGAAACTAGGCCTACTAGTAGTCAAAGCCCAGATTTAAATATCAGGAGCATTTTATTTCAAGTTCCTCAAAGTCCGCCCACGTTTAATACATTAAACCCTGCAACATTTTTATTATTTTATTTTTATATCTGACAACTGATATATAGCATTCATAGCTCTATTTTCTACTGAATTAGGCCTACTGCTAGTCAAAGTCTAGATTTTAATACCTCTTTATACCCATCATATACCCGCGAGCTCAATTAAGGCAAGTGAGCGTGAGCCCGGGTGAGCGCAAGCCTATTGGAGAGAAGTAAGCGCGAGCCCGAGTGAGTGCGAGCCCAGTTGGGAGAAATGATCGCGAGCGCGAGTGAGTGCGAGCCCAGTCGAGAGACATGAACGCGAGCCCGAGTGAGTGCGAGCGCGAGTGAGCGCGAGTCCAGTTGGGAGAAGTGATCGCGTGCGCTAGTGATCGCGAGTTTAGTTGAGACTGGTGAGCGCGAGCCCGAGTGAGTGCGAGCCCAGTTGGGAGAAGTGATCGCGAGCCTAGCTGAGACAGGTGAGTGCGAGCCCGAGCGAGCCCAGTGAAAAATGGCCACCTTTGGTGTCCAGTAGTCTATTTACAGCCAAAGTCGACATTTTTTTTTAAATAATAATTAAACAGTGTAACTTGCACATTTGACCACAACGTTTTCCTTGCCATTAAATGACAATAAAGTTTAGTGCTCTATTGAAGACATACTAATCACATTTTTTCACTTTATTTTAATGCCAAATGAGGAACAGTTTGAAACAGAATTTTCTTGATTTCTTGATTATATTGCGTATATGATTAGAACGTACATTATTTAATTTTTTGTATCGACTTATTTCTGAAGAAATTATCTCTCAAGATATCATTTAGTTAATTGATCAAATATTGATATATTTCGGCTAGTACTTCCGGCATCATTTGTTTCTGTTGTATGTGAGGTTCTTTGTGCAGTTAGAGAAGAAGTAGATAAACATATATCATAAGTAACTTTGGAATTTCCAAACTCTATAGGCAAACAACAAAAACAGATGCAGAAGAGCATGACAATTGGATTTCATAACATGAAAAATTCAGTAACATAAAAACAGTAAATATCTCACATTAATTCTGTAACCTAGTTCCTCTCATGCATTTTATAAAATCTGTTGCACAATCATATAACCTGCGGTCACAACTTTTTATGCTATATATTCCTTATATATAGGAATTTACAAGTATGCAAACATTTTGATTAACGATAATGAAAGAAGAAAAGATGTGACATACAATTTTGATGACGATACAGAATAGAAGAATTATTATCACAAGAGATTCTAACCCAAAAGCATGTTCGGTAGAAACACAATGTTAATACACTGAAAAAAAATTCTGAACCTCTTACAAACTAATGTGTCTGTAGAGGCTAGTTGAGAATCGATATGTGTTTTTATTCTTAATTAAGTGCTTATTATTCATCGTTACCCTACAATTTCGACATTACCATCTCCTAGCAGAGAAACAATGCAATTATCCTGCATCTACTTCCTTGCTTGTATGATTTACTAATAAAAACATGAGAACTTTTGAAAGAGATATATTATAATTGGCAGTGTTCTTATTATTGCAAATACCAATTAAAGCAAGTTCCTCAAATTCCCTCCCTTGTTTCGGTAGGTGGAATTGATTCTGAAACGGGAGGTTCACGAAGTGGCTCCGCTGAGATCCAAACGAGACATTTGTGTTTGCATTTGATGTTATAACTAGACGAATCCCAAAGTTATAGTGCCACGGGACAAGATATCGTGAGTTACAACATATTTTGTAATGAAAAAACTACAAAAAAAAATTACCTGGCAGAATAGTTTGAACCGAGTCATTTGTTCTGAAGCGGTTTGGTAAATGGAAAGCTCGGCCTATATATGTCCCATCATTTTCAAGGACAAACTTTTTGGGATAAAAAGCTTTGTCCCAGGGTCCCCCACAGGGTCCCAGACGGAATCCAACTAAAAAATTTCAAATGGCAAGGGAGGTTAAGAACACATCGTTTGAAACCTGTTGTGAAATGAAAGGAAATGGTGCAAGTCTCGACTCTCTGTGACAACCCTATGTAAAATGGCGGTTGGTCAAAATGTAAACAAAAACTTAATTGAAAGTCAATGTCCACCCCTATAAATCAGAAACAGTGGAACAAATGTGAAGACAGGAAAGTACCTGTGGCATTATTTTGAAAGTACAAATTTAAGTTAAAACCTCTTGTCCCAGGGCTTCCCCTGGGTCACAGGTGGGATCCAAAATTGATGTTAAATGAAAGAAGATGGAACAAGTCTCGACTCTCTACGACAACCCTATGGAAAATTTAGGTGGCTGAAAATGTAAACAAAAGCTTAATTGAAAAATCTACGGCTACCTTGAATCCAAGATGGCCGCTTAAAACCTATGTCGAAAGGATAGGCTGAAGCTAGGAAAATCAAATTCGGTATGAATATTGATCAGTAGGTGACGAGAAGATACGAAATATTAAAAAAGGTGACATCTTGAGTTCAAATTGCCGTACTATTTATCAAACGCATGTCCAATCCAAACTACTGAAGTTGGAGAAGCGAAAGGTTGTATTTACGTTTATGGTCAATAATAAATATCCCAAAAATATTAAAGACGTATCATCTGTTATCCAATATGGCTGCCAGCTTGAAAAATGAGTTTTTATTTAATTATGTTATTTCTTGGAATATTGTGACCAAACCAACAAAGTTTGACGCAGCTTTATGTACTGAAATGATTTACACGTGGTTTGGTGTTGCTCGCGAATCTTGTAAATAGTTTTTCGTATATTTGATATTGCTAGAAATATTTTGATCAAAGCAACGAATAGCACACAAATGTAACCATCACGAATACGTTACAATAGAGTCCCTAACCTGACTGGTGAAGCGAGTCCTTTATGTATGAACTAGGTATGATAAAATCAGATAATTCTTGAAGGTATTCAACTTTTGGTTAGCAGTGTGTTCATTGCATTTTTGTTATATTCACATAAATGATATCGATAGAACCGTGATGAATGTGTATTAGGGAGAACGGAATGAAATAATAGTTGAAGTAAATTGAACTTCAATTGTTCTTTAGTCTTTCTAACGTCTTTAAATACATAATAGAGAAAAATAGAGATTTAGATTCGTAGCGTTATGAATGAAGTAGGTTGTAAGCGGCCATCTTGGATTCAAGGTGGCCAGAGCCTTTTCAATTAAGTTTGTGTTTACATTTTGACCCATCGCCATTTTGCACATGCTTATCGCAAGTAGTCGATACATGCTTCATCTTCTTTTATTTAACAACTCTTTCAAAGATGCGCTACTTAACCCCTCTTGTATTTGAAACTTTTCACTTGCACCCACCCTGGACCCTGTGGGGGTCCTCGGACAAGACGTTTCAACTTAAATTTGTACGTTGAAAATAATGGCACATGTACTTTCCTGTTTTTACATTTGTCTTACCTTTTCCGGTTTATAGGGGTGACAATGAACTTTCAATTTATTTATCTATTTAAAGAAGAAAATTAATATATTGGATGTATCCAATATATTAAGGAATACATATAAAAATACATAAACATATTAAATTATAAAGTAACAATATACAAAATATTAATGAAAATAAAATAGAAGAATGAGAAAATAACTGTTACAGAAATTAACAAGTAAATTTTCTACTTATAAGTGCTATTACTTCTCTAAAGGAAATCGGACTTCCTAGATTCCCTTTATTAGTAGAGTTTAACGTATCCGGTATTCAGAGATGACAGGACTTCGGACTTCCAAAAGTCATGTCTATCTCCCAGTGTCGGGTAACTTAATTCAATGCACTTATTTCTATATTGCGATTTTTTGTATTATTTTTTATGCAAAGTATAAAAAAGATAGAAAATGGCTCACATAAGCAAATGCTTGTGTGTGAGCCTGATTCTCGTGTTTTATTTATTTTATTATCGTAACATATGAGGTTTATTCTTACTTTTAGCTAACAGTAGTTTTTTTAAACAGTTTTCAATTCTTTTAACCACTGTAAAATTAACCTTTTATATGTTTTGAAATTACTTTCATCTTTGATTAGGAGTAGGAGTTCATTATAGATCTTCGGAGCTCTGTAATATGTTTGGTATTGAGTTATAGATTTACTCGTTACTCTAATTTCTAAATTTTTGTTTGTCACATTTCTGGTTATATACGTATGTTTTATTACTTCCAATTTGTTTCTGTTCTTTTTAACATATATTAATACATTCTGCAAATGTAATTTTGAAAGTGGTAATACTGAGAATTGGTCATAGAGTCTATCTAGTCTACTTTCAAGTCCCTTTTTTAAACATATTCTTACAATATTATTTTGCTGAACAATCAGAGGTTTTAAATGAGTAGGGTAAGCAGCACCCCAAATTAATATACCATATGTAAGTATGCTATTTACAAGAGCATAATATACAGTTCATAATATTTTTATGCTTACAATGTTTCGAAATTGAACAAATTTATATAATAATTTTCTTAGTATTGTGGCGATATGTGTAATGTGAGATGACCATTTTAGATGCTTATCAATAAATATATCTAAGTATTTTACTTTATTTTCACTAATAAGAGGACTACAGTTACATTTTTCAGTATTTTGACAATAATGCAATTTTAGTGACATGTTTTCTGGCTGTCCTGTTATAGTTGGTGAAAACGTTATATATCTGTTTTTTTTTCAGCATTTAATACTAACTGATGATTATCAAGCCATTGTTTTACTTTCTTCATTTCTGCTTCAGTTTTTTTGAATACATCTGTCCATGTTTTACCAGTAAATATAAGTGAGGTGTCATCAGCAAATGATTGTATATGCCCGTACATTTTTAAATTACACAAATCGTTTATATAAATTAAAAATAATATTGGGCCTAATACAGTTCCTTGAGGGACTCCTTGTTTTACATATAAATAATTGCTTTGAAAATTACCTATTTGGACGGCCTGTTTTCTGTCTTTCAAATAACTGTTAAACCAAGATAGTGATATACCCCTTATTCCACATCCTTCTAGTTTATTTAAGAGAATTTTGTGTGATATTGTGTCGAATGCTTTAGCTAGGTTTAGGAAAACTTTAATTACTTTTTCAGCTTTATCAACAGTTTTACAAACAATCTCTGTTAAATTATATACCGCATCTGATGTACTTTTACCTTTTTGAAATCCATATTGATTTGAAGAAAAGAATTTATTTTGTTCAAGAAAATTAACTAATCTTCTCTTCATACATTTCTCTAATAGTTTAGCACAATTACTGAGGATTGATATAGGTCTATAGTTATTAGGGTCAGCCTTTGACCCTTTTTTATATATAGGTTTTATTACAGCAGTCTTAAAATCATCAGGAAATACACCTGTTTCTAAGCTTAGGTTAAAGATATACTGCAAAGGTTTTAATATATTTGATTTCGTATGTTTCAATACACTTGCTGATAAACCGTCTATACCAGATGTTGTTTCTGGTGATAATTCATTTATGAAGCGCTCAATTTCCTGTTCAGTGATTGGAGTGAAGAATATAGAGTTTACTACTTTAGTTTGGGAATTGAAATTCAAATTCAAATTTATTTTATCATCGATCTCTTTGTTAACTATTTTTTTGCCAACACTGGAAAATGCTCATTAAAACTTTCAACTATTAACACTGGATCACGTTCAAACGTTACTAGACCATTTTTAGTGTTTAGTTCATTTATTTCTACATACTTTTTGTAATTTTTATCTATAATATCTGTTATTACCTTCCATAATTTACTAACATTGTTATTACATAATGTAATTTGTTTTCTATAGTAGTCATTTTTAACTTCTTTTATTAATTGTCTAAGTTTATTTCTATACCTTCTGTAATATTCCTTAAATTCTAAATCGTTTTGGTTTTTTATTACTAAACGACTTAATCTATCTCTTTCTCTTACAGAGTTGACTAATCCTTTTGTTATCCATGGTTTTATTTTGCGATATTTACTACTAACATTTTTATTTTTATTGTTAATACGTGAATTACTTATACAATTTTTCATTATTTGGATGAAATTCGAAGTTCCAGTATTAACACAATTACTGTGTATTACCAGATTCCAGTTACATTTTTTCAATTCTTCATTTAATAAAGTATAATCTATAATTGTTGTTTCATATGATATTTTTCCCTCTTTTGCATTGTAATGGAAACATTTATACTAGTGAGAAAGTGGTCAATTATACTTGTTTGCAACACAGCTGATGTGACATTCAGTGGACTTTGGTACTTTAAAAATATATGATCTATACAAGTCTTACTATATTCTGTAACTCTAGTGTGTTTATTTATGCATGAAACATAACCATGACTATATAGTAAGTTTACGTGTCTATATTTTCACAGTATTTGTCACTTAATATATCTAGATTGACATCACCTAAAACCAAAGAGCAAGTTGATGAATTTTTAAGCTCATCATTTAGTGATTGTAGAAATGCTTTCTCATCACCACTTGGAGTGCGATATATAGCTATTATGTTACAACCTTCTGCATTATTTAGATGTAAGCGCATTCCAGTGGCGTCAACAAGATTCAGTTCCGTCACCTTGTCAATGTCAACTTGCTCGTTTACAAATATCATGACTCCATCTGCACGTGTTAAAGACCTATTTGTATAATAACAGCGATATCCGTTTATGTTAATGTTACAAGTTGCTTCATTTTTTCCATATTTCTGTTAAGACAATTATATCTATATTTATAGCAATATTTTGTAACAATACTAAAAATTCATCTAAATTTTTTCTAACACTTCTAATATTCAATTGAATAATTGTGATTCAGGTTTTATCATTAAATAATTCATTAAAAGAGTCTATATTATTACAGATGTTAGTGTCTATATTTTGGTATAAGAAAATTTCATTAATTACCTGTTCCATCTTGAGTGAAGTTGAAGTCCTGTTGAGCCATTTAGTTTTGCATGTTTTGTAGGTTTTCTAGCTTTTTGATATGTTTCACTCGGGATGTTTCGTCTTTCCTTAGAAGCACTTTTCCATCACGCACCCAAACAAATCGGAAACCATTGTTCCTGGCGAATTGTTTTGTTTCGTATAGCACTTTTCGATTGCTTGGTGTTAATTATTCATTAACAAAAACTCGATTGTTCGGGAACTCAGGTTTGACTTCTGACGCTAATAAACTCTTCTTTTCTCGAAACTTCTGAATCCAGTTGTCCCTAATTACTTTTGAAGAAAGTTTAGCAATAATTATTTTGGGCTTGTCTCTTTTTGATGTGGGCAGTCTATAGGATTTTTGTATATCTTCACTTTTTGTTATTATTCCAGCTGCCTTCGCTACCTTCATTACCATTTCATTGGTTTGTTCTTCTTTTGTCTCGGGAATTCCAACTATTTCAATAGTTTCATCTAACTGTTTTTGTTCTAGTTCACTTACTTTGTCCTCTAGTGTTCCAATTGCTTCTTTCAGTTTTTTGTTTTCTGTTTCCAAAGTTTCCGACTTTTTCGTTAGATCACTAACTGATTTCTTTAGATCACAAATTTCCTTAGCAAAGTCATCAAATTTATCCGATAGAAAGTTTATGGTTTTCTCTAGATCACGAATATTATCTTTCATTTGCATAATTTCTGGCAAATTTGCATGAATTTCACTCACTTGCTGCACTAGCTTCTTCAAGTCAGTATCTTGGTTTAGCGTACACTCCGCACTATTGCCCGATTTGCACACATCGCATTTCCACTGTTCTTTTCTTGCTCCTAGTTTTCGAATATTTTCAGCATTTTTCAAGGATGTACATTTGGCGTGAAAATAATTATCACAACCACCGGTACACGAAATAATTTCTTTCAGATTGACGGCTGAAATTTCTTTCTTGCAACTACCACACAAGTCAGACATATTTGCAATGAAAGCAAATTTGTAGAAGCGGTTGTATTACACGTCTTGCTTGCACGAGCGCTGAAACAAGAATTAAGTTTTTGTTTACATTTTTACCCGCCGCCATTTTAAACAGGATAGTCGTAGAGAATCGTGACTTGCGCCATTTTCTTTCAATTCAAAACAGTTTTTAAACGATGTGCTACTTAACCTCCCTTGCCATTTGACATTTGTGAGTTGGATCCTGTCTGGGACTCTGTGCTACACTCTGAGGCAAACATTTTTACCCCAAAAAGTGTGCCCTTGAAATTGATGGGATGTGTGTTCGCCGAGCTTCTCATTTAGTCAACCGTCTCCGAACAAATTACCCGGTTCGAACTATTCTCCCAGCTAATAGCTTTTACATTACACAATATGTTGTAACTCACAATTTCCTGCCTGGTGGTACGTATAACCTTCGGGTTCGTCTAGTTATAACATCTCAAATGTCTCGTTCGGATTTCAGCGGAGCCACTTCGTGACCTTCCCTTGTGAGAGTGCAATGTTCAACCTCCTTGACAGACATATTGAGCTGTAAAATCGCCAATGGTGCATTCAATGTTCCTTTCCGTTTACGAGGTTCTCGTGACATATTCTCATAGAGCTGAGATTTGGCAAACTATAAAGAAAATAATCAAGAGGGGTGAGCTAGTTGGCAACTCACAGTACCATTTTTCTACAGAACAGTTATTGCAAGGAACTTTTTGTATAAGTTGAGAGTCTGGTGAGCTACGTGACAAGTTGCACCGTGTCGTTAGAAAAATGTAGGTTACGATTGGCAAAATATTATTGCAAATAGCTGAAGTTTAATGACACTAATCCCGTCAGCTTTACCAAAAAAATAATTAATAAATAAAAAATAAATAAAATAAAATAAATAAAAGTTCTGACTACCAGTAAATATTGGTAAATCTTATATACACAAATTCAAATCTTTTGAGTTTATCAAATAATATATTTCATTTCTCTGGTTTCAGAAGTAATTTGCTATGAACTATAAGAGTTTGCATTTGTAAACCCAATGTAAATCTGAACTCTTTTGAAACTTTTAGCTAAACTTATTTTTGCGTGTGAAAGTTCATAATATTTTATGAATTTTAAGAAAGACTGGATTCTTATTGCAATGTTTTGGAAGACTAATTTCATTAACTATTGTTAATAGTTTTGTTTTTAATTACGAAATTTTGTTTTCCTTATAGTAAACTATTAAGATAATTTTAAATTCATTTCTTAAAGTTTAAGAAAAATAATATAAATTAATCTTTATAGTCATTATGTTTATTTGTAATACAAGACCATTCTATTTTCTTCAGGTGTTGGTCATTCTGCAGAATTAAAATACCTCTATCCTAGAGATGAAAGAGGCGAACCGTTGGACGAAGAAGGGGAACAGCTTTCCCGTAGATTAGTTAGATTATTTGCCAATTTTGCAATTTATGGGTAAGTGTTATTCTATATAAATTCCAAAATTACACTTGTTGTTTTTTTTCGTTTTTTAAGCTGCTAGATAAATTTAAACTTATATTTCATCCTATATGTTTTAAATAACATTCTCAGGAAAAATATAATAGTAGTTATAATTTTATTTTACAATTGAACACACATATTTGAGTAATAAAAATCAACAATGAATAGCAAATAGAGAAAAAGATAAATATATATTTAAAAAGTACTGCCAGCATTTTTGCCGATCCCAAACGTTTCAGCATTCTTGTCAATTTGATGTCGAGAACATAATCCAAACAACCCCTGCGGGGCTTCTAACCCGTTCCTACTACTACTACTACTACAACTACTACTACATTAGCTGTGGATCTATATAGTACAAGGGCAAACGTACTACTACTACTACTACATTTGCTGTGGATCTATATAGTACAAGGGCAAATTTTATTTTAATGGAAGACGTTTAATGAAAATTTTAAAACAATTATCGTTAAATCACTTTTTGAATATTATTTTTAACCTTATTTTAACGAAAGAAGTGTTATAAACATTTTTAAAAGTAGTAAAAAAAACTCCGTAGGCAGGATTCGAACCCTCGCCAAAAACATTTTTAATACTAGCATATTACGCTAGACCACACTTTGTTCGTTTACTTTGTATTATATGTAGATCATGTCTTGTGATATCGCATCTGTATCGACCAATCAGATCAGAGGATATGCTGAAACGTTTGGGATCCGCAAATATGCGTACTGCCAGTCAAAAGTAAGTAAGTTGTTACCTGATTTTGTCAGAGGTATAACTACAAGATACGCATGTAAGGAATATAATCTACAAACTGAACACAGTATAAAACTTCCGTCCTTTGGCAACGGGTTCCATATAGTTGACAATAAATTTTGTGTTCAGCATGCTTTGCAAAGGCAACTATCTTTAAATCACACTTCTCCTTTTTGCTACGGTCTTCAGACAGCCTAGAAGACAAGGCTAGAATAATTGCTGCATCATCCATAGAAGGAGGAGCTTGGCTTAAAGCTTTACCTTCGTCCCCTCTAGGCCTTCATCTCAGTAATGAGAGTTTTCGAATAGCTGTTGCGTTACGGTTGGGAGCAAATATATGTGAACCTCATAAATGTCAGTCATGTAAGAATCCAGTAGATAAAAAAGGACTGCATGGACTGTCTTGCATAAAAAGTACAGGTAGATATCCCCGACACTCTAATGTCAATGACATTATAATGAGAGCACTCATTTCAGCAGGTATACTGGCAATAAGGGAGCCAAATGGATGTAGTAGAGCTGATGGTAAAAGACCAGATGGGATGACCTTAATACCTTGGAAGAGAGGCAAATCATTGATTTGGGATTTTACATGCACAGATACTTTCGCCCCTTCCAACCTTCCTTTCTCCTCACTCCAAGCGGGCAATGTAGCCAGTCGAAAGGAAACAGAAAAAAGAAGAAAATACAGTAACCTAATAGAGAAGTACCAATTTGTTCCCATTGCCATTGAATCCAGTGGATCCTGGGGCAAAGAAGGCTTCAGTTTTATAAAGGAAGTAGGTAAACGCATCACTCAATTATCTGGTGATGATAGAGCAAGCACCTTCCTAATTCAGAGAATAAGTATGGCAGTGTAAAGAGGTAATGACCTCTATATTAGGAACCATACCACCAGGTAAAGAGCTAGAGGAGATTTTTCTCCTTTAAAACACCTTTCTTTATGTTATCTGATTTTCTTATGCTTGAAGAAGAAGAAATTGATTTGTATATAAAGTTATCTCTACTGTGAGATTTGCTTTAGGATTGTTCTGTTTATATACATGTTATTTATTCTTGTAATAGTTAAAATTTAATTTTTATCACTTGTTTGACTAGTATTTGCAAGAAATAATCATATCATTATGTTATGATTTTTTCAGTAATAGATTGTATTTTCGCAGGTTTAATCTTCCAGTTATTGTATTTTCTATACTTGTACGGTATTACTCAGCTCTTGTTTTTGTAAATTTGTTAAATTTTAAATGTAAAATAATTAGGCAAAAATTATAATATGTTAAAACATATTGTTAAATAAATATTCTGATTATGAAATGGAAAAAAAAAATTAACTAAGTCCAATCATCATGCCCTATTCTTTAGTTTAACACAGAAAGACACCCAAAGATGTATACCAATTGATAAAACTCATCGACCGAATAAGATTATATAAGTGAATGTAAATGTTGATATGCCATTAAAAAATACAAAAGCACCGAATAATTTTATATCTATTATTTTGTGCGATAAGCACTCAACGTATAATATTGATATCAAATATTCTCTCATTAATGTTTTTATTATGACACGATCACAAGATTAGTATCCATTATGAATAATGAGATTTAGTACAAAATTATGATTAATACTAAAACCTTATTTTCTCAAACTATAACATTACAAAGATTAAGATACGTATCAACTGATATATCTCATTCAGCTGAACAAAATGATTTTACGGATAAATTCTAATGTTTAGTCTTCGAGAAATAAGAGAAAAACTAATTTTATGGCTCTAGAAAGTAAGTCATGCGTTGTCAATCATGACTAAAAGTTTCTAATCAGCTGCAACAAACAGTTTATTTATTACAAATGCGTATGAGAAAAGAATACTGTTAAGTAGTAAATTGTGTCAATTGTTTAATTTCTTCTAGGGTGAGACACTTGAAATCCTAATAATGACACAACACTACCTATAAAAGTCATCCCAGCGATCAGTAAACCACAGGCTGCTGTTTTGTAGGTCTGCCCAAACGCCTTACATCTGTCGTGGCACTTTATTTTTGTATGATTTGTATTATTTCACTTGTGATTCCTATTAACATATTCCTTGTTCCTCTTTGTAGAAATCCTACAGCTGCAGACAATCCCGTGGATAGCGTCCCTGAATGGCCTCCTTATACATCAGAAGATGAACAATACTTGAAGATTGACAAAGAATTTGTTATTCTTCAGAATTTTAAAAACGAATTCACCGTTTCTGCCCAAGAAGGATTACCTCAACCTGAGCAGACCTTTCATTAAATGTATACTATTATGAACGGAAAAATTTTGTTTTCCGCAATATCAAGATCATTTAAATGACAATAAAACAATAAATTGGTTGTTTGTTAAATGAAATATACTGTTTAGTGTGTAAACTGTAATATGAATAATAACATCTTCCATTTCCATTGCTTTTTCTGTACAGTTAGTAAAGAAAAACGGGATATGTTTGAGTAGATCATATGCAAAACTCAGTAGTCCATATAGACCACCATCTGGACACTTCTGGATCCTATTGATTGCTCCAATTGTGCATAACGTAGGCATAAAGTAACTATCTATTTTTTAAGTTGCTTAACTATTAGAATTATGCAGACGTACACCGTAACTTATTTTTTACTATGTAATGTAACAGTTCCAGTGCGCTTTCTTTACACGAGGAGAATAGATGTATAGAAAAGATTTAAACTCTCTTATTTTCTTAAGATAAGCATTTCAATGGAAGTGCAATGATAAAAACCTATAATCTATTCTATTTTTGACATGTTTTGAAATTCCCTTCTTTCTTACGTCCTCTAATCAAAGCGGCATGATGAAAACCCAACCTGAAATGGGTAACAACTATGTTCAAAAATTCATTTAAATGGACACTGTAGTCCGTGATGCTATCACAAGCAATATACAACGTTCATATTAATGCTGTCAACACTTTTATCAGGGTTGGAACACATATTCAAAGATATGCAATCAGAAGTAACTCAGTTTCAATTTCCTGTCTCGAGGATCTCATGAAATATTATACTGTTTTTCTCACATAAACATTCAACCTTCCATACTCAACTTAAGATAGCTATTTAATTAACGTGATATGATGAAAGCATACTCCAGGTTCCAAAATTCCTTTCAACTGGTAAGACATTTTCCCGTGGTGCTTTATAATCAACAAAAACTGTCCATTTCAATATTGCAAAAAATATAAAAAACTTTTCCCCTTCCCGCACAAACCTAATTTTGGAAAACATAACCACACGTATCCGTTAATATTAGTCTTCCCTAAATTTGTCACAGACACATTTTTTATAATCATATAGCGTGTACACATAGCAATTAATTTATGGCACCAAAAGTTTTTCCTATCACGTGTATATATTTTTAAATGAAACCTATGTGAATTATATATGAAAAATAAATTGAGATGTTACTATTATTTATTACAATTTACAACAGCGATATAGACACATTTTTAGTTCAAGTTTGATTAGTGAAGAATTAGAGATAGTCTTGTCAGAGCTTGTCACATCCTGAACATTTTGTGATCAATGCAGTTCTCAACTTCCTCAGTCCTTTGTACAATAGGCTCCTGAAGTGATAGTTGCTATTTCTTTTTATTAGTAACTTTGTTCTACATGTGCAAATTTAAATATGCTGAGCTAGTATCTTAATCATGAGGATAATTACTGATAGGTATGTATTGACTCGACATTTAGATCTCAGTGATACAATTACACTCCTTCAAGTTGAAATTATTATCATGCTTTTTTTGACTGCAAGGTAGGAAACCAGAACAAGTTGGGTTCATCACCTTTGTTTTATTACTTTTTTCAAGGCTTTCGATAGGGTTATCGTCATATTCCGTTTACTGTTTCTGTGGTTAGATAGATCCCACATCTGACAACTGTACGGTTGTAGTAAAATATTTACAGAAAACACACTGAGATTTCAGATGTAATAAATATGTTCTTCAGAATCCATTTCGTTTTCCAGCACTAGGATTTTGTCTAAAAATGGGAGCTGTAAGCAACTAACCGGTGAACACTTTGACCAGAACACTTAAATCATGCAGAAAGGTATTAACGACTCTGGAAAGTAAAACTCCTTTGAGAAAACTCTAAAATATCAATTAACGATTTTTAAGTCCATTGAATAGTTGGTGATCTTTATTGTAAATACTATAACTGGAAATGTTTTACCTAACTGTCCAAGCTCAGAGAAAAAACTATTGTCTTTTTGAATTCTGGTTATATATTCCTATAAAAATCAGCCAGCAACTGTTTTGAAGGCAAAAGTGTTTCTTTTGTAAACCAATGTTATTATTAACAGAGTTTGTGTACTGTGATTCATCTTCCTAATTGGAACTGCTTCGTGATCTTTGTCCCAACAGTATGTGTGCATGTAAGTGTATATGTTCCATTGTAACTCTGAAATGTCCGGAGCAATTTTAATTAGACTTGCTACGTGTATGACTTACACCATGGAAACAATACTGTGGAATATGACACTCTTGATTCCGCTAGAAGTGGAGTAGAAAGGAGTGATATGTGTAAACAATAGAAAATGACAGATATTTATGTCGAATGTATAGTTTCTGGTGTCACTAAAATCAATATTGATATTCCCGATATCATTTAATATAATGTGGTGCCATGGTGGATGAAAAGGAAAACCAAAATAAAATCCTTACCGAGAATTGTCTCTAGTCCATAGTTTTCAGTATCGCGGAAACTAAGGAGTCTTTTCAATTAACTTTCAAAATAATATCAACCTCAAGCTAGGGTTTTATTACGTTTCTATATACATACAAAGAATATTCTACCTCATTCAATACGTGGATCCTTGCAGCTTCATTGCAGAAAAAGAAGAATGGAACCTGGTCAGTTCCCAGTAATTGTTCCATCTATTACTTTCCAGAAAATATATTGACTTTATATATTACGAAACTACAACGACGTATAAAGTTTCGCCAGAAATGAGATGGGCAATTGAATACATTCATTATACACATCATAATTTACTGAACATCAACAGTGAAAACAATAAAAATATATCACAAACTACCAGTAGTGGTCTGGAACCAAGGAAGGTTTAACAATCCCTGTACGCTACTATAACAATATACAGGATCTTATTCATGCAATAAATACGCATAAAAACAAACCAATTTAATTATATGTCATGATGCAACCTGTGATATGTACCTAATAAGGTATCTCAATAAGGAAATCCATGCTTCTGTACAATTCTCACCAAGTGTTAGTTTAATGCTTGTCTTTGAACTGAAAAGTGATTTAAAAGATATGCAAAAGGGACAATATACATTTGATGTACGATTGGATTCACCATCACAGGTATACGTCTACTGTGACAGTATTGAATGTGTCATTGTTGGAGATATTTTTGCGGGTGCTTAAATTGAAATGGGAACAGAAAAAGAGCTGTGTGTTTACTAGATTTACTTGAGATGTGACTTATTGCTAGATAACGTAGCACATTGACGAGACTGGTTTTAAAACAAAAGAATTAAAAATGAGTATTTTTTTTAGAAAAATTGGCAAGAGATTATCGGGAAAGGAAGTGGGAGGCAATGACTTGTAAAATCACTGTACCTGTCGATTCTCCTTCTTTTCTGCTTGATTCCCTGTTGCCCTCTCTGGGCTTGTCCTTCTGCGAAGGCGCGTTGATTAGGAAGTGTCTGATTTAATTTAGCCTAAAGATTGCTACTTTCCAGACTCGTGATGCGGCTAGTAGTAGGTTGACAGATCGTTTACAATGTCTGTCGTACTGATTACAAACAAAATCTTTCTCATTAGCCACTCAGCTAGAACCTGAAGATTTAAAAAGCAGGTCGATAAACTATCGGAAGACTAACTATTCGCATCTAATCTCCTCTACCACTGAGAGTATTAACAAATGACACCATTAGAAGGAGAAAAGATGAAACGCTAAATTTTCAAAATTTTTTACAAATTTTTGTTTGAAGAGTACCCAAATAAAACGTAACCCCTGGGTACCATCATGCGCAAAAAAGCGCGTATACTGTAACCCACGAATTTTTGCAATTATTCCATTTTCCTTACTTTTATAGGTAACATTCAGTTTAGTGCTCTCAAACGGGTCGGGTCGGTCGGGTGAGCTCGGGTCGGGTTATTGGGGTCGGGTCAATCGGGTCAGCTCAGGTCGGGTTGTCGGGTCGGGTCAATCGGGTCGGGTTATCGGGTCGGGTCAGTCGGGTCAGCTCAGTTCGGTCAACTGAGTTTAGGTTGAGCTTAAACTCAGCTGGAGTCGAAAGCTGCTGTTTTTCACGAGCTGCCTAATTAAAAATAGTAATTTTCAATTGATTTTATACAAGCCATAAATCTATTTTGAACACTTGCAGCTAGTGTTTTTATGGTAAATGCTTATTTTTGTACTTGTGTATACTTTAATTTGTAAATGTGAAAGACTGATTTTACCAATCGACTGTAGTATTAATATCTACGTCAATATGGAGTCTGGATTTAGAATAAAACTAGAAGTTGTTTAACACGTTAGCTGCCAAGGGTGAATTTTGTTGTTCACCGGTAGAGTGCCAAGCGTACTTACTTACATTATTCTTGTTTTGTTCATATTTTTTAAACATAATATTAAAATGGAACATAATCTAAGGCATGGTAGTGAATCCGCGTGCATAAAAGTTGGGGGTCCGATCGGACCTACGTGTGTATATTTTGTTTATGGGCAAGGGGATAAATTACAGTTGAACTGGCAACTCTGTTAGAAAGTTATTTGTTTATTACTACATGTGCAGAAGTGAGAAGTGTGGATATATTAATGTTGCTTTTAGTGCTAATAAGTAATATCTTTGTGCAATGAAAAACGAAGAAATATGCGCAGAACTCGATCTCATTAGTAATAGCAGTGTAGTGATCTAGACTTTTCTGAAAATTCAGCAAATGACAGGGACACTGACATCTTGTGAAAATAAATTAGAATAAATAATGAATCCATTGTTAAATTTTTAACATGTCACTGAAAAAGCAAAACATAGGTCCGATCGGATCTACAAAAGCAACAAATGCTTGTTACTTGGTATTTAGCGCCCCTAGCGGCGTTAATAATCAATATCAAAGAGCAAAACCTACATGTGTAATAAAAACACTACATTTCAATAACAGTAGAAACAGGATTTAACAATACTAGCACTCTAACGTCAATTCGACGAATTAGAAATTGTGGGTCCGATCGGACCTACAAGAACATTTTCTTAGATCACTCCAGTAGGTCCGATCGGACCCACATGGCAGCTAACGTGTTAAGCAAGGCTAAAAGAAAGATTGGATATGGACGACCACGCCCAAGCAGGGCTGCGGTGGCTCAGTGGTAGAGAGTTCATCTCTGGTGCATAATGTCCATGGTTCGATCCCAGCTTGTGTTAAGTAGGCTTTGTGGTGGAGAAACCCCGTGTAGTTGGTTTTCTCAGGGTTCTGTTGACTCCCACTTTCTTCATTGCACCATTTCATTCATTTCTCATGGTCACCGTATCCTTTAGCCTCGGTGCAGAATCGAGGGACCTTAAACTGAATATTTCATTTTATTTCACCAAGCCCAAGGACATCGATACAAGAACAAGATAAAGATTGGATATGCAAGACGACTTGCATAGTAATCCTGCTCTTGGCCTTGTTTTGGTGATCACCAAGTACCGATGAACATATTTTCTTGCTTTCCGTATAGTATGAAAGACCATAATCAAAATCACACTTGGTCTTCATTTGTACCGATGAGGCGAGCGTTCTTGGCTCTTTTATAGAATGAAAGACCACCAAAACTACGAAATGCAGGACCAAGACTTGACTGCAAGACAAAGAATAAGACACAGTATTGATGACCAAGACCCAGGGAGCGAACTGTTTGAATTTCATTTGTTGGGCTGAAAGTGATGAAAAAAAAATAGTACTTTGTAATTAAATATCATACTGTATTTTTAAATTTTAAATTACAAAATTCATATTATGTATCTTCTTACGTGCAACTATATATACTGTAAAATACGTTTTAATTACCAAGAAGGAAAAATCAAAGTGGCACGGGTCCCGGAATCATAAGAATCTATTTTGGAATGAAAGTTGAAGGGTTGGAAAAAATCACAGGTGTTCTCCTGTTTCCTCAATCCTTATCATTGTAGTTAAACGATTTCCTTTTGTCTCCGCCAAGAGACTCTTGTATTGCCTTCCGAGAAGACCCCCTGCCGTCCAAGCAGGTAAGAACACTGACCTTGAATAAAAATTTCGTCACATAGAACTAAAGCAAGAAAAAAAATAAACTTCTCCCACGTCGGACATTGGTATCAGTTATAAAAAAAAATAACCAAACCTCAAAAGTGCCAAATATTCATTAAGATGCATATACAAATCCACCTCTTGATCTAGCTAGTGGTTAACGTGTAAGACTTCGGTACACGTGGTCCGGGTTTAATTCCCAATGGGAGTGCATTTTGGCGTTCACCCAGTATCGTGACCTTAGTGCTCTCAAATAAATCGGGTTGACCCGACCCGTGACCCAACCCAAACCGACCCTACTCGGATCGGGTCAGCTCGGGTCGGGTCGGGTCGTGTTGCCGGGTCGGCTCAGTCGGGTCAACTCGGGTCGGGTTGTCGGGTCATGCTACTCGGGTCGGGTTGTCGGGTCAGATCAATGAGGTCGGATCACGGTTCGGGTCAGTCGTGCTGGGACGGGTCAGTCAATTCGGGTCACGGGTCGGTCTTCAACCCGACCCGACCCGTTGAGAGCACTAATTCAGTTATTAGTAAGTGAAGATAATAGGAAGCAACCATCTAAGAAGATATTTCCAAAAAAGGTAATAAAACAATAAAAATATAAGCAAAAATAAAATTATGCTCCATTTTGTGTATGCTGGCAATAATGCTTTTGAGGGAATTTTGCAGTAGTAGAGCACGACTGCAGAGGGAATTTCACGATTGGTAGTATCGTACTATCCAGAAGTTGAATCAAGGAAGTAGAAAGTGGAGTAAAATATTGCATTTATTGGTTTAAACCTAGGGCGTAAATTGTCTGAAAAATATAAATTATCTTCTGTAAACAAGATATTCTACGGAAATATAGAAAAAAGAGGAAAATATTTTCATAAGTTTGGAAGTGACATGCTCTATAGCCATGAGCATTTATTTGTTAAAAAAAAGACATGCAACAAAACATAGTCTTTGTTGTCAAGTGGGTAGAGTGGGGGTAGAGTGGGTAGAGTGGGTAGAGAGTCAGTGATCTTATACTGTTTTGGCACTAGATCGAATCCCATCCCATCCATTTTACTTCTTTTTTTTTACAAAACATTACAGAAAGTGTATAATTTTTATGTTAATAAGAACCAAAACAATATAATAAAAAATAACTTTTTGTTCCCTCTAATGACGTATTTATTCAGAATTATTGTACTATTAGTAATAGCGATTGTTTTCAGTTTATGGTATGGGATGCCTATTTCTCTCCTCTCCGTTTTTGCACAGCAGAAGAAACTTCAGCTCACTTCGAGTGTGTCTGCGAGTGAGGAACAGAAAAGAAAATATACGCGACCTGCAGCCTTACAGTCATAGTGAATGAAGTATAATAGCTCGTTTTCATAAAAGAAGCTGATGTTAAATTATTGTTGTAGTGTTTGTGTCTGTGTTTCTTTCTAGAATATTGACTCTCTCTGTCTCCCCTTTTTTTTCATATCCACAAGTGCAAGAAATACAATCATAAGTCTGTGTAAGGAATAAAGAATGCTTTCTTTAAACAAAACTAAATTATACAGCTTTATTTGTGAGGAATACGAATACTTCCAAAATATGCCATAGATATTAACTATAATCATACAGTTCTTCCGAATTATACGGTAGCGTGAAAAACATGTAATAAAATGGTGTAACAGGGATAAGTTTTTTCTAGTAAGATAACACATTAAACATAACAAATTAAATTTTTAGGATAACAAATTATCACCTTACGGGTCGGTGTAGGCCTATTCGTTTTCACATTCGAGCGAAGAAACAAGAAAGTGTGGTGATAGTTATAGAAATCGATTATGAGTTTTCAATGAATTCGAGTTACATGGTCCCCACATTTCGAAAAAATGATTTTTCGATTTCTGCCCATCTATTCGTCTGTCGGATCGTCACACTTTTACATGCACTCAAATAGAGGCCATACTGTTCAAGGTATTTTTACCGAATTCTAGACATAACGTTTTAATAACATATTATCGTTTGGAATTTAATGTCCTTCGATACCTAAAGGTAAGATTAATTTACTGAAGGATGAAGATTTAAAATAGTACAATTTTCTAAAAAAAAACTGTTGTGACGATTTTATTTATTTTTATAAATATGTATTTTGCAGTATTAGCAACTCTCCATCGTAGTATCAATCATTTTTTGAAAAACATACATATGGTGTAATTTACTCTATGGTATGTGTTCTTTTTGCACAATTTTCTCAACCACATTTCGTAAATAAACGTATCATCAAGAACCTAACGATACAACAACTCGTTCGTCATGTAAACATTCAGAAGGAGCAGTTTACTCTTAGGGTGAGCTTTCCCCCGATCATTTTACAATTAACGCTTAAGGCAATTTTGTTCATATTTCGTAAAGAGATAGGGGCATTAATAAACAAACATACAGCATAAATTGTTTATCCCGATAACATACAGTAGGAGACGTTTTCTCAAAGGTTGATTATTGTACAATTTTCTCAGTAATAACTGAGACAAATTTGTTGTAATTTTAGTAAACATATTTTATGTAGTAATCTTACAATAAGACATAACACGCTTGTTCCGAAAAGCAAAAATCCAAAAAAGAGAGTTTACTATCACAGTAAAATTTTTCCCGACGATTTGCTTAAAAATTAATCGATATACTTGGTTCGTACAGATTATAAATAATTTACAATAAGGCATAAATCGTAAATCCTCAATATTACAGATTGAATAGTTTACTTTTGGGGGTAAGTTTTCCGGATGACCTTCCCAAAAAGAACTTAGGAGATGTTTGCTGTTCATATTTCATAAATAAGTGTGATATAAATAACCTAGCTATATGGTATAACTCCCTCATCCCGAAAATCTAGAAGTGGTATATTACTTTCGACAGTAAGTTTTACCCTGCGATTTTCTCCAGAACGACTCAGGCAACTGTGTTCGTATTTCATAAATAAATGTTTTATGGAAACACTAACAATATAGCATAGCTCGTTTGTCCTGAAAAGATCCACAACGGATAATTTATTCTTGGGGTGACTTTTTTATGATTTTCTCAGAAATTACTCAGACGCTATTGCTTATAGTTCACATACAATTATACCCTTAATAATTCTAATATATGGCTTAAGTTATTTCTAACGGAAATATGACCAATGGGTACTTTTACTTTTGGGCCTAAATTTCTTCTAGCAAAGTTTTCCAAAACACATTATTTTATTCGCAAGTTGCCAAATACATGTTTCAAAAATAGCTGCAGCCTAACATGAGTCGGTGTAAGAAATTCGAGCGAGAAATATTGTGCGTTTGCTCCGTATCCTTTCTTAAATATATTTTTAAATGTTACATCTAATCAAAAAATCGAAACTTCTTTTTAAATGTGCCTTCTTGTAGTCAAGTGCATTGTTTCTGGATTTGATTTCTAGTAAGAGTTAGTGTATTTTCATCCAAGGGATGTGACACATTGGTGCAAAGAAAAAAGTGTTTAAATAAGCTTAACGAAGGTAATCTATAATACAAAGAAATAGTACAATGTTACGAAATTATCGAAGAAACGTTGTTAATGTTAGGTAGGTGAGACTGAAATGGCCAAACGATGATTGTCAATTCCAAAGGTAAGAAAGTAAAAAATTGAATGCCAGGTTAATCAGTGGCCTCTAGATAAAGCTATCCTACTAAGAAGTGATTGAGATCCCAAAAAATGTTGTAATCGCTGGGAGACATGTTAGGAAAATACAGAAGGTGAGAGAGAGTTTAATACTGCAAATCACGGATAGTCTGCACCTTCGTCTGAGGCGAGTATTGAAGTCCGTAGGCCTACATAGGTTAATATTGAAATGAACATTACAACACAATACTTGTTTAATATTGATACGGGCTTGCTGACAGGTTTGCAGAGTATTTGACGGGGTTTGATATTTTAACGGTCCATGCGAACTACTGAGCCTAACCCACTGTAAACTGTAATTAAATTCGTGCTTAATTAAAACTATATTTGTTTAAATTTTAAACTGTTGACCGTTATTACCTGCGCATCACGAGCAGCAATCGCCAGTAATTCTCTGTTTCCGCCCGGCGGGAGCTCATCTGGTTCGGATTTCACGTTAATCAGTAGATCCACGCCTCATATAGCCTCGCTGCTAAAAGGGACGATAAACACAAAATCACATCACACGTCTTTGCTTTCGCCTTTGTTTTAGCCTATAAGTGTCTTTGTTCATGAGCTCCTCCGTGGCTAAGCGGTTAGCAAACGTGCCTTTAGCGTGGGAAACTCGCGTGGATCCGAGTCCAAGTTAATTAATTGGTCGACGTCTCATATATCTTCGTTGCTGAACGAGATGTTAAACTAAAACTCAATGTCTTTGTTCATAAATTTCTTTGTGTGGTTTCGCATATACGTGGCATGGACATTAGATTTTGATTTTTTTGCCATATGTCTCTAATTACGTACACAATTATGGATCGAACACAACAAACTTGGAATATCTATATTGTTTGTGTATGGAAAATAATCACGCGGCGCTGCATAGGAAAGCCATGTGTATGGAATTCCATACATATGGCAATCGACGTGTTAAGAAATATATAACAATAATAATAATAATAATAATAATAATAATAATAATAATAATAATAGTAATAATAATAAACAGAAAACGATACTATCACTTACATAATTTATAAACATAAGTTAACATTTATTAAAGCATATAACTGCAATGGAATTAAGTTGTTTCTTTCTCTCCCTGAACGGAACAGCCCTTATTGTGTCAAAGTGTAGAAAAGAACTTGTGGCACTCACCACTTTAGGACGGTGTGTGGTCAGAACATCGGATCCGTTTCTTATTAGTCCTAACTTTCTAGACGGATGCAGTTATTCCCGATAGAATATACAAGCAAATAGACTTTTCTATTACTATTAAAGTGAATAATTATAATCATTCCCTCAATGTGGTGCTTCTGGTTTCTTAACTGTATACAGACAACTGATCCATGGAAAAACCGCTGATAATAATAATAATAAATAATTAATAACAGATACTCGACAAATATTCTTGCAAATAATAGGAAAAAGTTTGCCTCACATTGTTCACTTTGCTGGACACTCTAGTGTGCCGCGTCATAGTGATTGTGGCACACTGGAATATAGGATATGTCTTTTTAATTTTTCTCAACCATTTCAACTGCTTCAATTGAAACGGATCTATAATAATAAGAAAGTGAATTTATTATTCTTACCCTTCGATTTAGAAATAAAGTTCGCGTGAATTTCAATAAAAAAATATGTACTCAGAATTTTATATAATAGATTCTTTTATTAGAAATTACATACATCCTGCAACTGTTTTTGATTGAAATTATTTGAAATGAAATGTTTAAGTTCAACATCCCACGTTTATGCCGGCTAGGCTAAAGGAGACAGTGATAATGAGAAATGAATGAAATGGTGGAATTAAGAAAGTGGAAGAAAACGAGTGAACTCCGAGAAAACCCACGTACACAGTGTTCGTCCAGCATAAGGTTCACTTGGGGCGAGTTGGGATCCAATCAAGGACTCCATGCACCAGAGGTGAACGCTCTATCACTGAAACACTGTAGCCTCTGAAGAGACTACTTTACGAAAACTTGATGACGAACGCATTTGTTAAAAAAAGTACCAGTTTTTCGTGAAATATTGCTTATAGACAGGGAAGGATTAAGCCTTTTGGGAATCTGGAGCCGACTATATCAAGGGGGCCCTATGTTACGAATATTTCCAGCGCATAAATTTTCTTTGCTGCCTTTCACTGCCTCATAGGCTAATCGAACCACCGAGAACTATCCTGTAATATTTTAATGTGCTCCAATTCTACAATAATTAGTTTAGTCATATTCATTATTAACAGTTAAATAATTATATTCATTATTAATAGTAAAATACTGCTGATAGAAAGACTTAAGTCTAGCGATACTGCAAGCGTAACGAGCCGGAAGAAATTTAGCATAGGTCTGAAGCCTATAATATAATAAGTTGATTGCTATATTTTAGAATTAAACAAAGGAATTTTAAGGGATTCCTTGACATTTGTGTCCCGGAGACTGGGATCGATTCATACATGTAATGCCATTCATACAAGGTAGAATTAAAGAACACTTCTAAATGGGATTACAATTTCGATTCCGTTCTGTTTATAACTTTAATGTATTAGAACGATACACTCATTGTCAATGCTATTTTTGTTATGTGATATACGTAGCAGACAGTCTTCCTTATATGTGTCTCGAAAATATTTTTGGAATTCATTTGTGATACAATGCAGCTTATTTAAAGTAAACCGGTTCATAAATGAAAAGTAAGAAATACAGAGCTGTTGCATTATTATTATTATTATTATTATTATTATTATTATTATTATTATTATTATTATTATTATTATTATTATTGATATTTGTGAAACATAAGAATTATGTGCTTACGAGGATTCATGTTAGGCCTTCTCCGAAAAGAAAACCTGGATACGTGCCTGTACTGAATGATAGACGTATGAGTCATGGTGTAGACGGAAGTGCTAGACGATAGAATCCAGAGCATCAAAAACAGACTAAGACCACAATTTGCAGTTCTTGCCGATTGATGCTTCTTTTACCTGCAATGATATGTCGGATAATACGGTATGTGGAACAAACGAAGGTCAGATAAGCGAGACCATGACGTATTGGTGATAATGCACCTAAACCTGTACAATATTTGTGCAGAAAACATCTTTCACTCACTAGCTAAATCTGTGTTTATGATCGCACATCTTGACTTATAAAGTATAGCATTATAAAGAATACATATAAATTTAGCATGCCAGAAACCTAAAGAAAACCAAGTTCAATAATTTTCTTTAGCTTTCTTTTTTAATAAGAGGAAACTTGTTCTTTCATTACGATAAATCACGTTCCTTACTAAGATGTCTGTTTCTCTATATATATATATTTCACACTTTATTGGACACAACATTGTTCTTTTTCCAAGAAAAGACGATGAGAGAAAAGTTATACAATAGCATAAACTGGAAACAATTGCTATTACGGATAGTACACAAATTCTGAATAAATACGTCATCGGTCGAAACAAAAAGTTATTTCCTTATTATAATGTTTCGGTTCTTATTAACATAAAAACTATAAACTTTCTATAATGTTTTGTAAAAAAATGGATGGGATGGGATTCAATCTGGTGTCAAAACTGTATAAGAACTAACACTCTGCTACTCTACCCACTTGATCACAGTGACTACGTAAGAAATCAATGCTCATGGCTATAGAGCATTTCATTCCAAACTTAAGAAAACAGTTTTCCTCTTTGAATCTATATTTCCGTAGAACATCTTGGTCGCAGAAGCTAATTTATATTTGGCAGACAATTTAAACCTTAGATTTAAACCAATAAATGCAATATTTTACTCCACTTTCGAGTTCCTTGATTCAGCTCTCCCCTTACCAATCGTGCCATTGCCTTTGCAATCATGCTCTGCTACTGCAAGATCCCTCGACAACAGTGTTGCCAGTATATACACAAAATCGAGCAAATTTTTGTTTTTTGCTTATATTTTTATTATTTTATTATCTTTTTTGGAAATATCGTCTTAGATGGATTGCTTTCTATTATCTCCACTTACTAATACCTGAATGTTACCCACAAACGTAAGGAAAATTGAATAATTGCGAAAAATCGTTGGTTAGAGTATACGCCATTTTTTTCTTTGCGTACGAGGGTACCAATTCCAAGTAAATCATTAATGCACCCATGCCTTATGAGACGGTATATACCAATATACACGTCCAAAAAGTATTAAGATTTCATCAGAGAAGGTATGTTACATCAATCGAACACCTTCCACTATAAATATTTTGGCATTTTTATTCATGTAAGGTAACAATATGGACCACCTAAACTTTCGAAAGTACATATCTTGTTCATATAAAACCATACAAAATTTATAAATTCTGCAATTTCTGAAATTAATTGAGGGTGGGCGAATGTAGCCCTCCCGAAATTTGAGGTGATGCAAAGTACCCATGTCTTATGAAAGGAAATGGACCCGTATACACATTAATATAACCATATAAGGTGATAAAACCTTAAGAAATGTGATAAATTAGGCTGAGAACCGATCTTGTCGCAAACACGTGGTTGTACTAATTTTTTAATCCATGAAATCGAACGACATGGACCATCCAAATTTATATTGATACATACCAGGGTTCCATGCTACTGTACCCGGCTGGGATTGAACCCGAGACGCAAAGCACCTGCACCAATATACAGTACCTATGTCTTACGAAAGAGAATGGACCGCTGTACCCACCCATATAACCATATAACGTAATAAGACAGCAACAAGGGGAATAAATTTGGTAAAATATCTCCAAAATTTGAATTTGTGGCAATTTTGTACTCATGAATGTGAACGAGATGGACCCCCAATACTTACTATGGAACATACGCTGGTTCTATACTATCATACCATTTTTATTTAAATTTTGCAATTTACAAAATTTAAAGGGAGTAATCCTACATTCCCATGCTAAAGTGTACAGGGTTGGCCAAAGTACCAATGACAAAACATAGAAGTAGTGGTCCTAAGTACCCCTGGTCATACACACCGAGCTAAGGCATTGTCCTTTTATTTTTGACTTCTCAAAACTTTTTGCTGACTAGACGCGATATAGTGCGTAGTATTACCTCCTAGATAACTTCTCAAACTAAAGAATTTCAAAATGAAATTTTCAAACTAAAAGTTTCCAACCAACTTTGTCAAACTTCTTCTTAAGTTCTTAAAGCTGAATTTCTAACTAATCATTTCAAAACTTATACTGTGATCGAAAAAACTGAAATAATAGGTTTTGAAAATTTATTTAAATATTAAGCAAGGATATAAAAATGATGAAATAATCAAATTTCAAGAACAAAATTTTCACTGATCAGTAAATCAGAGTGCACCAAGAATCATTATTTAATAAATTAATAAATGATTTTAAAATTAAGGAAAATTGTGGAAAACTTTTCAAATTCTTAATCAAGATTTGAAAGTGATCAGTGATCAGAGTGCATCAACAATAACGTTTCAGTTATTAACGAGTCGAATTGCACCAAGATTAACTGTTCCATCAACGTTCTTACACTGTAAGTCAGCGTTTCCCAACCTTTTTCAACTTACGGCACACTTCAGGTGTAACATGGATTCTCACGGCACACATACAGATATTATTATTTGTAAATATAAAAAACAGTGTTATTTATTTGATTAGGTGGTTAGAGGTAGGGTTAGGTGGTAGAGCAGCCAGGGCTGCACCTCGCCCTCTTCAATAAAGACATTTTTTTCATTGATTACTGATTTCCTTCACACAGAGAAGAAAACTCGATCACTGGTTTTTCCCCGTGGTAAATCATTATGCTTATTTTCCATTCTAATTTAAAAAACAGAAAACAATTGCAATAAAATATTGGATTCAGGTTTTTAAAAATACGCTTTCTTTTTCGAAAACTGTATCCAAACTTTTACTAAGAAGGAAGATCATTAAACAACGAACGAACAAACAAATCTCTTTTACTTTTAAAACACAAATGTAGGTAATTTGTCGAAAGGATTGAATGATATTTTAAATTTTCAAGTTACGAAATAGTCTGCTACAATAAAGAAGCAATAATGGTCATAACAATAACAAATACTTTTTTCAACATTAGAAATGTACAGAAAAGTAACACGGTATGGAACTTAAAATTCCAGATTCATAGTAGAGGTTCACAGCAACGTGCAATACAAATATACATTTTCTCCTACGTTTTGCAATTAGATTGCTATAGAATTAATACTTTTGTTTTGATTTCCTCGCGGCACACCAGCGGTCCATTTACGACACACCACTGTGCCGCGGCACACCGGTTGGGAAACGCTGCTGTAAGTTATGACTAAATACAGAAGTGTGAAAATGTGGCACTTGCATGTCTGTGAATTTTCTTAATTATGTTTAACCATCAAACCTTATATTATTTTTTAAAATGAAACTATATATTAGGGGTCAAAGATACAATTTAGAGTTAAAATTTTCCAATTCTTATGTATATCATTAAGTTACAATATTTCCCTCTTAAATTTTAATTCCAAAATTAGGAGTTTAGAGTTCAATCAATCAGATTTCACTAAACATAACTTTTCATCAATGATTAAACTCTGAGTTGCTTTTAAAGTTCAAAATATGAAATAGCTTTTGTTACATATCAAGCGCTTGGAAATTTTTCGTTCAGATATGAACGAATAATGGGATATGAATCAGAAGGGACGCCATCATGTATAAACCACATACACTGTCGTGTGCTCAGTGGCACGTCTTTAAGTAGAATAGGTAGGCCCTAGGTCAGAAACTGTAGATATGATATTGCTTGCGTCCAATCGCTGTAGTAAGAAGTGTTGTTTCACAACGTCGTCATCAGTAATACCAGCCAACGCATGGAATTGGAAACGCTGATGATGCTTCGTCTCTACAATTGCATGTGGGTTGTTGGGTGTCCAGCGATGGTCCTTGCGGACATTTGTGATGCCATGCCGTATGAATGCCTCATCTGAGAACAACATGTGCTAGAATTTTCTCCGCGTTTCATTCACTTTCTTTGTGCCCCTTGGGCCGCCACTGCTTCGCCATCACTTATACATAATTGGATTATTTGGATGTGCTTTCCTTTGATATCTTTTGATCCGAGATTCTTATTTCTTTCCGTTCCAAAGATACTGTATTCCTATATTCCACCTCCCATAGCGTCCCTACAGCGTAGACATTGTTGCCTTTGTTCATTAACATTTGTTGCTGCATGTTCGAAGTAACATCCCCACCTACAATTTTTCACTGTAAATTTTACTTTTTTTCATGTTTCTTTCACTTTCTTTGTGCCCCCCTCTAGCGCTGCCACTGTTTTGCCATTACTTATGCATAATTGGATTCTTCGGATGATGTTTCCTTTGATATGTTTTGACCCGACATTCGTAGTTCTCTACTGCAAATTGCCGTCTCAGAAGGTGACATTTCAGACGTCTCTAGCGTCCAGACGAAGCCGCATTCACCCAATGTTCATATGGCATTTTTGCTTGTTTACCTGTAGATTCATCTCCCGAATTTTCCGTCATTGATCCACGGCCACCCTGCATAAGAAGATAATTTAGATCAACAATACCACATTTTAATATGAATATTTTGACAATTTTTACCCTTAGAAGAGGACAAGAAGAACGACACAAATTTTCAAATGATATACTTGAATCCTAGAGAGCGAGTGTGAATTTTTGGACAATTGTCAAACCTAAGTGATGATTCTATGTAAATTTACAATTTTTTTCGAAGAAAGAATCTATGTATTGATGTCTTATCAAAAAATGATTCTTCACTGTTATCTTCATTATAATGATATAAAATGTTAAAGGCTCGTGGAAGAAGACAAATTAGATCAATAAGTGTCTATGGTACGTGGGAATAAAAATATTTGACAACTTTAAATGCGTGAAAGCGAATGATATGAATAAGTCCAATTTACCATGGTATGTTATTTGAGTGCTGGAAAACATTTACCAAAATTTACTTTTAAAAATTTCTAACTTTAATGAATGAGTCAATATACCTAAGTCGTCTAAAACTGTGTACAGACATTCTACCGTAACTAACACTATATTGTTGAAACTAAACGAGGGTAAGACCACTTCCGGACTACCCTATATAACATCATACCACGTGATCAGGTCATGTCACGTTCCTCAGCAAAGAAGAGAAAAGTTACATCAAGTCATGTCAATAAGCTGATAGTAAACATTAAAATTCAATTAGAAATATTAAATTTACTAGACAATGTGCTTTATGTTAATCTTTTATCTTTTATTGGGTAACCAATATAGAAGAAAGTAAAGTTTAAATAAAGAAATGCATATATATATATATATATATATATATATATATATATATATATATATATATATATATATATATATATATATATATGTATATATATACGAGGTGTGACAATTAAATAACGAGACTGACCACCTCCTGTTGCGCAGGATCGCGGGGGAAGGTAGCTAATGATGTGTTGTTGATCTTGAACCTGGACGACTAGCCTCTGTTTGTTTCATTATTCTGAAAGCTTTTCTTTTCTTTGCAGGCTTGCATGAAGAGGAAAGTGTTCTGTAGTAGTGCCGGTATCATGCTGAACAGCAAAATTGAGCAGCGCATTAACATCAAATTCCTGGTGAAATTAAACAAACCACCGATGGAATGTTGTACGAGGGCCATCCAGAAAGTTGTTCCCGTTTGCGCCGCATGAAGCACTGACGACTCGGGGAGCCGCTGGGCAAGCCCAGACCGCGTCAGTGGCTTGTCTGCCTGCTCTATGCGCGGTTGCGTGACGCTAGCAGTGCCTGTATCGTGTCTGTGCAGGTTCAAAATGATTAAACGAATTGAAACCCCCGCCAGTTGTGAAGTGAGGGCCGTGATTAAATTTCTTAATGCACGAAACGTTCGACCTTGTGAAATTCATCGCCAATTAAAGGAGATGTATCGAGACAATGTGATGGACGAGTCGTTTGTCCGGCGTTGGTGTCGCAGCTTCAACCTGGGGAGGGGGAGTACACCCGACGAGGAGCGTTCAGGGAGACCATCTGTTATTACATACGAACTGTTGAGGTCAGTAGACAAGTGCGTGAGGAACGATCGGCGCGTCACAATTGATAAACTCTGTGAACATTTTCCTAATGTGTCTCAAACAATTGTTCATGAAATTGTCAAAGACCATCTACAGTATTCAAAAATCTGAGCAAGATGGGTCCGTCGCATGCTCACAGATGGGCACAAAAACAACATCGTATGGCCCCAGCACGGACGTTTCTGGGATGTTATTCCGATGAAGGAGGCTCTTTCATGAGTCCCATCATTACAGGGGACGAAACATGGGTTTGTTATGCATCACCTGAGAGTAAACGACAGTCCTTGGAGTTGCATCACGCTCATTCACCAACCAAACCAAAAAAAAAAAAAAAAAAAAAATACAAGACAGTTCCGCCCACCAGGAAGCTCATGGCAACCATATTCTCGAATCGACGAGGTGTATTGCACATTGATTTTATGGCCCGTGGAGACACAATTAATGCTAATGCGTATTCTGAAATATTGAAGAAATTACGACGGGTAATACAAAATCGACGGCGAAGTCTGTTGTCTACAGGTGTCATTCTCCTTCATGACAATGCCAGGCTCCATGCAGATGCGAAAACACAACAACTTCTACAGCAATTCAAGTGGGAAACCTTCGACCATCCACTGTATATCCCGGACTTGGCCCTGTCGGATTTTCGTCTCTTTACGAAGCTTAAAGACTTTCTGGCAGGAAAAAAGATTTGACTGCGATGAAGAACGTAAACGAGACGTGACTATATATCTCAATACGCTGGCGGGGGAGGACTATGACGCTGGAATACAAAAGCTCGTCACACGGTATGACAAATGCCTCAATTTGCTTGGCGATTATATGGAGAAGTAGTGTAAAGTATGCTCTTTTCAATAAAAATGTGTATATTTATTAATATGTACTACTGTATTTTTATTGCACAAACGGGTACCACTTTCCGGATGGAACTCGTACAATGTTAAAAGAGGTGTATGGTGATAATGCTATGTTTAATTTATTTTGAGCTTTATTTTTTAAATTTGTTTCAGCTTCTTGCCACCGATTTTGCAAAGACTCTTCAATAGGTCTATTATTATTTAGTACAGCTCCTGCTACATTAATTCCTGTACGTATCAACTCTTTACCAACAGTTTTTGCACCTTGTTTTAATAAAGGAAATACAGTACGAAATAAACCTCCTAGTAAACTACCAATGCCATAACCTTCTTGATATGCTGTACCTTTATACACGTTATAATCACCTCCTGCTTGACGCGTATAGTAATTAAAGTACGGCTCAATCATCTTTCTTTCTTTCTATATACTTAAAAATTTCAATAGATTACAATACAATATTATTTTTATTGCTTATAAGTACACCATTTGCGTTTACGGGGTGGAGGACCATCCTCTTCGTCCTCTTCGTCTTCTGTTAGTTTTCTAATATAATCTATTCGTTAAGGATTACCAATGTACTCTAAGGGTATATTAGCTTTTGCTAATAATGTAGCAAAAGGTTTCCAGCCGGCACCTGAAATATTTTTCTTACGACATCTAACAAAATCGGATATCAAATCCACTATATTTGCACCTGGAATTAATTTATTATTACTATTCACATTTCCATTATCGTCCCATTGAATATTTGGATTTTTTTTTTCAATTTACGTAATAAAGGTCTTGCTTTACGTTTACAAATTTCAGGGAGAGTAGATATTATTTCATAATCATCCTCCTCCTCCTCATCCTCTTCTTCTTCTTCCTCCGTAGTAGTAGTAGTAGTAGTTGCTGTTGTAACTGCTGTCGGTTTTTGAATAATATTTAAATATTTTTGTAAGACTTCTCTATATCTTGTCCATTTTTCTTCTGCATTTAAACTTTTATTATTTAAAATTTCTTTCATTTCATCATCAAGATTAGATATCGTTTGATAATGATGCAATTTTTCTGGTGAGATTAAAATAAGTTTTTGTGCGTTTTGCATAATTATTTAATTAAACTAGATAGTATACCCCCTAAAATAGGTGCAAGCAATGCAGTAAGAAAACCAACTTTTTGTATAATTATTCGTTTTTTCTTTTGTTTTAATGACGGAACTTTTTTCACCAAATATCTCAGTTCCTTTTTATATTTTTTATCTTATTTATCTCTGTTTTATTTAATGGAACATTTCCCTGTAATACGTTATAGGAACATTCACAAATAGAGCGAATTAAATCAGGATCTGCATTTTGTAAAATTGCCTTACGTGCTTTCGGTTTTGACTTTGCTAAAAGTTTTAACAAATGTGCATTTTCCTTACTAATCATTTGTTTACGGCTATTAAAGCACAAATAGTTGTTAGAATATAAACCATATTACAATTATTTTTTACAGGCACATAAACATAATTAAAAGAATCTGTTGGAAAGATATTTGTTCGAACTCGCTGCTCATCAGGAGTATTTTGTTTTAAATCAAAAAGTAAATAACCATGTGCAATTCGAGTTGCATCTTCATATGCTACTTGAATAAATTTTGTATTACCTGGATACAATTGTCGTGCCAGATAATTAATTTGAGCTTGGTCTCTAGGATTTTTAAAACAAACAATATAATGACAATTTAACGAAATATCCCGCATTCCTTTTTGTTGATGAAAAATATTCTGTGTTATAAATATTACACTTATATTTCTATGATGGCTACCCTTAGTAGAAATATCTACAATCCGATGGTCACACTCACGCATTAAGTCATCAATAATGACAAGATGTGGACCCTCATGTGCTTGAAATTCATTATTTTGAGGTAAACCTTTTTTAAACGTGCAGTCTGAAAGAGTATCATACAATGGTTGCCATTCACCATAACACCATACAATATTTTTAAATAACTTACTATAATGGTCAAGAAATGTTTTAACAAAATATGATTTTCCACATCCTGTAGGACCTGCTACCATACATGTAAAAGGAATTTTCCATTCCATCTCTATTACAGATATATCACATTTATTTTAAATAGCGTTTTTAAATATTTTGCTTTCTTTTCTTCTTTACATAAAAAGACAGCGTTTGTTGAAGAACAAATTTGATTTAATATACTTTTTACTTGTGATACTGATAAACCTCGTGATGATGATGACAATTTAACTAAGCAACGGAAATTTACAGTGTTGCTAGAATTTAAAATATAAAATTCACCTTTTGAAATACTTGTGACGACATGCTTCATCTATAAATTCTTAATTTTTCTTTTTTTTACAATATAGTATGCTTTAAATCAATCCAAGAATTTTCACTTTTTGGCAGACCCAACCATTTCACATAGGCCTTATTATTTTTCTTTCGCAAAACTTTTTCAATTAAATATGTTTTTGGAAATTTCGTTAATTGTAATTCGTGTCCGTAAAATCTTCCTTCAATAGGTTAATTATTGGAGTCTACTAAGTGATATGTTGGAGGACTAGTGAGGAAAATTTTAGGAATTCGAAAAATTTCTGTACTCCAATTGCGTGTAAAACCTCTATCAAAACCAGGACGCTTAAGTTTACTAATTCTTACATATTCACCTATCTTAAATTTACTTTTTCTTTTTATCACAGAAAACTTTTTGCAATATATGTTTGTCAATAAATGTTTTTCATTTTCTTTTTTAATAGCGTCGATAGGTTTCATTTTAATAGTGGAATGAGTAGTATTATTATATTTATGTAGTAATTCCGGCAGAATGCCAATCCATTTATAATTTCCCTGCAGTGTAAATTGTCTCCACGTTAAATTACGTAATGATCTATTAAATCTTTGAATAATACTTGCTTTCACATCACTGTACGTGGAATAATGTTTAATGTTATTTTGGTTCATCGCCTTCTGAAATTTTGAATTATAAAATTCTCGACCCCTGTCAGTTTGTAAAAATTTGGGGCTTTTGTTTGCTTTTCACAGTACTGTTATAAATGCTTGTGTAATTTCTTTCCCAGTTTTACTTTTCACAGGAATAGCCCAAGCATATTTAGAGAATGTATCTATCACAGTTAATAAATATTTGAAATTTCTATTAATTTTTGCTAGACCTTTCAATTTTCCACTATTCATTTCAACTAAATCAGCTTGCCATAAATCATGAATACCTTTCGTTATAACGGGTACTCGAGGATAGTTTCGTCTAGCACTTTTATGTAATTCTGCAACTATTTGTTCTCGAACTGATTGTGACATATTTTTTTTTGTTTATCAATAATAATATATCAAAAAATTATCATATTTACATTATACAAATCTTACATGTTAAATCTTTATTATGATACCCCCAAGGAACAGTATGTATATTACAATTTAAAATTTTTCTCTTGTCATCATACGGATCTAGCGCTAATTTTGTTACCTGATTTGTTGTTAAATTGTGATATTTGCTTTTAATTTCAAATTGTGTTTTATGAATCGTTTCGTTTTGAAATAGACATGATTTATAATCGTTAAACGTAATTTGTTCTTTAACTACATTTTTCTTGATCCCTTTACATTTTTTCAATTCTTTATTTTCATCAGTTTTTATTGCATAATTTTTTGCTCGTAAACCAACATATTCAATGATAGGAACTCCACTTAACTCATCTTTCATTTTACCCAAAACGTGTTTTTTTGTTATATAAAGCATGATTTTCTGCATAATTAGAAGTATCAAAATAATCGTTCATGTCTTTTATATCTTTATAAATATCGTCGGTTTTAATGTAGTAAATGAAAGAGTCAGTATCCATATAAGTAATGCTAATCTTATCTCCATATCGAGGTTTCATTATATTGTAATGGAATTCATACATTGCTAATTTTGATAGTTCCAAAACTGTTGCTCCTACAGAGATCGGTTTATTTAAAGTTACAGATTTTTTTAACATATGGAATAATGCAAGATTATCTCCTAATTTTACCCAATTTTGAAACTGATCTTGCGCTACTAATGTTTACACTATTTTCATTGTTAATTAATTTTATATCAATGCGTTTTCGTACATTCTCCATTGTCTTTCCGTATACAGAATTATTTAATAACTTATAGAAATCTTTTTCAAATTCAATTGTGGCCTTTGCACGACGTTGAGTATTTTCTTGTATATATGATGCAAGCCATTTACATTGACGAAACCATAATATTTATATGTACTTTTACCAGTATTAAACCTTGTTTTAGATAAAATTGTAATACTCTATAATGCAAGATATAATTCGATTTCGATTTAAGTGTTAATAGTAATTTTGAGTATTTACCATTCGGTGGAACTCCATTAGTGGGAGCACACGGAAAATCAGAATGGTATTCGTGTAAATAATTTGGATACTCTAAATCCACTTCTAGAAGAAAACCCATTCACTATCCGTGGGCCAATTGATAATTTTATTCTTGTCTTGCCAATTGTGCATTTTATCCTGCCACCGAAAACCACAATATGGTAAATAGTCAATCATTGATAGTCCATACAGATTGTTCATGTCAATATACAGTAAATAAGATTTTTCTTTTTCCGCATCAAAATCATGTACGTAGGTAATTATTAGCTTTGGCATACCTTAATACAGCTTGTGTAATACCTCCGCGAATCGATTTTTCTACAAACATATACATATTGATATCTGATAAAAGTTGAAGTTGAATTTTTGTTTTATATAACATGGCTTGCCATGCCAAACCACGTGCAGTAAAACAATTAATTGGATCAATGGATTTAAACACGTCTTTCGAAAATTCTTCAACACATCTGCTGTGAGAAGTACATCACATTTTAAATATAGATCATGGTAGTCCCCTAAATTTTCACATTTAAACACACGCCAAATCAGTTTTGCACATTGATAACCAGTCTCGGAAATTTGTGTTCCATTCAATTTGCTATTAAATGCCTCTCTTTCAGGAAATTCAGTTACTTTAAATGTATCTAAATTTGTTATGTAATCATAATAATAAATTCCCTTTCGGAGAATTAAAGGGAACTTATCATCAGAAAAATATTGCTTTGTATAGACAAATTGCTCAGGTTTTAATTTTGACACCAAATTTTCGAGACTGTACGGAAGAAACATAAATAAGTGTACAAAACCTAACTCGATAGGTCTACCATTAAAATTAAAGTGCTTAGAGAATGTGATGTATTTCTCAGTGCTTTCAGCGATTACAGAAATATTGCCAGGTGTGCAACCTAATTCTTTCACAAATAAATGTGCATCATAGGCAGACAAATTATGGAAAAATACAGGGATAAAATTACTTTGACGTTTAATTTGCAAATTTCAATTATTGCACACCGTGGCGATATATTCACCAGTTAAATGGTTATGATGTTTAACTTTTCTATTGCTACTCATATATTTACTATCGCAAACAGAGCATTCAATGGATAGATTAAACTCCTGTAACTGAGAACTATTTAATGGTATTAATGGTTTTTGTTGATCTAATATGTTTATGATTTTTCTTAATTCATTCTCCATAGCAGACATAAACTTCATCGATACATTTTCTAATCGATAAATAACTAGATCTGATTTCATATATTTGTTACTCCAACACACAATATAACCAAAACTGCATGGCATATGTTGCTGAATTTGTATTGTATGAGATTCGCTTTGTTTATTTATAGGTTTTTATAAACTTTCGAAATCTGCAACTATTATCACATCATTCTGTAATAACAATTTCAGATTTCGAAATTTTAAAACATCTCCTTATTTCGGCATGTTATTTTGGTTGGAGTGTGTTCTTTACATAATTTCTCATGTTCATCTAATTTTGATTTGTTATAAAAAGATACTAAACATCATCTACAAATAAATGTTTGATGAGTACCAAACCGATGTCTAACTAAACCATTTAAATTTGTAATTAAATAATAATGAGAGTTTAAATATAATAAATCTATATGTTTAAAGACACCTGTATTTTCGCTTATACGTAATGGAAAAATTGTTTCATTATCATAATTAATGCCATATATATTAATAGAAATTTGTTCCTTAGTAAATGCAGAATGATACATATGTTCAAATTTGCTTATGTGTTCTACTTCAACAGGGAATTTTATATTCGTTTTTTCAAATAACGGTAATAAAGTATTAATATATTGTATGTAATTATTCACACGATGTGGATGTTCCTTTACTGGATATAAAGCAGCTAGAATGCAGTACATAAAACATCTATTATCGTTATTTTGAATATTTAGAACACAATTCTTTTTAGATAAAATCCATTGAGGCAATTTTTAAAAGATGCAGCTGACAGGGGATCATATTTACTGATTTTAATTTTTAAGTGATGGTTTGGTTCAGAACATAAAGAGCATCCTGATTTCTTAATTGCTCTGTTTTCTTGTTCAAATAAAATTTTATTAAATAGTTTTTCAATTACAGAATTCACATCTGTACTCAGTAAAATAATTTCGTTACCACTATTTACAAAGAATCTACATGTTTCTAAATCTACTGGTTTTATAAAAGTTGTAGCCAAAGAAAAAATTACTTTAAAAGATGTATTAGTTTGTTCCTGTTTTAGTATATCTAAACAGTCTTTTCTTTTATTATTTAAAAAACAACCTCTATCCTCATTTAAAACAGTATCACATTTTAAAATGATTTTGTTTTCAAATTATTATTAAATAGAGTATCAGTTGGTGAATTGATAGTATTTGGTTTAACCTTTTTTGTTGCCATTTTTTAAAAATAACTCAATGTTACTATAATAATTTTGAAGTGAGTTTTTATAATATGATATTATTGTTATAAAATGCCTTACCTAAAAACAAAACCACGCTAATAATATAAACACACACAAAAAATCTGAACTTTACACCTGAAACACTAACAAGGAACTGATTAAAAACAACTTCTCGTTTTTTTAAAAAAATAACTCAATGTTACTATAATAATTCTGAAGTGAGTTTTTATAATATGATATTATGGTTATAAGATGTCTTACCTAAAAACAAAACCACACTAATAAAACCACACAAAAAATCAGAACTTTACACCTGAAACACCAAGAAGGAACTGATTACAAAAAAACATCTCAATCAGTCTTTTATACCTGTGTGAATGCATTGCGCTGTATTGCGCAATAGGGACGAGTCACGGTCAGGGATTCCCCCTTTTTTAATCCTATCGTTGAACGACAAGTTATACCGCGAGCGATCAACATATACCTTTGTGATTGATTGCATTACGTAATATTACGCAATATAGATGATATCATCAAATCACGTTCAAGGATTCATTTTTTTCAATCCTATCGTTGAATGACAAGTTATACTATTAAATCCGTATTGTCTGTTAAAGAGAAAACTAGCTCAATGTTTTTTTAAGATCCGGATGAATGACGTAATGAGAATTATCCACATATGGCGGATGTTATTATGTAACTGATAACAAAACACGGAAGTTCGCATTCCTTTGCAATCTTTAAATAATCTTTTTTATGTTCAAATATAGGTTAGAACAAGTTCACTCCTTAAAAGAATCTTTGCTATAGGGTTCGAATGTATGTTATGTTCAAATAGGGGTTGAAAAATGAGAATGAGTACACCCCCGTAGTCTTATGTCTGCTATGTGTTATGTGCTATGTTCAAATAGAGGTTGAAAAGTGAGCCATACTCTTTTACTAGCCCTGCTATGTTTATAGTTAAAAATAAGGGTTGAAAAAAAATGGTCATTAAAGAGAACGAGTTCACCCCTGTTATGTTTCATATTGTCTGCTATGTTCGTTATGTTAAAATAGGGGATGAAAACGAGTTCACTATGTTTCGTAGTCTCTGTCTGATGCGCTATGTTCAATTAAGGGTTGAATCTGTTATATTACGTAGTCTGATGTTCTGCTATGTGTTCATAGGGGTTGGAACGAGTACACCCCCTATAAGGGTTGGAAAATATACCATACTCTTTTACTAGTTCTGCTATGTTAAAATAGGGGTTGAAAAAAGGGGGAAGGAGTTCACCCCTAAAATGTGCTCATAAAAGAGAACGAGTTCACCATTGTTATGTGTTGATAGTCTCATGTTCAAATAGGGGTTGGAAAATATGCTCATAAAAGGGAACGAGTTCACCCTTGCCATGTTTCGTAGTCTTAAGTATTATCTTCTATGTGTTCGTAATTTCTGCTATGTTAAAATAGGGGTTGGAAAATATGCTCATAAAAGGGAACGAGTTCACCCTTGCCATGTTTCGTAGTCTTAAGTATTATCTTCTATGTGTTCGTAACGGTTGGAAAATATGCTCATAAAAGAGAACGAGTTCACCCTTAAAAGTATGCTCGGTTCAAATAGGGGTGGAGCAGGTCTTATGTATTCTCCGCTCTGCTGTATGTTCGTTATGTTACGTAGTCTGATGTTCTGCTATGTGTTCGTAGGAGTTGAAAAATATGCTCATAAAAGGGAACGAGATCATCCCTTAAAAATATGTTCATAAAAGGGAACGAGTACACCCCCTAAAAAGTGCTTATAAAAGGGAACAAATACACCCCTAAAATGGAGGTCGTAAAAGACCGTGGGTTCACGGTGTAAGGTGCTCGATTTCCCAGGGGCTCCTGAGTTGTTCTATGTTGGCCTAGGTTGTTCCAGATCGATCCATTTTCTACTACTGAAGCTATATTAAGACAAAATAGTAAGCAACTATTTAAATTATTCTAAGTACATTATATGTGTATTTTGTTATAACTTCTTATAGCTTGTATTGTGTTAAAGAAATAACAGCTATTCTATCTGGAATGCTCGTTTCTCACAGGGAATAAATAATATTTGTGAAAGACATTTTAATTAAACTTATTTATAATTAATATTTAAACACTTTTTTATCCTTGTTACAGTATTTCTATTAAAGATAAATGGTAAATATCACTATGAAGATAACCTCATGTCAATTGATTCAGCTCTTTTCTTACTTCGGACATTTTAGGAATACAAGATCAGAAATGTAAATATAATAAATAATGTCCTATTTTCCATTTAGAAGCAGTATTTCTGAAAATGATGCTATACATGTTCAGTAATGATTAGTTTAATGTCTAGTTTCGTTTTACTAACTTGAGGGCTGTAAAATTGCTACTACTTTTCTGGAAAACAATTTTAATTCAATTTGATTCCTCTTACAATATACATTTTAATCCACATGAATTTCACAAATGCCTCTCCTGTTAAGAGCTATCTTCAAAAATTCATTTCAAACAGTTTCATTGTTTCCTCATATTGCACACATTATAAGCACAAAATCTTAAATTAAAGTATTATAATAATTTGCCTTGCTCTCCTCTTTAAAATTGGAATTTCCTGGAAATGTAGGGCACGTGTACACTAATTTCTTAAGACAAGTTTATATTTCGATTTTCACCTGTCTAGCTTGAGGTGCTTGTGAGCTGCTCCGTTTTATGTTTACCATATAAAGCAACTTGCTCACTCTGAGGATACTTTTTTGTTTTGTTTTGTTTTTTTTAATCAAAATAATGTATATGCAAGGCTTCAGCAATTTTTTCTATGTATGTTCAAAAATTACCTTCAAATGCCTTCTGCATTTTCTCTTGAAAGGGCGACATGTAATTTAATTATTTTTAACCCAATTATTAATAATATCTGCTGAAAATAAACAAGATGACATAAAAATAATGGTATAGTGTTTATAATATGGATTAAGAATGTTTTTGCCTAGATGCTACGCATCTTAAGTGTTTTGAGGTTTCTGTATTAGCAATACGCGAAACGTATATTAATGAATGATTACGATATTTTCGACATGGTTAAAGAACCGTTACCTGTGATAAAGTTAACGGATTGATTCTAATAACGAGTTCGACCACGATTGTCTTTCTAGCAATCTGTTGCAATATAAAAATCAAAAAAGCATTTTGTTTTAAAGTTTGTTGTAAAAAGTAACATACGTACTAATATTATAAACTTACAAGACACACTTGCCTCATTCTAGTAAATACATATATAGAGATTTCAGATTATTTCAGATTTATTCCTCTTTTACTCAAAAGGAGTTCACTTATTTTCCCGCTTTATTTAGTTATTTTGTATATAATTCACCTAGATCATGACGTTGCCTATGATGAGTAAGAATTTGGGTGTGTGTATGAGAAAGCAAATTGTAATCAGAATATTTACATAGGAAATTATTTAATAAACTATAGTAAAATAGATAAGGTATCATAAGTATTTGTGTAACTTAATGAATATATAGCAATTACGTAATTAATTCCAAGCACGAAAGTTTTAAAATACTTTCCTTTGGATTACAAAGTTGCGAGAGAGTCCCACAGAATGCTTTCCAAAAATGACATTCAGGTAGTCTAGAAAACAAAATAAAATTGAATGTTAATTTAGGTATATTAAAGAAGTGACTAATTATATTGGTGGTGTTACTAATGCTTAAAGACGGTAACTGGCAACAACATTATTTCGGTAAACAAAGATCAAATAGAGAATAAACGTTTTGAAGCTTTTTCTTGTTTTAAGAATGAATGTGTAATTGAGTGCTGGTGTTGTGTCATATTTAATCAGGAGATTAATAGGCGCTCATGTTTGAACAGAATAAAATGCACTGAATTTTGATATGAGGAAAGGTCATCTGAATCTATGAATTAAGTTGTTATATAGTTAAGTAATAAGAATGTAAATTTTACTAATCCACATAAATAAGATAGGTAGATTAGTTGATTATTTTGGACATTATATTAAGTAGTACAATACAATAGTACATTTACTTTCGTATTATGTGTCTTAATATTTATTTTCGATGGTACGCAGGCGTACAACAAGTTATATATATCATCGTCTTAGAACTAATTTTGTGAGTATCCGTGATTCACACCAAACTACAAGACGTAAAGATAATTCATAATTCTCGGTTTTAAAGTACATTATTTTTATACGACATACTGTTAAATAATAATAATCATCATCATTGGTATTCTTCTATTATTGGCAGGTAACTTGCGGCAGGTGAGAAGTTTCCATACTTCATTGTCTTTACTTAACTTGCTTCTTCAGGTACGATATTTCCTTCTTGTTATCGTCTTTCATTGTAGTGTCCTTCGCCCCCTCTCACTCTTTCCTGCCACCATACCTTCTACCGCGTTCCTCATGATATACTTCCTACTTAGTCAATACCCCAACCAGTTTTCCTTGCTCTTCTTCATAATATATAGGATTGCTTTAACCCCTACTGTATCTAACACCTTCTCAGTCGTATTTTACTTGATCCAGCCAATTCTTTCCATTCTTCTCCACACCTACATTTTCAAAAAGTTTCCAGTAGTTTTTCATCACTTTTGAGTAATGCTCATGTTTCTGCACTATAAAAGTTTATATTATGTCAATTTTCACCAATGAAAGCTTTTGAAAAACATACTATTCTTAATTTCTTGTAACTTAATTCCTATTTATTTGAAAATATGTCATATTATGATCTTATTATTCGACTTTAAGGTGTCGTGGATGCGCTTTCATCTCGCTTGCATTGTTCGTATTTTGTGGCTTTTTGTGTTATTATAACGTCCTTATATTCTAACATTGTATAATAAACGCAGAATTATAGGTTTTGTTTCCTACTCAGATTTGAAATATGTAATATTTTAATATAGTTCATTTTCAAAAATAATACATCTTTATACTGGGATAGTAACAGTATTAGTCTGGCGGTATTTCATTGTATGTTACACAATGTCCTTCTGTTTACGTTTCCATAGTGCACAATTTCTTTGTTTAAGTTCAAGTTAGTATAAACGTGTCAGAAACGTTTGAAGATAAATGGTTCACCACGTATGTAAAAAGATTACGAAACGTAGAGTTTACCATTTTACTTTTCTTGATTAAACCCAATAATTTACGTTATTATCTAACATTGAATTCTATTTGCTTACTCATCATTGCGGTTTTCTTTTGCCAAGTTACTAACCAGCGTACTTCTTGTGTATAAGACCGCGTGTTCAAATCTAGGTTTGAACACAAAGAATAGTAGTGGTTTTGAGTACACCTTAAGCACTAAATAACATATAAATATTGGCTGAAAATGAACGTTAAGTTTTAATCAATAGTTTTATTATCTCTGAAATTTATATTTTATTCCATTATTTCATCGACGGGTAATGAATTAAAATATTTAACAACTATCGTAACAACAGTTATTTCCTTCTCTGTATTCCACATTTTGTGTGGAATTTGATACGTATTAACATATTTTTTGAATTGGCAATAAGCTTTGTACATATTTTTTTTTATTAATTAAGCTTTTAACAGATTGTAATCTTATTATTCTTTATTATATCTCTTGTTTTAAGATGATGAGTGTGTTGGCAGTGAGAGGGAATACCTACAGAGCTCTTCAAATTAACTCCAGATACAATACAAGCTACTGGTACGCCTTCAATTACTATCAACCTCAGTATTCAATTACTATCAACCCAACAAATATAATATTGCAGGTAATGCCTTAAAGGAAATTCAATATTTACTATTAAGTTTTACAAGTAACGATCACAATGGCTGATAAATTGCTTTAAATGTATTTATAATTGAAATTGAAAGCGGCCATTAGTCTTGCTTACACTTCTCATACCTCCCTAAACATTGAAGGAATTGAAGAAGTACATTAAAATACATTTACAGATTTCGGGTACAGAGCAATATGCGGTAGTGAGTACACATGATTATTTATTTGTCCTTTGTTAGATTAATACGGTGAACACCAAATTATTATAATAACAGTTAGGATATGTTAATGCTACACTACATCAGTTCATTAACAGCGATTAAAACATTAGTCGAACACAGTCTTTAACTATACATATGCAAACTACTACTTCTTGAAATTGCATTTATTTTATGCACGTAATGTGCCTCATTCATTTGTGGTTACTTTCTCATGAAATCTAAACTCATGTTCTCATTTCTCTAGATATTGATCACTCTGCTGAACTAAAATATCTTTATCCTAGGGATGAGAGAGGTGAACCATTAGATGAGGAAGGCGAACCACTGTCTCGTACATTAGTTAGATTGTTCGCAAACTTTGCGATCTATATGTATGTGATTCCAGTAATTGTTAATATTATTTGAGATCAATAGCGATTAGGCATCAAGGAAATAGAAGTTTTAAAATCTTGGATCCAAAATTAGAAAATATGTATGTATCGTTCCAAGAATTCATGTTTTTCTGCAATAGTTATATAAAAATATTAATTTACAAAAAATTAATAAAATAACATTGCAAAATTTTATAGGGATAGTTGCTAAAGAATGTCCAAACATTATTTTAAATTTATTTAACACGTGCAATTTAAGGAATATTTAATGGATATTTAACACGTGTAAATAATAGTTTACATGTAGATAAAAGAAAAAATATGCGATGATTTAACTTAAATTAGTATTAATTGTAAAATACTGGACCGTAGACATATTTAACGTTCAATAGAAAAAAATAAGTTTTTACAGGGAATACAGATGGTACTTTCGGCACTGATATCACATTTAACATTCAAATATTAGTTTTTGAACAAATTTTACTATAAATTGTGTAAACAGGACCGTGCTGGCCCAGTGGGTGCTTTATCCGAAACATCACACTTTATGTAAAGGTACATGTTTTTTTTTTTTTTTTTTTTTTAACTAATAAATTCTACAGTTGTCACTGATAAAGAACCCGTGATAAGTTCCTACAGTGCGCTCTTTACATAAGGCGTCCTTGCAAAACCACATCAAAGATAAACGGTTTTATTTATTATTCTGTATGACACAGTTGCGTATAATAAATACATTCTCTTATTGTTGATAAAGAACCCGTGAAAAGTACAGTGCGACCTGCGCATAGAGCGCCCTCTGAAACATAGCATTATTACTGGTTATACTTCTTTTTCTGTATATTAGTTCTGTATACTGAATTTATATAGATGCTGTTGGTAAAGAACCTGTAAAGGGTAGAGTCTATCCTTATAAAAGGCACCTGCGAAATATCAGATTATAAATACTTTTAAAATATTCTTATATCAGTTTTGTATTATTCATTCATACAGTTGCTATTGGCAGAGAACAGGAAAAGAGTACAGTCACTTTAAACGATATGCATAAAGAAAATGAAGTAATTAAAATGTAGATCTATTTGGTAAGATAATATGGGAATTGTTCGTAGTGCTACTCATTTATTGCCAACCAACTTTCAGATACAAAGCACAATCGGTACAGCGCAGTTCAAACAACTCCATTTTTTTTTAAAAAAATCTCTTTATTTACAAATTTGATTGTTCCTGTGTTTTAGAGCATTATTCGAACAATATGTGTATTTCTAAAACATGGCTATTTTGATTTATTGGTATACATTTAGCTTAATTTTCTTTCACAAAAAATCGTTACAACAACTAAAATGCGTTTCTCTAGTAGAGACGTTTTGATAGTTTAACTATTTACGTTACTAAACACATTTGATGGTTTTAATACATAAAATGGCATCCGAATATACAGGATGTAACTTAATTAGTATATCAAACGTCGGGAGCTGATTTCTGACACCAAGATAGAAAGAAAAGTATACACCAAACAGAGTGTAAAAACGAATCCTTTCGAAACCTTGATCACCCGAAAGTTTGTCGGAAAAATGTAAAAACAGCCATAACTCAAGAACAGAACGTCGGATCGAAGTCGGGTAAAAGATAATGTCCATTATTTTTAGCCGTACGTTCCATTAGTGTACAGTTAAATATAGTGCGGTGGCGGCGCAAGGATAACTCAAAAAAATGGAGTATTCCTTTGAGTATTTTATCTAACGTTGAATGAGGGAAATTAATAACAATCAAGTACCAGATTCAAAAATAAGAGTATATCGTTCAACTTAGAAGAAGAATACTTAGAATTCGTAAAAAGGAGAATACATATGTGTGAGTGATCTGTTTTATCTCAGTGCAGAATAAACTCCAGAAAGAACTTAAATGAAACGAAATCTTTAACGTATCATAGGAATATCTTCTAGGCTAATGGTGACAAATGATAAATGAACTGCTTCCTGTACTAGTTACGAGTGTGTGGAAATGGAAAAAGAACTTTGATCCAGATTAGGTTTAAAACGATTATGCATAGACAGTCAGGCGGCATGTAAAGAATCATAACATGTACTATCAAAAATGCAAAGATCATACGTGATGAAGGAGTGCACATGAGATTCTGCACATTACGAAGGTATTCCCATACATTTCGTGAATACATATTGGGCAAAAGTAAGCTGCATTATAGGGTTTCCTTACAATATGTAGCTCCATCGAATATGATACATATATGTATAGAAGCAACAAATATGGACGAAACACGAGATGTTGTATACGTTGCATAACGTCTGTGGCGTATTTAGGGGGGCTCAGCCGGCTCCAGCCTCTCCCTCGTTGAGTGCAAAGTTTTTTTAATGTACTTGCAGCTATAAAAGAAAAACTCTCGAAATTGTCATCTAATCCTCTTGTCGAAATGCAGAACAAAAGGCAGCATATCTACAACATAATGACCTATCCATCTTCACCTCCAACCCCCACCACACACACACAAAAAATACACACTTTTAAAGAGCGAATATATTATTGCAGGGGAATATTGTTATTAAAATCCTACTCCAATTCGGCTCTCTATGTTTCTCGTACTTTTCTCCTGCGCATGTTTGTTATGTATAGATACAATACATACACATACACACACACACTCACACACACATACATAGCCTACATACATACATACATACATACATACATACATACATACATACATACATATATACATACATACATACATAATTTAACATGAATTTAATAATTGTTTTACCTCAATAAGAATCATCATATCTAACATACATCTTCTTATTATGGAAGTGTTTACATAATATATATGAAGATATATGCATAAGAGACATTCAAGTGGCATTATTATTAGTCACGCCGCCACCATACAGTATAATATGCATATAAACTTGTACTTTAATTCCTGTTAATCTTTGAAATATTAGAGTGTCGAGATCGATCCGTCTCAACAGCGAAGCTATATAAAGCTTATGTCTACATCATAATGTGGAATACAAGTCACATGGGCTAACATCGCTTAACGAACCTGGATCGTGTGCTAGTCCTAGAGCTAGGAGGTATCTATATCGAGTGTATAGTTGGAAATACACGAAATATGTTGATTGTGTATGGTAGTGCGAAAGATCGCGATCGCGACTTAGAAGTGAAAGAATAATACCTACATTTCTGTATGTAGTTTTGTAGACAATCAAAAATACTACTAAGTAACCTAAGCAATGATTCTAAGATGGTTTTGTTTCTACTTAGTTAATCTTCTAAGGCAATAAAATTATAATATCAATAAATGTGACGACTTATTATTTCAGATTAGAGAATATATCAAAAACATAAACAATAATTCAAATTTCAGGGTGCACAGGCATCTTTCGCGTGAGTTTTCTCAGAGTTCTCCCAGTTCCTCCTACTCTTTTCACACCACAATGTCATTCCTTCTCATTAGTACAATCTTCTATAGCCTACACTGCAAAAACGTGAGACGTAAAACCGGAAGATATCATTTTACACATACATTTCACTAAGTCGTATGTTCTAAATACTATACCGAATTATTCAAAATATAGAGCGAAGATTTAAAAGATTTATTAATAATGAACGACAATAGACACAGACATACTATACATCATCGGACAGAGGAGGATTAAATGTTCTAAAAAGAGTTTAAATAAACTATAATCAAAAAGTCAGACAGCCCAAAAATGCTGAAAATATTTTAACGTTAACACTGAGTCCATCATCCCTGTGTTATCAGAATATCAGTTGTTGGTGTCACAGCTTCTGGGATTTGCTGGTTGATGATCAGAATGTTGCAAATTTTAAGACATTTAATATTAACTTTTCGCTGGCTCAGTAGCTCTGTGGTAGAGCGGTGGCTCAGTGGTAGAGCGTTCACCTCTGGTTCGATCCCCGTCCCCGCCAATTGAACTTTGAGGTGGACAAACAAGGCGAGCGTGGGTTTCCTCGGAATTCTCCCGTTTCCTTTCACAGTCTTCATTCCAGTGTTTCATCCATTACTCATCATGACCGTCTCCTATAGCCTAACCGACATAATCGTGGGACGTAAAACTCAAAGATTTCATTTCATCTCACTTTCTCATTCAACTCAGCCCTGGTTGCTATCTTTGATTTTTCGTATAGCGTATTCCAGAACAAAGTTGAATAATAATGGGGAAAACGCATCTTCTTGTTTCAGGTCATTCTCGACGTGAAAGCTCATGCACAAAAATTTTCCTACCTCGACTTTACTTCGGGATTCATTTAAACATATTTTAATTAATTCAATTAGCTTTTTTCACATCCTAAATTTTGTAAGAATATTGTACATTGCCTCTCTCCAAACTGAATCGTAAACCTTTCTAAAGTCAATGAACAGTGGATGTACCGGGGTGTTGTATTCCTAATTCTTTTCAAGTAGAATGGTAAATATTTTGTTGATTGTTGATCGATTTCGTCTAACTCCGCACTGATAATATCCAATAATTTCAGTGCGCATGGGGGTCAATCTTGGTAATAGAATGTTTGAGAGGATCTTATATTACGTTGAAAGAAGAGAAATGCTTCGAAAATTATTACAGTCAGTTTTGTCGCCTTTCTTGTGAACTGAAACAATGATTGATTCTTTCCACTGTTGTGGTAATTCTTCTTTGCTGCTGACAAGAAAAATGAGTTTGTGTATCTTGTTCCTGAATTTTTCGCCTCTAGCTAAAATTAACTAGCTCAAATTAGTAGAATCTCACCTACATCCGGAATTTGTGTTTGTTTAATTTCTTTATAGCGATTTATACTTCTGTTCGGTTAGGTTCTGAAATATACGCACATTAGTTTTTGGCTGCGTGTTAAGCAAATCGAAAAAAAAAAATCTTTCTGTCTATTTAAGATGCTATCTGCATCAGTCAGAACTGTTCTGTCAGCTTTCTTTCATATATAAACACGAGTTGATAGCCTTTCTTAAATTCGTTGAACCCCTTATACAGTTCAGAATGTTTTTTTTACTATTATCTTCAAGTTCCTTAATTTCAAGTTTCAAAAAAAAATCGCGCTTCTTTGTTTTAAAAGTTTTGGAAGTTTCCCGCCTGATGTCCAAGTACTTTTGTGTAGTTATTTCATTCGGATTTTGTAGCCAACATAATTTTGTCATTTTCCTCTTCTCCGCTAGTTGAATGCATCCCTTGTAACGATTATAACTTGTTATTCTTATATTATTATCTTTTACACGTTACATGTAGCCCACAGTTTGCATAGATTTTAAAATATGTCAACACGACCAACTTATTTGAAGTCAAATACGTCACCTTGTAACAACATTACCTTTTATTATTCTTTTCACAACTCCATTAATCAATAATGTTCTTTTTCATAGCAATCGTCATAGCAACCTTTAGATAAACAACTATTTGCTGTTACGGTAACTAAGAGTACATTTTATACATATAAAATCAACATAGATTTTCAGCTACTACGATTAAATCTTATTTTTTTATATTTAGAATCAACAGCATATTATCTCTTTTCTTCTTCTGCTACTGAACAGATTGTGTACTTTTACGCACCGTTGCCAAAAATCAATATACAAAAATGGAAGTAATTCATCGAATATATATACAATATCGTATATATGGCTTCCGATTATGACGTCTTGAGTAGGTTACAATTTAAGAAAGAATCCTGGACAGTTACATAATTTTACATATATGCTTACATTACTTTTGGAATAACCCTCGTATACATATAAATTACTATATATATATATATATATATATATATATATATATATATATATATATATATATATATCAATTTCATTTTATCTCATTCTTATATACTTTTAACAATTAATTCCATTTTAATTGCATAAAATTATCGACAAAGAGGAATTATTCTAAAATATGATCAATTTATTAACTATTTAGGTCCTAAAATAGATTCTTTAAATCAATATTATAGGAGCTCATTGACGAATCAACTCCGTATATGCTGACATACTATATAACTTATTTCTTCCATTTGGGCATAATTAGCATAGCTTTGATAAACAATATTTGTATCAATGCATAGATGTAAATAGCATAGAATTCAGAAGGAGTAGAAATTACAAAGAAATTATAACAATATTCAAAATGAAACACAATAATCAATATCGTAAGAAGAATTAATACAAGTAAAGGAAGTATTGTATTAAGAATCAAAAATGTTTGAGTGGGTTAAAAACAGTATAAACACGTTTTATTTATTCTAGCATATTTATCATAACTTTTAGTAAGCAATAATCGTGTTCATATCACAACGTGCTGAAATATAGTATCCATTATTCTTATTATCTGTATGGAATTCAAACAAAGTACGAATAACAAACGAAATCATAATTGGATTCAAAGTGAAAACAAACAAAAAAACAATTGAATATATTTTCTCAGAGGCCACAAAATTAGCTTAAGCCACATTGCCAAAGAATTCGGTTAAGTTACATTGCACGCCACAATCTTGAATACAGTTCTGTCTATTATTTGCTTCCACGGTACTTTTGTTTCTATTTTGAGAATTTCTGCCACCTATGGATCTATTATGAAATCCATTTCGTGGAAAATTAAACTTATTGTTCGCTTGATTCCTAAATGTATTACGTTTATTCTTCCTGTTTCTCCTAAAATTAGACTCAGTTCTGTTACCGGTAAAATTAGGTTCAATTCTATTCTCGAACAAAGTTGAATAATAATGGCGAAAACGCATCTTCTTGTTTCAGGTCATTCTCGACGTGAAAGCTCGTGCACAAATTTTTCCTACCTGGACTTTACTTCGGGATTCATTTAAACTTATTTTAATTAATCTAATTAGCTTTTTCCACATTCCAAATTTTGTAAGAATATTGTACATTGCTTCTCTCCGAACTGAATCGTAAACCTTTCTAAAGTCAATGAACAGTTATGGAATGGAATCTATTATTATTTCTAGCATTAAGATCACCTTTTTCTCTGACATTAATGTTGTGAACAGGTACATAACTAACTTGATTACGATTAGTATTCGCTTGATTACAATTATTATTAGCCTGTAACATAGATTGACTTTCAAAATTTTGCACTATCATAATAAGGTGGTTGAAATTAATGCACTGTGCAGAAATCAACATTTGTTGCAACTAAAAAGGTAAAAAGATTCGGATTGATGCTATTACTCTTGATTCTTGTTGGCATGTATTAATTAGCTTCAATTCATTATAAACATATATCACAAAACCAGTGAGACTCTTACCTAATTTTGGATCATAAGTCTATTTTGAACTAACGCGTCTCTATTGGCCAACATGAGATCATTTTCAAAATTGGAAAATAAGGCATTTTTAGAATCTAAATAATTACATAAATTACTTCTGATTGCTTTAAATCATACTGAACACGGTGGTAATAAAACATGAGGCAGAATTTTCAAAATTTACAATATTGTTGTACCCTGGTCGAATCATGGTTTGTTCCTACGTATTTCAGAGTTTTCTAATTTTTCTTTTGTTGAAATTTTAAGGCTATCTCTAATTTCAATCCAAGTATCCTCAACACTAGTGTACCCCAAATCTTCAAAAAGCGAGAATGTATTCAAAACTGCAATCTGGTATTCATCTATTACCTGGCTCTCTTCTAATATCTTTAAATTAAATCTCCCACTTCTCAGACATCGAATATTTCTTTTATTCAACGATAATCTCTCCCATATTATCGCTGCTACTAGGTAGTGATCAGTGTCAAAATCAGCTTTTCTAAATGATCAAACATCAGTTATGCTAGATTTTCTTCTTCTATCTACTAAAACGTAATGGATTTGATTATGTGTTTTCCCCCTGGTGAGGTCCAATTATATTTATGAACGTCGCAGTGTTGAAATGTTGTACTCTTTACGATAAGGTTTTTGGATGTCACGAATCAAATACTGTTGTCATTACTTTCCTTATGCAGACTTTCGTTCAGTATAATCGGTTTGAAAATATCCTCTTGTCCTACCTTTGCATTGAAATCCCGTAATAGAATTTTCATATGGTATCGCGAAAGTTTGTCAAATATCCGTTCGACTTCTTCGTAAAAACTGTCTTTTATATCGTCATTCTTATCTTCTGTTGCGGCATGTACATTTAAACCAGTAATATCACATCATCAATCCTTAAGAGGAATAATAGAAAGTCTATCAGTAACCAATTCAACTCGCTTAATTGCTAATATTATTCGTTTGTGAACGAAAAACCCAGCTCCTGATTGGTGATTTTTATTTCCTTCGTCGTAAAAGTACGTATAATTTCCGGAATCCACTGTTCTATATCCTTCCCACCTAACTTCGTGAACTCCTACTGGGTCCATCCTGTATTTCTCTAAATCATTTGTTACTGATTTTAATGCGCGTGCCCTTTAAAGACTTCTAATATTCCATGTTCCAAATCTCATGGCACTTTTCTTTTGCTAAGGTCGTTCCAAGTTATCAGTCCTGGTCCGATGCTTCTGTGAATATTTCTAAACAGGCGTACTTTTTTACATGATGAGGTTGTTAGACTCACTCAAACCCCCAAGCTGGAGGACCACTTCCTGTCTTCTGTACGCTACTGCTTATTCAGGATATTCGCAACTAACCTCTATATCTAGAGGCATTCTCCTAGATCCGCAACCTGAGGGAGCGCCATACTATGATGACAGGAACCCACATCACACGGCTTGTTACTATACGGAGAGACTAATCGAAAATTATTACAGTTAATCCTCTAAGACGTTACCAATTTAAGCACAAACAACTGAAATTTGCTAAAATGAATTTAGCTTGTGAGATTGGTAGCATTCTCTATTTAGTTTTGCTTCAATTAAAAAAAACAACTTTACAACGTTATGTTTCATAATGAGCAATAAAATGTCGGACACAGTTCACAATAGTCTCTCCCTGGCCTCGGGTATATACTTACTAATAAAATAAAAAGTCTAAACTAATAGAAATATAATTTTCTCTACTATCTACCTGTGAGGTTATAGAGCTTCTGTTTTATTGATATTTGTGGGTACACATTTTATTCAGTCAAAATAGAGTTCTCCATCTAGTAATTGATAGACCACAATTATCACTGATACTTTGGACACATACAGATATTGTTAGATATGTCTACGTCACGTATTAGTTGTAGAAAAATATTTTTACGATACAAATCTAAATGATAAGTTACTTATCAGAAACTGATTTCACAATCAATATTAATGTTTTCAAGACATAAATTGCGAATTCTTTGCTTGTTCTATAAGTAAAATTTCTTATCAAACGAAATGTCAAGATCAATGAAATTACTGTGTATACTTTTAACTATCACCCATGTTATTTATGCACTAGATGCACCCATAGTGGTCCTTCCAGGGCTAGGAACATTGAGAGGAACACCTCTTGTAACAAGAGGAAATAGAACTGTACAATCGTTTCTGGCTATTCCTTACGCTAAATCACCTAGTGGAGAAAGAAGATTTCTGGTATGTACCCAAAGTGTATAAAGGATATTAGCTGTAGTAATTGAAAGAGTAAGAAGAAACTACGTGCTTTTAGATTTTAAGTAAGAGATAACACGACAAATCAATGCTGAATTTCAGTACTTATAAATCTTATTAGTATAACATACTACATTATTATTCATCTCCAGTAATTTTAATTTTATATTATTTTCATTCATTTAGGTAATTTCAGATTCAACTTTTGGACTTGCATTGTTATTCAACTCACTAAAGAAATTATATGAATATAATATACATAAATATCAGTTTGGGTTTCAAAAGTATATTAGGTAAATAAAAACTTTATACTATTGGTACCATGAGTAGTTTGAATATTTTCTGAGGTGTTAGTTGCCAATCTTAGAGCTAGAGTCACGTTGGAGTAATCCGCAACACAATATTTACTAACAGACAGCCTGGATTAAAGTTGAAGCCAGAATCAACATGAAGAACAGAGACTAGAGGCACAATCCTGACTCAAATCTCGTGGAGAATGGAAGGGACATGTCCCCTCCAATCTTGGAACTGGGATGGACTGTTCTCCCAATAATCCGGTTTGAAATGTGTTTCTTTGGGGGGGGGGAGGAGAAAGTGATGATTTGTGTCCGATTGCCACGAACAAACTAGAGATGAAATTGATGTCCTCCCAGAATAAGGCTCAAATCTGCCCGCCTCCAAATGTTGAGAACAACTATACTCTCTTGATCCTTCACAGCTTCCTTTTTAACTTCATAAATATTTTGAACATCACTTTAAAATAAGATTATGGGAGCGGTCTCACCCTCCCCCAATCCCCAAATGTTGAAGACAGATTTGCACTGCTGAGGCACAAGATTTACTGAAAGATTGTCATAAAGGAACGCTTCTGCCATAGATCAGATTATGGTAAAGAGAAAGCAAGCATTGCATTTATTTATGAAAGTGTAGAATATTCTTCTTCATAATGTTGATGGTAATCAGAGTTTTATAGTTTTATCGTTCTTTAATTAGCAGTGTATAAAGAAGAAAAGAATAGTACATAATATACAAAGATATCCATTTCACAAATGCTGAAAAATACTATATAGAATAATTGCTGGACACATTTATTATGAAGGAAAAAGAAATAATGTTATTTGACACACAGGTACAAATTTTATAGTTAGACAATTACAGTTACCGAATATTAGAATATTAATATTTAATTACACGAATTTAGTCAACTTTAGTTTGAAGGTGACAGGAAACGACAAGAATGCTCTTTTATTATTTTGCTAAGCTGTTGCTAATGTAGGTCCATAACAGCCGATGTGATACTTAATATACACATTATTCATGAAATGCGAAATTAAGATATTACAAGAATGTTATGCATTGAAAACTTGCATATATTTTAATTTTATAATGGAAGTGGTAGGCAGTGGTAGGTAGTGAATGACAAATTAATCATACCCTAGGAGTAGAACAATAGTTTAAATATTTCTATACAATGCAAAGACATACTTGTTTCTAAGAATTTTAATACATAGGGGTAGAAAAACGGATTACTTACAAACACTTAAAATGTCAGTACAAGGTATAGTGGATCCTAGCAACAAAAATTTTTTAATGTGTTCTTTGCTCATTATAACATAAACACAGGATTTGGAATGAGGTTTTGACACAGAGAAATAACAGAGCTGTAATTTTATAAATACTACTAAGGTTTGGGGAAGAGAGAGTTTAAATGATTATTAGTCTTGAAAGTACTTGTATCATTTTACACGCTAATCTTGAGTAACTTCAATCGTACCCAACGAGCGTGACCAGGATACAATAAATGCAATATATGGTACACTTCTCAAAAAATCAAAACCGAACAGTTTATTCGTGATTTATACGGGAAAATTATTTTCTATACTTATGCGTAATTCACAGGATGTTTGATAACTTTTTCTGGATGTCTCTCTCCAAATTATACTCTGTAGCGAATTTCTTGCGAACACATTGTACAATGTTCAAATATGCTTTTCTGAATGTCAAATATTTGTGGCTTCCTTCACGCTTACATTGACTGTGATTAACTGGATTCTCGTGTTCGAAATATTACGCGTTGCAACTTAGCTTTTCCATGGTCCTAGCTCCGAAACTATACACTCTCTCAATGATTGATATTAACTTCTATTTCACACTTCATTGAGAAATCACCTTTCGATGATATGAAGTCCTAATTTATGAGCATCACACTCACTTACATACACACACACACACACACACACACATATATATATATATATATATATATATATATATATATATATATATATATATATATATATTGTACATACACATAGATATGGTATATATAAGATAGTATGAGGATGGGTCAAAATAGGAATGGTTACAAACCTTATTAAAGTGTGTTAACAAGAAAGAGAGACTATACAAACAGAAAAAACGGCTATGTGTTGATCTCTTTCCACATAATCGCCAAATTAGTTCACGCATGTATCATAATGCAAGATCGACTTTTCTAACATGACCTGGTAGAAATCACGTCATTGTCCATTCAGCTAGTCCCAACAGCTGTTTCCACATCACAGTGTGGCGTGAACCGTGTTTCAAAGAGATTCTCCTTCGATGACAGAAAAAGGAAGTAGTTACTGTAAGGGTGTCTCCTGGTTCGTATTTAGTAATCTTCAAAATAATTCAAACGCTTTAACACTTTCTTAGCTGGTTTTTAATACTTAACCATGAGAAGAGTACATAATCAACTTTCTGTATATACAACAAGATGTCTACCTACATGTACATTTATTTACGACGTTGCTATAGCAACAATTCTCTTTTTAGTTAACCTTTACAAAATAATGTCTCGAAATCTCTATATGTCTTTCTTTTCTTTATACATAATACTGCTCAAATAATTCGCCTCTGATCCCTTTCTATAAGCTGGATTGCTAATATTATATACAACGTTATCGTTGTAGAAGTCGTCCGGATGGGACTTCCGTAATAGTTCTACTATGAAGGAAAGAACCCTGGGTTATATATCATGAAACACTTACTTTTTGAATAGTCTTCGTATATTTTAATATCACCTTTAATACAAATATTCTACTTTTCCATTTATATATAATATATTACAACATTACACATTTTTATATTTATCAATATGTCTCAATTCTAATAACAACGATTTACAATTATCATGGATGAGGCTATTCAAAAATTAAACTTAATTGATAGTTTCCTTCACGTTCAAATTACAGATAAAGATTTTCATAATATTAAATATTAGCAAGGTTAGAAGGCGATAAAATTAGAACATATAAACACATTGCGGATTATCATTTAATACATTGATAAACTTTGAAAAATTAAGAGATTCGATATTCATTATTCTTAATCTTTCCATATAATAAGTTGCATTTATCTTATATAAGTCTGTCATTACCTTCATACGTTTACATTAAAATTATGATCTTTTATTCTTGAATATTTATAATATTCGCATGAAATTAGAATAGAATAAAAACACGAAAGCAAGAATAGCTTAAATATATGTTTCTTGGAGAAAACATAAATTGTCAAACTCAGTATATTCTTGTATTACAACAAAGCTTTTAGATAATTTCTTATCATGAAACACAAATTAACATTTCCTCAATTAATGCTATAAAAAGAAATTGCAACAAAACTATAAGGAACAAATTCAATAGTATTTACCATAAATTAATTTCATCACTTTCTTAACTGATTTTATAATTGCATATGTTTTCAACATACATTTTAATAATAAATCAACTAAAGAACATGTTAACCATAGACGTAAGCAAAGGTCAATTTTATACAAATCCGTCGGACGCCTTTTGAGATAGTTCAAGTTATACTTCGAAGGGCTCATTTAAGCAACATTGTATAGCACAATCTTGTGTACATTTTTGTCTTTCATAGAATGATACCATATTTTGATTCCTATTTACAGAATTCCTGCCATCTGCAAATTGATTTTGTGAAAATCGGCGATAATTATTACTTCTACTGAAATTCCTGTTGCTATTTCTAAAATTCCTAGCTCCATTTCTATGATTAGGTTGCGTTTGATTTCCGGTACCATTATAACTACTCATTCTATTATTGAAACTACGAACATTAGAATCATTTTCAGGTTGTATATCTACATTACGAACAGGAGCATATTGTGTCTGATTACGTGCATAACTACCCTGACCTCTATCCTGCATTTTATTGTTATTCTGTATTGCAGACTGACTCTCATAACTCTGAATGAGCATAATTAAATGGTTGAAGTTAATGCACTGTGCCGACATTAACAACTGTTGTAGTCTAAATGGCAATAAGATTCTAATAGAAGTTATAATTCGGGATTCCGTATGGTTTGGATTTAGTAATCTTAACTCATGATAGGTAGATACTACAAATTCAGTAATACTCCGGTGTAATTTTGGATTGAAATGCTTCGTTCGCAAGATGGCATCTCTATTCGCTACCATAAAATCGTTTTCATAATTTGATAGAAGAGCATTCTTAAAATCTGAATATGTACGAAGACTACCTCTAATAGCTTTAAACCATGTTAAGCAGGGTGGTAATAAGATGTGCGACAATAGTTTTAAAAACTGAGACTCATCTACACCCATGAGCTCACATTCATCCTGAAATTTTTCGAGAAATGCCCTAGCTGGGATATCTACTGGCACGCCACTAAATTTTGTAAGCGACTTAACGCCGCTGAATCGCAACTGTTTACCTGTATTCGTCTTTATACCTCGATTGGAGGTGTGTTTACGCCTGGATGTTTGCCTCACTCTTCCTTCTCTTTCAGTACTCTCTGCACAACTCGAAGATCCGTCAAGTTCCAAAGTTGGTCTGGAAGGACGATCAGGTACCCAACCTGTAGATATAGGATGATTCGTGTATCCATTATCCTGAAATGGAGTTTCGGGAATACATCTTTCCTTGATGAAATTTACTTCGTCTTGCAGTAATTTGATGTGATTATGATGAGCATTAATTGTTGACTCCAGAACATCCATTGACTCTTGAATTTCCGCGCTCCTTTGTGCTACTTTTTCCATTTTCTCATCGTACTGCTCAAACTTTTTCACTACATGTTGGTTCATCTGATTTAATTGATGTTGAACACGATCCCATCTGTTTTCATTGCATTGTTCCAACTTCGCTATTTTTTCATCAAAATCATTAGCTAGCTGTGTTATCTGCTGGTCCAATTTTTCATCAAAGTGTTGAATTTGCTCTGACTGGTTCCTAATTTGCTCAGACTGGCTCTTAATTTGCTCTGACTGGTCCCTTATTTGTTCAGACTGGTTTCTTATTTGTTGGGCTAAGTCTTTTAAAATGTCAGTCAAATTTTCACTAGGATTCATTTCTGGATACACACTCTGATCACCAGTTATATATTACTACTTGTTGTACTCATAGCCATATTTCGGTGAATGACTTTTCCACTTTTCAATATTGTAACACTAAGGTCACTTCGAAAGCTTGCAGTTTTTACTATTCTTCAAAACGACACTTTTTATATTTCCCGGTGGTGAGGCACCAATTTGTAAGGGTGTCTCCTGGTTCGTATTTAGTAATCTTCAAAATAATTCAAACGCTTTAACACTTTCTTAGCTGGTTTTTAATACTTAACCATGAGAAACGTACATAATCAACTTTCTGCATATACAACAAGATGTCTACCTACATGTACATTTATTTACGACGTTGCTATAGCAACAATTCTCTTTTTAGTTAACCTTTACAAAATAATGTCTCGAAATCTCTATGTGTCTTTCTTTTCTTTATACATAATACTGCTCAGATAATTCGCCTCTGATCCCTTTCTATAAGCTGGATTGCTAATATTATATACAACGTTATCGTTGTATTACTTTGAGTCAAATCTGGACTATAAGGGGATAGCTCGATGAAACCTTTACTCAACATGGTATGGTGTTTTAATTGGACGGCTTTAGTAACTTGGTCAATGTAGCACAATAACGACAGCAGTTACAGAATGGCCACTCTCCAGAGCCTTCGTCAGAATCACACCACCTTCTCAGGATCATGGTTACCATAACATTAAATTTCTTCCTTGTTGATGATTCAGTGTCTCTACTCCACTCTCTTTTTCCTTGTTCGAACGAAAGAATGAAGCCGGGTTTCGTCTTCACTAACGATGTGATGAAGGAAGTTCTTGCCGTCAGCGTAGTTCTCGGTATATAGCTCGTGGAATCCAGGGGCCACATATCTTGGAATAAAGCAAACGCTAAAGCACAATACAGTGCAGGATACCGTAACTCAATCCCTGCTCTGACGCAAATGAGTGAACGTTATCCTTCGAGCATTTTGAATCACTTCTTTCATTCGTGCCGTATAGATGACATCTTTGCAAAACTTGGAAGCCCGTTCACTGCGTAACTGCAGTTTTCCACCTCCTCTATGTCTTCCTGAAACACAAACACCATTTTGACATATGTTGACTGACCATTGTTTTCTTACCATACATTTTCACAATTTCATTGTGAATATCAGATGGCGAAGCATTATTTGACAATTCCAAGCGAGACCAGTTTTCTAAGTATTTGCCATTTCGCTTGCTCTAATGCATTTGCTTTAACTCAAAATACCTACTCACTTAATTGCTGGCAGATAACTAGCGCTATATGTCATGCTCTCGGGAAACAATATTCCCTCCACAATGCTTGCTTTCAAACTATTGCTTCTTGGAACTTTTTTGTCATCTTCGTATAAACATATTGCATCTTATATACAAGAGATGGGCGTTAATGCCCCAAAACTCAGAAAGCAAGTCAGATCTAAGACCATTAGCAGCTATTAATTTAAGCTAGTAGATGCTAAAAAGTGAATTCTTATAATCAGAAATAAAGTATTGTGCCATGATGTTCAGTGAACTTTTCCCACAACTGTGGTACAGTTTACAATTTTGTTTCGTTAAAGACGCAAATGCTGTACAGACCGGTGAAGTAATATCCGCTAGGTATGCTGAAGAGCGTTATAAAAAACAAGACCCATCAGATGGTTCTGTCGCCTTCGCTGTTGAAGTTTTGATGAGCAAGGTTTTTTGCAATGAGAGACCAAACGAAAAAAAGTAGAGGATATTGCTGCATAAGTGGAGCCAGTTCGAGATGAAAGCAGTCATAATATCGGAAATAACCTAAATATCCATCATTAATCAGAGTGTACCGTTTGGGACAAAAACTGACTATAATGATGTGCTTTCACAGCATCTCGGTCAATAATATTTACTCGAACATACAAATCTCTTGTGCAATACAACAAATTCAACGTTTGACCGCAAGTGATGGGAAGTGCGTACCCTTCGGCAAAAACGTGCAAGAAGGATCATGATCGAAGCGATGAGATTTTCCATAATCTTTGGCAAAATTCACGCTGATGCACGGGAAGGTTCTGCTGTTCATTGAGTAGAATTGAAAGCGCACCAAGCATCAGGAGATGCTGCTATAAGGCAGAACAATGTACTCGAACCTGTACTGTAGACAATTAGCGTGAGTGCATGTAGCAACTGAAATATCACTGTGACAATGCCAAACCACCCATATTTTACGACATGTCAGAATTTAACAGATCTTTTCCAAGAGGTGTTAATGCATAGCCGGACCTGACAACATGAGTTTATTATGTGTTTTGGATTATGTAGAACTCCCTGAATTGTGTTAAGTTAGTTAGAAAAGATAATTGTGAAAATCGCATGTCACGATTTTTCGACCAGAAACTACAGAAATTTTATAGCGATGGAATTAGTAATGTTCGTGAAAAATGACAGGGCATCAAACGAAGTGAGACGTATACTGTTTCGTAATATTGTTTTTTTAATATTGATATCTGTAATTCTTAGAATATACCATGTCCCTTCGTACATAAAACCTTAACGTTGCTCTTATCCTGCTGACTATAATGCCTATTTTAACAAAAATATGTTGAGCTAAAAGTAGGGCATTGGAAAATTACTACGTTGAAACAAACTACATAGTACTCAGAATCAATTTTATTCTGTACTATAAAATACTTAGATTGTCTTCGTTCTTTGCTGATTGGTTGGTGATTTTAGTATAATTTACTCATTTTAGGATTAATCAGATTTGATTCAAATATTTCGGGATCGTCTTAGGCCGTACATTATTGAGAATATTGTTCTGTAATTTTTAAAATAAAACACTTTCTTTGGGGACACTATAGTGTTAGTTTGGCATTCCTGAATTAAATAAATATTCAAGTAATACTTTGAGTAATACAGTAGCATTAATGGTAATGTGATGCCGAGAATTGTTAGAAATTATAGGTTCGATTGCACAATTAGTTCATGTATTTGTGTGAATTTTTCTGGGAGATATTTCGTCTGAATCCAATATATGATATATATCATATCATTTATTTCATCTGATATATATGCTAAAACCTTCAATTACCATTAATTACATTTTATAGCCACCAGTAGATGTTGATCCATGGGAAGGAGTGTTAGATGTGTCACAAGAAGGGAGAAAATGCCCTCAAGGTGATCTCAACGACCACGAGGGTGATATTGAAAATTGTCTTACATTAGATGTATATACACATGAGGTAAGACAACATTTTCATTCATTATTCACTTTCATTAATCTACTTTGTTCCATCAGAGTTGATTCTTAATGAAATACGTTGTAAAGTTAAAGTCCAATGAAATAGCTGGGTATTGATACTCATATATCAATACATAAGATATATGAACTTATGATGAAAAATATAATATTTTAATCTTAGGTTTATGTACTATTTTACAGTATTTGCACTTTTCTGTTACAACAATAATTAACATCATTGTAATTTATTATCGCTTGCTTATAATTTTATATTGACAGAGGGAAACTGTTTTGTTTAAGAGTAATACATTTTTTGTGTTCTTCAGTTACTTACGTTCAGACAAGTGGTTTCTTTCTACTTTTTTAAAGAGCCAATTAAAAGTATAAGAAGTATTATTGATTACATTAGAATCAATCAAAAGTGTTATGATCTAGCTAAAGGGCTTTTTGAGGGCTAGCTTCAAGATTTAAAAAAAAAACTATTTCAAAACTATTAAAATTTATTTATTTGCAGTCGTCTACTAATGCAAACATACCCGTATTACTTTTCATTCATGGAGGTGGCTTCACATCTGGTTCCAGCAAGACAGAAATGAAACATGACTTTTTGATGGATGAAGACATTGTGTTAGTCAGTATCCAATATCGACTTGGACTTTTAGGTACACATTTTTACTTAATCGCTTTAGTAACAACTGGAATAGAAATAGTTTTTGGAACATATTGTATACACAAAGTACTTTTGTACTGTTTGAATGCTTATTTTGTTCAATGAAACAAAAAGATAGTCAGTCTGAATGAAACAAAAGTCAGTCTTGGTACAAGCAAACGATAAAGGATATAATTTCAAACTCTCAGCTGACTGTCAATTACAGGAAGTTCTTTGTTTTCTTTTATGTAAAGATACATTAACTTTGTTAATTTTAGCGTACATTCTTATTTAGATCATCTTCACTTGTGGATTATTAAAAATATAATTAATATGACGATTTTACACTTTTGGAGGTACCTCATAATAGGTTTACTCATATTTCCATGCATTATATTGATACATGGGCAACAGAATGAGTTGTCAAGAATATGTAATATATTTATTGTAACAAGAGATACTAACGAAGTTAAGAAAGACGAGTTCATAAGTAACTGTCCTAAAATGTAACATTTATAATATTGTACATATCATTTACTGGAAAAAGCTTTTGGAAGTTTACACTTTAAATCAGGTCGTGAGAACAGGTTTAGTAATCCATTATAGTCATGAAATATTCAATATATATAATTTAAATGGGCAATAATTTGAGCAACATGTTATCAGTATCTCCTGTACGTATAAGTGTTTCACTTGAGACTAAATTAAAGCTGAAAACTGACAGCTACACATTTCAGTATTTAAGTTGCAAGACACTATACCAGTTGAGCAATACGAAATTGCTATTTATGTCATTCATGATCATTTCTTCAGGATCGAAACAAGTAGTAATGAATAGTTTGTTTAACTTTATGCTAATTTTGCATAATGGGTACTTTAATTCAGAATACCTTATTATTTAACTTAATTTTGTACTGCTTCAACGAACGTGTTAGATACGTTTTGTGCCAAATGTGCTATCAACAACATGAGAATCGTCCTATATTTTATATTATGGAACAAACTCAAATTAAGTACCCATTTGATGTGAATTCTGAATTTTTTGTACTAGGGTGAATTATTGACTTTTAATCCTTAATGATAGACATACATTTATTAGAACACCCCTCTTAGATTAAAACAAAAGTACCATTACTCTAACAGAAATAAACTTATTAAAGTATGCTTGTTGCCGAGGGTGCAAGGAAAACATTTATGTAAAATGTCAAGGTTCAATATGCTAAACGGTGCAACTTCAAAATTGAAATATTCAAGGAAAGAACTTTGGTTTTCAACATCTCATGAAAATCGTATGAAAAGAATATGTATACACTGTGAATATTAGAAGATGACCTTATATTTTTTCTTGGTTTCGACCATTAGAATTGAAAGTTCTCTTCTGAAAAGAAATCAATTTTGCACACCTGTAAAGGGCTGTAAATAATACAAAATTTTGGGAGTTTAATATCCTTAGATTATGGAGGATTAAATAATTTTTCTTTGTGTGTTTGTGAAATTCACTTGTATTTAGTATTAGAGACGAAGAGAGAGGAAATATAGGAAAAGAAAAATATTATAAATATTGTCACCAATAGCACGCCGGGTATACGCTAATGTTTTCTGAATGATTCTTATTGGAAACTGTTATTGCATACAAAACTCTTCAGAAACTTTAAATTGTACAGGATTGCGATAAAGTTTTTTTTTGTACCCAAATGAAAGGGAAGAAACATGTCCAACCTATTCACGACATTTAACTTGTATTTTTTAAATGAATCAGGAATGTATACAAAGTAACCTATACTCAATAGTTTGTAATTGTCTTATTCATTTACATGTTAATATTTAAAATAATAATATTTACATATAAAGAAGTGCGTGAACAGGAGAAATTGTGAGACGATTGCAATGGACAATATTCGCTCACAACCATACCCTGCACATTGCACAAGCATAACATCTGGTCGCTATTTTACTTGTATAAACTTGGTGAAATGGGGTAGTTAACCATCTTCGGAAGTGTTTGATTTTTCCTCCTTTCCCAGAAATTTGTATGAAAGGAATAGTAAATATAATAGACTACATAGTTGGCTTATTGCAATAAAATGAAGTGAAACCAATATGACACAAATGCTAACAAATAAAATAAAAAACGAACGATCCGTGAAGGTAGTGAATAACAAGGAACTATTTTTTGTAAAGTTACAAGAAAACTGAAAACATACGGAAACGATGTTTTCTACCACACACACATAATGTGGCATGTTCGGAATTTAACCAATTAGCCTTGCATTCTGAGATGTATGTGTAACAATTGAACCTCCATACCTCCATTATCGCAGGGATAGAGGCTTTTGATTCTGATGCCAGTACATGAACCTCGTGATTATTACAAGTTAACAACGAAATGAAATGCGAGATTTTCTCGTCTCGAAAAGTATAGTAAAAATAATCTCGGAAAAGTAATCTGTTTCTCTTCGGACGAGTTTTGCCTTTTCCGGTCTCGTATGCAACACGAAGTATATACACAATAGCATATACATTAGCAAGGCTCTTTTGGTCCATAATTAGGGTCTGTTAACACCCTGTTGGACCTAAAAATATAACACTATTATTATTATTATTATTATTATTATTATTATTATTATTATTATTATTATTATTATTATTATTATTTGAAACTAATATTACATGGTAGATATGAAATATTCACACATAGAACGAGAAAACAGTTAACTTTAAACATTTGCAACTACTAAGAAGGAGTAAAATATTTTACTTTGTTTATAAAATAAACATTATCTAATTCCTTTTATTCTTTCTGGAGCATTCCGAAACACCGTTTGTGGTTTCGAACACTTTACACCAAATTGTGGATAAATATTTTATTTTGATCTTTTCGTAATAGATGTGATGCATTTGTTTTTCTCTTCACTGTTAAGGTAAGCAAATGCCTCGAGACTATCTAGCCGATAGCTTGTTTTTTGTTTTTGCCTGAAATCGAAACACTACGTTCCAAGCAAGAATCTTCAATACGAGTCTATACACCTTCTAGATAGGCTTGAGCATCTTTTATCTCTTTCCTCAAACTCGAATACAAAATTACTTAATTCGTCTCCGGTGCAGCAGATATTCACGAAGTATCGCGCAAGCCCATTGAGTTGTTGTCCTAAACTTGTGTCCAATGTATACTAGATTACTTAAGGGTATAAAAAATACTGTTGTTTCCACTTTTAACACATATTATTATATTAATTAATATATGTTGCGTTCAGTGCACAAAGGACAGAAGGCTACTTTTTGTCATTTAACATATATTTAATATTTAAGATTTTTATCTGAAGCTTCTTTATGGGCTTAAAAGATTAATGTGCAGATATGGTCAATAAGTCTCATGATGTAAATAATGGTGCTAACTTTTCCATTTTTTAAACTAATGTACAATCTTCATGTTTCATTTTCTCCCATCTTTGGTAATTGCAATTTATTACCTTGTGTTCTAAAGACTCCAATATGTAGAAAGTAGTTCTTAATTGCTTCAACAACTTTAGCATACTAATTTCTTTGAAGGGTTTCTATCGCTGCAGACGGAAGAGATTCCAGGAAATGCTGGAATGTTGGATCAACTAAAAGCTATTCAATGGGTAAACAGGAATATTCAGTATTTTGGAGGAGATAATAAACATATTACCATATGGGGACAAAGCGCTGGATCATTAAGTGTTCATTTTCATTTAGTAAGCCCATTATCAGCTAGTAAGTAATATCAGATATCAAATATTCTAAACTGGTTTGTTTAATCAGATTGAATGCAAAATTACTAAACCACTGATTTTGGCTTATTGTTTGTACGAACCATTAAGGTTACAATTCTATTTAATCTGCATTTCCACACATCATTTTTGTGTACTTATATACATATATGTAGAATACTTTAAATAACTTTATTTAGAACTGACAATAATCCCAAATAAATGCGTTCGAGGAAAATTTAAGTAGAAGAATGCTTATGACGGAATTTTAGTAAGAAAGATAAGTCATCCTTTGCGCGAATAATGCACTAAATTTCTAATGTTATATTTAGGTCATATCTATTTTCATGCTGCACAGTCATATTCATTTTTCTAATCTTTCAAAAGCACTGATACATTGAATATTTTTGCTACAGAAATACTGATATATTGAACGTTTATCCAATGTGGGGAACAGAGGGCGAAAGTAATTCCTTATATTTTTCTTATTTTCTTCAAAATGATGGACATGTGAGTGGAAATATTATTTATTGCGGCTCTTCAATATACTGTAACTGAGCATTATATCCAGTACTAAAACTTTTTAAAACATTAAAGTTTGTGTTCAGAAAGAGTGAGAAAATTAATCGTAGTGATTATAGAACAGCATTAAACATTTGACAAAAAAGTATGGTTTTTAAACATGCAAAATGTTTGATAAATAGCAGGCAAATATCATAATAACTTCTTCGCGTTCGGAAAATTGAGTACAAATCATTCTAAAGAGGGCGTAACGATCAGCATCGTCGGTCTAAGAGGCTCACAAGTACGGTGGACACCTTACATAGATAGAATGGGAGAAAATATAAACGCTTTCAGACATTAACTGTAACCTCAGTCCGAAAAGCATCATTAGCAATACCTAGGCGCAGATGGCTGGACCATATTAGGATGGACCTCGCAGAAATTGAAACATAAAGTAGAAATTGGATGACAAAACATAATAGTAAATGGACACCTGTTGCAAATAAGGCATTCAATCTCTGGATTCCATAGTACATACAACTAGTTATATAGTTGTTCACTTATGGTAATGTTGGAAAATAACACGCTAAATTTTAAATCATTTTTCAATATTATAGATGTAAATTTACGTACGATATTTGGAACATGTTTTCAAAGTACAACTACTCCTAATACATAACTAAATAATGGCTTTATTGTTTCATATCTTGGACAATGAGTTTCAAGTTGTCATGCTCTATTAAAATTCAGAAAATTAAACTTTTGATAGAAATGCGACCATTATTATTAGGTTTGATATAACTTGTTGTGAATCCTTAATTATGTGACACTTAAGAAAATGATAATAACTTCATTTTTCTTTATACATTTCTCAAGTACTTTACTCAAAGAGCGGAATAAATCATAACATCAACTAAACTTTATTTCAAGTTTCAAAATGACTAATCTTTCCATAGTTGTGATGTAAGTGACCACGAAATCAAAATACGGAGAAAAACAGAGTTCTGATGCTATTGGCCGCATTATAACTGGTAAAGTAGATTAATAAGGTAGCAAATTGTAACATAACTCTTTGTTTTGATCATTTTGATTTATTATAAAATTAATTGAAGATAAATATTTTCTTTTACTTTTATTCTAATTTGTAAATATGTTTAATATTAGTTGATTTCTTGAAATTCAAGAATCAATATAAGAATGAATATCCAAAGGACTCGAACTCAAGTGCTCTTTCCCGTGCAGTATAATAAAGTCGCTTGTTAGTGAAACAGGAACTTTCACTAGTTTTTTGTACTTTTAATGATTGACTTATTACATTTCTTCTCTATAGGACATTGGGTTGCATGCGATGTAAACAAAGTGTGTTCAATTTATACAATTTGTTCGTAAGATACTAGGAAGAAAATTAATCTTTCAAATATAACAATCTAGACAAAACTATTTTTCTTTCTACAGATTTATTCCAGCAAGCTATTCTTGAGAGTGGATCAATTCTTACTAATCATGCAATGGACAGAAATCCTCGGGAAACAGCTTTAGAAATAGCCAAATACTTGAATTGCTCGATGGACAATCTCACCACTGTCGCTGCTTGTTACAGATCTACTCATCCTCTTGATCTTGTTGCAGCACTTAATGAATATCAGGTAATTTTAATGAAACAATTTGCATGTTAGTACTGTTGATTCTATATCTACTAAATTAAAATTCTAAGTTTTCAATATAAACTTTACTGAACCAACTATAATTTTGAAGTTTCATCAAATGGAAACTAATTTTTACTATAATGCATATGTAAGAATTCTCGAGGAGAGCTTATTTAGTATGTGGTGTTATCAATGTTATCGTTCGTAATATTACTCCTATTTAGGTTTCTATAATTAATATTTATAACATTTTAAGAAGGTTTCTAGGATTCTTTTAGTTTTTTACTCTCAATGTATTAACATTTTCCTTATAAGTTTATGAATTTTCCTGTATTTTTGCCACGACACTTATGTCTTCAGAGTTTAAAGAAGACGCTTTTATAGAAATATTAGCACTCATCATACAACAAACTTACCATGACTTCTTCTTCCCGCTAGTTGGATGTGCGATGACCTTTATGATCTTTGTTTGCTCCCTAAATGTTCTACTTCAACCAGTGGGAAAGACATGTTTTTCAATTAGGTTGTTTTACGCAAACCTAATCTTTGGTTAACGACTAAATATCTAATCATTAGGACATAAAGATGGACAATTCATGTTGACAACTGTATGAACAAGTATTAAGTTTATAAAAGTGCGAAGCAAAATTACTTAACTAATATTGGTAATATCCCATTTTTCACTTTTGTATGGTTATGAAGCATACGAAGAACTTGGCGGTGCGTTCTGGAGCCTTTCTCCATTCCTCTAAACGTGTACTTTAGTTGTTGTGCTCCAATTTTTTCCTGATGATTTCCGAATTTAAATACGTTTACTCTGTTTAAAATACGTTTTCACCACTTATTGGTGTTATCATTTCTAAAATCCACATTAAATATTATAATACAGTGGTAACTGAAGGTTTGGGCTTTTTGTCTAATCGTGCTAAGAGATACAAATAATTTCTATTACTTGGAGTCTTCTTTCGTGTAATGCTCATAATGGACTAACGAGCAATTACGGTTATGCTCATAATAATAAGTACTGCATTTATCATTTGCGGACGAGGATATGCAGAAAGAGGACTTTTTAAGTTTTTTTAAAAAATAATACAAAATAATAAGTTTCAATTTTGGAAACCGAAAAACACATTGTTTTAAATGAAACCTGGCACTCTGAATCAAACTTCATATTTTACTACCTATTCCAAGAAACAAACATGTTTGGTTTCTTTCTTTGAAACGGTGCACAGATTTGATAATCTCTTTCACATATATATCAGCTCTGCCTCTCAGTAACGTTTAAGAAAACAAGGTTGCGGTTGTTCTCTTTACTGCAACTTTCTCAAGGTATCAGCTACTGTTACTTTTGAATTGAACGGAATAGTTGTGACACGAAAACTCCTCACAGAAAATATAGGCCGTGTCCAAAAGTGCATTGTGCACACCTCGAGTATGCACACTAGAAGTCTGCAAATGGAGTGCACACTAAATTATTTACAGTTGGCCACATAAATTCTTGAGGTACAAAATCCGTGAGTTAGACAACCCAACTAAGGACTTCTCCAATATTAATTAACACTGGTAGACCAGCTAGAACAGCAGCATGAAGTTGCCCCCACCTGTTAATGGAACAAATCGTAAAGCGTGTGTCTGTTCAGGAGTGACGCATAACGCTGGCTGACGAAATGACAAAAGAGAGTCTTTGCATACTTGCACTCGTAGTACACAGCACAGTACCAGAACAATATACGTACACCAGAGGCGCCTATGAGAAGATACAAGTCGGGGAACTTAAATAATCTTATAATTAACTCAAATGAGGGATTATATGAACAAGTTAACTTATTTCAAATGACTATGCATATATGCGTGTCAAATGATATATTGATAGATAATAAAGTATATGTGGTAGGTTATTGTTTAAGTAAACACAAAGCCTTGTGCTGAATTTTGAAACTATTAACAATAGCCCTACCTGAAAATCAATGAAAGTATGGATGGATCACTTAGGAGAAGAACCCAGCCTCTAATGAAAACTTTAGGGATCGAACAGGGCCTGAGCTCCTAATTTCCGACGTCACTGATAAATACGTAATGTAACATCAAAACAAGAACTTCTCCGATTTCATTCTTCGTTAAATGACTTTTGAAAATGCTAAATATTGGTATGCAGTAATTTATTTGTAAATATTGAAAATGAACAATTCGATAGCACTCAAACGAGTTGGAGAACTTATCCGTAATAAAAGTATTTCCCCTTAGATTGCAAATATAACTCAAAGTTCCTGACTTGTATAATATTTTTGAAAATTTAAGCATTGAGACACAAGGAGAGAAGAGGAGAATATATTGTTAATAAACAACAATTTAAAAACTCACGAAATTAATGGTTAATATTAAATATAGAAACCTTAACAGAATTAACTCTGTAACTCGCTTTCTCCGTTCATTTTCCCCCTTTATTTTCAGGATTTCATCATCACTGAATTTCTCCACTAGGGATTATCTTTTATTAAACAGCATTCAACTGGAGTTCAACCTTGTAAATGAAACATTTTAAAAACTGTAAATGGCGAGTAGGAGAATCGAACCACGACAGCTAGATTAGAAATTCAAAAAGCTAAACCATCATCTAAAGCGTTACTTAATCATGTTCGCCTAAACAAAGAGCTTTCTTTGTTCGCTCAAAACAGTAGCTTAATAATAGTCAAAATGATTAGCAAAACACAGGAATATGTATTTGAGGAATCGGGCACATTATATCATTGTGTTCAAGGTTAGGAGCTTACTATTGCACAGGGGATAACATTACGACCAGAAACGTGACATTTGGCAAGAATATTCCGGTTTTGTTTAGTCTTGCCCACGAGAAGGGCAATTTCTCCCCTCCTTTCTAAAACAAAGCAAAGAAAATCGAGAAGGGAATTTGCATTATACATACGAGACGGGACAAGACTAACTCATATTATCGTCTCGCTTTGGAGGCAAGACGAAAAATATCGTAAACATTTCTCGTCTTATCTCGATTCTCGGAATAGTGTATGTCCATTCTTTAAGTAACGACTGCTTTGCAGACTCAATCTTTCACGCTATTTTGTTTACTTTGTATTTCGCAACTCATTGAATTCATTATGGTCTATGTAGGCAATTTTGTAGCAAAGCTTTAATAATTACATCTGCATATCCTAAAAGTTAATTTATTATATACCTTACTGTTCAGTGATATTCAGTTACTTTAATAGAGTTGTTTTCCTTAAAACGTACAGTAAAATATGTTCCAAGTCAAAGTACACCAAGGTGCAGACCAAACTTAAAATTTCCATGTAGTTAAGTGTACATTACAAATTTTGTCTATTTTCTCACAACAATAGTGCTTGATTGCCCTGTGACCTAAGATATCTATATAATATACATAGGCTGTAGAAATTATTATAGTAGAAAACGCATGTTACGCATATATGATATATATGTTGGAAATGCTGTATTTTTTGTTTCTCACATTGTTTCTGATTTTTTTCGACTAATACCGATCGTTTCAGATTATTTTTACAAACCAACCAACCTCATTATGAAGAATTTTAAAAAATGCTTCAGACGTTCTGTTCATTCTCAATAAAAAGTTAATATACTGAATTTCAGCTCCACAAGTTTAATGGCTTGTGAGATACTCATGTTTTTCGCAAAATCTCGCATCCCCACTAAATCCTTAAGATATTATTATAATGAAATTGATATGATAACATCCCTGTTTGGATTAAGTCAAAACTATATACCAAAAGTCATTTCATTTGACTTTGCAATATGTCTGTGATGATTAGGCACACATAGTTACATCTATTTTTTATAGAATAATTTATATATTATAGGGATTCAAAAATGTATTTTTCTTTTCGTATTAGCTCCTCTAAAAGCTCCCAAGCTGTGTGTCTTGAAAGCCTTGTAGTAATAGGAGTCATGTTGCTATTATTGCAATTACAAATATCAATATTCAAAAATGCCTGAAGTTCTTTTGTCATTTAGAAATATTCATCTCAAGTAAGAAAACAGAAATAAATGAAAAAGGAAAGGTAATGGAGGCCTTAAAAGTCAATCGTAGCCAAATTCACCAGTGTTCAGAAGAATATTTTTAATGACGCTCTACCCTAGACAATGGGGCTAAATACGCGGTTGAAGTTATCCGATTCTCGCCAAGTAGCATAGATATAGCAGGAATGAAACACCTACTACTGTCGGTCTTCATGGCCGAGCGTGCTACTACAACTGATTAGTAATTATAGTCACTTTGGCATTGTTTCAGAGAAACTTTTTTTTAACGTTTATATATTTTATTTTCATTAAGTTTTTATAACACTTTTTTCAGTATAATAAGATAAATAATACTCAAAATGTGACTTACTTACGTTACGTGTGCAGTTTTGCATCATGAATTCATAGTATAAGTAGTAGCAGTAGTAGCAGTTGTTGTTGTACAAACGAGTTAGAAGCCCCGCAGGGCTCGTTTTGTTAAACCTTGACTGCCACGATATAAATTTAACCTCAACTGCTTCTTCAATTTACTTCTTCTTTAATTCCAACAAAGTGACAATTTTCTTCTGTTACTATTATACACAATATATACACCAGAAGGTTTGGACAATCGCAACCTGCAACCAATCTGATGCTATGGTTAGGGACGACGATGGAAAAATATATTGTTGAGAAGTTACTGTCTACAATGCAGTAAGTAGAGTGGGTCAGTGCGTCAGAGTCGATCATTATGGGTCGCAGTGGGTCACGAGGGGTGTTTATTCGCAGTAGGCCATGGCGAGTGTTGGTTCTCAATAGGTCACATGCTTTTAAACCACGACCCACTGAATACTCATAAAACTCAACCCATTTGACCCACAGACACACCTACTCACTCCAACTCTTATCCAAGAGTGGGGTACTTAGTTCCTTCCCAAGTAAGCTTGAGGTGGAAACATCGTGCTTGTAGGTTTCTCGGGACACTCCAATTTCCTCCCATGTTCTCCTAGCACTAATTCGTCCATCATAATTCACTTGCTTTAATCATGGTCTCCCTTAACCAAATTGCTAAAATCAGTATGTCAGAAGTGCATAAGGTCAAGAAGAACTGCAACGAAACTCTGTGTAGGCCCAATACGGAAAAGAAAAGGAATATTTCTTTTTTTAATTTTTGTAGAAAACTGTTTTAGAGTGCAAAATCCCAAACACAAAATTTCTAAAGTTTTCGTTGGTTCACGCCATCACTGTCTCAGATAGTACAGTGCTCGCGATCCCGTGTTCGATTCCCGGTGGGAATCTTTTGAAATTGTATTTCTCCTCGATGTATCTCTGTTCGTGTCCCAGTCGTTCAATGTTGCTGGAAATAAACGTAAAACGATTATCACTAAGTATAATAGAGACAAGTTACGGAAAGACTTTCGGCGAAACAGAAAAGAAAGCGGTCTGAGCCACCACGTTCCATTTAAGGGTTCGAATTACACTTAAAACCAGTTTCTCCTTCATGTCCTTGCGTGTTTGATGTTTATTTTTGTTTTCCAATTTAAATTTGCAGTCTCTCGACTATAGTATTTAATCATGAACGAAACCAGTGTGTTTCGTCGTTATCGTAAACATGTCCAATTTTCTACATACAGGAGTTTTTCTTGAATCTTACTTAACAGAGTAGTCTTAGTGTAGAGACGTAAGCATTTGTTTCGTAATTCAGGGGTTTCGATTCCGAATGCCGCTGAGGTAATTAAGGATTTTTATCAACTTCAATATATACAGTATATTTTTGATGTGTAATAAAATGAAACAAATACTCAATTTCTTTCAGTCTTACAAGTTAGAGTGGAAACGGATTTCCCCACGATTGAAATACTAGAAATATGACGTTATATGTCTTTCTACAACTTTGATTCGAACTGTACGAGAACTTAAAGTGTTTTGCAATCAATTCATGAATACATAAGTGTCATGATTATGGTCTAGTATGAGTCATAAATTTGTCTGAAACAATATTCTTTCCTAGCATTTATTCCGCACATCTTCCACTATTATTCTACTGCTAGAAATAATAAAAATATTTTTCTTCGCCATTTCCAACACGTTCAATATATCCGTCAAGCACAATTTGTAAAATTAACTATTCGTTTTTGTATTCGTATGGATATTTTGTTAATATATCAATATAACGCATACATAATCCAAAGTATTTGTCCAAAGAAAGCATTTTACTATGTATCGTGAAGAAGACAAATCCTACTTAGTGTCTACTTAGGCATACGAAGTGTCGATATTAATATTATCCAGGATCTGACACCTTTCTCTCCCCTCGTTTTATTACGGACACTAATCCTTCGAAAGTATCTCTTATACCTTCTTTTTCTTTTATTATCAACCTCAGTATGCTTATTAACATTACGATAAGACGTAATATTGATGTCTTCCATCTCAGTAATAATAATAATAATAATAATAATAATAATAATAATAATAATAATAATAATAATAATAATAATAATAATAATAATAATTACAATAATAATAATTACAATAATAATAATAAAATAGAAGACGAATTTCGCATGAGGAAAGACTGTATGCAAATCTTTAAAATCACCCTTAACATTAGGCAATAGTTAAAAATTAAAACTAGATAAATGTTGAACGAAGGGTTTCGAGTTGAATTTCATGTAGAAGATAGGGCTACTGAAACCATAAGAACCCAAAGAAAAATTAAGTTTTTAAGTTTTACTTTCCATGGTTATGATTGCTAAGCTATAGGAGACGTCGATGACCAAAATGAAAGAAATAGCGGGATAAAGAAGGTGGGAAGGAACAGAACCACAAAAAATGTACACACACGGCGTTTGTTAAGTACAATGCCCACTGGGCAGGAGATGGTGATATACAGTGACACAAGCTAAAAATTTGAGGGGGCTGCGAAAATACAACCATGAAGAAAAGCTTTAAATTTTTTAACAGGATGAACCAATACATACACAAAACTTCACTATTATTATTATTATTATTATTATTATTATTATTAATAATAATAATAATATAATAATAATAATTTTAAAAATATTAAAGTTGCCCTAAAATTGACAAATCTTACAGATAAGTCGGGATTTCGGGAGGTTGTCCGGACCTCCAGGACACACCTCTGCAAAGACCAAAATTTTAAACGAAGACTTTCCACGAAAGTTTCATGTAGAAAGTTTTCTGCTGTTTAAGAAAAATAACTATAATAAAAATAACTGAATATCACTGAACAGTAAGACATATAATAAATTAACTTTTAGGATATGTAGAAATAATTACAAAAGTTTACCTACAAAAGTACCTACATAGACCATAATAAATTCAATGAGCTCCGAAATATAAAGTAACAAAATAGCGTGTTAGATTCAGTCTGTGAAGCAACCGTTACTTAAATAATGGACATACACTATTCCAAGAATCGAGATAAAACGATAAAACGAGATATTTTTCGCCTCGTCTCCAAAGCTAGAAGATAATATGAGTTAGCCTTGTCCCGTCTCGAATGTAAAATGTTCATTCTCTTCTCAATTTTGTTTATTTTGTTTTAGAGACAAGATGAGAAATTCCTCTTCTCGTTCGCAACACTAAACATAACCGAAATATTTTTGCCCAATGTGACGTTTCTGGCTGTAATATTATTCCCTGAGTGATGATGAGCTTCTAACTTTTAATCTTCTATCTATGAGATATAAATTATTGTTATTAGCTTATTATTATTTTTACTATTATTATTCCTGAAGATTTCATAGTTCAAGTATAGAAACATTCAAGTATTCAAATATCTGAAGATATTAAAACGTGTGTCATCGCCCATCAATTGCCACCAAATATTCTAAAGTAAAAAGAAAACTACTGGTTGTTCGTGCAGTCGATTCGAATTACCTTCAGATTACTGATTGAGCGCCTTGACCACTGAACCACGATTACCACGCAATAATTGATTCGTGTTTAGTATGTTTAAAAGTATAATATACCCACCTGATTTGATTGAAAACAACTTAGTTTTGTATTTTGTTTGTAAAAAATGTGTAGTGTTGATAATTTATTTAATACAATGATATAATGCACTCCGAGTTCTCAACTACATATTTCTGTGTTTTGCCAATCAATTTGACTATTATTGAGCTACTGTTTTAAGCGAACAAAGAAAACTCTTGTTTAGGCGAACATGATTAATTAAAGCTTTAGATGAAGGTTTAGCGTTTTGTTTTCCTATTCTGGCTATCCTGGTTCGATTGTCCCCCTCGCCATTTACACCTTTTAAGATGTTTCATTTACAAAACTGAGCTCCAGTTGGAAGCTGCTTAATAAAAGGTAATCCCTAGTGGAGAAATTTAGTGATGATGTAATCCTGAAAATAAAGGGGGAAAATGAATTTAGAAAACGAGTTAGAGAGTTAGTTCTGTTAAAGTTTCTATATTTGATATTAACCATTAATTTCGTGAGTTTTTAAATTGTTGTTTATTGACACTATGTTCTCCACTTTTCTCCTTCTGCCTAAATATGTAAATATTCACAAATATTATACTAATCAGGAACCCTTAGTTATATTTGCAACCTGTTTGAGTGTTATCGAATTTTTCATTTTTAATATTTACAAATTAACTACTGCATACCAATGTTTAGCATTTTCAAGTCATTTAACGAATAATGAAATCGGAAACGTTCTTCTTTCGATGTAACATTACGTATCAATCAGTGACGAATGGACTTAGAAGCTCAGTCCCTGTTAGACCCCCCAAATTTTTATTAGGAGCTGGGTTCTTTTCCTGAATGATCCATCCCAACTCTAATTAATTTGCAGGTAGTATTACTGTTAATGATTTCACAATTCAACGCTATACTTTGTGTTTACTTAAAAAAACATATACCGCATAATCTTTCTTTGTATTATTTGGTACCCATGTATGTATAGTCATTTGAAGTAAGTTAACTTATTTATGTAATCCGTCATTTGAGTTAATTATAAGATTATTTAAGTACCGTGACTGTCGTCTACTCATCGGGTCCTTCGATATCCGTATATTTTTGTCTGGTATTGTGCTGTTTACTGTGAGCACAACTATACAAAGAATCCCTTTTGTCATTTCGTCAGGCAGCTTTTCTCCTCACTCCTGCAAAAAAAAAAAAAAAAAAAAAAAAAATACGATTTGTTATTTTAATAGGTGGGGGCAACTTCATGCTACTGTTCTAGCTCCTCTACCAGGCGTAATTAATCTTGGAGCGGTCGTTATCAGGGTTGCCTAACTTACGGATTTTGCACTTCAAGTATTTATGAGTGTGGGCCACTGTACACTTCGTCAAATTAGCTTTTGATCCGCAGTTCGCTTCAGCGGTCCACCGCGGTGGAACATGCAGCATTGATATCAAAACAAGTGAGAATTTGGCGTACAAAAAAGAAATAAGGATGTTTCTTTTTTTCTACCTAGATGAATGACTTTCCAGTTATATTAAATATAAATATATCGTACATTTTGGCAATATAGGGTAACCATATAATGATTTAAGAGTTTCTTTCATGTATGCCAATAGTTTCAGCTTGCCGTAAGTGCAAATATTTGTCATTTCGGATCTTTTATGCGCAGGCTAACAAAAGCGGAGCGTAAAGGCGATGTAAATATTAAAACCAGTAAATTTTTGGCGATGTTCTATTTTATCAGACATGCTTGTGCGAGGGAATAGTTGTTAATCTCCCGTAAGAAGAGTAGCATTGGTGGTTAGCGGGCGCTGATGACACTGTTTCGAAGTAGCTTAGGAACCTTTTTTGCAAGCGAAAGTAAGTAACTTGCAAGAGCGTTAGTACACCGAAGGTACTGAAGGGAGCGCTATTTACAACAATATGGCTCAAACCTAGCTTGGGAGAGAGTTCATATTGTGTTTAATTCCTTCCCGTACGGTAGACTACACAGCAATGATACTGTAGTTGTCGTACTTCTACTGCAGTGTGTCAGTTACATTTATACTGATTGGACTATTTCTGCCACATTGAGCTAATAATGAAAGTTCCTCAGATATTACTCTTTCTTCGTGAATCTATAGAATTTATCTGTAAATCTTCGAAATAGTGTCTCCATACTTCTTAATCTATATAAAAAATTAACACTTGCTAGGATGACAAGGAAAGAAGTGTTGGAGTTGAACAACATTAGAACCAAAATTTACAAGAGAAAGCTATTGTGTCACTATGGAATACCAATTTATAAGGGTCACGTATACTCAATGTGGATAACCGTAATTAAAGTAATATGGCAAAATACCAAAAAATGTAAGACTGCTATCGTATAAGAACTCTTAAATGGAGTTCTGTACATTGTATATACTTCGACATTAGTGTGCACATCACTAAGCTTTCGGCGCCTTACATCTTTCTTGTTATACACCCAGCATCTATCCTACATGCTTCCCACTGCGAAAATGGTTACTCAGTTATGAAAAAAATACCCTTGTCTAAGTATAACCATAAAGACTGCTAATATAATAAGAATTTTGTGATAATTAACAGACGGTTTTATGAAAAAATACAGTAGGTATGTTATGTAATTGCTCTCATTGTTCAACTATTCGGAATGAATTATTGTAAAGGATTAACAAGAGGAATTTGTGAAATCTTTGAAAAATATCTGGAAAGAACTTTTTGGTCTGTATTTCACTTTTGGACAGCTATCAATATGCAAAATCGACAGGTAATTGGCATATTACAGTCTCTGACAGGTGCAAGGAAATACGGTAGCTTTGAAAGGAACTTGTTTAGAATGAAAACTAGAAAATGAGGCCTATCTACCTACGAATTAACATTTGCAGCTGCAGCTGTGTCTGTAGCTATAAAAAAATGAATAATCTAGCTATTCATTATTCTATGCTAAAGCTTAATATTTTAATTCATGTAACATTCAAACTTATCATTTACCTGCAAACAGCTGCATTTCCGATAGTATAATTATCACAATTAAGCTACATAAATCATGTAATATTTAAGCAAAAATATTTTTATGGCATTATTAAAGAAACTATTTTGTTGCTCTCCCTACACTATTTAAAATTCTATTGCATACTCAGATAACATAACGTAAATGGGTTTGTTATTTGTGAAAGTTTTATATTCCACTTGTAAAATCCCCAAATTTTTATATTTAACACTGGATTATTATTATATCAGCTCACAAATAAATAGACCTAAAAGAATAAGATTGTGCCCTTTAAAATTTTATTAGGTCATTTTACGGGAAATCGTCATGTTAAGCACACAAGTCTACTTACGTAGTGTACATCCTCTCACGCAACGCACTATGCACTCGCAGACTTATGAAATTGTATCTTTTGACGCAGACTAGGTGACGTCAGTTCCGGAAATAAACGTACTTCGAATGTGCACTTGTATCTCTTGGACACGGCCTATAGTTATTCATATTTCTTAGGACGCTCAATTTACATCACCTGGAGTTCAAAAGAAAATAATACATGTGATGTCAGAGATGATACTGGTCAAAATAAGAACAAAATATGGTAAAAATGAATCACAAATTCTTTGCTTGATAGCAATGAAACAAGAGATTCTATTGGTATGGAAAATTTGTTTGTGATGTTGAGACTTGTGAAACAAGGATAGGTGCAGGAACTTTTATTGTGTCCTTTTCAATCATCGGATTTATCATCTGAAGTGTTTGAAGCTCTTTCCCAACAAGGATTTACAAAAAGAAAATATAATTTTACACTGTTTTACCGCTGATGATTGCTGTAATCATCAACTTTGTATTGTAATATTTCATACTTTTTCATCGATCCAGAATGTGAAAAGGAATTTTGAACTAGTCAAGCTCTTGTACAGGTTTTACAAAAGAATCGAGGGTCAGATGCACAAAGACCAAACGCTTAAGAGGTTGATGGACCAACGATGGACTAAACACATGGAAACAGTGAGAACTATTTCAGATTATTTTGTTGATATAGTATGTGTTTTGAAGGTATCTTTCTCTCTTCTCTCTGACCTCCAAGGTTAGGTCATGGAGGTACTGAGTTACCTATTGAAGCTACAGGAGTTTTAGGAAAGTCTTTCACGTTAGAATACAGTTTCGTACTGCTCTAATATTACAAATCCTATCAATATTTGGACCAGCTAACAGTACATTACGAGATATACAAGAGCATCTCGGAAAACGAGGCCAAGTCGTGAGATCTTCCCTGTCAGGTTGGGAGCAGACAGGAGATTTGATATAAATTATTACATTCTGAGTCTCCGCCGCTAAAGCGAATTCGAAAGACTTTCCTGTCTTTAAAAATTTTGTTGTTGAAGAATTTCTAAATATGCAACTTACCTATGTCAAATTTTTAATGAGGCATTCGAACATACAATATTAGAGTCTAAAGAGAAATTTGCAGATGCAGGCAATAATAAACAGTATTTACAATCAGTCGATTGTTTGTTGTTACAGTCTGAAACGTTCTTGAACGGTTTCGAAATATTGGCACTATTGAATCTCCTATGTTGCAATAAACAAGCTTTCGAATTCGAAATTCAAGTAGTTAAAGTAAATATTTTTCCAGCATCAAGAGCAACAGTTTATTTTAAATATGTTAGATGTTAATATCCATGTAAATGTCCTTTACTCGATGTGCATGCAGGAGCTCTAGGAAATGGAGTTTTAACAACAAGATTTGAGAAAGCATTTTCTTGCTTGAAAACGATTCTTACACTATAGAAAGAATCAACGCTTCAAGATAGAAAATCCTACCTTATTCTACTTGTATTCGAGAAACAATATTCGAACACTTTATATATGGAGCTCTTTGTTGAAAAGACGCTAAGAAGATCAAGAAGAAATGCTTGTTTTCTCGTGGTAGCGTATTAGATAAATATGCGTGTTTTAAATAGTTTAATTTGAAATAAAATAGTCTAATCCTACTTCTTCAGTTATCCACAACACAAAAAATAGAAATTATCTGCTGTGCTAAGCAAGTATACATCTTATTCCGATGTGCTTTCGGTGTATGGGTTTATATATTCTTAAAATATGTGTATAGTGCGATAGTGTGATAAACCACGATTCATCATATTTACCGGACCTTGCGACAAAGATTACTACTGTTTCATTCCCTCGATAACCACCTTTGTCAGAGATACTTCGGAAATGAAGGACACTTGCGAATACAGCTGCAGGAACGTTGGCAAAAAGTGTTGGATGCTGATCGAGGTTATTTCGAAATCTAAATTTATGTATCGTGCACTGTATCGCTCTTTTCTTATCACTGTTGTAGAATGGCAAGAATCTTCTTAGTTACCCTGTAATATTGCGAATTTATTAATTTAAAGAAAATAACATGTGTTGGTATTAAGATGGCATGATGAGAATAGTGAGTCAAAGAACAAAGATAATTACATTGAACCACTGAATTTGATTCCAGAATATGATGAAAAACCTTGCGAATCATTTGCCGAACGCGACTACTTTTACAGAAACTTCCAATAGAATCAATTCCGTAGCGCACGTAATAGTCGATGGGATACAACGTGAAATTTCTAATTCATCGTTTGTTGCAATGTTACTGAATGAAACAAGAGATGCATTAAATACCTGTAAGTTTCAACTTTCAACAATATTGCGCTACGTGATGGAAGGTAAGATTAAAGAACGATTTCTTGAAATTTTCAATGCCAGTGGAAATCGATACTTTGCAGTATTGGCAAAGTACGCGATTAAACGTGCCATATGTATTATATTGGGTCAAACAAACTTGTTGTTCAAACTTATGAGTGTGCTGCGGTAATGTCAGGCGAGATAAGCGACTTACAAAGCCGAATACGAGAAAAATGTACCGATGCTCTGCTTGTCCATTACTTCGCACAAAATACTTATAAGTGTCCTTTCTCAAGCAATGAAGAATAAAATGGAATATAAGCTATTTTTAAAACTTGAGAAGCATTTCTTTTACAAAATCGTCAGAGAGATCTTATATTCTGGATAAGAAAGTAAAGAAACGACTTCCGAAAATTGCTTTCACTAGGGGAAATTGTAATTCCCGAATTGTTCGAACATTTTATGAAAATCGAGGTAGCTTAGAGAATTTGTTTCAGAGTATTGTGGACGATCCTGATGAGTAGGACATTGACACCTCATAAGTCATGGATTATTAGCTCCACTTCAATATTTTGATTTCACATTTCTTTTAAGAGTTTTCAATGATTATTCCTCTATCGCTGATACTTTATTTGGTGTGTTACAAGAAAAGGCAATGGATATCAGTTTTTGTGTTGATGAAGAAGTGAGGTGAAAAAAGTTATCAACAACAAGAGGGAAATAGTAGTAATGGGGTCACTTGACCGAAGGTCGTATAGAACCACCCAGGGGTAATAAGATCACCTTGGGTACACTAACCCACCTCAGGAGGGGCGTATATGACCTCTCAAAGTTTGGAGATCCATCTTGTTCCTTTTTATAGGTAGAAAATTACCAAAAATACAAGATTATGAGGTTTTTGAAGTATTTTGTTTCCTTGATGAGGTCGTATTACCTTATATGATTGACTACAGAGGTCCAGGAGACTACAGAGGTCCAGGACAGTGGTACACTAGCACACCTTCAGGTGAAAAATTTATAAGCACATTTTAAAATTGGTAAATTGCCAAACTTTAAAATTTGATATGGTAACGTAGGGTTACATACTCTCTAATTTATCTCGTTGCCTTTTATGAGTATAAAATTGCCAAAATGTTAGGTTATTGATCTCTAGGATCCTCTTAAATGATGATTTGTTAGGTAATGGTAATGGTTAAGTCCAGGAATTCAGGAAATATTATACATTAACGCACCCCTATAAAATTTCGCCAAGTGTGTATCGGTTCTACCCTTAAATTTTGGAAATTACAAAATTTTTAAATTTAGTATGATAATATAGTTTGATGGTTCACCTCTTTTCAGAACATGTGATATTAACTCACCGATCTTAAATTTTGGAAATGAAAAGTTAAGAAAAATCGGTATGTTTGTATAAGACTCTATTATTTACCTCTATATGGTTGAGTGATCCATCAACTCTCTTTCATGGGTAGAGAATTGTTAAAAATATAAATTTGGAAGGTTTTATCCTCATGTAAGCTCTTTAATGAAGATTTATTATGTTATATGGCTATATGAATGAGTATACTGCCGATTGTCTTTTATAGGAAATTGGTACATTAACAGTCACATTTAAAAATTAGACAGGTATGCGTAAGAACACCTTTTCAATTTTCGAAATTCTCAAATTTTTAAAATTCGATATGGTAATTTACAACTATAGTATGTACCTTGTGATCCATCTGGTTCCCGTTTATAGATGAAAATTGCCAAAAATACAAATTTGGAAGGTTATTGATCTAATGGATCCTCATCTTTAATAAAGATTATTATGTTATGGGTAAGTATAGGGGAACCCATAGGATATGAGCACTTTATTGCACCCTTTAAAAATTTTCGGCAGGAGTGTGTAGCAAATAAAAATGAAATGAAATCTTTAAGTTAAGAAATCTTGCGCTAAAGGAGACGGTGATGATGAGAGATGAGTGAAATGTTGGAATGAAGAAAGTGGGAGGAAACGGGAGAACCCCAAGGAAACCCACGACCACGGTGTTTGTCCATCCAGGAGCGTGTTGCATCATAGCATTTAAATGTGGAATTTGCCACGGTGAAATATGTTCGTTTTATCTTGTTTCTCTTCATGAATAGAATATTCAAAATCAAATTGTAATTATTATTATATGAATATCATAGTAAAAAACATTTTTGTAGGAGATAAGGGATGCGAATTGTGTTACTCACTTTCAAAAGTTCCAGCTTCTAGTGCATATGTAATTCTCTACAATCAGAAGATTGAAAACTAATTCTAGGTACTCTCAAAGTCAGGAAAGATTTTTATCGAATTATCTTTCATTTCTATTTTTTAAAAAATACTATTTTGTCTCAAGGTTTCTAGTTAAAAGTTACTGAGAAGTTTTTAAAACAAAAAAGTAAAATGGAGTTGGAGTAGAAGTAAACAGGAGAGAAGTCGGTTTATTTAATATATTTTAATATGAGGAATCCTGGTAAAGTTTCTATAATCAGTATGAAAGACATGTGGGATTCTGTAAATACCATTATCATTTTTCAAAATATTGCAATATTTCCTCATATTTATCAACAACACCACGTGCTTCTCCATAAGGATAGCTAGCAGTCGATAGACGCCGTCTCCGGATAAATACGAGGAGGACACGACGAAATACTAGGAGTACAGGAAGTGTCACGAAGAGACTCCTTCAACCCCTTCACAGGCTCCTCGTCCAAAATCGGGTATAAAAGAGTATGTCAAGAGGCAGAAGACATCCGTTTTAGGTGATTACTTTCTGCCTTTCTCCCAAAGCTGCTCTGGGCGGGAGATACTCCCTAACCTTACCGATCTCCGGTCTGTACTGGGTAGAAGATACTAATACACTTATGCGCTGCTGTAGGCAGGAGGTTCCTTTCCAATCTCCGCGCTGCACTGGCCAGGAGATTCCTAACCAGGTCTGCGCTGCTACGAGCAAGAAGTTCGTTTCCATCTGCGTGCTGCGCTAGGCTGGAGACACCAACCTATTTCTTCAGTGCTACGGACAAGAGATTTCTTTGGGCAGGAGACTCCTAACAATTCACAGCAAGACCTCTGTGCTGCTGTGGGCGGGAGGTCCAATTCATACAGAAATGATTGTTATTATTATCAGAGATATCTACTCATTTGTGGTTGAGTTGAGTTGATTTTGAGTTTAACGTCCCTTTCGGAAGCGGGATACTCCTTTGTAGTACAGTGTACATAAACTTGTATAGAACTTTTTATAATAAAAGGTAAAGAAAAGGAAAACCCGTGTACCTCTTCTGTATCACACATTACATGGTGATCATGTCAATTGGGCAGTGATTTTGCTACGGGGTTCTCTCTTTATTAACGAAACGAGAACTTCAAACATTTGGGGGGGAGTTTGTAAGCGGATCTATTAAAGTCAGATCAAATTTTTATGGCTATTGCTCTGAGGAGAAAGAATACTTGACAGGATAGGAATAATGCCAACGACACGACACAATCAAAAGGTAGAATTTCATTTAATAAGCTGCATCTGACGATGTATTTCGGCTGCATAACGGAGGATTCCGAACGTTTTTCTTCTGCTCTTAGACCACCTGGCTACCCTACAACCTTGGATCATCGAGAAAAAGGAGACATTACCAATATACCTTCGAGAAGTAGATTTAAACTTAGTACTTCAATTAAAATCCAAAATGAGTTAGACACTTTAACTTACGACTAATTGAAACAAGAACTAGTTTCATTAAGTAGACAAAAATTTCCAGCGAAAAGGTCGAACAGGAACTGTTTCAAATCCAACAAGAGGAGGATGAACCAATGGATTCTTATTTCGTTCAAAATAAAAAGAAAACTGTCACAGAAAAACAGAAGATTCATTTCCTGTCGCTAGGACTTTAGCAAGTTTGCAAAAGTTGCTTTCGAATCATTCCAGACCGTCCAGGCTTTACAAACTCACCTGCACTCGTTAGATGCTGCACAGGATTTAATGAGGGAACGAGATACATAGAACTATCTCAAGCTATATATTCCTTGTACGGCCAACCTTCCCGTACTGCATCACAATTAATAAGCGAAAATAATAATTTTACGAAGCGCCGTAATTTACATTCTTTCTGGGGGAGGGGGAAAAGCATTAATATTTGGCCACATACAAAAATTGTTTTGGGCCCTCCCTGTAGTTATTATTAATCTCCTTTTGCATGATAGTGAGATTCAATAAGAATAATAAATCCGAACTACAAAAGATAAAAACATCGTTTTCTTTAAACTACGAAAATCTAACATCCATCACCAATGATTTCCTGATGTTAGACTACATTGAAGGCCGAACATTCCGCTATACGCCCCACCTTAAAATTATTTAGGAAAATAGACATGAGTTTACTTCGTCTAATAAAATTGTTCTGATTACTCAATGAATTAAAATGCAATAGTATATTACTTAAATAATAATAATATCTTTGTAAAATACACACAAGAGTTCTTGTTTCGTTCTTATCTAGGCCTATATGAATAATTGTATGATTTTATTAAAGAATGCACGTGAAACACTATTCATATTTTTCCTCTACTTTTATTTTGCACTTAAACTGATACCTAATATATGTATACTGTTTACTAAATTAGTGCCTAATACATTCTATCAATCTTGCTGCCTTGAAATTAATATAGCAATCTATAATTACTTTAGAATGTCTTTCCAGTTGTCACATAACTATGACATATACATGTCCCGAGCTTGTAGGAAAAGGTCACGAAATGCCAAACCTAATTCAAGCAAACTGAACAAGTCAAAATGCTAACTTTTCCGGAAACAAAACCCAAGAACATCTAATGATTTTACAATATTTGAGCAAAAGGCTATGTAATTTCTCGCAATTGCAGCTTCTTGATCCTTCAGGTGATTCTTATTTCAGTTTTATATGGATTGTCATCCGCAAAAAAGTTTGCATACACTCAAACTTCCAGATTTTCGTTAATAACTCAGTTTTCTATTTCTTCTTTGTGCTTTCTTTAACAAAGGAGTATAGTAATGAATAATTATTTATCATTTTAAAGAAAAGATAAAACAAAATAACAAAATTATAAGCAAAAAACTTTATAGTTATGAAACCTTAGTCAGCCAAATAATTATGCAAAGAATATCCCGGGGAAAATTAGAGGGAAATAACACACCGCACAGATATTAGGAACACTCACAAAGATATTGATATATGTGAAGTGTAAAGATCAGAAGATAAAGTTATGTATTTCTGCGTTGAATATGGAATTCACACGTTATGCACATTTCCAATATGCAAGATCAATCAGTATCTTCAGTTGAAATTATTGAAAAAAAAAAAAAAACAACAACAACAGAAAATGGCTATTTAAAAGTCCAAGTGTAAACTTTCGCTTGGAGCAATTCTATTTATAATATTACAACGCTTCTCTAGTAAGTTGCTTCCGTGGTCAAGCTGGTTTAGTAATGCTGTTAAAGTTCTGTAATCGAAGGGAATTGTTTCACATGTTATGAATATCCTCACTTCTGAAAGGGACGTTAAACTCAAAATCAACTCAACTCATGTGATGATATAACCGTGCGGACAGAAGATTTCGAATAAAGAACATACGCTATGATTGTCGTTGGTTTGAATCTGGCTTCGGGAGTGGATCTTTAAAATTATGTATTTCTAATGTGTTGTAATAAAAGGATATACAGGTGTAGAAGTTTCAAGGCAAATATAAGACCTAGAAGCAAGTATGTCGAATTATTTTTTCTTAATTATTAGCATCCTCGTCTTTGCTGCGACACATCTGAGTTTGAATTTGAAAGTAAATCCGGTTGCTGAATGTGGAAAAGCATGTGGTTTATTCTAGACGTTTCACTGGCAGTTTTCTAGAGTAGGAAGACCAACTAAATACATCTAACACTACTATTTTGACAAAATTTGCCAGGTAGATAGTACACATAAAATAAATGAATATGTGTTTTTTACTTTCTGCGGAAAAATAGTTTTAGGAGCCCCTCTCAAAATTGCATATTGTCGCAACACAAAGTTTCGTTCCACTTCTTTTTAGGCACTTCTGACATACTGTTATTCACACTTTTGGTATTCCGTGATCAAATATTTGGGGGGGGGGCTTCTGCCCCACCCAACCATTTTCTCCAGGTAAGTGCGAAATACGTGTTCCCTCATTTTACGTCTACAATATCTGTGTACAATTTCATTCACTTCGGTCCACTTCTTCTTGCCTTTCGGAAGTAAATTTTTAAAATTTTGTGTGGGTAATTTTGCCCCCTAAAACTGCTTTCCCGCAGAAAATAAAAAAAACACGTACTCGCTTATTTCATTTGTAGTATCTACCTCCGAAATTTGATCAAAATCAGAGTGTTACACTTGGAAAATATTACATGTTAGATTTTCAGGGCCTTATGCAGAATCGTATTGATGCGTGATTAGTGCCATACAAAACAGTTTGTGTAACATGTTTCCTGCAGTAGTCAGGCTTTTAGTATGACGCTAATCATACATCGAAACGACTCTGCATAAGGGCATATAAGTCTAACATGTAACATTTCCGAACTGTAACAATCCGATTGAAGATAAAAGGGATACTGCCTAGCTGATAATGATTGCGAGAATTGCCAGGTTTCTAAAGGAGTGGAAAGCAGAAATTACATAAATTCCTCTTCTACTCTACAAATAGAGCACTGTTTAGGACATATATCAATGGAAAAACATATAAAATTTTAGACAGTCATGTAGAATTTTACATATTGTTCTTTCTGTGAAAAAGATGATTGTTTAGCTTTACTGGAAAATGTTATTTTTGTCAAAGACATTGAAAGAAGTGATGGAACGAAGTAATTTCTTTAGACCATTTCTTTAGATAATTTCTTTAGATCATTTCTAAAGGGAGCATTTATGGCAGAAACATAGGAAATAAACGAATCTAAACCTGTCCTGAGCCACTACTCACATAACAGTATGTTATCTTAAAAACATTCCATTGATTGTGCCTTATGCCTAGAGGCATTTACAAGGTCAGTACAATATTGTCTGTTAACGTGTAAAAATTGCCTGAAGGAAATTAGAACAGAATTCTACATTAGATCTTAACACTTACTAAACAGTTGTGCAAAGCTCACTTACGTCAAAAAAAAAAAAATCCAAATAAGGAGTGGTTCCTGGCTGTTAGCAAATAAAAGCTACTATTTTATGAGCTGTTGGAGCAACCAACTGCACATACTGATAGAAATAGAAGCTACTGCTACAAATAGAAGACATTCAAATGCTTCAGCAAAAGTGGAAATAAGCTCCGTAGCAATTGAATCCCGACTACTGTAAAAAATTATAATAAATGACCGCAGCGAAATTCGAACACGGACTTCCATGTTAGTAGTCCATGAATTTACCGTCTGAGCAACGACTATTTGCTTGCTTTCCGTCTGGTATATCAATGCATTTCAGGCACCACTTTGGAACATGAACATGAACTTTGATTTCCATGAAAATTAAAGCGAAATAGTTAGAATGATGGGATTGTCAGTTTGACGGGATTGTCAATGATGATGGGAAATGAATGAAAATGGTGGAACAAAGAAAGGGAAGGAGACGGGAGAATCCCAGGAAAATCACATACACGGTGTTTATCCACCACAAATCTCACTTTGTGCAAGCTGGGATCGAACCAATGACCCCATGCAACAGAGGTGAACGTTCTACAACTAAGCCAGTGCCACCCTATTCAAAATACTACTATATTTAGTTTCTCTCTCTCTCTCTCTCTCTCTCTCTCTCTATATATATATATATATATATATATATATATATATATATATATATATATATATATATATATAAGTGTGTGTGTGTGTGTATGTCTCAAGAGAGAGAGAGAGAGAGGTTGTTCAGCCTACGTTTGGCCGATTTCGTTCCTTCCCCCTCCCAGGCAGAATGGACTCACACGACCTGGCTCGTGGCGTCCTGCAGTGTTGTGCAGTGGCTTCCTGGGAACGGAGTTGTTTTTCCGCGCGACGACAATAACACACAAAACAGGACCATTGTTGTCAGTGTTGTGTTAAATTTGTTTCCAAGTGTGTGGGTTTCCGCTCTGTGACCAAAATGCCGCCCAAACTAAGCCGATATTGCGAAGGCTATGTTGCGGCTCTTTATGACGCCCACTTTAGTGATTCTGTCATTAAAAAGCAGTGCAAGAAGAATGGTTGCAACATCAGTTTAAGCGGAATAAAAAATGTTATTTAAAAGTACAAGGGCAACGAAACTCCGGCATTTGGATTACCAACGAAGTTGCTTAGGAAGCGGGAAAGCACTTAGGCCACCTCCACCATGCAGAGGAAACTTCGCAAAATGGCAATGCAACTAATTCCGCCAACACAAAGGTGTATGGCTAATCGTCTTGACGTGTCTTTTTGGACTGTGAGCCGGACGTTACACCATTAAGTCAAGCTGGAAAAGTCATGAAAGCTCGCGGCCATCTTCTCACGGATGCCCACCAAAAGGAACGGAAGTGTAACGCCCGGAAGCTGTACGAACGATATCTGGCAAAACAAAGGTGGATGTACGCTCGATGAAGCATGGATTTACTTTTTCGACTGGAGCAAACCGAGAGCCATCATGTACCGAGAGAAAGGCGCCAAGAATATCAAAAGGTGGAGCCGTGTGTGTAAAGAATCCCTCCCAAAAGGTCCATGGTCGTTACTGGCTACTGTTACCGACATAAACTGAAGATTCGTAGGGTGGCGAAGAACTGCAAAATAAATTCACAGTATTTTCAGGAGCAGCTCATGCGGCTGATCTACGAGCATGAGATTCCAACATGTACGGAAATGATGCCAATCTAGTGCGCATTCACATGGACGAGGCCTCATCACATACCTCACGATCGCCCCTTGCATTCTACAGGGAGGTGGAGGAGGCAAGTGGTATACAGGTGATACCTTTCAATGAGGCACCTGTTAAATCTCCAGATACAAGTCCTATGGACTATTGTGGATTTCAATTGCTCAAGTGGGCTTTTGGGAAAACGACGTGTAACAACTGTGGAAGGACTTTGGAAAGCTGTGCAAAGGGAATGGGACAAGATTCCCCTCCCAGTTCTTCAGTGGAAATTACGCTGCTGGGCTATTGTTAGGATCCAAGGGAAACATATCGACTGAACAACCTCTGTATATATATACTTGTATATGAGAATAGGTATCAAGAGCATGAAAAATGTTCATTTTGGACGTATGGTTCCTATTTGGTATTTAACTCAAAAATGTGTTCTTAATGAGTTGAGTTGAGTTGATTTGGAGTTAAAGGTTTTTCGTCAATATCAGACGTGGACGTATTGATTAGCATAAAACTGAACCACGTGACCTTCGGCCGGAAATTGAAATCAGTTTTCATTATAAGGATACTTACGTTCCTTATTTCAACGCATTCGTATAATTTGATGGATATCGCGAATAAATACGACTGAGTTTTGAAACGTGATAATTCATCTGGTTTTGCTTTTTCAAGCACTTCAAAATAGAACTTTATATATTTTTAAAAACATTCGTATATTAAAAAAAAAATAAGTTACTGTACTCAGGCTCGAACCGCAGCCCTTCTATTCCAGAACTTCAACAACATTATTAAACACGCTTGACCAGAGGCAAATTACGAAAATGCATTGTGGCATTGCTAATAGAATCGCTCCAAGAGCAGGTTTACACTTAGAGTTTTAAATAGTCATTTTCTGTCTTGTTCAATAATTTCAACTGATTGATTACGCATATTGGTACTTTTCATGAAGTGTGAATTGTATATTCATCTGAAAAATACATTTCTGTTCTGTCAGTTTTACGTATTTTGGAGTGTTGCTAATAACTGTGCAGTATGTGGAGTCATTTCCCCTTAAATTTCTCTCGGAATATTCTTCGCGTAATTATCTGACAAACTAAAGTTTCATAACAATCGAAGTATTTTTGCTTATAATTTTCTTATTTTCGTTTATTTTTTTCAAAAATCTTAAATTATTATTCATTACTACACTGCTTTGCTAAAGAAAGCACATGAAAGCAATAATAAATTAAGAAAACTGAGTTATTAATGAAAATGTGGAAGTTAGAGTATATGAGGACTTTTTTGTGGATCACAGTACGTAACGAACTGAACTTATATGACTCTTGCAATATGCACAATCACAATTCATGGAATGCAGTTATATATTATATGTGTTTTAGTAAATTAAAATTAAAACTTACATACCTAGTAACTTGCCGATAGGAATGGTCTATGAAACAGTCGTTCTAAATCAAACTGCACCTTGTCTCTAGAAACATCATTTTTTCCGAATTAATTACAAAAGGCAAGATGTGTCTACCAACACAGTGTATTACAAATGTGCTGTGCTTGGAAGTAAAGATTGATCTTTTCAGGTGTACGAGTAGATACCTGTATACACAAGAAATTCAGGCAAAAATGAACATTTTTATTAAGGATCTTCTTCGAAAAGTGTTGGACTAATCCCGTTTAATCGAGAACATTATCATATGTATCTTGAAGGATAGCTCTAATATTGAGGTAACCGAGGTTATAGACGTGTTTCTAGAAATGTAGTTTTCATTAACAAAAATATTTAGCCACTTACCTCTCTTTTAGTTGTTACATTCTTGTAGTCGTAGCTTTCATAGTTCTCCTTTAAACGAACAAGTCAAGCCAGCAAAATTTATTCACATTTCTTTATTTTATTAATTTTAGGGCCAAAAATTAATTTCATTTCTAAGAAATGCAGGTGATCAAGTTTTATTTTGGAAACATATGTATATTGATGTGTAAAATGAAAAATATAAAAGGAAATTATATTAAAGCATTTGGACTGAAAACTTTTGTAGTATTAGGTTTTTTATTTTCATTTCATTATAACGTTCATTACAATTCGCGAATTTGTGAGTAGAGAATTAAATTTTATCTTCTGATTGATACTTAGAAAGAGCAAAGCCGTCGGGGTTTAAAACCTACAGCTGGAAGAATTGTCATACAAACTGCAGGGGATGTACGGTTTCTTGAACAAGATCCTGTAGAATTGTATCAGACTGGAAATTTTAACCATGTACCTATGTTGGCGGGAACGACTAAAAATGAAGCTTTAGGCCTCTTTCTAGGTAAGTATTACTGTATTTTTTGTATATAACTATGTTTCTTAACCCGGCACCGGGCGCGTGGTTACTAGGAACGCAAGTGGGCGCGTGGTGAGATTTTCTCTCACCTATGAAAGTAATGGAAAAGTCGCTCTTATTAACACAGTTTAAGATTTAATTGTGAATTTTATTGTAAATTTACAACTTTAGAATATTTTTGTCATATATGCAGGGTATTTTACATTGTTTATTGATATCACTACACAATAAAAAAAATCAATAATTTTCCAATACTGAATAATACAGTAAAGCTACAGAATCACAGGAAACAAACAAACGAACAAAATGGTAAACAGTTTATTCAAACCGAGCAAAAACCTTTCGGAATGTGGCAGTTATCACTCACTGTCTTCATGTTGTTCACGCCCTCGGCACCTGCAACAGAGAACAGCTGGTGCGTGCTCCTTGCACACTGGGACAAGACAGTCTGCACAACATGTTTTGGTGTATCGATTTTTCTTCCTGGGACAGAAGCCACATTTCCTTTTATCACTATTCTCTGCTGGTGCCTCGGAGTGCACAGGTGCTGGAGAGTCACCCAGGATCCTTCTTATCTGTGATCGCAAAAGTGTAGGCAAGCATAGTATTGTTGCTTTTCTAGTGAGGTATGGCTTCCATTGAGGTATGGTCTAGTGAGGAGTTCCATTGCTAACTTTTTCTGATAGAGTCTCCTTGCGTGAGCATTTTCACAGTTAAATCTATATATGCTGTAGCTGTTTAGAGCACCAATATCAAGGAGTGTGTAGAAGATACGTAACGACTACCTGTTGGTTTTCCTTGCAACTGTGTAGAGACTTCAGCCCATCCACACAGTCTACACCACTCTTCGTCATATTATAAAATGTAATGATTTCCGGTTTACCCTGCTCCTTTGTTGCTTCATCAATGTGTTCTGCTTCATGCATTGTGAAGAGTAATAGCACATTTTTCTTCTGTTTGACACATATGAACAAAGTAACATATCTTCTCCTTGAGCGAACATGCTTGAAAAAGGCGTTCTTCCCTTTGTACTCAGGAACTCAACCGGACTCTGAGGTTTGTTACTTCTTAGAGTTCCAACCAGTGTTGAGCCGTGATTCTTTAGAAGATATAGCGCTAAAGGAACTGATGTGAAGAAATTGTCTGTTGTCACATTTCTGTCAGATTTAGTAATGGGTTCAATGAGACGTTTGACAACTGCGTGCGCACTGTTGTCCTGAACATATGGTCCTCGCGGCTGTTGTGTTCTCGGATAAATCTCCATTTTCATTGTGTAGTAGACATGTGCGTCCACTAAGGAATATATTTTAATGCCATATTTTGCAGGTTTATTTGGCACGTAACATCGAAATGAGCATCTTCTCCTAAAAGATTCAAGCATTTCATCAATAGTTACATGTTCATGTGGTATCCAGTAGGCCGCACATTTCAATACGAATTCTTCAAATAATGCCCGTATTGGAGCTAAATTGTCTTCTTCTTTTCTCTGCTGTCTGGTGTTGATGTCATCAAAACGCAGGGCGCGTAGAAGCATATGAAACCGTTTCTGAGACATGACCAAACGAAACAATTCTGGAGCTGTTCCGTCAGTTGCCCATAAGTCCTCCAGATTTAAACGAGAACTCTTCATCATACCCGATAAATACAGCAAACCTAATAGAGCTAACATTTCTTCATAATCAGCATTACGAATATCTCTTTCACGTGTTATTCCTATACAAATTTCTGCTAATTTTAGATTCGTATATTCCACAATTTGTTTTATAGTGTCTTCAGGGAACAATAAATGCCATGCTTCCATTGGCGATTTTACATTTCGTGCTTGTCCTTTGACGCCTGGTAAATGTCTCACGAGATTTCTATGCCTAGTTTTATGTGTCGTGTTTCTGGAGTGAACATTCCACCTTGTAACTCCATCTTTCGCTGTATATATAGGTCTATCTCTCACAACTTGGTCAGAATTTACAACATCGGGTTCTGTTTCTATTCCCGAAAACTCACTTTCACTACTTTGTTCAACTTGCTCAACGTTATCTCCTTCATTGTCACTGCAACTGTTCATTATTTCACTTGCACTTTCATCTGCGTCTTCCCTTATGTTCATCTCCCTTTCCACCTCATCCATCCATTGTAACACTTTTTGTACAGTTTTGTCATCCATAGTTTAATATATTTACCTACAGTCAATGTATTTGTAGTATTCAGCACTGCCAGAAATAGTAACGTAACAGGGCGCAAGGTGAGATAAAATCTCACTGAATTGCAAAGCTTCTAACAATGCACTGCTAACAAAAACAACGATTCTTCATCAACAAGCTGTAGTTGCAGATTGAAGCTAAAAATAGTGAACTTGGAATACATAGCAGGATATACACGTGCGCATAACCATTGCGCAGTAGTACATGGGGAAAGCAAGGAGTGAGGGATTGCCTCACCACGCGCCCTGTGCCGGGTTAACAAATATATTTTATTTGGTGCAACTATTGTTTAAGTTACTGCATATTTAGTACAGTAGAGAAACATTTTGTTCTAGGACTCGTAATGAGGGAAACAGGAGTAATGAATCTACTTTAACTAACACAACCCGAGATCTTAATTCTGACAAAATATAAACATGTTGGTTGAATAGTGTTAGTGGGTGGAACTGGACTAATTCCATAAGAATAAAATAATGCGATGTTGTGTAGCATAAGGGCAAATAAATTGGGACCGTAAAAAATCTGATTGAATCTATAAGTATTCATTAAGCTCAATTGTTTCGGCTTGAATTTGTTTCTAGCTTAACGTATTAAATAATTTATGGAATATTCGGTTCATGAGATTGAATTGTATAACTGACATATGTCAATTTCAAATAATGGTGATTAAAAATAAAAACTACAATATGTGGTTGTCAAAGTAGTCTCCGTCTTCAAGAACAGATTCTTGTCAGCGCTTAGTTAACGATTGGATGTGATGAAGATGTAGTTTGAGATGGGAAGAAGAATCAACCACTCAACCATTGTGAGAATTCTTCTCTATGAAGAGAATGAGAACATGCAGGAAAATGTAGTAGTCAGGAGGGAAACCTAAAAAGAATACGAAGCTTTTTCGTATAATGTTTAATCTACGTGCCTTCGGTGAGGTTGATTAGGACATTAAACTGTAGATCCATATTTCATATAGTCTCGTTGCTGAAAGGGGCGTTAGACCTCAAATCGATCAATATTGTCAAGACAACACAGTAAGTGAGAAAGATTTTCCTCCTCTAATTCATAGAGGTGTTACATCGTTTTTTAGACAATATGTAGGAGTGTCCCGTCAAGAGTAAAAAAAAAAAAAATGCCTGTTGATAATTGACTCTTGGGTACAAGTTTGTGGTATTCCATTCACTTCAACTCTTTTAAACTAACCGAAGTAGAGACCCAATTATTGAACTAAACCCATTTCTTTTAAACATACCTACAATTCGATAATTCCCGGTTATTCCGTATTCTTCACTGCACACATTCAGATAAGAACCCTTGTTGGTCGGTTTCAATTCCTGTGTTATCCATGTGATTAAACTTTTCGTCTTACCGATTGTGCGGAGCAGCCGAAAATTTGTATTCTGTAATATCTTATTCATGTGCGATTCATGAACACGTTAGCAAAGTTAAGATTCCATGGTATTTCTGATTAATTTATCAGAACATTTGTTCATCGTGAGCGCTGTGTCTAGGGATGCACGCGAGACTAAACGAGACGAGAAATGGAAAAGTCGCGTCTCGTCTCGTAGCCTCAAATGTTGGTCTCGTCTCGCAAGTGCGAAGTCTCGTCTCGCGTCTCGCATAAAATTTTGTGTCTCATCTCGCGTCTCCTGCGAGACTTTCTCGCATGGTCTCGCAGTTTCGCATATATTCTGGGTCAAAATTTAGCAATGTGTTATTCTATGGCTGTTAATGAATGATGTGATATTCTGTCCGAAGGCAGGTATTTGACCTACAAGTCCCTTGGCAAGGTGAGTCCATGGTGATTTGCCATTTCTTTCGATGGGATGAATGTTCATAACATCCTAAGGAGACGGAACCTAGAGTTCAACATGGTATCCGAACTTGTGTCCCCTCCGCTCCAAATTAAAAGAAAAGTTGTGCTGGAATTTGATTGCTGGATCAGTAATTTTTGTCAAATTAATAGCATAATTTACAGCAAAACCAGCGTAAATTATTGCTGGATCCAACATTGTTTTCCAGCTTAGAGGTCTCTAGCAATATTTTCCAATATGCCATGCGGGCGCATTTTTGCCCCGAAAAAAAGTCGCCAATGTAATTAGGATAGAAAGAATATAACATTTCCGTATATGTTTTCCTGAACTCATTGAACCAAACCCGGATCATTTTACTATATATATATATATATATATATATATATATGTGTGTGTGTGTGTGTATGTGTGTGTGTGTAAATTTCTTCGTCTTTATTTAACCGGATTTCAACCTTGTCTTTTCCTGCTTTTAGTCCGAGGAATGCTTTAACGTCACAATATCCAAAATTCCTTAGAATATGTTTGAACTTTCTTTCCAGAAAGTTTAAACTCTCTAGCATTAAATTTGTGGAAGCAGCAAAGAAAATATAAAAATACGTTACTTGTGTCCAGTGGCGTAGGGAATGGGGACAAAGAGGCTGCCTCCCCAAAGAGGTTCAACAATGTACTTTTGTACTTTGATGTTTGTAATTTTTTATATATATTTTTATGTTTATATATTTTTTGTTTGTAATTTCTCTATATGTACCTATAACAGCAATTGCCCCCCCCCCCAACACACATTCTGGCTACGCTACTGAGGAGAAAAGTGCTGCCATCTATTGTCGCCTATCTCCCTTTACACCAACCACCAAGGAATAACATTACTTGTGTCAACGGACTTGTGGATAACGCAATGTGTTAACAATTGCGAGAATCAAAATATCCAGCAAATCATACTTGATACGAAAAAAGCTTTCTGGATCAATTTCCAGATCATACAGTTGAACTAACTGCAGTGTTGCCAGAATATCAAAACCTGAAAAGTTTTGATTAACCCGACAGCACTGGTGTCAAGCCAAACAGACACAGACCACATGTCCTTTGATCTTGAGCTAAGTAAAATGCTGACCTTATAAGAACGCGGTTTCGTCTAACTTTCTACTTCAACACCTTAGTTGTAGACCGCATTTTATCGCTTGCTGACAGGCATTCTATCCGAAGCCATCTAACTAAAAATATCATGTTATTTCTGCGAGCCGGGTCGGGGATAAACTTTGACGAGAAGGGATTTCCCCGCCATCCCCCAACATTAATCGCTAGTAGTAATGTGAAAAAGACAGAAACAACAGAAATGTCACATTTCGCAGCAATAGGGGAGTCTTGTTCGATTTTCAGACCAAAAACAGAAGTTCGTGTATTCGTGATCGCCCGCGTGTGTGTGTTTGTGTCGCAAAATAAAGTCCTAAATCGATGCTGTAATACATTTCCAATGTACAAAGCTTTTCTTTTATAATGATGTTTGGAAACTAAAGAAGGCTTTAATTCTGAAAATCAACCTTGATAATAATAAATCACATAAAATGTCTATTGCCCCAATCACTTTTTTGTTCCTGGAGGCATTAACGCTCAACTTAGAACACTCAATAAATGTAAAATCACTAAATATACAATTAAAAGTAATTCATAAATGTTGCGAGACTGCGAGAAGTCTTTCGAGATTTCTCGTGCGAGAATTAACCGAGTCTCGTCTCGCATGGTTCAGTCTCGTCTCCCGTCTCGCATAAAATTTTCACTTCTCGTGTTTCTAGCTGTGTCACCGGTATGGATTTCACAAGTGAATGGCTTTACATCATTACTGCATTTATTCAAATTTGTAACTCAATTGCATTGTTTATATATTTGAGTAGCTATATATGAGAATTTTCCTGTTGGAACAAGTAAAGCAAAGTAACTCTCAATTTTGTACTCCATGATGTGCTTTCAAAGAATTCTGTTCATTCATATATTTCTTTATCTGTAATTGGGCATCCTAGTCCATTTTGTGATTGTGTACTGTACCAAGTTTGTGATAAGCAGCTTTCTTCACAGGATGGCGAATATATATATATATATATATATATATATATATATATATATATATGTGTGTGTGTGTGTGTGTGTGTGTGTGTATCTTTGTAGAGCACTGAGAAACGCTTGTTCAATTTGTCACTTAAAAAATTCCACAGCACCATAAAATCTAAATTAACATCTTTTCATCACTGGAAAGTCTGTCTACACTTTACTTCTTTCTTTTCCGATATTCAGAAACGCCAGTCCCTAAGAAATGGGATTATATTAAAATTTTTACATCCATTTTCTTTATTTATTTTTCTTTCATTTCTTCTATTTTTCTTCTTCTCTTTGCATGGATGCTCATACAGCGGTATTAATAATTTACTACTAGTACCATCATGTCTTGGATTGATTGATTGATTGAGTTTTACGTCCCGTTCAGCAGCGTGGCTATATGAGACGTGGACCTACTGATTAACGTGGAATCCGAACCACATGAGCTCCCGCCGGGAATAGAACCCGGGTCTCCCGCGCCAAAGGCACGTACGCTAACCGCTTAGCCACGGAGGAGCTCTATCATGTCTTGGACTTCCAACTTTGGGGCTGATATTTTTTATGCTTTTATCCTACATTTTTAATAGGGAACACTGAATTTTTTAAGTAGTGCTAAGTGTGAAAATTATTTTGTAATGTCAAGATTTGATTGATTCCCGAAAAAATGTTTGTCAGGATATATCTACCTTCTCAACCATCTGTAAATACAGATAATTGTAGGCGTCTAAAGTATTCAAAAACCACTACGCGTATTATTATTATAAATATTCAATGTGTCGGTCACATCCTTTAAATGTGATGCTTTTACGTGATTCCAGTATATTGTATATATGTACTACTATGACCAAAATAAATGACTCGTCTCTTTATTTTCGAGTTTTTTTTTAAATATCTCCGTTTTCTTTATATGTTCGAAATTTCGGAAGGTTTCCCCAGCAGGACAGGTTAATAACAAACCCGTTTTTAATATTTGTATTAGATATTAGCTTAAAATAAATAAATCAGAAGCAAAAAACATTAAATCGACAGAAATCTCGAGAATTACCAACTCTGCTAAAGTGGGAAATTTTCAAGAACGCGAGGGAATTCTGCAGTTCAACACGAAGCAGCGACATCTATTTCATTGAGAGAAATGTGGATTAGATGTACAAACTAAACTTTTAACGAATATTTCTAATATGTCTTATTACGTGCATTATCTGCAAACTCCAAATATATGAATATATGCTAAGTATTAACGTAAAGATAGAGCAAATAGTGGAAATTATTTATGGAAAAGGACGAATTGGTAGCACGATCGTAATGAAATATCGTCTTTACCGGGACAGGCTCACTTTACGTAAGTAAACAAATAGCTCATTTAGTTAAAGCAATAAGTCTGTATGCCAAAAGTAGTGGGTTCCATCCCATGGAAGTGCCGTTGTCATTTTTATCACTAAGGTTATTTTATTTATTTTTTTATGTGGGAAAGAATCAAATTGTAACATATGAGTAAAACTCATGACGATACCAAAAAAAGAAAAAAAAAAATGCCGTTGTCGCACTTGCATTAGCGTCCCTAATTTTGTTTGCAAACAGTTTCGTAATTATTTCCCCTGTGCTCACTGCTCACCATATGCTCGCTGGCGCATAACGAATGTTTCCCAGTAAATGTTAATTCTAATTTGGAGAATTTTATAAAGTTTCACAATATTTCTCACTAGATAGTCTTCTATCTACGTGTTTCGATATTCTGATAACAGATGTTCCTATTAAATGTTTAATTTTCCCTAGATGTTTAATTACGGAAAATTTTACAACGTATTTGTATTGAATTGAAATTGTTTTGAATTTACTACATAAGTTAAGTAGCCCGAAGGAGGAGAACTCAAGTAATTGATATTCTACGTAAAAGCCACCTATTGTAGAATCATGATGCTTCTTACCTTCAGCACATAATCTTTACGTTAAAGAGTTAGACAGAGAAAAATCCTGGTTTTTCCTCCCCTATGACCACCCATCTTAAACCTCTACATATCATTGTTCGTCTCACATAGTTTCGGTGCTCCAAAAACATTCATAATAATAATAATAATAATAATAATAATAATAATAATAATAATAATAATAATAATAATAATAATAATATGTCATCCGTACATAATGTAAGGATATCTTAGTTTCTTAGTTTAAATCTTAAATATCTTAGTTTAAAATGCTTTCTTTAGTAATTATTTGAGCAACCATGTACGAGGGGGTACGACGTTTTATTTTGTCCCTCTCATTTCAATACCCTTCTAACAGAAAGTAATTTCTGATAAGCAGGGCAGACAAAATGAATAAAAAATATATTTAGAGCATCCTCTCCCCTTTCATGATTGGAATATCACGTAAGATTTTTTATTCTACCAAAGATGGCCCTGTGCGGTTAGGGGTAGGTAACTAAAGAAATACCTTATATATAGCTCCCCATGTTTGTAATATTATCGCTTCTTTATTTGTATGAGGGAGCCCCTACACAATCAAGGGTGACAAAAACAATAGGAAAAGTGTCTATTGATTCCAGTGGCGGATCCAGCACGAACTCCTGGGGGAGGGAAGGGGAAGTGAAACATTCTTTTGATGATGTGAAGCTGACAAAATTTACCACTTATCTAAACTAAACAATAGTGGGGTGAACCGGAACCCAGTCAGTTTAAATTGATGTAAAAGTTTAATTTTTGGCTTCATATTTAACTTTTGGTTTCAAATGAGAATTTCAGTCCAAGTGGTCAATGATCAAGTCTCGTAGGGCTCTTCAGTGTAGGCTAATACGGCCCCCTTATGAGAAAAGAAAAACTATTAACATGTTTATAACCTTCCAATTTTTCGTCTATTTTAAAGAAATATTTTGCTTCGTATTAAAGTGTTGGTTCCAAATAACAATTTCAGTCCGAGTGGACAATGATCAAATCTCCGGGGGTGGGTGGGGGGCTATTCAGTATAGGGGTCTACGGCTCCCTTATAGGAAAAGGCAAAAATTGAAAATGCTTATAACTTCCGAATTTTTCATCTATTTTAAAGAAATTATTAACTTCATATTAATTATTTATGGCTTCAAATGACAATTTCAGTCCGTGTGGACAATGATCAAATCTCGGATGGCTCTTCGATGTAGGAGATTCGCCTTCTTTATGGGACAAGGTTCACGTAGTTGATATTGCAAAATTGTTTGTATACATGAGTGAAAACTTGCACTATTTCGTTAATTTTACCTCTTATATTTTGCAGATTCAAATTCCAAGCAATAGTTACTTCGCAGAGCTAAAAGAAGGCACTTACTACTTTCATTAAAATGAAATGTCTTTAATGAGAAGTTGTCATAGAGCAGACGGACGAACAGCTACCAAACGTTGGTTGGGTCGTACGGTTGAAACTCGTTATCCTCGCTTCAATTATTATTATTATTATTATTATTATTATTATTATTATTATTATTATTATTATTATTATTATTATTATTCAAGATCTATTCTCTCAGAAGTAGTTCTCTGCCTTAAATTTAATAACGGCATTTGTGATTTAAAAAAAGATAAACAATGCCTAAAGTTAATAGTTAACTTTTCGAAAAGAAGCTTCATTAAGGGTGAACCTGAAAGATGTCCACAAACTTCGGGAGATGATTCGTGACATCAAAAGGAGACTAATGGTCCTCTTGCAGTTTTCGAATTCAGCTTCGTTGTCGAGATACAGGGTTGCTAACTGGTCGTGTTTGAGAAACTCACTGGAAATAAATTCAACTCCAAGAATAAACTACTACTCATATATTTTTCAGGTCAATTGACTTATACCATGTTGTAAGGTTAAATATTTATTTATGAAGTGTGTACAAAAGTCGCCAGAGTCTTTTCTGAGAAAATCGTCGAGAAAAGTCACCTCCAAGAATAAACTACCCCTCGTAAATGTTTCTAAGAGAAATATCTGATACTGCAATATAGGGTTGTTAATTAAATATTGATTAATGAAAAATAAACAAAATTGTTAAAACCATTTTTGAGAAAAGAGCTTTTTTCGATTTTCGGCTGTTGGTAAACCACACTTATTTTAGGTGGTAGGAAAAAATTGGAAAAGCTCCTGTAGGAATACTATGTAACCCTAAGTTTAAAATTTGTTGTAGATAAGTTGAACGGTATGGCGTCTAGGCGAGTGCATAGAAAAGTGTGCCGAACGGACGGACCGGAAGAACGGGTGTCGAAAAGTCACATTTTCGGAATGTAGACGCCATGAAACATATAAATTCGTTGAAATCTGAATTTGATATATTATTTTCACAATCACTATATTTTCTTCTCTCTTTTGTCGCTCGAAAAAGAAAAGCCTAAGTTTACCACAAAAAGCTGGGGACTTTACCAAAAAATATTCAATTACAGGGCCACTGCACTAAACTTTTTCAATTCAATGTCTTAACTGTGTTAGTTCGCAGTTGTTACTGAAGTGTGTATTTGGATAATACAAATAAAATTATCGTATTATTCAAATATATCGAATGTCAGATTATCGAATAAAAAACTTCGATTGAAGAAAATCCACACTACAAAACTAACTCAGACTTTGAGCACATTTCATTAGACATATAATAGATCAATTAATGCAATTATTGTTTATGAAATATGAAAAATAATCAAATGAGTCATTTTTGAGAATGTCGTTCAAAAAGAACACGTCAGGAGTAACCTACCTCTTGTGAATTGTTTCGAACAATGAGTTAAGATATACTTTTGGTTATTAATGAAATATTTATTTGCAAAATTTGAACAAAATCGCCTGCGTTCGAGAAAATTGTCGGGGAAATAACCTTGACCCCCAAAATAAACTATCCGTTGTAATTGTTTTTCATACAAATTACTTATACTAAAATATAGGGTTATTAATGAAATACTTATTTATGAATTATCAATAAAATTTTCCGAGTAATTTTTTAGAAAATCGTGAGGGAAAAATAACTCCCCGAATAAACTATCTCTTGAGGATTCTTTGAGGGTAAGCGAGTTATTCCGTATTAGTAGGTTTTTAATGAAATATTTATTTCTGAGTGCGAACAAAATTGCTTGACTCATATTTGAGAAAAACCGTGGAGGAAAAACATCCCCAAGAGTAAACTACCCCTCGCATATTTTTTCAGGACAAACGAGTTTTGCCATATTGTTCGGTTATTAACGAAATATTTATTTTTGAAATATGAATAAACTCTATTCAGTCGTTTTTGAGAAAATCGCCCAGACAACACTCCACCAAGAATAAACTACCCCTCGCATTTTTTAGGACAAACGAGTTATGCCATATTGATAAGTTACTAATCAAATCTTTATTTATGAAGTATGAACGAAAACACTTGAGTCCATTTTGAGAAAATCACTGAGAAAAAACTCACCCCTTAGTATAAACTACCCCTTGTAGAATTTTTAGATAAATGCCTTATACCACAAAATAGGATTGCTAATTAAATACTAATTTATATAAAAAAGAAAGAAAACAAGATCGCTAGAGCCAGTTATGAGACAATATCTTTTTCTATTTTCATCGTACAGGAAACTACCCTTGTTTTGGAAGTAGGAGGGAAATTAAAAAAAAAACTATAGGAAATACTATGTAAATCTTAAACTAAAATTTGGTGCAGATAAGTTGAACGGTATGGCCTCTAGGCGAGTGCACAGAAAAGTGTAGCGAACGGACGGACGAACAGATGGCCATGTATCGAAAAATAACTTTTTCGGTGTTAGGGGCTATAGGCTAATACGTGTAAATTCGTTGAAATTTCAAATTTGATTTTTTTCGAACACCATACTTTCTTCTCTCATTTGTCACTTCAAAGTAAAAGGAACTCAGAACTACAGATAAGAGACACCTACTTTTACACATAGACATTTATTGATTTAAAACTTTTAGTTTGTGTCATTTCACTTCCAATTGAAAGGTTTTACAATGATTAACGGCATACCAATGACGAGACTGAAGTTTTCAGGAAGTAAACGCATTCAGAAGTCTAGACTGCATTACGTCTATCAGCCTGTTTTTACTTCTGCAATTGTTGGGAGCTGTAATTTCGTCCAAACGCTACATGAAATACTTTTTGGTTGACGTCATTGTGTTACTATTTTAGTATTGTTCTCTTCAGACTTGGTTGGAGTTTTGTCTTAACGGTTATACATTTTTTCTTATTTCATCGTTACACGTAAGAATAAAATGTTGTGGTGACTGGATAGATTCGAACCTACGAACATTGAGTTTTTATTCATCCAACACTTTACCAATGGACCAAGATTTGTCTTCACGTTAACGCACGGTTACAGGGTTTATTACGATTTAAATAAAATGGCTGGCTGTTAGAGTTTCCTGCTCACATATTTCGATAAAAAAATTTTCATTGCTTCGTAGATTCATAGAGCAATGTTTAGATACACATTTTAGGAGAGTGCATTTTTTTGTATATAATAATTTCATGCCAGATAAAAGCTGGATAAGTTTTGATAACATGTTTCATATGTAGTTCTCAATAATAGGCTTGCTGTTCGGGATGACGTTCCAAGGTTTAGCATTGACTAGCAGTTTTTGTTATTAATATCCCTTTTAGCAATATTGGCAGTGGACAAAAGTTAGCCCGTGTTGAAGCTTTTTGCTCCTAATTTAGTTATTTTACTTTATTATTTAACGAATATATTGAAAATTGTCAGCAGACACGTATGCAGTAATTTATTTCGGCAGGGGTCCGACTTCAATATTAGGATAAATTGTAATAAAATTTTAAAAGATAATCCCCAAAATTAGGGTAAATTTACAGAAAAATTGGGATTTCAGAGGGGGTCCGGACCCCCTGGACCTACCCGTAAATGCGTCCTTGTTTGTCAGTAACGTTTCCTCATTTTGAAACCCTCAAAAACTGCGTATAGACTATATAAAGGAAAACGAGTTATTTTCGTTGAAATATCACTTCAAGGAGACGCGTCAGTTTTATTGCACATGGTGATATCCCACGTTCACAAAGGCAAGAATTCCTTTCTTCTGATTCTCTGTCATTGTGCTCTATCGAAACGTTAGATTTGAAAATATTACTTCTACGAACAAGCATGACTGGCAGATAGGAATACTGAACAGAACTCTACAGAAACGCATGCTGAAGTTACGTTTATAGCCACCCTTTGGTGATTTGCTCTCAAGGTCAATCGAGTGGTAATTCAGTTTCGTCTCTGTTTTTAAGCCATATTCGTATTACGTCGAACAGTTTTGATAATGAAAAGCATGCCTCTTAATATAACAGACTTCTTTCGCGTAAGAAATCGAAACTCAGTTGGTCAGAGCAACTAGTCTGTACGAATTAGGTTGTTAGTTAATTAGGAACCCAGTGCGAGTAAGGGTTTTTATTACTATTGTTTTTATCTTTTTATGTGAGGAAAAATCAAACTGTGACATCGCGATATCAAATGAATTTGGTTAGGTAGCTTTGTCTTACGAGGAAGGTCCATAAACCGTGAGAGTTAAATTTTGATGAAAATTTGTGACAAGATTCAGTTCAAGTTGCTAAGTAATGTAGTAATAGTCACTCGATGCGCAAATGCTTCGTTGAGCTGCTACACCGACGCCATCTTATAATCCAGTAGGCAATGTCCAAGAATACCCTTTTGGCACAAAAATTGAAAAGCTTTTGATGGATATGACTTCAGTATTGTAAACCTATTTAGAGCATCTATATGTGGGAGTACTTCCAGTGCATGGTCGACATCTTGAAAGGCGCCATATTGAATCGCAGTCAAATATGATAAATAGCAAGGGGGTCATGTGGGGTATCAAATAGCACTGAAATTTACTCCTGAATCCATTTCCGCAACCAAAGTTTACATATCTGTTTTCACTTCGGAGTTAAGACGTCTCTTAGCCACAGGAATATATAAAAAATGTGCGAGTTAGGCTTATGTTATGAAACACGTTCGTGCGAGCACTTGCAGGATTTTAACTAATGCAGTAGTTAATGCAGTATAATAGCTACTATAGTAATCAAATCTTGAGACTAGTAAGAGAAATCGTTAATTAAATTGAAATGTCTGTAGTGAAAAATGGAATAGCAGCACTGTAACAAATTATACCTATTTCAAAGTGCGCTATATATATGAGTATGTGTGTTGCGATTATGCATAGCATTTAAATGCTGTAATATAAGTTAGTGCAACGGCACATATGACTTGCTCTTCAGTTGTGATGATGGAGATCCAAAACGAAGTGATTAACACACACCATCATGGAACAGTGCAAACACTTAACAAATTCACTTTTGTCACAATCTTCATGACCACAGACACTATTTTTTACTAGTCTCCAGACATTTGTAAATGAATCAACTATTGCTCCTGTTACGTACCCACATTTCTGCAATGCATATCAAGCATTTCCTTTAGGACTGGCGCACAAAATTGACGATACATAACAGAATGCATTTTCTTTATGAACATTCTGCTATATAACTTGTACGCCGAACAAGTGAACACCTCCTACAATTAGTTATTTATCATAGTTTTGATATGAAAACTAGTCTTGCCCTTATTATAAGCAAGTGTTTTATCGTTAAAGGTGGAAAGATGCAGATATTTAATTATTTAATATTGTAGGAAAAATCAAGAAAGAGGCTTGTTTTATGGATAGCAACTTGGTATTGAATCTTGTAATATTTATTGCCATCTATTTTTAGCAGGTGTGTATGTATTCTCTTATCACTAATAGCAGAACAGACACAAGAAAAGTGAATTCTAAGTTTCCGGGAGTATCTTCTTCTAAGAATAGGCTGTGGATTGATAATTTAAATCCACTTCATTGTTCAATGCGGCAGCAATAAATCGATTGTATTTAGGCAAACTGGCAAAAAATACATTAAAGTATTTAAACTTCGTAATATACACGGTGAATTATAGGTTGTCAAGTATGAGTATTGGAAAAGAACGCAATATTCTGCAACAATGATGGTCTTTGCCTAAGGTTTCAAGATTGGAGAAGAAAACAACACACTAGAACGGACCACGTAAAATTGCCTAAAATAGATTTTTGGCTTGATACAGTTCAACGTCCCACACTTATGCCTGCTACGCTAAAGGAGACGTAGACCTATTGATTATAGTGGAATCTGAACCATTTTGGTCGTTCAAAGAATACGAACCAGTTTATATCATTTTCTAATATATATCCGAACAATCCCTTTGGTATTCTCTGTTCGTCAGCACTATTAGGCATGTGTTTCATCGACCAACAGTCTATTCCATCGCACTTTGAAATAGGTATAATTTGTTACAGTGCTGCTATTCCATTTTTCACTACAGACATTTCAATTTAATTAACGATTTCTCTTACTAGTCTCAAGATCTGATTGATTAGTGGCTATTGCACTGCATTAACTACTACATTAGTTAAAATCCTGCAAGTGCTCGCACGAACGTGTTTCATAACATAAGCCTAACTTGCACATTTTTTATATATTCCTGTGGCTAAGAGACGTCTTAACTCCGAAGTGAAAACAGATATGTAAACTTTGGTTGCGGAAATGGATTCAGGAGTAAATTTCAGTGCTATTTGATACCCCACATGATCCCCTTGCTATTTATCATATTTGACTGCGATTCAATATGGCGCCTTTCAAGATGTCGACCATGCACTGGAAGTACTCCCACATATAGATGCTCTACCTAGGTTTACAATACTGAAGTCATATCTATCAAAAGCTTTTTCATTTTTGTGCCAAAAGGGTATTCTTGGACATTGCCTACTGGATTTCAAGATGGCGTCGGTGTAGCAGCTCAACGAAGCATTTGCGCATCGAGTGACTATTACTACGTTACTTAGTAACTCGAAGTGAATCTTGTCACAAATTTTCATCAAAATTCAACTCTCACGGTTTATGGACCTTCCTCGTTAGCTAAACTTTAAACATCAGTAACCGTCGAAATTATTTCACTAACCGATCACTTACTGAACATTTCAAACACGTCAAACCAGTGGCATAACATGAAGTTAACCGTTCCTCCGCAGTCCTTAGTTATGCGTCCGTACTTTCAGGTGCGGACCAAGGGCCGGACGACTGCCCGGGGCGCCAAAGAAAGAGGGGCGCCAAAACGAGCCTCAAAAATTAAATTTTATAATGTGTTTTCTACTGACGTTTTTGGTTTATATTCTTGTAAAGTAGTGGCAATTACATGATCTTTTTCCATTTCACTATGGAAGAAGAGGGTTTCATAGTACTAAGGGGGCTGTATCGAAAAATGGAGAGATGGCATGTAGAATAAAGAGTGCCGGGAATTAAGTATTGTTTGTTTGTTTGCTTGAGTTTAGCATTCCACGCTCACGCCTTAATGGCCAAGGGAGTTGTGGATACTAATCATAGTGGAATCCGAACCACTTTTATCGTTCAACAGTAATCCACCGGGAATTGTACCGGTACCACAGAAGGCAGGCGTGGTAGCCACTAGACCAGGGGGAGGCGGGGTTCGTATTTCTTATATTCTTTGTGAAGTTTTCCTAGGTAATGGATTTCTTTTTGAAAATGGGTTTAAAACAGGGGCGTCATTTAGGGAGGGCAGGGAGGGGCATTTGCCCCCCTGAGTTTGAGATGTATATAGATTTTATCATTAGAATAGTAGTAAATCAGTGAAAAACGCGAAATTTTACTTATATCAAGAGGTCTTGCCCCCCCAAAGCAAAATCTGAAATGACGCTCCTGGCTTAAAATATTAAAAACACTATGATAAAATGTAAAATATAGGCTAGTACCAGGGGGAAGGCGCCAAACAATCACTTTGCCCGTGCGAAAATTTGGCCTGCTCCGCCCCTGCATACTTTCTGTATTTTTTTGCCTTGCAGCTTGTGCGGTTCCCACGCCACAGGGTTGCGGGGGCGCTATTTACGCCTACGCTTCGAACGTAATTGAATAACTGCTTAAGAAATTCTACCATCAGCGTGGAAACGAGAATATTTTTTCTAATAGTCCCATAGAACTTTCACTCAGAACGCCAGATGCAATTTTTCAGAGTGGGTTCTGGCTAAGTAGAAGGAAGATCTGTTTCCTAAGTAAGTTCCTTTCAGAAAGTTTGCTATTTATTTAATGATGTAAATAAACATACTCATAGTTATTAGTTCGACACCAAACCATCCTGAACAAATCCCTCTAGAACAAGGATCGGCAAAAGTTATTCTGCCTAATTTTATAAGGGACGCAAGGGTGAAACACTTGTTAACGAAAGCAATGCTGTGTATATACTGCCTTGTTTCTGACAAAATATAAAGTGTTTTGTAATCTTTAGACACTTTTCCTATTCTTTTTGTCACCCTTGGTTGTGTAGGGCAGCCTCGAAAAAATAAAGAAGAGGTAATATTACAGTTAAGGGGCGCTATAAATATATTACATATTTCTTTTGTTACCTAACCATAACGGCCTAGGGTCTTCTTCAGTAGAATAAAAAATGCTACGTAATATTCCATTCACGAAGGAGGAAAAGATGCCCTAAATATATTTCTTATTCATTTTGTCTTCCTTGCTTCTCAGAAATTATATACTTTTAGTTGGAGGGTGCTGAAAAGAGAGGGGGGAAATAAAACGTCGTGCCCCTCATACATTTTTAATTTTGTAACGTCGTTGCTCAAATTATTACTAAAGAAAGCACTTTAAACTAAGATGTATAAAGTTACTACATTATGTAAGGGTGGCATATTCAGGAATAATAATAATAATAATAATAATAATAATAATAATAATAATAATAATAATAATAATAATAATAATAAATATGAATGTCTTTGGAGAGCAGAAATTATGTGACACGAATCATTATAGGTAGAGCTTTAAGATGAGTGGTCATAGGGGAGGAAAAAACAGGACATAACGTTAAGATTATGTGCTGAAAGTAAAAAGCATCATCATTCTACAATAGGTTGCTTTTACGTAGAATATCAATTACTTGAGTTCTCCCCCTTTGGGCAACTTTCCCTATGTAGTAAATTCAAAACAATTTCAATTTAAGACAAATATTTATAGAGAAAATTAAACATTTAATAGGGAAATCTGTTATCAAAATATCCAAACACGTAGATAGAAGACTATGTAGTGAGAAACATTGTGAAACTATAAAACTTTCCAAATTAAAAGTAACATTTACTGGAAAACATTCGTTATGCATCAGTAAGAACAGAGGAAATAATTACGAAACTGTTTGCAAACAAAGATTAGAGACACTAATGCAAATGCAACATTTTCTCTTTTTTTAATATCGTCATGAGTTTTACACATATGTTACAATTTGATTCTTTCCCACATAAAAAATGAATAAAATAACCTTAGTGAGAAAAATGACAACAGCACTTCCACGGCGTTCGAATCCACTACCTTCGGCATACAGACTTGTTGCTTCAACTAACTGAGCTATTTGCTTTCTTACGTAAAGTGAACCTGTTCTACAGTAAAGACGATTTTTCATTACGAATGGGCTAACAATTCGTCTTTATAGGTAATTTACACTATTTGCTCTATCTATACGTTAATATTTAGCATAGATTCATATATTTGGAGTTTGCTGATAATGCATATAATAAGACATATTAGAAATATTTCGTTAAAATTTTCGTTTGTAGATCTAATCCACGCTTCTCTCAATGACATAGATGGTGCTGCTTCGTGTTGAACTGCAGAATTCCCTCGCGTTCTTGAAAATTTCCCACTTTAACAGAGTTGGTAATTCTAGAGATTTCTGTCGATTTAATGTTTTTTGCTTCTAATTTATTTATTTTAAGCTAATATCTAACACAAATATTAAAAACGGGTTTGTTATTAACCTGTCCTGCTGGGGAAACCTTCCGAAATTTTGAACATACAGTCGCTCTCACAATGGAGCGTACACCTTGTTTGTTAACATAAAAATGCACAAAAGACATCTACATAAGTGAATTATGTATTTCAAACTTAAAATATTACTCCTGAACAGATCTGGAACAAATTAGAATACATTTTCTTCGTAAACATTATTTAAGTAATGAGCAAAAAAATTAGAAACAAAATAGTATGTGTATTTGGAGTCTCAAAATTGAGTGTACACACTTGAATACACATTTGAATATTGAGCTTACACATTTGATTATTGAACAGAAAAAATATTCAGTATTTTGTGGCACCACCTTTGGCTTTTATTACAGCAGCTAACCTTTTAGGCATGGAGTGTACATATTTGTGATTCAATAAAGGAAGTATTTTGCTCCATTTTTTTTGCAGAACCTTTTTTTCACTCAGTTGTATTCGTTATTTTATGTTTCTGCACTTGTTTTTCTAATTCCCAGCACAAATTCTCAATTGGATTTAAATCCGGAGACTGTGATGGAGTTTCCAACCTTTTTGGAGTGTTATATAATAACCACAGTTTGACAATATGGGCAATATGCTCAGGATCGTAGCCATGCTGAAAAAATACAATGACCCCATATCAAGTTTATTAGCACTTTCCTTGATATTATTATTTAACATTGACAAATACCCGTATTTGTCCATTGTGGTATCAATAAACTCCAGTTACCGACACCAGAAGCAGACATACAGCCCCAGAACATTACGGAGCCACCTCCATGTTTGACAGTAAGTTGTAGATTTTCCTGTTGTTCGGCTTTATTGGTCGCCGCCAGATATACTGCAGTCCATCTGACCCGAACACATTAAACTTGCTTTTGTCACTGAATATTACTGAATCCCAGAGTATAAGAGGCTGTGAAATATACATTTTAGCGAACGCTAATATTTTAACTTTGTTCACTTCACTCATCCATGGGTTCTTTCTGGCTATATGACCATGATATCCAGCTCTTTTCAACGTCCTACGTATCTTTTCACACGAGATTGCTTTTCCCATCTCAAATAGAATTTTCGTGGCCAATTTTGGCACACTGTGACATGACATTCTTCTTATTTGCATAACTACATTTCTCTGCTCTCGCTTATTTACAATAGATTTTCTACCCCTCCCTCGTTTATTGCGCACTGTGACTTTATATTTAAATTTGTTAACAATTTTGTGCACTGTACAATGCGTTTTATGCACAAGCTGTCCAATTTGACGCAATGATTTACCTTTAAAGCGAACTTCACTATTAAGTTTCTGACTTCCATAGTTGTCTCTTTTCTTCCAGTCATTTTGCTCTTGTTTTCACACAAAACACATTCGGCGCATCAAGATAGGTATTGATGAAGCACAACGTTCACTGAGTAAGGCCTATTGCACCTTTGTATCCCCTCTACAATCTTGAAATGGAGACAAATACTAAGGTGTACGCTCAATTCTGTGTCTTTGTTTTTTAGATCCTGCGGGCCCTAGTATGCATACATCCTTCCAAACACAGCAAATTCTTATTTACATTGGCTAAACAAGCTTCAAATTCCTTCAACATAGACCCATGCTAATTTATCGAAACAAAATATTATATACGTAGACATTATAGCAGTTTTAACATAATATCTACAAGTGTACACTCAATTGTGAGGGTGACTGTATAAAGAAAGCGGAGATATTTAAAAAAAACAACTTCAAAATAAAGAAACGCGTCATTTATTTTGCTCATAGTAGTACATATTTTCCCTACATTTAAGGAAGAAAAACAGGAGTGATATATTAGGTACATGTGGCACATACTTTTTTCAAAACACAATATTATAACACATTAAATATTGATACATTTACAACTGTTTTGTGGTCTCATTTGCTATACTTGTTCCTTAAGGAAAGATTGTATGCCATGATACTCAGCATCGACACTGATTTTTAATTTTGATTGCCTACCGTCTCAAAAAAATGAATTTATTTTATTCATTTCTCCATCTGTGACGTTTGAGGTGCCACAGTATTCTTCAAACTCGGCTGCGTAGTCAGCGGAAACCACACCAATGGTCGCTCTGTTATATGCTACGCTTTATCAAATAACATAAAACTCTTCACGGGAACATTGGACGTTGTTCAACAGCCAGCAGTGCCTGCAGCAGTATGTGGGAGGTGGCTTCCCTATCTGCCAGAGAAATTAGCAAAAGTCATTTCTCCTCGAGGCTCGAGGATAGCGATTTTATTGAGATTTAATGTTTTCGGCATAGTGCGCTCGTGGAACCACCGCTTTCATATACAAGTCACTGGTCCCATATTATGTTAAATAAGAGCACCAATGTCAATGGAGGAAAAAGCACATTATTCATTTTTGCTCAATTCTAAAATATGATGAAAAAAGCGTCTTATTCGATGACGAGGCATCTTTAGACTGTATGCAGGTAATGTCAACCCACATTGCCTACTACTAAACTGTGAGTCTATATGTGCCCTTCGCTTACCGTTATTAGGTGGCATACTCGGCTCCTCAGCTGTTTCATGGTGCGTAGTGCTTATCAATTGTTTGTCCTTCCATGCCTTATCAATTCTGCTATATTTTACTTCTTGCAAGTCTCATCCTCGGCGCTTTATTGTAATGGCGAGTAGTGTATTTAAAATAAGTGTTTCTAAGTAATACTTAGGATTTAGATTAACTAAATTATGAATTAGGTATATTATGAAGAAAATAGGATTGTAATAGCCTACTGATTTAATAAAATTTATGCGATACAAAGCTTACAATACAAGTCTGAACAATATTGAAATGTCATAGAAATAAACGTTGGTATTCAATAAATTGTTCTATAATTCTTGAACTTATATGTTATTTAGTAATATTTTTAATGTTCGTATTTCATAATTACTCATCATTAGGCTACGCCAATGACTATTTGGAACCTAACAACTATACTACAGACCCCGAACTTCGAAGAGATCGTTTAGTAGAATCACTAATCAGGCAGTGGGGTGAGTAATATTTGTTAATATTAGATCAATCAACCTTTACTATTCTGTACCTATTCACGAGATGTATGGGCATGCATGCTATGCAAATTTCCTTTCACCATTTAATTCGTAATAATTCATTTCTCATCATTTTCTTTCATCTGCAAGACAGAACATTGGGTATTACAATTAAAGAATAACTAAATAAAATATTTACAAGAAAAACTCGTTAATATTGATACTATACCTACTTCTAAAACGGTATACCCTACCGAATTTTGTAGATGCTAGGTTTTGTAATATTTCTTAAATATAAAACTACTTCTCATTTAACATTTAATAGAAACATTAATAAAGTAACAAATATAAAATCTAACAAACTAAATTCAATGTCAAGTTTCGTAGCAAAAAATCTCAATACGAAGACAGACACACACGAAATAAAATGAACACTTTATAGCTTGGAAGTCGAACTGGAAAAGCTTCATGGCATCCTTCTGAACGAAAGTAAGTTAGTAGCCTGTTATAGAGATTTTTAATTAATAAAAGTTTTAGGTAGGCTTCATTATTTTAGAGTAAGAGAATACAATATCTGAGTTTTTCACAATATAGTACTGCACGGTAGCTCAGTGATAGAGCTCTTAACTGTTGTCTGGTGCTTACCCTGGTTCGATCCTCGTCCAAGTAAGTTTGTTGTGAGCTACCTCGTGCTCGCGGGTTTTCTCAGAGTACTCTCGTTTCCTCCCACTTTTACATTCCATTATCATTCACTTGCTTTAATCATCGCCTCCCTTAGCCTAAAGGGCATTAACATGGGACTTTAACTCAAAGTACTATATCAAAAGTAACGCATTATATACATAGCTCTGGTCACAAAAGTTTCACTGTCTTCCAGAGACTAAGTCGAAAGAAAAATGGACCTTGACTCTTACTAATTCTTAGAACTATATGATAATATGTTGTAACAAAATGTCATCAAAGAGGAAAAAAATATTCAATTACCTACCATGTGATACAACATATTGCGCATGATTATTTGGCAACTTTTACCCATAAAAGGGATCAAGAAGGAATCAAATTTACAGAACTAGATATTTGAGTTCTAGAGAACATTTATGAAAGTTTGTTTCTCAACATATTTTTAAATTTAAGGGGTAGATTAATATACTCGTCCCATAATTTAAGAAGAATATGTGAATGTATCCATACCTTATGAAAAAGATTAAACCTATTTGCTCACCAATATAACCATATAACCTGATACTATATACGTTATTCCAATGACCGTAATTTTTGGGCAACTAGTAGGCACCCTTGTATTCCTATATTCTTCACACGATCTATCTATGAATTCCTCTAAAATATTCTTAAATGATTTTACTAGTGTATTTATGGGAACCTGCAATATCAATTCTTCATCCATATCTTCTATATTTTTGCAGCAATCCTTATTAAATGAATAATCTAAACAGCTACATAGAAATTTCAATTTTTAAATTTCAGTTACTATAAAATTATAGAACTAAATGGTTTATAAACAGAACCCTAAGATTTCTTGGCTGCTTAGTTGAATTGGAGCTTAACGTTTCTTTACTTCACGAACCGTGAAACTACAGTTTAAGATTAGAACAGGAACAAATGAGTTCGCACTGGGAATCAAACGTGAATATTCCATGCTAAAAACATATGATAATTATATAGCCACTAGGAATCTCTCTCGGTCTTTTGTTAACTTATAAATGTTATTCGAATCTTTGTTATTCCTGTTTTATTTGAAAGGCACGGAATATTCTAAAACAACTCATTTATTCTACTACTTGTTACAGTGTAATTAATTATATGATTACTAATAAAGTGTATATAATTTGTTTTCTAAAAGTGTCTTTATATTCTAATAAAATATTACTTTTTCGAGTGTAAGTAAACCTTAATTCATCACACTATATTTTCATAGATATTTCGGATCCTGGTCATGTTCTTGTTGATGCTGTTCAAGAAAAATATCTAGGTTATGCTAATATGGACAACTTCACTGAACTCATACCAGGCATTGTTGATGTGAGTATAATAAAAGTTATTTTTAGTTTCTATCTTAACAAAGATAGGTAAAAATTTAATGACTAGAATGAGGATACTTTTACTATTAGATTAATGAGCCAATTAGGATATTAATAATGGGGAATAAAATAAGCCAGAACAAGACAAAGTGGTTTGAGTTCCGTATTTGAAATAAACAAAATTCGGTAATGACATCTTTTTGGTCACCACTTAAATATAATTATTTTTGACAACAGTAATAATCAATAAATTTACTAAATATATAATTTTAGCAACAATAAGTAAATCACCTTTATATTGCCAGGGATTCCGCCATGTAACGTTTTGAAACGTCACACATGATCTCTTTATCCACATAGAAAAGTCGTCATTCAAAATCATCTCCGATGAGGAAATGAAAAATATTAGGATACATTGTTGCAAGTTTCAATTATAGATACATTAAACTTGATGACGGTGAAATAGGGCCAACGAATATATAATTCAGCCAGGTGTGAATATATATCCGGAGAAAGCTAAAAGTATCACTTTACATTTTTCGTTTACGAATACAGCTAGATGATTAAAAGTACATAAAATGACACCAAATCAAAGGTATTTGTCAAGAAACTCACTCAAACTGTTCTTCACTAATCATAGTTTCTGAGACGATATGAATTCCCAATGTCAATGCTCCGTTAATTTCTTTGGGACATCAACATGTAATTGAGCGTAGAATATCCCTCTGTCCTCCGCGAAACTCGTATTTTATATTATATACATATAGTATTGCTAAATTCCACATCTAAACTGTTAATGTTAATTCTCCTTATATACAGGAACTACGATCATGCTCATATTCTTAATTTTACTTGTAATAAGTTCGTAACATTTTACAAAAATTTTTAAAAATAATTGAATTTCCTCCGTGTGTGAAATATTGTGTACAAGCTACATTTCTTTCGGAAATTTTAATGTAATAATTCACACATTTCATATTACACGAGTCACGTTAAACTATTTCTTAAGAATATAAACATACATCATGATGAGTTCACAAATGTCTATATTATTTTCCTAACAGTTTTTATTTATGCTTCATCAATCTTAGATTCACTATGCAAGTTATGAATAGTATATTTAGTGTTAATTCTCTTCCAAATAATGATTTTGTGATTGAAGACGGAATAGTGAAACGACACTATATATATATATATATATATATATATATATATATATATATATATATATATATATATATATATATATATATATATATTTCAAAACAACATTGGTAACATTTGCGAGGTGATTCCTAACACCAAGATAAGACAAAAGCGTAGACCAACCTGAGTGCACAAATGGTTCCTTTATGAGTTATAGGCTAGGTTGAAGAAAACATGATTTTATTTATTTATTTATTCACTTTCCATGAATAAATGAACTTTAAAGGTCCATAGGTCCAAAACTATGGGACCTTGCGTAGTCGGGTCAATACTTCACTTAGGAACTAGTATGTACCCTATCCAAAAATACATGTTTCAGAATCCTAAGGTACTCACGCAACAATTAGGATAGACGCAGTTTGGCTACAATCATACAATTTTTAGAACTCACCAAGTATCTCTTTAAAATTGTTCCGGAAGTACCCTAGGATTCTGAAATTTGGATATTTGGGTAGGGCACATACTAGTTCCTAAGTGAAGTCTTGACCCGAATACAGTAGGTCCCATAGTTTGTAAGCTATAGACCTTTTACAGTTCATTTTTTCATGTTTTCGGCAGCTTATAACTCCGAATGGAAGCATTTGTGTACCCAAGTTGGTCTGCATTTTTTGTCTTATCTTGATGTCAGAAATCAACCCCAAACGTTGCCGGTGTTGTTTTGAAACAACATATATATATATATATATATATATATATATATATATATATATATATATGGAGGATTTCTATTTTTTCCTTTTTCGAGAAGGAAAATAAAAAATTCACTTTTGTAATAGGCAATGTAATAAGCAAATAATTTTAACAAGTAACAAACAAAACCATTATATTAGTATATTGTTACATTATTGAAATACATAATAATTATTTAGTAATGTATATTTTTAGTCAGAAAATATATATCTGAAACATTTCTTCTTTTGAAATAAATATTATTACTTATACATTCTAATAAGTACTTATGCGAGAGTAGTATTAACACTGTAACCGTGATATAACACTTGAAACGTTAACTCCAATACACGGTCTTTCAGACCGGAACATTAACTTTTATTTATAAACCACACATTTTTGCAATTTAAGCGACAGAAAGAAACTAACATCTTTACTTTATTCTTTCTACGGTTATATATAATGTTTAAAGTTATATTGTGAGTGAACTTCTTCGGTATATATCGTGTTTTAACTAGCAAGTATATATGGAGTATTATAACTCGCAAGTATTTGACAAAAGTATACACAAATGCAATAAAAATAATTAGTATATGCGTTAAGAACTTTTGTTAAATACAAAACTATTACGAAAATGTACAAATGCACCATGGGTATGGTGGACCATTGTCGTTCTTTCTCAGTCGACCAAAAATATACTCAGCAACGTTTCTATTATCAATAAGTAGTCCAGTTTTCTCCGGTATCTCACATTCCATTTCATCATCTTTCTCATTTTCATCTCCACTATCACACACGTAACTTGAGTTTTTCCATGTTTCTTCTTGTGAAAGTACATAATCCGAATCAGTATCGGAGTCATCCATACGATCACGCATTTCACTGCCACTGTCACTAATTTCTCCGCCAAGCGTTTTTACTTGTACTTGACTGTTTCATGATGACTAAAGCAAAGCGTATGTTGCTAAAATAATAACAAACTGTACACTACTATAATTAAACTAGTCAAAATAGTGTATATGGCTTACAACGTAATATGCGGTACGAAAGACCGCTGTGAAAGTGACGTATACTGCAATATCCGGTATATACAAGACCAGGAGTGTTTCGAAGAAACAAACAACAATCGAGTCACCCACTCAAACTGCGAAACAACAAGATTATTGTGTAGAGGATTAAAGAGTGGGAAGGTGCTGAGACGTAGAGGAAGCTAAGTGAATAAGGGCTACCGCACGACAAAAACAAATATTGTTGAAGGTCTCACAGACCGGTATTACGGTTAAGGTGTTAACAGAAATGATGTTACACACACACACACACACACACAGACAGACAAATATATATATATATATATACGTATTAAAGAGAGGAAGTTCTACAATATATATAAAGAAAGTTTTGAACCGGCACCCACGACAAACCGCTTTAGCTACAGACTTGATATCTAAACAGTGCATAGGATTTGTGATGTAAATTTCCCTTAAGGAAAGATTTTTGGAAATTCAATGTAAAGGAAAGGTAGCAATTAATATCTTAAAATGTTGATATCTCAAAATATCTTAAGTACAGACATGAAATTTGGTATATGAACTTCTGGTATAAAATAATTAGACATGCATTTCAACATTTTTTGATATTCTCTCTAGAAGGGAAGAAGAAATTATAGAGTTAAAATTGAATGATAGTATCTCGAAAATTTATAAGCTGAGAGATATTGCATTCAAAACATTTGAAGATGTGTTTCAAGACATTTGGATATTTCTCTTGCAAGGAATGGAAAAAGCGAGGCGAATAAGAAGGAATCGGTTAAAGAATATCGCCATATCTCAAACTTCTTTAAGGATAGCGGCACGAACATTTGTCTTTAACCTTTCTAAATTAAAATTATTAAATATGTGTTTCAGAGCTTTTGGTCATTACTCTTAGAAGAAATGGAAAAAGCCGGAAAGAGAAAACCGGGGTTGCTATTGTTGAAGTAAAATGACTACATCTCGAAATCTCTTAAGAGTACGTACCTGTCAATTAAATACGTGTTTTAGCGTTTTTTGATGTTTTCGTTGAAATTGAAGAAAAAGGGAGGGGATGGCAATTTTTATAATAAGATGGCCACATTTCGAAATCCCGTACGATTATAGATATGTTAGGTATATGAGAGGTGCGACGATGTAGGCCGAGCAAATAGTTAGGTCTAGCAGCAAAATCCTCAGCCAGCTGAAGGTTAATTATAACTATATCTCAGCAGTTGCAGGTCTATGACTGGTATTTGTAAAGTGATCATCCACTTCGGATTTTTGCAGCTATAGAAAATCATCATGAGAATTATGTAACGCAACAATAAGAAGCCGGATAAAAGGAATTTGTCCTATCTAATCCTAATCCTAAGAATTGGGATCGTTAAGTTCACGACATATTCAGTAGGTGCGAAGCAGGTGTATCAATTGATTAGCATCTAAGGAAAATCTACAATCAATTCAGGATTTTACCAGATAAGGATGATAGATCAGAACTGTAAGCTAGTACAGATCCCCAATTATACTTACTGTTGTCTATATACAAGGTTTCATAAATCTGTGAAACATTTTGGAAAACACAATAATTAAACTACGAAAAGACCCCAAGTTTTAGTACACTATAATATTTGACAAATTTGCCTAAATATTTAAGAGATGCTCAGTGCATCCATTTCTCGTGATACAACACATCTCAGAAAATATATTTTCTTTTATGCTCGTAGTAGGATTGCACGTTCCAACAAAGCCCTGCATTGATGATATGCTTTGAGAATAATGGGCTTAGCAAGGAGTGGAGGTAAATATGCCATACCCTTCACAAACGTCTCAAAGTAAAATTACTGGGACTAGTTCCAAAGATCAAGATTGCTATCGCATTAACCTTTTATCGTTTTTGTCCTATTTGTCCCTTCAAACTGTTCGAGCACATTTCAATTTAGATACCTGGAATGTTTTTGCAAAGTAGGTTGGTAGCTATCCTGTTGAAAATGAAATAATTACTCTCTTCTTTAAATTAAAGCATCTGATAGCTGCTTAAAGTCGTGGCTCTGACGTTACCAAAATATAAAATGGCTTTTACTGAATGACATACTTGTTATTATTGTCTCAAAGCGGCACACTAATACCAACAGGACTGATGGAGGTAAAGTTGGGATTGTTTTCCATCATCCTGCGTTAGAATTATGGATTTTATTTGTTTAGTTTATTTGGTGCTATTCCAGAATATTTCACAACAGTTTTTAAACACTAATATTTCTTATTATTAATGCAATTATTTCCATTATTCATAATACTATTTTTTTAATTTTAAGTTCATGAGTGTATCTTACATGAGAGGACATACATTCAGAGCTCTTCAAATCAACTCCAGATACAACACAAGCTACTGGTATGCCTTCGACTATTACCAACCACAATATTCTCAACCCAATGAATATAATATTGCAGGTAAGATGATACACGAAATACTCATGTATTGAAATCTAGCGTTCTCTTGACATACTATCAGAAAACAGGATTTTAAGTGTCGTATTTGAATAATTTTTATGATAGTGATAGGTTTACAAGATACTTAAAGACTATGTGTTTTCAGAAATTTAAATCGTTCTATAAACAGGAAATAGGATTAATTGGAAAATACGATTTAATTTATTTATGACACGAAAAGTCTATCTTGAAAGAAGCTGGAATCAATACGCTTTAAGTTAAGTGAGAGAGCAGATATAATCAGAAAAATAATTTGATTGCATATTGATTTTGTAATAATATTTGTTTTTGTGTCGAGGTTGTTCTTGTTACGAAATACTTTCTGAATAATTGAAACTAAGACGAAAACATAATTGACTTTGTTTTATTAACAAACGTTTATTATCATTTGCTACATTAATCTTCAAGTTTCCGCCAACAGAAGAGTTTATTTTGATTTCATATAATGTAAGGAAAATCATCACCAGTTATAAAAGATATTGCAGAAATAGCTTACGCATGTTGAAATGTTATTTGAAAGGGCTACAAATGAGATGAAAGTATCAGTGGCTGAAAAAAGTATTGATAAAGTTTGATATATTTTTCTCACATCCTACTCTTAATGTAACTTTAAATTTTATGGATAGTTAATTATGAACTTCAGAAGTTGTTTATATAAGTTTTCCGCACGTTCTTCGCAGGTATAGATCATTCTGCAGATATGAAGTATTTGTATCCTAGAGATGAAAGAGGCCAATCATTGGACGAAGAGGGGGAGGAAATATCTTTACGATTGGTTAAGCTATTTGCCAACTTTGCTATATACGGGTAAGTGAATTCATTATTGTTCGATAACAGTATTCACGTTGTTAGACATATGCTATATATCTGCAACAGATCCCAGAAATTATACAAAAATTATATACACGACTAAAACTATTTATAGAAAGAAATACGGGTTGCTCACTAGGTTAGACGCTAGAGATTACTGCGCACTCTATGATTACACAGCTACAATTTTATGATATATATTTGAGATCATAGGCGTGATAGTCGTGCTCTCCATGCTTTCTTAAGACTAATATGCTTCGATCGTAAAACAACAAACTAAACAGCCAGTCATCTGAAAAGAAAATATAAGGGAACTACATATTACACACTACAAGCTTTATGGGTCTTACGCAATATTGCTGTTGCAGCTAAAGCTACTCGAAAAGCGACATTTTTAAGTGAACTGCTTTTCCGCTTTCAATTGTGGACTGGTTGAATTATTGGGGGCTCGGCAGCTCAGTGGTAGAGCGTTCACCTCTGGTGCTTGGGGTCCCGGGTTCGATCCCAGCCCCCGCCAAGTGAACCTTGTGGTGGACAAACACCGTGTGCGTGGGTTTTCTCGGGCTTCTCCCGTTTCCTCCCACTTTCTTCATTCCACCATTTCGTTCATCACTCACCATCACCGTCTCCTTTAGCCTAACCGGCATAACCGTAGGACGTAAAACTTAAAGATTTCATTTCATTTTCATTTGGTTGAATTATTACTCTATACCAGTGTTTACCATTCTTGCTTACCTTGCTTGCACGTATAGTAAACCTTGAACATTTCACGCCTCATATGTGTTTTATGTTTTACTTCTCCTGCGATTTCAGATGCAGCATTAAATCATCAAATCGTTATTATTATTATTATTATTATTATTATTATTATTATTAATAATAATATTATTAATAATAATAATAATACCTATCTTAGCTATCTTAATCCTTTCGCAGCAGGAGAAGTTTTCAAAGGAAGTATAACAAAATTTAAATCATGTTTGTTACTGAAGTAAACTGTATAATAATTTCTGTATGTTTAAACATTGATAGACGGTCTTCATTGTGTTCGTATAGAAATTTGATCAATTTATAGTTGTTTATACGATAAGTAATAATACAATATAATCGTGTCATAAATACTACTTGGAGTAAGTAGTGTTGCCCACGAGACACAAAAAATTAATCGCCTCGTCTTGATTTGAAAATCAAGATGAGAAGAAAAATTTCTCGTACAACAACTTGACAATGTTTTCGGAGGAAATATTAAGAGGTACAATGATCAAATTATGAAAACAGACATATGGTTTCTCAAATAAGAAGACAAATTTTGTTGAGCCTTTGAGTTATCGCTTGAAGTATGTATGTATGTATGTATGTATGAGTGAAGATGGGCAAAATATTGGATCTAAATTAATGAGCGTTGCAGATTCGTCTACTTAGGTAAGTAGCTGCCACTGCCTTAAATGGTATTCGGATCGTCGCATCATCACTATTCATTTCAGTGACCCCGAATGACATGAATGTCACACTAATGCCGGTCATTTTAGGTTGTTTTTACATGTCATTCCTTGGATCTCGTATCCTTGGGGTATCACCCCTTGCATCTCGTATTCTTGCGGTGCCTTAATCCCACATTACTTTTTTTTTTTTTTCAAATTGTAAGTCGCATGTCTACCAAGTTTGATTAAAGTTGCTCCGGTGTTCCAGGGTAAAGCTGGAATATACATTCATATGCTTAGATCCAATTATACCTATATAAAAGAATAAACAACGCTTTTGGCGTTGCACCTGTAAATTACCAATGCAGAATACATGCCCTTTCTTGTTTAAACTTTGTCTTAAATGGCATCGGATGTCACGCGATAGATTGGCGACCCTAAAAATGATGAGTTCGACAATATTTAAATTTCTTGAGCCATTTTAGTTTACACTACTTCTGACCTAACATGCCACTCAGAGCTGAACGCGGACTTCAGCGGTATCGATAACTTGATTATTTATTTCACCGACCACGAAAACTATGAATGCGACACTAATGTCGGTCGTTTTAGATTATTTTACATTTCTCCATTTTCACCTTAAGAATCCACATATTAGTAAACATTGTCTTAAATTGTATCGGGAATTACATTATTCAGCTCACCGATAGCGAAAACTATGCATTCATCACTAATATGTATTGTTTTCGATTAACGCTACACTCTTCCACACCTCTGTCGGTGTGCTACTTGAATCTTAACCCCATAGTATTGTTATAAAAGCTGTAAGTATTATGTGTACTAAGTTTGGTTGAAATTGGTCCAGAGTTATGCTAGATCATACATGCATTCACACATGCATCAAGGTGACCAGACGTCCCTTTTTTCCAACCGTTGTCCCGTTTCTTTCTGACTCTCGAACGGGACGCCTAAATGTCCCGTTTTTAAGTAAAAAATGGCCTAGGTGTCCCGTAATTATTATTCAAAATATAAATCGTCAATGCAAATTCTCTCTTCCGTACCAACACTCGTTGCCAAGGCCCAGCCGTGTCTAGAACTTTTGAATTTTCAAAATGGAAATTGAGTGTTCGTGGTTCAAGTGGGAATTCTGAGTGTTCAGCTAGTTAAAAGAACGCGCAATCGGGAACCATTATTTGTTATGTGGTACACGTAAAGTTTGAAAGGGTGTGTTATCACTCTTGTGTATTTTGTAAATTGAGAACACTGCTGAGTCCCAAAATGCAATGTGGAAGTCAGATATCCCCCCCCCCTGTAGCAGATTCGTATGCGTCCCGTTTTCGCAAGTGAAAATTCTGGTCACCTTGACATGCATGCATCCATTTATATGTGAGCAGGTCGGGCAAACTTTCGATTAGAGCCACTTCCAAAAATAATTAGTTATCAGATGCAGTTCATTGGGAAATATTTCTGTGAATGTCAGGGGAAAGTTTTGGGCATGAGTCATTGCATAGAAGTGATGAATCTTCGTTTCCAGTTTTCTCGAAAGGTAGAAAGTGTGATGCATCATTGTATTTCCCTTAGTCGCTCATATATATAGATCTCAGCCCATGAACAATTTTTATAATTTTTCATCTCATATCGTTAGTCGACAATTTGTTCAAAAATGTTTACTAAATTCTGTTCTATAACTTTTAAAACGTTAGAGACGAGAAAATCAAATATCTTGTATCTTCTCGAAGTCCACAAAACGTTCGATTGCTTTGGTATTTAGCGTCCCTTTCAACAGATGGGCTATTTGAGACGTAGACGTGCGTGTTAAATTGGGATCCAAACCACATATGCGCCCTCCATTCCTCCCTCCATATGTGACATTATTTCCGTTATTTAGTTGTGTGAGTTAATATTGGGTCATAATTAACCTGCGCCACCGTTTTACTGGTGCTAATGGCCGAGAAATTATAGTCGGTTATCTTGTGTTTCTTCTGTTAGATTGAGATTCTACGCTGATCTGCAATTATTGATTGAAAAGGTTTCGAAATTATTTAATTTGAAATAAAGGACTTTTCAAACGATTGTTCAAATTGAATCCAGATTAAATTGTAGTATCTTATATATATATATATATATATATATATATATATATATATATATATATATATATATATATATATATATATATATACTAGTGATTGTGCCTGTACATATTCAAGAGCATACTTTTTAATAAGTTGTTACGGTTTCCATACCAAGTGACATTTTGCCTTCTGCAATTAAATGATCATCCTTTTCGTATTATATGTAATAGTGTACAAACCTATTATAATGTTTTATTTATGATGTTATAACAATTTTAATTGAATTAAATAATCACATGTAATTTAAATGATGAAGTACATTAAATAAATATTAATTATGTACAGTGATGAGCAATTCATATCCAAAACAGTAGCTCTAATTTTGTAACTTACATATTAGTATGGTCAAATATTGATATGCTCGTGGATATTGTACCCTACTGCAATCGTACTGCCTTGTCTGTATAGATTGTCACTCGTAATGAACGGACAACTGTTCGTGCGCTATATGCGGCAAAGATAATAAACTTGATCAACACTCTAAAGCTGTATTTTATTTAATTGTCATTTTAATTAACATATTGCGTACCCATTACTGATGTACTATTTAACATAGTTAATGTATCCTGTTTTCTTTCTTATTGAGCTGTTCTGCGTTGACAACATACTGGCAGACATAAGTTCGACGCAATACTGTTGAGGGAGCAGATATCAACATGTATTATTAACCGATCTCTCACGTAACGTATATTTGATTATATGTGGAAAGCAGAGTGGTTAACTCAAGACTGGTTTCACCATATCTCAATTTGTTCATTAATATTGTTGTTAAATGCTGAGGAAACTTGATTTTTCTTGCTCGGAATTAGATAAAGGATAATAATAAATTATAAAGAAATAATTTCGGGCTTGGATCAGCCTTTGGACCCTTGTACTTAGAAGCTCGGCTCAACGTAACAGTATAAACAATACTCATTGCGGATTACCTACGCCATACCAGAAATGCAATAGACGGGACATCCCATGTGCATAGAACAAGGTGCAGAAGAAGTAGTAGGTTATCGTGAACACAAAACGACTAAAAAAACATGGGATAAAGAACATATGCTACAAAAATGAGGGAAACGCGGAACAGTTTAGAAGGAGGAAGGCAGAAAGATGTACAGACAATGAGCTGCGAAGGAAAATAGACAGAGCAAAGGAAGAATTTTACAAAAGAAAATGCTAGAACACGTAAGAATTACGGAGTTGGGAAATATCACAAAATGTACAAGGATGTGAAATCAACGGAACTTCGGAGGAAACAAAGGGCTATTACTATGGCAGTAGAAAATAAGAATGGGAAGGTAGTCAGCTAGGGAAGGGAAGTTTTAGGAAGACAGAAAGAATATGTTGATCACTTATACAAAGAAGGTTAGTAGAAAAGAGGAAAGAGGCAAAAAAAATGAAATAAAATCTTTGAGTTCTACGTCCCACGATTATGCCGGTTAGGCTAAAGGAGATGCTGATGATGAGTAATGAATGAAATGAAGAAAGTGGGAGGAATGGGAAAACCCCGAGGGAACGCACACACGCACCACAAAGTTCACTTGGCGGGAGCTGGAATCGAACCCGTGACCCCCAGCACCAGAGGTGAACGCTCCACCATTGAGCGACAGCGACCCGCAGGAAAGAGATGTATGTTGTATTTACTGATCTAAGAAACGATTTGGACCGCGCGAAATTCGACTTTTAGTTGGAAGTTCTAAGGAAAACTAAGTTGGAATGAAAAGAGAGGAGGCTCATAAGAAGCTTTTTTATCAATCAACAAGTAAGGGTTAGACTAAGGGAAATAACAGAGGAGAGTGCAATTGGAAGGGGACTTCAACAGGGATGGTATCTGTTGTCAACTGTACTTAATATGTACCTAGAAGAAATAGTGAAAAAGAGGCTATGAAATAAAAAAGGCATTTTATAGGGGTAGAATGATTAGATGTATATGGTTTGCAGATGATACGGCGCTTGTTGCAGAAACTGGAAAGAAAATCAATAATATATTAGGAAACTCGAAAAAGGTTTCTAAAAAATATGGGATAAAAATAAATGTTAGAAAAACAAAAGCCATGGAGATTGGAACGAATCGGTCGGTGTCCAATATATATGTAGTAGGGGAGGAAATAAAAGAGATGACTAGTTTTTGATACCTGAGTATTATTATAAGTGATGATACAAAGTGTAAACGTGAAATAAAAGCAAGGATGGAAAGACTTTAGGAGGAAGAAAACGGTATTTTGTGAGTTTGAATAAGGAGGTGAGAAAATGATTCATAAAATGATTCGTGTGAAGTATTGTACTGTATGAGTCAGGAATATGGACGTTACACAAAAATGATGAAAAATGAGTGGAAGCCTTCAAAATGTGGGTGTAAAGAAGGATGGAGAGAATTAGCTGGGTTAAGCGGTAAACAAATGAGAGGATATTAGAAATAGTGAGGGAGAAATAAACAGTTCTAGATATTATTAAGAAGAAGAAGAAGAGAAACTGATTGGGACATTGGCTACACAGTATGGTGGGAGGAAAGAAAGGAAGGGGGCAAAGAAGGCTAGAACTGATAGACAATATCAAAATAGAAAAATCATACTTGAAGTTGGAGAGGTTAGCAGAATTCTGTAAAGCATGAAAGCTTTTCAGTTGCGGTAAGTGACCTGCAAGTAAATGCAGAATACTTATAATGATGAACTTCAAACGTACAAAGAAAATTTATATCTCTAACAAATTTCATAGTTTTAACCCTTAAATGCATAACATGGGTCTCAGAGGCCTAACACCTTGCACAAAATACATTAATATGGTCATTTTTCAGATTTTCACCATAGACGTCTCTGACATTTTTCAAAGTATATTCAGGGCTAACTTCATAGAAGCAATTTACTTAAATTGTCAGACATTTCTTGACAGCTTTTCACTTTTACCCGTTATTACATAACATGGGTCTCAGAGGCTTGCTAAGCTTTTATCCTACTTTGTTCTGTATGTCTCACGGACACATTGTGCTTTTCGTTTCTTAAATTATACTTACGAGTTTTTCTGCTTTTAAAGTGAATGGTATCGTAGAATGGGGCGCTTCTGTGGTTGTGGCGTACCGGTGTTACTGTCTAGAGGAGAGTACGGTAAGAAATTTTTATCTTTTATATGTATTATTTTTTCAGTTTCAACTATATATAAAAATAATAATTGTGAGTGATCCATTTACATGTTTGTAAACCCTAAGAATGGTGGAATACTCAAACTGGTTTCCAGACCTTAGTCTATATTTAGTAGAATAAAAAGGTCGAAAATGTTAAATTCCCTGTGTATGATATGAGTGGCCTAAGATCGATTAAAATCTAAACATTTAATCTCCCTTTTGGCGTAGTTGTTCGGTATAAATAACGTAACTTAACTGAATACATATTTGTTACTAAATACATTTATCAGATTGTAATGTATTTACAATTTTACAGCCAAGTCACAAATCAATATGTAGCTATTTCTCATAAAAATCTATACTTGAGTAACTTTATTTTCAATATCAATGAAATACAGATAATAATTTAATTTTGCTGTTCCTAACTTATTATCATGTATTTATTTCGATTTGTTTTTTTTTCTTTTTTTAGGAGAAAATGGAAGTACCGTTAGATGATGAGGATATAAGAGATATATTACGAAACGATGACTAGTAGAGTAAAGAGGAAGATAGACCAGGAATAAGAGTACATGCCTCGGATGAAGAAGATCCAGATTGGGAACAGTTACCCTCAACGTCTTCATGTGAATTGCCAGATCGTGTGATAATACTGCAAACACAAATGCTTCTTCATGTGGGCGTACACAAACGATTCAAGTGAATAGTCATATGTCTAAGTCTGCTGCAATTTGGTCTTGTGATCCTCCATCAAACTCTCATACACCGGTCCGGAACATACTACGTTTCAGGGATGGACCAGCTCGTTTCGTAATTGCTTCTGATATAAGAAGTTCATTCGAGAATTAATCGAATTCAGGACGAACTCTGACTTTTGATAATTATTTTCCTCTGTTTCTTTAGCGAACGAACTTTTTGCGAGACAGTTAACAATGGTTGGTACTATAAAACAGAACAAGAGAGAAGTTTCACCTATCATAAAAACAAACAAGGAAAGTTTAGACCAGGTAGTTGAATTTAGCTTTTCTGAAAACACGACAATGGTAAGTTATGTCTGCAAACAAATCAAACACATAGTTCTTCTTAGCATAACATAGAGACAAAAATATTATTCCAGAGATTAAAAACAAACCAAAGATAACTATATATTACAGAAAATCGAAAGTAGCAGTGAATTGTCTAGACCAGATGACAAGAACCTACATCAGCAAAAGAAAATCGGAATGATGACCATGTGTTTTGTTACTCAACACGCTAGCATGTAATCTTTTTATTAATATATGAGTCAAACCATGTAGATTTCTTTCCCAAGAATTCATCTAAGAGAAGAGGTGTTCTTAATAAGTTGGCAAAAGAAATACTGTTACCTAAATGCAACAAAAATAAAGAAAATGTCCATGTCTGAAAACAACAAGAACTGTATTCAAACTCTGTGGATTCAATAATCCCGCTGACGACAGCCACGATCTTCTTCCGGGAAAACGAAAGAGATGCTATAAGTGTCCACCAAGCAGAGACAGAAAACGTAAACTGATTTGTGTCGACTACAAACAAACTGTACTGGTGAGCACAGTATAATTGTGTGCAGAGAATGCAAGTACTAATACCTCAGCTTCATACGGAACAATTTATGGGAGATGTATCACAGAGAAATTTAAACTGGTGCTATTGTGTAAGTTGAGTGTAAACGAACTGCAAAGTTTACCGTAGACGGTAATGAGTGTATTAACGCAAAAATATTCTGTGTTACAGTTAGTAGAAAACTTGGTAAAAAATTGTTATATACTAATACAGTTATATACTATATTGTTACATACTAACACAGTTTGTAATATATATGGGCAAGAAGCAGAATACAAGAAAACAGTCATTTGACTTTTAGCTATATTAACCTCTCTGTTGTAATTCTGAAATATAATAAAAGTTATATAATAAATGCAGAGTTTTCATTTATTTGAAAGGCGGGTCTGAGAGAACTATGTTATTCACTTGTGTAGGAAAAATTGGCCATGCATTAGAGGATTGAAAACTAGCCTGATATTTAACTTTCTTCTACCACAATTATTTTTCCAGTCGTTGTACTATTAACTGATAATTTCAAACTTACTCAACTTTCGTATACCATTTTTTAGTTGACAGCATTCAAAAGGACACAAGCTTGAATATTAATATGTGAGTTTTAAAATACACGTTTTGTTATTTATGGGCATCTTATTGAAATTTATTTCAAACACCAATAACAGCACATTAGACAACTTTCACTAATATGTTGAATAAACATTTATAAGTTACCGTACTCTCAGTGTACATCTTCATAACCTGCTCATCATTTATTGAAACTTTACATTTGTGTCATTATTACGTATCCAGTTCGAATTAGAACAACTCAAAATTGATTCTCTTAATATGATGCGTGCAGTGCATAATGGAATCAAATCAACGTGTGGTTATTTTGGACATATTTAGTTATCAAGATCTTTATTTGAAGCTACTTTCAGTGGTTAAAAGATTCATGTTCAGATATTACATACAAACAACTCTCATAATAGAAACAACTCTTCCGTGTACTTAAGCGTGCGTCACAAACTGGCACACATCTTGTTTTCTCACAACTTTCAAATTGAACTTGTTTTTCTTGCGCTTTTGATTCTCCATACGTCTGGCTTTGAAACAACCATTAAATATATTTTTTCTCTCTTTCAAACCGAAATGGGATGAAATATTATACTATAAAGGTTTTCTTGTTTTGTTTCTTACAGAGATCCTACAGCTCCTGAAAATCCTGTTGATGGCGTTCGAGAATGGCCTCCCTACACAAAAGAAGATGAGCAATATTTAAAGATAGACAAAGAGTTTGTTGTTCTTCAGCATTTTAAACATGAATTTACAATTTCAGCAGAGGAGGGTTTACCACAACCCCAAAAGCCGAATTACTAAATTATTCTTTCCACCAATATTACAAAATAGTTGTCTTCCGCTAGTGAAACAATACATATGAGTGAAAAATTTATATGAATAAGGAGGAAAACAGTTTTTAGTATAGAACATAAAATATAATATTCTATTTCACTTTCTATTAAATGAAATGACAATTTTGATTCTTTCTTTTGCCACTAGAAATATATCAGTGATACTCAGTCGATCAATTTTGTAATGTTGACATAATAAATGATAACTCTTAAGTACAAAATATATCACAGCTCAACAAGCACTTGACATTGTTAAACAATGAGAACTTCAATGAATGAAAATTGACAACTTTTTATATTTTTATTGTGATGGTGACTAATAAAGACGAAACAAATCATAAGTTTGCTTCCATTTCCCTTTTACACATATCTCCATATATTGGGTAGTTAGAACAAATTTACTCCAGGGGAGAAACTCTGTTACAAGTTTGTCGATCCACAATCTCAGTTGGTAGTTATTGAATCAGGTTGTTTAGGAAGTATTGATACTTTGGAGGTCTAAACTAAAGACGTTTATTATTATTAGAAAATAATTTTATGAAACCACTTGTACAACATTTTGTTCGATGACCTGTAACTTTTATGGCAACATCATATTCCCTTCGCATAGAACTTTGTGGTTTCTGGTCAAACAATAGTTATACATGTTTGTTTACATGCTTTACCAACATTCAACAAGTTATGCAGAGACCAAAACAAATAATTGACTAACGATGACGGGACAAGGCTAGACGTTAGATGCATTAAAACCTTTTAGCCATGGTGCAGTGATGGGCAGTGGGAATATTCCCGGTGGGAAGGAAAATAAAAATGGGAATATTCCCTGGTTTCTTCCTGGCATATAAATTCCCGGAAAGGAATTTATATCAATTTCATTACTTTATTTTCTAAATCATATAGAAAACATATAACTAATTACCTTATCTTCATTTATTAGCATTTACTTTTAGGTTTAAAATAATTTAGAGCTTTCAAAATTGAAATTCGTTGATTGTACTTTATATAACTAATTAATAATACGATTTTTCATTTTGCATTTCCATTTCCACTAGAAAGTAGCAAAGTACTAATTTATAAATGATCATACGGAACCAGTTTGTAAAGTAATCTAGTAATTCTATAGAGTTAGAGGTGAATTATTATCAATACACCGCGAACCATTATCAGTAATAGATTTCGGCCTGTCTGCTGTCTCGAATTTTGCACTCAGAGAAAGAATCAGATATTGAATAAAGAAATCTCTGTAGCCGTAAATACATATACTTTTAAAATGTAATGTTTACATTAAAATTAGGGTTGCTTCTCAGGATATATCATTAGTACCGGTGTTTCCGGAACTGTGTTAATTAGGATTTCTTTGCTTCCTTTTACGTATGCACCAATGTACCAAGCTTAGTTGGCAAAATTTTGTAACACAGTGTATATTGTTCGAAATAGATTATCTTCTTAAATTAAAGATCTAATAGTACACAGTAAGAACACAGTAACAAAGCACAGTGTACCTCAAATCAACATTCTGTAAATATGTTATCCCATACACTGGTAACCTTACGAAATTTTGGAGAGATTTCTGGCAGTTACCGACCCAATTTGTTTATAACATTTTAAAATATAATATACTTATAATATTAGTAGTCGGGTCAAGTTTAGAAAATCCACTTACATATAAATTTAGGTGGAGCTTTACTATATGGATCCAAAGATTCTTAAATGTACAGAAAAAAATTGAGGAAGTCTTTAACTTGCCCATTTTATGTCGAGAACAGAAGCCAACAAAGTCCTGAGGGGATTCTAACCTGTTCCTATTACTACTACTACTACTAATATTACTACTACTACTACTACTACTACTACTACAACCATGCTATGGATCCGTATAATAAAACTGCACGTAAATGTAAACTGTTTAGCGGTGTAAAGGTATGTGGACTTTCTATACTAGATGTTTTACCTACATAAAACATATTGTAAGTAAATATACATTTATGTGTAGTCTCTAAATAGGGTAAAATAATAATAAAATAATATAATACTGTTGAGAATATACATTTTAAAGAATCCTCTGGAGGCAGCACTCACAAGTATATTGAGATTAAAATGAATTTGATTTTAAAATCATAATATAGTAACAGAATGCAATTTTTTATGTTTTAAATAAATACCCGGAACATTCCCATTTTTGGGAATCTTCCTAGGGAATATTCCCGAAAAATGTTTTCCCGGGAATGTACCCATCACTATCCAAGTCATCTCAATTTCTGACGAGTCGTTAAATGTTTATTTGGTGTAGCGTTGTCAATAGAGTATATTACAGCCTCTATGTTAAACTGTTCATGTCATTTCTTTTGAAGTGGTAAGAACACTCACACTAATTGTCGACAATACCAGTCCAAATCTATCGTTCTGCCTGGAAGCACTAGCTTGTAATGTCCTTCAAATCCCACCAAGCGCACATCATAACCTTTCTGGACACTAGTGTACTCTTTGTCAGAGACTGTGGAACTGTGAAATGCAATATATGAGTTTTACCTCCCACGATTATGAAGTCTAAGCTAAAGGAGACGGTGATGATGAGAAATGAGTGAAATGGTGGAATGAAGAAAGTGGGAGGAAACGGGAGAATCTCAAGAAAACCCACGCACACGGTGTTTGTCTACTACAAAGTTCACTTGGCACGAACTGAAACCGAACCAGGGACCCCATGCACCAGGTGAGAACGTTTTACCACTGAGCTACTGCTGCCCCTGTGGAACTGCGAATAGAAAGTTTACACGATCGTTTGTTCGCCCGTTGTTGTTCTCATAGGTTATGTTCTTGAACACTCGTGAGGAAGCATTTCGGAAATGACTCGAGTTCATTACGTTTTAGTAGGGATTCGCACGATCTAGTAGACGCTTTTTAATCAGATCATGTGGCATCCAAATTTAGAATTTTGTATGCCTGTTTTCTGCAAACGATTAAACGCTGCTTGATGATTTCAAAACTGGTTAAATGTTAGTCGTGTTCGACTTTTGGCAGAGTATCATTTATTTTAGCTGTAATTAGTTACCCACTGAGCGTAGTATCTCAAACATGGAAACGTAAGACACTAAAGCAACTGAAATACCTTTCGGATGTTGTGTTTTATAACATCATATATAGCTTATATTCCCCACAAGTAGCTTATATTCCCATTCTTATAGAAATGAAACTGTAAAAGTTAGTACAGTTTTGCGGAAAGTTTGCTCATTTTCAGACCATAATTCCTTAAGTCTGATTATAGGACGTCATTATTTCTTGCGCATCTACTAGTTTGAAGTGTTAGCTGTCAAATGAAGCTAAACCTCGATCAAGGCGGCTAATATATTCCGAGACTTAGGAGAATAATTATATTTCGTGCACAAACAGCAGAATTATTTTTACATTACCTAATATTACAATTATGTAAGTAACATTCTTTTCCTGTAGCTTTACACAAAAACCAGGGATACTGTATGAGTACTGTGGACATATTCAGCAACCTCTATAGAGACGGTAAGAGCTTGGTAGTTTTTTTCGATAAATAAATACGACACAACTTTATGTAAAATGTGATGCTTTTTGTGTTATGTGCATTGGTAACATTATTTTCTGAAACTTGCGTGTCACATCGCTATTAAAACAGACTCCCACACTTATTTTGCTGAGAAATCAGTGATTCAAATTCATTTTCAATGCCAGAAGTTGCTTGTACTTTTTGTGCCAACAATATCGAGAATATGATTAACAGATAAAATGCACTATGTATTTTGCTATACTCATTGGTTATAAATAGACGACGAACCCTGCAAACAACTTTTATTTTCTCAAGGCACTCACGACAAAACAGGATACTTATATGAAAAAAGCAAACTGAGGAACTATGTTAATACTGCGTCTGGCATTCGTCTGGTTCTACAAGAGAAAAACTGTTTGTGTTGGAACCGTCTGTAGAGATTCTAATGAAGCAAGCACGAAAGCTCCAATTAAGGTACTTTCAAGATACTACCACATAAAATGATTTTAAATTTGATATAACTGTTCCTTTTCCTATGCCCCACAGAAGTAATTACGACATAATTTGTCTCATAAGAGATTTGAATCTTGATAAAAATAAGGCAGAACGTTTAAAATTAAATCCTTTCAATATTGTAAAAGAAAATTGTATCTGAAGAACCGTACTAGGAAGAAAATCTACATTATCTCCTTAATTGTGTAAGCCAGTATTGTGACAATGTTAATTTGCACAGAGTAATCGTTCATGAACGGGAGAACAACCGGTTTGGTCACCACTGTAATATACACTTGAGCTATCATGGTGTTAGGAGTAATCACTAGAGAGTTCCTGTGGTTATACGAAATCCCTCCCCATACCATAATGCCCGGGGTCGGACCGGTATAAAAACGACTAATGCAGCTTGGCAACAAACATTCATCAGGCCGCCTCCTAACTACTGTACGTCCATCACTGATACCGAGGGAGAAACGGCTCTCCTCCGTAAATAATACAGAGTTCCATTCGGCTCTCTCGAGACATCACTGTAGACGGTTTTGACGGTTGGTAGGAGTAAACGGCATCACTCCACAGGAAGTCTAGAACGGAGCCCACACTCCAGTAGCACTTTCACAACAGTTCTTGTACTCACGCTAGGTGTTACTGCAGCTCACATTTCGGCTGCAGACACCCTCCGATCCGCTAGGGCTATCCTCGCCGGTCCTCTCTTTCTCCGGTGAACCGGCAAGGCTCGGAACCCGGTCTTCTGGTAGTAGTTCCTTCCCGGGACCATTGCTGCCAACAGTTGTATATTATGGAGATGTCTCTACCGATTCTTGCTGCGATGTCACGAAATAAAAATCTACCCTCTCAGCCCTACCATGCGGCCCCGTCCAAACTGCGTTAACTGCCGGTAAACAGCTCGTTGTCGTCTTCAATACGTTCTGTACACTCGTAGCACGCGTTATCGTAGACTGGCATAATGACACTTCTGCTTCTCACGTAGCACGTGTCTAATGGTTCCACTCATTCCATATTTACATAGCAGTGCACGTGCGCCCTTGGAGTTGTGACTTTATAACTGGTATCACTGGAATAGAACATGTAGATGAATATTCTGTGTAAGTTCCATTCACCTACCGTACCTACTTCTTGGTGCTGGGATTTTCCTTTCCGTCAGTGTAGTAGTAAGTTATATTCACTCTCAATTTGACATGATTTTCATGCGAAAGATGTTCGTAAAAACACGAAAAAGTTATTCCAAATCATGGTTTGTAATCACTTTCAGCTGCTAATTTGTAGAGACCTAAAAGTAATTTAAATTTTACTGAATAAGCATTTAGTTTATGTTGAGAAATGTTGATTTATTTGTTAATCTAATTGTAGGCTTCGTTTGTCTTGGTACTCCAAAATAAAATGGCATTCCAGGAAATATTTGCAGGTAGGTAAGGAGTACATTAAATGTAAAGCAATATTTGACCCGAATAGTACTTCCCTTTCACTGTGACAACGAAATTAAGAATTTAAACATATCAGTGAAATGTTTGATGTTAAGACCTTTATCTATTTAACGGATATATTCCCTCGATTAAGTGAGGGTAAATAAATAAATCCAGGCATATTTAAATGTAACAATATTTGACTTTTCAGAGATCTCAATATCATTGAATACTTAGGCAACAAAGATGATGAGAAAGATATATAGTAAGGTTTCGAGGTAGCTTTTTCGGAATTTCTACGAAGTAACAGAGCACACAATTGAAGCCATTACTTCAATAACCATACCAGTCCAGCTGAAGAGATATTAAGAAAATGAATAAAAGTTGAATATGTCTTGGAAATTTGTACTTTAAATATGTCAAAATCAGATTTTTTCATACGTACAGTTTGCTGAATAAGAAATGTCAATAAATATTAATATAACGAGTATTATAAGCAATTTGTCTATAATAAAATAATGAAAACATTGGACTCGTGCTATTATGAAACTCATTAGTCTGTTACATTGGTCTTAGATACTATAACTCTGATTTGGAAAAGGAATATAGTGCCGTTCATTAGCGGTTCGTCAGGTCAGGCAGGTGAGGCCTGACCTCACCTATACTTTTGAACAAAACTAAATAGAATTTCTGCAATAAATTTCAAATTAATCAACATTTCTGTGTAATTTTTGAAATAAATAAATTCAATTTATTTAATGTATAACACAAAACAGACTTGTTAAAATTCATTTGCTCAAGTGTAGAAAATGTTTGTAAAATATAATAGAAATTAAAGACAAAAGCAAAAATTTATATTCTTTGGCATGATAATTTCAGTTTTAAAAATTCCAATCCTGTATTGAGGACTGAAACAGATTTGGCCTCCTCAGCAGCAAAGCATTGTGGACAACGAAGGCATCCCTCTTGCAGCCTGAAAGGGGTGAGAGGTAACCTAGAAGCAATAGTTTTGAGTTAGGAATTACTCCAATGTTCCGTGTCTCAAAGGCGGCCAATTGAAACTGTGCCTGTCCACACGCACTGCGCTTGCCTGAACCAGAGAATGACACTTGTCATACTCTCCCCTGTTCCCCAGATTAGAGCATGCAGTGTAGCAAATTCAATAAATTTAAACGTAAGCGCTAATTACATGCTTTTTTTCCTACTAACATTTAAACTTTTAAAATGTTCTACTCAGGAAGTATAATATTTCCTTTGAAGAGAATTTTTAATATCTTGCTTCATACAGTAGTCCAGTCGCTGTCCATAAGACCCGTAGGAATTTTGAGGTGGACTAAGTTTCTCTTCAGATCCAAGTAAGACACGTCTCAGTGATGGAAAAAGTCTTGGGTGATCATCTGGCAACCCGGGCATAAGTTGGCAAATTGGAAATTCAATATGTCGGCCATGTGAAAATGCCATATTTACCTAAAACACGAATATCTCATCATTAAATGAAGCTAGAAACTTCATTCTTGTACCGAATTCAAGATAATGAACACTGTAATCAAGAAACATTCGTAACGTCGAAACATAGTGCCGCCATTTTTAAATATGGCGGCAGATTTTTCGAAATTTCGATTTTTTTCGTACAATATTATCATTTATTCGAAGATAACTACGAAACTATAAGAGATACCATAAACATACCTCAAATAAACGGGATAGAGCATAATGAGAGCTTTCCAACGGTAAAAATATCTTTTTCCTATCTTTAAATGTGACGGAGTTATTGACATTTTAGTAGCTCAAGGTGTTTGGCTTCAGATTAAGTTAAGAAAGGTTAAGCGCTAAAGCAAAACTATCCATGATTTTTCTGCACAAGTTTTAATGCTGATAAATTACTCTAAGATCTTACAGTGAGATTTCCAGGTAAAAGTGCAAATGGTTAATAATAATAATAATAATAATAATAATAATAATAATAATAATAATAATAATAATAATAATAATAATAATAATAATAATAATAATAATAATAATAATAAATCGTGGTTGCTAAAATAATAATTCAACAATTTCAGTAGAAAAAAACAATATAATTAAAAGTGATGTAAAGTTAGTACACTAATACAAATAATAATAAAAGCACCATATTTATAATATAACAAAGCTTTATGAAATTACTTGGTTTTGGTTTTCTTACAATCCTGTGAGAAATATTTTGATCGGTCTTGTTGAGGGCAACTAATTAAATGTTATTAATAAGTTCGTTACATATTTTGTCTATATGGATTGAGTTACAGTTCGTAACATTACCGATTATTACAAATCATTTTGCACTTACAGAAGGTCGTACAACTAACAATTTTTTAAGGTATTTGCATCGTCTTGTAGAACAGCTCTTGCAAGTACATGTTCGAATAACATCTTCTGGTAGCTCATTAATGCTAGTATCCGGTGTGAGCGATGAATCATCTGCATTGTATGTCCATCCAAAATCCGTTGGATCTAATGGTTCTTCTGCGCCTAACACTGTAGAATACGAATATACCATGAAAAAGGATCTTTTCAGGTGACCCTGTAATGACGAACTGGTGCAAGGTAATTCCTGTAAGCTATGAAGACTACTTTGTTTCATAATTTCAAATCGGAGAGTGTCAAATGTCTAAGATCTTGAGCCTGATTTTACAACCCTGACCAAATATTCTTCATCAAGTTCAAAGCACTCAGCACTTGGATAAAGACTTCGTCCAAATTTGCACATATACTTTTCCGGTTCTGCCTTAAGAGCGGATATTTTGTTACCTATCTTACTGGTAACATCAGACCCTGTAAGAAAGTGTGCTGCAGGAAGGGCATCTGTTGCTGCAAATATTTCGTTGACAAGTGTGTGAATTGGTCGGATCTCGATTTTCGCATCCATAATTCTGAAAGTCCATTTTCATGTAGGATCTTGTAAAAATGAATCAGTAAAACAAACACATCTGTGCCATTTGAGAGCACTGCAACGCCTTGTATCCCATGCTTAACCGCATGGAAAACGTGAGGGATAATGCGTATGCCAGCCTCCTCAACAGCTACTTTGAGAGTTCCTGATATTTCAGTGAATCTCTTATCTTTGATTGATACAGCTGGAGTAGGATCAGCGTCAAGCAAGACGCCACTGAGAATAGTTTCCCAATCTCGATTTATTGTAACTGTGTTCAAAAATTCAGCCAGAGCAGCCTGAATCAAAAGTTTGTTCTCAGATGATGCCCAAAATCTGTCCATCTGTACAGGAAGTGTTGTGGTAGTGCTTATTGATGTCAATGGTAGTGGCTGTACAGAAGATCTTCTTTCCCTCTCAGCACTTTTGATTGATGTTGGAAGATAGCTATCAAACACATAGTCGACACGGCTGAATTTGCAGGCATTATTTACAATGGTGTCAAGTGATGTGAACAAGTCTTTAAATGTAACATTTCCTTTAACTTTCAGTCTTCGAAACTGGTTCATTACATAACTACAACACAGGTTTCGAGAGGATCATATTTCTGGAAATTTATGGCCGTGGTATCTAATCTTTTTCTCAAAATATTCATAAGCTGAGATTTTGAGGGTTTCGTAGTGGCGCCGTTCTCATCTAGTAAGGGTGAAGGTGAAATATCATAACTATGAATTTCTGCCATCGACAATCCTCTCTCCTTGGCAATTTCTACTTTTTTTGAACCAGTAATTGATCCTTAATAACGCTTCTCACAGTTTTCTTTTTCATCTGCATGCTAGGTTGTGTTATATTTCAAAATGTAGGATGATTTTGTCTGTGAATGGGTGCCATCAGTAATTTTGAGCGAGATATAAACCTTTCCTGTCGGAATGTGGCAAAAGCTTCTTCGGCAGTCATCAAAAATTGTAAAAGTTTCTTAGCACTCTATTCCGGGACACAGTCATTGGTTAGAAGTTTGTGAAGCTTCAGTTCGCCATTCACAATATATGATTTTTTTTCTGCTCTCAATGTACTGGAACATGTTTTGGATGCTTTCTTCCATTTTATTTCTGAGCCTTCCCATTAATTCATGATGCATTTTTAACTCATAATCACACGGTATAACATTAAGAACAGACTGAAATGTTTTTCGTATGAGCAGTACTTCATGGTAAGCAAGCTCCCATTCTGCAATATATTCCTTCCTTTTGGTTTGGCCAATAATCCCTCCAGCTGATTTTTGAGAACGATTTATTGTCTGTTCGAGAGCCATGTCAATACCCACAGCGTTAAATTTTCCACTTGTCCTTCGTACAAAAAATGTCCTTGTTTGAACTTGTTATATATTTCAGGATGGCGTGTTTCAAGATTCAGCATTTGCTCAAAGAATAGTGAACCCCATCTCAAATAGTTTATTCTGTCAAATACCTGAAAAACTGGAAGGATATCTTTTAGTGTTTGAAAATAGAGACTCCAATTACCTTCTCTGTCAGCTCTTATGAGGTTCTTTAAAACACTTATTAGATGTAAGAACCCCTCAAGGAATTGACACTGCTCAGACATTCTCATCTGCTCTTCAGTGAAAACATTTGAGGCTTCCAAAACTTCCTGTGATGCTGCAATCAGCTCTTTAAACTTTGTTTGCGCATCTTCTGTTGTTGAGTGATTCATAGCAGTAAGAACTTCTGCAACTCTTGTAGATAACTGATAATCATCGTCAGAAGTATGCAAAAATGCTTTCCACTTTAATCTCTCCACAACTTCTGCTAACATTAACATTCCTTTGAGTGACCTTACATAATTACTCCCTTGAAGGACACTTTCAGCAACTTTAACACCAAACACGTGATTTTCGATGAGAACATTTTCTAATCCACTCCCATTTATGTACTTACCGATACAAGAAAGTAAAATTTTGGTCATATGGAAAGATCCCAAGAGCAGCACTAGGTTTGGAAATTCATTTGAAACTAACTGAATTTCTGCTGCAATATGAAAAACGCCTTCATCACATGAAATTGGCAAAGCTGGTTGATCGAGAACTGAAAGCAAGCTTTGAAAGTTTTTCATACATGAATATACAGTATCATAAGATGTTACTGGATAAGGCAAAATAGGGAGAAAACCAACTTGTTGTAGTGGAACATCAACTTCTGAAATAACAGCATGAATTCCAGACCATGTCAATGTTTTTTTGTTTGTCAATCCTTCAACAGCTTGCAACATACTTATCACTACTTCTTCTTTCTTGATCTCATCACACGGCAAAGTGTAAGCATCTTCAATGATTTTAAGATCCTGTGGAATGTTCAGCGGTGTTGATGGTTTCTGGTAATCTCTAATTTGTTGACATGGTAGAAGGACACCAGTTCGTTTTCTGAGTTTGTTAAGAGCTACTTCAGATAGTGGTGGCTTACTAGGATTTACACTTGGAGTTTTCTGGAATAATACCGTAACAGTATAATGCGTACCCTGTAGACCGGAAAGGCTTGCCTCTTCGTGGTCAAAGTTATCCATAGCACCTACAGTAAAGTTACTACTGACAAAATGACTTGGAAGTGCAAGGTTCTGTGAGCATGCCATCATAGTGTATTGTGCAAGATTATGACGAGATTCCATAACTTCATTATAGCTGACTGATAACCCAGCTTTATTGAATAATGTTATCAGCTGTTTGCTCTTACATTTTTCATGAATTGAATGGCCAGTCACTAAATGCAAAGGAGTTTTCCTTTTTCCCTTATGAACATTATAAAACATTATCTGGAAAAGGACTTTAACTCGATTTGTTATAGGAGTTTCTCTTCTATCGTTGTTGTCTTCAATTTCACTGCATTCTGCTTCTTCTTCGTCTGAGCTCATAAATGCTTGAATGTTATCATTGATGTGAGAAAACAGTGTCAATTTATCCACGTTGAATACATGAGAGAAAAAGCCAATTAGCGGTTGGGGAATAGGTGTTGTCTTCCATGATTTTTCTAGTTGATTCGCATCTTCAAATTCATTGTCTAGGTTGAAGTCTGTTTCCAGAAGTGATTTTCTAATTAGCTTTCCAGCCTCTCCGACAGAAGAAACAGAACGTAGTTTGTCAGCTATTTCATCAATAGTGAGGTTTGATGAATAAACAAGTTGGGACTGCTTTCTTTGTAGTGGTTGGCAAAATTGAATAGAATCACCAAATATATTTTTCATGTATAGTTTGACCTCTTTGTTAGTAATTAAATTCTCTCCAGCCTGCTTGTTAACATAATCAGGAATCTCAGAAAGGGTTAGGCCATAGCCATTATTTAGAATGTTCTGAAAAAGTAGTCGACTATCCTCCATTAATTGACTTTTTGTTTTTTTGGTATATATTCTTAAGGCAGAACCGGAAAAGTATATGTGCAAATTTGGACGAAGTCTTTATCCAAGTGCTGAGTGCTTAGAACTTGCTGAAGAATATTTGGTCAGGGTTGTAAAATTAGGCTCAAGATCTTAGACATTTGACACTCTCCGATTTGAAATTATGAAACAAAGTAGTCTTCATAGCTTACAGGAATTACCTTGCACCAGTTCGTCATTACAGGGTCACCTGAAAAGATCCTTTTACATGGTATATTCGTATTCTACAGTGTTAGGCGCAGAAGAACCATTAGATCCAACGGATTTTGGATGGACATACAATGCAGATGGTTCATCGCTCACACCGGATACTAGCATTAATGAGCTACCAGAAGATGTTACTCGAACATGTACTTGCAAGAGCTGTTCTACAAGACAATGCAAATACCTTTAAAAAATTGTTAGTTGTACGACCTTCTGTAAGTGCAAAATGATTTGTAATAATCGGTAACGTTACGAACTGTAACTCAATCCATGTAGACAAAATATGCAACGAACTTATTAATAACATTTAATTAGTTGCCCTCAACAAGACCGATCAAAATATTTCATCACAGGATTGTAAGAAAACCAAAACCAAGTAATTTCATAAAGCTTTGTTATATTATAAATATGGTGCTTTTATTATTATTTGTATTAGTGTACTAACTTTACATCACTTTTAATTATATTGTTTTTTCTACTGAAATTGTTGAATTATTATTTTAGCAACCACGATTTATTATTATTATTATTATTATTATTATTATTATTATTATTATTATTATTATTATTATTATTATTATTATTATTATTATTAACCATTTGCACTTTTACCTGGAAATCTCACTGTAAGATCTTAAAGTAATTTATCAGCATTAAAACTTGTGCAGAAAAATCATGGATAGTTTTGCTTTAGCGCTTAACCTTTCTTAACTTAATCTGAAGCCAAACACCTTGAGCTACTAAAATGTCAATAACTCCGTCACATTTAAAGATAGGAAAAAGATATTGGTACCGTTGGAAAGCTCTCATTATGCTCTATTCCGTTTATTTCAGGTATGTTTATGGTATCTCTTATAGTTTCGTAGTTATCTTCGAATAAATGATAATATTGTACGAAAAAAATCGAAATTTCGAAAAATCTGCCGCCATATTTAAAAATGGCGGCACTATGTTTCGACGTTACGAATGTTTCTTGATTACAGTGTTCATTATCTTGAATTCGGTACAAGAATGAAGTTTCTAGCTTCATTTAATGATGAGATATTCGTGTTTTAGGTAAATATGGCATTTTCACATGGCCGACATATTGAATTTCCAATTTGCCAACTTATGCCCGGGTTGCCAGATGATCACCCAAGATTTTTTCCATCACTGAGACGTGTCTTACTTGGATCTGAAGAGAAACTTAGTCCACCTCAAAATTCCTTCGGGTCTTATGGACAGGGTCTGTATTACAGTCGGCTATACTTAATTTCCAGTAAACATGCTAAGAACGTTGACGGTAAAAGCAAAAAAAGAAAAAAAAACAGTTATTGCAATACAGTGAAACACATTTATGTAGTCAGAGCTTGAAAATCGACGGAGAGCAGGTGTAAATCACGATTTTTCTACATGTTTATGTGTTTTCAAGCGGTATTATGCGTTGTAAGATATTTACTTGTGGTTTTATTTTTAAGTTGTTTTCAAGCGCCATTGTTCGTTTGTAGGATATTTATGTATGGGTTATTTTTTTTGTGTTTGTGATAGTGTGTTAGAGGATGCTTGTGGTGAATTAATGTATACATGAGGGAGGACATTGCTTCGAGTGATATCATCCTTTCGTTGTTAAAGAATTTTCTAGGCGAAGTGAAGTGGCTCAACGAGTTATTCTTAACAATGAACCAATATCTCTAATTTATCATTGATTCAAGTAGATGGTAAGAAGGCTAGATCTTTTAAGAAATCTTGGTACTATGCATTAGTATTGTAGTTGGTTTACAGTGTTTCTTTCAAATATGTTTTTGGGGGCACTGTCCCCCGGAGGAAACCAATATTATACATTCGTAATATAATAATAAATCTAATAGTACAAGAAGTGTCCCTCCGAATACTAAGTGTGCCCCTTGGAAAATTTTTCTGAAAGAAACACTGTCGTATACCTGTTGGTATACATGAAGAAAGAAAAGTCAAAACCGATGAGCTTTATCTTATTTTTTTCTTATATTTTGTTATTTTTGTAACAAAATCTAAAAAGGAAATATAGGTTAAAGAATCACTTCTTCCTCTATGGATATAACATTATCAGTGACGTCAATAACAGCTCTAGAACGCGGAAAACCTCGACTTTTATGCCCCCCTCAAGTCATTAATTTCATAGATTACTAGGAGCCCTAAACTCGGGGGAAATCCAGCAAGGGGGGAGCAAGAGCAAGTTTCAGCGCCAGTTAACACTACTACCAGGTTTTGTGTGCCTTACCTATTTATTTAGCCATGAACCGCCCTTGCTGAAGTTTGAGCAATAGTCTTTGGAAATGAAACAAAATACAGTCACACTTCCTACACCCGGTCTTTATTTTCACAATAGTGTTATAGATCTAATAACACATTTAATTTACACGTCTTTCTATCACTTAATTAGAAACCGACACTTCATTTTCTTATTCCTCACCACTTGGAGTCTGATTATTAACATATTGGTCCAAAAGTCTCTGAAAGTAAGGTTACTCTACAGGTAAAATTGAGGACAAGTATTTTTGAATATCCCTGGTTTTAGGTGCTTTCACGGAAATGTCAGGTATATATGCTCCCTCAGAAAGATAAACAAGATACATAAAGGGCGGGGGGACCGCGACATGAAATACTGTGGTTATTACACCAGGAGCTCGATCAATATAAACTATTTTACTGGCAACATATATTGGTTTGTTAGGATAATAAATTGAGGATATGAGAGTAATTATTTTAATAACAAACTATGAAGAAATCTCGAGTAAAATAATTTTAAAAAGTATTGAAAAAGACTACAATATTTACGTTCCTTGCTTTGTTCATTCATATACGTATAACAATTTCACTTACATTATGATCTCAACTAAAAAGTACATATCCCATAATGTCTTCTAAAATATTTTACAATATTAGCGTTCCCTTGTCTGTTGAATCAAATGTTAACAGAACTTTCTTTCCATATAACTTGTTTTCATTGTTCCGTCAACTACTGTCTATTCCAAATCACAGGTTAAAGGAGCAGTAGAAAACTTTTTCTCAAATAAAATGTTTGATATTCCAGGAAAGCGACGACGAAAACTTATGACGAAAATGTCTACACTGGTACAGAACGGCACTATGCTTTCGAAGGCTTGAAATTTCCCTCAGTAGTAGCAGAAATTTCTAGAATTCCGTAACTTTTCTACAAATTTCAAATTCCCTGATTTTTCCAGGATATCCCGCTCATTCCCCACCATGTACTGCAAGTAATACAATTCTCCTCATAAAAAGATTAACCTAAAGCTTGTTGTAGTTTGTTATTTTTAATGCCGATTCTTTTTCTTGTTTCTTTTTGTTTCATCCTTAATTAAGTTTTTCATTTCTGGTCTCGAAGGGGATGGGGCCGGGCCCCCATCGCCCTTGGCTACGTGCCTGTTCTTTAACTGTCACCATTAATATTTCTATAACTAAGCCCCTTGATGTCTTACTTACACTTATGGTTTTCGATTTGTATTCAGTTAAATTAAAAAATGTAACTTTTCATTCTTCTTGTTCTTCAGTAACTGGAGACGGTTCTTTAATTTAAGAAAAAGATCAGCCTTAATATTTTTAAACAAACTTTGCTCCACTTTAACCACATCAATATTTCATGATGCACTTTACTTTTCATCCTATCACCAGGTATGCTTACAACGTCCTGCTTACAGTTAATTAGTAGAACGTAGTGTTGTTATGATTCACATCCGTTCTAAATTCGTGTCGGCTGTTTGCTTTCCAGAACAACACAGGCCCATGGAATTTTTGTGTTAATGGAACTCAACACGCGGAAGATTTTGGAAATTGTGTGGTTTCGAATGTTAGACGATTACAACGATATAACTCATACAGTGCCAAAAAGTAGACTTGTGTTGTTATGGAACTCACGTCTTCAACTACAATGAACTGGTAAGAAGTTGCTCTTCTCCAATGAAAATCTTTGCTACTTCGGAACTTTCCAGGTCCATATCCTTCATTTTAAACATTTTCCCCGAATTTTGTTAGAGTATAGTCAATGACCACGCTAAGTAATTTAATCAACATATTACAGCAGAAAGTAGAGGGAGTAATAAAAGTATAGCATATTACTCCCGCTCTACAACCTGCACAAAAGAGTTTAGCAAAGCACATTCTTCTTTTCTCTGGTATTAATAAATATTAGTTTTAAACAGGATTATTTCTTACTAGTTTATGTATTAGCAACCTGTGTTTGATATATGTCGATGCTCGCAATCCATTGAATTTAACTTCAAAATTCCTAACAATATTCCACTTACTAGGGAAGTACTAGAATTGGTACGTGGGGTACTGCATGTATATCGTTGGAAAGGTGACACCGAGTTCACCACACGTGTGAAATATCTCACTTGAAGGGCCCTGCAGGGGGCGTGGCGATCATTTGAAGAACAGAACAAGGCACGTTTTGAAACATTAGAAAACGTGGACAAAATAAGAAGTTATGATGTAATTGTTTCGAGACGTGGTGTATATATAGTTTCAAAGCTACCTAAATGCGAATATGAAATCAAATGTTTAAAAATCAAAATGGTGGATCCAACATGGCGTACACAAATTACAAAAGGAACAAGCTATGGATCTGAAATTTAGTATATGGACATATTCGACGTCGGTATGTGTGAATCGGACACAAAAAGTGTAAAATTCGAAACGGCGGATTCAAGATGGCGCACAAAATACAAAACACTCCTATGGAACTGATAGCTGGTAGGTTGGTAGAGGTGTTCGTGGTCGCGGAGTACGAATCCAATGTTAGAAGTAGAAAATGCAATATGATGGATCCAATTGCGGGAAAAGTGCAAAATGTAATATAACGGATCCAATATGGTGGACAAATGTGTAAACATAAGTCCAGAACGGACATATGAGATTATTGCACATGTAGTAGCAAAACGTATAGTACATAACGGGGCAAGTATGTGCAAGTGATATTTTACAAGAAACGTGGAGTGTGTTTGGCTATACAGCCATGCCAAAATTGGGGCCTTTAATCATAGGCAATTATTTAACTATCAACTGCTCCCGCCCCCGAAGAGATACGCTGGGCTCCGAATGGGCTATGTATCGCTGGAAAGCTTGCACCAAGTACACTTTAGATCTGTAACATCTTGCTTGAATGACACCTGTAGGGCACGTTGCGATTATTTGAAAATACCATCTGAAGATCCGAACAATGTCACTGAAAAGTGCGCTTTGGAGTGTAGAACATCGTTATGTTTTCCTAAGTGTCTTTCCGGTATTACATTATGTCGTGTATACTTGTGAGCCGAATGTATGACAAGTGTCCACTGTCATGAGTAGGGACGGTAAAAACACAGAGACTAGTCTCGATCTCTCCTCGAATTTGGAGACCGAGACAAAGATGTGCTGTTCCAAATTAAGACGAGACCGAGACGGAGTGTATTTTCGTCTCGATACCATACCTACTCATGAGGGTTTTCCAGAAACTCAACCGCCCCACCCGTATTAGTGTGAAGGTGAGTGATGGTAAAATAAATTTCGTGGCGGTGAGTGAGAATAAAATCATTTGATCTTTGTGAGAGTATATGAAGATGAGGCCAAGTGGTTGTCGTGAGGATGAGCGGAATTTGGGCCAAATGGTTAACCTGAAAGTGAGCGTGACAACGTTGCAATTAAATTAAAGATCTTTCTGTCAGGTTCCACTGCTGCCATGCAGCCACAGGGTGGGTTTTGCTACCATCAGTGGAAAGATTTTCTGAAACAGTTCACCAAACATGCCTTCCTAACAGGAAACGAAGTGCTGCTGTACAGGCGTGAAAATATCTTGAAAATTCAAAGCCTCATTTTGAATCAACTTCAGTCGACACTTTGTTGGCTCTTGCTTAGGTACGCCTGGTACAAAGAGGGTTTTGATGAACCACACATTCCATTTCAAGGTGTCAAATAATTTTTCTTTCGACGAGCACATTTGCCATAACTACAAACAAGAAGAATCCTGCATTGCATGTTCTTATGCATCTTGTCGTAAAATCCTGTGCTACACCTGTTTCTTTGACCTCTACCATTATCATTAGTCATTTTACACTCTCTCCCTTATCATCTTACACGCATGTTACCCACAGCAGTGCATATCTAGGGTCTAAAAGTGGAAATGGCATAATGTGATACCAGATAGACGGTTGTCAAAACATAACCATATTGTCACTCGAAAACGCGCACCTTTTCACTGTCATTGCAATATTTCAGTTCCGTAGCAGTCTTGCATTTTGTCCGCCATCTAGGATCCACCATTGTGTTTTTTACACTTTTGGTGTCCGATATAGCAACATCGAATATCTCTATATACCCAATTTCAGATCCATAGCTTGTTTTCTTGTAATTTGTATCCGCCATTTTGATTCTTAAACATTTGAAGGCAAATTCGCATTTACCTACCTTTTAAATCTTTATACAGAACGTCTCAAAGTAATTGCATCATAACTTCCTATTTTGTCCACGTTTTCTAATGTTTCGGAGCGTGCCTTGTTCTGATCTTCAAATGGTCGCTATGACCCCTACATGGTACATTTAAGCGAGATATTTCACACGTGTGGTGTACTCGGTGTCTACTTTCCAACGATATATGACACATTCAGATCCCCGCGTACCACTTCTAGTACTTCTCTAGTTAGATTTATTTTAACATAATGTAAAACACTTTCAGATAAATATTTAATTGTCATCATTCTGAAAATAAAGCTAATATTTTCCCTTCAAGAGAAAATTTTCAAATACGCTGAAACCTGTGCTCCATTATTTTTATTATGAGTTTACATGCCAAATTTTACATCTCTAACTGAAGCGAATCCTCACATTCGGTAATTTGTGAACAAATAAAGTGTGAATAAATAAACACTCGACACTGCTGTTCCACTGCGCCTGACGTAGTATCGAGACCGACCTAACACACCGCCACCAGCGGTCCGGCGCTGCGGGCGCCACGACACCACTGCCAACTATACATCTGACGTGTTGCCAACTACAGGTGTTTCCATTTTTCTGATCACAATATATATATATATATATATATATATATGTATATATATTTACATCTGTTAATGATTGTGACATCAAACACAATTCCAAGCTTTCTTGCACCCACTGGAAAACGTGAAGTATATTAATATTTATTTGCATATAATTTTATTGTAAACTGTTCCCATAATGCCCACCGACTTCGATTTTATAAAATTTGAGAAATAAATTTCACTTTTTATTTTGTGGTCAATTTGAAGGCATTTTGTTATACTACCATTAAGAAACCCATATACATCATATTACGAATCAATCATTAGGGAACAATTTCATGTGTTACAGGCAGCAGTGGTACCTATCTTTGCAATTTTCATTTACAACATTTTTCTTTTTTTAATTGATTTTGTGAGTAATGGTGCATTCAGTATAAAGGTACAATAAGATTTCTCTCTCTCTCTCTCTCTCTCTCTCTGTGTGTGTGTGTGTGTGTGTGTGTTCCTAGTTTCCGGCGTAAACGTGTGGATACTACCAAATATACTTCCGTGTGTACATATGCTAGTGTGTGTGTGTGGCGGGGGTATATGAAGCATTAATTGGGATCGTGCATTAGTGGAACTTATCAATATTAGTACGTATATACATGCAGCCGTTACTTCACACGATAGCTTTGGAAGAATGCGAATTTTTTTAATTCTGGTTTTTGCAATAAATAAGTAGAGTGATTCCTCTCGAGGGAATTTGTTAATAGAGGTGATTCGCCAACTGGAAGTGGTAGAAATAAGACATTTCCGATTTTAACCTTGATCACTATAGAGCGGAAAAGGTAATAAATAGTAAAAAGCAGTTTTCGGCAATCGATAAAGGGTATCAAGGATAACTTTCAGCTTCATCCTTAACAGCCTGGTAAAACCGGAAGAGATAGAAATTAACTATGATTTCTGGCTTCAAATTAATCTACATAGTGAGATAAGAAGAAGCTGTTTTAAGAATGAATTTAGCATTCCCACAATGTACTTTGAAATGTTCAGTAACTGATCGGTTAGTGAAATAATTTCGACGGTTACTGATATTTAAAGCTTAGCTATGATAAAGTTACTTAACCAAATATATTTGATATCGCGCTGTCACCATTTGATTTTTCCTCGCATAAAAAAGAGAAAGGCAATAGTAGTAAAACCCCATACTCGTACTGGGCTCAAACAAACCACCTAATTCGTACAAACTAGTTGCTCTGACCAACTGAGTTTCGAATTTTTACGCGAGAGAAGTCTGTTATATTACGAGGCATGCTTTTCATTATTATCGTGCTGTTAATTTATTCTTTCGATAGGGAGTTTCCACTGTTTGCTTTATCTATATAGATAAATGTATGTATTCATATAGTAATAGTCTTTGGGTAATGTGTATAATAATTTGACGACAAGTATACTTGCTTAAATGTATGCTATGATTTGCCCTGATTGTTCCTTTGGTGGTGGGAAAACAAATACGTCAAAACTGTTCGAAGTAATACGAACACGCCTTAAGAACAGGGACAGAACTGAGTTATCACTCGATTGACCTTGAGGCCAAATCACCAAAGGGTAGCTATAATCGTAAGTTCAGCATGCATTTCTGTAGAGTTCTGTTCAGTATTGCTATCTACCCAATCGCATTTGTTCTTAGGAGTAATGTTTTACAAACCAAACTTTTCGATAGAGCGCAATGGCAAAGAATCAAAAGAAGCAATTCTTGCCCTTGTTAACATGGATTACCACCATGTGCAATAAGAATGTAGCGTCTCCTTGAATTGATATTTTATCGAAAATAACTCGTTTTCCTTTATATATATTCGACGTTTTTAGGATTTCAAAATGAAACAATGTTACTGACAAACAAGGATGTATTTAGGGATGGGTCCAGGGGGTCTGGATCCTCTCTGAAATCCCAACTTTTCTTAAAATTTAACCTATTTTTAAGGATTATTATTAAAAATTTTATTATAATTTATCCTAATATTGAAGTCGGACCCCCCAAATACCTTTGGACCGCTCCCAAAATAAATTCCTGCATACGTGCCTGCTGACAAATATATTTTCAATATATTCGTTAAATAATAAAGTAAAATAAATAAATTAGGAGCAAAAAGCTTCTACACGGAATAACTTTTTTCCACTGCCAATATTGTTAGAAAGGATATTAATAGCAAAAACTCCTAGTCAATGTTGAACCTTGGAACAGCAAGCCTATTATTGAGAACTACATGTGAAACATTTTATCAAAACTTATCCAGCCTTTATCTGGCATGAATTTATTATATACACCAAACTGCACTCTCCTAAAGTGTGTATGTAACCATTGCTCTATGTATCTACCAAGCAATGAAAATGTTTATCGAAATATGTGAGCAGGAAACTCTAACAGCCCGCCATTTTATTTAAATCGTAATAAACCCTGTAACCGTGTGTTCACGTGAAGACAAAGCTTGGTCCATTGGTAAAGTGTTGGAAGAATGAAAACTCAATGTTCGTATATTCGAATCTATCCAGTCACCACAACATTTTCTTCTTACGTGTAACAATGAAATAAGAAAGAAAAAAATTATAACCGTTAAGACAAAACTGCAACCAAGTCTGAAGAGAATAATACTAAAATAGTAACACAATGATTTCAACAAAGAATTATTTCATGTAGCGTTTGGACGAAATTACAGCTGTCAATAATTGCAGAAGTAAAAACAGGCTGATAGACGTAATGCAGTGTAGATTTGTGAATGCATTTACTTCCTGAAAACTTCCGTCTCTTCATTGGTATGCAGTTAGTCATGATAAAACCTTTCAATTGGAAGTAAAATGACATTTTACACAAACTAAAACCCATTTAAATCAATAAATGTCTTTGTGTAAGAATATGTGTATCTTATCTGTAGTTCTGAGTTCGTTTCACTTTGAAGCGAGAAATGAGAGAAGAAAGTACGGTGATCGAAAAACAAATCAAATTTGACATTTCAGCGAATTTACACGTATTATGGCCCCTAATACCGAAAAAAGTTATTTTTCGATGTACGTCTATCTATTCATCCGCCCATTCGCTATACTTTTCTGTGCACTCGCCTAGAGGCCATACCGTTCAACTTATCTGCACCAAATTTTAGTTTAAGATTTTAATACCTAGCTAGTATGTCTACTGTTTATTTATTTCCATCCTACTCCTTAAAGAAGGGTAGTTTCCGGTACGATGAAAATAGTTAAAAAGGGAGTTTCTCAAAACTTGCTCTAACGATCTTGTTTTCTTTCTTTTTTATAAAATAATATTTAATTAGCAACCCTATTTTGTGGTATTAGGCATTTATCTGAGAAAAATCTACCACGGGTAATTTATACTTAGGGGTGAGTTTTTCTGTGATTTTCTCAAAATGGACTCAAGCGTTTTCGTTCATATTTCATAAATAAATATTTCAGTAATAAAGTGACAATATGGCGAAAGTATTTTGATCCGAAAAATGTACGAGGGGCAATTTATTCTGACCTTTTTTGAACAATTTTCTCAAACACGACCTAGGAGATTATGTTTACATTTCATAAATATTTCATTAATAACAACAATATGACATGACTCGTTTGTACTTAAAAAATGCGTGAGGTATTTTATTGTTGGTGGAGTGTGTTGTCTGGGCGATTTTCTCAAAAAACGACTCAAAGGAGTTTATTCATGTTTCAAAGTAAATATTTCGTTAATAGCCTAACAATACGGCAAAACTCGTTCGTCGTGAAAAATATGCTGGTGGTAGTTTACTCTTGTTTTTTTTCCTCCACGATTTTCTCAAAAATGAGTCAAGCAATTTTGTTTATTCTCATAAATAAATATTTCATTAAAAATCTAATAATATCGAATAACTCGCTTATCCTGAAAGAATTCTTAAGAGATAATTTATTCGGGCAGTTATTTTTCCCTCACGATTTTCTCAAAAATTACTCGGGCAATTTTATTGATAATTCATAAATAAGTATTTCATTAATAACCCTACAATTTAATATGTCATTTCTATGAAATACAATTACGACGGATTGTTTAGTTTGGGGCATCAAGGTTTTTTCCGACAATTGTTTCGAGCGACAGGCAATTTTGTTCAAATTTCGCAAATAAATATTTCATTAATAACCAAAAGTATATCTTAACGAATTGTCCGAAACAATTCACAAGAGGTAGGCTACTCCTGACGTGTTCTTTTTGAACTTCTTTCTCAAAAATGACTCATAATTTTTTTCAGATTTCATAAACAATTATTGAATTAATTGTTCTATTATATGTTTAATGAAAATGTGCTCAAAGTGTGAGTTAGTTTTGTAGTGTGGATTTTCTTCAATCAAAGTTTTTTATTCGATAATCAGATATTCGACGTATTTGGATAATATGATATTTTTATTTGTATTATCCAAGTACACACTTCAGTAACAACGGCGGCCTAACACAGTTAAGAACTTGAATTGAAAAAGTTTATTGCGATGTCCCGTACCCTATAATTGAATATTTGTTGGTAAACTCCCTACATTTTAGTGGTAAACAAAGGCTTTTCTTTTTCGAGCGACAAAAGAGAGAAGAAAATATAGTGATTGTGAAAATAATATATCAAATTCAGATTTCAACGGATTTACATGTTCTAAGGCGTCTACATACCGAAAATGTGATTTTTCGATACCTGTCTTTCCAGTCCGTTCGTTCGCTACACTTTTCTGTGCACTCGTCTAGAGGCCATACCGTTCAACGTATCTGCACCAATTTTAAACTTAGAGTTTACATAGTATTCCTACAGGAGATTTTTCATTTCTTTTCCTAACGCCTAAAATAAATGTGGTTTACTAGCAGCAGAAAATCGGAAAAAGGTATTTTCTCAAAATAGTTTCAACAATTTTGTTTATTTTTCATTAATCAATATTTAATTAACAACCCTATATTGCAGTATCAGATATTTCTCTTATAAAAATTTACGAGGGGTAGTTTATTCTTGGAGGTGACTTTTTCTCGACGATTTTCTCAGAAAAGACTGGCATTTTGTTCCTACTTCATAAATGAATATTTAACCTGACAACATGGTATAAGTCAATTGACCTGATAAATATATGAGTAGTAGTTTATTCTTGGAGTTGAATTTATCCCCAGTGAGTTTCTCAAACACAACCTAGTGGATTTTGTTTATATTTCATAAAATTTAAAAAAATAGGGTGAACCTAAAAGATGTGCACAAGCTTTAGGAAGTCATTCGTGACATCGAAAGAAGACAAAAAAAAGTCCTCTTGCAGTTTTTAAAATTCAGCGTCGTTTCCGAGATACAGGGTTGCAACGCGAAATCCTAAATCGACTCACTAAAAGTTTGGAAATGAGTACAAAAATGTGGAGAAGCTTCTGGAGGTGATTCTTGAGATCAAAACAAGACAAAAAGTCTTTTTGGTTTTTTTTTTAATTCAGCTTTGTATTCGATATTGCTAGCGTGGAATCAAAAGTCGAATCCTGATGATTGGAAGTTAATAAAAACAGGTGGACAAATTTCTTAAGGTGGTTCCTGAGATAAAAACAAGAATAAAAAGTCCTCTTGCCGTTGTTTTGAATTCAGCTTCGTTTTCGTGATACGGAGTTACCAACTTAAATAGACTCCTGACAATTGGAATGAACACACACATGTAAGCAAACTTTGGGAGGTTATTCATGAGGTCAAAACAAGAAAAAAAGTCGTTGTTGTTTTTTATTACAGACTAGTTTTCGGAGTCGATGTTGCAGTCCAAGTTGGCAACCCTGTATCTCGAAAAGGAAGCTGAATTCGAAAACTGCAAGAGGACCATTTGTCTCCTCTTGATGCCACGAATTACATCCCGAAGTTTGTGGACATCTTTCAGGTTCACCCTTAATGAAGCTACTTTTCGAAAAGTTAACTATTAACTTTACGCATTGTTTATTTTCTTTAAATAACAAATGCCGTTATTAATTTTAAGGCAGAGAGCTACTTCTGAGAAAATTGATCTTAAAAAATAATTTTAAAACTTAGACTTATGTTTCTGAGACATTCCAGACAAGTCGAGACCTTTTACAAACTATCTTGTATCCAAAGCATTTGACACGTTTCATCTTGGATGCCACAAAGCGGGTCTCGTCTCTTTCTCGAGACATGTCTCATCTCTTGCGCATTCTTTAACACTTAGCACAGGATTATCTTTCTACTCAAGCATTGTTTTTATAATAGTTGCATATTTATGATAATTGCCGTCAACATAAATTATAGTCCTTTCAGTTGAATTAATTGTTTATTATTATTATTATTATTATTATTATTATTACTATTATTATCTTTGAAATTAAAATTAAATGGAATTTCTAGTTTAACGTTGTACGTTATGCACCTACGTTAAGGGAGAATGATGATGAATGAAATGGTGAAATGAAGAAAGTAGGAGGAAAAAGGAAAATCCCAAGATAACCCTTGCACACGGTATTTGTCCACCTCAATTTTCACTTAGCGCGAAGTGGAATAAAGCCACGGACCCCTAGCACCAGAGGTGAATGCTCTACCACTTCTTTTTACTTCGTCCCAACGGGGATACTCAATTCTATTGCCAAACTTTTTATTCGATCCTTTGGTCACCTATATACGGCAGGGACATAAACACAGAAATATCAAGAATATTTAAAATCACAAAGGTTCTTACACCGGGAATGTAACCCGAGATCCCGTACAGTAAAGGCGCACATGTGTTAATAATTAACAGGACAGGATACGAACAGGGTCTCCTGTTTTGCAATTCCAAGCCTTATCTTTACACCACACATGTATAATATAATAGTAAAAATTGGGAATAGAATAGAAATACTGATCTCAGCAACTATGTTATTTTGTTTTGAAAATACTAGATTGTGAACAATGAAACTTCTTGTTACTTTATTTTTCATTCGAAACAAAAGTAGTATACTAAATGTTAAAACTAAATACTTCAAATCAATGAAAGGTGGTTGCATGTCTTTCTACTTCTTTTATTATGAAAAAAATAAGAATATTAAATTTACGTAGCCTACTAGTGCGGTTATAGCTTTATTTGATAGGGTTCCAAACCTTGCGTGAAGAACTATCTTCTAAAAGTAAATACTGTACAGATATAAAAGTAGATTAAGTAGATAATAAAGATAAAGTAGATAATAAAAATAGTTATTAAGAGAAAATCGAATTGGAAAGTGCAAATATTAGTCTAATATCCTGTTATGGAAAAATAATTGACTATGGTAGTTCTTGTTGTTAATAACACTATGTTTAATGACTATTAAAAAACTCATTTGGAACAGCATATTATTTCTGGGAGTTTGATAATCTTTACAACCCTTTGAGCAAATACTGATTTAACGCACTTTGCACACTCCCGCCAATTTATAAGACTCACAAACAAGAATTGCGAAGTATCCTTCATGGAAAATAATTTATCACATAAAAAGAAATAATCATGAATTACAGAGCATACAATGATGGCGTTGATGTTTAGTTCTTATTATTTCCTTTATACAAATTCAAATAGTATAAGATTACTTTCTGGGAGTGACTTATTTATGATTTTGTTTTACAGTCTTACAAGGAGAAAGCAGATTTTGGCAAATTAATTTCGGAGCCATGTTTCGCGAGGTAGTAATGGACATTTAAAGTGTTGATATTACAAACTGATAGAGCGCAATAGCCAGAAATAGCTCAGAAAAATCGTCTTAAACTTTCCGACTCGGCGCATATATGCTATGGGACGTAGAGCTGTCAAGTGACGGCGTGCAGGAATGAGGAGCAGCTGCGACTTCCAGGCAATGGGTCCCGGGTTCAATTCCACAGGAATTAACCTTTTTTGATTTAACCAATAACTTAACCATTTGTAACTACAAGTAAAAATTTGTGACCACATATTTATAATGCATAAAACAATAAAATGTTCAAATCAGTTGTAAAACAGTTTCATGTTAACCAAAAATGTAAACTGTTTCGTAAATATATTGACATCACGAGCTATATTATGGTTACCACAGTCGTTGTGTAAAAAATGCTTCGATGCTTTCTGTCTATATCTGTGGACAGTGTAGTTAACATGGAACATTCAATGGTTTTACAACTGATTTAAACCTTTCTATTACTTTATGCATTATAAACATACGACGAAATAATATTTTATTTGTAGTTACAAATGGTTGGCTACTTTATTAGTTAAATAAAAAAAAACGAAAATAAAAGCTTACCCGAGCAGAAATCGAACCCGGGACCGTTTTCACGTGAGTCATAAATGCTCCTCACTCTGTCATACCGCCATTTGATAACTTCACGCGCCGTATCATATATGCAGCGAGTCAAAAACTTTGAGACGCCTTTCCTCTGCTATTTCTGGCAATTTCGCTCTATCAGTTTGTAATTTTAACACTTTAAATGTGCATTACTATCTCGCGAAAGATGACTCCGAAGATAATTTGCCAAAGTCTGGTTTTTCCTTGTTAGTTCAACTCAGTATAAGACTTTCGAATGTATAACGTTCAGTAAAGCATATTGCAGTTTTGAATAATGAAGCGCAAAGGTTCATCTCGAAAAACTTTGGGGCCTTACTCAGGAAATACTAATAGTACGAGACAAAAACAACCACAATCACTTATTATTGTTATTATTATTATTATTATTATTATTATTATTATTATTATTATTATTATTATTATTATTATTATTATTATTATTACTAATAATAATAATAATTGAAGCGAGCTTAAGGAGTTTCAACCATTCGACTCAACCAACGTATGAGTGCTTGTTCATTCGGCTGCTCCATGACAATAAACATATTTCATTTTAATGAAACTAGTAAGTGCCTTCGTTTGGCTTTGCGAAGTAAGTATTGCTTGAATTTCAATCTGCAAAATATAAGAGATAAAATTAACCAAATGGTGTAAGTTTCCACTCATATGTACAAAACAATTTTGCAATATTAACTACGTGAATCTTGTCCCATAAAGAAACCCTACACTGTAGAGCCCACCGTGATTTGATCATTGTCCATTAGAACTGAAATTGTCATTTGAAGCCAAGACGTTAATATTAAGCCAATATTTCTTTTTAAATAGACGAAAGCTTTGAAAGTTTTAAGCATTTTAATATTTTTGCCTTTTCCCATACGGGGTCATAGCCTCTACACCGAAGAGCTCCCAGAGATTTGATAATTTACCAAACGGACTGAAATTCTCATTTGAAACCAAAACTTTAATAGGAAGCCAAAAATTAAACTTTTATATCAATTTGAACTGACTGGATTCCGGTTCATCCCACTATTATGTTTAGTTTAGTTAAGTGGTAATTTGTGACAGATTTACATAATCACAAAAATCTTTCACTTCACCGCCCCGCCCCCACGAGTCTGTGCTGGATCTGCCACGAGTCACTAGATACTTTTTCTATTCTTTTTGTCACCTTTGGTTGTGTAGGGGTTCCCTCGAACAAATAAAGAAGCAGTAATATTACAATCAAGAAGCGCTATATATTAGGTATTTCTTTAGTTACCTGCCCCTAGCCGCACAGGGTCATCTTCGGTAGAATGAAAAATGCTACGTGATATTCGAATCATAAAGGGGGAGAGGATGCTGTAAATATATTTCTTATTAATTTTGTCTGTCCTGCTTATCAGAAATTTCTTTCTGTTGGGAGGATACTGAGATGAGAGGGGCAAAATAAAACGTCGTGCAACCCTCCCAAATGGTTGCTTAAATTATTACTAAAGAAAACATTTTAAATAACATGTCTTAGGTTACTACATTGTGTAAGGATGGCATATTCAGGATTATTATTATTATTATTATTATTATTATTATTATTACTATTATTATTATTATTATTATTATTATTATTATTATTATTATTATTATTATTATTATTATTATTATTATTATTATTATTATTATTATATGAATGTCTTTGGAGCACCGAAATTGTGTGAGACGAACCATAGGAGGGAGGAAAAACCAGAATTTTTCTCTGTCTGACTCTCTAACGTAAAGATCATGTGCTGAAGGTAAGAAGAATCATCATTCTACAATAGGTTGCTTTTACGCAGAATATCAACTACTTCAGTTCTCCTTCGGGCTACTTACCTCATGTGGTACATTGAAAACAATTTCAATTCAAGACAAATACATTGTAAAACTTTTCTAACGTCCAAACAAGTAGATAGAAGAATATTTAATGATAAAATTGTGAAACGTTATAAAATTCTCCTAATTAGAGTTAACATTTACTGGAAAACATTCATTATGCACCAGCAAACATATAGTGAGTAGTGACCACAGGCGAAATAATTACGAAGCTGTTTGCAAACAAAAATTAGGCACACTAACGCAAGTCCGACAACGACATTTTTTTTTCTCTTTTGGTATCGTCATGAGTTTTATACATATATTAGAATTTGATTCTTCCGCACATAAAAAATAAACAAAATAACCATAGTAATAAAGACAACAATTGCACTTCTATGCGATTTGAACCAATTAGCTCCGGCATACAGACTCGTTGCTTTAACTAACTGAGCTATTTGTTTTCTTACGTGGAGTGAACCTCTTCTACGGTAAAGGCGATTTGTCATTATGATCGTGCTACCAATTCGTCCTTTTCCATAGCTAATTTCCACTATTTGCTCTATCTATACGTTAATGCTTGGCATAGATTCAGATATTTGGAGTTTGTACATAATCTTTATATACAAACATAATAAGACATATTAGAAATGTTTCGTTAAAAGTTTCGTTTGTAGATTTAATCCACATTTCTCTCAATGACATAGATATCGCTGCTTCGTGTTGAACTGCAAAATACCCTTGCGTTCTTGAAAATTTTCCACTTTATCAGAGTTGGTAATTCTCGTAATTTCGATCGATTTAATGTTGTTTGCTTCTAATTTATTTATTTTAAGCTAACATCTAATACAAATATTAAAAATGGGTTTGTTATTAACTTTTTGTGCTGCGGATGCCTTCCGAAATTTCGAACACATAAAGAAAAAAATCTTTAAGTTTAACGTCCCACGGTTATGCCGGTTAGACTAAAGGAGACGGTGATAATGAGAAATGAGTGAAATGGTGGAATGAGGAAAGTGGGAGGAAACGGGAGAACCCCGAGGAAACCCACGAGCACGGTGTTTGTCCACCACAAAGTTCACACGGCGCGAGCTGAGATCGAACCAGGGAACCCAAGCACCGGAGGTGAGCGCTCTACCACTGAGCCACCGCGCCCCCCTCATATAAAGAAAACGGAGATATTTTGAAACAGCTTCAAAATAAAGAGACGTGTCATTTATTTTGATCATACTGGTACTTTGTCCTTAAGTTTATTTTATTTTATTTATTTTTATTTGTTTATTTTTATTTATTTATTTATTTATTTATTTTGCTGAGGTCAAAGAGCATATCTTACTACAATATCTCGAGCTCATTTTTATGTTTTCACATTTTCAGCATCGGGTTTGAAAATAATTTGAATGTTTGATAACCAAAGCGTATTTTGCTCACCTGGGATCTGTGTGTACTATTTTCGTTTTATTATATGATACGATATATGTCGCAAACTTATATTGGCAGTTTGAATATTGAATTTTTTGCCTCTAATGTTGAGTTCCTACTTTTCCCCCAAGGAAGCGATTGAAAATATCAGACGCTATTAAAAAATAATAGGAGTCCCAGTCTCAATGTAATGTAAACATCAATGCAAAAGAATATTTATACTTCAATTTTTCAGAGATACTTCAATTGTCAGGGAAGGCAAAAACGATACGCCCTACGTTGACATATAGGAAACTGTCATTTCTTGGAACTTAGAATTCTTGAAGTACAACTCCACGATGAGTTGTTTCACTCTTAAATGTTGCAACAAAATAAATGATTACCTGCAGCATGATCTTTCGCAAAAGGGGTAAAGTTCAGTTTATTGTTTTTTTTAGTAATACACACACAAACACACATACACATATTTCTGAGTTTTTGTCATATAAGATTCATCTGGAAATAAGAAATGGGAAAGGATATGGAGAGTCATCATCAAAGACCTGGTTTGAATATTGTATTATTTCGGAATTTACAACAGTTTTTTTTTAGGACGAAAGACATATTTTATTTTTTTCTTATTTTGCTGATCCACCTGTTATCGCGTAACTAGAATTTCTACAAAAAAGTTTGTAAAAATTATAAAATTTAGAGAAGTTTAGGTAATCGAAAAAACTTACTCATATCGGAAAACTTAACCCGGGAAAGGTCGACAGGTGAGCGCAACGCTCACCCTGGTTTATGTTTTCGTTTCAAAGCCGCCCTAGTGGGGTCACAGACTTGAGGCGCCGTCTAGCTGTCTCTTGATCTGTCTTGTGTCTGAGAGTCAAATGTAAACTTTTCATTCCCTTCTGTTGGAGTAGCACTGGCTTTATAAACGTGACTATGCGTAATTTGTGAGTGCCACGCTCCCGTGTCAACCGACGCCGAGAGTGATTTTCCGAGATCATGGACAAAAAGAAGGAGCAGATTCAGCTACGGCTTGCGAGAAACAGAAGAAAACGGTACGATATGATGCCTGTTAAGTGCTAATCTGTGGGAAACACATTGTCAGCATCTTCTATAAGTATAATGGATAACATCAGTACAGTGATGAGATATGCAATCAAACAACGTCTTATTGAAATACCGACTCTATGTATCAAGAGACATAATTACAGTGTTTACTCTAAGATATTTATACCTTTAATTTCATTAGAAATTTCCAACTCAAAATACGAATAATTCTAACATATGAAGCATGTACTGAAAACTCGCTCTAATTATGTAAATATTTTTTTTAAGAAAATGTAATCCTTATGTGATATATGTGATAATGATAATAAAAATATAATTTTATGTGACAATGATAATCAACTAATTGTATTGTTTAACGGATAACAGAAGTTGAATTCATTAAAAAAAACCTTTAATAATAAAAATAGATATAACTTTAAGAATAAATGCTAATAAGAAATGGTTTTATACAAACGCATCATAATTTTATTTGCGATTTTATTTTAAAATAATAATAATAATAATAATAATAATAATAATAATAATAATAATAATAATAAATGACAAAATCTCAACATTTAGAAATGTGTCCAAAATAAATCCCATATAAAGTCATTAACAGATATAGAAACGATTTTATTGCAAGTGAGGCCGCACTCACCTGTCGACCGCTCGCGTCACAAAACAACACTCGACCGTTCCCGGGTTAATTCAAATTATTGATCATTGAACTTCCTGGAAGAGACCATGACCCTTTTTTCCCTGAAGTGGATTTCCAATAACAGCACATTATTTTCTTAACATTATTTGACAATTAGACAGTATTTTTGGATTATAATTTATACTTACACAGTTCTACAAGCAGTTGCAATCTTTTTCAGAAATTCTTTTTCCAGGTATTAACAAACGTAACTTAGTAGCTTCTGACTGTAGTCTACGCTGAGTCAGGTTGGCAGTAAAGTAACGTTCTTGAAGATTGTGTAACGTGGATAACATTATTTAAATATCATACAACAAAGAAGTATTCTATACATCAATTTAACAACTATATTATAAATACAAATGTACAATATTATAAAATGTAGATGCATGTAAGAGACATCGTACAGTATAAACACATGCAGCTCTAAATCTCATATAGGATCGTTGCTAAAAAGGGACGTTAAGCTCAAAATCAACTCGAATCAAATCAAGTGAAGCTGTAACTGTACATTTTATATTATGCTGGAGTCTAATATGTTAAAATATAATTAACTATGTAAAATTAATTTTACTTCCATTCTGTATTCTTAACATTCTTCTTCGCTTATTGTCTTACACATATACATACTGGAATATGTCATCTTCAGAAATATGCTTTTAATTTGCTATATTAATTAGTAGCGTCATTCGTCAATATTCCCCGCCAGGAATAACTAAATTCTATATTCAACTAGTTTGTTTTATTAAAGTTAGAAAACCGAGATTACTTTTATTTGAGAGAAAACTCTATCATAAACATAGTTTCAGTTGAAGAATTGAACTAGAAGTTAAGAGAAAACTTTTAAACGATTGTAAATTTTGTATTACTAAATATTTTAAAAGAAACATCTTAGCGTAAACATTATTTACGTAGTAGCTGTTAAAAATTTATCTGCTGCTGATAAGTATCTGACCTCTAAATTCAAAAATCAGTTTCGTAGGTGATATATCTACGTGAACGCTGTTCTTTTCTGATACTAGTTTTGTTTTCTTTTCAAAACATTCGTAACTCGTGATGCTGTAACAAATATAGCATTTTGATAGAAGCTTATCAATTAATTTTGAAATCTCAATGTTTGCCCTAGTAAGATAATGTGAGTATACATTTTAGTTTACGATTCTGATGTTTAGATACTAGATACTAGATGTTACAAGTACCTAGTAGGATGTTATGTTCTGGTTATTATTTTAACATGTCAAAGCTAAACCTTTTCAACAAAATACCAACATAGCCAATTGCCATGTGATCATTTATGAATAATCTCTTCATTCAATTGTCATTTATATTTTATTTCATGTCAAGTTTTATTCCAAATTTTTGAGAATACATTTTAGTTACTTTACACTATTGTCATGCACCTGTAACTTCCAAATATGGGGCAAGTCAATGTTTAATTTATGTTTCTAGTAATGGCATTAAGTTAAGAACTGATATATCTGTCTTATCATTTTATTTATTCGCTGATATAATTTAATAATAATATCAGCTGAAATTCAAGCAAAATTGTAAGTCTCAACAACTACGAGAGTATCTAATCTAGAATCTTCTTTTGTGATATAAACACGAACTTAGCATTTATCACATATTGATTATTTAATCTCTCTTGATACTACGAAAAAAGTGCATAAATGAAGTGACTTTGTAATAGTTGTAGTACAGTTTGGCTTAACGATGAAAGAAATTTGGATACTTTTTGCGATTGCTTTTGCAACGTATGCTCAAAATAATCCAGTAGTGAATATTCCGGGACTCGGGGCTCTCAGAGGGACAACTCTATTGACCAGAGGAAACAGGACTGTCCTGTCTTTTCTAGCTATTCCTTATGCAAAATCACCAAGTGGTGAGAGAAGATTTCTGGTGGGTACATAACAGTTCTACTGAAGCAATTTAGCTAACACTATATAAGTACAATTTTTGTTATACTCTTTTGGAAAACGTTCTTATGCATTTCTATTTTTATTAGTTTACTTCGAAGGAATATATAAATAACTACAAGAATGTATATATAATATCATTAGCAGCAGTATCCAGTACTCTTTTGGAAAACGTTCTTATGCATGTCTATTTTTATTAGTTTACTTCGAAGGAATATATAAATAACTACAAGAATGTATATATAATATCATTAGCAGCAGTATAATAACCAATCACTGAAATTGTAATCTTACATGTTTTCTATCATGCAGGTTTTAGGTTTAATTTTTTTGTGCATGTCTGGTTCTAACCACATTCTTTAAGGGAAACTTCTCTTACATTATGCAATGATTTTATTAGGATAAGTTCCTTATTCTAATACTAAGTACTAAATACTAATACTTAGTACTAATACTAAGTACTAATAAGAACTTGGAAAGTGTTATGGAATATATTATATTATTATATAGCTTTATAACTTTTACATATAGTTCAATTCTGAAAGAGAACAATGTCATAAATTTTGAAGATAAGACTGTTAGGTCATTTATGTATCAACAGATGCATCTTTAATGTAATTTGATTCTACTTTTCAGCCACCAGTTGACGTCGATCCCTGGGATGGCGAATTGGACGTGTCGAAAGTAGGAAGATTCTGTCCCCAGAATGGCATTCCTGATACAGAAGGAGACATTGAAGATTGCTTAACATTAGATGTATATACACACGAGGTAAATGGCCCATCGCTTTAGAAATAATAGATATATATCTCCACGAAGTTTGAAGTTCTTAATTAAACATTTATAATACAGAGTATCATTACTGGTCTTCCAGAATTGGAAAAATAAAATTTATTGATAATTGAATCGAATTATAATAAAGTAATAGAATTCTACTTCAAATCAATTATTGATTTAAAATTAAATGAAAGATTGAGTAACTTTATCTTGAGTCTTACACTCGCAGTGTATTCATCAGTAATTTCCAATATATTAGTTTGATAATTAAAAAGGGGTAAGGGAAAAAAAGTCATGCGCAAAGAGGGCGCTATAATAATGTAACGTAAATTAGTCGTGATTGGGAACCCTTCATCCATTATGTAGATATTCATGAAACTAGAAGCTTATGTTTATTCATATATCATTAATTTGTTAATTCAGAACGTAGCTATAAGGTTCAACCAAAGTGAGTAAACTTTCATATCGGACTTCCGAAGAGAAATTAATACATAACAAATGACCTTGTTTGTATAAATAGAATTCCTAGTCACGACCAGGGTGGAAAAAATCATGATTTTTTTAAAAAAAATCATTTTTGTTGATTTTTTTTATTTAAATCAAATCTTTCTCCTCGTATAATACAAGTCGCGAACTGAAGAAAAAGCATTAGGAATTAGTATTAAATGCCAATTATGCCATTTAAGTGAAAGTATTGGGGTTGAATTTTGAATTATCCCCAATCGTTAACCTATATCAATCTCAAACAATGTTCCTTAACTCTTTTAAATTATGGCTCTTTTTAAAGGTAAATTATAGACTTTCAGTCAAGCAGCTACAGCATCCTAGGACCATGGTACATACAATAGAACAACTTTTCAAACGACAACATTCACATTTCTCTATCATGTCCCTGAAGCGGGAAATTTTGAAAGTAATCGGATTTTTTTTACTTTTTTTAAAAAAATTGATCCCCTCTGGACTCCCCTGTGTAAACGCACAGATCTTAAAATCAACTGGGAAATACTAAGGGGTGAACTAAATGTGTGTACAAAATTTCAAGCTTCTATCTTGAGTAGTAAGGGTTGAGTTGATTGTGGTTTAGCATCCCTTTCAGCAGCTGTATGAGACATGGACCTACTGATTTACGTGGAATCCGAACCACGTGAGCTCCTGCCGGGAATCGAACCCGGGTCTCCCACGCCATGAGTAGTAAGGGTAAGGGAACTATTTAACAATGAGCTAAGAACATTCCCACAATGCCCCAGATGACCTGGATATAATATAAAAATTTCCTCAGACATCCCTATTTATCCTAGGATCATAATTTGTACATTATTTTCTTCAGAATAAAACAAATTTTCACACGGTACACTTCAAATGTCTACATCACGTATCTGGGGCGGATAAATCACGAGAAAAGGAATTTTCTGTTTTTTTTTTTTATTTTTACCTCTGTGGGCCCCTCCCTCTGTTTAAAGGCAGGGGTCTGAAACAAATCTGAAAAATACTGAGGGGTACACTGAGTAAAGGTGCAAAATTTCAATCTTGTAGGTGCAAAAATAAGCCCGCGAAAAATAATATTCCCCAAATACCCCAGATTCCCGTATAAAACAGGACCCCAGGTAACAGTTTCCTGAGACATCCCTATTTATCCTAGGAGCATAGTACGTACATCATTTTCTTCAGAATAGAACAGCCTTTCAAACGGTACCATTCATGTCTCCATCTGAGGCGGAAAAATCACGAATAAAACTTTTTGTTAAAAATATCCTATTTTAAAAATCAAAAAATATCTTTTTAAATTTATGACGTCATCACACACTATGCAGAAAGGCGTGAAAGCATATGTAACGTGTTCTAAAATGCCTCCAGTCTAGAAGAAAACGAAGAAAAAAGCCTTATTGGTGCTTTTTTAATTGAATAATGAAGATTCTACCCTATCATCTAAAAATAGGTGATATAATTTAAAAGGTTAAGCATTAAGGAAAAAGTACAGCAACGTTTATCAAAAAGACACTTTTTTTTTCACAAAAGTTACTGATATTTGGCAGGGGCCTATTTTTAAAAACTCAGAACTAGCTTGTGGCATGAAATACATAAATATCGCCTAAAGTTATAAAATTAACAAAAAAAGGGGGGATAGTACCCCTCTAAATACGCCTTATTATCTGGGAACAAACAAACAGACACGCACAAAAAAATTTTCATCTTAAATGTCGATGGTGATTTCCCCGTTGGAATAATTAACGATTTTAAAACCCAAACCCAATGTTACGAAAAGAAGAAAGCAGGATTGTTCCGTTACCTGTTCAAAACGGGATTTTCCCTAATCATCCTCTGCATGACACTTGTTTTCATACTATACTGCTGTACATTTGAGTCTCATTGTATTATGATTATTAACTTCCATAATCGAAAGAACAGAACAGAAACGAGATTTTACTTATTTTCACTTTAAATTAATTTATTTAGGAATTTTATTTAAATCAACGATTTTTATTTAAAAAATCAAGTGATTTAAATCTTGATTTAAATCGTGATTTAAATCTTGATTTAAATCGTGATTTAAATCAGACTGGTTTAAATCAATCCACCCTAGTCACGACCCCCTTTTCGGTTTTATTCGAAATAGGAAAAGAAAAGATTAGGAAAGGGAGAGGAAGATAGGATATGAGGAGAGGAGGAAAGGCAAGGAAATGAGAAAAGGAGAGAAAAACTATTCCTGGATACTTTTGAGGAATACAGTGAAGGGAAAATGAATGGTTGTTGAATCGAAAATTTTTTACAAGTACTATTGGGTGAGGATCTATTACGAAGTTGATCAGAGATAGACACAGGTTCACTCATACAGCCCAGACCTAGATCTAGGTGGCCTCGACTACTGTGTTATCCCAATCCGGCCCTGAGAGAGATGAGAAAGTTTAATTTAATGGTTTATCGATTATTGAAAAAAAAAACTCCACTAATGTCTAGTACTTGATGTACAAATCCTGGGATCGATCGTATATTTAAATTGGCCCAAGGAAAAAAGTATTGAACTAACGCATATTCTTTGTAGATTATGGATTCGGAGATTCCATAAAGATGATCGTTTGTTCCGGCTCTTTCTGTTCTCTTTACTTCTCCTATAGAGCCGATTTAAGTTAAGTTTGTATTCTTCTTTAGTAAATGTGATTGTTAACTACTGTTAATCACAGACAATTACACATATATTATGGAAATTAGTACACTGAATTAATATCAGCGTTACAAGTTAAAACTAAATCTACTATTCAACCGCACACACATTCACACAGGACAATGTATAAATCGGGTTATATTCAGTTAAGGTTAATTAATCTAGCTACTTTTTATAAACATTTATTTACATCTGTTTAAAAAATTGAAATAAATGAAAAAAAACAGAAGAAAATTATGAATACATGAATTGTTAAAATTTATGTCATTAACATGCACAAAATGCGTTATTACGCAATAGTAGCATGTAGTATATCTTTATATATATTAATGAGTTTAATTACATTAATAAAGAAATGAGTGACATTTTAGATATTCTAGATTCAATTTGAAGTAACTACATATCAAAGAAAAAGAAAAAATCCATTACGAATTTATAGTTCTATTTGAATAAAAAATCTTTAAAAGAGATTTAGTTGGGTGCTTCGCCTCTTAAGACGAAATTTCGACATTTTGAGTCCTCTCTCATACGTCGACACAGACGTTATTAATCAGTAATTTCATATACATCATTTATAGTGTTCATATTCACTTTTGTTCGGTCGTCAGAAAGAAAAACATATGTATCAAAGGGAGAATATATATATTTATCTCGTTGCATCACACAATAAACTTCACAGAGGTTTAGTCCATATTCACAATTACCAAATAAATATTTGACACATTAAATCTTTAGAACAAAGTTTATACCTAATCGTAGGGAGCATAACTTTCGTTACGAATCATTTTGGTGGATTCGGACCAAATCTTAGGTCCTTTATACCATTTGGAAATGTGTCGAATTAGTTATAAATCAAATTCGGGAGCACCAAAATTTTATTTCGTTTTCGAATCGTAGAGATTTGGATCACTGAACTGGTAAGAGCCAATAGTTATATTTTCAAGTCGTACAGGGAGGATTTGGGGCACACTGTTCCATAATTTATTAGGTGTATTATTCCACAAGAGAACTTTAACTCCGGATTTACGGCTATTTTCACGGCCTGCCATCTATTTTATTTACATGCAATTTCAATCACAACGTAAACAGTTAATGGTTACATGCACTATATTACGAAATCTATTAATAAAAATCTCAAATCTTACCATTTACATATTACGGGGCAGTACGCTACAAGTTAAGCGTTACTCCTATCGGGTGTTCAGAACTATGACAACCTCTACACGTCCGGGGTAGATACCGAGCCCTTTATGCACATATCCATTTACATAACTTCATATAACTTCCTTTACTTAACTTCACTTTAATATCAATTTCACATTTCCTCTATAATTATCTTTCAGCATATATATTTCTTTCATATTTCAATAAACCTTTACACTTTTTGGTTCCATGATCCCGACAAACAAATTTTAATATGGTTGCTACACTACATATACAGTCCCGACATTTTGTAATAAATTGAACATACTACTGTTCGAGTGTAACGATCAATTCAACATTTCATAAATTTACATCGAAAAAGAGGTTTTGATGAATATAGCAGGCACGTAACATCCCAATATATATATATATATATATATATATATATATATATATATATATATATATATATATATATATATATATATATATATATAAACAGAGGTTACTCTAAATGTTTGGGCCCAAAACTACTATAACACCATTACTATTTAGGAAGGTCAATAGAAAGAAAATCAGAAATTGTAAGCAGTTGAGCGAGAATTTTCAACGATCAATGAGAGAGAAAAGACACACACAAAAAGAATTTAGAATGCAATGTTATAGTGTACCGACCCGTCCATCACCTCCGTAGTGGGTCAAAAGTTATAGAAGAAGGTCCTCAGTTGCCGTAAAATACTGAATACCTCCACGAATCGTATCTCTCGATGTCTCAGGGGTTGGCTCACTCAAATGCGTAGCTCGAGGGGATCCTTGTTGCCAAGGTGCAAGTCTGTGGGCCGTCAGATCCTAATCTCACAAGGGTCCGCTTGTAAGATTGAAATCCGGCCCAGACCAACAAGGTAAGAGGAGAGGGGAAGAGGACCAGGTAACTGCGTCCCCAATTTTGAAATCTCTAAATAAAAACATCCGACCCCTCAGAAGCTAATAAGTTCGAGGACAGTAATGAAAACTAGGGTAAGAGTGATAAATAAGATACTCCTAACTAATGATTTGCCAAAATTAAAAAAAAAATAAACTGAATTTTGTACTGGTGATTTATTTGCCAAATCTCACCAGCGGCGTCCCCATTCACAAGAATGCCAAGTCTTGAGATGTCGATTAATTCCGATAACTAACTAATTAAAGCAAGAAAGGAAACAAAAAATATACTAAGAGGGGCAAGGAAAGTTCGACATCTGGGTACGATACAAAGTTTTCCGTAACCAGTTAATTTGATTTGCAATATCCGACCGGTCGTCTTTATGAACACTGTATGATAATCCATGTAAGTAACGTGGGAAAAGATCTCGTAAAGTCAATGGATATTATAGCTACAGCTAACTGAAACGTAATTTTCAACAGTCCCAGCTTTCTCTAACAGCCGTTTTGTTTCGTAATCAATCAATGAACCTTTAGAATCGATTTCTGTATGATATATATCACTACACGGATAAAGATACACTGGGCTCATACGTAGGCATATGGGTGTCCCATCATATATTTACTTTTTACTACAATATATTCATATAATATCTACATTATCATTTTACTCATATGTTTATTCATTTCTCACGACGCCGTACTTTATAGACACCCTATTTTTTATACCTATGCCCAGACTATACGCACGTTGCATTGTATACATTATACTCCTTCACGTCTCGATCACCACACAAAACACCCTCAAACCTAAGACTCTCTTATCACGTATATATACGTTTACTGAAAGTAAAATTATCCACGATAATACTATTTAAATTTGATAAGGGTATGAAAGCAACAATGGAGTTTATACTACAGCCACGGGAAAAGAGAATTTAATAATGTAATTTCAGAATGGAAAGTAGCATCATGCAGACTGACTTTAGTTAACGATAAGGGTATTCATTATTTATCTGGATATTTCGGTTTCCAAACAGAGCAGAATGTTGTAGCTTTCAAAATGGTTCAATTTCATTCCATTTTATTGGTGTAAATTAGGAATAAAAGGTCAAATTTAAACAAACTAAGTCACTAACCCATATGAGGACGTAACGTAACCATTTGCTAATACCAAAAGTGAACACAAAGGCGCTGCTAGCGAAACAGTTTACCCGTGTACTAAAAATATAACCTTTACACTACGGTTGACGATACGATATTATGAATTTTAGTTGATTATAAAGACTTTGAATATAGTAATATGGTTGTAATAGATTAAGACAAACGATACACTGTCCTGACACCAGTAAAACACTCATTCAAACAGACACTACTTGCTATGCAATCACTAAATCACACAATACATATACGAACATATTAAAAACTAAACAAACACTAGTAAATGAACATGCTGGTTACGAACACTGTCCTGTATATTCAGGTTTCACTATTTTATACCGGCTCTATTACACTTCGAGGGGAAAAATGGAATTGAGAAAGGGTCGAACTGACCCTGCCGAAAATCAAATCACACTTATAAATGTTCAACGCCCGGGGGCACGTCAACAACTATTATTAAGGGGCCCCTTTCCTGATGGGGAGAAGGACCCTAGCTAAAACGCTATTTACCCCCTTCCCCGCTGGAAATAAATCAATTTGGGAGGAAATAGGAGCCCTTGTTTTTAATCTAAGCGTGCATGTTAGAGTCACACATCACAGTATCCAAAACTACTAAAAAGCCACGCTAATACAAGGTGTGAGCAATAACCCTAATACTACAGAAAATTCTTTGCCGTCACTGTCACTCACACTGTTTGAAAAGTAATGATGATTTTGAAAGAAACTGGCCTTGCAGATATATCGTAACACTATTAGCAAGATATGGCGTTAATCAGAACTCACATATATATTTCACTGATTTTGATTATTTCCGGATATAATCTAGTTCCTCCAGGCTCCTATTTACTGCCACTCAGTGTATATTTTGAATAAAACTAATGTTACCATATATTTCCTCTATATTCCGGTAATTTTTACCAAATCTTTCGGACAAGCAATTATATCCTGTTCTCCTCAATAGTTCAGCTTCTGGGACGAGAGCAATTGCGTCCAGAAAGATAACGTGGGTAGATTCCTCCAATCAGAACAAAGCATTTCAGCCGCGAAAATACAAAACGAATAAAAAATAGTAAAATCTGGATATAACCGGATCTCTAGGTGAACACGGAATCTTAAGAGGGGGTGAGAAGGCTTTAAATTACCTTGCCAAATTTTACATTGGTCGGAAATTCCGAAAATTTATATCCAATGGTGGGGCTATGTTTCCGTATAACGTCAGAGCGGTAAAACTTGTAACTATTCAATTTACATATTCAGAGGTGGGATTTACGATTTATTAAAATGTAAATAAAGATATTATTTCCTAAAAATATACTTTCTAATAAAATGTTTCAATTCGTTGTTTTAATTTTGAATAAAAGAAGATAAATACGTAATTTAGTTAAACCGAAAAAAAATTTAGAAACTTCACTAGGTACAGTACCTAAAATAATTTCTGGAGTCCTCCCTACAAAAATTTCCATTACACCACTGTAATGTCACATTACATAATAAAACAAATTACATTAGATCCAGCGTCTGTTCCTAGTACAATAATTATTTAATCTCATTGATATTCTATATTAACAAAATGTGGCAGGGAGGCGGTATGCGTTTGCGTAGACCGGCACCCACACAAGAGAGTTTAGTAATTAACCAAAATACTCCTAATTGGTCAACAAAGTTTCTGCAAATTACCAATTAATACTCGAGCGGCAAAGGTATACTGGAACAGGAGCTCAGCTAACAACCAATCTGAAGATCTTAGCTTTTACAAGGTAGCGATGGCCTCGGGCAAGACTTCACTTCTAACTAGAGAACGATGGAGTCGTTATCTCGACGAAAACTTGATAGTTACCAACTCCTGGGGATGTCGTTCCAAAGCAAAAACTCTGAAATAAAGTTCCTTGCCTGCAGTTTATTGTTCCTAAAGTTTACAAGTCCACGAGCTTGGGGTACTAAGTGTGGTTATGTGTTGGTATAAAAAGTGTAACTTACGTGACAGGTTCCAATCGTTAATCAACTGCACAGAGAAGCAAAAAATAAAATAAAACTTCACTAGACTGGGAGGGCACGAGTCAGTCCTAGTAGAAGTTTAGGTGCAAAAGCTGTAACTATTTGATTTTCGTCTGTTTAGGCCAGCTAGGCAATGAACCTAGAGTCTGTCAAAACACACATCAAATAGGGGGAGTAACAGAACTTCGACCGTCAACTTCCTAAGCTCGCCAGCAGTTTCTGGGCGCACAGGTCCCGGCTGGAGCTAGCTTTCAGAAGTAGATTGCCAAGTTCGAAGGAGGTATCTATGACCGTCAGTTTCCTACGCCGACCAGCAATTATGGGCAGACCCCTGGCTGTCGTCAAGCTTTCAGAAACAGAGTGCCAAGTTAGCCACTAGGATAGGGTATGGCTGGAACCAAGAGAGTAGGTTGGCCTCCGGAGAAGCCGAGAGAGTAAGAGGCAGACTGACGGCTAGGACAACTAGGAACTTACTCGGAAGTCCTGGGCTAGATCGTGCCTAAGACATTCCGGGCTCAGTCTAGATAGCACGACCTTGAGGGGCCTTGTCCGACGATCGAGCCAAAACACGACTTTTTAAGGGGCTCGGTCAGCTTTGTACACGGCACTAATTTACGTTACGTGTGCACGATTCTAACGCGTGCAAACATTGCACTCGGACCGTGAGGTCAGAGGTTGGACATGCGTGGTAGTCCGAAAGTTCCTTGGGGAGGAACCCAAGAGTAGCAGGCAGCCTGAAAAGAAAGCAGATTGGTGTGCACACGACACTAAGGGCAAAGTAAGCTGAGAAAAGTGCTTCTCCGAGGGGCGGAGAGAAAAGCAATTGGAACACGTCATGCTCCTAACACCAAGATTGGTTTACAATACGGTGCCTGGGCGGCGCTAAATGAGAAGAGAAGATTATGTTGGTGCGCATGCGTGTATATGTACTCCGTGTTTTTGTACGTGTTATCCCCAAACTCTGGCATAGTGGTATACATCGAGATATACAATATTCCTACATTGAATCACTTAAAATTCATACATTGAATCAATTAAAATATGAAATATAAATGGTTTTAAATACTAAAGAACAAAGATTTTACATATATTTGAACCAAGGATCATCTTACTATAATTTATCTGTAGACCCTTCTAAGATAACATTAATAAACATCTGCAGATTGAGGGCAGAAAAATAATCATATTAGATGCAAAAATGAAAAGATTTTTAAACATACAGATTATATGGACTTCGTTAAAAGTCTTCTACCACTAATAATAATAATAATATAATTAATACAAGACTACATATATGTCATACACAGAGCTAGATATCTCACTGCCGAGAAAGGATGTTGTAAACTACCAGATGGTTGACCCGGAGGTCACGAAGGGGAACTCGGTTGCTCAGAACAGGAAGACAAAAAAGTCTTTCGTTCTAAGAAAAAAAGAACAACACTCAACACGTATTTGTATTTTAAAAGAAGTAAATGAAATACGAATTCTGTTGCAGTTTTAAAAATGCAAAAAAATATATTCGCAAAATGGAAGTTTTTAGAATATGCGTACACTACAAAAATTTCATATATAAGTTTCTGTGACATAATTTTGCAATCCTACATTTACTATGTAAACAAAAAAGTTTCAGATTTTTAGAACTACGGATAATAAAAAATACACTGAATAACGTTGTATGACATTGTTTCGAATAAGCACGGTTATCCATGAAATCATGCTATGTGGAAATGTCTAGGATATACAATTTAGCCAATCTTGAGGAATGTTTTCTCTTGTAGTCTAGGAACATATTACATATTTTCTTCGTTTCTCTCGAGGGTATTGAATTCAATCATCAGTGATTTTTTTTGTGTCGCACAAAGTTCCGGAAACGTTTGAAAAAAAATCGTTTTGTTTATTTTTAGTCAATATGGATAAAAATTCCCATTTTCAAAACAAATACCATGCAAATCATAATAAATGATCTTCAATGTGACGTTTTCTAAGTTTTCAACTTATTAATGTAAATTATGTTTAACCCACGTAATTTCAAGATAAAAGAATCTCATGCAACACTAAGATTAGGTCATTTTTGACAAATGTACTACTATGAGCAAAATAAATGACGCGTCTCTTTATTTTGAAGTTTTTTGAAAATATCTCCGTTTTCTTTATATGTTCGAAATTTCGGAAGGTTTCCCCAGCAGGACAGGTTAATAACAAACCCGTTTTTAATATTTGTGTTAGATATTAGCTTAAAATAAAGAAATTAGAAGCAAAAAACATTAAATCGACAGAAATCTCGAGAATTACCAACTCTGCTAAAGTGGGAAATTTTCAAGAACACGAGGGAATTCTGCATTTCAACACGAAGCAGCGACATCTATGTCATTGAGAGAAATGTGGATTAGATCTACAAACGAAAATTTTAACGAAATATTTCTAGTATGTCTTATTATATGCATTATCAGCGAACTCCAAATATATGAATCTATGCTAAGTATTAACGTATGGATAGTGCAAATAGGGAAATTACCTATGGAAAAAGACGAATTGTTAGCCCAATCGTAATGAAAAATCGTCTTTACTGTAGAACAGGTTCAGCTTACGTAAGAAAGCAAATAGCTCAGTTCAGTTCGGTCTGTGCAGTCGCGGTGTGCACATCGCTCGTCTGCTGTGTGCTTGTAAGCTGTGTGCAGTTGCGAACGCTTCGTTTTTGTTCCTCGTGTTTTGCACATTTGTGTGTGGTATTGGACTGTGAACGTCTTTATTACGACCCAGTGCTATTCTTTTGGTCTTTTGATAACGGTTTTGCGACATGGTTAGTTTACGAGTGAATACTATACGAATTAATTTTCGTCCTGTCAGTAATCGTCCCACGTCGATTAAACTCCATGAGTGGATTGCTTCAACCTTCAAATTATCCCCGGACCAGGTTATCTCAATAGAAATGGACTTCAACAGGAAAATATTGTATATTAAACTCTTAAACCAGATTACTTATGAGCAAATACTACGTGATTCACAAGGTAAAGTTGTGTACAAAGATGATGACAGTGAATTTGTTCTGGACCTTGATTCTGCTAGTAATATGTCGCAATTAGTTAAACTCCACGTATGTCCTAGTGAACTAGATAATGCTAAAATCATCAGTGTGCTTTCTAAGTACGGCGAGGTGCAACATATTGAAGACGAATACTATGATGCAGGTCACATTTATAAAACTCGTACTGGCAGGAAGTTGATACGCATGAACATTAAGCATTCCATACCTTCCTATGTGACAATCGCAGGTTTACGATTGTGGGTCACATATAATGGTCAAATCAAGACATGCAGTTTCTGTGATAGTCCTCTACATTTTTTCCAAGATTGTGATAAGCGTCGCTCTAGTACCCTTCCCCTATCCTCTCGTCCCGTACTCCGATCTTCCCCTTTGTCACGCCCTGCTCCTGTTAATCTTCCTTCCGCAACGCCCACACCAGAATTACTTAATTTCAACACCTTCCCACTTTTGACCTCGCCTCGTGACATTCCTGCTGTCAAATCGCCCGATCCTCCCGTGCACCTTCCTTGTGATTCCATGATGCATACAGCTCCGTCGACTTCTGATACTATGGATTCTGCTAACGGCACAGTGAATATTGAAGAGGCCCCTCCCATTAGTGATGACCATATTGTTGAGCCTCCACAGGAACCTGATACAGGTTTATGTTCACTTTCTGACCAACGTGTTCTCAACAGTGATGACGTTCCTTCTGTGCACCGCCAATCTGATGTGACAACTCTCACCTCTCTGTCCCCTTCTGGTGCCCCACCTAGTGTCAACGCCCCACCTACTAGTGATAGTGTTTTGCCCAGTGATGTGGTTGTTTCTACTGCTAGTAACCTTAGTGCAAGTGAAAATGTGTTTTTGTCCCAAACCCGGCGCAAGAAAAAGAAAACTGAAAGTGGCGACAGTGATTTTTCTTTGAAGTTAATAAAGTCTCAAGATAGTTATATTGTAGAGTCCGCTCGTACCCGTTCAAAGTCTCGTCCTAGGAAAGGGATTGACAGTGCATCGGATCTTTCGTAATATCCCTTCTCTCTCTAATGTCCTCTTCTTTCTCCTTTCTACATTTTTTTTTCTTTGGTGGCTCCAAATGTATAGTTTTCGTATCGCCACTCTAAACTTAAACGGTTTAAGTTCCTTGGTTAAGCAACATGCTTTGAGTGATTTCATCCGTAAAGCAGAGATAGATATCCTCTTCACACAGGAAGTGGCTTTGCCTGAATTTTCCAACCTCTTTAATCACTCCTGGTGCTCTAATTTTAATCCCCAAGGCTTAGGAACTGCAATTATATATAGAAGTGATATAGACTTTCTTGAACACCCTACTCCTCTAACTGATAGACTTACTGTGGGCCAACTACGGACTATACGGTTATGTAACAGTTATGCTCCTGCTGGGAACTCTCAAACTAGGGCACGGAACAATTTCTTCGAAACTGATCTCATGCAGGCGTTATATAATGGGTCCAACCCCTGTATCCTCGCTGGAGACTTCAATGCAGTACTTTCAGAGATAGATGCCCAGCCTCATTACCCCTTCTCACCTTCCCTACACAAAGTGATTGAAACATATGACCTCGTCGATGTGTGGCGTTTCTATTTTCCCAGCGTTCCGGGTCATACTTTTTGGACATCGCATTCATCCTCGAGACTTGATCAAATTTACGTCAGCCGCATCTTATTGCCTTACGTCAAGGACATCAAAATTGAACCTGTGATTTTTAGTGATCATTATTGTGTCGTTATGACTATCAATTTACCTGTAACAAAATTCCTTAAAAGTAATTCATTGTGGTATTTTACTACGTCGATCCTCGCTGAAGCGGACTATCAATCTGTCATCCGTGCTGAGTGGGCATCCTTAATGGAGGAGAAACGCAGCTATAAAGGTACTGTTATGAACTTTTGGGAGAAACGTGTAAAACCTGTGTTTCGTTTTGTTAGTAAACAATACAGTATTCATCGTCATCAGGCCTTCTGTGAACAGTATGCATATTATTCTAAGCTTTTACGGGACTATGTGAAGGCGCAGGCTCAAGGAGAATCTGTTCGGCCTCAAATTCATCAAATCAAGGCTTTTCTTCTCTCTATGCATCGCCGACGTATGTACGGCCATATTGTTCGTAGCAAGATTCCTTCGACTGATTCCACAGAATCTGTTAGTACTGTCCACGTACAGCGAGAACGTAGTAGAGGTAAACAACAGCTGATTTCGCATCTTAAAGACCCCGATGGACATTTATATGAGGGACCTCACGTGACTGCATATCTTATAGAACATTTTAAACATCTCTATGCCACGCCTTCTTTGTTTGTCAGTGATGATACTCTTTTTGAACACATACCAGTTACTTTAACCGATGGTGACAGGGAGCGTCTTAGCCAGCCCTTCACGGTAGACGAGGTCATGACCTCCATTAAACTTGGTAAACGAGGCAAATCCACTGGTGTCGACTCCTTGCCCGTGGAATTCTATGTCACTTTTATCGACATCCTTGCTCCCTTTCTCACTGACCTTTTTAACGAGTATCGTGATAGTTGCATTTTAGGAACCTCCTTACGAACGGGTATCACTGTGTTGGTTCCCAAACATGCAAACGCCCATGACGTTGATGCCCTTCGACCTCTCAGCTTACTGTGTACGGACCTCAAAATTTTGACCCGTTGCCTCACTCTGCGAATGAAAACATACATTGAAGATCTCTTAAGCCCCTGTCAATATGGCCATGGACAGACTCGCCGTATGTATGAAGCGCTATCCAATCTTCGAGATTTTATAGCATATTATGAGTGTAGAACTGATCATACAGTGGCTATTCTTTCAACGGACTACTCTAAGGCTTTTGATAGAATTCAGCATCAATATTTGTTTAATGTGTTAACTCGCTTTGGTTTTGGTGACAAATTTATCTCTATGATTAAAGGTGTCTATTCTCAGAGAATCACTAAGATGAAGATTAATGGTGGTTTAAGTGTGGCGATTCCTTTTAATAACGGAATCCTTCAAGGCGATAGCATGTCCAGTATTTTATTTAGTTTATCTCTGGCTCCTTTGTTATTTTCTGTTCAATCTCTTTTACCAGGGGTCCCTGTATATAATACTAAAATTGTTGCACAAAGCTATGTCGACGACACACATTACTTCGTGAACAGCCCTGTAGAAATTCAACATATTCTGTATTTACTAACCAAGTATCAAAGAATATCTGGTGCAAAATTAAATGACAGTAAAACGAAAATTATGTGTTTAAATGACAATTGTACTCAAGAGTATGAGGTTTATTTTGCGGTTGTCGACTCTCTTAAAATACTAGGAATTGAATGGTTTCCTAATACCACACGTACCATTACTACTAACTTTGCCCACGTTGCTGCAAAAATTAAAAATATTCTTTATTTTCATAAACATCGTCATTTTAGTTTATTAGGCAGAATGTTGTTTCTTAAACAGACTGGGTATAGTGTACTCTGGCACCTCGCCCAGATTTATCCCCTCCCCCACAATATTGCCCGCTCCTTACATAGTTCTGCGTTGTTTTTCCTTTGGCACGGCAAATTATTACGTGTTTCTTCCACTCAGTTACGTTTGCTTCCCAAGGACGGTGGCATTGGCTTTCTAGATATAAACATTCAAGCCAAAGCTCTCTTGTTACATCGCAGCTGTCAGGTCGCGTGTTCTACTCACAGCACTGTCTCTGCAGCGGTGTTTGCAGCGTGTTTTGCCTGTATTGACCTTGAGGGACCTATCAATGCCTTCCCGTGGAGTTGGAAATATCCTCACCTGAAAGACGTCATAATAGACATGGCTTATGCACTTTTGACAAAATGTGAAATAGAATGCATGTCTGTTAAGGACTTGTATTGGTACTATTTAAACATTCATCCCGCAGTTACACCACATATAATAGTCAAGCAACCCTCTCATAACTGGTCTCGTATCTGGTGTAATGTTCATGCTAAATTTCTGAACTATACCCACAAATCTCTTTGGTATGTTATTGTTAATAACGCATATGAAACAAAAGAACGTTTGTATCACTTAAACATTGGTGCTGATAACTTGTGTAATGTTTGCCAACAACCTGACTCTCTTAGTCATAGATTCGAAACTTGCTCCTCAGTCACTAGTATTTGGCAGCAGTTGTGTGTACTTTTAAGCAAAATATGCCGTCTTCCTCCTTCCTCTTTTCGTGCCACTGCTTTAATACTTTACCCAGATTTTAATTACTACCCTGTTACAAAGAATAATACTGTTATTTGGTTTGTGGCACACACTATTGTCTATTTGTTAACCACCCCCGGACCTTATCACCCTGATCTTTACCTTGCTTTCCTAAAATCCGCTGCTACCAGCATTTCTATTGTTCGTAAGCGGAAATATTTTGCTAATTTTTTAACAGTCTTAACTTAATCGTCTGGTCTTTTGTATATACTATCAATATATATTGGTGAGTTTTTTTTTTTTTTTTAATGTTAAACCTTCCTGTGATCTTTATGTACTACTAAGCATGTAAATAAATAGTTTAAAAAAAAAGTTAGATAAAGCAACGAGTTTGTATACGGAAGGTAGACGGTTCGAATCCCGTGGAAGTACTGTTGTCATTTTTATCACTAAGGTTATTTTATTTATTTTTTATTTGGGAAAGAATCAAAATGTAACATATGTGTAAAACTCATGACGATACCAAAAAAAAAAAGTTTGGATATTTTGATAACAGATTTCCCTATTAAATGTTTAATTTTCTCTATAAATATTTGTCTTAAATTGAAATTGTTTTGAATTTACTACATAAGCAAAGTTGCCCGAAGGAGGAGAGCTCAAGTAATAGATATTCTACGTAAAAGCAACCTATTGTAGAATGATGATGCTTCTTACATAATCTTAACGTTAGAGAGAGAAAAATCCTGTTTTTCCTCCCCTATGACCACTCATCTTAAAGCTCTATCTATAATGATTCGTGTCACATAATTTCGGCTCTCCAAAGACATTCATATTTATTATTATTATTATTATTATTATTATTATTATTATTATTATTGTTATTATTATTATTATTATTATTATTATTATTATTATTATTATTATTATTATTATTATTATTATTATTATTATTATTATTCCTGAATATGAGCCAGAGCCCACTCTGAAAAATGCATCTGGCGTTCTGAGTGAAAGTTCTATGGGACTATTAGAAAAATATATTCCGTTTCCTCGCTGATGGTAGAATTTCTTAAACAGTTATTGAATTACTTTCGAAAGGTAGGCGTAAATAGCGCCCCCGCAACAATGTGGCGTGGGGACCGCACAAGCTGCAAGGCCAAAAAATATACAGAAAGTACGCAGGGCGGAGCAGGCCAAATTTTCACACGGGCAAAGTGACTTTTTGGCGCCCTTCCCCTAGTAGTAGCCTATATTTTACATTTTATCATAGTGTTTTTAATAGTTTAAACCAGGAGCGTCATTTCAGATTTTGCTTTGGGGGGGCAAGACCTCTTGATATAAGTAAAATTTCGCGTTTTTCACTGATTTACTACTATTCTAATGATAAAATTTATATACATCTCAAACTCAGGGGGGGGCAAATGCCCCTCCCTGCCCTCCCTAAATGACGCCCCTGTTTTAAACCCATTTTCAAAAAGAAATCCATTACCTAGGAAAACTTCACAAAGAATATGGCCCGCTATAAACAATACCAACTCCACCCCCTCTGGTCTAGTGGCTAGCACGCCTGCCCTCTGTGGTACCGGGTCCAATTCCCGGTGGATTACTGTTGAACGATAAAAGTGGTTCGGATTCCACTATAATTAGTATCCACATCTCCCTTGCCCATTAAGGCATAACCGTGGAACGCTAAACTCAAGCAAACAAACAAACAATACTTAATTCCCGGCACTCTTTATTCTACATGCCATCTCTCAATTTTTCGATACAGCCCCCTTAGTACTATGAAACTCTCTTCTTCCATAGTGAAATGTAAAAACATCATATAATTGCCACTACTTTACAAGAATATAAACCAAAAACGTCAGTAGAAAGCACATTGTAAAATTTACTTTTTGAGGCTCGTTTTGGTGCCCCTCTTTCTCTGGCACCCCGGGCAGTCGCCCGGCCCTTAGTCCGCCCTTGAAAGTACGGACGCATAACTAAGGACTGCGGAGGAGAGGTTAACCTTCATGTTATGCCACTGGTTTGACGTGTTTGAAATGTTCAGTAAGTGATCGGTTAGTGAAATAATTTCGACGGTTACTGATGTTTAAAGTTTAGGTAAGACAAAGCTACCTAATCAAATACATTTGATATCGCTATGTCACAATTTGATTTTTCCTCACATAAAAAAGATAAAAACAATAGTAATAAAAACCCTTACTCGTACTGGGCTCCTAACTAACTAACAACCTAATTCTTACAGACTAGTTGCTCTGACCAACTGAGTTTCGATTTCTTACGCGAAAGAAGTCTGTTATATTAAGAGGCATGCTTTTCATTATCAAAACTGTTCGAAGTAATACGAACATGGCTTAAGAACAGAGACGGAACTGAATTACCACTCGATTGACCTTGAGGGCAAATCACCAAAGCGTAGCTATAAACGTAAGTTCCAGCATGCATTTCTCTGGAGTTGTTTTCAGTATTCCTATCTGCCAGTCATGCTTGTTCGTAGGAGTAATATGTTATAAACCTAACCTTTTGATAGAGCACAATGACAGAGAATCAGAGGAAAGAAACTCTTGCCATTGTGAATGTGGGATACCACACTGTGCAATAAAACTGACGCGTCTCCTTGAAGTGATATTTCATCGAAAATAACTCGTTTTCCTTTATATAGTCTATCCGAAGTTTTTGAGGGTTTCAAAATGAGGAAATGTTACTGACAAACAAGAACGCATTTATGGGTGGGTCTAGGGGGTCCGGACCCCCTCTGAAACCCCAACTTTTCTGTAAATTTAGCCTAAATTTAAGGATTATCTTTTAAAATTTTATTATAATTTATCCTAATATTGAAGTCGGACCCCTCCCGAAATAAATTACTGCATACGTGTCTCCGACAATTTTCAATATATTCGTTAAATAATAAAGTAAAATAACTAAGTTAAAAAGCTTTAACACGGGCTAACTTTTGTCTACTGCCAATATTGCTAGAAGGGATATTAATAGCAAAAACTGCTAGTCAATGCTAAACCTTGGAACGTCATCCCGAACAAGTCTATTATTGAGAACTACATATGAAACATGTTATTAAAACTTATCCAGCTTTTATCTGGCATGAAATTATTATATACACCAAAATTCACTCTCCTAAAATGTGTATCTAAACAATGTACGAAGGAATGAAAATTTTTTATCGAAATATTTAGGCAGGAAACTCTAACAGCCAGCCATTTTATTTAAATCGTAATAAACCCTGTAACCGTACGTTAACGTGAGGACAAAGCTTGGTCCATTGGTAAATTGTTTGAAGAATAAAAACTCAATGTTCGTAGGTTCGAATATATCCAGTCACCACAACATTTTATTCTTATGTGTAACGATGAAATAAGAAAAAATGTATAACCGTTAAGACAAAACTTCAACCAAGTCTGAAGAGAACAATACTAAAATAGTAACACAATGACGTCAACCAAAAATTATTTCATGTAGCGTTTGGACGAAATTACAGCTGTTAACAATTGCAGAAATAAAAACAGGCTGATAGCTGTAATGCAATCTAGACTTCTGAATGCATTTACTTCCTGAAAACTTCCGTCTCGTCATTGGTATGCCGTTAATCATTGTAAAACCTTTCAATTGGAAGTGAAATGACACAAACTAAAACAGTTTTAAATCAATAAATAATGTCTATGTGTAAAAGTAGGTGTCTTTTATCTGCAGTTCTGAGTTCCTTTTACTTTGAAGTGACAAATGAGAGAAGAAAGTATGGTGTTCGAAAAAAAATATCAAATTTGAGATTTCAACGAATTTATACGTATTATAGCCCCTAACACCGAAAAAGTTATTTTTCGATACATGTCTATCTGTTCGTCCGTCCGTTCGCTACACTTTTCTGTGCACTCGCCTATAGGCCATACCGTTCAACTTATCTGCACCAAATTTTAGTTTAAGATTTTCATAGTATTTCCTATAGTTTTTTTATTTCCCTCCTACTCCCAAAACAAGGGTAGTTTCCTGTACGATGAAAATAGAAAAAAGATATTTTCTCGTAACTGGCTCTAACGATCTTGTTTTCTTTCTTTTTTTATAAATCAATATTTAATTAGCAACCCTATTTTGTGGTATAAGGCATTTATCTGAGAAAAATCTACAAGGGGTAGTTTATACTAAGGGGGTGAGTTTTTTCTCGTGATTTTCTCAAAATGGACTCAAATGTTTTCGTTCATATTTCATAAATAAAGATTTCATTAATAACTTATCAATATGGCATAACTCGTTTGTCCTAAAAAAATGCGAGGGGTAGTTTATTCTTGGTGGAGTGTTGTCTGGGCGATTTTCTCAAAAACGACTCAAAAGAGTTTATTCATATTTCAAAAATAAATATTTCGTTAATAACCGAACAATATGGCAAAACTCGTTTGTCCTGAAAAAATATGCGAGGGGTAGTTTACTCTTGTGGGTGTTTTTCCTCCACGGTTTTCTCAAAAATGAGTCAAGCAATTTTGTTCGTACTCAGAAATAAATATTTCATTAAAAACCTAGTAATATGGAATAACTCGCTTACCCTGAAAGAATCCTCAAGAGATAGTTTATTCGGGGAGTTATTTTTCCCTCACGATTTTCTCAAAAATTACTCGGACAATTTTATTGATGATTCATAAATAAGTATTTCATTAATAACCCTATATTTTAGTATAAGTCGTTTCTATGAAAAACAATTACAACGGATAGTTTATTTTTGGGGTCAAGGTTATTTCCCCGACAATTTTCTCGAACGACAGGCGATTTTGTTCAAATTTCGCAAATAAATATTTCATTAATAACCAAAAGTATATCTTAACTCATTGTTCGAAACAATTCACAAGAGGTAGGTTACTCTTGACGTGTTCTTTTTGAACGACTTTCCCAAAGTGACATTTGATTTTTTTCATATTTCATAAACAATGATTGCATTAATTGGTCTATTATATGTCTAATGAAAATGTGCTCAAAGTGTGAGTTAGTTTTGTAGTGTGGATTTTCTTCAATCGAAGTTTTTTATTCGATAATCTGACATTCGATGTATTTGAATAATACGATAATTTTATTCGTATTATCCAAATACACACTTCAGTAACAATTGCGGCCTAACACAGTTAAGAAATTGAATTGAAAAAGTTTAGTGCGGTGGCCCTGTAATTGAATATTTTTTGAGAAACTCCCTAGCTTTTTGTGGTAAACTTAGGCTTTTCTTTTTCGAGCGACAAAAGAGAGAAGAAAATATATTGATTGTGAAAATAATATCAAATTCAGATTTCAACGGATTTACATGTTTCATGGCGTCTACATACCGAAAATGTGACTTTTCGACACCCGTCCTTCCGGTCCGTCCGTTCGGCACACTTTTATATGCACTCGCCTAGAGGCCATACCGTTCAACTTATCTACACCAAATTTTAAACTTAGGGTTTACTTAGTATTCTTACAGGAGCTTTTCCATTTTTTCCTACCACCATTTTTTCCTACCAGCCGAAAATCGAAAAACGCTATTTTCTCAAAAATGGTTTTAACAATTTTGTTTATTTTTCATTAATCAATATTTAATTAACAACCCTATATTGCAGTATCAGATATTTCTCTTAGAAAAATTTCCAAGGGGTAGTTTATTCTTGGAGGTGACTTTTTCTCGACGATTTTCTCAGAAAAGACCCTGGCGAATTTTGTATACACTTCATAAATAAATATTTGACCTTACAACATGGTATAAGTCAATTGACCTGAAAAATATATGAGTAGTAGTTTATTCTTGGACTTGAATTTATTCTCAGTGAGTTTCTCAAACACGACCAGTTGGCAACCCTGTATCTCGACAACGAAGCTGAATTCGAAAACTGCAAGAGGACCATTTGTCTCCTTTTGATGTCACGAATCACCTCCCGAAATTTGTGGACATCTTTCAGGTTCACCCTTAATGAAGCTTCTTTTCGAAAAGTTAACTATTAACTTTAGGCATTGTTTATCTTTTTTTAAATCACAAATGTCGTTATTAATTTTAAGGCCGAGAACTACTTCTGAGAGAATAGATCTTGAAAGATAATATTAAAACTTTCGAGACATTCCAGACAAGACGAGACATTTTACAAGCTATCTCGTGTCCAAAACATTTGCCTCGTATTATCTTGGATGTCACAAAGCGCGTCTTGTCTCTTTCTCGAGACATGTCTTATCTCGTGCGCATTCGTTAACACTTGGGAAGGATTATCTTTCTACTCAAAGCATTGTTTTTATAATGGTTGCATATTTATGATAATTGCTGTCCACATAAATTACAGTCCTTTCAGTTGAATTAATTATTATTATTATTATTATTATTGAAATTGCAATATCTAGTTTAACGTTGGTCGATTATGCACCTACGCTAAGGGAGAATGATGATGAATGAAATGGTGAAATGAAGAAAGTGGGAGGAAAATGGAAAATCTCAAGAAAACACATACCCATGCACACGGTATTTGTCCACCTCAAATTTCACTTGGCGCGAAGTGGAATCGAGCCACGGACCCCATGCACCAAAGGTGAATGCTCTAGTATTATTATTATTATTATTATTAATAATAATAATAATAATAATAATAATAATAATAATAATAATTGTAGCGAGCTCAACGGGTTTCAACCGTTCGACTTAACCAACGTTTGGGTGCCTATTCGTTCGTCGGCTCCATGAGAACTTCTCATAAAAGATATTTCATTTTAATGAAACTAGTAAGTGCCTTCTTTTAGCTCTGCGAAGTAACTATTGCTTGGAATATGAATCTGCAAAACATACGAGGTAAAATTAACCAAATGGTGCAAGTTTCCACTTATATATACAAAACAATTTTGCAATATCAACTACGTGAATCTTGTCCCATAAAGAAGCCGAAACCCCTACACCGAAGAGCCCTCCGAGATTTGATCATTGTCCACACGGACTGAAATTGTCATTTGAAGCCAAGGCTTTAATATGAAGCCAATAATTTCTTTAAAATAGACGGAAAATTCGGAAGTTATAAGCATTTTCATATTTTTGCCTTTTCTTATAAGGGAGCCGTAGTCCCCTATACTGAAGAGCCCCCCCCCCCCGGAGATTTGATCATTGTCCACTCGGACTGAATTTGTCATTTGGAACCAACACATTAATACGAAGCAAAATATTTCTTTAAAATAGACGAAAAATTCGAAAGTTATAAACATGTTAATAATTTTGCCTTTTCTCATAAGGGGGCCGTATTGGCCTACACTGAAGAGCCCCACGAGATTTGATGATTGACCACTTGGACTGAAATTCTCTTTTGAAACCACAACTTTTAATATGAAGCCAAAAATTAAACTTTTACATCAATTTAAACTGACTGGGTTCCGGTTCCCCCCACTATTGTTTAGTTTAGTTAAGTGGTAATTTGTGACAGCTTCACATCATCAAAATAATGTTTCACTTCAACTCCCCTCCCCCAGGAGTTCTTGCTGGATCCACCACTGGAATCAATAGACACTCTTCCTATTCTTTTTGTCACCCTTGATTGTGTAGGGGCTCCCTCGTACAAATAAAGAAGCGGTAATATTACAATCAAGGGGCGCTATATATTAGGTATTTTTTTAGTTACCTACCCCTAACCGCACAGGGCATCTTTCGTAGAATAAAAAATATTACGTGATATTCCAATCATGAAAGGGGAGAGGATGCTGTAAATATATTTCTTATTCATTTTGTCTGTCCTGCTTATCAAAAATTACTTTCTGTTGGAAGGGTACTGAAATGAGAGGGGCAAAATAAAAAGTCGTACCCCCTCCTACATGGTTGCTCAAATAAGTACTAAAGAAAGCATTTTAAACTAAGATATTTAAGATTTAAACTAGGAAACTAAGATATCCTTACATTATGTAAGGATGGCATATTCAGGATTATTATTATTATTATTATTATTATTATTATTATTATTATTATTATTATTATTATTATTATTATTTGAATGTTTTTGGAGCACCCAAATTTTGTGAGACGAACAATGATATGTAGAGGTTTAAGATGGGTGGTCATAGAGGAGGAAAAACCAGGATTTTTCTCTGTCTGACTCTCTAACGTAAAGATTATGTGCTGAAGGTAAGAAGCATCATCATTCTACAATAGGTTACGTAGAATATCAATTACTTGAGTTCTCCTCCTTCGGTCTACTTACCTTATGTAGTAAATTCAAAACAATTTCAATTCAATACAAATACATTGTAAAACTTTTCCGTAATTAAAAATCTAGGGAAAATTAAACATTTAATAGGGACATCTGTTATCAAAATATCCAAACACGTAGATAGAAGACTATGTAGTGAGAAATATTGTGAAACTTTATAAAATTCTCCAAATTAGAATTAACATTTACTGGGAAACATTCGTTATGCGCCAGCGAGCATATGGTGAGCAGTGAGAACAGGGGAAATAATTACGAAACTGTTTGCAAACAAAATTAGGGACGCTAATGCAAGTGCGACAACGGCATTTTTTCTTTTTTTGGTATCGTCATGAGTTTTACACATACGTTACAATTTAATTCTTTCCCACATACAAAATAAATAAAATAACCGTAGTGTAGAGATAAAAATGACAACGGAACTTTCATGGGATCGAACCCGCTACCTTCAGCATACAGACTCAGTGCTTTAACTAACTGAGCTATTTGTTTTCTTGCGTAAGCTGAACCTGTTCTACAGTAAAGACGATATTTCATTACGATCGTCCTACCAATTCGTCCTTTTCCATAGATAATTTCCACTATTTGCTCTATCTTTATGTTAATACTTAGCATAGATTCATATATTTGGAGTTTGCAGATAATGCATATAATAAGACATACTAGAAATATTCGTTAAAAGTTTAGTTTGTAGATTTAATCCACATTTCACTCAATGACATAGATGTCGCTGCTTCGTGTTGAAATGCAGAATTCCCTCGTGTTCTTGAAAATTTCCCACTTTAGCAGAGTTGGTAATTCTCGAGATTTCTGTCGATTTAATGTATTTTGCTTCTAATTTCTTTATTTTAAGCTAATATCTAACACAAATATTAAAAACGGGTTTGTTATTAACCTGTCCTGCTGGGGAAACCTTCCGAAATTTCGAACATATAAAGAAAACGGAGATATTTTCAAAAAACTTCAAAATAAAGAGACGCGTCATTTATTTTGCTCATGGTAGTATATTCTTCATTATAAATGAAGTACGTGTTCAAATTTAAGGTATTTTAAAGTATGGGTAGAGACTCATTAATTATAATTTTTCGACTTTTACCCATAGAGAATGAAAGTTGTGGTTTTTCCCTTACCGTTATCGCGACTTCACTCGTACTGACTAGTGCAAACAGACTCACGATGACCATTAACCTAACTAAAGGCACTTGAGTGGGTTTCCTTAGTTGGTGTTTTTACTTCCTCCAAAATTGAGAGATTGTAGAGTGTAAGCCGTTTGACGAGAACCATGTAGTTGTTTGAGCGGGAAACAACTGTTTTTTAAAAATATAAATTCAAATGTAGACATTGTTTTACTAAACTTAAGTTAAATTGACCCATGCTTAATTATTTTATTAAATTATTACATAAGAAAACATGGCATCAGCATTTTCTCTTTATCGAAAGATTTTTGGACAACTTGGTGAAGAATCATATAACCCACTCTTGTGTGTAATGATTAAAGGATAAAAAATAAAATTTTGACGTCATGTGTCATTTCACTCAACTTCGGCTTTTTTAGACTTTGTTTTATTTTAAGAACAGTAATCAAACAATACATTTATTTTACACCACTTCTGAGGGAATATAATTCTGTTTCTGTAAATCAATCTGTTAAATTGCTTAAATTTGCATTTTAATATCTAACTATTTTCTGCTTTTGATTAAATTACAAAGCGATTAAAACATAGCTAATACTATATTTCTTAATAAAACCCTTTTAAGGAAATCGGAATAAAATTAAGTTGTCAGAATTAAGTGCCTGGTTTACTGTGATGTACTACCATGAGCAAAATAAATGACGCGTCTCTTTATTTTGAAGTTTTTTTGAAAATATCTCCGTTTTCTTTATATGTTCGTAATTTCGGAAGGCTTCCCCAGCAGGACAGGTTAATAACAAACCCGTTTTTAATATTTGTGTTAGATATTAGCTTAAAATAAAGAAATTAGAAGCAAAAAACATTAAATCGACAGAAATCTCGAGAATTACCAACTCTGCTAAAGTGGGAAATTTTCAAGAACACGAGGGAATTCTGCATTTCAACACGAAGCAGCGACATCTATGTCATTGAGAGAAATGTGGATTAAATCTACAAACTAAACTTTTAACGAATATTTCTAGTATGTCTTATTATATGCATTATCTGCAAACTCCAAATATATGAATATATGCTAAGTATTAACATAAAGATAGAGCAAATAGTGGAAATTATCTATGGAAAAGGACGAATTGGTAGGACGATCGTAATGAAATATCGTCTTTACCGGAACAGGCTCAGTTCACGTAAAAAAACAAATAGCTCAGTTAGTTAAAGCAACGAGTCTGTATACTGAAGGTAGCGGGTTCGATCCCGTGGAAGTGCCGTTGTCATTTTTATCACTACACTACGGTTATTTTTATTTTTTTATTTGGGAAAGAATCAAATTGTAACGTATGTGTAAAACTCATGACGATACCAAAAAAAGAAAAAATGCTGTTGTCGCACTTGTATTAGCGTCCCTAATTTTGTTTGCAAACAGTTTCGTAATTATTTCCCCTGTGCTCACTGCTCACCATATGCTCGCTGGCGCATAACGAATGTTTCCCAGTAAATGTTAATTCTAATTTGGAGAATTTTATAAAGTTTCACAATATTTCTCACTAGATAGTCTTCTATCTACGTGTTTGGATATTTTGATAACATATTTCCCTATTAAATGTTTAATTTTCCCTAAATGTTTAATTACGGAAAAGTTTCACAATGTATTTGTATTGAATTGAAATTGTTTTGAATTTACTACATAAGGTAAGTAGACCGAAGGAGGAGAACTCAAGTAATTGATATTCTACGTAACCTATTGTAGAATGATGATGCTTCTTACCTCCAGCACATAATCTTTACGTTAGAGAGTCAGACAGAGAAAAATCCTGGTTTTTCCTCCTCTATGACCACCCATCTTAAACCTCTACATATCATTGTTCGTCTCACAAAATTTCGGTGCTCAAAAAACATTCAAATAATAATAATAATAATAATAATAATAATAATAATAATAATAATAATAATAACCCTGAATATGCCATCCTTACATAATGTAGGATATTTTAGTTTCCTAGTTTAAATCTTAAATATCTTAGTTTAAAATGCTTTCTTTAGTATTTATTTGAGCAACCATGTAGGAGGGGGTACGACTTTTTATTTTGCCCCTCTCATTTCAGTAGCCTTCCATCAGAAAGTAATTTTTGATAAGCAGGACAGACAAAATGAATAAGAAATATATTTACAGCATCCTCTCCCCTTTCATGATTGGAATATCACGTAATATTTTTTATTCTACGAAAGATGGCCCTGTGCGGTTAGGGGTAGGTAACTAAAAAAATACCTAATATATAGCGCCCCTTGATTATAATATTACCGCTTCTTTATTTGTACGAGGGAGCCCCTACACAATCAAGGGTGACAAAAAGAATAGGAAGAGTGTCTATTGATTCCAGTGGTGGATCCAGCACGAACTCCTGGGGGAGGGGAGGGGAAGTGAAACATTATTTTGATGATGTGAAGCTGTCACAAATTACCACTTAACTAAACTAAACAATAGTGGGGGGAACCGGAACCCAGTCAGTTTAAATTGATGTAAAAGTTTAATTTTTGGCTTCATATTAAAGTTGTGGTTTCAAATGAGAATTTCAGTCCAAGTGGTCAATGATCAAATCTCGTGGGGCTCTTCAGTGTAGGCTAATACGGCCCCCTTATGAGAAAAGGCAAAATTATTAACATGTTTATAACTTTCGAATTTTTCGTCTATTTTAAAGAAATATTTTGCTTCATATTAAAGTCTTGGCTTCAAATGACAATTTCAGTCCGTGTGGACAATGATCAAATCTCGGAGGGCTCTTCGGTGTAGGGGTTTCGGCTTCTTTATGGGACAAGATTCACGTAGTTGATATTGCAAAATTGTTTTGTATATATAAGTGGAAACTTGCACCATTTGGTTAATTTTACCTCTTATGTTTTGCAGATTCATATTCCAAGCAATAGTTACTTCGCAGAGCTAAAAGAAGGCACTTACTAGTTTCATTAAAATGAAATGTCTTTTATGAGAGAAGCAGACGAACGAACAGGCACCCAAACGTTGGTTGAGTCGTACGGTTGAAACTCGTTAAGCTCGCTTCAATTATTATTATTATTATTATTATTATTATTATTATTATTATTATTATTATTAATAATAATAATAATAATAATAATAATAATAATAAAGCATTGCAGGGACCTTTGGTGCAGGGGGTCCGTGGCTCGATTCCACTTCGAGCCAAGTGAAATTTGAGGTGGACAAATACCGTGTGCATGGGTATGTGTTTTCTTGAGATTTTCCATTTTCCTCCCACTTTCTTCATTTCACCATTTCATTCATCATCATTCTCCCTTAGCGTAGGTGCATAATCGTCCAACGTTAAACTAGATATTGCAATTTCAATAATAATAATAATAATAATAATAATTAATTCAACTGAAAGGACTGTAATTTATGTGGACAGCAATTATCATAAATATGCAACCATTATAAAAACAATGCTTTGAGTAGAAAGATAATCCTTCCCAAGTGTTAACGAATGCGCACGAGATAAGACATGTCTCGAGAAAGAGACAAGACGCGCTTTGTGACATCCAAGATAATACGAGGCAAATGTTTTGGACACGAGATAGCTTGTAAAATGTCTCGTCTTGTCTAGAATGTCTCGAAAACAAAAGTCTAAGTTTTAAAATTATTTTTCAAGATCTATTCTCTCAGAAGTAGTTCTCTGCCTTAAAATTAATAACGACATTTGTGATTTAAAAAAAGATAAACAATGCCTAAAGTTAATAGCTAACTTTTCGAAAAGAAGCTTCATTAAGGGTGAACCTGTAAGATGTCCACAAACTTCGGGAGGTGATTCGTGACATCAAAAAGAGACAAATGGTCCTCTTGCAGTTTTCGAATTCAGCTTCGTTGTCGAGATACAGGGTTGCCAACTGGTCGTGTTTGAGAAACTCACTGGGAATAAATTCAAGTCCAAGAATAAACTACTACTCATATATTTTTCAGGTCAATTGACTTATACCATGTTGTAAGGTCAAATATTTATTTATGAAGTGTATACAAAATTCGCCAGGGTCTTTTCTGAGAAAATCGTCGAGAAAAAGTCACCTCCAAGAATAAACTACCCCTCGTAAATTTTTCTAAGAGAAATATCTGATACTGCAATATAGGGTTGTTAATTAAATATTGATTAATGAAAAATAAACAAAATTGTTAAAACCATTTTTGAGAAAATAGCGTTTTTCGATTTTCGGCTGTTTGTAAACCACACTTATTTTAGGTGGTAGGAAAAAATGGAAAAGCTCCTGTAAGAATACTAAGTAAACCCCAAGTTTAAAATTTGGTGTAGATAAGTTGAACGGTATGGCCTCTAGGCGAGTGCATATAAAAGTGTGCCGAACGGACGGACCGGAAGGACGGGTGTCGAAAAGTCACATTTTCGGTATGTAGACGCCATGAAACATGTAAATCCGTTGAAATCTGAATTTGATATTATTTTCACAATCACTATATTTTCTTCTCTCTTTTGTCGCTCGAAAAAGAAAAGACTAAGTTTACCACAAAAAGCTAGGGAGTTTCTCAAAAAATATTCAATTACAGGGCCACCGCACTAAACTTTTTCAATTCAATTTCTTAACTGTGTTAGGCCGCAGTTGTTACTGAAGTGTGTATTTGGATAATACGAATAAAATTATCGTATTTTTCAAATACATCGAATGTCAGATTATCGAATAAAAAACTTCGATTGAAGAAAATCCATACTACAAAACTAACTCACACTTTGAGCACATTTTCATTAGACATATAATAGACCAATTAATGCAATCATTGTTTATGAAATATGAAAAAAATCAAATGAGTCACTTTGGGAAAGTCGTTCAAAAAGAACACGTCAGGAGTAACCTACCTCTTGTGAATTGTTTCGAACAATGAGTTAAGATATACTTTTGGTTATTAATGAAATATTTATTTGCGAAATTTGAACAAAATCGCCTGTCGTTCGAGAAAATTGTCGGGGAAAAAACCTTGACCCCAAAAATAAACTATCCGTTGTAATTGTTTTTCATAGAAATGACTTATACTAAAATATAGGGTTATTAATGAAATACTTATTTATGAATTATCAATAAAATTGTCCGAGTAATTTTTGAGAAAATCGTGAGGGAAAAATAACTCCCCGAATAAACTATCTCTTGAGGATTCTTTCAGGGTAAGCGAGTTATTCCATATTACTAGGTTTTTAATGAAATATTTATTTCTGAGTACGAACAAAATTGCTTGACTCATTTTTGAGAAAACCGTGGAGGAAAAACACCCACAAGAGTAAACTACCCCTCGCATATTTTTTCAGGACAAACGAGTTTTGCCATATTGTTCGGTTATTAACGAAATATTTATTTTTGGAATATGAATAAACTCTTTTGAGTCGTTTTTGAGAAAATCGCCCAGACAACACTCCACCAAGAATAAACTACCCCTCGCATTTTTTTAGGACAAACGAGTTATGCCATATTGATAAGTTATTAATGAAATCTTTATTTATGAAATATGAACGAAAACATTTGAGTCCATTTTGAGAAAATCACTGAGAAAAAACTCACCCCCTTAGTATAAACTACCCCTTGTAGATTTTACTCAGATAAATGCCTTATACCACAAAATAGGGTTGCTAATTAAATATTGATTTATAAAAAAAGAAAGAAAACAAGATCGTTAGAGCCAGTTATGAGAAAATATTTTTTTTTATTTTCATCGTACAGGAAACAACCCTTGTTTTGGGAGTAGGAAGGAAATAAAAAAAAAACTATAGGAAATACTATGAAAATCTTAAACTAAAATTTGGTGCAGATAAGTTGAACGGTATGGCTTCTAGGCGAGTGCACAGAAAAGTGTAGCGAACGGACGGACGAACTGATGGACATGTATCGAAAAATAACTTTTTCGGTGTTAGGGGCTATAATACGTGTAAATTCGTTGAAATCTCAAATTTGATTTTTTTTTCGAACACCATACTTTCTTCTCTCATTTCTCACTTCAAAGTAAAAGGAACTCAGAACTACAGATAAAAGACACCTACTTTTACACATAGACATTTATTGATTTAAAACTGTTTTAGTTTGTGTCATTTCACTTCCAATTGAAAGGTTTTACAATGATTATCGGCATACCAATGACGAGACGGAAGTTTTCAGGAAGTAAATGCATTCAGAAGTCTAGACTGGATTACAGCCTGTTTTTATTTCTGCAATTGTTAACAGCTGTAATTTCGTCCAAACGCTACATGAAATAATTTTTGGTTGACGTCATTGTATTACTATTTTAGTATTGTTCTCTTCAGACTTGGTTGAAGTTTTGTCTTAACGGTTATACATTTTTTCTTTCTTATTTCATCGTTACACATAAGAACAAAATGTTATGGTGAGTGGATAGATTCGAACCTACGAACATTGAGTTTATATTCTTCCAACACTTTACCAATGGACCAAGTTTTGTCTTCACGTTAATGCCCGGTTACAGGGTTTACTACGATTTAAATAAAATGGCTGGCTGTTAGAATTCCCTGCTCACATATTTCGATAAATAATTTTCATTGCTTTGTAGATACGTAGAGCAATGTTTAGATACACATTTTAGGAGAGTTAATTTTGGTGTATATAATAATTTCATGCCAGGTAAAAGCTAGATAAGTTTTGATAAAATGTTTCATATGTAGTTCTCAATAATAAGCTTGCTGTTCGGAGTGAAGTTCCAAGGTTCAGCATTGCCTAGCAGTTTTTGCTATTAATATCCCTTCTAACAATATTGGCAGTGGACAAAAGTTAGCCCGTGTTGAAGCTTTTTGCTCCTAATTTAGTTATTTTACTTATTTAAGGAATATATTGAAAATTGTCAGCAGGCACGTATGCAGTAATTTATTTCGGGAGAAGTCCGACTTCAATATTAGGATAAATTATAATAAAATTTAAAAGATAATCCTTAAATTTAGGCTAAATTTACAGAGAAGTTGGGATTTCAGAGGGGAGTCCGGACCACCTGGACTCACCCCTAAATGCGTCCTTGTTTGTCAGTAACGTTTCCTCAATTTGAAACCCTCAAAAACTTTGGATATATAAAGGAAAACGAGTTATTTTCGATAAAATATCACTTCAGAAGACGCGACAGTTTTATTGCACATGGTGGTATCCCAAGTTCACAAGGGCAAGAATTCATTAATTTTGATTCTCTGTCATTGTGCTCTATCGAAAGGTTAGGTTTGTAACATATTACTCCTACGAACAAGCATGACTGGCAGATAGGAATACTGAACACAACTCCAGAGAAATGCATGCTGAACTTACAGCTACGCTTTGGTGATTTGCCCTCAAGGTCAATCGAGTGGTAATTCAGTTCCGTCTCTGTTCTTAAGCCATGTTCGTACTACTTCGAACAGTTTTGATAATGAAAAGCATGCCTCTTAATATAACAGACTTCTTTCGCGTAAGAAATCGAAACTCAGTTGGTCAGAGCAACTAGTCTGTAAGAATTAGGTTGTTAGTTAGTTAGGAGCCCAGTACGAGTAAGGGTTTTTATTACTATTGTTTTTATCTTTTTTATGTGAGGAAAAATCAAATTGTGACATCGCGATATCAAATGTATTTGATTAAGTAGCTTTGTCTTAGCTAAACTTTAAACATCAGTAACCGTCGAAATTATTTCACCAACTGACCACTTACTGAACATTTCAAACATGTCAAACCAGTGGCATAACATGAAGGTTAACCTCTCCTCCGCAGTCCTTAGTTATGCGTCCGTACTTTCAAGGGCGGACTAAGGGCCGGGCGACTGCCCGGGGCGCCAGAGAAAGAGGGGCACCAAATCGAGCCTCAAAAAGTAAATTTTATAACGTGCTTTCTACTGACGTTTTTGGTTTATATTCTTGTAAAGTAGTGGCAATTATATGATCTTTTTCCATTTCACTATGGAAGAAGAGAGTTTCATAGTACTAAGGGGGCTGTATCGAAAAATTGAGAGATGGCATGTAGAATAAAGAGTGTTAAATAATAATAATAATAATAATAATAATAATAATAATAATAATAATAATAATAATAATAATAATAATAATAATAATAATAATAAATATGAATGTCTTTGGAGAGCCGAAATTATGTGAGACGAACAATGATATGTAGAGGTTTAAGATGGGTGGTCATAGAGGAGGAAAAACCAGGATTTTTCTCTTTCTAACGTTAAGATTATGTGCTGAAGGTAAGAAGCATCATCATTCTACAATAGGTTGCTTTTACGTAGAATATCTATTACTTGAGCTCCCCTCCTTCGGGCAACTTTGCTTATGTAGTAAATTCAAAACAATTTCAATTTAAGACAAATATTTATAGAGAAAATTAAACATTTGATAGGGAAATATGTTATCAAAATATCCAAACACGTAGATGGAAGACTATGTAGTGAGAAACATTGTGAAACTATAAAACTCTTCAAATTAGAATTAACATTTACTGGAAAACATTCGTTATGCATCAGTGAGCACAGGGGAAATGATTACGAATCTGTTTGCAAACAAAAATTAGAGACACTAATGCAAATGCGACGATATTTTCTCTCTCTTTTTTTTTTGGTATCGTCATGAGTTTTACACATACGTTACAATTTGATTTTTTCCCAAATAAAAAAAATAAAAAATAACCGTAGTGCAGTGATAAAAATGATAACGGCACTTCCACGGGATCGAACCCGCTACCTTCAGTATACAGACTCGTTGCTTTAACTAACTGAGCTATTTGTTTTTTTACGTGAACTGAGCCTGTTCCGGTAAAGACGATATTTCATTACGATCGTCCTACCAATTCGTCCTTTTCCATAGATAATTTCCACTATTTGCTCTATCTATACGTTAATACTTAGCATAGATTCATATATTTGGAGTTCGCTGATAATGCATATAATAAGACATACTAGAAATATTTCGTTAAAATTTTCGTTTGTAGATCTAATCCACGCTTCTCTCAATGACATAGATGTCGCTGCTTCGTGTTGAACTGCAGAATTCCCTCGCGTTCTTGAAAATTTCCCACTTTAGCAGAGTTGGTAATTCTCGAGATTTCTGTCGATTTAATGTATTTTGCTTCTAATTTCTTTATTTTAAGCTAATATCTAACACAAATATTAAAAACGGGTTTGTTATTAACCTGTCCTGCTGGGGAAACCTTCCGAAATTTCGAACATATAAAGAAAACGGAGATATTTTCAAAAAACTTCAAAATAAAGAGACGCGTCATTTATTTTGCTCATGGTAGTACTTGATTCTCAAAACACATATTATTTTTTAACACTACTCACTTGATTTGTTTAACATTAAAATCACCTGGTCAAGACAAAATGTTACACATGCCAATAGGTGATATACACAAGCAAGTGTGAGCATGGCGATGTTCTATCCACGGATTTATTGACTTAAGTTCAGCGCACAGGAAACATATAAAGACTATTCAAAATGACTTGCAGAGGGAGGCCAAGCTCGATCGTGAATTTGTTGGTCAGTCGTTCATAACAACAAGTGTTACTGCCTAAGGAAACACAGCTTTTTCACGAGGAAGGGCACGTTTCAGGGACAGATACATCAGAGTGTACGTGGTCTCCAATCAAACATTATAAAATACTAACAAGGGATTCAGACCAAGCTTGCAACTTAACCACTCGTACACCGTAACAAGGTTGGAAACTTATTGTTTAAGCCTAGTCTGTGTCCACTTTGTATGAATTGAATACTTTTACTGGAATTGAATACTTTTGTAAGACTCTTTTGATATTGGGAAATGAAGTATGATTAAAAGATTTGTCTACAGGTATCATAATATCATACAAGTAGTTCACAGCACGCGCTTTTATGATTGTTAAACATGTGGTTCATGATTCCATATTGTGATATCCTTCAAAAACCATCACACCAGTGACTGAGTTCTTTGCAATGTAGGAAGCATTGGAGTGGTTCCGATTGATAATACTACATTCAGACGGTCATTTTTGGAATACAATGTACTCCCTAATGTCAATAAATGTACTCCCTAATATGATGTGGAATAAATTACATTTGAACCACATAACTACATACTTGCCACTTGCCTTTATGATCGTGCTCTACTATGGCAGCAGAGTTGAAAAAACCATTTGTACGACGAAATCATAGATGATCAAATAGTATCTGGAATATATTCTTCCGTAACGGATTTCGTTGCAGTCCAGTCATTTTATTCCTGATGACTTGAGAAGTCCTCGGACTCATTCAAGGTAATGAATCCACGCTGGCATATTTGTAGTCCGGTTGACCAGCAGATAAATAGTTGTGATTGGTCGAATAGGTTTCAATATGCCTCTTAAGTTCTGACTTCCCTTAGACATATCAACAACTATCTGATTCTTGTATGTTTATCACTGGAACTGAAACAAAGAATCATAACTTGTTAACACATTGAGTGTTGAAGGAATGTAACTCTACACTATCTCCAGCAAGTATGTCGCATTTTGGTAGTTTATTCCTGGTTACTTACAACACCGACCAATTTGTCTTGATAATTTTGCCTAGTAGTATTTGTTTCTTAAAGATGGTAGTAAATAAATTTTGACTTTTAATTTTACACCAGTTTATTCAAACTTACCATATTCCCAAATGTTGGCAACACTACTAAGCATTAATGCAGCAATAGCAAAACAGCTACAGAAAATTAGATTAATTACTTAGCAAAAGAAACATTTTCAATTGTCTAAATGACATATTGAGGCGAATCAAGTGAAAACTACGTATTTTACACGAAGAATAGTTTTTATATGTGCCCAGAATAATACAGGGTTGTCCATAAGTCTTAGTACAGTGGATTATTTTGGAAACAAACATGATGAAAGCCAATCTGACTAGCGGAGGTTAGACTTGGATAAAGGAGCTACCAATTGATACATGCGTGGTGAATGGCGACCATCTTGGATCCAGGTTATTTTTTTAAAATAGGAAGGTAGGCATGTGACACATGAATTAACTGTTTTTTCAGGGGAATGCAGTCCAGCAAGCAGATATGCGTTATCATTTCCCGTTCCAAAGTAATGACGCCCCAAAGTAGACGGGTTTTTGTTTCCTTGCAGGGATAATGACATGGCACTAACGCTGCAAGAAAGACGTGACGTCCCAAATTTGACAGGTTTTCTTTTCGTTGCATCTAGAGCGAGATGGTACTTTAAAAAAATAAAAATAAAAAAGTACCATCTCTCTCTACGTGCTACGAAAAGAAAACCTGTCACGTCTTTCTTGCAGCGTTAGTGCCATGTCACTTTCCCATCAAGGAAACAAAAAACCGTACCACATGTTTCTGTGTTGAGGATTCTCTATACGAACAAGTGGCATCCCTTCAAGCTGCAGCTTGTCCACAACCTTTCATAAGATGATGCAGACCGGCGCATGGAACTCGCCAATTGGGCTTCGTCACAATATGACAAAGATCCACATTTCGCAGCCAGTGCTGTCTTCACCGACGAGTTAAACTTTTATTTGGATGGGGAAGTGAATCGCCAGAATATGCGATATTGGTACAAACCTGCATGCGATCAATCCCTGCAAGAGTGTTACCCCTGTTCATATCATGGTGTGGTGCGGCATGCGGAACACGTCGATCATAGGAACCTTATTCATTCCTGGTACCCGAAATGGTGTACGATTTCTAGATATGTTACAGGAGTTGGTGTTTCCGTTGCTTCCTTGACCTGATGCCACCTTGCCACGATATTTCCAGCAAGATGTTGCCCTGCCGCCTGTGCTGGAATGCTTGGATCTGCATTTTCCTGGACGTTGGATCGGTCGCCGAGGCCCTGTGGAGTGGCCAACCTGGTCGCCGGACCCCACTACCTTGGATTTTTTATGTGGACACTTAAAATATCTGGTGTATCAGAAGATTCGGGTTGTTACACACCTACAGGGAGGTATTCAGGACGCCTCTGATAGCATCACCCGCATTGTGTTGTTACGGGTTCAGCAGGACTGGATTAAGAGACTCCGCTTGTGTGCTGCAATGGACGGTCAACATGTGGAGCACATCCTGTAGGTGGGACTTTTGGGCGTTATAACTTTGGAACGGAACTTGATAACGAACTTCTGCTTGCGGGACTGCATTCCCGTGAAGAAGAAAAAACAGTGCTAATTGATATGTCACATGAATACCTTCACATTTGAAAAAAATAACCTGAATCCAAGATGGCCGCCATTCACTACGCATGCATCAATTGGTAGCTCCTTTACCCAAGTCCGCCTTCCGCTAGTCAGATTTGCTTTAATCATGTTTGTTTCCAAAATAATCCGCTGCACTAAGATTTATGGAACACCCTGTATAATATAATTGAAAATGATAAAGATAGCTTATAAGCATACCTGAGTAATTGATACTTAAATATAACAATATTATAAACATATAATCGATTAAATTACTTATTCTAAGTAAATAGTTTTGTAAGTTCTTTGTTCAATTTCAAATTAACTGATTATTCGCTACACCATGTCAGATGAGATTCCATAATAATCATATAATGCAACTCAAGCCACATAAACTTCAAAACAGGGAAGTTCAATAAATTGTGGAATTCAAAGACATGAACGGTAAATTTATAGGCTTTACTAAAATCAATATTGTGCCTGCATGAAAGAATGGCCAAATCTATCAACTTGAAGATAAACTATATTTTCCTTCCAGGTGTCTAACGATTCAAATACTCCAGTGTTGTTGTACATACATGGAGGTGGTTTTTATGCTGGTTCCAGTACAGGAATGAAACATGACTTTTTAATGGACGAAGAAATAATTTTAGTTAGCATTCAGTATCGACTGGGACTTTTAGGTAACTTTATTATAAACGTTTTATTTACCAACATTAAATAAATATTATAAATATTGAACTCTAAATGATCTCTTAAATTGTAAGATATAAAATTACTATTTCTAATGAACAGTGTAATACATGGTACAATTTTTCAATTGGGCTATTATTTCTTAATAATTAGAGATTTTAAATTAGAGTTTTGTTGATATATATGCTATAGTATTTTTGTGCAAAGGTTAGCATTTAGTTAAGCACATTTTCTATCTATGAAGTAAAGTTCGGGTAGGAAAATTTTTGTCTACGAGATTTTACGTCGAGAATGGTCTGAAACAAGGTGATACGTTATCGCCATTATTATTCAACTTTGTCCCAAAGTACGCTATAAGGAAAATTAAAGAGAGCAACAGGGCCTAGAGTTGAACGGTATTCATCAGGTTATGGCATATGTTGATGATGTAAATTTAATAGGGGGTGATAGGAGAACAATCGAAAGAAATGGAGAGGTCTTATTAAATGCTTTCAGGGACATGGGTTTAAAAGTAAATGCAGAAAAAACTAAATACATGGAAGTTCATCGGGAGCGTAATAAGGCAAATTAAGGGTGCATTAAACATTAAATAATACTTTTGATAAAGTAGATACTTTCAAATATCTAGAATCAATATTAACAGACGAAAACCATATTCACGAAGAAATTAAATGTCGACTAAAAGCAGAGAATTCGTGTTATTATTCAGTTAAAAATTTCTTGCCATTGCGAATTCTGTCGAGGAATTTGAAGCTTAAAATATATAAAACGATAATCATGTCTGCTGTCCTGTATGGTTGCGAAACATGGTTGCTTATTCCGAGAAAACAACCTAAACTGAAAGTATTCGAGAACAAGATCCTGAGACGAATATTCGCACTCCAGATGAACGGGAATGGGGAATGCCGGAAACTTCATAATGAGGAACTACTTATTTTACACGGTTTACCAAACATTGTTAAGATCATTAAATCTAGGAGGCTCAAGTGGGCAGGTCATGTAGTCAGGATAGAAGAAAGTAGGAACGCTTTCAAAGTCTTAACTGGATGTTCAATAGGAAAACGGATATTAGGAAATCTAGGCGCACATTGTTCTTTTCTCAATTAACGTATTTTATTCAAATCTTTGTCTGATAATAACAAAATATTTTGTTTGTCAGTAATGCATTTCCTTTGGTAGGAATCTAAATACTTCGATCTATCAATAAATAACTATTAGTTTCCAATGTAATATAAAGAACAATAATATTTAACTACATAATGGTTAAGGCCGTACGGATTTCTCAAGTATTGTAAATCTTGTTACGTAAAAAAACAGTTGGCATTTTTACATTCACAAGACTTCATGAAATACGTGTATTTTCATGTTATCAACGACAAGTGAACACAAAAATTAGAAAATTAAATTGAAAACTTTAAGTACATCATTCAGTACAAGCCCAGAATTGTGATACGTTAAGAAACAAATAACATTATAACAAAATGATAACCAAAAAGTTCAAGTCAATTTTATATTGGCCACCTTATCTGTTATAACGAAAGCAGTCAAAACGCACAATTACTAAATCAATCAAAACGTCCAGTCGTCTAAAGCCAGAATGCACAGTGTTCACATAGTTAACAAACATTGTCAGAAAATGGTTCAAAATTAACAGAACATCCAATTTTCGAAGTGAAGAGAAAACTCCATAAACAGAGATAAGGTGCAAAAGCCCAAACGTTCAAAACTTTCATAGAAACGGTCAGAACTCGGTAAAACTGAAACGATGAGAACACCCAATGGACATATAGCCCACAAGAACTGTCATGAGATCAACATAACTGTTAGAATTTCCAATTTCCAAAACGGGCAGACCATCCCCAAAACAGAAGCTGTCAAATAGTGCAAAAGTGAAAGGCATTTTATTAGTTGAATTGGACACATTCCCTTTCACACAAAGTGACCACAATTGACACATATATGTTAGAATTCAAACTAGGAAAATCAGTCAAACCACCCACCTGAGCGATCATAACGCCGAGGGAAATAATCGGAACAGACAATTCTGAAAACGATCAGAATGACTTATAGCGAGAGCGCTGAAGTTGCAGTCGTATAAAGGTTAAAACTCTAGTACCTTAAACAGGTAATATCCCACGGTTACAGAAAATGGGATTAAATAAGCGAAAACGCGAATATTACTGTGTATTAGTTGTAGTAATAAATTAGATTTATTATGATTAATAATAATAATAATGTTTGGGAAATACTTCAAATCTATTTTAATCTAATGTCACAGTAAGGCCATAAGAGCTTAGTAAACATACAAAATTTAATATGGTATGTAGGCCTTCTTTTACCCTCATAATGAGTAATCGAAGTTGGGATATTTATTTAGTAAAATTTTCAGGGATGACCAGGTCATCTGAAAGGTATTGAACATTTTGCAAACGAAATGGCGTTATTGTCCTAACTCTCAGGGTATATAAGCGGGTCAGTCACGATATCTTTTCACAGCTGACAGTTGGAGCTAGTAATTATGCAACAAATTGTTGGAATTCTATCATCGAACGTAAGGTATTGCGCTGTGAAGATGTGTAAACTTTGCGAAAAACTACGCTACATTTAACAACGACCTTTCAATAAAGACGATAATGCGGCGCAACTTGTGAAAAATGAATTGTTATGGGCAAAATAAGTTATCAAAAGATGGTTCCTTTCGTTCTGGAAATTTCTATGTCCCAGATGTTTTTTATCGTGGGTGGTCGAAGTGGAGAAAGACCGGCATTAAGCAATCGTCATGGCCCCAATGTCCTAAACGGCCATCTCTAACTCTTAAACCATTTGGAGAAAGCTAACTACAAAGATAAGCTCATCTGCGTTTATCATCTCTTTTATCTTTGTTTTCATTGTTGCTTCCAATGATGATATCCAATTTAGATCATTCGAGTTACAAAAGACATAACTTTTTGTGGGGTTGGCAACACTGTTCATTTAGTGATATTCAACAATATACGGGCAGGTGTCCTCCTTTCAATAGTTAATTTGTGTAAAATTTCGTTTCTTTGTCTCTTTTGATTTTTCCGTTACCACGATTGTATCTTCTAAATTATAATATAATGTGGAAACGTCAATTCACGACTTTGTCGTCACTTCGGAACGGGTTAACGTTCTCGCAGGGAGCTACTATTTCACAAAGGGGAGTTTACTGTCACATAGTATACATCTCGTGGGTGTGCGTACCATAACACGAAATTACCTTATATGAGGTAATATATAGGTGATATATATGGGGTATGCCAAGTGTAATGACAAAAATGAAACCACAGATTCCTGGCACCGAAAAAAGCAAAACAGTTTATATGATATAGTCAAGAAGTGAAGAGGGACAGAGCTAGACAACTTTGAATGTGGAGAAAAATTAACTTCACACCTGCCTACCGGGAGAATGATAGGAGCTGGATAGACCACAGTGAGCATATAGATTGGACTCCAAGATCAACGGGAGTTGCATCATATTGATTTTGTATTTGGAGACACCTCAAAAACGTTATTTACAACTATCCTATTGACACAGTTGCCGACTTACAAAACAACTCTGAAGATACTTGTGAACAGTTAGGCAACACACAGGGAGTGATAGAACGTATTCTAAACTTACTGCAGCTCCGATTAGCACGTTGCATATATGTGGGAGGGCAGCACTTTGGACATCTTTGAACATCTGTGTTAGATACTACGTTACAAGTAGAGTACGCCATTGTGTATTCTGCCTATTATCTCATTACATTACACGACTAGTTATACTTGTTCTTATTGCTACCCTCCCTCTGCAAATGTCTATCTGGTATACTACTTTCCATTGCTCCCTGAGATTATGCAGCCATGTTCAGTGGTCTTTGCTTTGACTCCCATTGTAAATGAGCGTGGCATCATGCCATGGATAACTACTTCTTTGTGTATGGTTTCCATCTTTACTGAACTGTCTCATTACCTCTGCGGTACAGATATTTGGTGAATCCCTGCATAAAGTACGGAGAATCCCTAACGCAGTTATGTACTATGCGTTTAAAGGTCCAGCCGATTTTATTTTAATTAATTTCTGGACCCCATTCCTAGGTGCTATCATTATTCCATTAGGCAGGTGTGAAATTACTTTCCCCCCATATTCGAAGCTGTCTATCTCCGCCCCTGTCCATTTTCAAACTGTATGTCACATAAACATTTTTGCTTCTTTTGGCGCCAGAATGTGTGGTTTCAATTTTCGCCATTACTTTTGGGAAAACTACATCCCATGTGCACCAAAATTAAATATATCGGATATTCTAAAAATGGCGCCCATGAACTACAGAACACTATTCTACATGTCAAAATAAAGTGAAAAATATATATAATTGAATATATTTCGGGTTCTCGCCTGAAGACGCGAATTCCTAAAAAAAATAAATAAATAAATAAAAAATAAAAAATAAAACCAGAGTAGATATACAAATTCATTAAATAGTTGCATCCATTCTGTACAGATGGCAATTAAGTTCGACAGATGTTAACACTAGAGCCACATATTAGCGTAACAATCAATGTAAGTGCTTGATGGATCACAGAACAATGCTAATAGTCCCAACCTTATTTGCTACTTTGCAACATAGTGATTTTTTTATTTCCCATAGCTGCTAAAAGAGGCAATGGAGGGTAATTCATTATATAGTATTTTCATTTTATTTTGACCTGTAGAATAGCGCTCTGTTATCCGTGGGCGACATTTTTAGAACACTCGATATATATATATATATATATATATATATATATATATATATATATATATATATATATATATATGCTATTTTACATTTTGTGTAGTAAATGGCGATACAAATTGAAATTTGTAAATTTTGTATCCCATTTTCTATACTATAATGAGTAATTATAGATTCATAAAAAAAAGGTCCAATAAATACGAAAGTACTTCACAAGTCCATTCATTATGAATGGAATTGTAAGTTACTTTCGCATTTATTGGATATCTTTAATGAATATATTATTATAATTATTATTATTATTATTATTATTACTATTATTATTATTATTATTATTATTATTATTACTATTATTATTATTATTATTGTTATTATTATTATTATTATTATTATTATTATTATTATTATTATTATTATTATGTACATATTAATAGAAGTGTGTGTGAACAAAAATATTCAGAACCAAATTGAAGGTGACTGTGTTTGTGACTTAATCTCTTGAACCACCCGACCGATCTCGATCAAAATTTTGACGTAGATGCAGTTCTGACCTGCGAGAGTGTTTTTAGCTATTCACTTTGACGGTAGAACGTAAAGAAAGTGAAGGATGGGGAGTTATAAAAAATAATTAAACTTAAAAACTCTTCAACCAAACGACCAATTTCGATCAAATTTTCAACATAGATGACGTTTGTGTCTGGAGTGAATTTTACCCTTTCACTTTGACGATTAAACGTAGGGATGGGAAGGAGAGGAAGATAAAAAAAACAATAAATAAAAAAATAAAAGTGACCATGTTAGTGAGTTAATAACTGTTGAACCACCCGATCGTTCTTAATCAAATTGTGAACATAGATGAAGTTTCGAACCTGGGAAGTTTTTTTATTATTTCATTTTGATTGTAGAACTTAGGAGAGGGGAGAGGAGGAGGGTAAATATATGAAAATGAAAAAAAGTATTAATTCTTAAGCACACGACCTATTTCGATCAAACTTTCAACATAGATAAGGTTTTGAAGTGAGATGTTTTCATTATTTTACTTTGAAGGCACAATGTAAGGGATGGCAAGGGTGACATATATGTAAAAATAAAATGAAATAAAATAAAATAAAATACAAGTGACCATAGGCGCCGACTTTGGGGGGGCAGGACACTTTTGTCCCCCCCCCCAATATTTAAAGGTGGGGTCCTCGCCCCCCCAATATAATCCAGTTTAGGAAAAATTAACAAAGAGGAGTAAGAATTTCTGACGTAAACTTCGTCGTACCTCTAATTCAATATTAGGAACAGCCTTCTTATTCGATAGAAAACGCCACTTTTAAAAATGTTGTGTTTAATAGAGCAGTGAAGCTTCAACCAACATTATCGCAGCACTGATATGACAAGGGAAGATCAATGTGGTGCGCAAACTTGCAGTGAAGTTCCGAAATTTTGAACTTGAATTTGTTTCAGGCAAATTTGATTTCGGTTGTGAATTTCGCAGCGGAGCGGATGGAGCGGGCCGAGATTCTGTGGGGAGAGGCTTTTATCAAGCAGTTGATAGAAAACGTCTGAATATGATGATATATTTAGTCATTGTTTGCCCCCCCCCCCATCGGCGCAAATCTGTCTTCAACATTGGGGGGACCGGTATATATATAACCGATGTTCAAAATATTTATGAAGTTCAAAAACAATGCTGTGGAGGATCAGGGGAGCAGAGTTGTCTTCATTGGCGTATAGGGTGCTATCGCGCTCAAGCTCGCCCCGTAATAAATTTGTTAGTTTTCGCATTCCACTTAGAACAATAATCAATAATCCTTCTTAGCATTTCTAAGAATTTCATTGACTTCCCATTTTCTTATGCTCTTTGTTCAGAAATAATACTGCATTTGTCAAATTTCATTCTAAGTAAGAATTGCGTTCTTTTTCTTTCTTTTGTCCTTTCTACTTTTCTGTTTCTTTTTCTTGATGTTACTTTCTTTCGTTTCGCCTATCATACTTTTGAGCGTTGTCAGTTGTAATTCAAGTCGGCCGTCGTCAGTAACACCAAAACTAAGAGGAGTTGATAAGCGAAACTGATGTTCCACACCAACTTGCGCGGATATCAACATAACGGGGCTTTTGTTATTATAGCAAAGGAAAAATGATATAGTTTTGTTATTTTAAAAACAAGGAAATGTTTGAATTAAAGAAAATCAAAACGGAGGAATAATTAACCCGGAAAATTAGATAGGCCAAGAGTATACTTTCTTTTTCTTCTATGGATAGAATAAAAAGTGAGATTCACTCCTAAATTTTTGTACTATATAGGATTATACTATATAGGATTTATCAGTCTGCAATTCTTGCCATTAAAATTTCAATTTATGCATAAATTAAAATACATTTAATTCTCAAACTCAGGTGGGCAATTGCCCACTTCCTTCCCTGTGTTGGACATTGATCTCGAAGCAAAATCCTAAAGGCACCCCTGGTTATCTTCAACATTGCGAGGTGGGCAGATTTGAGACTTACTCTAGGGAAGGGAGATGAAACCCATATTACGGTAAGGGGCTGCAGTGGCTCAGTTGTAGAGCGTTCACCTCTGGTGCATGGTCCCGGGTTCAAACCCTGCTCCCGCGAAGTGAACTTTGTAGTGGACAAACACCATGTGCGTGGGCTTATTCGGGGTTCTCCCGTTTCCTCCCACTTTCTTCCTTCCACCATTTCGTTCATTTCTCATTATCACAGTCTCCTTTAGCCCAGCCAGTATAACCGTGGGACATAAAACTCAAAGATTTTCATATTACGGTAGATGAATCTGATTTCTGAGGTGAACATGTTGTAGAGTATATTATATATTAGGCGATGTAGATAAAGTAGTAGTAGTACCTATCCGTATTACAAATCACTGCCGTAAACACATTCTGAAATCTGAATACATGCATATTTATAATTGGTATTTTTCCATTTAGGCATCAACAATGATCCACGTTAAAATTTTGGACACTTGTTTTATAATAATATAAATAATGATTTCCCCAAAACTATGAAGAAAGAAAATTATGTATGACACAACAATACTCTTATTTGAGCAAAATGATGATAATCTCAATAGCATTTCAGGAATCGTCACAGAAATCTGACGCATGTCATATACTCTTGCGTAACTCTAGGCATGTTTTTAAAAGTATTTGCTGCGATCAAATTTTTTGAACTCGTTTTGAGACATTTTTTAAAAATATTTTTTCATCAGGACTTCTGGCTAGCAACACAAAAGTTACCTGGTTGGGGGTCTGTGAACACCCCGCGCGAGTACTTAAGGGTTACAGATATAACCTTAAGTTTACGGAGAAAAATATTCCAGCAATTAAATTCTTTTCTTTGCTTACGAAGCATGAGTAGATGCCTAGACTGATACTACAAATAGATGAAATGCGCGTTTGCTGAAAAGATGGGTTCTACTGACATAGGGTAGTCTATATACTCTTCGTGTGCTAGGGCCTAGGAATGAGGAGGAGATAAGATTTCACATCAGGTTACGTCCCGCACAGTCGCACACCTTCATTTTCATTAAAAATGGAAAAGCCAAGAGAAATCAATTTCATCTCACTTTCTTTTGAGGCAGTCGGACACAAATCATCACACTTATCTGCAAAAAGCACTTTTCAAATCGGATTATTGGGGAAGCCTCAAGTTCCAATGTTGGGGGGACATGTCTCCCAATTACTCCGGAATTTGTGCCCGTACCTACAGCTGGGACAATTTTCCAGAATGAGGAGAGGGGCATATTCTCCTCTGGCATCTATTGCAATTTGTGCCCAAGTAGCGGATGTGGAACTAATGCATATTGATGAGACTACTAAACGCACTAGGGATGCGCACGAGACGAGACGAGACAGAATTTTCCTGACAAAATTCGAGTCGAGACAAAGCCCTTCTAATAGAAAAATGTACATTTTTCGAGTCAAGACATCAGTTTTACAGCACATTTTCGAGTCGAGACAGCCCCAAAGTTTGTCTCGTGCGCATCCCTACACTACAGCACGAAGTTCAGTTTGAACTACTACAGAATACGATTCTTTCTAAAAAAAAAAATAAAAAATAAAAATAAATGTACCGGTAAAAGCCAAGAGAAATCAATTACATCTCACATTCCTTTATGGCAGACGGACACAAATCATAACACTTATCCCAAAAAGCACTTTTCACGTCAGACTATTGGGGGAACTGTCCCCCCAGGTTCAAGATTGAGGGGACATGTTCCTCTCATCATCCCGGGATTTGCGCCAGCCCCCCCCCAATATTTTCTTCAAGTCGGCGCCTATGCAAGTGACTGTCTGTTTGACTTCTTCTTGCTTAAATCACCGAACCGTTCTTAAGCAAATTATCAACATAGATGAGGTTAGGACCAGGGGTGGTTTTATTCATATCCCTTTGACGGTAGATCTTAGGGATAGGAGAGGAGGAGGAGGAAAATATATAAAAATAAATAAAACTTAATAACTCTTGAACCACCTGACTGATCTTGATCAAATTTTCAACATAGATGACTTTCGAGCCTAAAAAAAAAGAAAAAAAATTAAAAATATTTTCACTTAGACGGTAGAACCCATGGGAGGGGTACAGGGGTGGGAGATTAATAAATAAAAATAAATAGAACTTAACTCTTGAATCACCCAACCGATCTCGATCAAATTTTCAACATACATGAAATTCGGGAATGGGATAATTTTTATCATGCCCTGCCGCGCAACAAGGGGAGAGGGATATATAAAAATCACCGAAAATGACCAATATCAAAGAGCGTTTTAGTAATAGTAAAAACGAAACATATTATTTTTTTTCTTAATTTAACCCAGCGAAATCGGGGTGCGTTTTAGATTCGAGGACGTCTTAAATTTGAGTAGGTAATTATCGAGAAATTCTTAATTAAAGATATTATTAACGTGCTATTAAAACTACTTTGCTAGTCATAAATATTTTAAATTTTATATCACATGCAATCATTCGGACAACAATATTATCCTGCGCTTGCACAGGACGTGCGCGTTTGCTAATTATTATTATTATTATCTATAGTTACGTAGCATTGAAAGCAAAAAAATTTTGGTAAATCAGAAGCAGTTGGTTGGTTCATTACAAGCTTCATAAACATGGAAAGTAAAGTATCAAGAACATACGTAACAATGAATTAGAAAAAAATAATTTGAATCCTTGACACTTTCAACAGTCCTTGCAAATTACAGTAAAATTCATGCATTAATATTTGTTGGCAAATAAATTCCTTGATAAAAATACAGCAGGAGAAAATTATTGACTACGAAACATGTACCAAACTGTCACTTTATAAATCAGCTGAACTAGTACTCGGTCTGGAGCCATATGGAGCTGTTTCTAGCTTACGTGATTTCTCTTTAAAAATATCTCTGCCGAACTTGATGGTGAAAATGGTGCCAGTGGAGGACCTTCAATAAAAATTCTCATCAACCAGTCAATGTATTTCATTTTTGAATTGATTTCGATAGTCCGTTTTCACGCTATTCATTGTTGAGAATTTACTTTCAAATGAGGAATTGGAAACAAGAAACAACCCCAAAATATTTATCAGATGAACGAATTTCGGAAAATGTTCCCCATTATTCTTCATAACAATTATCCCAAGTTGACTTCCCGGCAAATGTCTCATATTAGCGCACCAGAAAATGTTGAAGTCCACCCACTTATCAGGAATTATGTCAATTAACACTCTATTGTTAATAATAACCTTTCATAATGCTTGCAGAAGAAAATGATTTCATCCACCCCATTTCTTTCTTAGCCATGCTTTATCGAATAGGATTTTCATACAATTTATTAACAGATTATTTTCGTCCAAGTCCGGAAACCTATTGTAAACAATGTCGTGCAGATTTGTCCAAATATCTTTGTAGCTTCTAGAAGCTTCAACGGAAGAAGGATTTGTCAGCGCTATCCTTTCAAATTTCAAATTGTCTGAGTCTGAGGTCCCTTCAATTGTTTCAAAGAGTAACATCGTAAGAAGCTAAGAGAAAATACCGGATTTCGCCATTTAGAGAGGTGTATAAACGTTTGAGAAGGTTCATAGTGTATACAATGTCAATTTCATCCCCTTGCAACGCATGCGATAGTTTAGAGAAGTGATTCAGTATTTCTTTTTTAAAAGAAAGTAGCATTCACACAATAAACTTTGCCGACTTAAGTTTTCGAACCAACCACAATAATTTAGAACCGATTTGATGAGAAAATTTTGAATAGCAAGTGTCTCGAGCTGATTCACAGTAACCCCATAGGTTTTAGGCTGAAAATCCAGGGCCTGCTTTTTGTGAGGAAACCATCGCAGTCCCTCCACCTAGTCAGTGGCACTGAACAATTTTCACCTACTATTAATACAGCCAACTCCCGACACTGATCTAAACGAATGTGGCTTTTACGTTAAAAGTCATGCACGTCCTATAAAGAACTAAGTATTTCTGAATTTCTGAAAGGTAGGTCCATTTGATACAGTCAATTTAATACACAATTCAAAGCGATGACTGAGGCAGTGGACTGTAAGCAACCAAGCGCAATGTTTCTTCAATTCTTTTGTTACACCCTTTCTAGAGCCCAGATTAACGGAAGTCCAGATTAACGGGAACACCTTCATTGTTTTTCGTCATTTTTCACAAGGATGGAAAGAGCAACCGAGATAAACAATTCGGTAAGATCTACACTGACAAAAGATTATTGTCTCTATGAGATGAGGGGACCCTTTCTGAGTGAGGCATCTGCATTTTGAAACTAAGTGCGCTTCCTCGACTACAAAGAACAAGAACTGCGTCACTACTGAACTAGAGGTGAAATTGACTTCGAATTGGAAATAATAGATCTATGCATTTAATTCCGGGGAAAGGCTATAGCGAAACTTTAGAGTTTACTACTGGTCTTTGTATTCCATGCTTATTGTTGGACAAACTGTATATTGTTATATTCTTTGTCAAGTTTAGCGAAATCAGAGTTTTACGATAGAAGCAGATTCAACAATTAGGCTCCGAAAAACAATGAAAAGGCTGTTATTCCTTCATATATATATATATATATATATATATATATATATATATATATATATATATATATATATATATATATATACACAAAGAGAGAGAGAGTGTGTGTGTGTGTGTTTGTCCTTTTGGTCGGGATATTTTTTGAGCTAGGTTCGTGGAGTCTCGCGAGGAGATGTTCCAAATATTGTATGTTGGTTTTTACAAGGGGTAGATAAATACTTTAAAGAGAAGTATTTCGTAAAAGTATAAAACCCAAAGTTCTTTATTGTACATTTGTTACAACGTTAGGAACGTAAATGTAAAAAATACAAATAATAACAGTATTACAACAATTATGAACAATAAAACTCTTTCATATAGGTTCTGTGTTTTTTACTGTTCTATTGGAACAGTTTAGTCCTTACTTATTTAGAAACGTGAATATTAAAAATATATTTGCAACGTTTAACGAGAGGGATTGTAGAACTATTAATGAATTTCCGACCCTTCCCTTTACAATGTGCAACATGGTAACTCATAGTTAGTTCAATTGAAATTGGTTGGATTGTCACTCTCGTTAAACGTTGACACAATTGTTATAATCTATCAAAGAAACAAACAGAAAATACTCTTAAAATCAGAACTAATAGATAAATTATTATGTTCCATTGGTCTCTTCCCATCACCATTACTATATTATATTGATTAAATATGTGGGCAACAACTACCATCTTTACATGCTTGAGCTAATTGATCGTAGAAATACATATAATCTTGCTCCAGACTTCTCTTCGTATTTTGTAAATCACTGAACTTACGTGTGGTTATAGGCAAAAGTTCAGTATACAGGAGTGTGCGTACCATTATAGCATTTGATGTGGCAATGGCATCCACGTATCGCCGAAATTTAATTTAATACTTATTCCGAAATCTATGGTTACATTATATCGTAAAGTTCAAACATTTGTAACTTCAGGATAAACTTTCATTCCTCCGGTTCTTATTGTAGAGTTATGAACAGGACCGTATTTATAAAATCATGGTACGTGACAGATGTAACAATGTACGGCTTTGGATTAGTCCTAGCAGCCTTCATGACGCGGACTACATGAAGGTATATATATATATATTTTTATTAGCGATTTTCCTTTATATCACACTATGTGCGGTATCCCCTTTCATCTGTGTATGCCCAACTTCTAGATATTTCTATGTAATTGCAACCATTGTTTGAATTGCCAGGTGACGTATAGTAATTGGCCATGTTAACATTTCGGTTCTGACTTGTATATCCGTCACTGCATATGATTATCTCTGTTGGATTGTGACTTTCAATTTCTACTTTGAGAAATGATTCCGTAAGTGACGAGATGTTTATACTTCCTACACCCCCGCTTCCCTCATGCCACACAAAGCAACGCTCATCGAGTATGACCATGCTATAAATTACGTATTTGTGTAGCTTCAACCTCGTCTTCTAGTACGATGCAGATGACTTCAGGTTAGGGCACAGTAAAGTTTTTTGAACGTGAACATTATACACTAGAACACGTGAATTATTCATGACAGTTTTTCTCCTCACGAGCTGCTCTTTTTCTTTCTTTCCTTTTCTTTTTATCTTTTTTTTTTGTTGAAGATACTATTCATGTTCGTTCCATGAAAATACTCCTACTTTGAAATGCTGACATTAGTTGCATTGACAAACTGATATTCTTGTGCACAGTACTCATGAATGTTTTCCACCCTCCATGAAATAGAGCATTTCTCTTAGTAGAGAAGGCTTTGTACTCTTCATAAAGAGCACAAGAAGAGCGACAACTTGGTTCTAGGTATGCTTTTCTGGAAGTTGCTCTGCAGTAATGGGACTCCATCTTTGAAAGTGGATCTTAGAACTTCATCGCACTTTGAACATGAGAACTTGAACGTGTTCTTGGTTAGCGTTTATTGTAGATTGTTACGACGATTTTTTCAGTACCTAGTCTCTAACAACTCTTTCACCATTTTCTAAGGAGGATAGAAATATTGTTTGGAATGCACACTGTCCATGACCTCTTATGTGCAGATAATACTGAAGTGAAAATCCCTTGGAGGAAGATTCTGGATATTAATTCTTCCTTCTATGTTGTGTAGCTGTATGTTGAACCCAAGATGTAATTAGAGTCCTCTAAGCATCCCATGACATCTTCCGAAATCTATCAAATACATTTTCGTCCTTCTTCTGTTATTCTACTACAAAAGTAAAATGAAAAATCCTGATTTCTTTTACATTTGCATCGCTCTTTCAACTTTCTGTTTCCTGTTGTTACACCTACCTAATGCTGAAATGGAAGTAGCTGACAATATCTCAACTTGCATCGAAGTAATTCATTGTCGATACAAAAAAGAAAAATCTACATACAACGTTTTGCAGGATTGAAAATCCGCTACAAAAATAAACAACATATTTCAATTCCTTAGACTCTGCTATTATTAGCCGGATACTTACGGTATTTTGCCAACTGATGAAACAAGTTCTGCCAGATACAATCTTGGTGTGAACTAAAAATGCTCTAATTACTTTAATATGCGAGGTATTGCGAGATACAGAACGAATATATATATATATATATATATATATATATATATATATATATATATACATTGTGCTGGTGAAGTAGATCGATAAACCGAAACAGGTCATTCCTCACATCAAAGTAAGGAAATATTTCATATGAATCTGTGATCACAAGGGCATAGTTTCAGAGCTTGAGCTGTCGAAAACCGTGAGAAAATGACATTTGGAGGTAAATATATCTAAAACTATTAGCCGTTGAGCTGGCGCGGCATGTTATTGTTTTAGACTTGTACTCTGCTATATCAAAAAATACAAGATTTTGAATTGTTCAGTGGCGGCGACACAATTGAAAAAAAGGTTCAGAATTTTGAGATCTGTGAAAATATGTGATGGCATTGATGTGTCATAATAATATGTTATGGTAATCGATATAATATACGATTAAATTTACATATGCTGAATGCAGTTCGTACACAACTTAGTGTGATTACTGTAATTACCACTAGTGTGATTACAGTATACGACCAGAAACGACAGTTAACAGTTTCAAGTATTAATTATATTTAGGCTATATTAGATTGGAGTAATTGTTAGATTCAGATTGCCATATGTTATATATCTGGTAAAATGTGTGCAAATATTTTCATAATAATAATAAAAAAATAATTACCAAATTGGCACAAACGATGTGACTTCTGCTGAGTTTTGAACTCTGCTTTCTATTGACAAAGTTTCTAATACAAACTGTTATGTGTATTACACATACTATAAAAATTGCATAGTGCTTTAAGTTTTGAATACCAAATATTCTCAGAGTTCCAGCTAAGAAACTGCCTCTTTAAGCTAATATTTATAGAATGAACCAATATGTTAATATTGCAGCTTTTAATGGATATTATCTTCTTTTTAAAGGTTTCCTTTCGCTTCAGACGGACGAGATTCCAGGCAATGCTGGAATGCTGGATCAAGTGAAAGCAATTCAATGGGTTAATCAAAATATCCAATATTTCGGTGGTGATCCTAATCGCATTACTATATGGGGACAAAGTGCTGGATCATTGAGTGTCCATTTCCATTTAGTCAGCCCATTGTCAGCAAGTAAGTTTGCAATGTTTCAAATAACGTTAAGGAACTTTCGCATATACCTAACATTCAGAAGCTTGTGATTTTTATTTACTAATAGCATCTTATTGAAAAAATTAACATGTCTTGACTACTTGTTATTCGTAATTGAAGCACTGTATGCGTTTATTTATTCTGGTCTAGTTCTTAATTATATTCTATATCTTAATACCACTATTGATTCATTTCTTTCATTATTTTAGTCACCTTCTTCTACAAAAGTCTACTCTACCATTGCGTATAGACTATTGTTGCCTTAACCCATAGCTTCCAATTTTTAAATTTTTTTTGTAGTTTCTCACTTTACTTGGTCTATTTAGAGTCCGAGTAACACAAAAATGTGACAATTCATTTTTCTGAACGTTTACCTGTGCACAGGTGACCGCCCCAAAAATGGGGCAATGGGAAATGGAGGATAGGTTACATAAAAAGGACCAGTAAAGGATAGCAGCAGTTTGGTATATACTTTAGAAGCAAAGAAACAGATTGAATTTGAAAGTTTTGTTTCATTTAGCACATTATGTCTTATATTTTCTAAACTGGAGTAAAGAAGTATTAAAAATATAGAATTGAGAAAAAAGCATACTTATAAATGAGTTGTTTTTGTACCTTTTAGTACTTTGATCAATTTCATTTTCTCATTATGTTAGGTTCTTTCTTATTCAAAATCAATATATATCTTGTACAAATGTTATAGCTGTATATTGTTAACTGACATAAAACTCAGGCACCTCAATAATGGGGCAGTAGGAACTGTAGTCACAGTGGCAGTATTATTTGCATATGTTGTTGGAGTAGATTGGTTACATAACTACCAGCGCACTTTCCCCCTCCACCCCCTAACTAACAAAAACTATGAAGCCGCCACTGTGCACTTTGACACAGAGGGATACCCCAAAGTGAGATTGAATATGCTTTTATGACATTTAAAATCATAAAAACTTACAATCCTACACAAAATATATTTATCGCATCTTAATCTCCAGTTTATAAGCTTTCATTTGACACTTGAATCATGAAAATCCGTTAATAATTAGCTTTAAAAACTCAATGAGAAAGAATACATATAGCTTCGGAACAGGTGATCTGTCACTGATTCATTTTGAACGATTCCAGTACTAACATTGGAACATCACAACACGAGATCATAAGAAGTAGGTTAAATAAATATGTTTAAAAAATCAGAGTTTATTTTAGCAAAACTGCCGTCGCAGAAATCCTAGGATCCATCTGAGAGGTCAGCGCTGATGTTGTTGTTGTTGTTTTCCCCCCAAGATAGATCCTAGGATTTTTTGTTCAATTTCTATGTGCCTTTCTTCTTTCTTTCTTTCCTTCCTTCCTTTGAGGTCTGTAAGTGAACTTGTGGCTTTCCACCCAGCCTCAGTATAGCTACCTATCTGAGTACGAGTCACAACATTCACCCACACAGCTCACAATCTTATTGCATCCATCCCATCCCATCCCTGGCGCCAGGTTCCCCTTCCTTCCCTCTTCCTTCCCCCCTTTTGCTGCCCCAAGTAACAGAGACGCCCAGCCATATCCACACATGAGTCAGAGGTGAGAACACTGTAACCATCTGTGATGAAAGACAGCAGTATAGCTCAGTTCACTTTACAGTTCCTTGAGAAATTACAAATTTATACCCCGGCCGTAGATATAAATTTGCAATTCCATGGCGAGGATTCGAACTTACATTATCAGCTACGAACCACAAGCTTTTTGGAACTGCGCGCTAACCAACTGAGCTACGGATTAACGCTGTATATATGAGTGAAAATTGGTCCTTATATATGAACAAATACTTCTACAAGCAACGCCATCTATTAGCAAAGTGATAAACTACATGATATACAGCACTATCTACTGAGTAGCTGAGTAACTTCTTAGAATGTCCACCTAGCTAGGAAATATAGCTAAAACATCAATGTTCAAAAAAAGAAAAAAATGTCAGTGTTGCCAACTAACTTGCTCAATATTATAGTGTTTACCCAAAATATTTTTAATAGGGTAGTCTTACGTCCCCATAGTTATAATGTGCTAACTCATCAAATAAAAAAGTTGGCAAATTTCTGAACAAAAATTATGAGTTGGTATACACTGCAAAAATAAAAATTCAGACATTTGAAAAATAAAAAATACTAGCATAATCTTCACAAAATTCTAAGACTTTTTTAAAGAATAACATTTTCCTGAAAACTCAAAAATAAACCCGTAAAAAATTCCCGAAATTTTGATTTTTTTAAAAATTCTCTGTAACTTCATCGAATATTAACCGATTTTCAAAATTCAAACGACATTCGACAGAGAAATAAATTTGCCATCTTGCGAATGTATTGTGGGTTGCATACCTTTAAGGATACTATTCCGAATTTGTTATATTTCCGTTGCTTATTAACCGATTTTCAAAATTCAAACGGCAATCAATAGACAAATAAATTTCCTATCTATCTTATAAATTGGATAACTCTAAGGATATAATTACAAAAAACTCAAATAAATCTCTTATTTATGTATGGATATTTAAAATTCGAATGACATTCAAAAGTACTGCTTCTCCTTATGCATTGTGTATGTTTAACGATCTCAGTTTTATGGCTTTATCACCATAAAACACTTAGAACATACTTAAAATTACAAGTTCGGATACTCATAATGGAATCTTCTGTTAACTTCGTTCTCTATAGGAAACAATGACTTCTTAAACTCTGTCCACTGATCGTAATTCAAGCTGAATAGACAACCGTTAATATCAAAAACTACTTGAACTTCGGTTTGCACATTTTTCACAATTACATTGAAGTTATTAGTAAGAATGAACTTCTTTTGGGGATCCATTTCTAAACACTCAATTTTTTACTTCTGACAACATATTTTTGTTCATTTTCGTTCATTTTTGGATTTACATACAGAACTCAACAGTTGGATAGTTACCTTTTAGACCAGTGTATTTGATTTTTATTCCATCTTTAGCGATCTCATCAATCATTTTATCTGTTAAGTGTTTTGTAAATCTAGGTAAAAGAAAAACCTTGAACTTCTTACACTCAGCTAATATGCTCTTCCCAAACTTAGTTTTAATCTTTTCCATTTTCACAATCTTATATTCTGTATTTAATTCTAATTCTCTTAATCCAATAACCTCTTTTTGTTCAAGACTTCCAAGCTTGTTTAAAAAATCAACGTGTTTTGCCATCGTATTTATTATATAGAAAATCAACCTTCAATTTTTATCTTCACCAAAAAAATATTTAATCATTTTTATCAATTTCGTTTGATGGAAAAACTTCCATAAAACAATCGTTAATGAAAACAGTTTGAGGGTATCTTTTCGATACCCTTATGCCCGTTGATATTTTGCTAACTAACTAAAACTCTTCTACTACTTTTTCATTCTTGGGATCATATGTAAAGTTCTTTCGCCCAATTAAAATCGCATAACATATAGTATCACCAGCCACAGCTTCTGCAAAGTCTACAACAATCTTTATGTTTGTTCTCTCATTTACCGATACATTCTTCCTCTTACTACAATTAATCACATACATTGGCCTGTTATCTATAAACTCTTTAGGGTCATAGTACATTTCGGTGTTACCACATGTTATTCTCTTAAACGCAGTATAATCTTCGTACATCTTAAAGTAATCCTTGTTAGCAATATCTAAGTTTCTTGATTCTTTCGGAAATACCTCATTCTTCCCATTCTTAAGATAGATATTATTTACCTTACAATGATCAAACTTACTTGCATCTGCTGTTTGTTTACCACTTCTATCAGTTTGAAACATTACAACTACGAAATCAGGCATATCAAATTGTCTAGAATTAAATTGAGTAGTAACATCAAACTCCAAGAAAGAACCTACAACAGTCTTTTGAACACATTGATAAGTATGGAATGAAAACATGATTTTTGGTTCTTTAAGAATGCTCAACTTTAACTTGTTTTCATAATTAGATTCGTATTCAACAATAGGCATTCTTATCTCCATACTTTTTATTGTTATTTTTCCATCATGAGGAGCTGCTCCTGATCCAGCCCATTTGTACAAGACATCGTTATTGTTGTTAGCTTTTGTAAAAGTTATTCTCAATCCACCTTTCCACCTAACCTCTTTATAATCACTTAAGAAGCCTGGAATTAATCTTAATGGATACAAAACGCTAAAGTCCTTTCTTAGACCAAGTTTATCATCTGTTTCAAATCCTGCTTGTTTTAAATATTCAACTTCTGGCTTGGAAATCTTTAATGTTCCGACAGCTGTAGATGTAATTCCAGGTAGCTCAACCTTATCTATAACAACTCCATGCTTTCTAACCTCAATTTGAGAAAAGAAGAATGGGAAGAAGTTATCTACAAGTTTTATAGTATCATTTGCACCAAATGTTCCTCCAGCTGATGCACCAACAACTTCAAAAGTCATATGACAATCTGCTTTGTGTGGATGTATAAAGCCGTCCCATACGTTGAAATCAAACTCAATATCTTTGTTAGCTTCATTCAAATTATTAAATGTTCTTGTGTTAGCTTTAAAACTTTGTAACTCATAACTTTCAATACTATCCATTTATTATAAAGAAAATCTTGAAACAGCGCTTTATGGTAAACACCATCAAGCTATATAAATATTAGCATTGTCGTAAAGTCGACTGAGGAAAAATTTTCTGAAGCTTATAATCCCCATCCCAACTTAACCTTAGCATTCATAGCAGTACCAACTCCAAAAGCAGCTAATCGTTCACCAATTGGCGCATCACTACTAAATGCTCTTTTCCATGCTTTAGTTTCCAGTTCCTTATCTGCAATATGTCTCGATTCTGTATCTTTATTGTCTCTGTAGTATATATCGTGTTCTTTACAAGCCTCATCTAATGGGTTAATACCTTCATCACCTCTCTCTAACCTTTCTTGAAGCTTCGTAAAAGGCCCGCAAAATCTGAAGCCTGGTATATGTAACTCTGGTATCCCCTTCATGTTTAAAATCTTATTCATTAGTCCTTTTCCAAGCTTCTCATCATTCCAGAATCGTGGTGGTAATGTATTTAAGATCTTAATCAAATAACCTATACCTTTTGGATCATTAGGAATAAACTGTGAAAGCTTATTATTAATCATACTCACTATACCTACTTTCTCATTGTAAAAGTTATCATTTCCAGCCTTTTCTTCTCCATCTATAACTATTAACCTATCTATAAGCTTTCTCACATCATCCATCCATATATATTCTTTAGGTATCTCTGTATATTGTTTAATTCCTTCACCAGTCCTTTTAGGTGTCGTGTTCTTTTTAGGAGTTGGAGGTAAAGTTGGTTTAATATAATTATCCCAAATAGGCTTGATAATATTAATGTACTTTGAACCCCTACTAGATGCTACCTTTTTATCTCGATTATATTTTTGGAAGGCAGCATCTGATTCTATAATTATTTCCTTGTACTGTTCAAAATCATCATCATCATAATCTTCAATGGTTTTATTAGTATTCATCGTTAACAATTCCCATAGACATTCTGTTCCTTTATAAGATTTACCATTAATTATCAAATCATCACCATTCACTTTAACTTCCAAATTTCCTATCTTGTTTATTATTTTTCCATCTTCTTCTGCAGCTCTTATTCCAAACACAGTGTCATTTCTTTTACTATAATATTTCGTTGCAATCTTACCAAATGACTGTGCTGTTGTTAAAGGTTCTACTCCTTCCACTTTGTCTTTAATCTGTTTTCTCATTTGTTTTATTTCTCCCGTTATAGGCGTATCACTACTACTTGGAGAACTATCATAAGCTGTCTTTTTAGGTGTTTCTAATAGACTAGGATCTATTGAAGCCGTCTTATGTGCAACTGGAACAAGTTCAGTTATTAGATTTTTATTTTGCTCTGCTACTTCTTTGATCTCACTTCCCAAGTTTTGAATAGCATCGATTACAGGTTGCTCTTGTGTCTTAAATTTATCGTATATACCTGCTCTTTCTTTCTTCCAAGATTTGAAGCCCTTTATCAAGAACTCCTTCAACTTAATATTCTTATCAATTTCTTTCTCATCCATTTATTGTATAGCAAACGAACGAACGAACGTCAATGAACGTCAAAGAACGTCAATAAACGTCAAACAACGTCAATAAACGTCAAAGAACGTCAAACGTTAAAACGTCAAACGTCAATAAACATCAAACGTTCAAGAAGTGTTTTATCTTGTTCCTATACTTACCATTGTTTACCTTCCTTGTCATATCAATTACTATGAAACCATAATCTTCTTGCCAACATTTTGAACATATCTCTTTAAATTTATCATAAGACATATCTCCCCCAACAAACTCATTATACACATGTTTAAGATTAGTATCATCTTGCCTGAATATACATAGGAAGTTGACGTTATCTCTTATAAGCTGTTTAGGTACTTTTGAATATGTTTGTGCAAGATAGAAACAGTCTAAATGTCTATGCCTACCTCTTGTAAAGTAATTTCTAACAGTATCTTGATTCTCCAAAATGTAATCATCAAACACAACAACAGAGTATTTTTCACATTCATCAATAGGCACAATTGAATCATTACCGCTTAAGAACGTTGCTATTTGCTTCTTAAACTTTAGTTCTGCCTTTTCAAATCCATCTTTTAACTGCTCATACTTTGGCTGATTCATGCTTTTAGAATATATGTAGAAGTAATTATTGTTTAACCAACCTGGCTGTAATAAGAAGTTAAATAGCAAAAACGTTTTACCAGACCCCGACGAACCTACGATAAGACAACGAATATCATCAGGTATAAGCTCTCTATTTCTTTTCTTAGCTGTTGTTTCTTTTATCATCTCTTTTACTTCCCAATTAATAGTTTTCTTACTCATTTATTATAGAGAAAATCGTTCTTTTATGATTAGAGAGTACTGGCCAGACTCGTTGATGAAGATTGCTTTACCATCACAACGGCCGTCGATTTTCCCGACGTCTGTAAAAGACTTAAACTCGCGCCTGTCTTACGTAATGCGAAGGAAACAGTTGAAACGTTTACAAGACTTTTAGGCCCTACACATGTGAAGGGCCAAAGATTAGAGTTCTTTAACAAATCAAAAGGAACAAACAAGCTTGATCTTCTTATCTCGGGCACATACTACCACCCAGACATCATAGTTCACATTGCGTCATGGGTTTCAAAAGTGATTGCTTTCAAAGAGTTTGAGGATGAACTGTAGGGTGAGCGTTTTGCTCACCCTTAAGAACATTTTGGACCTCCGAATACAGCGGGGCAAATTTTATGATCTTATATCTTTAAGTTGTTCTCTGATCTTAAGCAACGTATCTTTTATATATTCGCCATCCATTTCACCATTCAATGTTATTATCATCTCTAACTGTTCTTTAAATGAGTTAATACACGTGACAATGGTTTTATATTCATCTTTTCTTTTGCTTATGTTCAACTTCGAAGACAAACCTGTTATTATAGCACTTCCAGTTGCAAGAGACGTTGTCAATATCGAGTAAATTGTTACAGGTATAAAAATATTAATAAACCCAGTTGTTGCAGAAAGAATAACTGATAACGTGATCAAAGTGTAGTATGCATATTTAACAATTCGTAGTTTTCTATTTTTCTTCTTTAAACTGCATTCTAACTTTCGAATGACATCTTCTATTAACTTGATTACTTTCTCTCTTGGAATATCTCTAGGTAAGTCAAACTCGTTCATTTATTATATAATAAATGGCTAAGGTATTTAAGCTAACGAGTGATACTTCGGTTTTAAAGAAGAAACTCCATTACGAATTAGACAACAAGAGCAACTATTTAAGAATAGGGCTAGTTGGGTTTTACAGTACATATCTGACACCAAACATAACAACACAAAAAAACAGTTTCTCATACGGTGATAGACAAGTTTTTATACCAGAAGGGCAATATAGCTTAAAAAGTCTTAATGAATATTTAAAATCTCATTCCAAAACATAACATTATCAGATCATTTAAGAAATAGAGTTAAAATTGAAACTGATAGTAATGATGTTACAATTGGGAGTATAGGCACTGTCCTTGGGTTTAATGTTTTTGAAGTTTTAGAAAAGAACAAAACACATATTGGAAGTAAGTTGCCAAAGTTTCATCCGTTTGATACTATAAATGTTCACTGTTATATAGCAGATGGCATGTTTGTTAAAGATACAGAATACACACATAGAGAAACAGAGTTCATAGCATCATTCAAAACAGATGCTGAGTTCAAACATAGTATTATTTACGAGCCTACTTATCCATTATTTTTCCCTGTATCCAAAGACAAGGTTGACAATTTTGAGATAAGGATAACAGATGAGAATGATTCCTTAATTGATTTTGGTGGAGCTACAACAACTGTACTTTTACAAACCAAGATTTTCTCTTAAATAAATAGGAAGATTTGTTCTATTAAAGGTTGTATGTTTAGTGTTCCATATAACGAACTATAGGATCTAAATATTGATCATGTATTAACAAAGAAACAACTTAACGATAAAGTTAAGAAAATTAAAGAAGGTAAAGGAATGGATTTAACTTTAACTACTGCACAAATGAAAAAGATTAAGAAAGAGCATATTGGCGGTTTTATTTTTACAATTCCAGCCATTCTAGCAGCTTTAGGAGCAGTTGGTTCATTAGCAGGTGGTGCAGCAGCGATTACTAAAACTGTACTGGATGCTAAGAAGAATAAACAAGAACTTGAAGAACAAAAAAGACACAATATGGCTATGGAAGAAAAGCAAGGGGCAGGTAAACCAAAGAAGTCAAAAAACTAAAACCATTGACCAACTTCGATATAGAGAGGTTGGCTAAAAAACTAAAGATAAAACGATTTAGAGGTGTATTTATGAGTGATGAACTTCCACAAAAACCCTATGTAAATGAGTGTGGTGTAGTTAACCTTGATAAATCTGAAAACATTGGTACTCATTGGATATGCTATTGGAAAGATAACAACATAAAGTACGTGTTCGATTCTTATGGTGGTGTTCCTCCTAAACAACTGGTACAATATCTTGGTACCGAAAACTTACTTTACAATGACGAACGAATACAAGACTTTAACTCAGTTATATGTGGTCATCTTTGCGTTAAGGTCTTAAATCTTCTAAATCAAGGGTATTCTTTTAGCGACGTTATGTATATGATTAAAAATGATTAAGTGCTTTTATGGTTTGTATCAATAAAAGTTTTGCTTTAAGATAAATATGGAAGCTATACACAATAGATTTTTAGATTATTTTGAGAAGCATGAGGATGAACTAGATGCACTAGATAGATATAATTTTTATCAGTATTTTCAGGATTTTAGCAAGATAGACTTAAACGATAAAAACAACGTATACAATGTTATTGATCTATGGAAAAGGTTAATACCAAAAGTTTTGTACACGGAAGAAGAGTTGAGAAAGTTACGTCCAATAATTACCTTAAAGGACTTGTTGTCGAGTTATAGCTCTAGGCCATTACAATGCAGTTATTGTGGTAGTAAGTCATTAACAAAAGGTATGAGTAGTTACATTTGTGATGATTGTTCTGTAGAGAATGGCTGGGTTTACAGTACTTGTGAAGAAACGAAAGCTGCTTGCGTACGAAAACCATGGTATGATACTATAAAAAGATTTAAGTTACAGCTATCTCGTTTGTAAGCTTTACAGGATAGAATTATTCCCGAAGAGGTGCTCAAGGTGTTAAATGATGAACTTAGAGATATACCAAGAGATTTAATATCAACAAAAGATGTTCTAGAAGTACTAAAGAAAAACAAATACACAAAATATTATGATGATGTCTATTTAATACACTATCACCTTACCGATCAAAAACCATTAAAATTACAACATATGGAGGAAACACTTATAAACGACTTCGAAAACTTACACGAGGTCTTTAGGGAGCTGTATCCGGAAAGAGCATTGTTTATTAACTTGAAATGTGTATTGCACTATCTGTTGAGAAAGCACGATGTTCATGTTGATATTGATTTTAAACGCTCACCTAGACAAATAGAGATGTTAAAGAAATGTTTTGAAAAACTGGGATGGGCATTTTCTGTATAATAAATGAGTATCGATATATTTGGTAATGTTAAAGATAGAAAAGGTGATGTTGATATTAGTGAAGAAAAATTAAAATTGTTGGAGAATTTAAATGATGTTGTTAGCGTAAGTCAACTTAGATCAATAGAAGCCCAATTAGAGAACGATAGAAAACGATTTGAAGATGCATTAGAAACGTTACAAGACACATACATAAAGAAAGAAGATTTTCAAAAGATTAGGATGGATACTACTAAACTGGTTATGCAGAAAGAAACCATGCCTCTACTATATCGATTAAAAGTTAAATACGTTAAGGAGCCAATCTTTAGAATATTTAATCTCTCTAACGGTTACAAATTTCTCTATAATGGAAAAATAATGCACATGAACTTAAGTTTGGATAAATACTTTCTAGATATATATTTGGGTGATACTTTGATTAAAGATATACCTTTTGACTTTAAGAAGAACGATATAATTACGATTAAACCAAATAAAAATTCTGCTATGGAAGAAGGACAATTATTGTTTGTTGTAATGTACATAGAGAGAGAGCTTTCCTAAAGACGTTTGCTATATAATAAATATGGATATCTTTGGTAATGTTAAAATGACATCAGAGTTAGATAATGCAGTTGTGAGAAAAGACATTGCTATGTTGAAAGAAGAGCTTAACTTCATCAAACGGAGTTATGATATAGAGCTTCATAGTCGATTGATATCAGAAAATGTTGAAACTCCGTTCTTTTTAATACATAATCTCTCTATCACATACAAATTTCTTTATAAAGGTAGGTTAATGCATATAGAGTCATCTTACAATACGTATTACATAGATCTATATTTAAATGATTCTCTAGTTGAAACTTTTCCATTGCACTTTAATACAAATGATAATTTGGCAATTAGACCATCTAAAGGTTCTGATCTGAAACATGGTAAATTACTATTGCTTCTTATGCATGTAGAAAGAGAAGACGAAGATAGTGATGATGATGGTGAGAATGTTGATAGCATAATATTAAACAGCGATAGTTATTGATTTTCTATATAATAAACAGGATGTATTGTGTTAAGTGTAAGAAATTGACAGATACGAAGAAAGATACCATTAGAATTGAACAAACAAAGAATGGAAGATATCTAAAGAAAGGTATTTGTTCTGTATGTGGTGTTACTAAAACCCAATTCGTTAAAAAGCCTAATTGACTAGAAGAAGGTAAAGGTGTTAGAGAAGACATTGTAGAAGAAATTCACAAACCATCTAGAAAAAACTTTGACAGATTAAGTGTGGTTATAAAAGGTATCGATGATCTTTGGCAAGCTGATCTTGTAGAAATGGATAGTGGTGTGTTAAAAGGTGTTTCCAAAATCAATAAAGGTTATAAATATTTGCTAACGATTATAGATGTGTTCTCGAAATATGCGTTTGCTGTTCCTGTTAAAGATAAGAGTGGGAAGAATGTTACAGAAGCATTCGAATCCAAATTAAGAACGAGAAAACCTAGTAACTTACAAACAGATCAAGGTAAAGAGTTTTACAATAAAGAGTTTAAGAAGTTAATGGATGAAAATAAGATTAATCACTACTCAACCTATAGTGGTAAGAAAGCTTCTGTTGTTGAGAGATTTAATCGAACGCTTAAGCAGAACATATGGAAAAGGTTCACAACACAAGGGAACTACAAATGGATAGAGATATTATCAACACTAGTTAAAGAGTATAATCATCAAATTCATAGAACAATTGGTTTAAAACCTATAGAAGTTAACAAGAAGAATGAGAGAACAATATTGGAGAAAGTGTATCAAAAAGAATATAAGCGTGTTAAGCCCAAATACAAGTTAGGTGATCATGTTCGTATAAGTAAGTCGAAAGGGTTATTTGAGAAAGGATATACACCTAATTGGTCAACAGAAGTATTTGTTATTAGTGAAGTTATTCCATCTAATCCACCTACATATAGAATTAAAGATTTAGAAGAAGAGGATGTGCAAGGTAGATTTTACGAACCAGAACTATTAAAGACGAAACATAAGGATGAATACTTGGTAGAAAAGGTGTTGAGAAAGAAAGGTGATAAAGTATATGTCAAATGGTTAGGGTTTGATGATTCGCATAATAGTTGGATAGATAAGAGTAATGTTGTAGTGTAAATATAAATGTTTGTCTTTTATGGTTATTATGCCATAAAAGGATAGTTTGAACGAGATAAGGGGATAACAAAACGATACCCCTCATAGCATATTTCCGGGGTCGGTATTTCGACTGTGGAAATTATCAAAAAATAAGTGGACCGAATTCGGGCTACTTTGAAAATTCATCTTACACAGTAATGAAACGTTACTCTCATAACATATATTTCCAGCGCTTGTATTCCAGCTGTGGAAATTATCAAAAATTAACAACACAACAAACTTCGAATTCGTCGGGATTCCGACCACTTCAGAAACTCATCTTACACAGTAAAACTAGCGGGTAACGAAATAAGCAGTCTACAGAGTTAATTTCTTATATAAAACCATCACAACGAATTCGTGGGGATGACTTTAAGATTAGTAAGAAGTAAGAAACTACTTGAATATTATGATAAAAATTAGCTGGCCTACATCCAAGCCAGCAAAACTCAACGTATTATATAGAGCCAAAAGGTACAAACAGTGATCAAAGATTTACTCTCATAGCATATATTTCCAGAGCTCACATATGAGCCGATTAAATCTTTCAAAAAATAACACGTGGTAACGAAAATGAAGTTAAAAATAAAGATTTTCTATATATAAATATGAGTACTATGGATAGTTCACTTAGCTTAAACGATATTTGTTATGAACAGATCAAGGATCAGTATTGGTATGGTATTTTTGGTGATTTCAAGTTGATTATAGATAAGAGTACAGGATATTTCAATGCTACCAAGTTGTGCCAAGATGGTGGAAAAAGATTCAAAAAATGGTTAGAAAACAAAGAATCAAAAGAGCTAATAGATTATATTTCCAGGGACCGAATTCAGGCCGATGAAATTATTAGAAAAGTAACAGGAGGTAAAGGTGAAACATGGAACAAAATAAGAGGAACATATGTATGTAAAGAGTTGATTTTGGATATATCTCGATGGGTTTCTCCTGAGTTTTATCTTAAATGTAATCAAATCATTATTAACTACTTCGTTAAAGACTTTCAACAGCTATACCTTACTAGCAACGATCAGCTTCAAACAAGAGTAGAAGAGATAGAACAACAAATGAACGATTTAAGAATAGAGAACACAAGACTTAGAGAGATAGCTGCAGAACATACAGAAGATCCAGGGAAAGTACACAAACTAGTTATTGTTAAAAATAATCTCTCCCCTATTCAACTACAAAAGATATTAGAAAAGTATGAAACAGACAAAAGAGAACAAGTAAAGAGCTATGAGAGTTACAGGTATTGGGTTGGAAGAATTCAAGAGTGTAACGTAAAGACAAGATTACAATGCTTACAAGAAAAATATCCAGACATGGCTATATTGTTTAAAACCAAAGACCCAAACTCGATTAACCTCCTAAACAAAGTAAAAGAAAAGTGTGATTGTGTTATTTCGCATCGTTGTCATGTAGATCTAAAGAATGCAGATGGAGAAGATGATGAGTTTGTTATTGATTTGTTTTTAAGTATAAGAGATTTGTAGAGGTAAAGGTAATAAGTTTTGGTTACAACTGGGGGCCAACAGCACTGGCTCCCTTTCAAACATACAACTTTTATGGTATAATAGCCATAAAAGATAATTAGTTATGCATTAACCCTCTGCTGCAACATCGTACGCTAAATTCAGCATACTACCTAAATCAGGATTATTATGATATTTTCTTATTATGGCTCTCCAATCTACGTAATGTCTAAATATATATATAAAATCTACAGAGAGGTCTTGATAAGTTGAAATGTTAGTCCAATGAACTCTACCTTCGAACTCTGCAATAAATTCTTCTGTTAAATTTTGAGACATTGAAATCATTTCCCAATTTACTTTGTCAGCGTAATCTCTTATAAAGTTTTCTGATAATTGACGAGTTCCAGATATGTACCACCAATTAACTCTATCTGCATGTTCTCGTATAAAGGCTTCAGAGAGTTCGTTTTTGTAAGATATAGCATCAAAATCAACTTTATCTATAAACTCATTAATAAATTCTTCAGATAGCTTTTGATGATACGATACTTCTTTCCAATCAACTCTATCTGCAAATTCTCTTATAAAGTCTTCTGATAAGTCTTGGCTTCCTGAAATAATCTCCCAATCAACTTTATCAGCGAATTCTCTTATAAACTCTTCCGATAACTCTTTCCATAAACATATTTCAATCAAATTAACTTTCTGTAGATATTTACGTATGAAGTCTTCTGTAATGTGATCATAGTTGTATTCCCCCTCATAATCATCATAGCCTATAGATAGCCATTGTTCATCAGTCAGTGAATCTAATATCTCATCTGACAAGTTCATAACGTTCGCATAGAGAATGTTTTGTGTAAGAAATGAGTTGTTTTCTTTAGTAGCCTTCTTGAACAAATGATCTAACATACCTAAGGATACGCTAAAATTTATTTTGTCTTTGTCATTATAACCACCAATATCTAAATGTTTACATACACAATCAAATACAGGTTTGTAAGATAATATTTCCTTAGCACTAGTCATGTTTGTTTTTATTCTTAGATTTTAAAATTTATTTCATTTTTGTTGGTTTTCTATATAACAAATATGGAGAAAGATTTTGATTTATTATATGATAGACTTGAACTAATTCATCATGATCTTAAACTCTTAGCAACACTACTAGAGAAGCAAATACTGTTAATGGAAAAAGAGTTATTAGTAACGCAGCAAAAAACATCTGATTTGAGTAGTGATGATGAATACAAATATGGTAGTGATGATTATGATGATGCTGCTGCTGCTGATGATGATGAGTAAGTTTACAAAAATGATTCAGTTTAAAATGTGTATATGTGACTTTGATGGGTTAATCCCATAAAAGCCGTGTTCTAATACAACGCTTAATATGTAGACAATGGCAGGAGTGTACAATGTTAAGCGTTGTACTAGGACAAATGAAAATGAACTGAAATAACCCGGTGAAGAGTACTAACGAAGATTTTCTATATAACAAATAAGATGAGTAATTATAATAAGTTTACTGTAATAGAGTTAAGACGACAATGTAAAGAGAGGGGAATCAGAAGATATTCCCGATTAAGAAAAGCAGAACTGATAGACCTTCTTAAACAACATGACGATGAACAAAGCAGAAGGCAGATTAGAAATGTATTCCCATTTAAACAAGAAGTAATTGAAGAACCAAGAATCAAAGTTGAATCACAACCAATCGATGTAAAACTTAAAAGCACAGCATTCAAATCAAGATTAGAAACATGGAGATTTATAACAACTTACAAAGAACATGATCCTCTAGAACAATATATCAATTCAACATCAAAAGCTTTAATAAATAGATTGAACATCAGCTTACAAAAACATGGATCGTTAAAGGCTAATCTCCTAATAAGCTGTCAATATAAGAAAGGTAAAGAGATTCAAGACATTTACTTCAACATCAATAACAAAGAGGTATTCCAATCAACCAATCTAAAAGAATTCATAAGTGATGCTAAACAAATATTACGAGCAAGAATGGACGAGTTCCAAGCTAGAGGTTCTGGATGGACTCTTACAAATATAAACTACTTGGAGTTAGCTCTTAATAAATATGCACCATATAGAGGATCATCATATAGAGAACTACCAAAGGAAATCAAAAGAAAACAAGCAGTTATCAATGTAAAGAACAAAGATGAAAAATGTTTCTTGTATTCAATTGCCTCTGCATTGCATCCTGTTGAAAAAGATCCTCAACGGCCACCAAAGTACAAGCAAGTTGTTAAGGACTTAGAAACAATATTAAAAGATATTCATTTTCCTGTAAAACTAAGTGACATCCCAAAAATTGAAAGACGGCTCAATATATCATTTAACGTTTATACATATAGTGATGATGGAAAATATACAATATACGTTTTATATCATACTAAAAACAAGAAAGACATCCATGTGAATTTATTATATGTAAAAGAACAAAATGAAGACCAAGTTAAAACACACTATTGTTGGATTAAAGATTTAAGTAGATTAGTAAGCAGCCAAATAACTAAATGGAGAGCTCGAAAATACTTATGTGATAGACGCTTGTTATATTTTTACTCACAAAGTGCATTAGATAAACACGAAAAAGATTGTTCCACTCACGAAGCTGTTAAGATAGAAATGCCACCGAAAGATACATACGTTGAATTTAAAAACTATCAATTTACGATGAAGTTGCCATTTGTGATTTACGCTAATTTTGAATGTCTGCTACATAAGGTTATGGGATGTAAACAATGTTATCCAGAAGATGAGTCATATACCAAAAAATATCAACAGCACAAACCATCTGGGTTCTGTTACTATATTGTAAAAAGTGATGGAAGTTAAACTAATCCTGTTGTGTATAGAGGTAAGAACACTGCTACTAAATTTATAAGACTGTTAACAAAAGAAGCCAAACACATATCGAACATATACAAACAAAATAACGAATTACCATTAACACGTAAACAGATAAAAGAGTTCAACCAATCCGAATCCTGTTCTTACTGTAAAGTAAAATATACACCTGAAAACCACAAGGTTAAACATCACGATCATATAACAGGAGAGTTTGTAGGACCTCTATGTAATAACTGCAATTTAAAAGTTAAAGTACCAAAGTTTGTACCAGTGATTATACATAACCTATCTGGATATGACTCTCACTTGTTTATAAAAGAGCTAGGATGTAATAAAGAACAAATAGAATTAATACCTAATAACGAGCAACGCTACATATCATTCAGTAAAAAAGTTGGAACCATCAAATTAAAATTCGTAGATTCATTTAGATTTATGGCATGTAGTTTAGACAAATTATCATCAAACCTAACGAGAGAACAAATGGTGCACACACAACACTTCTATCCTGATGAAGAACAATTTAACCTTGTAACAAGAAAAGGTGTTTATCCGTACGATTATGTTAACAATTATGATAGGTTTAGAGAAAGAAAATTACCACCAAAGGAAGCATTCTACAACAAGCTTAACAACACACATATAAGCGATGAGGATTATAAGCATGCAAAGAAAGTGTGGAAAACATTTAAAATTAAGAATCTCGGACAATACCATGACTTATATCTAAAAACCGATGTGTTGTTATTAGCAGATGTGTTTGAAAACTTTAGAGAAACATGTCTTAAAGCTTATGGTCTCGATCCAGCTTGGTATATGACAGCACCAGGTTTAGCTTGGGATGCAATGTTAAAGATGACAACTATAAAACTAGAGTTATTAACTGATTACGATATGGTATTGATGATAGAAAAAGGTATAAGAGGCGGGATTAGTCAATGCTCAAAAAGATATGTGAAAGCAAACAATAAGTATATGGAAGATTACAATAAGAATAAAGAAGATTCTTACTTAATGTATCTAGATGCCAATAACTTGTATGGGTGGGCAATGAGTCAATATATGCCGTATAAGGGATTCAGATGGTTAAGTGAAGATGAGATAAGAGAAATAGATTTCACAAATATACCTGATGATTCTGATACTGGTTACATATTAGAAGTTGATCTTGAATATCCTAAAGAATTGCATGACTATCACAAAGACTACCCATTAGCACCTCAAAACATGTGTCCACCTGGTTCAAAACAATCAAAACTCTTAACAACCCTATATGACAAAGAAAAATATGTAATTCACTATCGAAACCTAAAACAATGTCTTTCACTTGGATTAAAACTTACCAAGATACATCGAGTAATAGAGTTCGAACAATCAGATTGGTTAAAGAAATATATTGATTTAAACACGCAGATGAGAACTAGAGCAACAAATGACTTTGAAAAAGACTTTTATAAGCTCATGAACAATTCAGTTTTTGGAAAGACTATGGAAAATATTAGAAAGAGATGTAAACCTATAAAAATAGAATGTGATCCAACAAGAGTAGAAAAACTAATTGCTAAACCAAATTTTAAAGATAGAATTATTTATACTGAGAATCTATGTGCGATCATAATGAATAAAACAAAATTAACTTTCAATAAACCAATATATGTTGGAATGAGTATCTTAGATCTATCGAAATATTTAATGTACGACTTCCATTACAATGTGATGAAACCAAAATACCAAGACAAAATAGAAGTATGTTATACAGATACTGATAGCTATATATATCATATCCAAACAGAAGATGTGTACGAGGACATGAAAAACTACATTGATTACTTCGATACCAGTGACTACCCTAAAGATAACAAATATAAGATACCGCAAATCAATAAGAAAATACTTGGTAAAATGAAGGATGAGATTAAAGGCACAATCATAGAAGAGTTTGTGGGTTTAAGAAGTAAGATGTACAGTATAAAAGCCCCCCAAATAGATTTAACAGATAAAGACTTTAGAGGTAAGTTCGATAAAGAAAAGTGTTGTAAGAAGGCTAAAGGTGTTAAGAAGAGCGTTGTGTATAAAGAACTTTCATTTAACGAATATAAGGACTGTTTGATTAGCCAAAAAGAATATTATAAGAAGATGAACTTGATTAGAAGTTATAAGCACGATTTGTACAGTATAGAAGTAAATAAGTTAGCTTTAAGTTGCGTGGATGATAAGAGATGTGTTTTAAAGGATGGGGTCAATACCCTACCATGGGGACATTATAAGATAGAAGAAAAATAGTTTTAGATTGTAAGTTTTTAGATGTAAGTTTTTATGATTTTAAATGTCATAAAAGCATATGTGCAGTGCAATTACCCAATCTCGCTTTATGCTATCCTTCTGTGTTAAAGTTCAATGGTCAGTGGCGGATATGTAATTTTTTTGGTAGTCAGGGGTGGAGGGGGAAAGTGCGCTGGTAGTTAGGTAACCAATCTACTTGTTGGTTTGCGTAACTTTACCTGATACTTGCAATGTGGATGTATATAGATAACGATATTTACAATACTTGATTCTTGTATCTGCGTTACCCACATTTATGGTAACTTTAGACTCTCTCTCTCTCTCACACACACACACACATACACACACCTATACACGTATTTGCGTACTTGTTAGCTCCGAGTTGGGAAACCGACTTATTGGAACCAAATGTGCATAAAAAACTGAAAGAGATACAAGAACAAGAGTGAGATCAAAATCCATGACTTTTATTGATATTTGCTGTGGGAAAACACTTATGTTTTTCGGATAGATGAACCGGACTTTTGATCAGGATTTTGTACTGACCAGATCCAACATATGAATTTAAATGTATGGCACATTTGACACTTCAAGGAACAACTTAATTACATTGAAACATGAGCACACAGTACAAATATTGCACATTAGAAAATGACTCTTACAACTTTGGTACCGTTTGTACGTAAATTCTAGAATTCGAAAATGTTGTAATAATCCTGGTCACTGTGTTAGTTAATTGTTGTGGCCATCATTCTTATATTACTGAATGCGTCTCTAACAAGAGAACTTACGGAAGTGTAACTCACCGATTTGAATATACTTTGTAGACTTGTAGAATATCGAAAAATAATCGACACGTATTTTTTTTCGGTAATGCTGCGAGTTTAAGGTCCCTCAGTAACTCTTTGAACATTAGGGAAGATTTTGAAGCATAGACAGAAAACAATCATTTAATGTAGGAGAAAACATAGTCCCAGGGAGGTTTTAGGACAGCTGATTCAGAATCTAACGTCAAAATTAAAAAATTCAAAATGGCGGATCCAATATTATGGTTACAGTTACAAAAGTCTTCTATTTTGAAATGGTTTGCAGTTAGCCAAGAACAATCGTAGTTGGCAGGGGTCACTGCGAGAAGATTGCAGACCGATTTGAAACCCCTTTCTGTACTTATTTTATCGGTATGTTTGGTTAAAGTGAGTTCCCTCACCTCTCGGTATTCGGGGTGCTTGTTTAAAGTGAGTTCCCTCACCTCTCAGTATTCGGGGTGCTTGTTTAAAGTGAGTCCCCTCACCTCTCAATATTTTGGGTCCTTATTAAAAGGGAGCCTCCTTTCCTGTCACTATTCGGAGTACATATTGAAAGTGAGTCCCCTCGCCTCTCACTAGTCGGGATGCTTATTTAAGTGATTTATAGTATATTTTAGTATGAGTTAAACCTCAAAGGAGTATCTCAAAATAGAAACCATTCCTGCAGGGTCAACAGGATTTAGCATCTTGATGTATTCTTCTTTAGGCCATGGAAAAATTTCTTGTACATTTTTCTCACATTGTACTTCTCTATAACATAAATTTACATCTCAGTAATAATATAATTAAGATCCAATCACTGATACATAATCAGCTTTCTTCTCCCACATTTGCAAACATTATTAGGTATCTGAGGTACGAAAGCGGTTATTTTGATTAAAAACCACATGCGTTTGGCAATCCCGTAACATTTTATTGCAAAGATTATGCAGCATTTTGCAATTGGTGCGCAATTATTGCTGTAATAAAGTGTGCGTTCTGTTAACTATGTTTATGCATGACATATCTTTTTACGGAATATCATTACTGTAAAACGTTTTCTCAATAAATTCATAATTATAACAATTGAGGATATACACTGAGAAAATAATGTAGGTGGCGTACTTAAAACGATAGGTTACATGCGTAATTCCTGTAGTTTTTGGACTTAACGTACAGCAGGCGTATAACTGAAAACGCATGTTTTATAATACTTTCCGTATAAGTGTTCCATCTATACATACTTTCCGTATGAAACAATGTAGGCGGTCAGAATCTCACATACTACTGGACGTATATAACATATAGCTGACGAAGATAACATAAGTATATGTATGTGATATACGGAAAACTATTAGATGTCAGACATCCTGCAACGGCATGATGTAACATCTAAGGACAGTGCCTATGTAGCATACGGATAACGTATGCTCCGTACTGATTTCTATAGTAAACAAGAGGATACCATATATTTTACAATGTGCCGCTGTCCGGAGAACGGATTTTTCTCTGTGTATGAAACTCTAACATACTGACAAGTGAGGGGACTCACTATAAACAAGCACCTCGAATAGTGAGAGGTGTAGATATGAAATTTAATCAAGCATCTCGTTAAAATAAGAACAGAAAGGTATTTCAAATCGTTCTGCAACCTTCTCGCAGTAACCCCTGCCAGCTATAATTGTTCTTGGCTAATTGCAGCCATTTCAAACTAGAAGACTTTTGTAATTGTAATCACCATACTGGATCTGCCATTTTGAATTTTCTAATTTTGACGTCAGATTCTGAATCAACTGTCCTAACTCTTCCTCCTGGCAGTATGTTTTCTTCTACATGCAATAACTGTTTTCTGTCTATCCTTCAACATCACCCCTAACTTTCAAAGGGTTATTTCTACTTTTAAACCCACACCATTACCGAAATAAAAAAAATAAGTGTCGATTATTTTTCGATGTTCTACAAGTCTACAAAGATTCATTCAAAACGGTAAGTTTCACTTCCGTAAGTCTCCTTGTGATATAAACATCTTAACCATAAATGTTTAATCTGTCTCTGAAATTAACTTTTTAGCGTAACATTTATCTAAAACATGCATTTTATATAATGTTTGATGATATAACGCTTTTCTCAATATTCACTATCGCTCCCGTGCTCTAGAAAAAATAAGTTGTTTAACGTAATCTCTTGTCGTGCGGAACGTACATGGACATTTCATGTGCCTCTACAGCTTGATTGTTTTTTTGGTTCGGATTTTAACATGCCTGTTGAGCAGTGAATCATTTGAGACGAACTTCTGTCTTACCATCATGTCCGAACCCCTTCAATTCCCACCGGGAATGTCGTTGATTTCAGTTGAGTGTCCCTATATGAGACGTGAACCTACTGATTAACGTGGCAATCGAATCATATAATCTTCCGCCGGGAATCAAACCCGCGTCTTACACCGAACGTGCATATGCCTACTATATAACAATAAGTGAAGTGTGTGTGTGTATATGCAGCGTTTCTCTTGGAAAATTGCCAACTTTTGAGGTGAAAGTGGTCGAATCAGAATCACATTCTAAATCGTTTTTTGAATTTGTATCCGAGATCTGGAATTGAATCTAAATTGGAAATATAGTTCTTTTGAATCGTATTGTTAGAGAATTAGTTTCCCTCTCTTCCTGGCATTTGAATCATATCAATATTGGTAAATGAAAAGAATAGGTAACATAGCCAAATAGAACATTTATATTTCGTCACAGGTAATTTCAGTGAAATTAGGGTTGCCACCCTTTCGGCGTTTGCCGAGCATGTCCGACATTTTATGATTTTTCAATGTCCAGACGTCATTCCAATTATTTTTGAACAGTCTAACATTTAATCATATTTCTATTTGTTCAATATTTTGCTTTAAAAATTAATGTTTCTCAGTTGCGCTAGAAAACTGTCCTTCATTGGTTTTTAATCAAATCTTTATTAAAATTGATACTCGAAAATGTGTCGAAGTCCAAACTTCAAATTTGATCTCCTCTAACTCGGGAACTAAAAGCCTGCACATCATAGTATTTCATATGAGTAAAACGTTGTCAAGATTTACAATCATGCCAAGTTTGATTAAGATCAATGAGTTAGGTTGAAATCGTATTGTATAACTCCCCTTGATCTTTCAGAAAATAATCAATCAAAGACGAAACTATAAATGATAGAAATTTTTAAACGGTTTGCGTTACGTAAGTAGTTAAGCATATAACCTAGGCTTAATAACTCATTATGTGTCCATTATTTTATATGAGTTCTTAGTCTAGAATGAAAAGGGCCTCGCACTTTTCTTATGGATAGTGGTTTTCGGCTAATGTTGTTGAAACTTCGCTGGTTGATAGTTCTTAAAATGTGGATCAAAAGTATCAATGGGCACAAAGACCGAAATCCACTCCTTCCCCCCAAAAAACCGCCTCCAAGTAGCTGGGGAGGGGGGAATTGAACTGATTTCAGCATGTAAAACAATTTGTTGTTTTAATCAACTCAACAAGGACCCCAAACAACCACATGTTAGACTATCAAACTACCCCACTTGACACCACCCTTTGCCCCCCACACATACCCCCCGCGAATTACCTTACGGATGTTCCATATTACTGTAGTTTATAGTTGCGCGTATGTGTTGAAATACATACAGTTTTGGTCTCACCGACGATATAATGGGTTTCACGTATCGCTGATTACGAATCTGAGGTGAGAGTTCTAGAGTTCAAGATTTAGGATCAATATGGCGGATCAAAAACACGAAACTCCTTAATGTAGCCACAAATAGCTGTTTACTAGGGTGTTTTGGGTCGTTGGTTACGAATCTGAGGTCAAAATTCTTGAATTCAAGATTGCAGATCCAATATGGTGGATAAAAACGTCGAAGCCACAAATCGTAGTAGACTAGAGTGTTTTCAGATCGCTGTTTAAGTACGCAACATTTCTTGATACTTCAGCCACCATGTAGAATTATTCTGCACCCTTGCCCTTTACCAAAACCCACCACAGATATCTTAATGCTGAACGGTGTTAAAATAATTCATCAATTATCTGTTCATTATTTTCATCATTTCGGTTTGCAGCATCTAATGTGGTACTTAGCAATGAGTCATCGGGAAATCTAATATTCTGTAAATGTCGTGCATGGCCTAAATACCACAAGACACTTGCAACGTGCGCACATGTACCTAATGTACGAGCACCGCTTTGACATGTACAGTAGTAACCTTGAAGAACATTTTGATCATAATCATGGTCATCTTCATCATTGGTTACATATGCTATGAAAACTTGATGCTTAGTTGCATTGCGGAAGCTTGAGTAGAGACGTATGCGCAGGAATCCCGGTTCAGTTACGTTTTCGTCAAGCTGGAATTGCTCACCGTTATCTCGTATTAGTTTATCTTGGACGTAAGAGGATGAGAGATCTACTTGATATGTGCCTACAGTCAAATCTCGTAAGTAGTTCAAGTTAAGTACAGGGAAATCAATTAGGCCTTGATCATTCAGCGGTACCCATTGACCGTTCGTTCTAATATCATTATCTACCTCCACTCTTGCTTTAACAACGTTCGGCATGATTGACCTATTTCTCATTTCTCTAGCTAATTCAATGGTTGCATCTTGCATGAAAATAACGGGATGGTGTCTGTTCAAAATAGCTCCAGCTATGCGATAGAAACTATTCAGTTTCTTTGCATGTTGCAGATTCAACGTTTGTGCTAGAAACTTAAAAGCAGATCTTAGATGTCCGTTTCTTGCCTCGACTATCCATCGACTTTTAGTAACTAGTCGAGAAGTATTCGCATCTTCTGTTGATAGTTGTCTTTCACGTGGTAGTAGGAGTGCGGGCATTATAGGATGAATTCCTAAATATTCTAGTAAAGGAAATGCATGGCGGTATCCTCTGTCTACTAACACAATGTCACCATTTTGAAACCTGTTTGCTAAAGCACCTGCATCTTTTTGAAATTCTTCGCGAAGTATTTCTGCATCATTATTGTGCGAGTCAGCAAAATATGGCCCAAAAATAGATAGAATAAAACCATCTGGTGCTACTATAAGGGTAGGTTTTAATAGATGACGTTGTTTATGAAGAGAGTATGAATGTCGCAATACCCGAAAGTTCGAACTTTTGTGAATGTAAGCGTAAGTAGCATCAATCACAGCTATTGCTTTCCTTTGTTCCGGTAAGGGATTGTAGAGTTCGTTTGCAAAGTTTGTTACATGCTGTTCTATAAATTGCTGTCTTGTTATGGACGCTAGTCCAATATTGTCAGGAACAAATCTCTGTAACAGCGAAAATCTGACACAATCGATAGTGACACTCACGCATTGCCTACTAGGGTAATCAAAAATCAATTTCAAAACGTCATCAGCCAATCCCTGTCGCATTTTACAAAGAAATGCCAATAAATATTTCCTATTAACTTGTCTCATATTTCCATATAGAAATACTGGATCACAGTAAGTAAGCAGTTCTTCGAATTGATTCTTATTAATTGGCGACAAACTTTCAAAGTCCTCATCAGTCAAGTTATCGAAATCTATACCTGTACCTCTTTTAGAGATACATTCCTCATTTCTTGCAGAAAAACTTCTAATTGCTGATCTTTAATAACATAGGGCCTGTTAATAAATTGTAATCCATTTAAAAGCATATTTAAAAAGCATCCATTTGCATCTAAATGATGCCTACAACTACGTATTATCTGTCAGGAAAGTAAATGTACACTTATTTTTCGAGTCTGGCATTCCTGCGCTCCATCCGTGGAGAGTATGAGAATTAAATCAATCAAATGTTTACTGAGGGGCAAAATGAAAAGTTTAATCTGAATAAGACAATACAGAGGGGCACAAGCTGTGAATACGAATAGTGCATAGTGTAAATAAAGGACGACACCGAAAGAGAAAACCAGAAACAGCTGTTAAACTTAGAAAAAAGAGTAAAAATTGTCGAAGTGAGAACATAAAACATTAATACAACAAATACGCCGACAAATAAACGTTCACCACGCCGTGATCTTGGTGTAGTGGTTAAGGTGCTGGCTTACAAATGCAAAGGTCGCCAGTTCGAATCTTCGGTGAGGACGTTTTTAAAAATTTTTGTTAATAATACATGCAGCTCGTGAGAGATGGTAAAAGAGGTCGTATTTAGTTTTTCGTAGCAATTATTATTGGTAATGTTTAGTACTGATAATACTTTTTGTCTTTGCGTATTGCTTTTATTCTTGTCTTAATTTCGAAAGAGAAGAAAATCCGAACAAATGCCACCAAAATTCCTCATATTTTGAATGTAAACGCCATTTGCTATTAGTAAAGAATAAAATTTGAATGTTCCGATGTAGCTGCAAAAAGTAAAAAGAAAAACATGGAAGTGGAGTGTTCGAATCCATACTCATGGTTATTAAAAATACAATTTCTACATGCCTTACACCTCCCGACCACGTTTCTACGTTAGCAAGTAAGAGGTTTCTGTTTAGGTTAGGCTGCTCAATAAGTTTTGCAAAGGGGCCCGGTTTAGCTGTGACGCACCACAGGTGCGAGAAGGGAGCAAAACACTTTTTCTCTCTTCCTCTGTGTGTCTATTTATCTATCTATCTGTATATATATAACGCTATTTGTGAATGCATTAACTACCCTAATTTTCAGCGGATTGAGACGAAACTTGGCACAAACATTAATTGTTGAAATATCTTGATGAGTTCGTTAACCAGAATAATCAGATGAAATTGTTCAAAATTGTGGCCCTTCAAACTCTTAAAAACTTCCAAGGGAACCAAATTTCTCCCATAAATAGGTATTCAGAAAGTTTGAATAACTTTTCCTCTTTTACTGAAATATTTGTGTGCAGGGACTTATTGAAATATTGGACCCTATTAATCGCCTAAAGCAGGTTCACGCCCTTTCGCTACGGTAGGCTATTTTTTGCAGGAGGGGGGTTATTTTCCTTTCGGAACAAGATGATTATTAGTGATAATATGGAATTACACATTGAGAATGAAGTAACTTGTGAAACGTGTTGTTTGAAAGAATAATATAATAAATGTGCTTTCCTCTAACACAGAGAACTGTAAATCATGTATTTCGAGTTCGGGAGCCTGAATGGCGAGGAGTGTTATTTGATTTGCTTTTTAGTAACACATTGCATTGCAAATAAAGGTAGGCAACATTAGTGGTAAGTAAAATAATAATAATAATAATAATAATAATAATAATAATAATAATAATAATAATAATAATAATAATAATAGGTGTTGTTTGTGGCAAGGCAATATCTTTTTCAATTCTTCTTCAAACGAAATGATTGTAACGCCATATCTCCCTTACATACAAAATATTAGCAATTTATATCGAGAGAACGGGAAATTGTAGAGTGATGGGAGCAACGTTGGACAGTATGCACTCATAGTACTCAGAAAAATAAGCGATTTCAATGCAAAATGAACGAAGAGTCATTGTCATGGGTAGTCATGGGGCCACGGCAGAGCCCTCTTTAGGCAAAATGTCAATAATTTATATCGAGAGAACAGGAGGTGATAGTAAGATGGGACCAACGTTGGATACCGTGGACCCATAAAGCGCATCGAAAAAAATTAGGAGGGCGGGCGCCAGCCAGCCTTACTTACTTCTACATAATAATATAACAGAAAGAGTATGGAATTTTTGATTTAACTTCTCTCTCTTTTTTTCTATTTTTATACTTTGTTCAATAAAAGAAGTCCCATCCTTCTCGTTCACTCTGTCGTTCATTTGCATCAAAAATGAAATTTTCCTGACTAGTAGTGAGAAGACAAAAAAGACTTCTTACCCCCGTCCGCCTCATGTTTTGGTCAACACCGAGGGTCAATATAATGATATCTTTGGGTCAACATTGCTTGGCTTGAACAAAGAGGCTTTGCTTGGGGATGTGGGCTAACGGTCGTGACACCCGCTTCTGAAAAACGAGAAGTGAGGTACCAAGGAAGCAAGGTAGGTTTTATTGTTCCGCCCTGGAGTCAGACGTTGGCAATCGTAGTTTTTGAAAGGCAATTTTCAGAAAAAATAGAAATAATGAATATTTCAATGAAAGGAACTCCGCAAATATCATCAATAATAAAAATTTTGAATTGAGGAAGTGCACACAAATTACACACAGATTGGGATTACACACAAAATGCACACACAGGGAAAAATTGCACACATTTTGCGTAATTACACACACATTGGCAACGCTGGTAAGAACATTTAATCACAAACAAGTTGGGTCTGTATTGATTAAATTGATTTCATTAATTACCAACCAATTACACTTGATGCATAGCCTCGAATTTTCATTTAGAGCTAAAGGTGGATGGTTGAGTTCATCTTGCTTACTAATCGCTACTTGACGTTTATTCCTATTTTCTGCGCCATTCATTAATGCCAATTGGCGTACATTAAATTGCCTGTTACAAACGTTAAGATAGTTAATTACGTAGGCGACTTTGATTCGTTTTAAACGACAATGGAACAATATTCAATAATACTCTCAGAAGCTGAAGCAAACAACGATGCAACTATCTACTGTCCTGATAAAGACAAGAGACAGGCACCACCATAGGCGCCGACTTTGGGTGGGCAGGACACTTCTAAAGGTGGGGCCCTCGCCCCCCCAATATAATCCAGTTTAGGAAAAATTAACAAAGAGGAGTAAGAATTTCTGACGTAAACTTCGTCGTACCTTCAATTCAATATTAGGAACAGCCTTCTTATTCGATAGAAAACGCCACTTTCAAAGTTGTGTTTAATAGAGCACTGAAGCTTCAACCAACACTATCGCAGCACTGATATGAAAAGGAAAGATCAATGTGGTGCTCAAACTTGCAGTGAAGTTCCCAAATTTTAAACTTGAATTTGTTTCAGGCAAATTTGATTTCGGTTGTGAATTTCGCAGCGGAGCGGATGGAGCGGGCCGAGATTCTGTGGGGGAGAGGCTTTTATCAAGCAGTTGATAGAAAACGTCTGAATATGATGATATATTTAGTCATTGTTTGCCCCCCCCCCCATCGGCGCAAATCTGTCTTCAACATTGGGGGGACCGGTATATATATAACCGATGTTCAAAATATTTATGAAGTTCAAAAACAATGCTGTGGAGGATCAGGGGAGCAGAGTTGTCTTCATTGGCGTATAGGGTGCTATCGCGCTCAAGCTCGCCCCGTAATAAATTTGTTAGTTTTCGCATTCCACTTAGAACAATAATCAATAATCCTTCTTAGCATTTCTAAGAATTTCATTGACTTCCCATTTTCTTATGCTCTTTGTTCAGAAATAATACTGCATTTGTCAAATTTCATTCTAAGTAAGAATTGCGTTCTTTTTCTTTCTTTTGTCCTTTCTACTTTTCTGTTTCTTTTTCTTGATGTTACTTTCTTTCGTTTCGCCTATCATACTTTTGAGCGTTGTCAGTTGTAATTCAAGTCGGCCGTCGTCAGTAACACCAAAACTAAGAGGAGTTGATAAGCGAAACTGATGTTCCACACCAACTTGCGCGGATATCAACATAACGGGGCTTTTGTTATTATAGCAAAGGAAAAATGATATAGTTTTGTTATTTTAAAAACAAGGAAATGTTTGAATTAAAGAAAATCAAAACGGGGGAATAATTAACCCGGAAAATTAGATAGGCCAAGAGTATACTTTCTTTTTCTTCTATGGATAGAATAAAAAGTGAGATTCACTCCTAAATTTTTGTACTATATAGGATTATACTATATAGGATTTATCAGTCTGCAATTCTTGCCATTAAAATTTCAATCTATATATATAAAAGAGAACGTACAATTTTTTGTCCGCTCATCACGCTAATACGGCTGAACCAATTTCTTTCATTTTTTGGGGGTTATTAGGATTTGGACCCTAGATGGTTTTTATCATATCACTTTAATTTTTAATTACCAGTGTCTTGAGATAATTGACCATTCAGGTGTCCACAAATCCTTTGTTATTAGTTCATCATAGGTAAAAATAAACGTATTTATATGCAACCCGCATGACCGTGTCACTCGGCGGGTTAACATAAATGACAGACGATATACAGCGGAAAATAGCTTGAATCTTCTGTTTAAAATTTTTTAATTGATTTGCTTATTTTTACAGACACTTTTACAATATGCCAGCACCGGGATGACCGCAGCGAAGCGGGGCGGGTTAACATAAATGACAGGCGATATAATGTTAAGATTTACTGCAATCTTCTATGGTTTTTATCATATCACTTGAAAGCGAAAAAGTAAAAATTATCTAAGTAACAAAGTTTATTGCGTTCCGGGGTGACCGCAGCGAAGCGGGGTGAACGCTGCTAGTTTATGCATAAATTAAAATACATTTAATTCTCAAACTCAGGTGGGCAATTGCCCATTTCCTTCCCTGTGTTGGGCATTGCTCTCGAAACAAAATCCTAAAGGCACCCCTGGTTATCTTCAACATTGCGAGGTGGGCAGATTTGAGACTTACTCTAGGGAAGGGAGATGAAACCCATATTACGGTAAGGGGCTGCAGTGGCTCAGTTGTAGAGCGTTCACCTCTGGTGCATGGTCCCGGGTTCAAACCCTGCTCCCGCGACGTGAACTTTGTAGTGGACAAACACCATGTGCGTGGGTTTATTCGGGGTTCTCCCGTTTCCTCCCACTTTCTTCCTTCCACCATTTCGTTCATTTCTCATTATCACAGTCTCCTTTAGCCCAGCCAGTATAACCGTGGGACATAAAACTCAAAGATTTTCATATTACGGTAGATGAATCTGATTTCTGAGGTGAACATGTTGTAGAGTATATTATATATTAGGCGATGTAGATAAAGTAGTAGTAGTACCTATCCGTATTACAAATCACTGCCGTAAACACATTCTGAAATCTGAATACATGCATATTTATAATTGGTATGTTTCCAATTAGGCATCAACAATGATCCACGTTAAAATTTTGGACACTTGTTTTATAATAATATAAATAATGATTTCCCCAAAACTATGAAGAAAGAAAATTATGTATGACGCAACAATACTCTTATTTGAGCAAAATGATGATAATCTCAATAGCATTACAGGAATCGTCACAGAAATCTGACGCATGTCATATACTCTTGCGTAACTCTAGGCATGTTTTTAAAAGTATTTGCTGCGATCAAATTTTTTGAACTCGTTTTGAGACATTTTTAAAAATATTTTTTCATCAGGACTTCTGGCTAGCAACACAAAAGTTACCTGGTTGGGGGTCTGTGAACACCCCGCGCGAGTACTTAAGGGTTACAGATATAACCTTAAGTTTACGGAGAAAAATATTCCAGCAATTAAATTCTTTTCTTTGCTTACGAAGCATAAGTAGATGCCTAGACTGATACTACAAATAGATGAAATGCGCGTTTGCTGAAAAGATGGGTTCTACTGACATAGGGTAGTCTATATACTCTTCGTGTGCTAGGACCTAGGAATGAGGAGGATATAAGATTTCACATCAGGTTACGTCCCGCACAGTCGCACACCTTCATTTTCATTAAAAATGGAAAAGCCAAGAGAAATCAATTTCATCTCACTTTCTTTTGAGGCAGTCGGACACAAATCATCACACTTATCTGCAAAAAGCACTTTTCAAATCGGTTTATTGGGGAAGCATCCAGTTCCAATGTTGGGGGGACATGCCTCCCAATTACTCCGGAATTTGTGCCCGTACCTACAGCTGAGACAATTTTCCAGAATGAGGAGAGGGGCATATTCTCCTCTGGCATTTATTGTAATTTGTGCCCAAGTAGCGGATGTGGAACTAATACATATTGATGATACTACTAAACACACTAGGGATGCGCACGAGACGAGACGAGACAGAATTTTCCTGACAAAATTCGAGTCGAGACAAAGCCCTTCTAATAGAAAAATATACATTTTTCGAGTCAAGACATCAGTTTTACAGCACATTTTCGAGTCGAGACAGCCCCAAATTTTGTCTCGTGCGCATCCCTATGCTACAGCACGAAGTTCAGTTTGAACTACTACAGAATACGATTCTTTCTAAAGAAAATAAAAAATAAAAATAAATGTACCGGTAAAAGCCAAGAGAAATCAATTACATCTCACATTCCTTTATGGCAGACGGACACAAATCATAACACTTATCCCAAAAAGCACTTTTCACGTCAGACTATTGGGGGAACTGTCCCCCCAGGTTCATGATTGAAGGGACATGTTCCTCTCATCATCCCGGGATTTTCGCCAGTGGCCTCCCCAATATTTTCTTCAAGTCGACGCCTATGGGCACCACACCTTTTAAACGAGTAGCAATGTCCGTCAATTATCTTACAAAGGACCGTTTGACGAACAAACGCAGAATAATACCCAAAGAGGAGACCTCTATTATCTTGAAAAGGACTATAGACAGATAACAGATGATCACACCTTACAAACAACGAGTAATAATATTCGTCAACAATTCCGAAACGTACACTTGCCAAACCAATACTGGGGGCGAGCAAAAGGTAATGTGCTTCCAGACAGCAGGCTCTGGCTCATGTGTTCGACGCCCTTAGCGTTATATGCTTCGGGGCGCTTTTCGTTGTTGGAAGCACCAGTAGTGCCCTGCGCCACCATGTGGTGATAAATGGTACCACACACCTCCCATTGGCTCTTTGAGGTCTCGATGATTGAATAGGTGTTTTAGACGTATTTTCTGCACGCTGAATTCGAATCTGTAACTCAATTCTCGAAATCCGGTCAAGTATTAATTGTTTATATAGCTGTAGTTTATTTTTGTTATTTTCTACAAGCAATATTTATGTTGACATCTACAAATGTTTGTTTTTTCACGAAAGTAATATGAAAGCTGTAAAACGCTGTTACTCTTAACACACGTGTATATCTATAGCTACAATAGGTATACTCAATGTTAAACTTCGGTGGAGTTTTAAAGCAAACACATTGACTTTTCGAACAAAACCCACAAGAATAGTTTTTTTCGATTTCATTGAAATAAACAACACTTTTACTCGAACTTTTTTTTGCATATAACGTCTTTCTACAGTTATCTAAACAATTAATTAATAAACATTTTCCTGCCCTTTCGTAAAACTGAGTTGCAGATTCGACTAACCGCAGATTCGTAATCAGCAATACGCGAAACCCATTATATTGGTGATACCAAAACTGTAGGTGTATCAGTACATACGTGCAACTATAAAATACAGTAATCTGAAAAATCCGTAGGGTAACTCGTGGGGGGGGGGGCATGTCAAGTGGAGTAGATTGATAGTGAAAACTGTTCTTGTTTGGGGTCCTTGTTGGGTTGATTAAAACAATCAATTGTTTTACATGCTGAAATCAGTTCAACCCCCCCCCCGTCAGCTACTTGGAAGCGGTTTTTTGGGGGGAAGGAGTGGATTTCGGTCTTTGTGCCCATTGAGACTTTTGATCCACATGTTAACAACTGTCAACCAGCGAAGGTTCAACAACATTAGTCGAAACCCACTTTCCATAAGAAAAGTGCGAGGTCCTTAACTCTTGCTGAAGAGTGCTGATGGACATTTTTTTTTTTTTTTTAGAAGTTACAATAGCATTGAAATTTCCAGTGAACTTTATCAACTTTAATCTGCGATTTTAGCAGTACTGTAATGCTGCGAGTAAAGAGTTTTTTCTTTAATCAAGCTTAGTGAAAGAAAAGCTCATTAATACAGTCAAGTACGGGATCGGTCATTGTACTAAAATGTACGTAGTTTCATGCACATGAATTATGAAGCATTTTACAAATACTTGTTGCAACAACATAATGCATTACTTACGTTAAAAAATGCTGGCAACTACAATTCTGATCCAAGAACCAATGCAGATTCAACATCATTCACACAATTATAAGGTAAAATGTATTCAAATTTACATTTAAAAATGTCCAGCTTTTTAATAAAAAGTTAGCTATTTTCTGAAAGAGTGTCCACTGTCCGACGACTTCGATGTAATAATCTTAAAAAATCAAAGAAGAAAGAATGAAATGAGAACAAATATTGACCAGTTGGTAACTGTATTTATATCCTTTAGCCCAATCAAAACATCAAATGCAGACTTCCCACTATCACATCAGTACAACAAATATCATAATAATAAATCACAGTATGAGAGTAGATAATAAGTAATAAGAATTAAAATCCCGCAAAACCCCGTCAAATCCAAAACGTGAAAGTGTAAAGGAGATTATAGCTTTACAAGGGTTTCTCATGATCAGATTTTCTTCAAACGTGGTACCTATATACTAGACCGAAAATAAACCGACACGTATTCTTTTTCTTTTTGTCGGAAAATAGGTTAAGACGGGTAAAGGTCATCGTGATGGGTACAATAAAGAAACGAAACTTTGTCGATGGAACGAGATTCCAAAGTAGGAAATATGGGTTTTGTCGTTTTTGCGAGAAAAGGGTTACGTGGGGCTACGGGCCTCTTCGAAATCACAAAGGACTACGCACTTCCTTAAGGAAATTGGATTTCGGTGGAATTGCTTGAAACCGTGATATGTTGTAAGTATGGTGTTCCTGAGAAAAAGTCTCAGTGAACACTACCACAAATCACTGACCATTTGGCTATTACAGGGCCATTTTTTAAAAAATTGCCGAAGAGAACGACGTTTTGGATTCCGGTAAAAATGACTAAAACAGTGATATGTTGTACCTATTGTGATTCTGAGAAAAAGTCTTAATGGGTACAACCACCAATCACTGATAGTTTGGCCACTACGAGGACATTTTCTCGAAAGCAGCCGAAGGTAGTGATATTTTGGATATCGATGAATATGACTGAAACTGTGATGTGTTATAGATATTGTGATTAGGGATGCGCACGAGTCGAGTCGAGTCGAGATTTAAGCATGTCTCGTCTCGTCTCGAGAAAATATTGTCTCGAATCGAAAATGTTTGTCTCGACTCGTGTCTCGACAGTTTCTGTCTCTACTCGACCCCGAATTCGAGACGAGACGTCTCGAATTTCAACTCGAGACAAAATATACGAGTTAAAATATACGCACACATCAGCCAGAACATTATGACTACCTACCTAATTGTCAGTATGTCTACCTTTGGCACGGATAACAACGGCGACGCGTCTTGGCATGGACGCAATGATCCTTGTAGGTCGCTGGAGGGAGTTGGTACCATATGTGCACACACGGGTCACCCGTAAATTCTGGGAAGGGAGCGATGCGCTGTGACTCACGTTAAATTACATCCGAGATGTGTTCGATTGGGTTCAGATACGGCTAGTTGGGAGGCCAAGCACACAGGTCCGTATCCACGGCGGGCTAGGGAGTTCGGGTCCCCTCTAAACTTTGGCTAGCCCCCTAAAATTTTCACGGTAGGCTTGCAAAAGAACTATAATATGGTGATAAAGTACAATATGATTGGGTCGGCCCCCCTAACTTCTATCCCCCCCTAAATTTTGGGGCTGGCTACGAGCCTGCAAGCACATCACTTGGAACTCGCCCTTGTGTTTCTCGAACCACTCCATCACACTCCTAACCTTGTGACATGGTGCATTATCTTGTCCAAAAATTCCAATACCGTTGGGAAACATGGTCGTCATGAAGAGGTGTACGTATTTTGCAATCAATGTGCGATACGCCTCGGCCGTCACGGTGTCTTGCTCGAGCTCCACTAGAGCGTGGATGCTCATGTGAATGTTCCCTAGAGCATAATTAACGCCCCGCTACCTTGTCACCGTCCCGAAGTACAGGTGTCAAGGTGCTGTTCCCTTGCTGTTCCTATCCTCTAATCGTCATAATGAAGATATCGAGATTCATAAGACAATGCAACACTGCCACTGCGCCAAGGTCCAGTGGCGATGGTCACGTGTTCATTTCAGTCGTAGCTGCCTATGTCATGGTGTTAACATTCGCTCATGGATAAGTCGTCGGCTGAGGCCCGTTGTTAGGAGTATTAGATGCACTGTGTGTTCAGACACACTTGTAGTTTGCCCAGTATTGAAGTTTTATGTTAATTCCAGCACAATTCGCTGCCTGTCCTGTTTTACCAGTCTGCTCAGCCTACGACGTCCGACAATTTTAAGGAGGTGGGGGCGCTCAACCCCTCGACATTTGGACGTCATTTCTTCTTGGTTTCGCCACTTGTTGATGGCACTCACCACAGCACTCCTAGAACATTCGACAAGTCCTGCAGTTTCCGAAATTCTCGTGCCGAGTCTTCGGGTCATTATAACCTGCCCTCGGACAAACTCAGATAGATCGCGCGCTTTCCTCATTCTACACACGATCAGCACTCTCACTGATACTACATGCACCGTACGCGTGTCTGACTAGCAGGCATTCCTCGGCAGGTGACTCTGCTATCACCTGGATGGGTTTATATGGAAAGTAGGTAGGTGGTCATAATGTTGTTTTGGATCGACTCGAATTCGAAATTATAGACAGATTTCCAAGACATTCGAGCGAAGTCGAGATTTTTACAAGCAGTTTCGACTCGACTCGAAAATTCGAGTCGACAAATACGTTTATCTCGACTCATCTCGAATTTTACAAAGTGTGTGTCGACTTGAATCTGGACTCGAATTCGAGTACAGATTCGAGACGCCTCTCGACTCGTGCGCATCCCTAATTGTGATCCTGAGGAAAAGTCTCAATAAGCACAATCACCAATCATTGACCGTTTGGCCACTACAGGGCATTTTTTTAGAACAGCAGAAGGAAACGTTATTCTGGATTTCGGTGGAATTGCTTGAAACCATCATATGTCGTAGATATTTTGATCATGAGAAAAAGTTTCAATTTAAGCAACCATCCAGCACTGACCGTTTGGCCACTACAGGACCACTTGTTTTCCTTTTTAAAAAAAGAAAAAAGCTGAAGGTAACGGTATTCTGGATTTTGCTGGTATTGCTTGAATCCGTGATATTTTGTAGACATGGTAATTCTTTTTTTAAAGAAAAGGTCTGAACATGCTAAGCCACCAATCAATAACCGTTTGGCCACTACAGGGTTACTTAAAAAACATAAGGTAACGGTATTCTGGATTTCGGTTTAATTTATGAAACTGCCATATGTTTTAGACATTGTGATCCTGCGAAATAGACTCAATGGACACAACCACCAATCAGTGACTATTTGGCAACTACGGGCCCACATTTTTTAAAAACAACAGAAGGTAAGGATACTCTGGAATTTTGGTAGTATTGTTTGAAACCCTGAAATGTCCTATTCTACAGCCTGGAAAAGGAATGGGCAGAGTAGCGGCCAACATCACTAAAGCATAGACAACATTCAGATGTTGATCTAGAAAAAAAAGGAAAACCCTGGAAAGCCTAGACAATTTTTCAAAGGTTCACTACATCTACAATGTATGACAGTTTCATTCATTTACACCGAGATCGAAAATATTGTTATACCCGGCTGTTTTAAAAAGTCTGGACCTGTAGTGGCCAAACGGTCATAACTCGATAATTCGATGGTTGTGTCCATTAATACTTTTTCTTATGGTAAGAAGATCTTCAACACATCTTAGTTTTACTCAATCGTACCGAAATCCAAATCGTATCGAACATCATTGTACTCAGCTGTTTTTAAGAAAGTAGCCCTGTAGTGACCAAAGGATTAGTGATTTAAGGTTGTGTCCATTGAGATGTTTACTCAGGATGACAATATCTACAACATATCACGGTTTCTGTCATTTTGACGGAAATCCAGAATATCAGTATTTACGGCTCGGCTGCATTCAAAAAGTGGCATCATAGGGACCAAACGGTCAGTGATTAATGGTTGTGCTCATTAAGAATTTTTCTCAGGATCACAATATCTACAATATATCACAGGTTCAGTCATTTTCACCGAAATCGAAAACATCAATATTTTCGGTTGCTTTCAAAAAAGTGACCTCGTAGTAGCCAAACGGTCTGTGAGCAGTACTTGTGCCCTTTAAGACTTTTCCTCAGGATCATAATATCTACAACATTTCACTCTTTCAAGCAATTCCACCGAATTCCAGAATAAACATTATCTTCTGTCTTTTTAAGTGGCCCTGTAGTGGCCAATCGGTTATTGGTTGGCGGCTGCACCTTTTGAGATTTTTTTCAGGATTATTGCAATATCTGCAACATATCACGGTTTCAACAATTCCACCGAATTTCAGAATACCATTACCTTCAGCTTTTTTTAAAAAAAGTGGTCGTATAGTGGCCAAATGGTCAGTGATGGATGGTTGTGCAAATTGATAATCTTTCTCAGGATCAGAATATCTACAACATATCACGGTTTCAAGCAATTCCACTGAAATCTACAATTACGTTACCTTCTGCTGTTTTCAAAAACGTGACCCTGTAGCGGTCAAACAGTCAGTGATTGGTTGTTGTGCTTATTATAACTTTTCTCAGTATATCACAGCATCTACAACATATCACAGTTTTAGTCATTTTCATCGAATCCAGAATATCTCTATCTTCGGCTGCTTTCAAAAGAGCGGCCTCGTAGTTGCTAAATGATCAGTGATTGGTGATTATGCTCATTAAGACTTTCTCTCAGCATCACAATAGCAACAACATATCACGGTTTCAGTCATTTTTACCGAAATCTAGAATGTCGTTATCTTTTGTTGTTTTCAAAAAAGTGGCCTGTAGTTGTCAAACGGTCAATGATGACTGGCTAGTTGTGCCCATTGGGACTTTTTCTTAGAAACACAATATCTGCAACATGTCATTTGGTCTGAGTTTTTGTGAACGACCAAATCGTCACAGACAGCATTGATCGAGATTTTTTGTGAGTCGGTGTAGAGTTTCATCGCAAATTCTTCTGCACGTGCTTTCGTTTCATCCACATTACCAGATCCTATGTTACTTAGCAAGTATGGTTTTTTACAATATACATTCCATGCTTTCTGTTTCCCAATGTCTGCGAACTGACTAGTGGTGATTTGGCGGGTATTTTTGTAAAATGTGTGATGAACTTTCTAAACAGGGCGTGCTCACGAATTCGACTGTTACAGTCCATGTTCTATTCAAGGAGATACAAGATTTATACGAAGAGCGAGAATTTACTGATGACAAATCAGGAGAAATAATGAAGGTCGAGATTGGTCCGATTCTTCAACATTGGAAATGTTTTATTGATTTGCCTGAAAACAAATCTGACCTCGCAACATTTCTTTCTTTTTAGAGCTGATTAGGTTCTGTAGTCAAACAGTTAGTTATCACATCGGGTGGATTTACAGACTTACTTTCATCACAGGGAGAAGACCTACCGCTTCTGAAATATAATCAAGAATAGAGTTATACGAGGATAATACATCGCACATACCATACTTTCAGCTGCGGTTATAAGCAGCTGCTCATTGACTCCAAAGACACTCATGTTCTTGTTCTCCTTATATATTTTTTAAAACAATTAAGTCGGAGGAATATGGATGTCTATTAGAACAGCAATAAAACCACAATTTATTCCAATGCACACAATTGTGAATGAGCTCAACGATGAAATGCCATTCCTTGCCGGCGTTCCTTGTACTGAGTGGAAGCGACACCACCAATCAATTCGCAGGAATTGAAAAAAAACTTGGAATGTATATTGTAAAAAAAATCATACTTGCTAAGTAACATAGGATTTGGTAATGTGGATGAAACGATGGCACGTGCAGAAGAATTTGCGATGAAACTCTACACCAACTCACAAAAAATCTCGATCAATGCTGTCTGTGACGATTTGGTCGGTTACAAAAACTCAGACCAACTTCCATCAACGAAGGATGTTCTAATGCCCAACATCAAGAGAGCACACCTTCAAACCTACAGTTAGCGGCACGTCAGCGACTCGAATATTGATATCCTTAAAAGTCGTACTTTTTGGTTGGCAAACTACGAATGGAAAATTGGTGCCCAAATGGACCACTCAGGATTCTATGGCTAAAAGTTGCCCAGAATTAGTCTTGTACATGTAAACATGCGTGGGACACAAATAATTGCAAGTGTGTGCAGGCTTCAGTGGAGTGCATGGAAACCTATAGCGTAATGATAACAAGTGTTATAACTTACTTATAAACACTTGTGTACCGGAAAATGATTCATCTGATGAGGATTTAAAAAACTAAAGAAACATGTAATTTTGCGCAGATTTGATTTGATAATGTAGAATATTATAATAGGTTTGCTTGCTTCCAGTAATTAGTAAGTATTTAATGAATTTCGATGTAATATTCTCATAAATTACATACAAATAGAGTTATAGGATTTCTGCAAAAACATTTTTAGTGACTATTGAGAAAATGCAGATCATTCTTGATTTTAGAAATACCCTTTAGGTGTAAACGATGTTATCAATCACCCTATATATCACCTGTAAATGGTGTTTGCCCTCACTTAAGATATCTTTACATCTGTTCTTACCTTATTCATATTTTCTGCTTTTTCATTATGGTAAACTAAACAATTTTGTTAAAGAAATAAGGAATTATTTTCAAAGACCGGTAAAAATACTGCACACAAATAGAGTTGAAAAATCTGAATCAACCTGAATATGAGCTGTAAATGGATTTTAACACTATAAAAGATATCTCTACTTACCTCAAAATGTTGTGATCCTTAACACACGTTAGTATCAAGTGACCGCAGACCTAGAAATGATCATGACAGTGCAGGAGAGCTCAAGGCAGAAGGGTGAGAACTGTTATCAGCTTTTATCTCGGAAACAAAACCTTTATTGACTGACGTGAGCTGAAATTCAGTGGTGACATTCGGAGCATCAGCATTCCAATCAAAGTGCACTTTCCTTCAAAATTACCTTGCTGTACGGCTGTTTCTGGAAGTAAACCTAACAATATTGGTAACGTTGGAAAGATTATTTAATGATCTACACACTTAATTGGGTATGTTTGTTTTCATATCAAAACTCATTGGGGAGATACTGAGCAAGAAAGAAAATATTAATTACAAAATATGTCAGTTTTTAATGTTTAAGTTACATTTTCCGGAAACCCGTTGGGTCTATCCTAAGCATGAATAGGCAAAAGCGTAAAGCACACCTCAGAGATGAAACCGGAAAAAGAAATTCATTAATATCTTGATTAGTTTCGGAGATATGTTTTTATTTTATTTGAAATGCTCATTCTTTACCTTCAGTAGAGGAGGGAGGAGGTGTATGGGGGGATCTTCCGTTCACATCAAGCGACCGGCGGTCTGGAAATGCTAAGGATAGGGGACTTGATAATTTAGGACCACCGGTTGCTTTTACTCTCTCGGGTTGATCCAACTTCTTATTTTGGAGACTTTTTCCAGAATCTTCCTCGCGACTAATAGATTTATTAAATGGTATGTATTAGTAAAAAAAAGGAGTGACAATTACCCTCTATGCCCTCCCAAAATGTCGTTGCTGGTGGTGAGGACTTTTGCCTTCTAAATCCACGATTTTTTTTGGACGAAGCTTAAATTTTAATGAAGTAACTTAAAATTTTGGCATTCCTAATAGATACCGTTTATTATTATTTTCGTTTCGTGTTATTAATGACTAGAGTAGCCTTCTAGCCTTCTAGAGTATGTCTATACACTGTCATCAGCCCCAAAATGACGTCGCTTCACTGCTATTGAAGGAGCAGGAAACCTTCTCAAAGCTATGTAACTTGTCATTTGAAAAGAGCTATTATTCCGGTTTCAATATCAATCTCAATACAGGGAGAAAACCGTAAGGGATATCAAGCAGCGGTTCTAGGAATTGATTCGCCATCTCAAGAATAGGTCCCATTTTCTCTGTTAACGCTTTTCTGAAATCGGAAGTAGTAGAAATCAACCTTTTACGGTTTCAACACTGATTACCATAGTAACAGATAGCGACAGGCGGTTTTCTAGAATTAATTGAGCATCTGAAGAAAGTATACCCTCTTCACTCTCTCTCTCTCTCTATTAAACCTTAAATGATAAAGAAATTACTACTGCTTTTAGTGTCAGTATTGATCCCCATTGAGATAAAATTGAAAGATATTTATGGGAATTGGTTTTCTGTGATCGATTCAAGGTCCCAAGGATCCATCCCATCTTTGACCAATTTAACACGAAGTGGTCAAAGTAGACAGTTTCTGGTTTTAACGATAATCTCCAAAGAGCAAAAATGGATATATATATATATATATATATATATATATATATATATATATATATATATATATATATATATATATATTACTCTTATCTCGGCACTAAAAGCGAAACTGGTAAAACCGAATACTACTTCCGGTTCCATTGTTGATTTCCATAGAGTAAAAACGATAATATATAGTGAATTTTTGTTGTGGATTCAACGTCCGAAGAAGATGTCATATCTAGCTTTATTCTTCTATTGTGATCGAAAGCAATATATTTCCTGCAGCCGGTTTTAATATTGAATGTGCATAGGTTCACATTGTGCACGAAGTACAGTTGTTCTCTCTACTACAGTATTATAAAATTCATTGTAGCTCATTGTCATCGCAAGTAGACCACTTGAAACGAATTTTGAATGTTGCGATTCTCAGCAATTTTATCGTCCTGATATGCGAATTGTCAGCTTTAATAACACCATAAATTGTAGTATTTGTCCCTTTTCCTCCCTTATGTATTACCGCCTCTCCTACAAAACAATGTTTTCAGCAGTGATGGCCTATTTTTATCTCCAGTTATGTTCTTTTATTTTCTATTATTCTCTATGGGTTCTGGTGAGTTAGGTCCCTGGTTCTATTACCCCAAATGAACTTTGTGGTGGAAAAACACCGTGTGCATGGGTTTCCTCGGGGTTCTTCAGTTTCCTCCCATTTTCTTAATTCCACCATTTCATTCATTACTCACATTATTCTCTCGTTTAGAATAGCCGACATAACTGTGGTACGTAAAAGTGAGTTTTCGTTTCATTCCCTATGAGCTCTGGTTTTACGTTTTGCACAGGTAAGGTCGCATTTTTTCAACACAAATATTTTCAATAATTTTAGTTTTCTTCTTTAGTTCCCTTGTAACTAAATCGCTGTCGTTACTGTCTTCGATACCGAAAACCTGGATTCTAAAAACATGTCTCATACAACGTAATAAACTAAATTAACCAAGGCTACTATTACGTATAAGCATTACCTACAAATAGCTTTATAGCACCATCATACGAAGACAATCAGTTGGCAAGGCGTATTTCTTCTGTCACTCATGGCGCAAACATAGGTCGAATGCCTGCAAATCCCAGGTATGCTTATCATTTGCATGATCTTGTATAGGACTACCGAGTAGTCTCTTCTTAAATTGTTATAAATGAAGAGTTCCTATGAAAAGAGGGGAATTTTACTAATTTTTTCAGGAAACAATTTTCAAAGTTCAAAACATTTTATTTCTGAAACTAATCGTGAAAAATGCTTCAAATTTGATTTGCAAGTTCTTTATTATATGGGAACTATCTTACAAGATCTTTTGTTGGACGTATATTATTGTGAGTAAAAGAATACAAGAAAACTGGCATGCGATCGGTATATACTGAAAGAAAACAGATCTATTTCAGGCAAAACAATGGATAAAAGAGGCGATTGGTTTTTTTAAATTATAAACAATATTATTAAAAATTGACTGCTTTCTTCGTTTGTCATTTTTATTCTTCTTTATCTCGCTAATTACTCCTTTAGAAGTTACATATAGAAGGCTTGAGCATATGGGCTGCATAAGACTTTCAAAGCTTGCAGATCCTGCCATTTTTCTTCGAGATAGGCAACTTCCCTTTAAGAAAGAGGAAAAATCTAAATCAAACCAATAATTATGATGTTTTTCATAGCATCCTATTCAAACTGTTCTCAACCGATTTATCCCAGTTCTTTAATGTACAACGAAAATTTTGGAAATCTAGTTTTGTCCTCTAATCAGCATCAATTATGGGAGAGTGAGGCAAGGAGAACAAGTATGCTACAAACGTTCATTGATCTCATAATCAAGGTCGCGTAAACGACTAGTTGACATTGTTTAGGGAAAGGTGCAGTTGCTTAAGCAAGTTTGTCGACATTAAAATTTGAAATATCAAGTTCTGGGGCAAGAGTTATATATATTTTAAATCATTTAATATACAGGATGGTCCGAAAGTATCAGTACAGCATATTATTTTGGAAACAATCATGATTAAAGCAAATCTGAGTAGTGAAGGGCGAACTTGACTAAAGGAGCCACCGATTTATGCATGCGTTGTGAATGGCCGCCAAATTGGATCCAGGTTATTTTTTTCAAATGGAAAGGTAGCCATGTGACACATCAGTTAACACTGTTTTTGCAGGGAAATGCAGTCCCGCAAGCAGAAATGCGTCATCGTGTCCCTTCAAAAGTTATGACGCCACAAAGTCCCACCTACAGGATGCTCCACATGTTGATCATCCATTGTAACACACAACCGGAGTCTCTTAATCCAGTCCTCCAGAACCCTAGCAACACAGTGAGGGTGATGCTATCACATGCATTCTGAATACGCACCTGTAGGTGTGCAACATCGCGAATCTTCTGATACATCATGTGTTTTAAGTGCCCCCATAAGAAACTTTAAGGGAGTGAGGTCCAGCGACCGTGCTGACCACTCCACAGGGCCTAGGCGGCGACCAATCCGACGTCCTGGATAATGAAGATCCAAGCATTCCCGCACAGGCAGCACATTGTGCGGTGGGGCACCATATTACTGAAAATATTGCGGCAAGGTGGCATCAGGGCGGAGAAGCAACGCAAACACCAACTCCTGTAACATGTCCAGATATCTGACACCATTTAGGATACCAGGAACGAATAAGGGTCTTATGTTACATTTGCCACACCACTCCATGATATGAGCAGAGACAACCTTCTTGCAGGGATTGATAGCATGTGGGTTTGCATCCGACCAATATCGCATGTTCTGGTGATTCGCTGCCCCATCCAAATAAGTTTGCCTGGTCTGTGAAGAGAACGCTGGCTGGAAAATGCGGATCTCGGTCGTATTGTGACAAATCGCAATTGGCGAATTCTATGCGTCGGTCTGGATTATCCTCTAAAAGGTTGTGGACAAGCTGCAACTTGAAGGGATGCCACTTGTTCGTATGGAGAATCCTCATCACGGAAGCACGTGGTGCGCCTGTTATCGCTGATAGTTGTCTTATGCTGCTCTTCTTACTTTTCACGCTCACAGCAAGCACCACTGTGAATCTTTCCTCATCTGTCGCGGTTCGTGGGGGACCTGACCGTGGTCTGTCGGCAACATTACCAGTTACATTGAATTTCCTATGAGGTAGCTAACGATGTTGTGGATTACTGCAGATCTCTCGCAGTGGCGCGCGTTGAAATCCTGAGCAATCACACGATGGCTTCTTTCCCCAGACATTAGTATGATCTCAATTCTTTTCTGCTTCGTTAGTGCCATCTCGCTCTACCTGCAACGAGAAGAAAACCTGTCAAATTTGAGGAGTGCCATGTCACTCTCCCTGCAAGTAAATAGAAAACAGTCAATTTTGGGGCATCAGTCAACTTTGGAACAGAATATGATAACGCATTTCTGCTTCCAGAACTGCGTTTCTCTACAAAAAAGTGTTAATTCATGTGTCACATGTCTACTTTCTTATTTAAAAACTAACCTGGATCCAAGATGGCTGTCAATTACCACGTATGCATCAATCGTTACCTCCTTTACCCAAGTCCGCCCTCCACTAGCCAGATTAGCTCTAGTCATGTTTGTTTTCAAAATAATTTACTGTACTAAGACTTATGGACCACCCTGTATAATAATTCATGAATATACCTGTATTGCATGCATGCTCATGACAGAACAATATACGGATGTATAATATCATTTTTACAATCCGGGCGAACTTTTCATTCGATTTTTCGTCAAATTTGATTGTAATGTATATGCAGGCCTTTATGCTTTATTGTAAAGTGTTATTGTGGTAAATTACAACATTCATACAATTTGTAGTATAAGCGTTCAGCTTTCCAACGCGAGTCATTTCTGGATGTAAGAATTATTCCTCCAAGAAATCTGGTTGTAGTGGGCCTTTTCGTAATAGTAGGTGAATCTCAGAAGAAAACCGAAGTCCATTAGAAGTGTCTCTACGTATCATAAATCTTGGGCCATTTTCTCTATTCGAAGCTCTATGATTGGTCTAGAGTGAAATGAACATTTTCTCAAGTACAGTGGTTGTAAGAATGATATCCAATCTGGAATCATGAAGCTGTCAAATTCACTTACTTGATATGGTGTAGTTTTCACTCTGCTGCCTTTGACCACATTACTCCAATACTCTGTTATTTCTGCTCTTGATTTTATGTTCACCAGTCCCATGTTCTTATCACGTTCAAGGTAGGAATAACACGAACTGGAAATGTTAGTTAAATGGAAATGAACCTTTGCCTTTCTTGTGCAATGTAATGAAGGCAACGGAATAAAGTATAATCCTTATTTTAACCACTGCAAGAGTCACAGAAGAGCTCAAGGTGATGAATGTTGGGAGATACTTTTTTTACTAATTTTTAAAGAAATAGATTGTTGAAGCTATATTTAGATGTATCACCAATCAACACTGGAACATAAACAGTTGAATATTATTGACAAAAGAGGCAAAAAATAAGAGTAAAATGAATGCCCCTTTCTTCCACTGTAAGTAATGACGATTCTTCTTCCATTTTAGAAGATTTTTTTAAACTGCAATAGCAAGCTAACCGTAAACCTTTTCCCCATTATTGATATATTTTATCTATATTTTATAAATTTCACCCCTCATTTTTCCTGGACTCTTCAAATGTTAATTAGACTTTTGCTATCTTTTATTTAATCGAGTTTTTTTATAAAATAACATTTTTCTTCGTTTCTAAATTTCTCAGCTGTGAACAAATAGTTTTAAAAAAAATCATGACCTTCGTTGATAGTCGAGAATCGGAATACTTGGGTTTTAATTTTGGTACAAGTTCTCAAAGAAATTGTTCATTTTCTCTTAGTTTTCATGTGAAGATTTGTAATAGCGGGTTAATGTCACTTTGCTTTGTCTGCAGGATGCTAGGTGGGGTGAGCTTTTGATTTGCCCACCCATATTTCAGGTGCGGGGAAACTTTTGTATTCCATGGATTTTCTAAATGTTCTTCTGTTTCCTAACGGAGACAACTGGACCAGAAAGTAGATGATTCTCAAAATTGACGACATAATCACGGGCACTCGTATGCATCAGCCGGTATGCATCAGCACAGAACCTACTGAAAGGAGGATATTCGAGCCTACAACGGCACAGAGCCGTAGACATGTTTCATCGTTGACATTGTGCTAAAACGTCATGGTTCGTTATGAAGGCCATCTATGTCAGGTCATATTCATATCATGTAACTTGGCAGACTGTGATTGTCGACGCCGGTTGACGAAGGTGCAACTTATGTTTCTGCATTATTTGCGCCGCAGTCAGACGACGTCTTTTAGTGACAAACGCCGCAATGTCTGGCGCTTTATTCCACCTACTGTTTCACTTCGCTTATGAGGATTTGCCGTCAGTTTTGTAGGTTGTATCACTTTGGACACTGTCATTTGCGGCACACCTTATAGACTTGCAATTTTTATCGCGCATGCAGAACTTGATGGAGCAACAATTTTCCTTCCTTAAAAACTAGATAGAGCGCTTATTTTACACTATCACTGTCTGCTCAGCTCATTGTCCATTTAAGTTCTACTACTCCTCACGAGTGCGGAGTTGGCCATAACACGCCACTGCCATCGGCTCAGATCTGCTGTGGCCGCGTGGCCCTTGGTAATCCAGATATCTGACGTGTTTTCAGCTCCATGTGTTAAAAAGGTAAGCATTTGTAGATCTGGAAGAACATATTTGTACGTTGGGTATATGGGCATTGAGTGGAAGTGTATTTAGTGTATTCGTTGATAGCCGATAGAAAACAATTTTAGTTTCGGATACTCTTAGAAAGACTTACTGGATTTCCGTTTTCATATTCCCTAGTGGCTACATGGTTAGCATGCACGCCTTAAGTGCGTGAAACCCGGGTTCGATTCCTGTTGGGAGCTCACGTAGCTGGATTTCCGCATTAAACTGTATTTCACGTTACCTATAGCCTCGGTGCTGTACGAGATGCTAAGCACTCAACCAACCAACAACTCTTAAGTAAGGATCTGAAGAAACTGATCAATATGATGCAGATATGTAAAGAAAGAAATGAAAATCTGAAGACAAAAGCAACCGAAGATGGAGTAAGGTTGAGTGTTCGCAATGAAAAGGTTTTAAGTGCGCTAATTGAAAGGTTTTTGTGTATTAAAAAAATAGGACCTGTACTGATGATTTGCATGCAAAGTAAAACAGACAGAAAATACAGAAAGAGAAAGAAGGGACATAATAATAATAAATATTACCATTTAGACATCAGATTCGGCTCGAGAGAGAAGTCATGTCCGTAAAAAATAAGTTCTACGTTTACGTTTTTTTTAATTCTGAGCAACACCTACCCTGATTTCAACCCATTTTCCGCTCTTTAATTATGTCATGTGACAGGCAGGCTACAAGGAGTTCAAGCGACTGCGCAAACGAAAATTTCAAGGTTGTATCGGTACCAACAAGTACTGTGCAAATTTACTTGTGTGTTTATTCCTCCGGACGACTCACCTCCTCTTTCCACTCCCCTTACGTTTCTGCATCCCGTAAGCAGGGCAGTGCCAATAGATGTGGTGTGCGTCATATTTACACAGCGTTTCTTAGTTTAAGTGTGAGACCACCAAGAGGCAGGTAATTCGGCAGAGCATACACACGGTTAACACAAATTCTCACATTTTCTATAATTATTGGGACCTTCCCGAAATTCGTCCAGGAGGCCCAGGGGGTCACCACGAAGCCCTGTAGGCTTAAAAATTGTTGGCACCCGAAAATGACCCAACAATTTTTCCGGTCCAACTGGTAAGGTGTTAAACCATATGCAGGTACCAACAAGAATAGGAATGCGGGAACACACACACACACACACATACACACCCACCCACACACACACACACACAAATAAAATAATGGACAGCATATCTTATCAGTCAACGAAAAAGTTGCGGATTGAAATGCAACGCAAACAATACAAGAAGTAATTATACCTGGTAGTCGATTACCGGAATCTAAAACACAAAATTTGTGTTGAGTTGATGCAAACGCTACCGAGTGAGACTCACAGAACAGACCAGTAGCCAGCTCAAAATGCGGGGGGAGCCCGGCGGAAGTTAAGAGGCACGATCCAATCATACATAGTTCATTTGCAAGCCTAGCGTGAACATTTAAGGGGGCCAGCAAATATTTACGGGAGCCGAGCGTGCCTAGGTCCCCCCTGAATATGGTCCTGTCTTAGAATATGTAAAAAGTACATTGCAATGTCGAAACGTTAATTAGATGTTGAAATAATAAAGGTTGGTAACAATATAAGACACTATTTAAAAAATTGGAGAGGGGGAATTAAATGGTTCTTTTCGTTTTAGTTTCCGATCGCTATTTTTGCGTTGTATTGCGATACGCAACGTTTGAGTATATACCGCTAATTGCTTCTTAGACGGTACATTGTAAAAACTTTCATTTGTGTGTTTGTGCCTAAAGTTATCCTGAACGTGAGTAATGCAAATACAACAAGCAAAGATTGTAAATATCGTTTTCTATTTACATCCAGATTGCAAGTACCAAATAAAGTTATATAAACCAACAACTTCTACAGATTACACTTCCATCATGCCTACGGTTCTCATTGCTAAATTATTGAGGCGCCTGAGTTTTATGCCAATTAACAATATAAAGCAATAATATTCGTACATGATATATATTTTTTGAATATGAAAGGATCTAATATAATAAGTAAATGAAATTGATCAAAGTTAAAATACTAAAAGGTAGAAAGAAACTCACGTTTTCAGACTCCACATTTTGTTGAATTTCCGCCAAATTCACTTCTTTCCATAAGCATTTAATAAACAAATGGCAAGATGAAATTGCAGGTTTAGTGTTGCTAGATACCAAAGAAATCTAATAATAAAATAATTAATTTTCAATAACATAGAAGGTAATAGAAAAAACGCTCCATTTTTGGGACAATGGGAAGATATGTGTTAAATTTCGGATTCTCTCATTTATATATTGTACACTCCGCATCAACAAATTGCGACAGCTAACGCCGTGCAGCTAGGCCACCCAATATACACCTTCTTATCCCATAATCGTGTCTGGTAAAGAGAACCCTTCTCTCTCTTTCTTTCTTCTCTCCCATACTAAAATTAGCTAACAACATGAACGTAATTCTAATTTCAAACTACACATGTATTAGAATCGATAAAGACGAAACAAGATTCATAAGTTGATTTAGGGAGAAACTGAAACACGCACAATGAAAAATTGAAACCAATGGATGTCTATTACACAGAGGTTCAGAAATGAGGCAGAGAGAGAGAGAGAGAGAGAGAGAGAGAGAGAGAGAGAGAGAGAGAGAGAAGAGGAGAGAAGAAGAAAAAGAAAAGCGAGAACAGATAAAAATGTGGAATTTTAAACTTAGTAAAAAAATAACCTAACATTATAAATTCCCGTTACCAGAAATCGGACAGTAATATAGAAATAACGTTTGTTTTCATATATTTTTCAGGACTGTTCTAATACGTAGAGGACGCTTGAAACATTCATTAAGTCACTTTCAAAAAGCATAGCATACTCAATTTCCAGTAGATCTGTAGATCTCATAGACACATCTAAGATAATGTCAACAGCCTAACGCAATGCTTTGTTTTTGCTTGGTTCAGTTGTAAATTCGGTAGTGTTCATTGGACGTACTGATGCAAAATACATTCTAATAAACCCAGTAGGTCAGTAGGTAGCGTAGTTCATATCTACCATATCAGACTACTAATGCAAAGTGAACAAAAAAGAAGAAAGAAACGAAAAGAAAAAGAAAGAAAGAAAAAAAGAAATATAAAATTTAAGAGTGCTATTTTACAGGTATTTTTTTTATCAGAAATATCCTATATTAAAAGTCGAAACCATATCATAATGAAAAGTTACAAATGTTCAAATGGAAAATTGGATGTTCCTTATAGATGTAGCAGACCTTGCATGTTTCAAATTTCAACGTGAACAAATCACATTGAATTATAGGATGGAAACAAATTTGTGTCGAACTAGTGTAAATAAAATTTTGTTTCCAAATTTTGTTTCAAAGAACCAAAGAGGTTGCCATTTTGTGGTCTTTTCCGAAGATTTATCTGTTCCGAACATTCAGCATTACTTTCATCTCTTGCGAATATAACGTTGTAACTTGCACAGATAGAATGAACATGCTAGAGCTTAAACAGATCATAGTATCAGTCGGATGATATTTGTTAGCTTATGGACCACCACTGGGTCGACTATTCAAACCCGTAGTTCCCTGTGAATTCGAGTCATACTCGGTTACACAGATGATAAAAAAGATATTTTGCTTATTCCGTTCTTTATTCCGTTCTTAAACAGTATTTTTTCAGAGATTACCAGGACTGGAGAGGTAATCCTCAGATAACGAAAAAGTCGAAGTTGAAGTTCCCAGTTAATTACGTTTTCCAGAGCAGGTCTATCGGTCTCTTGCTCCGTCTCTTGCTCATTTGGAACACACACACGCACATGAACTGCGTTTGTATGTGTGAGAGAGGGGGAGAAATGAAAGATGCAATGAGGATAGGGAAACGTCAAGAAAGAAAGAGAAAGAGAGAGGGAGAGAGAGACGAATGTAAATATGAAGCATACTTATCATTATAGTGTATGACGAAGAGCGCACACACTGTTTATTCGAATTCTCGTCAGTTATGCGTTGTAAGTTCTCCAACAGAAGATAAATCTCTGTTTGCAGCCATTATTTTATGCGATAAAGTTATATTACCTGACGGGGAATCGAACCGAGATTTTTCTCGTGGATGTCTGGTACCTTACCACTGCACCACCGATTAGTTTACCCAAACTTTGTCCAACAAATGTTGTAATATTTCTTTCTCAGAACGTTAACGCGAAAAGTGTTTACTGCAGATCAAGGAAGGGTTTCGAATGTCCTGGTAAATCCTTTGCCCTTTCCCAACCAACATTCGTAAATCGTCTCTATCATGATAAAGGTGTTTGCTTCCACATTTTTAAGCATTGCACGTCTAATATGAGAAATCGATTCTTCACCATCACTTTGTAAAAAATACAACTTTGTCGTGAACAGGACTCGAACATATGATGGGCAGCTGTGTTAATCGTTACTCCATTACGTTACCACTACACTATTCTGCCACCCGAAACTAGAAGCCAAATATTACTTACCTTAGCCTTGATCATTGCAACGATCATGCTTCTTCCTGTAAGGTTATTTCAACCTAAGTCCACAACGAATATTCACTCATTCGACGACCTAGAGAGAAATTAGTACCAACTAACAAAGGAAACCACATTCAATTCAAAAAAAAAATACAGAAACAAAACATATTATGCAATTATTTCGCCGTGCAAGTTAAAAAGTACGCAAATAATAATAATAATAATAATAATAATAATAATAATAATAATAATAATAATAATAATAACCTATATTATAAAATTGAAAGTGACTGTGATTTACAGTCTCTTGAACCACCTGACCGATCTCGATCAAATATTCAACATTGATAATGTTCGGACCTGTGAGTATTTTATCTATTCGATTGATGGTGTTACTCAGGGGAGGGGGAGTATGGAAAAATATAAAAAATAAACAAAACAATAAGTCTTGAATCAAATTACCAATTTGGATGAAATTTTCAACATAGATTACGTTTGTGCGTGGAATGCTTTTAATCATTTCACTTTGATGGTGGAATGTAGGAAAGGGGGAGGACGGGGAGATATACAAAAATTAATGTAAATAAAAATAAAAATGACTATGTTAATGAGTTAGTAAGTCTTGAACCACCGGACAGATCTGCATCAAATTTTCCACATGGATGCAGTTCGAGCTTGGAGTGGTTTCCATCATATCAGTTTGACGGTAAAACGTAGGGCAGTGGAGGGGAGGGGAAATATATACAAAAATAAATAAAACTTAATAACTCTTGGGCCACGCGACCTATCTCGATCAATTTTTTAACGTAGTTGAGGTCGGGCCTGATCTGTTTTTTTATTATTTCACTTTGATGCTAAACCTTAGAGAAGGGGAATGGGTAAGGGAGATATATAAACATAAATAAAATTTATTAAGTCTTGAACCACCGTACCAACCTCGATAAAATTTTCAACCTAGATGAAGTTCAAACCCGAGATTTTTTTTCATATCATTTTGGTAGTGTAACTAAAGTAAGGGAGAAGGATAGCAACATTTAAAAGAGAACGAAAAATGACCGATCTTAGTATCGAATCTATAAGCTTTGGAGTCGCTGAGATGAACAGTGACACATCTGATGCTGTTTAAATCCAAATTCAGCCCGCTACATGGAGGAGGGGGAGACATAAAAATGATCAAAATAACCAATATCAATGTGGAATTTATAGTTTTCCGTGTGGCAGAGATAAACAATGACACTGAAGATGCCGTGCTCTGCAACATGGGAAGGGGAGGGGATATATATAACTCATCGAAAATGACCAACATCAAAGAGCGCTTTAATAATAGTAAAAAGTGACTGAATAACGGAGCATATTATGTTTCTCAATTTAGCCAGCAAAGCGGCCCATTGATGCTATTATTATTATTATTATTATTATTATTATTATTAATAATAATAATAATAATAATAATAATAATAATAATAATAATAATAATAATTTCTTCTTTTCGGATTGGGAGAGGGCAGAATATGTATTACAGTGTTTTTACATAATCCTTAGTATTCCCTACGGATAAAGGAGAGGAATCCCCAAAATATAAAAGAATGTGTTTTCATTTTGTAGTGATGTTGATGACATTTTAATTATGCGCACAGTTTTAAAAGTATTTTTCAATTAAACAAATTACTATAACAGAACAAATGAATGCATGGATATATACATTGTTTTAGTTTTCCCTTTTTTCGGAGACCCTTATTCATATATAGCAGCACATGCTATACATATACACAATTTTACTTTTTTCTTTACCTTAATCTTCCGCAATTATGCTGCGAGGCAAGGAAGAGGTTGATGAGATGGATGACAGTGATGAAATGATGAAAGTTGGAGGTCAAAGGAGAACCGCGAGAAAATTCCCGCACCAGGAATTTGTCAACTACAAACCCACGTGGTGGAAACTGGAATCGAAACAGAGGTCAACGCTCTATCACTAAGCTACACTGACCCTAATATTTATCTCTTTTCCAAACCCGGTAAAAAAGTGTTGTATATAAATAGCGTAGTAACGTAAATTAACAATGATTGTTGATTTTGTTTTAAAGGGAAATGTTGGTTAAATCAATTCCAGTAAATATACTTTAACAATAAATGTAAAAAAAAATGAGATTGAAAGCACTTTCCTGTTAATAGTTCCAAAATATTGCTTGGAAAAGACAGAAAGACACATGGGAAAAAGAAATTTGACCGTACTTTTGTAACAGCAACCTTTCCTCCTGCAGATCATGAACAACTACAGATACGTATATTGCTACGTGGAACTATTTAATATGAAGATTGATTTTTTCTCATACGGTGTCCCACTTCCGAAAGTGAGATGTTGTCCAATATTTTATAAATAACTGATATCAAGTGTATTCATCTCACTGAGAGTTACGTGCGTAGGCGCTGTGAGACAGATTGTGCTAATCTGCGTCGTGAGCTTAACATGGAAGAAAGAGCGAACAAGTTTTGTTCCCGTCTGGGTAAGACTGCTACAGAAACTTATCAAATGTTGCAACAAGTATATGGGCCACATGTTTATCCTATGAGCGTGTATTTGCATGACACACGTGTTAAAGGGAGGAACAGGAGCCAATCGAAGACGACGAATATCCGGCTGCAACAAGGACAGTGAGAGTAAAAGAATTGATGGGGGAAATCAGGACAGCTATCACGGAAGACCTAAATGCAACATTGTGAATCCTTGCTGAGGAGCTACACGTGCTTAGAAATACTGCGCAGTAGGTAATAATTCTTGTTTATAAGTACAGGAACGTATGTGATGTTTCGTACCTCATTCCTTATTAAATGACTAACAAAGAGACAGGGAAGATCATTGGAAAAATCTTATTGCTACCGCCAATACGAACCCTTACTTCCTCTTAAATATAGATGCTGAGGATTAGACATGGGTTTTTCAATATCGTAATGCCAGGCTCCAGAGCTGAAGTCTTCTAATCTCTACGACCCAAACATGCACAAGACAACATCCAAAATTGAGCTATTGCTCATTGTATCTCACAATTGTAACAGCCCTGTGCATAACGAATTTGTGAATACAAGAAGACAGTTAATAGCCTACGTCAATTTATCTTCAGGTATTGATGAGTTATTCCAAAGTATCAACATGTGAGGCTCACGTCTGCCCCATTGCAATGCCCTAAATTATAAGTCACAAGGCAATAATTTTGCAAAACATCTGGTCCTAAAATAGATCTGTGAGTTATTCTACCCTTCCTATTCAACAGAACAATGCGATTATTTTCTGTTTCCTAAACTCAAATATACACTTAAAGGTATGTACTTTAATAAAATAACGGTTATCATTAATGTTACGAAAATAGTTTTCAACAGCATTTCACAAAAGGATTTCCGCAATCCTTCTACAGGTATATACCAACGGTCATGGCGGAACAATACATATATGTAGGAGAGTCGTAATTCGAATGATTTAAGGCTGGAAACTTTCTAGCTTTAGTCACCTTTCTTCTACTACTCCAGTCTCGATTTCAAATTGCCCAAACAATTTGTTTGTAAAACGTTTAACAAGGTTTGTAGGTATAAAGTCAAATTTTGTAGTCACAGAGTTCTATTAGATACCGTATATTTTACTGAATTATTGTTTATTGACTAAAATAATAATTTCATATCCTTATTTATCTTGATTCCATTATTATACTAAGTAACTTCTTAGCCTTTATTTAGCATTTAACAATTGAATGCAGGAATAAGATTTACTGAGTTTTATTACTACTCAGTTTTATTTACTACAATTGAAAGTGACGGAAGCTAAAACTAGTTTAAAGTTTAGTAATTGAAAATAAATGTTATATTTTTTAGATCTTTTCCACCAGGCCATTTTAGAGAGTGGATCAATTCTCACTTCTGACGCTATCGACAGGGATCCCCGTACAACCGCACTGATTATGGGAGAAATAATGGGTTGCTCGTCGGAGAATCTAACATCCCTGGCAGCTTGTTTCCGCTCTGCCCCCGCTCCTGATTTAGTTGCAGCTCTTGGAGAATATCAAGTAAGTGAAAGCATTTCAGTATTACAAATAAAAGTATTATGTATATTCACATGCAACAGAAGAATAAAACTTTAAGTATCATACTAATAAACAAATTCATAATAATATGTAAAAAGTATAACATTACTTCATTAGTCCAGTCAACGTACGTAAAAACGACAGTTTACCTTGAACAAAAATTGCAATAGAAAGAAACTGCGCCAAAATGATGCTGAGCACATTCTAAACAAACCTAGAAAAGTCCTCAAGAATTTTCAGTCTGGAAGGTCGTTAAATCTAATATGACCGCCGTTGGTGGTCATGTATGTCAGACATAATAACAAACGGAGTAATAATGTGTCTTTGTAACAAAATTACAACCTCAATCCCTTATGAAAGTTGTTCACCATCATGTGTCCTATCGAATGAGGCATCGAACATACCTCTAATGTACAGGGTGTCTCAAAAGTCCCCCGACATTGAGTAACACGGAATTATTTTCAGAGTTACAACAAAATGTAAGGAGGAAACAGTCTCCAAATATAATATTTTCAATGCAAACTGAAGAATTTTTTTTTAGATAGGACGAGCCGTTTGTGCTGTACACTCTTTATGCGCCCAGTGTTAAATAAATGTTAACCCGGAAGTGCTCATACCCTTTTTGTGACAATAGTACTCGGGCGGGGGTCCAGTAGACCCTCATATTGATATTTGTTTTATTACAATAAAAATATAATTTTTTAAAATAATTAAGACAATGTAGCCTAACTCTAGAAATGTTTTTGAAAGTAAGTGCTGCAATCAGATTTTTTGAACTCGTGTTGGAACATTTTCAAATATTTTTTCATCAGAACTTCTGGCTAGCAACACAAAAGTTACCTGGTTGAGGGTCTGTGAATACCCCGTGCGAGTACTTAAGGGTTAAATGAAAATGGACTGTTGCCATTTACCGGGAGATTGATAAATTTTGTAAGAGTATGATGAGTGGTTGCATTTTTGAAATGGGGGATGGCCATCGACACGTTGGCATAAATGACAGTAACTTCATTCACTTATATTGTGGTTTCCGGTACATGGCAACGTTGCAGTTCCATTTAATGTTTGGCGCATAGAGTGTATAGCTCAAACGGCTCGTCCGATTAAAAAAGAACCTTAGCTTTAAGTTGAAACATCATATTTGTTGATGATTTCCTCTCTTTCATTTTGTTGTAACTGTGATAATAATAGATTTCCCATGTCAGTGGATTTTCAGACATAATGTACTTTATTCACTATCTACACACAGTATGTTCTTTTTGATTCTTGTAAGTGTAAATGTAACTCTGTTTGTGGTTATTGTTCAAATGGCTGAATGGTCGAATACTGAACTGTAACAGGTGATTTTAATTTTACAATGCAAGTTTCATGTTCGTCCTGTTCTGTCTTACATCTGGTGGAAACATTGAATATGATACTGCTCACTAGTCATGGAGAGTTTCATTATACGTAAGAAGGTATTCACAGAAGATAGAAGACCCACATGTTTATCTCAGAAACAATGCCAAGGAATTCAGAACGTGAGTGAATCATGTATAGCTGCAATGAGAGCCAAATCTAAAAAAAAAAAAGTATATCATCAATGCCGAACGAAGTATGTAAATTCGAGTCAAATCAAGAAGGATACGCAATCAAGAATACCGTCCAATGAGGAGATATCTGCAAGTATTCTGCGTTCAAATTTGCCTGCATTTAATTTTCCTCTTAACTGTTTGTTTTTTGGTGAGCCGGAGAGATATGACGGTAAGTGGAAGGATCACTGTCTAATTCCACTAAAAGCTAATACCTTTCAAGAAACAATATTCAAATTATGTGAAGAATTCAATGATGATTGGGCCATGACTGTAAAAGGTCATATTGAATATGCCAGAGATTTGTTTTCGAAAGACGCAGTATACCACACTACTTGCAGTGTAAATTTTAGAACAGGAAAGGGGATTCCAGGAAAGATGAGGAACCGAATGTCATCAGGTGAATACGAACCATAGAAAAAAAGGCAGGCTCATGTAGTCTAAAGGAGAGAATACTTTCTTGCGAGTAGTTGAGTATTTGGAGATGAAGGATAATGAGCAGGTTACCATATGTGATTTAGTAAGATTATGGAACCGGAGGCGTGGTATTCAGAAGAGCAAGCGTTCTCTGTCAGACAAATGAAGGCTAAACTATTGAAGTTATTTGCAGAAAGAATCACTATAACTGAAATAACTGGAAAAGTAGGGTTGTTACTTTCGAAAACACAGCTGCAATTATCTTTCAAGACTTTTGTGAGGAGAACATCAGAAAAACTACTGTGGAGGAGCACTTGGGGTTAGAGAAAACTAAAGCAAAGTTAATAAAAGTATGCAATAAAGACCATGGAATCATCAAAGAGTACAACCCTTCCACTGAAGGGTACAATCTTGAAAGCGCTATGTCATTTTTGTTGGAGTGTTAAGAGTATTTCTGAAAGAGATCGCTACAGTTGCACATATTGAAACCAAAATTGCTTCTTTGGGACGGGTGTATAATCTAGTTATTTCCACCAAAAGTCATGCAAGGTCCACTACAGGTTGATTTAGGCGTGCAGATGCACCACAATTTTGATTCCCGCTTTCTATTGGATACCCTGTACCGTCACGGGGACTGAATTTTATATTCTGAGGTGCAGTGTGTTCTCCTCATAAAAGTCTTGAAGGATTGTAGTCGATGTGTTTTAGAAAGTAACAATTTTACTTTTCCATTTATTTCAGTTATAGTGATTCTTTCCGCAAATAACTTCAATAGTTTAGCCTTCATTTGTCTGATAGAGAACGCTTGCTCTTCTGAATACCACGCCTCCGGTTCCATAATCTTACTAAATCACATATGGTAACCTGCTCATTATCCTTCATCTCCAAATACTCAACTACTCGCAAGAAAGTATTCTCTCCTTTAGACTACATGAGCCTGCCTTTTTTTCTATGGTTCGTATTCACCTGATGACATTCGGTTCCTCATCTTTCCTGGAATCCCCTTTCCTGTTCTAAAATTTACACTGCAAGTAGTGTGGTATACTGCGTCTTTCGAAAACAAATCTCTGGCATATTCAATATGACCTTTTACAGTCATGGCCCAATCATCATTGAATTCTTCACATAATTTGAATATTGTTTCTTGAAAGGTATTAGCTTTTAGTGGAATTAGACAGTGATCCTTCCACTTACCGTCATATCTCTCCGGCTCACCAAAAAACAAACAGTTAAGAGGAAAATTAAATGCAGGCAAATTTGAACGCAGAATACTTGCAGATATCTCCTCATTGGACGGTATTCTTGATTGCGTATCCTTCTTGATTTGACTCGAATTTACATACTTCCTAGGGATTTTTGATGTACTTTTTTCCGGAATTGGTTGTCATTGCAGCTGTGCATAATTCACTCACGTTCTGAATTCCTTGGCATCCTTTCTGAGATAAACATGTGGATCTTTTATCTTCTGTGAATACCTTCTTTCATATAACGAAACTCTTCATGACTAGTGAGCAGCATCATGTTCAATGTTTCCACTAGCTGTAAGACAACAATAACGGATGAATATTAAAAACGTGCATTGTAAATTTAAAATTATCTGTTAGAGTTCAGTATTTTACCGTTCAGCCATTTGAACAATAATCACAATCAAGGTTATTTACACTTACAAGAATTATAAAGGGGCTACTGTGTGTAGATAGTAATAACGTTAAACTGTCTAAAAATTCCCGGACACAGGATAATCCTGTTACTATCAGATTTACAACAAAATGCAACAGAGGAATATGATGTTTTCAATCTAAAGTTAAGGATTTTTTAATCGGACGAGCCGTTTGGGCTATACACTTTATGCGCACAAAGTTAAATGAAACTGCCACGTTGACATGTACCGGAACCCACAACATAAGTGAATGAAGCTATTGTCTTTTACGCTAACGTGTAAATGGCCAGCTCCCATTTGAAATATGCAACAAATCATCATACTCTTACAAAATTTATCCACCTCCCGGTAGATGGCAACGTCTCATTTTTATTTAACATTGGGCGCATAAACAGTGTACAGCAGAAACGGCTCGCCGTATCCGAAAGAAATATTGACTTTACATGGAAAATATGATATTTGGAGACTGTTTCTCCTTTACATCTTGTTTTAACTCTGATAATAACTCTGAGTTACTCTATTTCGGGGAACTTTTGAGACACACTGTATATTAGAGGTATGTTCAATGCCTCATTCGAAAGTTCCTAAGATTGTGAACAACTTTCATAAGGGATTGAGGTTGTAATTTTGTTATAAAGTCACATAATTACTCCGTTTGTTATTATGTCTGACGTAAATGACCACCAACGGCGGCCATATTATATTTAACGACCTTCCAGACTGAATATTCTTGAGGACTTATTCAGGTTTGTTTAGAATGTGTTTTGGATCATTTTGGCGCATGTTTCATTTCTATTGCAATTTGTTCAAGGTCAATCCTCATCTTGACTGGACTATATGTACACATTTTTCTAATTAGAAGTTCCAATGACTTGTTACGGAAATTTAAGACTCATATTTAAACACTGGCACAAATACAGAATAGAAGAATTTATTCCAAATATAATAGCACACATGCATCACTCACTTCACATGCATAACATACTGATCTGCAATAAACTGCCACCAACCAAGATTAAAGTCTAGAGTTATGAAAGTGATACATAGAATTTCTATTATGTGCTTCCAATTCATCTAAAAATACGAGATACATTTATGTTATTCGATAGGTTAAATTACGAGGTTCACTCGCAGAATCACAGAACAATTCTCAATTTCTGAACTAAATGTCATATTTATTAGCTTCTTTCAGTGATATAATGTATATAATGTTTATAAGTCAACAGTGCTGGATAACAATGTATTTTTTAAACACACACAGTACAAGAATAAATAATGTCTGGTTTCAGCAAAATAAAAACTGTCAATAATTATTCAGTACGAAGGACACAGTTGTTGGCGCCACAAAAATAGCTTTTTTATTTTGTAGAACACTACTCGTGAGGATTTATCCTCGTACATGTAATAATGTATTCTACCGACTGTAACAATATATTCTACCGTCTAATGTTTGGACAATATATTTGTCAATTGGTATATTTTCATCATTAGACATTTTATGTAGTTTTATATATGGTTAGGGTATTGTATGGGATATAATAAACTCACTTCCAAATACCTTCTTATGATGCTGTTGATCATGGTGAAACTAGGTGCTTATAATTAGGTAGATTAGAGTTTGACCAAGAAGCCACACCAAGACAAAAATCAGACGAATAGATGGCGAAAGTGAAAACACTTCACAGTAAATACAGAAGAAACAGGATTGTTTCTGACGGAATCTTATTTTGATATCTTCCTTGCAAAGCAAAAGTCTTAATGTCTGCGTACATATATCAATTTCAAAGACTACTCAAGTATGACTGACTACTTTTCTTGATTATTAATTTTATTTGTATCTTTCCTTGTGTTACTAAATGTGAAGTTTTGTTTCACAAAACTTTGCGTTTCGATTCTTGAAATAGTTTGGTGAAAGATATAATACAAGTACGATATTACATATGAGTTCCACATCTTGCAATATTATTATTACTTTTACTACAGCAGCAAATAATATTAATAATAGTGCATATATCAGAAGTAACAATTAGGTTTCTACTACAAACTTAATATTAAATTAACCGTAAAACAAAAAAAAACGAAACAACTTTTATGTTCTGAAATTGAAATTCCTGTAAAATTAAAATTTAAAAATCATTTCCAGGAATAAAGTTTTTCCGGTTTTCCATTCCTTGATAACTGATACATACATGTAAAGTTAATAATTACCTCATTTTTGTATTTCCAAAATAATAATATTTTTCTTATTACTTTTATTTTATCTGCATAAACCAAACAATGAAAACATTTTAAATGTTACATATTTGCATTTTGATTTCTGAAAGAGAAGCTATTAAAATGTTATGTATTCTTAATCATTCACTCAAGCAAAAATTCTCTAAAGATTACACTTGAAAAAGGATCTAATCCCAAGTGCAATTAGTAACTAAGAAATACAAAATATGTAATGTGGGGTATCTGATAATCCTACTCGTATACTTATGTTACGATACATGACACATCTACTGAAGGGTTAAAGTTTAGGAATATATTGGATTGTTCATAAAGAGCTTATCTGAAGAATAATTAACTAATGTAAAATGAGAGTTCGCAATCAGAAGAATATCACGTTTAGACTCTGAATCCCATAACATTTATGTGAGATTTGACACTAATTGTTCTCCGTATCATTTAAGCCTAACTTTCGGTCTTAAAATTTGATATTTACCATTTGAATTATCAAAATTTATTTTTAAAAATTTGAGATCTATTTTGTAAATTTAAAATTAGTATGGCTCGTACTGAATGACGTAAAGCTCTTAAATGAGGATAATTAATTATTGAATAATTCATTAAATAATTAAATGTTGAGGGGCTATGACAATAGAGTGATAATGGAATTTTCTATGTCCAATATTATTAACATTTAACAAAAAGCATCAATGGGTGACTGTAAAACCTTACATAATTTTCCAAAGAAAGATGATTAGAAATGTGGAAATTAATGCTGTACCAGCACATCTGCACCAAGGTAAAACTGATACTCAAGTATACCTTGAACTAGCTTTTGATTATCACACTAACAAGATGACAGTAAGTGTTATGATTAATGAGATGCACTAATATCATTAATGTTCAATTTCCATTTCGCTGAAATAATGTTCAAAATACACATCATGTGCAAAATTTGAAATCAAGGCTGACTTGGTTTTTCAATATGTGACGCAGCTATGCAACTGAGCCGTCGTGTAAACGAAAGAGAAATGTTTCGTATGAGGGCGTGGTGAAAGTAGACAGGTGTTGCTAAGCTAATTCGTAACTTCAATATGTAACTAAGATCGAAAATCAACTTTTATACACATCTGAGTAAAACTGCTATAAATATTTATGAAATGTTGCAGTTGATGGAAGGGGCTACTTGTTTATCCAGTTCTAGTGTATGTGAATGACGCGGCATTTCAGGGAAGAAAGCGGAGTCAATTGAAGATAATGAATATTCGAATGCAGTAACATCAGTGATAACAAAAGAATTATTGAAGAAAATGAGCACACTGATCAGTGAATACCTAAATGCCATATTGTGAAACCTTGATTAGGAATTACTCGTTTTAATCGACGTCTCTCGTAGGTGCATAACGCACTAGAGGTCTTAGTGCTTAATTTCCACTTTGGTAGTTACTTATTGCTAGAATCTGGGGAATGGAATTATATTCTTCTTTCGATCATTCATCAATTTATTTTACAAATAAACAAGTAGCTACGGGTATAGTTCATTTTGACGTTGCACAAAGTGGCTCATATTCAACAATTTTACACAGTTCCAGATTATTATTTTATAAAAGCATGTCCAGAAACAAATATCATATACAATAATTTAACTATTATTACGAGGAACGTATGGACAATAAGAACACGACCATACGTGGAATTTAACTAAAACTGCCTTTCAAAGCAAGAGAAAACTAGAAGAAAAAGGTTAAGTAAAACCTTTACAGTACAGTAATTAAATAAATATTCTACATATGATCATCTTCCTACTCTCCATAGCACCAAACACTTTTACATGTTTATATCAGTTATTAATCACAAATTAAATAGACTACTCCAACACAGTGTAGCACTGAGGAAAAAATCGAAGTTGACTTCGCAAATTACCTAACTACAATACACCGAGTAACGGGTTGAAAATTTTAATATTAGCTCCCATACATGACAGCACTATACAGTAACTCATTTTTAGTCATCAAGACAACCCGACATCTACAGTAAATCTCTGAGTTTTAAATGTCTCTAGTTGCCATCCGTCCTTTCTAATTATTATAAATATTATTTTTTAACATTACTATTATGAATTTCCCAGCTTGGGGCTAGAAATTACAAAGATAATAAGGAAAATATAATTTGCAATATTGACTCATATGATGTATACTAACATGACAAATATTCAAATTCTCTGGTTCTTAGAATTAAGTCCAACAGCACAAAATTACATAATCGGTTGCATCTTGATTCGTACTGTCTTGTAACATGACATGTTCAGCCAACAATCGATGAATATATTAAGGTATATTCTTACTGTTAGTACGAGCCCAAAATTGACTGGACAAGAACAAAGTTGTTTCCTAGCAGTTGTGGAGTTCTTCCTAACTACAAGTCTAGTCGCAAGAAAGATCCTATTTAGGTAGTCACGGCAACTTTCTACCTAGAAGAAGGGCGAAACAAAACTTATTACTGTTATCAATTAACAAATATTTATACTCCATTTCCTGTTGTAATAAAATGATAATTCTATCTGCATATTCATATTATTGCGTTCATGTGTAAACCTTAGAAACTTCTGATACATATCGTACGTGTTCCCGTGAATAACTTGGACAATGTGACTTTTTCTTTCCCTCTTTTATAGGTATAATAATAATAATAATAATAATAATAATAATAATAATAATAATAATAATAATAATAATAATAATAATAATAATAATAATAACTAGATTGATTAGTCAAATCCTATAACTTTAAGATCTATAGTGTAGAGCAGTGATCTCCAAATTTATGAAAGTTCTGAGTTATCGTACAGTTTTTAAACCCAACTGTAAGGTATCAACCAAAAAATTACCAATTTTTCCTAAGAAAATGCTACTTTTATTTATTACCTACAAACTTACATTTACCTACAAACTTAAAACGATCTATCGATAATGTCCCCTAGAGTTATTAATAGCCTGCGATCGACGGTTTGGCGATCGCTGGTATAAAACTTTATCTACCACAAGACACAGGGCAATGTTTATTTTAAAATGCCTGAGAAATGCTATTCACTAAATCATTGTCCGTAGTTTGGGCTCCAAGAAATGATATTTCTTCGTGTTAATGTGCCTACGAAATTGAATTGCTGTCTCTAAAAATTTGCTTGTCTCGTTTGATTCGATAATTTAAAAAAAATATAGTGGTAAGGAAACCAAAACATACGGCTTGAGCGGGAATAGGTTTCAGTACCCAATGAGCTCGAGTCCACCATATTATCTATTACACGACAGTAGTAGGCCCCGGCGTATGGCTCGCCGAGTCAGCAAAAATTTTCTCGATTCTGATTGGCTGAGAGAGGTCACGTGACGTTAGGCCCCGCCCACGCGGGAAATTCAAATTTTCAGGTCACGTGGTATGACGTCATGAGTCACCCTGCGGGGAAATCCCTCACCAGAGATTTTTGAAATTTGTTCCCTTTTACGGGTAAGATGAGTACTTTGATACTTGATTCTGATTAGTTGACAAATGTCACGTGATCTTAGACCCCGGGATATTTGAAATTCGTTCCCTTTTACGTGTAAGATGAATGCTTTGGTACCACGATGTTGATTGGCTGACAGAGGTCACATGATCTTAAGTCCTGTGACTTTTGAAATTCGTTCCCTTTTTACGAGTAAGATGAGTGCTTTGGTACCTCGATTCTGATTGGCCGACAGAGGTCACATGATCTTAGACCCGCCACACGGTGAACAGATTACATGGTATAACGTGGGAAAACCCCTCACTCATTTGTTTCCATTTTACGGGTAAGATGATTGCTTTGGTACCACGATGTTGATTGGTTGATAGAAATCGCATAATCTTACAGCCCACCCCAATGCTAGACATTCAGAGTGCTATGACGGCGATCCACCCTAGACCTGGATTTTAGAATTTTGTTCCCTTTTATGGTTATCCTTAAAGTTCCCATGGAGGGTTCAACCTCCTCTTAAATAACCTTTTTGGTATCATGATATTGTACTGAAGTTTACATTAAATATTATCATTCTCTTTGGCAGATAAGATGATTACCAGCTTTCTTACCTTGATGGAGATCCTGTCCTTGAATTAGTAGCCTATGTCTCTGGAAGTAACAATGGTGAAAGAGGGGTCCATCGTTGTCGCTTGTAGATTTCTTATAACACATTGTTGTAAGTTTAAGCGATTTTTTAAACGCTCAGTAAGCGCTTCATTAATGGAAACAGTGTTGCCAGATTTTTTCTTACCTAAACTGCTCCGATTCTTTTCGAAACGGTTCCGGCAGAGTGCAAGAAATTTTAAACTAAAATTTTTTCGAACTAAAAAAAATTGTAACAAAAATTTCAAACAAAAAATTTTCGAACTAAATATTTTGAAACAAAAATTTCAAAAACAAATTTCGAACTAAAAAATTTAAACAAATTTTTCGAAAAAATTTTTAAACAAAACTTTCGAACTAAATTTTCAAATCAAAAAAATTTTCGAACTAATTTTTTTTAAATTTTCGAACCCAAAAAAATTTCGAAGTAAAAAAATTAAAAATTTTTCGAACGAAAAAATATTTTAAACTAAAAACTTTCGAACTAAATTTTCGAACCCAAAAAATTTTCGAACTAAAAAATTTCAAAAAAATTTCGAACTAAAAAAATTGAAACAAAATTTTGTCGAACTAAAACATTTTTTAAAAACAAAAGTTTCGAACTAAAGATGTAAATCACATCTAAAAATTTTCAAATCAAACTTTTTTATCGAACTAAATTGTTAAAATTTTCGAACTAGAAATTTAAACCAAGTTTTAGAAAAATCCTAAGAAATGTTTCTCCAGGAATCGAACTCAGGTCTTTCAAACCAAAGACGTGTATCCTAACCGCTTAGCTATGAATGAGATCGGATTTAATCATGCTTGGTGGGTTTCGAACCATGGTTCTTGAAAAGGATACACATATACTTTAAGAAAATAAATCTGACAGTGTAACGCTTCCGTTCGTGGATTAAAATAAAATGCTGATAGACTTCTTTGTGTGTTGACATAGAAGCACATATGATTGAAAATGCAAACGTCAGCGGATGTTGTATTACTTTTGTTTTACTACGAACGTGTCAGCATGATTCATGAAAAAAGCAAACATTGACATTCTCGTATGGAATATGAGGAAAATGAAATGTCGTCACAGTTACGACAAGTAGTAACATGTAGAAATCATTTGGATGATGTCATGATCGGAATTGCGATACTAGATGTTGTAACTATTGAGAAACGTGAATGACGTCACGTTCGATTGTTACACATCGTTTTCGTTCGTGATTCATGACAAAAGCAGCGAGCGTTTTGATTGGTTCGTTGTGATGTCATTTTATAAATTTCCTCGTTTCTGATTGGTTGATGATGTCGTTTTCATAGCGACCTAAATAAAAATCTAAATTTCGTTTTTCAAATCCTACACCGCTCTCAACTATCAAGTGAAGAAGATCTACTTTTAAAAGTGTCTTCATTTAAGAAGCTTTACTGCACCGACTTTTTGTTCATTGAATTTGAGGTAAGTTCAGTGAGATTTTATTTTTCACACAAGATTCGAAACTCATTTTTATTTCATATTTGTGGTTGTGGATCACTCATACAATGTTTTACTTTTAGTACGAAATATTTAGAGTATGAAGAAATTAGTGGAATGGGAAAGTGGGAGTACGAATCAGGAACCCCCACACATTAAAACTAAGCACGATAAATGATATGGTTTAGCGTCCCTTCAGCTTAATGTTGAATGTGAACTCCTGTCGGGAATTGAACCATGGTCAAAGATGTGTGCGCTTAGTTTTGAAAAGAATGCATTACAAAATTTCAGAAACTATGCCTGAGAATAATATTGTTCGATACCCTTTGAAACCATTGTTTTAGTTTAGCGTCCCTTCAGCTTAACGTGATATTCGAACAATCACCCGAGATTGAACCTGGGCCAGAGGTGTGTACGTCAACTATTTAGCTTAGTTTTGAAAAGAATGTATGATAACGCGTGAGAATATTACATTTCAGAAAAGGCTTGACAGCGATCCGATGTGAAAAGCAAACCCCACCGAGGATTGAACCAGGGCCTTCCACGTTAGAAGCATGTACGCTAACCACTTAAATAAAAAAAGAGTGCATGAATATTTGGTTAAAAGATTTACGCTATACAGATTTTGTTTTGACAATTACGTATGTGTAACGTTAATGGTTGGTGAATCTCTTCAACTTGCAAACGCATCATTTAAAGGTCGTTGTGAGTAGAAAAAATGCTTACGCGTGCTTTATCACATCTCAGTACTGTTGAAACATTCATTCATGCATTCTTTTTATCACTATAGAATGGTAGGTCAGTTACATGCTGATGCAATGGTCTCCAGTATGACAGCAATAAAACACTCATTTCAGTAACATAATAATTTTTATAAAACTTTGATTTCTAGTACACGTGCTTTCATAATGAGATTCTGAACGCCACCGCCAGGGAATCAAACTCAGGACCTTTACATGAATTACTTAGTTAAGAATTTATCATGAATGTTATGATTTCCTGTTTATCAGATGATTAAGATTTTTCTTTCTTCTTTTCTTTTGTAGTAAATTCACGCTGCTCAATTCCTTTTTTCCCATTACATATTTGTTTTACCGTACCTGTTTGTTTGTTTTCATTTTTAATCATGGCCGAATCGGGTTTTACTGTTTGTAATGAAATCACTCGTCATTATAGACGATTTATGAACGTTTATGTATTATGAGGTGTGTACGTCAACCATTTAGCTTAGTTTTGAAAAGAATGTATGATAACGCGTGAGAATATTAAATTTCAGAAAAGGCTTGACATGCCCCCGACGTGGAAAGCAAACCCACCGAGGATTGAACCAGGGCCTTCCACGTCCGAACCATGTACGCTAACCGCTTAGTCACAATAATAATAATAAAAAAAAATACGCTATGCAGATTTTGTTTTGACAATTACGTATGTGTATCGTTAATGCTTGGTGAATCTCTTCAACTTGCAAACGCATAATTTAAAGGTCGTTGTGAGTGGAAAAAAATGCTTACGCGTACTTTGTCACATCTCAGTACTGATGAAACATTCATTCATGCATTCTTTTTATCACTATAGAATGGTAGGTCAGTTACATGCTGATGCAATGGTCTCCAGTATGACAGCAATAAAACACTCATTTCAGTAACATAATTATTTAAAAAAAACTTTGATTTCTAGTACACGTGCTTTCATAATGAGATTCTGAACGTCACCGCCAGGAATCAAACTCAGGACCTTTACATGAATTGCTTAGTTAAGAATTTATCATGAATGTTATGATTTCCTGTTTATCAGGTGATTAAGATTTTTCTTTCTTCTTTTCTTTTGTAGTAAATTCACGCTGCTCAATTCCTTTTTTCCCTTACACATTTATCGCAATTGTACCTGTTTGTTTGTTTTCATTTTTAACCATGGCCGAATCGGGTTTTACTGTTCGTAACGAAATCACTCGTCATTATAGACGATTTAACATTGAGGGCAGAATGCTCGAAATTCAATTCAACGCACCACCCGTAGGAACCGATATTATCCAATATGTGCATAATAGTTTCCAATCAATGCTGGACCATTTATTAGCCAATGTCGACGATGAGGCGATGGTTGGTTTATCGGTAATATCGCCACGCAACACGAAGAACCCGTTTTGGGTGAGTTTTCGCCAAGCACGAAACCTAACACTGGAAACAATGTGGGCATCGTTCGAAAGAGTTTTACAAAGTAACAATTCATTTCTTCTTCACGAACCATTTACCGTTCATTTCCATCGTGTGGATATTCCACGTGGCTACGGCGGTGGTTTGCGGCAAGGAATACTTCAAAACGAAGAATTGTTACGAAGCAAGCGAGGGATTGTACGCGTAAGAAATCAAGATTCAAGGTGTCTGGCGTACGCCCTTGTTATTGCTATTGGCCTGAAAAAATACAAGAATACAGATATGAAACGACATAAGCAATATAAAAATCAGAGAAAATGTGTTATGGACGATGAAGTGAATGCGTTATGTGCAAATGCAGGAGTGAATTTGGATCATGGTGGAAGTGTAAATGAAATACGACAATTCCAGTCATACCTCAAAGAATTAAATTACAGTCTACACTAGCTTCACAGGCCATGATATCATGTACGAGGGGCCCAACGATGAAAATCGCACTCCCATAAATTTGATTTGTTTGGCTGGCCACTTTGATATCATCCAATCTTTAACTGCTTGTTTTGCAACCAATTTCTACTGTGAGGCGTGCCATAAAAAGTATAGTAAACGTAATGAACATGTGAAAAATTGTCCTGTAACATGCTCCAAATGCTTACAAAGACCACTATGCGACAATAATCAAACGCTAGTGCTGTGCAACGACTGCAATCGTCAATTTTACGGCGAAGAATGTTTTAATAATCATCGTAATATTGTATATCATCAAGGAGAACCTGTATGCAAAATGGTGAAGCAATGTACTAAATGCTACAGAGTTTATTCTTTTGTACGAAGTGGACAACGCATTCATGATTGTAATGAGATCTTTTGCAATGTTTGTAAGAAGATTGTTCCAGGATCACATCAATGTTTTATGCTTCCTGATCGACAATGCTTGAAACCTGGTGTTCCTTCACTCATGCACGCAAAGAAAGCCTTGTTGATTTTCTACGATATAGAATCTATGCAGGACAAAAATATTGACGATAATACGTATGTACACGTTCCGAATTTATTGGTTGCACAACAAGTATGTTACGCATGTGTTGAAAACGATAATATCCAGCAGTCTTGCAGTACGTGTGGTCAGCGCCAGCATATTTTCCAAGAAGACGATCCAGTTTATAATTTTCTCCAGTACTTGCGGGAACGTCGTCCCAATATAAATAGGATTTTCTGTCTCGCTCACAACTCGAAGGGCTACGATGGATATTTTATTCTAAAGACCATGGTCGAACAATGCCAATGGAGACCTGACGTCATATTAAATGGGACCAAGATATTGAGTTTAATGTTGAATAATCTGACGTTCATTGACTCTTTGAACTTCCTGCCTATGGCATTAAGCAAATTGTCAAAAGCGTTCAATTTACCCGCAACCAAAGGCTACTTCCCGCATTTCTTCAACACCAAGGAGAATCAATCATATATTGGACCACTTCCAGAAACGAAGTATTATGGTGCAGATGAAATGGCCGTCGAAGACAGGAACAAGTTCATGCAGTGGTACAACGATCATCGTAATGACACGTTTGATTTTCAGAAGGAAATTCTCAAGTATTGTATTCAAGATGTCAATGTACTGCGACAAGCATGCGTTTCGTTTATGACGTCATTTGAAGCAGAAACCAAAGTGAATCCCTTCTTGGAGACGATCACGATTGCAAGTGCTTCCAATTTAGTATTCCGCCGGAATTTCCTCAAAATCAATACCATTGGAATTCTACCGGCACATGGCTATCGATGGAGAAGTACCCAATCGATCGCTGCAATGCAATGGCTGGCCTACATTGAAAAAACCGAAGGAAAGCAAATCTTACATGCGGCCCGACAAAAAGAAGTGTTTATTGCGGGATTCCATGTTGATGGCTACTACCAAGATCCTGAGACGTTAGAGGAGCACATCTACGAGCATGCCGGCTGCTTTTATCACGGGTGTAAAGTATGTATTACTACAGGTCGTAATCAGCCCATCTACGGCAATCCAGAAGACACTATGGAATTCCGTTATGAACTAACGCAACGAAAAAATGCAAGACTGCGTGAATTGGGGTACATTGTACATGAAATGTGGGAGTGCGAATTTAATCAGTTCTTGAAACAAAATCCAGCAATGGCGACGTATCTGAAGAATCACCCGTACATGAACCGCAGACCATTAAATCCAAGAGATAGCTTTTTTGGAGGAAGGACCAATTGTGTGAAATTATACCACCAAGTCGACGAAAAAGCAGGAGAAGTAATAAAATATTTCGATATTGTCTTGCTTTATCCTTACATAAATAAGTGTGCTAAATACCCTGTAGGCCATCCTAGAATTTATCTACAGGGTGATGAAAATATACCACCAATAAATAAAGTCAATGGTCTGATCAAAATGACGATATTACCAAGTCGCCATCTTTATCATGGTCTCCTGCCTTACCGATGCAACAAGAAACTACTCTTTCCACTGTGTGCTGCGTGTGCCGAAGAAATGAACCCAGACCCTACAGCAACGTGTACACACAACGATCAGGAGCGATGCCTCACTGGAACATGGGTATCATATGAAATACAGAAGGCAATAGAATTAGGATATCAACCGGTGGAAATTTTTGAAATTTGGGATTATGACATTGAACAATATGATCCCATCACGAAAACAGGTGGCTTGTTCACGGAATATATCAATACGTTTTTGAAATCGAAAATGGAAGCGTCTGGCTGGCCCAGTTCCTGTGTCAGCGAAGAAGACAAAACAAAATTTATACAAACCGTCCTGGAGCGTGAAGGTATTGCATTGGATCCGTCCAAAATTGAAAATAATCCTGCACGAAGAAGTTTATCTAAGCTTTGTGTTATTCTCTATGGGGAAAGCTTTGTCAGCGTTCAAACTTTAGCCAGACCACAATTATTGATCGGCCGGAAGAATTTTATGAAAAACTCACTTCCCCCGACATTAAACTCCATCAAATTGTACCCATCAATGATACGATGTTATATGCGTTCTGGGAGTACAATGAACATGTGCCTGTTCAAAACCGAAACACCAATGTCGAGTTAGGTGCATTTACAACATGTCAGGCACGTCTGGAACTGTACAAGTACCTGGAAATGTTGCAGGAACGTGTTTTATATTTCGACACGGATTCTGTGATTTTTACAGAAAAGCCTGGGGAGCCAACCATTGAACCTTCTACGTACTTGGGGTGCTTATCGGATGAGATGGAGTCTTACGGCCAACGAGCGTACATCAAGACATTTGTTAGTGGAGGACCAAAAAATTACAGCCTAGAAATATACAATCCAGATACCAACGTCACCAGCTGCATATGTAAAATTAGAGGATTTACATTAAACTACAATGCAGGACAGCAATTAAATTTCAACACGCTAAAAGAAATGATTACAAATCAATGCCGTGGACAAGTCACCATTACCATCCCCCATAAGATATGCAGGACCAAAGACCATACCATCGTCACACGCAAAGAAGAAAAAATGTACAGCATCCAGTACACAAAACGTCGATTTAAAGAACTCAATTCTTATGATACGGTTCCGTACGGGTACGTTAAAAAACAGAAGTTGGAACTGGAAAAAGAAGATGAAGAAGAAAAAACTGTAAATACCCAATAAGGCCGCCATTTCTTTTTTCCTTTTCCTTTTTCCACTCCTTAACCACAAAGCAGCAACACCAAGAAGAAAAAAACGCAGTACCCAGAAGAGTTCATAAACCATCAACACCATCAGTGGAAGAAATGTAGTCATCTCGTACCCAAGGGGGAACCTTGACCATAAAGCAGCAACACCAAGAAAAATGCAGTACCCAGAAGAGTTCGTAAACCACCATCAGTGGTAGAAATGCTGTCATCTCGTACCCGAGGAGGAAGATGAGCCTAAACAGATCCATCTTTTACGTGTAAGTTGTATTTCTCTCTTATCAATATTGACTCGTTTTTATTGCTTCAGGAAAAAAAAGAAATTCATAAAGTAATCCGTTGTTTCTTCTTTTTCTTTACAGGATACGTCTACAACATTCGAAGATGATGATACGTCCAACATATTTATTAAACTAGATCCTGTATTTATTATGTTAATAAACTTGTATGAGAAGAGCACATACCTTTCGTTAAAATACAACAAGTTGAAAAAAATTATGTTTTATTATTTCTTGAAACCCTGAACACTTGTTTTCAAATAAATGGTAATCTTGAAAATTTAAGGTGGAAAATATATCCAAGATTTGGTTTAAATGATTAGTTTGAAATTATTTTGTTCGAAAAATTAATTAAAGAATTTTTATTGTCCAAAATTTGGTTTTTAATTTAGTTCAAAAAATTGATTTGAAAACTTTCAAATGTGGTTTACAACTTTAGTTCGAAACTTGTTTTTAAAAATTGGTTCGAAAATTTTTTGTTTAAATTTTTTTTCGTTCGAAAAATTTTTGTTTAATTTTTTAGTTTGAAATTTTTTTGTAATTTTTGTTTCGAAATTTTTTTGTAATTTTTGTTTCGAAATTTTTGTTTGAAATTTTTGTTTCAAAATTTTTTGTTTGAAACTTTGGTTTGAAATATTTAGTAACAAACTTTTTTGGTTCGAAAATTTTTAGTTTTGAAATTTTTTTAGTTCGAAAAAATTTTAGTTTAAAATTTCTTGCACTCTGCGGAACCGTTTCGAAAAGAATCGGAGCAGTTTAGGTAAGAAAAAATCTGGCAACACTGTTTCCATTAATGAAGCGCTTACTGAGCGTTTAAAAAATCGCTTAAACTCACAACAATGTGTTATAAGAAATCTACAAGCGACAACGATGGACCCCTCTTTCACCATTGTTACTTCCAGAGACATAGGCTACTAATTCAAGGACAGGATCTCCATCAAGGTAAGAAAGCTGGTAATCATCTTATCTGCCAAAGAGAATGATAATATTTAATGTAAACTTCAGTACAATATCATGATACCAAAAAGGTTATTTAAGAGGAGGTTGAACCCTCCATGGGAACTTTAAGGATAACCATAAAAGGGAACAAAATTCTAAAATCCAGGTCTAGGGTGGATCGTCGTCATAGCACTCTGAATGTCTAGCATTGGGGTGGGGTGTAAGATTATGCGATTTCTATCAACCAATCAACATCGTGGTACCAAAGCAATCATCTTACTCGTAAAAAGGGAAAGAATTTCAAAAGTCACAGGGCTTAAGATCATGTGACCTCTGTCAGCCAATCAGCATCGTGGTACCAAAGCATTCATCTTACACGTAAAAGGGAACGAATTTCAAATATCCCGGGGTCTAAGATCACGTGACATTTGTCAACTAATCAGAATCAAGTATCAAAGTACTCATCTTACCCGTAAAAGGGAACAAATTTCAAAAATCTCTGGTGAGGGATTTCCCCGCAGGGTGACTCATGACGTCATACCACGTGACCTGAAAATTTGAATTTCCCGCGTGGGCGGGGCCTAACGTCTCGTGACCTCTCTCAGCCAATCAGAATCGAGAAAATTTTTGCTGACTTGGCGAGCCATACGCCGGGGCCTAAAACTCACGACCAAGACGCATTACTTATCGAGAGAGCGAACGCACTTCACATCGAGTCTTACTTCTTGTCTCGTTTTTATTGCGTTTACTCTTTGCGTTATTCGTACAATGCATGAAAGAAAAACAAACACACATTTCGCTACAGTATGCAAGAATATTTTTCTAACTTATCAAGAAATATGAATGTACTGGCGAAATGATATGCCGTAATACGTAGTATTTTATTTTTATACCATCGATAGAAGGGAGGGACAGATATATTATCCGTGAAAAACATATATATAAGTTTTTTAAAGAAAGTAAAGCAATGTAGTGCACAAACTTTTGTGGTCCCGAAGTGTCGTTTCCTCAAACGACATCGAAAACACATATTCATCAGAGAAAGATTATACTCTGTGCGGTGGAATCTCAAAGAATGCTTTTACTTAAGAACACGAATATCGATTCCGAAGAGTATGTCGGTAATTGAATAGTTTAAATGAAGGCATCATCAAGAAACGGCCAGAACTCGTTGACAACAAAAAGACCTTGTTCCATTACGACAAATGGAAACCACACACAAATTTAGTCACCCGTAAAAGAACTCAGAGCTTGGATGGCATCTGCTGCCACACCACTGAGCTTGTTCTGACAAAGCTCCACTTGTTTCTCTTCAACATTCCTTCTGTGCTCTACATTGAATTCCGATGAGGCTGCATATCAGCGCCTTCCTCAGTTTTTCGCGGATGATATCAGGTCCTACTATGAATCTGAAATTCTGCAGCTTGCTGAAAGATGACACAACATCATTGGACAAAATAGACCATATGTCATTGATTGAAATGTTTTTGTGTTAAGTAATACATGTTGTGAACCACAGATCAAAATTGTCATGACTTCCGACGATCTGATAACAGGACTACCTGAATGTGATTTAATACTTTCTCTAAGCATGGTGACTATCCCCCTCCTGAGAACGGAAATAGTATCCAAAACGAAACGCGCAAATATATACAAAATCATTTCGAAAAAAGGTATGAAAGGTAACGTTCTTCGAGCTCAACTTGGGAAAAAACGATGCCGCGACATCCGATACTATGATGTACTTTAGTAACCCAGTGCAATATGTTGCAATGTATGTGGTAAATTCCCATTTATTAATTAACTATTATCTATGTATATAAGAAGTAATAATGAATGTAGCTATAGGACAATATCTTCTCATATAATGGGCATAGTTATCATTGATAGTAAGAGTTATGAACTTCAGTGTTCCGTAACAGCGAAGTCATGAAATTTTCTTAAACTAACAAAAGGAAACCGGAAATTGGTAAACGAACTTCGCGACTACCTTTGGAAGGCAGTATTGCACATTTGAACTGTTCAAATTATGAGCTGGAAGAGAGCAATAGCCATAAATAGCGGACAAAAAGTAACTTAAGATTTCTCACTCGCCGCATATATAATACGACGCATAAATTATATATATATATATATATATATATATAAAACTACATGAGCTGACATAAATTATTGAGCACTTCCTGTAGGGCTACAATGATTAAATTTGGCACGATTGTAGCTTTCCGGAACTAACCCACAGGAAAATTGTCAAAAGTGAATATTTTTAATTTTTAGGGGGTCTAAAGAGGGGATGAAAAATTTCCCCATGTTATTTAAATGGGCCTTTTTATGAACTTATAATCTCATGTTTTAGGTACTTAGAACTGGAATAGAAACTTGAAATTCGGTATGGTTACACATTTTCGTTAGCACTACCTAAGTAAATCAGTACAAGTAAAAAATCCCGACCTTAGAGTGGTTTTATAGGGAACTGAAAAATCTTTCCCATGTTATTTATATGGGACACCTTTTACACCCTCAAATTATTAAGCACTTCCTGCAGGGCTACAATGATTAAATTTGACATGATTATAGCTTTTCGGGACAAACCCACAGGAAAATTGCCAAAAGTGAATATTTTTAATTTTTAGGGGGTCTAAAGAGGGGATGAAGAATTTCCCCATGTTATTTAAATGAGACTTTTTCTGGACCTATAATCTCATGTTTTAGGTACTTAGAATTGGAATAAAAACTTCAAATTCGGTATGCTTGTACGTTTTCGTTAGCTTTACCTAAGTAAATCATCAGAAATGAAAATTTCTAATCGTAAAGGGGTTTCATGGGGAACTGAAAAATCTTTCCAATGTTATTTATATGGGACGTCTTCTATACCCCAAAATGTTTAGGCACTTCCGGCAAGATTAGAATGATGAAATTTGGCATGATTTTAGCCTTTCAGAACTAACCCACAGAAAAATTGCCAAAAGTAAAAAATTCCAACTTTAGAGTGGTTTTATAGGGAACTGAAAAATCTTTCCTATGTTATTTATATGGAACACCTTTTACACCCTCAAATTATTGAGCACTTCCTGCAGGGCTACAATGATTAAATTTGATATGATTATAGCTTTTTGGAACAAACCCACAGGAAAATTGCCAAAAGTGAATATTTTTAATTTTTAGGGGGTCTAAAGAGGGGATGAAGAATTTCCCCATGTTATTTAAATGAGACTTTTTCTGGACCTATAATCTCGTGTTTTAGGTACTTAGAATTGGAATAAAAACTTCAAATTCGGTATGCTTGTACGTTTTCGTTAGCTTTACCGATGTGAATCATCAGAAATGAAAATTTCTAACCGTAAAGTGGTTTCATGGGGAACTGAAAAATCTTTCCAATTATTTAATGGGACGTCTTCTGAGTGACGTATTCGCTCACGGCCAACTGTACGTCGCACTTGGACGTGTCCGATCAAGGGATTCAGTTGTATTATTGGTTCAGTCTGAAAGAATAATTGAAGGAACCGCTTTTGTAAAAAATGTTGTATACCCACAACTTCTACGATAGTTCCTTTTAGTGAGTGATAGCTATGGAATTACCCAGGGAACAACACCATTGGACTTTCATTTCGGAGTATGATACATGTCTGCTGCAAAAATTCCTTTCCACTTATACTTGATGGTAACATAAGAGTCTACGCAAAAAGAAATCCCTTTAAGCTTCTTTATGGAGAATCCTTTTTGCCTGTCCAAATACAAATCATATTGAACTTGATTTTGACACTATGATACGAACCTTCCCAGACACAAATACCACTTACGTTCCAGTTTTTTTAGTATACGAAAGACATGACGAAGCAAAAGCTTTCATTCAAAGGAGTATGCGTGTAGCAGGATACCACAGGGGGGGTGTGGAAATACTACAAAGTTACAAGAAAAAGAATCGACCTTTGTCTTACAAATATGCAAGAGTTATGGTCGAACAAAAATCCCACATTTCTTTTTTGAAAATTATAAATAAGAAAAAAAAACCTCTGAAAATGAGAATCCAACATCACCATTCATTATATAATAAGTCGATAAATTGTGGTTGACAAAACAAAGGTTGCTATAAAAAAAATAAACTGTGAGTTATTAAGCAAGGAGCAAAGGATGATAAATATGAGATCTGGGGATGTTGGGCCGATTTAAGGAAACATCAAGAATAAATGCACGAACATATGACATGCGAGGCCGTAGGCCGAGCAAATACGGGGGTCTGGGGGCGAAGCCCCCAGCTGGCCAAAAGGCTAGTCCGCATATATAATCCTCGCCGCATATATGTTATCAAGTGACAGTGTGGCAGAGTGAGGAGCATCTACACTACATGGTCAAAGGGTCACGGTTCGATTCCCGCTTGAATTAGGTTTCGTCCTTGAACCTATAACCATTTATAACTACAAGTAAAATTATTAATTCATGTTTATAATGCATAAAGCAATAGAAATGTTCAAATCAGTTGTAAAATTTTCCAATGATCCATGTTAACTAGCAACAAAATGTAAACATTTCGTAATTATATTGATATCGCGAATCATATTATAGTTACCACAGTCGTTGTGTAAAAACTGATCTCGACGCTTTGCGTCTATATCTGTGGACAATGTGCAAATTACAAGGCTGATGAAACTACCTTTGAGGAGGCAAGAGCATCAGCGATATAGAACTCACGTTTTTACTAGTATATTAGTAGACAATCAATTTAAGTATATGTATTCTTCTAACTCTTCGGGTGGGGGCAATTGCTCACTCTTGCTCCAATAGATGATATCCCTGGTTACAAATGTCATAAGTTCCCATGCTATTGTCAACTGAAATGACAACCCTGGCTCTAGCATACATCCAGTATTACCGAGGGGATTGCCCCTCATCTCCCTTGTAATTCGCACCCTTCCCACAGATATAGACATGAAACATCAATATAGATATAGACTCATTTCCCACAGATATAGACTCATTTTACACAACGACTGTGTTAACCGTTTTATAATTGGTGATGTCAATATATTTATGGAATAGGTTACATTTTGTTGCTAGTCATCATGGAAGATTACAAGGTTTTACATATGATTTGAACATTTCTATTGTTTTATGCATTATAAATATATGACGAAGTAATATTTGACTTGTAGTTACAAATGACTGCTTAATTGGTTAAATGTAAAAAAATGAATCAAGCGGGAAGCGAGCAGAAAATCATTCGCACCTTAGGCGTAGATGTTCCTCGCTCGGCCACGAGGTCACCTGATAGCCTAACTTGTGGTATCATATATGATGCGAGTCGGAAACTTTAAGACGCTTTCTGTTCGCTACTTCTGGCTATTGAGTTGTCTCAGTTTGTAATATTAGCATTCTAAATGTGCACTACTACCTCGCGAAAGATGGCCCCGAAGAAAGTCTGAACTTCCCTTGTAAGATGCACAGGCTCGTACTGTTCTTACATTCAAACCATTAGAGTTCGTATAGGGATAATAGACTTGGTTCTACATGAGATAACTTTTTAATAGTGAACGAGGCTCGAAGCTGACAAATTTCTTTACATAAAAGATTTTTTATGGGATGATTTGTTTTTTATTAAAACAAAGTACGAATTATTGTTACTACTACTACTACTACTACTACTACTACTACTACTACTAATAATAATAATAATAATAATAATAATAATAATACTACTAATACTACTACTACTACTAATAATAATAATAATAATAATAATAATAATAAAGGAATAACAAAATTAAATATACCGATTATGTTAACAATGCCTTCCAATAAGAAGAGTTCCACTGATGGGATTGGAAGCCGGGTCGCTGCCATAAGATTCTAGTACTTTCACAGTAAATTACAAAAATAAACTAGTGGTTACAGAAGATAAAAAATAGAACTTTCTATTTCGACATTTGTTGATAGAATTCAAAGAATGTGAAAATATTTTTTCTCATCTTTCTTCTTGGGAAATTGGAAGTTACAGTGAGTAAAAATATTAATGTAATTCGGGACCATAGTTGTGTGAAGTAACTGTGTATTGGATATGAAGTGACGATGAGATAATTGTATAAACTCTAATTTAATTCACTAAATTCGTTTCTTTTATTAAATTACATTATTAACGATAGAATCATGAACTCTTGAAAACTCATTGGAAGAAAACTTTGATCTGGATTTTACATTCTCAGACACCTGTTGTAAACACATTTTTGTTAATAAACTCGACTAGCTTCCTCATTACCTTTCCGCATACCTTCAAGCATAGCGTGATACTTCCCGATTCTCTGGACGCTTAACTCTTCATTCTTCAGCCGAACAAAACCACGAGGAACACAACAACAAAGGGTATTCGACACACGATTAGGATAGGTGCATGATCGACGAGATAAGCAGATTGCACCGTTGGAGAATAGCCAGCTCCATAAGTCAAGAGTACCATTATGTTGTGTTATCACCGCAGACACTTTTGAGTTCGTCAGCAGACTAGTGGAATGAAGGTGTAGAAGGACATCATCATAAAGACGCATTATCGACGCCGCTTGCAGACCAACAGGATAGTGATCCAGATGTTGACTGTCTCCAGCTTATCCAGGCTCCTCCAGAGAAAGATATTCATCGTTCCAGATGACTAGGACAACGCCAGCCTCGTTGGAACTATTAGGCTAGTGTTCATTCCTATTTCTTAGTTACATCCTTTCTCTTTCTCACCTACTTCCCACAACTAGTCATTTTTCAAATTTAGAAACATTTGAATTTTATTTAAATTCAATCATAATTTAGTTGTTAAGTACATCAGTTACATCCCCAATTGTTACATTATTCTATGAGTATTTTTAGAGATTATGCTGACCTACAACTGATGGCACAATACCGGCACAGTTGAAAACGATGACATAGTCTCAATTTGATAAACGTTTCGTGATATTTTCCTTATTGAGGAAGATAAATATAACTTGTTTTTGAGTTAAGGAAGGACATCTCGAGTAAGTCATTGCTACACTCACATAAGCAACGTCTCCTTATACGAGCATTGGTATCTTGCGTGTGATCTTCCATGAAACGATTTTTACTAGCCACTAATTTGGGTGGAGATGAAGTTACGCGGTAGGTAAGTTGCTATCGTACTGAACTTCTATTCCGGAGACTTCGATTCAAATCCCGGTCAGGTTCAAACTTTTTTCAAATGTTTCAATATCAATTTCAATGCATACTCAGTATGACAAGGAAAATCTTCTCCTCAACACAAAGGAAAAGATGTTGAAATGGGAGAATTGGAGAATGTGTGTCAATGGAGAATTGTTTCGCGCGTTATCTACTCAAAAGTTTAGTTGCATAAAGACCTGACTCGGTGCTACCAATTGCTGTCAGTGGCGAGAACAGTTACATGTAAGTTGAGTTGCATTTGTCCAGACGTTTTACAAATTGCAAGGAATCTGGACTCCAAGGAATGGAATTAGAGCATTCAGGGGGAGATACTTATTTTGTGAAAGAGTATATTAAGGTTTCTGGATAAGATGTCTGGATTGCATGCCATATGCTTGATATACATTGGAATACTCTTTTACGTGTACAATTTCAATTTTAGAAAAGAATTAATGTTTCTTTCATGCTTATGATAATTATTTTCCAATTTTGTATTTCATAAAGATAATTAAAACACAATTGCACTGAGAATGCTTTTTGTAATACAGAAATAATTAGTTCGATTTAAATTTCAGGGTCAACAAAGTAGTCTTGGTTTGAAATCTTCAGCAGGCAGAATTGCTATACAATCTGCTGGGGACGTTATGTTTTTGTATGAGGATCCAGTGGAAATGTATAAACTTGGAGTTTTCAATCACGTTCCAGTGATGGCTGGAACAACGAAAAACGAAGCATTGGGTTTATTTCTAGGTGTGTAATTATATGAAATAAATATTTTTTAGTACGTAAATGTTGAAGTAATTTCCGAAGGGACAAAACGAACACTTATCATGAATTCTTTCGTTAAAGAGATATTTTTGTTATCATAGTGATTTCTTGTGAGATGCCTATTGCCAGAGCTCTCTTAAACACCCTGCGTAGTAGTGCATAATGAATATTTATGTAAAATAATCTGAATGCCATACATATCTATTGTGTATAATTATATGTCAAATTTTGCCACCCCTTGGAAAGGCATGTCTTGAACATACGCTGGAACCGATTCTACTACTTCGTTTCTCACAACTGTGACTTCTGGATCTCTAATGATATCCCTTAGAGTTGACATCAGAACTATGAACATTAGGAGCATTTCAGTCAACTTTATGGATCTAATACCTTAAATACAGTTAGTAAATATACATAGCGATATTACCTGTTCAATTATGCATATCCATTACATCGTAAGATGACATTTTCTTTTCCAAGATATTTTTGTTTCTAAAACTGCTTCCTCAATATTATCGAAGTCACAGTGTATACTCACAAAGTATCTGATACGGCATTTGTGTATTTAAAAGTTGTGTTCTTACATTTCAATTTTCCTTTTCTATTAAGGGAATTAAACAACGGAATTCTTATAATAAACATCTGTAAAAATAATGCTAATTGAACTTAGTTAAGAGCCAAAGGCATTAAACCTTTTGTCGACTTAAATAGATGTTATTAAATACAAAAAAAAACCTTCAGAAAGAATCCAATAGTGAACTATTGTATTGAATACTTTTACTTAATAAAATTTGTGTAGCAGACCTATTTAATGTATTGTATGCCAATTTATTTTGATACAGAATAAGGAATTTCGTTTTTTACTGAACATTTTTTTTAATTTTATTATATGTTATAATTATGAAATTTGATGCTATGGCTCGCAAGTATATACAAAGAGATAGTCCAGGTAACCAATGTATCTTATAGACTGTATACATTAATCCATTACAAAACGAAGAAAAAACACCTTGTAAAGAACCTTAAGGAAATTCGTGAGGATCTATGTTAGTTCATTCTGTTTGACTTCAACTCCGAATGTAGTTTAGATTTTTATGGTAAAGAGCGTACAACATGGCACCATCTCGAAAAAAAAAACACCTCTTTGTCATCACAAGTTTAAACTAGGTGTTTGATTGAATGTTTAGAGTATCCTGAATCTCAACTCTTCGCTACAATACTAATGCAAGTAACCGGGAAAACCAACATTAGGAACTTGTAAAAAAAAAAAAACTACAATTGTGGAATGTAATTGTGAAACACAATGGTGCTATTGTGCTTCTGGATAACCTAAAGACAGCAAGTGCTGACATTGGTTACAACACAATTATCCTGCGTGGTTGAATATATATGTTTTGGTGAATTTTTTTATTTACTTACCTTGTTATTTATTTAAGCATATAGGGAAGAATACTACTGTTAAGTGTTTTAGAATAAAAGTGGACCTTAACACTGTAATAAAATCAACAAAAAATCTGAAAATAAATGCTAATATTCTGCTGATTATAGCCGTTAATATATTTGGTTTAGTAGATCATTTAGATACATTTTTATCCTTCATTAATTGCTGTTTTCGTTCCGAAATTAAGTTTAAATTTTAAAGAAGTACAAATGTAAAGTGAGTATGAAAACGTTTCTGTATAACGATGTTAGGTTACAATATTGGTATATTCTGTCATACTTCATATAGATGTTGAGGAGACAGTGGTTGAGTGGCAGAGCGTTTACCTCTGGTGCACGGGGTCTCCGATTTGATCCGCATCTAAGTAAATCTATGGTGAATAGCACCGTGTCCTTGCGTTTTATCAGGGTACTCTCGTTCGCTCTCACATTATGATTGTACAAATTCTTCCACCATAATTCACTTGCTTATATCACCCGTCCCTCTTAGCCTAACTGGAGTAATCATGTGACATTAAACAGATTTTTTTAAATATGTGTTCTAAAAATGTATGTGCTTAATATAGACGACACATAAAATGTCATAAGTTAACACCTATATATCACATTTTAGTTTATGCCGATGATTATCTGGAACCAAATAACTTTACTACAGATGTTCAACTTAGAAGAGATGGTTTAGTGGAAGCTTTGCTTAGACAATCTGGTGAGTAAAATAACTAAAACTTACAATAATTTTTCAATGAATTATGAATATTATATATATATACTAGCAGCGTTCACCCCGCTTCGCTGCGGTCACCCCGGAAGTTTTCGCTTTCAAGTGATATGATAAAAACCATAGTAGATTGCAGTAAATGTTATCATTATATCGCCTGTCATTTATGTTAACCCGCCGAGTGACACGGTCATGCGGGTTGCATATAAATACGTTTATTTTTACCTATGATGAACTAACAAAGGATTTGTACGTTATGGACACTTGAATGGTCAATTATCTCAAGACACTGGTAATTAAAAATTAAAGTGATATGATAAAAACCATCTAGGGTCCAAATCCTAATAACCCCCCAAAAATAAAAGAAATTGGTTCAGCCGTATTAGCGTGATGAGGTAACAAAGGATTTGTGCGTTCTCTTTTATATATATATATATATATATATATATATATATATATATATATATATATATATATATATATATATATGCATATCTGAATATATTAGATATAAAACGTAATATGATTTGAAAAGTTAAAGCCCAAAATTCTAAATATTGCAGAACATGAAACTTCCTTGAGACCCATGAAGTCTAAACGTTTTTAAATTTAAGTGATCAGAATACTTACAATCATTGTGAATAGAATATTAATATAGGAATCGAAGGTTGTTATTGCATTGCGATCTATTAAAATTCTTTTTAAAATTTGATCGAAGCTTTTCTTTTCATCTTATGTAAAGTATGTCATAAAGTGAGCAAGTATATTCATTCGATAAATATAAGTAGATTACTTCTACATATATCACTAGGATATGCTTTTTGTCATTTGAATATCTTTTATTTTTATGTTCATTATAACTATATATTGCTATTAGGTAATCGTTTCTAAAAGAATGAGTTACTAATATTTTGATAATCGTTGCATATCCCCTGTTTATTAGGAAATGATTTATAGAAATTTCAGAAATACTACCAATAGTCATTAATTTGGCTGGAAAGACGAAAATTAAAAGTCAATGATCAAGACAGTGTAAAGAATTGTCAAATCAATCTTTCAATTAGCAACTAGAACGGAAATTGTATTAAAGTATTGAATATATCTAAAAGACTTGAAAGAAAACAGAGGTTATTCTAGGGAATGTAAACCTGCAATAAAGGCGACCGTAAGCCTGGAATGTAACTATCGTTCGAACTAAACCTCTGCATTTAAGCCCAACCAGGATTTCCACACATTTAGAAGAGTTAACTTCTCTTAGCCTTGCTGTTGTAGCGTACCGAACGAGTAGATGTATTGAAGATTAATGTTAAAAATTATATTTAATATTGAGACCCATGCTCTTGGAAAGTACCGTGTAAAGCATATTTTGTCTCTCTACCTCGATATTTCTTTTAATACCATTTCTTTTAGTCGTTTTTATTTTAAAAGAAAACACATAGGTGCTTGTGGAAACAGTGGATGGTGCTTTCCGACATGCCTTGACAGCAGTCGAACAGCCACTGAACATCAAATTAAAAATAAACCGTTTTAACGTTTCTGCAGAATGATAGCTGCATATTTAATTGCAACATGTAATAAAATGAGTATATGCTTTAGCATATAAATATTGTATCCATGTAACTCAATTTTATGTAGGAAAAATTTGTAGAAACACTGTGTACCAGCATAAGATACAAATCCTGTAGATATTGTTTACTTGCTTAAACTTCCAGAACTAGATTGAAGTCATACATGGAGCAGATACATGATAATAAGGTGGATTAAAAACTAAATAAAAGACGAAATTAGAAGATAAACAAGATGTATTATGTATCACATTAAACTTAAGACTTTGCGGTTTATTGCCAAACTATTAGAACTGAGTGACATGCAATTGCTAATAGTAAAGTAATGTAAATAGGAAAACCAAGGTAATTGAAGGTCTCTATATCTCACAGGAAAAAAAGATGTCTCTTTCGCAGATACAAGGAGAGGGTTTTGACTCCTTTAAAAGGTGATGATGTAGAGAGCAAGCTTTTTCTTTCTCGGATTATTCAGTAGCTAATAAAAGTAAAACGAGGGGAGGTTTTGTAAACAGTATCAATGAATCTGTAGTTTTAATCAGTCTTCTGAGATTAAAATCTTCTGAAAGTCGTTTTAGACTTTTTTCTTTGAATAATGTATCAGTCTTCCGTCTGCTTAGTTTAATATTCCATTACTAATTTCAGTATTGATTATTCTGCAGTTGGTCATTACTCTGAATTTCGGTCAATTCTTCAAGCATTCGATCGGCTGCTTTTAGCCATTATGCGAAGTGAAGTCACACACATTTTGGAGAACAATATTCACGTACTATCCTAGTGAATTTTTCGATATTATACGAGAATCAGGAGTGAAGTGTAAATATTTAGTGGAGTACTGGTAGTAGAAAGCCAAACTCCAAGGTGTGAAGATCTAAGCTATAACCTCAATACTAGGTAACGAGATTGTTAGCCGTTTGAAGGAAGCTCCAAGTCAATTATATGTAGCCTTTGGGATAAAATAATTCCCACTCTGGATTGAGTGTAAACAACCTAGGAATGCTGTCCTGCTATTTCATGTAAGTCACAAGAATTTAAGGCATGGATATACTCAAATCGCAAATATCAGACAATTTAAATGCATGTGTAATGCATCTGAGTTAATATCTCAACAAATACAGTGTTACAATGTTCAAAAATACTATATTTTGCTTCCTCTATGTCAAGTTCTTTCATAAGAAAAAATGAGACAGGCTTGGAATCTGTTTCAATGAAATTATCAAAGGAAATAAAATATTATCGGTTAAAAACAGTGATACCAGTACTAACTGAACTAAGAGACCTATCCAAAGCTACTAATATAGCAGTTTCCATAGATTTTATATATGATAATGCAACGCAAAATATAAGATCAAATTATAGCTATTATGCTGTCTACTGCGAAATAATTTGTGAATTTTATTTTGCGTTGACGCAAATCGGATGGAAATGAGGACTTAAATGTCTCTAAATTCATTATGAGTGTTTGTGGAAAGTGTTCCTCCCCCATCTCAAGAACTGCTAAAAAATAAAATAAATTGTAAAGAGTGTCATACCTCCTTTCATACTGGCTGTGCGAATTTGCATAAAAGTGGAAAACCGTAGCTGTGCAATGTTTGTATGTCAAAACGTAGACCAAGTCGTGAAATGTCTGATAGCGAGGTGAATACGGAAAAGACTAAGATGGATGTATTATCAAAAAAAGACTTAACATTCTTGCTTGATCATTTTAAGGAAGATATACTAAAAAGTTTAAAGAAAATAGAAGAGGATTTGGGTAAATCTCTTGAAAACTGTCATGAAAAGCTCGCAGACAATAATAAATTAATTTTGAATCAACAACAGATCATTCAAAACCAGAAAATTCAAACTGATAACCTAATAAATGAAAATGCTCAACTTAAGAAAGAAATTAGTGTACTTAGTTTGAAAAATGACGAAATTGAACAGTATTCTAGGTCTAATACGTTAGAAATTTACGGGGTTCCAGTAACACCAAACGAGAATGTGGTACAAAAAGTATTTGGTGTAGGCAAAGCTTTGGATTTTGAAATTAATGAGAGTATGATTGACGCATGTCATAGATTACCGAAAGTAAATAATAGACCAACTCATGGTATAATATTCAAATTTCTGCGCAGACCTGATAAAGAGTCTTTATTACAAAGAAGGCGTGTTAAAAGAAATCTTTCTGCCATTCATTTAGATTTGACTGAGAATAACTCAATATACATAAACCAATCATTGACCGCAGCAAGACGGATTATATTCGTCAAAGCTAAAGTCATTCAACGTGATAAGAATTATAAATTTCTGTGGGTTGACAAAATGGGCCGCATAAAAATTAGAAAGAATTAAAATTCACCTGTAATTGTTTTGAGCTGTAAACAAGATATTGACAAATTGTAAGAATGTTAATGACAAACATAGGTAATAATGAATTATATACATCTAAAGTCGGAAACACACTTAATTGTTTGCATATTTCCACAAAACATACAAACACCAAATTTTGCATACTTGTTCGTCATGGGATGTGAGTAATGGGAAAATTCCGATATCACGAAAAAGGCGACATTTTCCATGTAAATGAAGTGTCGAAATTTTTCGTCGTTTCGAAATGCTGGTTTTCAGAGCAGTTTCGCACACTATAGAAACGTCATATTTTGTCAGGCAGTGAATCTAGGAACATAGTTTATGATAGAAAAAAGAGCATTAAAATTCTTTTTCGTTTCGCGGCGCAAATCGAAAAAATGTGAAATTTGTAATTGCTGTATCTAGGATGTTGAAATTTCGAGGTGATGTTTATTCTGATGCGTAGTTTGCGAATCCGCCCTTAAACTTGAAAAAAATAGTCATGTTCGGTGTCAGAAAGTGCTAGGAATGTTATAAGGGGGCGTCTATTTCTACACAACTTGTAGATATGGTGGAATCACGAAATTGCGTTCAAGTGTGTAGAGTACAGCTCATGTGAGGGGAAAAATCCGACATGTTGGAAAAGTCGTCATCTTTGATTCAAAATGGCGTCTCAAAAATTTGTAACCATGAAAATTGTAAGTTGTGCTCTTGGTATGTAAGCCAGGTTTCGCTATGTTATTAAGAACGTAGTTCAGTTTAAGTGAAGAAACAAATCATTGGAGAAGTCGCCATCTTGAATTCAAAATTGCCATATTTTTGAATTGCCTTCATTTGGCCTCTTATGTGGTATTTTGAGTAGAAAGAACAAACAGAATTCAACGTAGTAAGTTAGCTCCGCGGTAAAGTGTCTGCTTTCTGAATAGCAGGTCTGAGTTCGAATCCCCGCAGACCATGTTTATCTTGCATTTTTTTCTTATCACGTTGCTTCATTTTACCAAATAGTTTCTGTTCGCATTGTGTGAACAAAATATTTTCGTTATTACAGACAGACGGAAAGGATATATTTATACGCTAACTGTTGAGATGGTCTCGAAACTAGGCAGTATGTTCGTGTAAAGTTTCGAGACGATACTGAAGTATTTAAAATCAAACATATGTAGCTTTGGAAATGGAGCATCACCAGTGTCTCTATCGGAAGCAATGTTCGGGGGGGGGTATTACCCCTGGGGCACGGCTGATAACATTCTATTTGTTATTGTATTATAAACGTATTATTTTGATTTCGCCAGGGGCGCTCTGAGGAGGCAATGTCCCCCAAAAAGAGTCTGAAAGAAACATTGGGCATCATTTTCACGATATAGTGTCCATACAAGACAACAATTCATTTTGTCTCGCGACAACAGTGTCTGCTTCAAACCGGAAACGATTGCAAAATATCTCTCTCCCCTTTTATGTTCCTCGTTAAGATATATGCGTATACCAAATTTGAAGTGAATACCACAAATGGAAAGTATAAAATATTAATTTTAAGGAAATACACACACACACAGGGACGTACGCAGGGGGTGGGTCCTGGGGGTCCGGACCACCCCCGAAATTCAAACTTTTGAGTAAATTTAGCCTAATTTTTGGGACAAGTTTAGGAATTTCAATATAAAATACACTGATATTGAGTTTGGCCCTTCCCGAAATAAATTCCTGCGTACGCAACTGCGCACACACGCTCATACACGCACACACACACAGACAAATGGGAACCTTTGAAAATTGTCTCGTCGGCAGCGTACATAATTTTAATATATAAGATACGTGGAAAAGTGCCCCTTTCGATTTAATAGTTTTAGTTGCGGGTCCGGTTGGAATGAAATGCCGTATATAATAAAGTCAAGCTTATTTTCAATCACCTATGCTATAAAAATAAACTTTCAAAGAAAGAAAAAGTGAGAGAAAAACTTGTTAGGGATCGAACGCAGGTCTTTTGCACAGTAGGCTCACGTCGTTCCCCTACACTACTCAATTCCCTAGGCTTCGGATTTCCTACTTACTGCTCACATAGTACTGGTACGTAGCGGGCCCGCGTCCGTGGAATTATATACCTCTAAAGTCGGAAACACACTTAATTGTTTCCATACTTCCACAAAACATACAAACACCAAATTTTGCACACTTGTTAGTCATGGGATGTGAGTAATGGGAAAATTCCGATATCACGAAAAAGGCGACATTTTCCATGTAAATGAAGTGTCGAAATTTTTCGTCGTTTCGAAATGCTGGTTTTTAGAGTAGTTTCGCACACCATAGAAACGTCATATTTTGTCAGGCAGTGAAGCTAGGAACATAGTTTATGATAGAAAAAAGGGCATTAAAATTCGTTTTCGTTTCGCGGTCCAAATCGAAAAAATGTGAAATTTGTAATGGCTGTATCTAGGATGTTGAAATTTCGAGGTGATGTTTATTCTGATGCGTAGTTTGCGAATCCGCCCTTAAACTTGAAAAAAATAGTCATGTTCGGTGTCAGAAAGTGCTAGGAATGTTATAAGGGTGCGTCTAATTCTACACAACTTGTAGATATGGTGGAATCACGAAATTGCGTTCAAGTGTGTAGAGTACAGCTCATGTGAGGGGAAAAATCCGACATGTTGGAAAAGTCGTCATCTTTGATTCAAAATGGCGTCTCAAAAATTTGTAACCATGAAAATTGTAAGTTGTGCTCTTGGTAGGTAAGCCAGGTTTCGCTATGTTATTAAGGACGTAGTTCAGTTTAAGTGAAGAAACAAATCATTGGAGAAGTCGCCATCTTGAATTCAAAATTGCCATATTTTTGAATTGCCTTCATTTGGCCTCTTATGTGGTATTTTGAGTAGAAAGAACAAGTAGAATTCAACGTAGTAAGTTAGCTCCGCGGTAAATTGTCTGCTTTCTGAGTAGCAGGTCTGAGTTCGAATCCCCGCAGACCATGTTTTATCTTGCATTTTTTTCTTATCACTTTGCTTCATTTTACCAAATAGTTTCTGTTCGCCTTGTGTGAACAAAATATTTTCATTATTACAGACAGACGGAAAGGATATATTTATACGCTAACTGTTGAGATGATCTCGAAACTAGGCAGTATGTTCGTGTAAAGTTTCGAGACGATACTGAAGTATTTAAAATCAAACATATGTTGCTTTGGAAATGGAGCATCACCAGTGTCTCTATCGGAAGCAATGTTCGGGGGGGGGGGGAGTATTACCCCTGGGGCACGGCTGATAACATTCTATTTGTTATTGTATTATAAACGTATTATTTTGATTTCGCCAGGGGCGCTCTGAGGAGGCAATGTCCCCGAGAAAGAGTCTGAAAGAAACATTGGGCATCATTTTCACGATATAGTGTCCATACAAGAGAACAATACATTTTGTCTCGCGACAACAGTGTCTGCTTCAAACCGGAAACGATTGCAAAATATCTCTCCCCTTTTATGTTCCTCGTTAAGATACATGCGTATACCAAATTTGAAGTGAATACCACAAATGGAAAGTATAAAATATTAATTTTAAGGAAATACACCCACACACAGGGACGTACGCAGGGGGTGGGTCCTGGGGGTTCGGACCACCACCGAAATTCCAACTTTTGAGTAAATTTAGCCTAATTTTTGGGACAAGTTTAGGAATTTCAATATAAAATACACTGATATTGAGTTTGGCCCTTCCCGAAATAAATTCCTGCGTACGCAACTGCGCACACACGCTCATACACGCACACACACACAGACAAATGGGAACGTTTGAAAATTGTCTCGTCGGCAGCGTACATAATTTTAATATATAAGATACGTGGAAAAGTGCCCCTTTCGATTTAATAGTTTTAGTTGCGGGTCCGGTTGGAATGAAATGCCGTATATAATAAAGTCAAGCTTATTTTCAATCACCTATGCAATAAAAATAAACTTTCAAAGAAAGCAAAAGTGAGAGAAAAACTTGTAAGGGATCGAACGCAGGTCTTTTGCACAGTAGGCTCACGTCGTTCCCCTACACTACTCAATTCCTTAGATTGTGGATTTCCTACTTACTGCTCACATAGTACTGGTACGTAGCCGGCCCGCGTCCGTGGAATTATATACCTCTAAAGTCGGAAACACACTTAATTGTTTGCATACTTCCACAAAACATACAAACACCAAATTTTGCATACTTGTTCGTCATGGGATGTGAGTAATGGGAAAATTCCGATATCACGAAAAAGGCGACATTTTCCATGTAAATGAAGTGTCGAAATTTTTCGTCGTTTCGAAATGCTGGTTTGTAGAGTAGTTTCGCACACTATAGAAACGTCATATTTTGTCAGGCAGTGAATCTAGGAACATAGTTTATGATAGAAAAAAGAGCATTAAAATTCTTTTTCGTTTCGCGGCGCAAATCGAAAAAATGTGAAATTTGTAATTGTTGTATCTAGGATGTTGAAATTTCGAGGTGATGTTTATTCTGATGCGTAGTTTGCGAATCCGCCCTTAAACTTGAAAAAAATAGTCATGTTCGGTGTCAGAAAGTGCTAGGAATGTTATAAGGGGGCGTCTATTTCTACACAACTTGTAGATATGGTGGAATCACGAAATTGCGTTCAAGTGTGTAGAGTACAGCTCATGTGAGGGGAAAAATCCGACATGTTGGAAAAGTCGTCATCTTTGATTCAAAAGGGCGTCTCAAAAATTTGTAACCATGAAAATTGTAAGTTGTGCTCTTGGTAGGTAAGCCAGGTTTCGCTACTTTATTAAGAACGTAGTTCAGTTTAAGTGAAGAAACAAATCATTGGAGAAGTCGCCATCTTGAATTAAAAATTGCCATATTTTTGAATTGCCTTCATTTGGCCTCTTATGTGGTATTTTGAGTAGAAAGAACAAACAGAATTCAACGTAGTAAGTTAGCTCCGCGGTAAAGTGTCTGCTTTCTGAATAGCAGGTCTGAGTTCGAATCCCCGCAGACCATGTTTATCTAGCATTTTTTTCTTATCACGTTGCTTCATTTTACCAAATAGTTTCTGTTCGCATTGTGTGAACAAAATATTTTCGTTATTACAGACAGACGGAAAGGATATATTTATACGCTAACTGTTGAGATGGTGTCGAAACTAGGCAGTATGTTCGTGTAAAGTTTCGAGACGATACTGAAGTATTTAAAATCAAACATATGTAGCTTTGGAAATGGAGCATCACCAGTGTCTCTATCGGAAGCAATGTTCGGGGGGGGGGGGGGTATTACCCCTGGGGCACGGCTGATAACATTCTATTTGTGATTATATTATAAACGTATTATTTTGATTTCGCCAGGGGCGCTCTGAGGAGGCAATGTCCCCCAAAAAGAGTCTGAAAGACACATTGGGCATCATTTTCACGATATAGTGTCCATACAAGACAACAATACATTTTCTCTCGCGACAACTGTGTCTGCTTCAAACCGGAAACGATTGCAAAATATCTCTCTCCCCTTTTATGTTCCTCGTTAAGATACATGCGTATACCAAATTTGAAGTGAATACCACAAATGGAAAGTATAAAATATTAATTTTAAGGAAATACACACACACACAGGGACGTACGCAGGGGTGGGTCCTGGGGGTCCGGACCACCCCCGAAATTCAAACTTTTGAGTAAATTTAGCCTAATTTTTGGGACAAGTTTAGGAATTTCAATATAAAATACACTGATATTGAGTTTGGCCCTTCCCGAAATAAATTCCTGCGTACGCAACTGCGCACACACGCTCATACACGCACACACACACAGACAAATGGGCACCTTTGAAAATTGTCTCGTCTGCAGCGTACATAATTTTAATATATAAGATACGTGGAAAAGTGCCCCTTTCGATTTAATAGTTTTAGTTGCGGGTCCGGTTGGAATGAAATGCCGTATATAATAAAGTCAAGCTTATTTTCAATCACCTATGCTATAAAAATAAACTTTCAAAGAAAGAAAAAGTGAGAGAAAAACTTGTTAGGGATTGATCGCAGGTCTTTTGCACAGTAGGCTCACGTCGTTCCCCTACACTACTCAATTCCTTAGACTTTGGATTTCCTACTTACTGCTCACATAGTACTGGTATGTAGCATGCCCGCGTCCGTGGAATTATATACCTCTAAAGTCGGAAACACACTTAATTGTTTGCATACTTCCACAAAACATACAAACACCAAATTTTGCACACTTGTTCGCCATGGGATGTGAGTATTGGGAAAATTCCGATATCACGAAAAAGGCGACATTTTCCATGTAAATGAAGTGTTGAAATTTTTCGTCGTTTCGAAATGCTGGTTTGTAGAGTAGTTTCGCACACCATAGAAACGTCATATTTTGTCAGGCAGTGAAGCTAGGAACATAGTTTGTGATAGAAAAAAGAGCATTAAAATTCGTTTTCGTTTCGCGGCGCAAATCGAAAAAATGTGAAGTTTGTAATGGCTGTATCTAGGATGTTGAAATTTCGAGGTGATGTTTATTCTGATAAGTAGTTTGCGAATCCGCCCTTAAACTTGAAAAAAATGGTCATGTTCGGTGTCAGAAAGTGCTAGGAATGTTATAAGGGTGCGTCTAATTCTACACAACTTGTAGATATGGTGGAATCACGAAATTGCGTTCAAGTGTGTAGAGTACAGCTCATGTGAGGGGAAAAATCCGACATGTTGGAAAAGTCGTCATCTTTGATTCAAAAGGGCGTCTCAAAAATTCGTAACCATGAAAATTGTAAGTTGTGCTCTTGGTAGGTAAGCCAGGTTTCGCTATGTTATTAAGGACGTAGTTCAGTTTAAGTGAAGAAACAAATCATTGGAGAAGTCACCATCTTGAATTCAAAATTGCCATATTTTTGAATTGCCTTCATTTGACCTCTTATGTGGTATTTTGAGTAGAAAGAACAAGCAGAATTCAACGTAGTAAGTTAGCTCCGCAGTAAAGTGTCTGCTTTCTGAATAGCAGGTGTGAGTTCGAATCCCCGTAGACCATGTTTTATCTTGCATTTTTTTCTTATCACGTTGCTTCATTTTACCAAATAGTTTCTGTTCGCATTGTGTGAACAAAATATCTTCGTTATTACAGACAGACAGAAAGGATATATTTATACGCTAACTGTTGTGATGGTCTCGAAACTAGGCAGTATGTTCGTGTAAAGTTTCGAGACGATACTGAAGTATTTAAAATCAAACATATGTAGCTTTGGAAATGGAGCATCACCAGTGTCTCTATCGGAAGCAATGTTCGGGGGGGGGGAGTATTACCCCTGGGGCACGGCTGATAACATTCTATTTGTTATTGTATTATAAACGTATTATTTTGATTTCGCCAGGGGCGCTCTGAGGAGGCAATGTCCCCGAAAAAGAGTCTGAAAGAAACATTGGGCTTCATTTTCACGATATAGTGTCCATACAAGAGAACAATACATTTTGTCTCGCGACAACAGTGTCTGCTTCAACCCGGAAACGATTGCAAAATATCTCTCTCCCCTTTTCTGTTCCTCGTTAAGATACATGCGTATACCAAATTTGAAGTGAATACCAAAAATGGAAAGTATAAAATATTAATTTTAAGGAAATACACCCACACACAAGGACGTACGCAGGGGGTGGGTCCTGGGGGTTCGGACCTCCACCGAAATTCCAACTTTTGAGTAAATTTAGCCTAATTTTTGGGACAAGTTTAGGGATTTTAATATAAAATACACTGATATTGAGTTTGGCCCTTCCCGAAATAAATTCCTGCGTACGCAACTGCGCACACACGCTCATACACGCACACACACACAGACAAATGGGCACCTTTGAAAATTGTCTCGTCGGTAGCGTACATAATTTTAATATATAAGATACGAGGAAAAGTGCCCCTTTCGATTTAATAGTTTTAGTTGCGGGTCCGGTTGGAATGAAATGCCGTATATAATAAAGTCAAGCTTATTTTCAATCACTATGCAATAAAAATACACTTTCAAAGAAAGAAAAAGTGAGAGAAAAACTTGTTAGGGATCGAACGCAGGTCTTTTGCACAGTAGGCTCAAGTCGTTCCCCTACACTACTCAATTCCTTAGATTTTGGATTTCCTACTTACTGCTCACATAGTACTGGTACGTAGCGGGCCCGCGTCCGTGGAATTATATACCTCTAAAGTCGGAAACACACTTAATTGTTTGCATACTTCCACAAAACATACAAACACCAAATTTTGCATACTTGTTCGTCATGGGATGTGAGTAATGGGAAAATTCCGATATCACGAAAAAGGCGACATTTTCCATGTAAATGAAGTGTTGAAATTTTTCGTCGTTTCGAAATGCTGGTTTTTAGAGTAGTTTCGCACACCATAGAAACGTCATATTGTGTCAGGCAGTGAAGCTAGGAACATAGTTTATGATAGAAAAAAGAGCATTAAAATTCGTTTTCGTTTCGCGGCGCAAATCGAAAAAATGTGAAATTTGTAATTGCTGTATCTAGGATGTTGAAAATTCGAGGTGATGTTTATTCTGATGCGTAGTTTGCGAATCCGCCCTTAAACTTGAAAAAAAATAGTCATGTTCGGTGTCAGAAAGTGCTAGGAATGTTATAAGGGTGCGTCTAATTCTACACAACTTGTAGATATGGTGGAATCACGAAATTGCGTTCAAGTGTGTAGAGTACAGCTCATGTGAGGGGAAAAATCCGACATGTTGGAAAAGTCGTCATCTTTGATTCAAAATGGCGTCTCAAAAATTTGTAACCATGAAAATTGTAAGTTGTGCTCTTGGTAGGTAAGCCAGGTTTCGCTATGTTATTAAGGACGTAGTTCAGTATAAGTGAAGAAACAAATCATTGGAGAAGTCGCCATCTTGAATTAAAAATTGCCATATTTTTGAATTGCCTTCATTTGGCCTCTTATGTGGTATTTTGAGTAGAAAGAACAAGCAGAATTCAACGTAGTAAGTTAGTTCCGCGGTAAAGTGTCTGCTTTCTGAGTAGCTGGTCTTAGTTCGAATCCCCGCAGACCATGTTTTATCTTGCATTTTTTTCTTATCACTTTGCTTCATTTTACCAAATAGTTTCTGTTCGCATTGTGTGAACAAAATATTTTCGTTATTACAGACAGACGGAAAGGATATTTTTATACGCTAACTGTTGAGATGATCTCGAAACTAGGCAGTATGTTCGTGTAAAGTTTCGAGACGATACTGAAGTATTTAAAATCAAACATATGTAGCTTTGGAAATGGAGCATCACCAGTGTCTCTATCGGAAGCAATGTTCGGGGTGGGGGGAGTATTACCCCTGGGGCACGGTGATAACCTTCTATTTGTTATTGTATTATAAACGTATTATTTTGATTTCGCCAGGGGCGCTCTGAGGAGGCAATGTCCCCGAAAAAGAGTCTGAAAGAAACATTGGGCATCATTTTCACGATATAGTGTCTATACAAGAGAACAATACATTTTGTCTCGCGACAACAGTGTCTGCTTCAAACCGGAAATGATTGCAAAATATCTCTCTCCCCTTTTATGTTCCTCGTTAAGATACATGCGTATACCAAATTTGAAGTGAATACCACAAATGGAAAGTATAAAATATTAATTTTAAGGAAATACACCCACACACAGGGACGTACGCAGGGGGTGGGTCCTAGGGGTTCGGACCACCACCGAAATTCCAACTTTTGAGTAAATTTAGCCTAATTTTTGGGACAAGTTTAGGAATTTCAATATAAAATACACTGATATTGAGTTTGGCCCTTCCCGAAATAAATTCCTGCGTACGCAACTGCGCACACACGCTCATACACGCACACACACACAGACAAATGGGCACCTTTGAAAATTGTCTCGTCGGTAGCGTACATAATTTTAATATATAAGATACGTGGAAAAGTGCCCCTTTCGATTTAATAGTTTTAGTTGCGGGTCCGGTTGGAATGAAATGCCGTATATAATAAAGTCAAGCTTATTTTCAATCACCTATGCAATAAAAATACACTTTCAAAGAAAGAAAAAGTGAGAGAAAAACTTGTTAGGGATCGAACGCAGGTCTTTTGCACAGTAGGCTCACGTCGTTCCCCTACACTACTCAATTCCTTAGATTTTGGATTTCCTACTTACTGCTCACATAGTACTGGTACGTAGCGGGCCCGCGTCCGTGGAATTATATACATCTAAAGTCGGAAACACACTTAATTGTTTGCATACTTCCACAAAACATACAAACACCAAATTTTGCATACTTGTTCGTCATGGGATGTGAGTAATGGGAAAATTACGATATCACGAAAAAGGCGACATTTTCCATGTAAATGAAGTGTCGAAATTTTTCGTCGTTTCGAAATGCTGGTTTTTAGAGTAGTTTCGCACACCATAGAAACGTCATATTTTGTCAGGCAGTGAAGCTAGGAACATAGTTTATGATAGAAAAGAGAGCATTAAAATTCGTTTTCGTTTCGCGGCGCAAATCGAAAAAATGTGAAGTTTGTAATGGCTGTATCTAGGATGTTGAAATTTCGAGGTGTTGTTTATTCTGATGCGTAGTTTGCGAATCCGCCCTTAAACTTGAAAAAAATAGTCATGTTCGGTGTCAGAAAGTGCTAGGAATGTTATAAGGGGGCGTCTAATTCTACACAACTTGTAGATATAGTGGAATCACGAAATTGAGTTCAAGTGTGTAAAGTACAGCTCATGTGAGGGGAAAAATCCGACATATTGGAAAAGTCGTCATCTTTGATTCAAAAGGGCGTCTCAAAAATTTGTAACCATGAAAATTGTAAGTTGTGCTCTTGGTAGGTAAGCCAGGTTTCGCTATGTTATTAAGGACGTAGTTCAGTTTAAGTGAAGAAACAAATCATTGGAGAAGTCGCCATCTTGAATTCAAAATTGCCATATTTTTGAATTGCCTTCATTTGGCCTCTTATGTGGTATTTTGAGTAGAAAGAACAAGCAGAATTCAACGTAGTAAGTTAGCTCCGCGGTAAAGTGTCTGCTTTCTGAATACCAGGTATGAGTTCGAATCCCCGCAGACCATGTTTATCTTGCATTTTTTTCTTATCACGTTGCTTCATTTTACCAAATAGTTTCTGTTCGCATTGTGTGAACAAAATATTTTCGTTATTACAGACAGACGGAAAGGATATATTTATACGCTAACTGTTGAGATGGTCTCGAAACTAGGCAGTATGTTCGTGTAAAGTTTCGAGACGATACTGAAGTATTTAAAATCAAACATATGTAGCTTTGGAAATGGAGCATCACCAGTTGCTCTATCGGAAGCAATGTTCGGGGGGGGGTATTACCCCTGGGGCACGGCTGATAACATTCTATTTGTTATTGTATTATAAACGTATTATTTTGATTTCGCCAGGGGCGCTCTGAGGAGGCAATGTCCCCCAAAAAGAGTCTGAAAGAAACATTGGGCATCATTTTCACGATATAGTGTCCATACAAGACAACAATACATTTTGTCTCGCGACAACAGTGTCTGCTTCAAACCGGAAATGATTGCAAAATATCTCTCTCCCCTTTTATGTTCCTCGTTAAGATACATGCGTATACCAAATTTGAAGTGAATACCACAAATGGAAAGTATAAAATATTAATTTTAAGGAAATACACACACACACAGGGACGTACGCAGGGGGTGGGTCCTGGGGGTCCGGACCACCCCCGAAATTCAAACTTTTGAGTAAATTTAGCCTAATTTTTGGGACAAGTTTAGGAATTTCAATATAAAATACACTGATATTGAGTTTGGCCCTTCCCGAAATAAATTCCTGCGTACGCAACTGCGCACACACGCTCATACACGCACACACACACAGACAAATGGGAACCTTTGAAAATTGTCTCGTCGGCAGCGTACATAATTTTAATATATAAGATACGTGGAAAAGTGCCCCTTTCGGTTTAATAGTTTTAGTTGCGGGTCCGGTTGGAATGAAATGCCGTATATAATAAAGTCAAGCTTATTTTCAATCACCTATGCTATAAAAATAAACTTTCAAAGAAAGAAAAAGTGAGAGAAAAACTTGTTGGGGATCGAACGCAGGTCTTTTGCACAGTAGGCTCACGTCGTTCCCCTACACTACTCAATTCCCTAGGCTTCGGATTTCCTACTTACTGCTCACATAGTACTGGTACGTAGCATGCCCGCGTCCGTGGAATTATATACCTCTAAAGTCGGAAACACACTTAATTGTTTGCATACTTCCACAAAACATACAAACAGCAAATTTTGCACACTTGTTAGTCATGGGATGTGAGTAATGGGAAAATTCCGATATCACGAAAAAGGCGACATTTTCCATGTAAATGAAGTGTCGAAATTTTTCGTCGTTTCGAAATGCTGGTTTTTAGAGTAGTTTCGCACACCATAGAAACGTCATATTTTGTCAGGCAGTGAAGCTAGGAACATAGTTTATGATAGAAAAAAGGGCATTAAAATTCGTTTTCGTTTCGCGGCCCAAATCGAAAAAATGTGAAATTTGTAATGGCTGTATCTAGGATGTTGAAATTTCGAGGTGATGTTTATTCTGATGCGTAGTTTGCGAATCCGCCCTTAAACTTGAAAAAAATAGTCATGTTCGGTGTCAGAAAGTGCTAGGAATGTTATAAGGGGGCGTCTAATTCTACACAACTTGTAGAAATGGTGGAATCACGAAATTGCGTTCAAGTGTGTAGAGTACAGCTCATGTGAGGGGAAAAATCCGACATGTTGGAAAAGTCGTCATCTTTGATTCAAAATGGCGTCTCAAAAATTTGTAACCATGAAAATTGTAAGTTGTGCTCTTGGTAGGTAAGCCAGGTTTCGCTATGTTATTAAGGACGTAGTTCAGTTTAAGTGAAGAAACAAATCATTGGAGAAGTCGCCATCTTGAATTCAAAATTGCCATATTTTTGAATTGCCTTCATTTGGCCTCTTATGTGGTATTTTGAGTAGAAAGAACAAGTAGAATTCAACGTAGTAAGTTAGCTCCGCGGTAAATTGTCTGCTTTCTGAGTAGCAGGTCTGAGTTCGAATCCCCGCAGACCATGTTTTATCTTGCATTTTTTTCTTATCACTTTGCTTCATTTTACCAAATAGTTTCTGTTCGCATTGTGTGAACAAAATATTTTCGTTATTACAGCCAGACGGAAAGGATATATTTATACGCTAACTGTTGAGATGATCTCGAAACTAGGCAGTATGTTCGTGTAAAGTTTCGAGACGATACTGAAGTATTTAAAATCAAACATATGTAGCTTTGGAAATGGAGCATCACCAGTGTCTCTATCGGAAGCAATGTTCGGGGGGGGGGGAGTATTACCCCTGGGGCACGGCTGATAACATTCTATTTGTTATTGTATTATAAACGTATTATTTTGATTTCGCCAGGGTCGCTCTGAGGAGGCAATGTCCCCGAAAAAGAGTCTGAAAGAAACATTGGGCATCATTTTCACGATATAGTGTCCATACAAGACAACAATACATTTTGTCTCGCGACAACAGTGTCTGCTTCAAACCGGAAACGATTGCAAAATATCTCTCTCCCCTTTTATGTTCCTCGTTAAGATACATGCGTATACCAAATTTGAAGTGAATACCACAAATGGAAAGTATAAAATATTAATTTTAAGGAAATACACCCACACACAGGGACGTACGCAGGGGGTGGGTCCTGGGGGTCCGGACCACCCCCGAAATTCCAACTTTTGAGTAAATTTAGCCTAATTTTTGGGACAAGTTTAGGAATTTCAATATAAAATACACTGATATTGAGTTTGGCCCTTCCCGAAATAAATTCCTGCGTACGCAACTGCGCACACACGCTCATACACGCACACACACACAGACAAATGGGCACCTTTGAAAATTGTCTCGTCTGCAGCGTACATAATTTTAATATATAAGATACGTGGAAAAGTGCCCCTTTCGATTTAATAGTTTTAGTTGCGGGTCCGGTTGGAATGAAATGCCGTATATAATAAAGTCAAGCTTATTTTCAATCACCTATGCTATAAAAATAAACTTTCAAAGAAAGAAAAAGTGAGAGAAAAACTTGTTAGGGGTTGAACGCAGGTCTTTTGCACAGTCGGCTCACGTCGTTCCCCTACACAACTCAATTCCTTAGACTTTGGATTTCCTACTTACTGCTCACATAGTACTGGTACGTAGCATGCCCGCGTCCGTGGAATTATATACCTCTAAAGTCGGAAACACACTTAATTGTTTGCATACTTCCACAAAACATACAAACACCAAATTTTGAATACTTGTTCGTCATGGGATGTGAGTAATGGGAAAATTCCGATATCACGAAAAAGGCGACATTTTCCATGTAAATGAAGTGTTGTAATTTTTCGTCGTATCGAAATGCTGGTTTTTAGAGGAGTTTCGCACACCATAGAAACGTCATATTTTGTCAGGCAGTGAAGCTAGGAACATAGTTTATGATAGAAAAAAGAGCATTAAAATTCGTTTTCGTTTCGCGGCGCAAATCGAAAAAATGTGAAGTTTGTAATGGCTGTATCTAGGATGTTGAAATTTCGAGGTGATGTTTATTCTGATAAGTAGTTTGCGAATCCGCCCTTAAACTTGAAAAAAATAGTCATGTTCGGTGTCAGAAAGTGCTAGGAATGTTATAAGGGGGCGTCTAATTCTACACAACTTGTAGAAATGGTGGAATCACGAAATTGCGTTCAAGTGTGTAGAGTACAGCTCATGTGAGGGGAAAAATCCGACATGTTGGAAAAGTCGTCATCTTTGATTCAAAAGGGCGTCTCAAAAATTTGTAACCATGAAAATTGTAAGTTGTGCTCTTGGTAAGTAGGCCAGGTTTCGCTATGTTATTAAGGACGTAGTTCAGTTTAAGTGAAGAAACAAATCATTGGAGAAGTCGCCATCTTGAATTCAAAATTGCCATATTTTTGAATTGCCTTCATTTGACCTCTTATGTGGTATTTTGAGTAGAAAGAACAAGCAGAATTCAACGTAGTAAGTTAGCTACGCAGTAAAGTGTCTGCTTTCTGAATAGCAGGTGTGAGTTCGAATCCCCGTAGACCATGTTTATCTTGCATTTTTTTCTTATCACGTTGCTTCATTTTACCAAATAGTTTCTGTTCGCATTGTGTGAACAAAATATTTTCGTTATTACAGACAGACAGAAAGGATATATTTATACGCTAACTGTTGTGATGGTCTCGAAACTAGGCAGTATGTTCGTGTAAAGTTTCGAGACGATACTGAAGTATTTAAAATCAAACATATGTAGCTTTGGAAATGGAGCATCACCAGTGTCTCTATCGGAAGCAATGTTCGGGGGGGGGGGAGTATTACCCCTGGGGCACGGCTGATAACATTCTATTTGTTATTGTATTATAAACGTATTATTTTGATTTCGCCAGGGGCGCTCTGAGGAGGCAATGTCCCCGAAAAAGAGTCTGAAAGAAACATTGGGCTTCATTTTCACGATATAGTGTCCATACAAGAGAACAATACATTTTGTCTCGCGACAACAGTGTCTGCTTCAAACCGGAAACGATTGCAAAATATCTCTCTCCCCTTTTATGTTCCTCGTTAAGATACATGCGTATACCAAATTTGAAGTGAATACCACAAATGGAAAGTATAAAATATTAATTTTAAGGAAATACACCCACACACAGGGACGTACGCAGGGGTGGGTCCTGGGTGTTCGGACCACCACCGAAATTCCAACTTTTGAGTAAATTTAGCCTAATTTTTGGGACAAGTTTAGGAATTTCAATATAAAATACACTGATATTGAGTTTGGCCCTTCCCGAAATAAATTCCTGCGTACGCAACTGCGCACACACGCTCATACACGCACACACACACAGACAAATGGGCACCTTTGAAAATTGTCTCGTCGGTAGCGTACATAATTTTAATATATAAGATACGTGGAAAAGTGCCCCTTTCGATTTAATAGTTTTAGTTGCGGGTCCGGTTGAAATGAAATGCCGTATATAATAAAGTCAAGCTTATTTTCAATCACCTATGCAATAAAAATACACTTTCAAAGAAAGAAAAAGTGAGAGAAAAACTTGTTAGGGATCGAACGCAGGTCTTTTGCACAGTAGGCTCACGTCGTTCCCCTACACTACTCAATTCCTTAGATTTTGGATTTCCTACTTACTGCTCACATAGTACTGGTACGTAGCGGGCCCGCGTCCGTGGAATTATATACATCTAAAGTCGGAAACACACTTAATTGTTTGCATACTTCCACAAAACATACAAACACCAAATTTTGCATACTTGTTCGTCATGGGATGTGAGTATTGGGAAAATTCCGATATCACGAAAAAGGCGACATTTTCCATGTAAATGAAGTGTTGAAATTTTTCGTCGTTTCGAAATGCTGGTTTTTAGAGTAGTTTCGCACACCATAGAAACGTCATATTTTGTCAGGCAATGAAGCTAGGAACATAGTTTATGATAGAAAAGAGAGCATTAAAATTATTTTTCGTTTCGCGGCGCAAATCGAAAAAATGTGAAATTTGTAAAGGCTGTATCTAGGATGTTGAAATTTCGAGGTGATGTTTATTCTGATGCGTAGTTTGCGAATCCGCCCTTAAACTTGAAAAAAATAGTCATGTTCGGTGTCAGAAAGTGCTAGGAATGTTATAAGGGGGCGTCTATTTCTACACAACTTGTAGATATGGTGGAATCACGAAATTGCGTTCAAGTGTGTAGAGTACAGCTCATGTGAGGGGAAAAATCCGACATGTTGGAAAAGTCGTCATCTTTGATTCAAAATGGCGTCTCAAAAATTTGTAACCATGAAAATTGTAAGTTGTGCTCTTGGTAGGTAAGCCAGGTTTCGCTACGTTATTAAGAACGTAGTTCAGTTTAAGTGAAGAAACAAATCATTGGAGAAGTCGCCATCTTGAATTCAAAATTGCCATATTTTTGAATTGCCTTCATTTGGCCTCTTATGTGGTATTTTGAGTAGAAAGAACAAACAGAATTCAACGTAGTAAGTTAGCTCCGCGGTAAAGTGTCTGCTTTCTGAATAGCAGGTCTGAGTTCGAATCCCCGCAGACCATGTTTATCTTGCATTTTTTTCTTATCACGTTGCTTCATTTTACCAAATAGTTTCTGTTCGCATTGTGTGAACAAAATATTTTCGTTATTACAGACAGACGGAAAGGATATATTTATACGCTAACTGTTGAGATGGTCTCGAAACTAGGCAGTATCTTCGTGTAAAGTTTCGAGACGATACTGAAGTATTTAAAATCAAACATATGTAGCTTTGGAAATGGAGCATCACCAGTGTCTCTATCGGAAGCAATGTTCGGGGGGGGGGGTATTACCCCTGGGGCACGGCTGATAACATTCTATTTGTTATTGTATTATAAACGTATTATTTTGAATTCGCCAGGGGCGCTCTGAGGAGGCAATGTCCCCCAAAAAGAGTCTGAAAGAAACATTGGGCATCATTTTCACGATATAGTGTCCATACAAGACAACAATACATTTTGTCTCGCGACAACAGTGTCTGCTTCAAACCGGAAACGATTGCAAAATATCTCTCTCCCCTTTTATGTTCCTCGTTAAGATACATGCGTATACCAAATTTGAAGTGAATACCACAAATGGAAAGTATAAAATATTAATTTTAAGGAAATACACACACACACAGGGACGTACGCAGGGGGTGGGTCCTGGGGGTCCGGACCACCACCGAAATTCAAACTTTTGAGTAAATTTAGCCTAATTTTTGGGACAAGTTTAGGAATTTCAATATAAAATACACTGATATTGAGTTTGGCCCTTCCCGAAATAAATTCCTGCGTACGCAACTGCGCACACACGCTCATACACGCACACACACACAGACAAATGGGAACCTTTGAAAATTGTCTCGTCGGCAGCGTACATAATTTTAATATATAAGATACGTGGAAAAGTGCCCCTTTCGATTTAATAGTTTTAGTTGCGGGTCCGGTTGGAATGAAATGCCGTATATAATAAAGTCAAGCTTATTTTCAATCACCTATGCTATAAAAATAAACTTTCAAAGAAAGAAAAAGTGAGAGAAAAACTTGTTGGGGATCGAACGCAGGTCTTTTGCACAGTAGGCTCACGTCGTTCCCCTACACTACTCAATTCCCTAGGCTTCGGATTTCCTACTTACTGCTCACATAGTACTGGTACGTAGCGGGCCCGCGTCCGTGGAATTATATACCTCTAAAGTCGGAAACACACTTAATTGTTTCCATACTTCCACAAAACATACAAACACCAAATTTTGCACACTTGTTAGTCATGGGATGTGAGTAATGGGAAAATTCCGATATCACGAAAAAGGCGACATTTTCCATGTAAATGAAGTGTCGAAATTTTTCGTCGTTTCGAAATGCTGGTTTTTAGAGTAGTTTCGCACACCATAGAAACGTCATATTTTGTCAGGCAGTGAAGCTAGGAACATAGTTTATGATAGAAAAGAGAGCATTAAAATTCGTTTTCGTTTCGCGGCGCAAATCGAAAAAATGTGAAGTTTGTAATGGCTGTATCTAGGATGTTGAAATTTCGAGGTGTTGTTTATTCTGATGCGTAGTTTGCGAATCCGCCCTTAAACTTGAAAAAAATAGTCATGTTCGGTGTCAGAAAGTGCTAGGAATGTTATAAGGGAGCGTCTAATTCTACACAACTTGTAGATATAGTGGAATCACGAAATTGCGTTCAAGTGTGTAAAGTACAGCTCATGTGAGGGGAAAAATCCGACATGTTGGAAAAGTCGTCATCTTTGATTCAAAAGGGCGTCTCAAAAATTTGTAACCATGAAAATTGTAAGTTGTGCTCTTGGTAGGTAAGCCAGGTTTCGCTATGTTATTAAGGACGTAGTTCAGTTTAAGTGAAGAAACAAATCATTGGAGAAGTCGCCATCTTGAATTCAAAATTGCCATATTTTTGAATTGCCTTCATTTGGCCTCTTATGTGGTATTTTGAGTAGAAAGAACAAGCAGAATTCAACGTAGTAAGTTAGCTCCGCGGTAAAGTGTCTGCTTTCTGAGTAGCAGGTCTGAGTTCGAATCCCCGCAGACCATGTTTTATCTTGCATTCTTTTCTTATCACTTTGCTTCATTTTACCAAATAGTTTCTGTTCGCATTGTGTGAACAAAATATTTTCGTTATTACAGACAGACGGAAAGGATATATTTATACGCTAACTGTTGAGATGATCTCGAAACTAGGCAGTATGTTCGTGTAAAGTTTCGAGACGATACTGAAGTATTTAAAATCAAACATATGTAGCTTTGGAAATGGAGCATCACCAGTGTCTCTATCGGAAGCAATGTTCGGGGGGGGAGTATTACCCCTGGGGCACGGCTGATAACATTCTATTTGTTATTGTATTATAAACGTATTATTTTGATTTCGCCAGGGGCGCTCTGAGGAGGCAATGTCCCCGAAAAAGAGTCTGAAAGAAACATTGGGCATCATTTTCACGATATAGTGTCCATACAAGACAACAATACATTTTGTCTCGCGACAACAGTGTCTGCTTCAAACCGGAAACGATTGCAAAATATCTCTCTCCCCTTTTATGTTCCTCGTTAAGATACATGCGTATACCAAATTTGAAGTGAATACCACAAATGGAAAGTATAAAATATTAATTTTAAGGAAATACACACACACACAGGGACGTACGCAGGGGGTGGGTCCTGGGGGTCCGGACCACCACCGAAATTCAAACTTTTGAGTAAATTTAGCCTAATTTTTGGGACAAGTTTAGGAATTTCAATATAAAATACACTGATATTGAGTTTGGCCCTTCCCGAAATAAATTCCTGCGTACGCAACTGCGCACACACGCTCATACACGCACACACACACAGACAAATGGGAACCTTTGAAAATTGTCTCGTCGGCAGCGTACATAATTTTAATATATAAGATACGTGGAAAAGTGCCCCTTTCGATTTAATAGTTTTAGTTGCGGGTCCGGTTGGAATGAAATGCCGTATATAATAAAGTCAAGCTTATTTTCAATCACCTATGCAATAAAAATAAACTTTCAAAGAAAGAAAAAGTGAGAGAAAAACTTGTTAGGGATCGAACGCAGGTCTTTTGCACAGTAGGCTCACGTCGTTCCCCTACACTACTCAATTCCTTAGATTGTGGATTTCCTACTTACTGCTCACATAGTACTGGTACGTAGCCGGCCCGCGTCCGTGGAATTATATACCTCTAAAGTCGGAAACACACTTAATTGTTTGCATACTTCCACAAAACATACAAACACCAAATTTTGAATACTTGTTCGTCATGGGATGTGAGTAATGGGAAAATTCCGATATCACGAAAAAGGCGACATTTTCCATGTAAATGAAGTGTCGAAATTTTTCGTCGTTTCGAAATGCTGGTTTTCAGAGTAGTTTATCACACTATAGAAACGTCATATTTTGTCAGGCAATGAATCTAGGAACATAGTTTATGATAGAAAAAAGAGCATTAAAATTATTTTTCGTTTCGCGGCGCAAATCGAAAAAATGTGAAATTTGTAATGGCTGTATCTAGGATGTTGAAATTTCGAGGTGATGTTTATTCTGATGCGTAGTTCGCGAATCCGCCCTTAAACTTGAAAAAAATAGTCATGTTCGGTGTCAGAAAGTGCTAGGAATGTTATAAGGGGGCGTCTATTTCTACACAACTTGTAGATATGGTGGAATAACGAAATTGCGTTCAAGTGTGTAGAGTACAGCTCATGTGAGGGGAAAAATCCGACATGTTGGAAAAGTCGTCATCTTTGATTCAAAATGGCGTCTCAAAAATTTGTAACCATGAAAATTGTAAGTTGTGCTCTTGGTAGGTAAGCCAGGTTTCGCTACGTTATTAAGAACGTAGTTCAGTTTAAGTGAAGAAACAAATCATTGGAGAAGTCGCCATCTTGAATTCAAAATTGCCATATTTTTGAATTGCCTTCATTTGGCCTCTTATGTGGTATTTTGAGTAGAAAGAACAAACAGAATTCAACGTAGTAAGTTAGCTCCGCGGTAAAGTGTCTGCTTTCTGAATAGCAGGTCTGAGTTCGAATCCCCGCAGACCATGTTTGTCTTGCATTTTTTTCTTATCACGTTGCTTCATTTTACCAAATAGTTTCTGTGCGCATTGTGTGAACAAAATATTTTCGTTATTACAGACAGACGGAAAGGATATATTTATACGCTAACTGTTGAGATGGTCTCGAAACTAGGCAGTATGTTCGTGTAAAGTTTCGAGACGATACTGAAGTATTTAAAATCAAACATATGTAGCTTTGGAAATGGAGCATCACCAGTGTCTCTATCGGAAGCAATGTTCGGGGGGGGGTATTACCCCTGGGGCACGGCTGATAACATTCTATTTGTTATTGTATTATAAACGTATTATTTTGATTTCGCCAGGGGCGCTCTGAGGAGGCAATGTCCCCCAAAAAGAGTCTGAAAGAAACATTGGGCATCATTTTCACGATATAGTGTCCATACAAGACAACAATACATTTTGTCTCGCGACAACAGTGTCTGCTTCAAACCGGAAACGATTGCAAAATATCTCTCTCCCCTTTTATGTTCCTCGTTAAGATACATGCGTATACCAAATTTGAAGTGAATACCACAAATGGAAAGTATAAAATATTAATTTTAAGGAAATACACACACACACAGGGACGTACGCAGGGGGTGGGTCCTGGGGGTCCGGACCACCCCCGAAATTCAAACTTTTGAGTAAATTTAGCCTAATTTTTGGGACAAGTTTAGGAATTTCAATATAAAATACACTGATATTGAGTTTGGCCCTTCCCGAAATAAATTCCTGCGTACGCAACTGCGCACACACGCTCATACACGCACACACACACAGACAAATGGGAACCTTTGAAAATTGTCTCGTCGGCAGCGTACATAATTTTAATATATAAGATACGTGGAAAAGTGCCCCTTTCGATTTAATAGTTTTAGTTGCTGGTCCGGTTGGAATGAAATGCCGTATATAATAAAGTCAAGCTTATTTTCAATCACCTATGCTATAAAAATAAACTTTCAAAGAAAGAAAAAGTGAGAAAAAAACTTGTTGGGGATCGAACGCAGGTATTTTGCACAGTAGGCTCACGTCGTTCCCCTACACTACTCAATTCCCTAGGCTTCGGATTTCCTACTTACTGCTCACATAGTACTGGTACGTAGTGGGCCCGCGTCCGTGGAATTATATACCTCTAAAGTCGGAAACACACTTAATTGTTTCCATACTTCCACAAAACATACAAACACCAAATTTTGCACACTTGTTAGTCATGGGATGTGAGTAATGGGAAAATTCCGATATCACGAAAAAGGCGACATTTTCCATGTAAATGAAGTGTCGAAATTTTTCGTCGTTTCGAAATGCTGGTTTTTAGAGTAGTTTCGCACACCATAGAAACGTCATATTTTGTCAGGCAGTGAAGCTAGGAACATAGTTTATGATAGAAAAAAGGGCATTAAAATTCGTTTTCGTTTCGCGGCCCAAATCGAAAAAATGTGAAATTTGTAATGGCTGTATCTAGGATGTTGAAATTTCGAGGTGATGTTTATTCTGATGCGTAGTTTGCGAATCCGCCCTTAAACTTGAAAAAAATAGTCATGTTCGGTGTCAGAAAGTGCTAGGAATGTTATAAGGGGGCGTCTAATTCTACACAACTTGTAGAAATGGTGGAATCACGAAATTGCGTTCAAGTGTGTAGAGTACAGCTCATGTGAGGGGAAAAATCCGACATGTTGGAAAAGTCGTCATCTTTGATTCAAAATGGCGTCTCAAAAATTTGTAACCATGAAAATTGTAAGTTGTGCTCTTGGTAGGTAAGCCAGGTTTCGCTACGTTATTAAGGACGTAGTTCAGTTTAAGTGAAGAAACAAATCATTGGAGAAGTCGCCATCTTGAATTCAAAATTGCCATATTTTTGAATTGCCTTCATTTGGCCTCTTATGTGGTATTTTGAGTAGAAAGAACAAGCAGAATTCAACGTAGTAAGTTAGCTCCGCGGTAAAGTGTCTGCTTTCTGAGTAGCAGGTCTGAGTTCGAATCCCCGCAGACCATGTTTTATCTTGCATTCTTTTCTTATCACTTTGCTTCATTTTACCAAATAGTTTCTGTTCGCATTGTGTGAACAAAATATTTTCGTTATTACAGACAGACGGAAAGGATATATTTATACGCTAACTGTTGAGATGATCTCGAAACTAGGCAGTATGTTCGTGTAAAGTTTCGAGACGATACTGAAGTATTTAAAATCAAACATATGTAGCTTTGGAAATGGAGCATCACCAGTGTCTCTATCGGAAGCAATGTTCGGGGGGGGAGTATTACCCCTGGGGCACGGCTGATAACATTCTATTTGTTATTGTATTATAAACGTATTATTTTGATTTCGCCAGGGGCGCTCTGAGGAGGCAATGTCCCCGAAAAAGAGTCTGAAAGAAACATTGGGCATCATTTTCACGATATAGTGTCCATACAAGACAACAATACATTTTGTCTCGCGACAACAGTGTCTGCTTCAAACCGGAAACGATTGCAAAATATCTCTCTCCCCTTTTATGTTCCTCGTTAAGATACATGCGTATACCAAATTTGAAGTGAATACCACAAATGGAAAGTATAAAATATTAATTTTAAGGAAATACACACACACACAGGGACGTACGCAGGGGGTGGGTCCTGGGGGTCCGGACCACCACCGAAATTCAAACTTTTGAGTAAATTTAGCCTAATTTTTGGGACAAGTTTAGGAATTTCAATATAAAATACACTGATATTGAGTTTGGCCCTTCCCGAAATAAATTCCTGCGTACGCAACTGCGCACACACGCTCATACACGCACACACACACACAGACAAATGGGAACCTTTGAAAATTGTCTCGTCGGCAGCGTACATAATTTTAATATATAAGATACGTGGAAAAGTGCCCCTTTCGATTTAATAGTTTTAGTTGCGGGTCCGGTTGGAATGAAATGCCGTATATAATAAAGTCAAGCTTATTTTCAATCACCTATGCAATAAAAATAAACTTTCAAAGAAAGAAAAAGTGAGAGAAAAACTTGTTAGGGATCGAACGCAGGTCTTTTGCACAGTAGGCTCACGTCGTTCCAATACACTACTCAATTCCTTAGATTGTGGATTTCCTACTTACTGCACACATAGTACTGGTACGTAGCCGGCCCGCGTCCGTGGAATTATATACCTCTAAAGTCGGAAACACACTTAATTGTTTGCATACTTCCACAAAACATACAAACACCAAATTTTGAATACTTGTTCGTCATGGGATGTGAGTAATGGGAAAATTCCGATATCACGAAAAAGGCGACATTTTCCATGTAAATGAAGTGTCGAAATTTTTCGTCGTTTCGAAATGCTGGTTTTCAGAGTAGTTTATCACACTATAGAAACGTCATATTTTGTCAGGCAATGAATCTAGGAACATAGTTTATGATAGAAAAAAGAGCATTAAAATTATTTTTCGTTTCGCGGCGCAAATCGAAAAAATGTGAAATTTGTAATGGCTGTATCTAGGATGTTGAAATTTCGAGGTGATGTTTATTCTGATGCGTAGTTCGCGAATCCGCCCTTAAACTTGAAAAAAATAGTCATGTTCGGTGTCAGAAAGTGCTAGGAATGTTATAAGGGGGCGTCTATTTCTACACAACTTGTAGATATGGTGGAATAACGAAATTGCGTTCAAGTGTGTAGAGTACAGCTCATGTGAGGGGAAAAATCCGACATGTTGGAAAAGTCGTCATCTTTGATTCAAAATGGCGTCTCAAAAATTTGTAACCATGAAAATTGTAAGTTGTGCTCTTGGTAGGTAAGCCAGGTTTCGCTACGTTATTAAGAACGTAGTTCAGTTTAAGTGAAGAAACAAATCATTGGAGAAGTCGCCATCTTGAATTCAAAATTGCCATATTTTTGAATTGCCTTCATTTGGCCTCTTATGTGGTATTTTGAGTAGAAAGAACAAACAGAATTCAACGTAGTAAGTTAGCTCCGCGGTAAAGTGTCTGCTTTCTGAATAGCAGGTCTGAGTTCGAATCCCCGCAGACCATGTTTATCTTGCATTTTTTTCTTATCACGTTGCTTCATTTTACCAAATAGTTTCTGTGCGCATTGTGTGAACAAAATATTTTCGTTATTACAGACAGACGGAAAGGATATATTTATACGCTAACTGTTGAGATTGTCTCGAAACTAGGCAGTATGTTCGTGTAAAGTTTCGAGACGATACTGAAGTATTTAAAATCAAACATATGTAGCTTTGGAAATGGAGCATCACCAGTGTCTCTATCGGAAGCAATGTTCGGGGGGGGGGTATTACCCCTGGGGCACGGCTGATAACATTCTATTTGTTATTGTATTATAAACGTATTATTTTGATTTCGCCAGGGGCGCTCTGAGGAGGCAATGTCCCCCAAAAAGAGTCTGAAAGAAACATTGGGCATCATTTTCACGATATAGTGTCCATACAAGACAACAATACATTTTGTCTCGCGACAACAGTGTCTGCTTCAAACCGGAAACGATTGCAAAATATCTCTCTCCCCTTTTATGTTCCTCGTTAAGATACATGCGTATACCAAATTTGAAGTGAATACCACAAATGGAAAGTATAAAATATTAATTTTAAGGAAATACACACACACACAGGGACGTACGCAGGGGGTGGGTCCTGGGGGTCCGGACCACCCCCGAAATTCAAACTTTTGAGTAAATTTAGCCTAATTTTTGGGACAAGTTTAGGAATTTCAATATAAAATACACTGATATTGAGTTTGGCCCTTCCCGAAATAAATTCCTGCGTACGCAACTGCGCACACACGCTCATACACGCACACACACACAGACAAATGGGAACCTTTGAAAATTGTCTCGTCGGCAGCGTACATAATTTTAATATATAAGATACGTGGAAAAGTGCCCCTTTCGATTTAATAGTTTTAGTTGCTGGTCCGGTTGGAATGAAATGCCGTATATAATAAAGTCAAGCTTATTTTCAATCACCTATGCTATAAAAATAAACTTTCAAAGAAAGAAAAAGTGAGAAAAAAACTTGTTGGGGATCGAAGGCAGGTATTTTGCACAGTAGGCTCACGTCGTTCCCCTACACTACTCAATTCCCTAGGCTTCGGATTTCCTACTTACTGCTCACATAGTACTGGTACGTAGCGGGCCCGCGTCCGTGGAATTATATACCTCTAAAGTCGGAAACACACTTAATTGTTTCCATACTTCCACAAAACATACAAACACCAAATTTTGCACACTTGTTAGTCATGGGATGTGAGTAATGGGAAAATTCCGATATCACGAAAAAGGCGACATTTTCCATGTAAATGAAGTGTCGAAATTTTTCGTCGTTTCGAAATGCTGGTTTTTAGAGTAGTTTCGCACACCATAGAAACGTCATATTTTGTCAGGCAGTGAAGCAAGGAACATAGTTTATGATAGAAAAAAGGGCATTAAATTTCGTTTTCGTTTCGCGGCCCAAATCGAAAAAATGTGAAATTTGTAATGGCTGTATCTAGGATGTTGAAATTTCGAGGTGATGTTTATTCTGATGCGTAGTTTGCGAATCCGCCCTTAAACTTGAAAAAAATAGTCATGTTCGGTGTCAGAGAGTGCTAGGAATGTTATAAGGGGGCGTCTAATTCTACACAACTTGTAGAAATGGTGGAATCACGAAATTGCGTTCAAGTGTGTAGAGTACAGCTCATGTGAGGGGAAAAATCCGACATGTTGGAAAAGTCGTCATCTTTGATTCAAAATGGCGTCTCAAAAATTTGTAACCATGAAAATTGTAAGTTGTGCTCTTGGTAGGTAAGCCAGGTTTCGCTACGTTATTAAGGACGTAGTTCAGTTTAAGTGAAGAAACAAATCATTGGAGAAGTCGCCATCTTGAATTCAAAATTGCCATATTTTTGAATTGCCTTCATTTGGCCTCTTATGTGGTATTTTGAGTAGAAAGAACAAGCAGAATTCAACGTAGTAAGTTAGCTCCGCGGTAAAGTGTCTGCTTTCTGAGTAGCAGGTCTGAGTTCGAATCCCCGCAGACCATGTTTTATCTTGCATTCTTTTCTTATCACTTTGCTTCATTTTACCAAATAGTTTCTGTTCGCATTGTGTGAACAAAATATTTTCGTTATTACAGACAGACGGAAAGGATATATTTATACGCTAACTGTTGAGATGATCTCGAAACTAGGCAGTATGTTCGTGTAAAGTTTCGAGACGATACTGAAGTATTTAAAATCAAACATATGTAGCTTTGGAAATGGAGCATCACCAGTGTCTCTATCGGAAGCAATGTTCGGGGGGGGAGTATTACCCCTGGGGCACGGCTGATAACATTCTATTTGTTATTGTATTATAAACGTATTATTTTGATTTCGCCAGGGGCGCTCTGAGGAGGCAATGTCCCCGAAAAAGAGTCTGAAAGAAACATTGGGCATCATTTTCACGATATAGTGTCCATACAAGACAACAATACATTTTGTCTCGCGACAACAGTGTCTGCTTCAAACCGGAAACGATTGCAAAATATCTCTCTCCCCTTTTATGTTCCTCGTTAAGATACATGCGTATACCAAATTTGAAGTGAATACCACAAATGGAAAGTATAAAATATTAATTTTAAGGAAATACACACACACACAGGGACGTACGCAGGGGGTGGGTCCTGGGGGTCCGGACCACCACCGAAATTCAAACTTTTGAGTAAATTTAGCCTAATTTTTGGGACAAGTTTAGGAATTTCAATATAAAATACACTGATATTGAGTTTGGCCCTTCCCGAAATAAATTCCTGCGTACGCAACTGCGCACACACGCTCATACACGCACACACACACACAGACAAATGGGAACCTTTGAAAATTGTCTCGTCGGCAGCGTACATAATTTTAATATATAAGATACGTGGAAAAGTGCCCCTTTCGATTTAATAGTTTTAGTTGCGGGTCCGGTTGGAATGAAATGCCGTATATAATAAAGTCAAGCTTATTTTCAATCACCTATGCAATAAAAATAAACTTTCAAAGAAAGAAAAAGTGAGAGAAAAACTTGTTAGGGATCGAACGCAGGTCTTTTGCACAGTAGGCTCACGTCGTTCCAATACACTACTCAATTCCTTAGATTGTGGATTTCCTACTTACTGCACACATAGTACTGGTACGTAGCCGGCCCGCGTCCGTGGAATTATATACCTCTAAAGTCGGAAACACACTTAATTGTTTGCATACTTCCACAAAACATACAAACACCAAATTTTGAATACTTGTTCGTCATGGGATGTGAGTAATGGGAAAATTCCGATATCACGAAAAAGGCGACATTTTCCATGTAAATGAAGTGTCGAAATTTTTCGTCGTTTCGAAATGCTGGTTTTCAGAGTAGTTTATCACACTATAGAAACGTCATATTTTGTCAGGCAATGAATCTAGGAACATAGTTTATGATAGAAAAAAGAGCATTAAAATTATTTTTCGTTTCGCGGCGCAAATCGAAAAAATGTGAAATTTGTAATGGCTGTATCTAGGATGTTGAAATTTCGAGGTGATGTTTATTCTGATGCGTAGTTCGCGAATCCGCCCTTAAACTTGAAAAAAATAGTCATGTTCGGTGTCAGAAAGTGCTAGGAATGTTATAAGGGGGCGTCTATTTCTACACAACTTGTAGATATGGTGGAATAACGAAATTGCGTTCAAGTGTGTAGAGTACAGCTCATGTGAGGGGAAAAATCCGACATGTTGGAAAAGTCGTCATCTTTGATTCAAAATGGCGTCTCAAAAATTTGTAACCATGAAAATTGTAAGTTGTGCTCTTGGTAGGTAAGCCAGGTTTCGCTACGTTATTAAGAACGTAGTTCAGTTTAAGTGAAGAAACAAATCATTGGAGAAGTCGCCATCTTGAATTCAAAATTGCCATATTTTTGAATTGCCTTCATTTGGCCTCTTATGTGGTATTTTGAGTAGAAAGAACAAACAGAATTCAACGTAGTAAGTTAGCTCCGCGGTAAAGTGTCTGCTTTCTGAATAGCAGGTCTGAGTTCGAATCCCCGCAGACCATGTTTATCTTGCATTTTTTTCTTATCACGTTGCTTCATTTTACCAAATAGTTTCTGTGCGCATTGTGTGAACAAAATATTTTCGTTATTACAGACAGACGGAAAGGATATATTTATACGCTAACTGTTGAGATTGTCTCGAAACTAGGCAGTATGTTCGTGTAAAGTTTCGAGACGATACTGAAGTATTTAAAATCAAACATATGTAGCTTTGGAAATGGAGCATCACCAGTGTCTCTATCGGAAGCAATGTTCGGGGGGGGGGTATTACCCCTGGGGCACGGCTGATAACATTCTATTTGTTATTGTATTATAAACGTATTATTTTGATTTCGCCAGGGGCGCTCTGAGGAGGCAATGTCCCCCAAAAAGAGTCTGAAAGAAACATTGGGCATCATTTTCACGATATAGTGTCCATACAAGACAACAATACATTTTGTCTCGCGACAACAGTGTCTGCTTCAAACCGGAAACGATTGCAAAATATCTCTCTCCCCTTTTATGTTCCTCGTTAAGATACATGCGTATACCAAATTTGAAGTGAATACCACAAATGGAAAGTATAAAATATTAATTTTAAGGAAATACACACACACACAGGGACGTACGCAGGGGGTGGGTCCTGGGGGTCCGGACCACCCCCGAAATTCAAACTTTTGAGTAAATTTAGCCTAATTTTTGGGACAAGTTTAGGAATTTCAATATAAAATACACTGATATTGAGTTTGGCCCTTCCCGAAATAAATTCCTGCGTACGCAACTGCGCACACACGCTCATACACGCACACACACACAGACAAATGGGAACCTTTGAAAATTGTCTCGTCGGCAGCGTACATAATTTTAATATATAAGATACGTGGAAAAGTGCCCCTTTCGATTTAATAGTTTTAGTTGCTGGTCCGGTTGGAATGAAATGCCGTATATAATAAAGTCAAGCTTATTTTCAATCACCTATGCTATAAAAATAAACTTTCAAAGAAAGAAAAAGTGAGAAAAAAACTTGTTGGGGATCGAAGGCAGGTATTTTGCACAGTAGGCTCACGTCGTTCCCCTACACTACTCAATTCCCTAGGCTTCGGATTTCCTACTTACTGCTCACATAGTACTGGTACGTAGCGGGCCCGCGTCCGTGGAATTATATACCTCTAAAGTCGGAAACACACTTAATTGTTTCCATACTTCCACAAAACATACAAACACCAAATTTTGCACACTTGTTAGTCATGGGATGTGAGTAATGGGAAAATTCCGATATCACGAAAAAGGCGACATTTTCCATGTAAATGAAGTGTCGAAATTTTTCGTCGTTTCGAAATGCTGGTTTTTAGAGTAGTTTCGCACACCATAGAAACGTCATATTTTGTCAGGCAGTGAAGCAAGGAACATAGTTTATGATAGAAAAAAGGGCATTAAATTTCGTTTTCGTTTCGCGGCCCAAATCGAAAAAATGTGAAATTTGTAATGGCTGTATCTAGGATGTTGAAATTTCGAGGTGATGTTTATTCTGATGCGTAGTTTGCGAATCCGCCCTTAAACTTGAAAAAAATAGTCATGTTCGGTGTCAGAGAGTGCTAGGAATGTTATAAGGGGGCGTCTAATTCTACACAACTTGTAGAAATGGTGGAATCACGAAATTGCGTTCAAGTGTGTAGAGTACAGCTCATGTGAGGGGAAAAATCCGACATGTTGGAAAAGTCGTCATCTTTGATTCAAAATGGCGTCTCAAAAATTTGTAACCATGAAAATTGTAAGTTGTGCTCTTGGTAGGTAAGCCAGGTTTCGCTATGTTATTAAGGACGTAGTTCAGTTTAAGTGAAGAAACAAATCATTGGAGAAGTCGCCATCTTGAATTCAAAATTGCCATATTTTTGAATTGCCTTCATTTGGCCTCTTATGTGGTATTTTGAGTAGAAAGAACAAGTTGAATTCAACGTAGTAAGTTAGCTCCGCGGTAAATTGTCTGCTTTCTGAGTAGCAGGTCTGAGTTCGAATCCCCGCAGACCATGTTTTATCTTGCATTCTTTTCTTATCACTTTGCTTCATTTTACCAAATAGTTTCTGTTCGCATTGTGTGAACAAAATATTTTCGTTATTACAGACAGACGGAAAGGATATATTTATACGCTAACTGTTGAGATGATCTCGAAACTAGGCAGTATGTTCGTGTAAAGTTTCGAGACGATACTGAAGTATTTAAAATCAAACATATGTAGCTTTGGAAATGGAGCATCACCAGTGTCTCTATCGGAAGCAATGTTCGGGGGGGGGGAGTATTACCCCTGGGGCACGGCTGATAACATTCTATTTGTTATTGTATTATAAACGTATTATTTTGATTTCGCCAGGGGCGCTCTGAGGAGGCAATGTCCCCGAAAAAGAGTCTGAAAGAAACATTGGGCATCATTTTCACGATATAGTGTCCATACAAGACAACAATACATTTTGTCTCGCGACAACAGTGTCTGCTTCAAACCGGAAACGATTGCAAAATATCTCTCTCCCCTTTTATGTTCCTCGTTAAGATACATGCGTATACCAAATTTGAAGTGAATACCACAAATGGAAAGTATAAAATATTAATTTTAAGGAAATACACACACACACAGGGACGTACGCAGGGGGTGGGTCCTGGGGGTCCGGACCACCCCCGAAATTCAAACTTTTGAGTAAATTTAGCCTAATTTTTGGGACAAGTTTAGGAATTTCAATATAAAATACACTGATATTGAGTTTGGCCCTTCCCGATATAAATTCCTGCGTACGCAACTGCGCACACACGCTCATACACGCACACACACACAGACAAATGGGCACCTTTGAAAATTGTCTCGTCTGCAGCGTACATAATTTTAATATATAAGATACGTGGAAAAGTGCCCCTTTCGATTTAATAGTTTTAGTTGCGGGTCCGGTTGGAATGAAATGCCGTATATAATAATGTCAAGCTTATTTTCAATCACCTATGCTATAAAAATAAACTTTCAAAGAAAGAAAAAGTGAGAGAAAAACTTGTTAGGGATTGAACGCAGGTCTTTTGCACAGCCGGCTCACGTCGTTCCCCTACACAACTCAATTCCTTAGACTTTGGATTTCCTACTTACTGCTCACATAGTACTGGTACGTAGCATGCCCGCGTCCGTGGAATTATATACCTCTAAAGTCGGAAACACACTTAATTGTTTGCATACTTCCACAAAACATACAAACACCAAATTTTGAATACTTCTTCGTCATGGGATGTGAGTAATGGGAAAATTCCGATATCACGAAAAAGGCGACATTTTCCATGTAAATGAAGTGTTGAAATTTTTCGTCGTTTCGAAATGCTGGTTTTTAGAGTAGTTTCGCACACCATAGAAACGTCATATTTTGTCAGGCAGTGAAGCTAGGAACATAGTTTATGATAGAAAAAAGAGCATTAAAATTCGTTTTCGTTTCGCGGCGCAAATCGAAAAAATGTGAAGTTTGTAATGGCTGTATCTAGGATGATGAAATTTCGAGGTGATGTTTATTCTGATGCGTAGTTTGCGAATCCGCCCTTAAACTTGAAAAAAATAGTCATGTTCGGTGTCAGAAAGTGCTAGGAATGTTATAAGGGGGCGTCTAATTCTACACAACTTGTAGATATGGTGGAATCACGAAATTGCGTTCAAGTGTGTAGAGTACAGCTCATGTGAGGGGAAAAATCCGACATGTTGGAAAAGTCGTCATCTTTGATTCAAAAGGGCGTCTCAAAAATTTGTAACCATGAAAATTGTAAGTTGTGCTCTTGGTAAGTAGGCCAGGTTTCGCTATGTTATTAAGGACGTAGTTCAGTTTAAGTGAAGAAACAAATCATTGGAGAAGTCGCCATCTTGAATTCAAAATTGCCATATTTTTGAATTGCCTTCATTTGACCTCTTATGTGGTATTTTGAGTAGAAAGAACAAGTAGAATTCAACGTAGTAAGTTAGCTCCGCAGTAAAGTGTCTGCTTTCTGAATAGCAGGTTTGAGTTCGAATCCCCGTAGACCATGTTTATCTTGCATTTTTTTCTTATCACGTTGCTTCATTTTACCAAATAGTTTCTGTTCGCATTGTGTGAACAAAATATTTTCGTTATTACAGACAGACAGAAAGGATATATTTATACGCTAACTGTTGTGATGGTCTCGAAACTAGGCAGTATGTTCGTGTAAAGTTTCGAGACGATACTGAAGTATTTAAAATCAAACATATGTAGCTTTGGAAATGGAGCATCACCAGTGTCTCTATCGGAAGCAATGTTCGGGGGGGGGAGTATTACCCCTGGGGCACGGCTGATAACATTCTATTTGTTATTGTATTATAAACGTATTATTTTGATTTCGCCAGGGGCGCTCTGAGGAGGCAATGTCCCCGAAAAAGAGTCTGAAAGAAACATTGGGCTTCATTTTCACGATATAGTGTCCATACAAGAGAACAATACATTTTGTCTCGCGACAACAGTGTCTGCTTCAAACCGGAAACGATTGCAAAATATCTCTCTCCCCTTTTATGTTCCTCGTTAAGATACATGCGTATACCAAATTTGAAGTGAATACCACAAATGGAAAGTATAAAATATTAATTTTAAGGAAATACACCCACACACAGGGACGTACGCAGGGGGTGGGTCCTGGGGGTTTGGACCACCACCGAAATTCCAACTTTTGAGTAAATTTAGCCTAATTTTTGGGACAAGTTTAGGAATTTCAATATAAAATACACTGATATTGAGTTTGGCCCTTCCCGAAATAAATTCCTGCGTACGCAACTGCGCACACACGCTCATACACGCACACACACACAGACAAATGGGCACCTTTGAAAATTGTCTCGTCGGTAGCGTACATAATTTTAATATATAAGATACGTGGAAAAGTGCCCCTTTCGATTTAATAGTGTTAGTTGCGGGTCCGGTTGGAATGAAATGCCGTATATAATAAAGTCAAGCTTATTTTCAATCACCTATGCAATAAAAATACACTTTCAAAGAAAGAAAAAGTGAGAGAAAAACTTGTTAGGGATCGAACGCAGGTCTTTTGCACAGTAGGCTCACGTCGTTCCCCTACACTACTCAATTCCTTAGATTTTGGATTTCCTACTTACTGCTCACATAGTACTGGTACGTAGCGGGCCCGCGTCCGTGGAATTACACCTCTAAAATCGGAATAGTAATCGTGTTTTATAAGTGTTTTTTTTAGGATGATTAAGGAAATGATCTCTTGTTATTTGATTGTAATAAGAAATTTGAAAGACACGATTCTAGTACAATGTTTTACTACAGTGTAGAAAGTGGTGTTGTTTAAGTTGCTATAAACAATTTTTTTAAAAAGCCTCCAACAATAATCATATTTGTAAATCACCTACAAATTGTAGTCTTCATTGAAAATACATGAATAAATATACAGGGAGACTGCAAGAATTTGTGCAGTATATATGAAACTTTTCAAGAAATCTTGCTGAGGTAATATGTACAACTATGCCCAAGGTTTCCATTATAATCCACTGTACTACATTATAGTACAGAAGTAGTGTTCACTCAAATGCTATGAAAAAAATTTAAACCATCTCAAACAATATTCATATTTGTAAATTATCTAGTAAATTGTAGTCTTCATTGTAAATACAAGAATAAATGTGCAGGAAGACTGAAATATTTCCCCACCCTTATATCACAGATATGAATTACTTTTCGTGCAGGTAATATGTACAATTAACTACAAGGACACTATTATAATACTTTGTACTAAATTACACTGCAAAACATAGTATTAAAAAATGCTACGAATAAATATTTGAAAGGTTGCAAAAATCACATTTGTAAACAGTGAGCGTTTTCGCAAAATGCAAGGTTTAATAGGTAGGCTATTGGAAGACAGTGTCCGCTGTTTATGTTTGAGAAAATAAATTCTGTTATTGTCTCTAACATGTATAGGTGTGCGCAAAGTGTACATAATAAGCCATGCACATGATTGCCAGAGTAGAAGTAGTAATAGAGTTCTTTCTAATAAATTGTGTGTTTGCTTTTCAAAGTCACATGGAAGGAATAATACCGGTTGAATTGAAGTATGTATTGGTAACAGGTGTCTGCTGTAAATGGAAGTGAATTCCTGAAGGAATAGTTTTCTAGAACATGACACCTCATGGCAAAGGCCCGACCGGGGGCCTGGGGGCGGAGCCCCCAGCGAGCTTTAGCGAGTTAAGTGTATATTATCGAAATGTAAATGGACTTCGAACTAAAACCTCAGATTTTCTTCAGAATTTGCTTTGTTGTTCACATGATCTCATAGTACTAACTGAAACATCCTTGTCGCAAGACATTAAAGATGGTGAATTATTTGATGAGCGATATAAAGTATTCCGAAACGATAGAGTTCTTACTTTAACAAATAACGTTAAAGGAGGTGGTACACTGATAGCTGTAACAACTTGTTATAGAGCTGAACTTCACTCTATTTATAATTCATCAAATTGTGAAACTTTGACTATTAAATTCTTCACTCAAACAGGAGCTATATTTATAAATGTTGTTTATATTACTCCTTCCAGTCCGTTAACCATTTATACGGATTATATTAATTACGAGAAAGTGAAATAGATACCGTATCATCAGACTGTATTATCTTAGGTGACTTTAATTTAAGTGAAATAAATGGAATAAATTAGAATCTCATGAAATGCTCTACTTCATGTCGCTCAATAGCTAATCTTGCAAGTTTGCTAAATTTAACATCATACAATAATATGACGAATGATTACAATAGAACATTAGACTTAGTACTGAGTAATATTAGGATGGTAATTGAAAGAGATAGCTTTTCTTTGGTTATTGAGGATATTCACCACCCTCCTGAATCTTGTGTTTTCTCTAAAACTGAAAGTAGAGTAGAAGAAGAATTCAAAAAAAAAAAAAATACAATTATAAAAGAGCCGATTTCCTTTTACTTTATAGACTAATACGATATCACGATTGGGATCATCTATATAAGTTCAATAATGTAGATAAAGCTGTGGATTATTTATTTAGATCTCTGTATAATTGTTTCGACCAATGTATTCCAAAATGCAAATATGTATCAAAGTTAAAATATCCGGCATGGTTTACCTACCAAAGATTTAATTAAAGACATAAGAATAAAGGATAAATGTGCGAGAAAGCGCAAATATTCTAAATATCATGGTAAGAGGTGTAGAGAGTTGCGGTCAGACATTAAGAGACGTACTCAAATAGCGTTTCGCGCCTATCATAATAATTTAGAAAATGGAATAAAACAAGATATCAAGCAATTTTGGAATTATGTTAAAAGTTTGAAAACTTCTCGTAAGTTACATACATTTTATACTTTCGAAGGTCTCTCCTATTCAAATGCGGAAGCTTCTAATGCTTTTGCTCACTATTTTTCCTCAGTTCTTGTCAAATCTAATTTTAAATATAATGCCGAGGAAATTAATTTTTTTGAAACAAATCAGCATTTGAACTTTGATATTCTGAATATTGGGTCAATAACTACTGCAAAAGTTCTACGTACTATTAAAAAAAAAGTTGAAACCTAAAAGATCGGCTGGTCCAGATGGTATTCCGCCACATATTATTAAGGGTTGTATTGAAGTAATAACTCCACAATTAACGTTTATTTTTAATCTGGCTTTGAAAACA